>NW_026706812.1:0-1250000 GCF_024137745.1 Phymastichus coffea | reverse complement strand
TCTATAAATGTAAATCAGCACTAAAGAAGAGGAACTTTGTTTGCATACCAAAAATGACTAACAAGTTATCTAATATTATTGCTCTAGGCAAAGATAAATTAAAAAAATGGGAAAAAACAGGTATAGTTTATAATGTTCAATGTAAACAATGTACATCTAACTACATCGGTGAAAGCAAAAAAGCTCTTAAAACTAGAATTAATGAACATAAATATTCTATAAAAAAAACAATTGAAGACCCAGATAACTCTAGATTTAGACTTTTACCTATACCAGCTCATATCATGAATAATCCGAAACATGAATTTGATTGGGACAATACAAAAATCATGCATGTAGAAGCTAATTACAAAAAAAGATGCATCGCAGAAGCGGTACATATTAATATTACTGATAATACCATTAATTCACAGGAAGATACAAAATATCTAAGCAACCAATATTCGAGAATATTTAACATCATAAAATCTATTTAGTGGCAGTATTATAAAGTAAACATGGATATAATAATACATCCGTAACTCCCTCTCCTTTCCTATGTTTCCCCTACTCTTCATATCTATTCTATCTCGCTTGTTGGATCTCTCAGTCTTTCTCTTTCTATTCTTATATAGCACGAGTGATTTTATATACAAAACGTGTTTACTCAGTTTTACTTTACTAGACATGACGTATTTATACCTTACTGACAGTAAATTATTATTTTATTTGATCAAAAAAATTTTTTTAATCCAATTTTAGAGCCAACCTGTTGTAAAAAAATTAAACAATCATCTCAGGTGGTTACACACGTGTGTTTCGTTGGTAAATATCCAACCTCATCAGATCTTCATTAAAAAACAAAATGAGAAAATAGTTACAGATATAAACACAAACAAATAAAAATCACGCTAACAAAACATTTACCTCAATTCGCAAGTCACAATCCAATCAAATATCACAATAAAGTCAAAAATAAACTCATCTTATAACTTAACATTCGTTCAAATACTCAAAATTCAAATCAGACAACGACTATGAAATAATGCAAATCAAACAGTGTCTGCTACCTTTTATACCAAAACAAATCACAGGTAGACACACAATCAAATGTATCCCCTCTCCTATGCCAAGAAAACCGGTACATTAAGCATCATAATACATCAAAACAAAATTTTAAAAAATATTATAAATAAATGTGAGATCAGTCAGCTAAAACATCAAATAAACCTTTATATTGTTTACTCAATAAACCAGTGTCCGCTTGTCTATTTATAGTGTTATAAGACAAATTAATATATATCATTTCCATAATTAATCTCTTACAATAATTAGACTCTCTATCTAAAATCATTGTGTTGTCCCAGTCAAACGAATGTGTAGGATAATTTTTCAAATGCATAGGAACAGGAAGAGACTTGTCTAAAGGTGTCTTACTATGTTCATCTATGCGTTTTTTTAAACTTCTCTTAGTTTGACCAATATATACAGACGGGCAACTATCACAACAAAATTTGTATACTATATTTGTCTCATTCCATTTATCTGTAACATCTTTACCCAGTTTTATAATATTGTCCAGCTTATGATTAATTAATGGTATACAATGAATATTAAATTTTCTTAAACTATGGTTACATAAGTTAAAAAATCTTTTATGAAAAGGCAACGTTAAAACCATCGATTTAATATTCGTATTTTTTCTATCATCCTGAGCAGCAATACTATTACAAAATCTATGTTTACGAATGCGATCCAATATACATGTATTAACAAATTTTTCCGGGTAATCATTATTTTTTAAAATACTCTTAACAATTTCTATATTATCTTCATGAAAGGTTGCATCCGATAGTAATAACGATCTATCAATCAGATTATATATAATGTTTCTTTTTTGCTGAGTTGTATGGTTGGAATAAAAATTCAAAATTCTGCCTGAACAAGTCGGTTTTTGGTACCAATTAGTAACAATTTTACTGTTCTTAATTATTAATGAAATATCTAAAAAAGTTATACTATTATTAAATTGGATTTCATGTGTGAAATTTAAATGACTATTATAATTATTAAAAATATCCAAAACCAATTGTAAATTATCCCTTTTTATACATAAAATAGTGTCATCTACATATCTAAAATAAAAAAGTGGTGAACAATTATATTTTTCTCGCAAAACATTTAAACAATCTGTCTCCAAATCATCCATAACTAAATCAGCAAACAACGGCGATATTGGAGAACCCATCGGTGTACCAAAAATCTGTTTGTAAACTATTCCATCAAACTAGAAAAAAGTATTATCAAACAAAAACTTTACCGTATCAACTATTTCAGTAAAAGGTATCACGGAAACAGAGTGAATCTTATTAAATCGCCTATCGAGACTCAATGACTAAATCATACGGAACGTTTGTAAACAAAGATCTTACATCTAATGAAATTAGAATATAATCTGACGGAACTGTTATGTTCTGAAGTTCTTTTATAAGTTAAAAACTATTATCAATATATGAAAGTGGACGTAAGTTACATTTTTTTATTTCTTTGTCTAAAACCGTAGATAAAAAATGAAACGGCCTATTAACAGTTGAAATAATAGGTCTAAGTGGATATCCATCTTTGTGAATTTTAGGAAGGCCATAAGCTTTGAAAAGTACCGTGTTAGTTTGCGTGAGAGCATATTTATTATATTTAAAATCTAACTAGCCCTTTTCATTAAAATCGTGAAGAATTTTATAAACCCTCAACTGCAACGATCTCAAAACATTTTTAGTAGTTACAATTTTATATGTATTCACATCATTCAGTAATTCAATCATTTTTGATTTATAATCACAAACTTCCAAACAAACCGTTAAATTACCCTTATCAGCTCTTGTAAAAAATATATTGTAATTGTCTCTAAGAAATTGCTTAGTGTGATCTATTTTTTGTTTCAATTCCCTCTCAAACTTTGATACATGCAAAGTATTGCTAGCAACTCTCTTCAAATTCTTTATTATAGTATCTCTAATTGTTGTAACAGGCTGCCATTTAGTCTAAAATCACGCAAACGTACCTTTAAATGTGACTAAACGACGCCTTGTTATCTATGTGCTTAAAGCACAGTAACCTACCTTGCCTCGGAGTGCGCCTGCGCAGAGTCTCTTTGCTGTTCCGAGTTGGGTTCCCCCAACTCGCCACTTGGCGGCGCTGTCGCTCTTACTAGTAGCGCTCGTGCGTCCGCCGCTGGGACCGAAGTCGTCGATTCGCGTCTACCTGTATTCGCGCGGTTCGAGCTATGTAACCGGCGAATTCGAATCGAAATGTAAACACTGGCGCGACCTCCGGACAAAGGAGAAACACAATAACGGAAACTCGAAATAATGATAAAGATTCACTTTATTACGCTAATTAATTTACACGGGAAATTGGCCGATAGACTTACGCACGCACGCGTGAATGACAACACACGCTGATCGAGAGAGAGAGAAAAAACCGCGATTACCGCGAACTACCTGCTCGCACGCAATAATAAATTCTTCGCGCTCGCTGCGCGGATTCGCACGCAAATCGTAACAACAATAATTCAACAAGGGAAGAAGGTGCACCTACCGCAATATCAATGAGGATACGGTGGCCAACCGTATCCGACAATCACACGGTTGATCGAATGATCCGCTGCTTGCTGCACCGCTTCTAATACTGTTGCCGCTGTTGTTGTTGCCGCTACTCGTGCTGCTGTTATTGCTGTTGCTGCTGTTGCTACTGCAGTTGTCGTCGCTGCTACTGCTGCTGCTGCTGCTGCTGCTAGCACTCACCCACGCAAGTCGCAATGTCAATGGCAAACAAAAACAACACTCGAACGGCTCGGGAAAATGGAGGTTAGGCGCACGAACTGACTGAGTGGCACAGTCATACTACTGGTCGCTGCCTCCCCTCCCAGTCATTGCCCCTACGCTCTCTCTCTCGCGAACCGAGCGCGGCTACTCTCGTTTAGCCGCTCATCAACCTCGCGCGAGTCCTACGATTTTCGGCAATCGTTGCATTGTATAGCTATTTGTTATTCCTTTTTTCCGCGAAGCAGTATCATCCACAATATTAACATCACCAACCTCATTAACATGTGATTTATTGCGTAAAAAATACTCGACATTTTTTATTGTCAAAATAATATCTTTTTTTGTAAACTCAGATGTATTAAAATTAGGGCCCATCGATACAACATCCATTACTTCAGTAGGTAGCACAATATTAGTAAGATTTTTAAGCCATTTTTCACGATGTTCAACATTACGAATAGAATATTTCTTAACGTTGCCTTTTCATAAAAGATTTTTTAACTTATGTAACCATAGTTTAAGATATTATTCATTGTATACCATTAATTAATCATAAGCTGGACAATATTATAAAACTGGGTAAAGATGTTACAGATAAGTGGAATGAGACAAATATAGTATACAAATTTTGTTGTGATAGTTGCCGTGGGTGGTTGCAGACCCAGTGCTGCTGGCCGCAGGCCTCCCTTGGCCCGGGGCACTGGGTCGAGCTCTCCGTCGTTGATGCGCTCGACCCTTGGGTCTGCATACCCTGGTCCCGCGTGGACTGAGACCGACGACCCTCTTCGGACGGGCCGTCGGTCTGGGTGGACACTTCCCGGGTCGAGGGCTTGGACGTTTGGGCCCTCATGCCTTCCCGGAGGAAGTCGTCCACCCGCTGGCGCGAGCGGCCCTCGCGAGCGGCCGTCTCGACCTGGGCCCGGACGAATCTTCGTAAGTCGCCGATCAGCCGATCGGCGCCCGGCCCCAATCCCAGGTCGAGTAGCAGCTGGGTGGCCGTCTCGAGGGCCTCCTCACTGATGACCAGCTTCCTCTCCATCTGTAAAAGAGAAGAAGTGGGGTCAAGGGATTTTTCAGGTTCAGCCCTTAACCTACCCGTCGCCGCGTGACGCTCGACGCTATTGTTTACGAGGACGTCCCGGTCCCCGACGCTTTCCTCGCGAACATGGCCCATTTGCGGGGGTAGCTGGCAGTACCACCTTCCGCACGTGCTGAGCGGTTCTACGTGGCCTGCCCCTTCCCCTTACCGCATTGCCATCCAGGTCGTCTCCCCCTGGTTCCCGAGGATCGCACGTGGGGGTTTTGCGCGGCCTACCTCGGCCTCGCTTAGCCGGCGCCTCGATCGGTACCTCAGGAGCCACCGCGGGTTTCTCACGCTCGTTCGCGGGGGCTGCATTCGCGACGCGCTCGCATATCGGATCCTCGCTGGATTCCTCGATCTTCGCTGGCGGGTCGCCTACGCCCTCCTCTTCGTCCAACGGTGCTGAGTCCCCGCCTCCTGGTTCCTCGTTGTCCTCATTTGAGAATGGACCGAAATAGGGCTTGAGGTCCTTGGCGTGGATCAGCTCGGGCAACTCTTCCTGCTGGTTACCTAGGCGATAAGTATTCGTCCCACATACCTCCTGAATTACGTAGGGACCAGCATACTTCGGTGCCAACTTCGCCGAAACGCCCTGAGCTGCGGATGACAAGATGCGGTTCCGCTTCCACACCCAGTCCCCAACCCTAAAGTCGGCCTGACGTCTCCTCCGGTTGTAGTAGACCGCCTGACGGGCCGCCTCCTCCCTGGACTTAGAGCCAGCACGTTCCCACAAATTGGGTAACTGGCGCATGTGGCCGCCCCATTCGGTCAGTTCTTGGCCCTCGGAAGCTTCTCGGGCCAACTGATCCTGGGCCCTCCTAAAGGTCGAGGGGGGAGTGGGCTGTCTGCCGAAGACCAGCATGGCCGGGCTGTAACCTGTCGCGCTGTGAGTTGCCGAGTTCAACGCGAAGTTGAACTCTGGCAGGTGCTCGTCCCAGCTCTTATGGTCACGCTCCACGTACGATATGAGCATGGCCTTGAGGGTTTTGTTCACTCGCTCTGTGGGATTCGCCTGCGGGTGGTAAACTGGGGTAAGGGCGCGCCGGATGCCGTTCCTCGACAGATAGGCATCGACCTCTTGGTTTTTAAATTCGGTCCCGTTGTCCGAAAGAAAAATCTCTGGCGCCCCAAACCTGGTTACCACCCTCTCGTGCAATTCCCGTACGATGGTCCTTCCGTTGGCCTTACGTACGGGTACGCACTCCACCCACCGAGTGAACAGGTCTAAAAAGACCAAAATGTACTCGAACCCTCTCGAGCTCTTCGGGAAGGGGCCAGTAATGTCACTGGCCACCACCTGCCAGGGTCGCGAGACCTCTCGACGACCCATCAGCCCGCAAGGCGGCCTTTGCTCCGCCTTGCATTGCTGACATACCGGGTAACTCCTCACGTACTCTCTGACCTGATCGTACATCTTTGGCCAGAAATACAGGTGCCTAGCCCGGGAGAACGTTCGTTCTCTCCCCTGGTGTCCCGCTGCTGGCGCATCGTGCACCTCCTCAAGTACTTGATGCCTCTTCTCGGCAGGAACCACTAGCTTCCAGGCTTCCTCGTTGTCGATGGACCCTTCGCTCTCCTCAGCCGGATTGTAGTGATACAATCTCCCACCGACTACCTTCCAGGTAGGTTGAGAATGTGGATCCTGGCATACTTCTCTATACTTCTGAAGGTACCAGGCATCGGCAGTTTCCGGCTGATGAGTCATGGCACCCACTTCTACCACCCCCTCCTCATAGGCCCTAGATAAAGCGTCTGGCACCACGTTGAGGTCTCCTTTTCGATACTCTATATCGAATACATGTCCTTGTAGTGCTAACGCCCAACGCGCTAGCCTGCCTGTAGGATTCCTCATACTGTGGAGCCATTTAAGGCAACTATGATCGGTGATGACTTTGAAGTGGTGCCCCTCAACATAAGGCCGGAACTTCCCGATAGCCCATACAACTGCCAGGCACTCTCGTTCGGAGACTGTATAGTTTCTCTCCGCACTGTTTAAGGAGCGACTGGCGTACTCAATTACGCGCTCCTGTCCATCGACTTCTTGCGTCAATACCGCGCCTATCCCGCTATCGCTCGCGTCCGTTTGTAACACGAACTGCGCGCTGGGATCTGGCGACTGCAAGATCGGTGCCGAGACCATTGCGTCTCGTAACCGTTCGAAAGCCTGCTCCTGTTCCTGCTGCCACGCAAACGGGATGCTCTTCTTCGTCAGGCGGTTTATCGGCTCAGCGATGGTTGCGAAGTCGGGTATGAAGCGACGATACCACGAAATCATCCCCATGAATCGCTTCACCTGTCTGATCGTCCGTGGTACTGGGTACTCCATAATGGGCTTGATCTTCTCTGGATCTGGCCTTACCCCTTCACGGTTCACTAGGACCCCCAGGTACTTGACTTCCGACTTACAGAAGTGGCTTTTGGTCTTATTCACAGTGAGGCCCGCACCCAGGATTCGTTGTAAAACCAATCCCAGGTGTCGCTTATGCTCCTCAAAAGACGGCGAGATAATAATCACGTCGTCAAGGTACGCAAAAGCGAAAGGATCTAAATCCGGGCCAATCACTCTGTCCATCAACCTCTGCAAAGTCGCGCCGGCGTAGGACAGTCCGAAGGGCATTCTCTTGATTTGAAAATGCCCCAGGCCAGGGACTGTGAACGCCGTAATGGGGCGCGACTCCTTTTTAAGAGGTATCTGGTGGTACGCGCTACTCAAGTCCAGTGTCGAGATGAACTTCGCATCCCTGATCCTTCGCAGGATGTCGCTCATGAAGGGTAATGGGTAGGCGTCCGGCTTGGTTACTGCGTTTACCTTCTGGTAATTCACGCAGAACCGATATTTGCCGTCTGCCTTCTTAACCATCACCACTGGACTTGACCACCCGCTGGTTGCTGGTTCAATGACGTCGTTGTCCAGCATGGCCTTGACCAGCGCGTGCATTTCGTCTCGCACCCTATCGGAGACCGGGTAGTATTTCTGTTTACAGGGTCGAGCGTCTCCGATGTCTATCTCATGCTCGACCCCCACATCACAGCCTAAACACTCGCCTCCATCTGGAATTAATCCATCGACGAGGCTAGCCACTTCTTGACACTGTGCTTCCATGGCTTCTACCAGGCCTACGGGTGCGAGGCACGACGTACCAGTGACGCTTGCCACTTCCAACGGTACCGCCACTTTGGCTTTCGCCAAGTACAGCTGGTCCGTATCAGGGTTCAGGTTGGCGCTGAATTCCCTCACGAAATTCGCGCCGACGTAGCAGTCATCAGACAGCAGTGGCGTTATAGCGACCCTTACATCTTTCGTGATTCCCCCTACTGTGAAGGGGAAAATCACATGACCCAAGATGGGACATGGGCGACCGTCAGCGAGCTTCGCTTCTCCCGCTCGCGTGACGTCCAGGCCCAGCCCCATGTCTGATGCCAACCTAAGCCCGAGTTGACCCATTACCGTTGATAAGGCCCCGGTGTCGTAGAGTGCCCTTAACTTGTAGGCACCTATCCCCACCTGAAGCCACCATCTGGTCTCATCCTCGGGTCTGTACCTGCGGGGAGCTTTCGCCGTCTCTCTCCCCTCTGTGGACGGGAGGCTTTCACGGCTCTTCTTGCCCTGGGCAGCCGCTACTCGCATCGACGTGCTCTCACCCGCAGGTGTCTGGGTCGCCGGTGTATCCTCCGGAGTGTCAGGTGGTCTCCTGGAGCTTTTGGGTCTGATGGTCTCCTCTCCGACCCATTCAAACCCCTGCTCCACCACCTGAATCCGGCCTCCGTACCCTTCGAGGATACAAAATGCCCGGTTACCCAGATCAGGCATCTGTTCGGTCGCTGTCGCTTCTAACGCCGCTGCACAGCTGGGTCTCGTGGGGTCCGATATCCCTGACGAGACCTTCCTGAACCCTGGGGTCGCTGACAGGCCTTTGCCACGTTCCAGCGACCCGCGACGAGAGGTCACCTTTACTGGGGACGCGGAGGGGACCTCCGTCCTCCGCTTCCCTGCCCGTTTCCCTTGTTGCAATCCGGGCAGTACCTTCTGGTAAAGCCCAGTTTGCCACAAGACGAGCACTTGATCGGTTGGGAGTAATCTATTTTCCTCCGCTGACCCTCTCGTCGCTGGCCAGGAGACCCTGGGGGGGGGGTTTTAGTCCTCCCCTTTTCTTGCGGCCGACCCCTCGGCCGCCTGGGAGAGTTAGCCTTCCTCTCCTTAAAGTACCGGTCCATATCGCGTCGCAGGGTCGCGATCTGCGACGACAGATCCTCAATGGGGTCTGTGGCCTGCGTTGCAGCGATTGTGGGCCGGTCCTCGGGTCTCTTGGCCGGGGTTTTAACCGGCGACTCGGGTTGCCGCTGATCCCTACCCCGAGGCTTGTTGGACATGGCGGCCGTACGGGGTCCTGCCCGGGGCGGTGGTGCCTTAACTGACACCCCCATGTGCTCGGGGTACAACGTGGACGTTGGCTCCAACCTGGTTCTCGGGCGCTCGTCGTCCCGCAAGGCGGTCTCGATTTCGGTCGCCCGGGCGTGGAATTCGTCCACGTTGGAGAACGCATTCCTCCGCAGCTGCATCCGGATGGCGGGTAGGAGATTTGCATACAGCAAATCTAACTGTCTCTGCTCTGGTAACGGCGGACGTAGCTGGGCCAACATGAAGAGGAGGTGGCAGGCGTATTCTCGTACCAGCTCTCCCTTCTCCTGGTACCGGGCTTGGGCCTCTTGCAGCAATCTTTGTTGCTGAAGCTCACTCGACCCAAACCAACGTCGAGCGCCTGCCAGGAAGTCGGCGTAATTCCTCCACTTAAGCTTGTTAAGCTCGTACCAGGTCCTCGCAACGCCTTCGAGGAGCTCTGATACCGAGCACAAGATTTCGCCGTCTGTTAGCCCAGAACCCGCGCGTAGATCTTCTAGTCTCGACAAGAAGGTGTCTACGAACTCTGAAGCCGTGCCAGAGTATCGCAGCTTCCACCCTCTCACAATCCTACCCGCGTCCCGAGTCGCGTAGTACCCCGACGCCGCATTGGCGTCGCACCAGGCGGATCCTTCAGGGGTCGCCGCCCCTTCATCCATATCGGCGTCTCTTGGTCTTCTTCTCGGTGGCTGTTCCGTCCTTGAAGGCACCTGCCTTTGGGGAGCCTCTCGAGGTTCGCCAGGGGTCGGTCGCTGGGGTTCCGGGGTACTACCTGGTACCCTTGGGTCGTAGTGGCACGTATACGTGGATTGGAAATCTACGGTCCTCCGGGGCCGCTCTGGTACGACCGTTCGTCGATTGGTGGGGTCCCTGTTTCTCAACTGCTGGACCTCCACCTGCAGAGCGGTCACCTGGTCGCTCCACCGCGCGCATACCTGGTCGTGCCTTTCCAGCATCTCAAGTATGCGGTTGATCCCGACACGGTTGCGCTCGATCTCTTCTTTTAATCGTTCTGTCACGCACCGTTCCTCTTCTTCTTCTTGAGGTTGTAGCTCCTCATTTTCGAAGCGTCGAGCTCTTCGCCTATCCGGCGATCCGGTGGAGCCCTTGTGCTCACTACCGACCCCCTCCGTGGGCCCCTTGACCTCGCCGGTCCCCCCTTCCTCTGCGGGCTCTCGCTCCCCCGTCTCACTCTGACTCTCCTCTTCAAAGTTGTCATAGACTGCGAGAGTCCGCGTCAGGTTGGCCTCCACCACCTCATCCCTGTATAACAGCATGAGTGGGTGGGCGACAAGATCCTCCGCATCAGCTGCTTCTAGCTCTTGTCGCCTTGACTCCAGCCACCTCTCTCGACTCCGTCGCCTGCGTTGTGTGGCCTCCCTATCCAACGCCGCTCCTTGGAAGTCTAGGTCGATATACTCGCCTAGCAACCAATATGCTAATCGAACTGCCTGCATCAGCTTACGGCCATCTGTTCGCAACTCCAGTTGCGTCAGGTACCTGTCCAGCTGTGTCGAAGGCAGTTCCGAAGCCCACCGGGTTATCGCGTCGGTGGTATCCTCCATGACGCTCATGCGTAGGTGACGGTTGAGGTTAATTTCCCTATTCGACCACTACCGCCTCCTATCGCCCAAGGCGCGAGCGGGGTGTTGCGATTTTTATCGCCAACTACCCATTTACGCCTTTATTCACAAGGCAACAATACGCGTGGCTTGTGGGTGTGTGCAGGTATCGCGTACTCTAAGGAAGTACGAACTCCCGCTTCGCAACTACCGGCCTATAGGTGGAGGCTAACTGTTTGTTAGCTCCACCGGGTTAGTTAATCTAACCCTACACACACCCCAATTGCGCGCTCTGCTGGTACTGTCGCTCGGTGACTAACCCCCACTTAATTACTTTAATGTGTAATAAAACACTTAAAAAGTAAAAAGTTAACCCAAAATACAATTAGTCACCTTTTATATTTGAGTTAGAGCGACTCCGGACGTCTCTTAGACCCCTAGGGTTAGTGTGCTCTCGGCTCACAAAAGCAGTTGTTATTGGGTCGGAGAGGCGTCTTTCCCCTACCGCAGAGCACGTACCGAACGAGCCACGCGTTACTTTACCCGCTCGCACCTTATTACGCACGCGCGCAAACGTCTCTCTGTCGCGCGCGTTGCTCTCTCTTTTCGTGCAATTTCCCTCGTGTGTGAGTCTTAATTTAGTTGGGCGCCATGTAACAGGCTGCCATTTAGTCTAAAATCACGCAAACGTACCTTTAAATGTGACTAAACGACGCCTTGTTATCTATATGCTTAAAGCACAGTAACCTACCTTGCCTCGGAGTGCGCCTGCGCAGAGTCTCTTTGCTGTTCCGAGTTGGGTTCCCCCAACTCGCCACTTGGCGGCGCTGTCGCTCTTACTAGTAGCGCTCGTGCGTCCGCCGCTGGGACCGAAGTCGTCGATTCGCGTCTACCTGTATTCGCGCGGTTCGAGCTATGTAACCGGCGAATTCGAATCGAAATGTAAACACTGGCGCGACCTCCGGACAAAGGAGAAACACAATAACGGAAACTCGAAATAATGATAAATATTCACTTTATTACGCTAATTAATTTACACGGGAAATTGGCCGAGAGACTTACGCACGCACGCGTGAATGACAACACACGCTGATCGAGAGAGAGAGAAAAAACCGCGATTACCGCGAACTAACCGCTCGCGCGCAACAATTAATTACCTCGCGCACGCTGCGCGGGATCGCTCGCTATAACAATAATTGAAAGGGGGAAGGTGCACCTACCGCAAGGACGATGAGGATACGGTGGCCAACCGTATTCGAACGACAAATTGCTGGAACGCCGCTTCGCTGCTCGCTACACCGCCTCAATTACTGTTGCCGCTGCTGCTGCTGCTGCTAGCACTCACCCATGCAAGTCGCAATGTCAATGGCAAACAAAAACAACACTCGAACGGCTCGGGAAAATGGAGGTTAGGCGCACGAACTGACTGAGTGGCACAGTCATACTACTGGTCGCTGCCTCCCCTCCCGGTCATTGCCCCTACGCTCTCTCTCTCTCGCGAACCGAGCGCGGCTACTCTCGTTTAGCCGCTCATCAACCTCGCGCGAGTCCTACGATTTTCGGCAATCGTTGCATTGTATAGCTATTTGTTATTCCTTTTTTCCGCGAAGCAGTATCATCCACAATATTAACATCACCAACCTCATTAACATGTGATTTATTGCGTAAAAAATACTCGACATTTTTTATTGTCAAAATAATATCTTTTTTTGTAAACTCAGATGTAATAAAATTAGGGCACATCGATACAACATCCATTACTTCAGTAGGTAGCACAATATTAGTAAGATTTTTAAGCCATTTTTCACGATGTTCAACATTACGAATAGAATATTTCTTAACGTTGCCTTTTCATAAAAGATTTTTTAACTTATGTAACCATAGTTTAAGATATTATTCATTGTATACCATTAATTAATCATAAGCTGGACAATATTATAAAACTGGGTAAAGATGTTACAGATAAGTGGAATGAGACAAATATAGTATACAAATTTTGTTGTGATAGTTGCCCGTCTGTATATATTGGTCAAACTAAGAGAAGTTTAAAAAAACGCATAGATGAACATAGTAAGACACCTTTAGACAAGTCTCTTCCTGTTCCTATGCATTTGAAAAATTATCCTACACATTCGTTTGACTGGGACAACACAATGATTTTAGATAGAGAGTCTAATTATTGTAAGAGATTAATTACGGAAATGATATATATTAATTTGTCTTATAACACTATAAATAGACAAGCGGACACTGGTTTATTGAGTAAACAATATAAAGGTTTATTTGATGTTTTAGCTGACTGATCTCACATTTATTTATAATATTTTTTAAAATTTTGTTTTGATGTATTATGATGCTTAATGTACCGGTTTTCTTGGCATAGGAGAGGGGATACATTTGATTGTGTGTCTACCTGTGATTTGTTTTGGTATAAAAGGTAGCAGACACTGTTTGATTTGCATTATTTCATAGTCGTTGTCTGATTTGAATTTTGAGTATTTGAACGAATGTTAAGTTATAAGATGAGTTTATTTTTGACTTTATTGTGATATTTGATTGGATTGTGACTTGCGAATTGAGGTAAATGTTTTGTTAGCGTGATTTTTATTTGTTTGTGTTTATATCTGTAACTATTTTCTCATTTTGTTTTTTAATGAAGATCTGATGAGGTTGGATATTTACCAACGAAACACACGTGTGTAACCACCTGAGATGATTGTTTAATTTTTTTACAACAGGTTGGCTCTAAAATTGGATTAAAAAAATTTTTTTGATCAAATAAAATAATAATTTACTGTCAGTAAGGTATAAATACGTCATGTCTAGTAAAGTAAAACTGAGTAAACACGTTTTGTATATAAAATCACTCGTGCTATATAAGAATAGAAAGAGAAAGACTGAGAGATCCAACAAGCGAGATAGAATAGATATGAAGAGTAGGGGAAACATAGGAAAGGAGAGGGAGTTACGGATGTATTATTATATCCATGTTTACTTTATAATACTGCCACTAAATAGATTTTATGATGTTAAATATTCTCGAATATTGGTTGCTTAGATATTTTGTATCTTCCTGTGAATTAATGGTATTATCAGTAATTTTAATATGTACCGCTTCTGCGATGCATCTTTTTTTGTAATTAGCTTCTACATGCATGATTTTTGTATTGTCCCAATCAAATTCATGTTTCGGATTATTCATGATATGAGCTGGTATAGGTAAAAGTCTAAATCTAGAGTTATCTGGGTCTTCAATTGTTTTTTTTATAGAATATTTATGTTCATTAATTCTAGTTTTAAGAGCCCTTTTGCTTTCACCGATGTAGTTAGATGTACATTGTTTACATTGAACATTATAAACTATACCTGTTTTTTCCCATTTTTTTAATTTATCTTTGCCTAGAGCAATAATATTAGATAACTTGTTAGTCATTTTTGGTATGCAAACAAAGTTCCTCTTCTTTAGTGCTGATTTACATTTATAGAAAAATTCTTTTTTAAATGGAATTGGAAGGTATATTGTCGGTTTTTCGTTATTGTTTTCATTCTGTGTAATGTTATGACTGTATGTATATTTTCTAATGCGATCTCTAATGCACGAATTAACAAATTCTTCAAGATAGTCATTATTAAATAACATGTTTTTTACAATAGATATATTACTGTCATGGTGACCTTCATCGGATAACAATATCGATCTATCTACCAAGTTATTAACAACGTTCTTGTTTTGTTTTAATGTGTGGTTTGAGTTATAATTTAAAATACGTCCCGACATCGTTGGTTTTTGGTACCAGTTAGTAATAATTCCATTTTTTCTTCTAGTAAGCGATAAGTCTAGAAAATTAATAGAACCATTAACCTCTGTCTCATAGGTAAATTTTAAATGTGAATTATAATCACTAACTGTTTCGAAAATATGATCAAAATCAATGTTCCTAATGCACATTAATTTGTCATCCACATATCTGTAATAAAAAATTGGATTAATATTAAATTCTTCCTTCAGAAAAAGCAAGCATTGTGTCTACAAATCATCCATGACTAAATCTGCAAATATTACTGATAAAGGGTCTCCCATCGAAATACCAAATATCTGTTTATAATTAGTATTATTAAAACTAAAATATGCATTGTTGAATAAGAATGTTCAAATGATATTGTTTCTTTACTAAGCCATTTTTTCAAAAAAAAAAGCTGAACAAAATGGAGAGTGCTAATAATAACATAACTATTTTATTTGATGTTGTACTTTTACAATTGACGTTATATGTTTGGAAGAAATGTTTAATTCAATCTACATTACAATATAAAGCATGTTACAAAGAGTATGTTTACATTTATTTTATTACTATGTTTAACATTGAAATAATTCACTTTATGTCAACAATATATTTAACAGATGTATACTGAGGTGGCAATAAATGAATAAAATTGCGAAACGTCTATAAGAAAACAAGAGTTCTAGTTATTTATAGGGATAACTCCTATGATCAAGAAATTAAAATAAAATTATTAAATATCAGGAGTGAAAACATAAAAAATATTTAATATCATTTGAAGTTTCTAAAAGAATTTTTATTCATTACTGATGAAGGATTAGGAAACAAATAACAAAATTAAATTTGTTTCCTAAAACTTGTAGACATGAATGTATATATGATTGGATTTAAAGCAGAATTAAGATAGCACATTATTCTTGAAAAGTACAATAATGAATAATATCCATCAATACTAAATCGTATTATTTCGGATAAAGGACTAAAAATAATCCATAACATCATTGCTCGGAAGGGCAATACGCAAATGAAAAATATTAAAATAATAATGCACAACATTCGTATTATTCGCTTATGATCACGTTGAGATGTGCGATTGATATCGCTTTTTACATATAACCTATGAGAAAGTTTGTAGATCATTACTGTGTATGAACTGACCAATATTATTACTGGAACAATGAAAAAAAGAACAGTAGAACTTGAAATGTAGAGTATATTCCACAAAGTATTCACTGTCGTTAGGCAAACTGGTACAATAGTTCCGTTTTTTTTGTGCTCCATGTGAAATGATGCCATAAATATAAAAGGGCTGGAAAAATATTCAAAATTAAATGAAATTCAATAAGCAAAACATCGATAAAATTTAAGACTTATTAAGAAAAAATTTGAAATTGTACATAGACTATAATAGACACGCAATGTGTGTTCTGGGACAAGGAGATGAAAAAGGATGCCGCCAATGTATAAGGGATATGTGTATGTTCTGGGACACAAAGAGGCCGCCCGATGAAGGTGTTGAGTTTTCGCGATAATTTGACACCTGTTTGTCTGCCAGTGGGCCTTTCGACAGACTCCCCCCCCCCCCCCCGCCACCCACCTACAAAGTTTATTAAGGTAGAATGCTGTAGAAGTTGGTAAGGTGTTTGGGAAGCTATATGATGGTCCTCTCTCTATCCCTCTCTCTCGCTCTCCTTCGGCAGTAAGGTGCTCAGTAAACATATGCTGGCTAGGTGTAAGTCCTAGCGTATGTAGCTTCTTGCTAGGAGCGTGCGCCGTATAGCCCTTGGAGAGGGGGTAGCGTGCTAGGCGCATACGCTGTATAGTGTGGATTCTCTCTCTCTCTCTCTCTCTCTCTTTTTGTCTCTCTCTCGCTTTCCTTCGATAGTAAGACGTGTTGGCCCTTGGAAAGAGGGTAGCATATAGCTTGGTAAGCTATATGCTGCTCTCTCTGTCTCTCTGTCTCTCTCTCTAAGCAATCGTTATAATAGTTTAATTAGATTTCGGGAACCTTTCGACCTCACAGTTAAT
The DNA here is from genome assembly GCF_024137745.1 of Phymastichus coffea. Lineage (NCBI taxonomy): Eukaryota > Metazoa > Arthropoda > Insecta > Hymenoptera > Eulophidae > Phymastichus > Phymastichus coffea. Next base: position 1,233,345 of record NW_026706812.1, on the reverse strand, counting down.
TTTATTTGAATCTTAATTAATAAAACTTATAGAATTTTCGTTTATTTATTAATTTATTGTTCAACTATACATTGTATATAATACAGTCTGTATATAATTTCTATTTTCAGTAGTTGACATCGCTATATCGAAATATTGAGTTGAATTTTTATATATAGTACTGTCAACTTCATCGTTACCTTCCACTTTAGATTGCTTCCGTCTATCTTTTCCATAAAAACAATTTTTGTGGATTTGTAACGGCACATACAAAGTTAGCTGGTTTATTGTAATGACATGTGCACATTGTTTCTAATGGAAAAAGGTAATACTCTCAATGGTGGACATCTCATGTCGCTTTCAAGTTCTAAAATTTTTCTATAAAAAGAAAAAAGTTTCTAATTAATAATGATTTTGATTTCTAACAAAAAATAAAAATAATTTTTATACTTACTTTTCGGGTAATATTTTTTGTAACCATTGTTTCTGTTTTAATCCTTTTACATAAATATTTCTTGAATTATCTCAATGATTATTTAGTACACATACTAAATTTTTATATGGAATAATGCCGGATCTTCATAATAAACCATGATGACACATTTCTAAGAATTTATTCACTTGTTGACACTTGAAAGGAAGTTGAAACCGAGGATATCGTGGTTTAAAGAAGAGCACAGTTGGAACAGTATCCATATCTAAAGGTAAATAGGTGAGTTCTTTACATCAAAAGACTCGTGTGAACCTTGAAAGCCTTGAAAATCTAATACGAAATCCATTTGAAAAGATGCAGAAATTAACGTGAACTCTACGAGATCCCTAAAGACCATTATGAGCGTAGAGGCACGTGTTTGTTCCATATAAAGCCCATACCTCACCATTCGAAAGTAGAGGACGTCATAGTCACCATACCTCTACACTCGAAAGTAGAGAGCATCATATCACTACGAGGGTGGTCCGATAAGTACTTAGCCTACAAAAGAAAAACGAAAATTTTGGAAAAGTGGCGTTTTATTTTTCAACATAGTCTCCTTTTAGTTCGATACACTTGGCACAGCGATGCTCCAACTTCTTTAACCCGTCTGAAAAATATGTTTCCTCAAGGTCTGAAAAGTAGGCTTCCGTGGCAGCGATTACCTCCTCATTCGACTCAAATTGAAAAGCATTGTAAACATTGATTACATAATGTCTTGTTAATTTTAAACTAATTTTTTAACATCACCACTAGTTCGATTATATTGAACAATACGATCGTGTAATATTAAGCAGTAGGCTGCAGTATCTTTAGGAAAATCAGTCCGAGTTTCAAATTCTAGAAAACATCGTCTGGTGTGCTTTTTAATGTTTCATTTTTTTTGGAGCAATCGATAACTATTAGCCGCACTTTATTAATGAAATCTGTTTTATTGAGTAACGGCTCGTTTTCTTTATTATAGTAAGCGTTTTGAAAAATAGAATACATATCGTAGAGAATAGAATACTGATTTTGATTAATATTTAAATTGAGATTCCATACGGATAGCTTTGTGAATTGAGGAACAGCTTCACATTATTAATATTACAATGATCAAAATTACTAGAATTATAACTCGCTGAACTTTTATGTTTAGTTTGGAAAGCTAAAATAACAAAGTGAAGCTTTTCCAATTAATTGGAAATCTTAACACTCCAAACATGCTTTGATGTACGAGGTAATTTTGGATACTCATACATTTTCCAAGTACCATAACTCATTGTAATTGCACGATCACGTCCAATCTGAATGAGTAATTTAATTTTGTCTTGTGTCTGCAACCATCACATATGGCATCAACCATTCAACCTTAGTTAAAGTAATTTTTGATTTTTCTGAAGCAGGAGAATTCCCTACTGGAGTACTTATAATAGCATTCAAATCATCTCTTGATCTTGTGAGAATAAGTTCATACTTGAATTGACTACAACTGAAAGGGATAGTCACATCAAAATAAGCTAGAGCATTACTTATCAAAACTTCATTATTATCACCATTCCATCCAACATTTTCAGCGATAAAGCTCTGACATGGATTGAGTAAAAGCTAATTTTTCATGAGACTCGTTAAGCCTACATTTTTCCCTTTATCAATTTCAATAGCATTTATTTCATATCGTATTGCCTCTAACAAATGACAGAGAGCGTTGTTGACTAATAAAGTGTTCTCCACTGGCATAGTACCGTCTGGCTTGGTCAACCGACCACAAATATGAATCATACTGCGTGATGGAAGCAGAGATAAATTTTGATGTTGAATTGCTATATGGATTTCATCGCTATTTTTGAAATATGATAATGAATAAGGCTGATGTGCATGAACTTCATAATGAGCTATAGATTCATCGAAAGCGACAACTGAATGAATGTCTAGAAATTCCTCCATATTGTTGTTGTTGTTTTATACAGCACCCTAATATGCACAATATTTTCTTCCACAATTTCCGACGACTTTTAGTCTCAAGCTTTTCAGGAATTGAATGTTCTGAAGTGTGAGCAATCTGATAGCTTGCTGTTGACTGGCCACTGACTGACATTTTTGTCTTTTAATATAGCTTGGAACGGTCTTTATATTGTAAATGATACCCATTACTAAAATATGGTTTTTGTATGTACTCGCACTGTGATGACTTCTCCTCGAAGGTTAACTAGGTTTCCCTCTTGATCAACTATACGAATTTGAAAATGTTCAATGCTCCTCACAGCGACTAAAAGGTAAATGACGTGAGAGGGAACTTCTATAATCTTTTATCCAGGTGGGACTGCTGGAAAAAATTAATGTATAGTATGTACTTTGCGATTGCTTATGTAAGAGCCTGTAGTAATATTACACTCTACAAGTAAAGCTTTGACTTTGAGAATAGTGATGAGTAAGTCATAACTATGTGTTTTGTTTTCAACGAGCGAGCGTCTAGTGAAGCATAAAATTGATTCAATAGAATCTTCTAGTTCAAAACGTATTTTTTGACTGCACTGAATGACACTACGTTCGTATAGTATTATTATTTGGTTTCAGGCTAAACGATATACATTTAGGTGCTAATGTTTCTTTGAAAAAACTTTCAATATCTTCTATTTCGTAGCTACCAGTCGGTAAAGTGATAGCTTTTTGACCTTCAATGCAAAATTTATTATAAACAACGTCAATGTTTGGTATTGAATTAAATATTAATAGATCAACTAGACCATGAACGTATGTTTTGTTTGATATCAATTCGATCGGTGGAAAATAATATGTTTGGAGTATGGCTGATGTTATCGAGGAACTCAATGTCAGTGTATTCTCCATGACAGATTCATGTCAAATGATTTTATATACTACACGTCTTTTCTATAGTTTATTTTGAAGAAATTTGAGACAAAGATGACTGCAATTATATGTATTAAAATCTTGACATCTAATATAATTATACATGATTCTATTAACTTTGAGATAAAGCAATCGATCTATAGGCAGCTGTAGATTTCCAAAACTATCAAACTAAATAACCTCATCACTTTTTTTTTATATGCTACCCAAAGAGTACCTGGTCCACTTTTATCATCTAAATTTACAATAGCTGTCTCTTTATATCGCGGTTCATCGACTGGTACAGCATCACGCATGAAAACACCTCGAAAATTTGTAATTTTTAGTATTTTAACATATTTTCTTATATCATGATCTGTCAGTACTCGATTAAGTAAAGTTACTTCTTGCTTTTTTTTAAAACCTTTTCCACTTGAATATGGTTTCAGATAAAGACCATAACCTTTACGATGTGGTTTCAAATAAAGTCCTTTACCAATGGTAAAAGTTTCCATAGTCTTATTGTGTCTGTGAGCTTCTTTCAATTAATTTTGAGCGGCCTTAGCACTGTTAACGGCTTTTGCTATCGAAGCAGGTCCTCCAGCTAGAGCTCCAGTGGCGCTCAAAGCAGAAAATAATGGAATTAAAAAAGGAAGAGCTCTACCCACTTTACTAGGAATTGGTAGAATACGAGGCATGTTTATTTTTCTTCTTCCTCCAGCCTTCTTCACAGCTTATTTAGCGCTTTTTATAGCCAAACAAATGACGAAGTGTGATTTATTACTAGGTACAACACTTCTCGAAGGATCGTTAATAATTTTTTTCAATGCAATTGATAGATTTTTACTTTTTACATGTGTCTTTTGTCACTGTCGTTGTTGTTGATGAGTTTTTAATCCCTTGCCTCGTTTCTTTCTTGTTTGAAGATTTGAAAAACCATACCAAGTTTACTTGTAACTTTCATTATGTTGGCTACAGCAAACGTAACAACTTTCTCACCAAAACTACTATTTTTCGCTTGAACTCTATAGCTCGACCTGTTTAGCTAGAATTTCTCGCATGAATGTTCTCTCGATTCTGAGAATAAGCAATATCGTGTTCTTTACAAGCAGCGCCTAGCGGATATTTTCCAGGATCACCACCAGCAAGTCGTGTTTTCAGTTTAGTTCCCGGCCCGTATTACTGATAACCAGACAAATGAGCTTCGAATGGTAAGTTATTAATGATCTTATTCACTAAGCCAGCACCACCAGTCTTTCTTTTATGACAAACGATCATACCCTATCAGAAGACAAAGTCTTAAGTAAAGTAAAAATATACAAACAGTTTTTTTATAGTTAGTAGTCTCATTCATCGTTTGATCGATAACTAGAAAACAATATGGACTTCAAAGAGCAACCACTTAAGTTGCAAGTCATAAATTTTGATAGTGTGATTTAGACGGAAAAACGAGAAAAAAGATATGGTGAACTACTACGTGATAGTATACGAGCAGTTTTCTGTGGTCCTAGTAACTGTGGGAAAACTAACTGTTTGCTAACACTAATCACACATCCTAATGGACTTAGATTCGAAAACATTTATGTTTAATCAAAGTCCCTCTATCAACCAAAGCATAAATTTTTAAAAGATTTATTGGAACCGATTGATGTTATACAGTATCATGCATTCAGCGAGCATGAGGCAGTTGTTTCACCGGATAAAGCTCATCCAAGTTCCATTATGATTTTTGACGATATAGCCACTGAAAAGCAGGACAGCGTGAGAGCATTCTTCTTTATGGGAAGTCATGAAAAAGTAGATAGTTTCTATTTCTGTCAATCATACAATCGTATACCGAAGCATCTCATTCGAGATAATGTGAATTTACTAGTTTTGTTTCGATAAAATGACGTGAATATTGAACATATTTACAACGATGATGCTAACTCTGATGTGACTTTTCAGAAGTTGAAAGCAATTTGTTCAAAGTGTTGCAGAGACGATAATCATGGATTTATAGTTATTGATAGAGATAGACCAATCAATCATGGACGGTATAGAAAAGGATTCGATTCTTTTGCTATAAATATAACGGAGTGAACGAATGAAGATTATTTAACTTTAGAAATTGCAAGCGTCAACATGGCTACTTTTGAATAAAAAAAGAAGGTGCTCTAGCAATTATCTGAGGTTCGTGATGCCATCAGACGTAAATAAGACGTGACAAAGCTAATTTAGAAAATACGTTGAATGAAACTTTTAAACCTATGGTTGACCCATTAAGAAACTTTCGGAGGTAGCTATTGATAAAGCTGACGTTAATACTGAACAGTAAACGAAAAAGTAGAAGAAAAGTACGGTTGATAAAGTTTTCAAGTCAAAAACAACAGCTGACACTCTTTCAATTGAGACCTTGACAGCTGACAATAAATCTTGATATTTCAATAGTACTGTTAATGACTTAAATTCTATATTACACCCGCTTGATTCTACATTTGAATCTGCTATATCTATTGCTGCTGATGATGATGATGATGCTGATGAAGACGAATTTAATAAGACTAGTGAATCATCACTTGATTCAACTGCAATAAATTTAGACAAAGTTAGTTGAAATGTAACTACAGAACAGAGACAAAGCTATTGGATGATTCGATTGTAAGAATCTATATTCAACTATTGCATAAACCTCAGCAGAGAAGTAATTTAGACAAGACATTCGGCGTTCGCTTGTACGAAAATACTTATGTCATAGGCAATTCTCCAATTTCTTGCCAAAACGATAATGTAACTGTGAATGATAAAGCATTCAGCAAGACGCCTAGTTTTATGAAACTTCTCTTTCGTAAAGACTCTAATTCTAAATTAATCAGTTCATGGATATTGAAAATTATATAAAAATTCTTGAAATCACGACGCTCATTGTAAGAGATACGAAACAAATGTACAATATTGCAATAAGCATGTGAATAAAGTCAAAAAGTATATTGATCCAAATTTATCTTTGAGCGGTAGTGCTAAAAAGCGAAAATTGACTATTGATGGAAGAGGTCTTTTTCCTAACTATAAAATAGGTAGAAAAGAAACATTATTTGATTATGTATATTGGGATGATCCAAACGTTGATCAACTGAGATTACTTATCGTCGAAGAATCCGCCGGTAATTCTAGTCATGTTAATGAAATTCATTCAATCATTGAAGAATTACGTGGAGCTGGTTATATTATATTAAGAGAATCTTAAATATTCCTCAGTAATAAAATGCGTGTTGATGTGTTTGGACGGGTATTGAATAAAAAGGTAATCGAGATCCTCCTGGTGTAGGGTATAAAATCACTAAAGACGAACAGTACGACGTGGATAACAAAAGAATTTGTAATATAGCTGATCCTCAGAAGAGTAATGATGCTGTAAACTTACGAACGTTGCAAAAAACTAGTGAAGCTTACGTTACTACACTTACGACTACGATAAATAATCCTAGAAAATCTTTAAATACAATAAGAATAGAATTACGAACATATCGAGAAGCGTTTCAATATTTACAAGCAAATAATAATAATAATAATGATAATAATAATAAGAGAAAGAAATAAATATTATACCGTTTGACTTTTTAAATCAACTAGAACACCTTAACGACATCATTCATCATATATAAAATAGAAGTGCCTCAAATTCTCCTTTTTTCTTATTTATATATTGGAATCATTTCTAAATTTTTCATAAATTTTATATCTCGCCAAAAAGTATTGTCATTGATACAATTCTGTATATACGTAATTTTTAACTAATGAAGTTTGCCTTTGATTTCCTAGATAAATTTTTAATGAATCCCATGATCGCACTCTAGACATAGCTACATAAAGTTGACCGTGATTGAAAACATCTCTTCGAAGATCGATACCGATTTTATTTAAAGTTTGGCCCTGCGATTTATTAATAGTTATAGCAAAAGCCAATTGAATTGGAAATTGTCGTCTTTTAAACGTGAATGGATAATGATTTTCACAATATAATGTAATTCGATTGCCAAATTAAATTGCCAAAAATGTTTTGAACAATACATTCATTTTCAGATAATATGCAGTATTGTGGAATCTGTAAATTATTACTTTGATGATTTAATGTTCCATTACCAACATGTAACAAATAGTTAGCAAATTCAAGTTCATTTTGTAAAACTCGCATGTTTGATTTTAAATGAAATTTTTCAAATAGTGGCAATAAGTGACTATTTTTCAAAGATAAATTAAATATTTCATTACGTGTTCCATTAACTGAAATGGGAAGAAGCTGTCTAAAATCACCACCTAGAACCATTATTTTGCCACCAAATGGCAGATCATTATTCATAATATATTTGAAACTTCTATTTACGATTTCTAAACCACATCTTGGGGCCATTGGTGCTTCATTCCAAATGAACACTTTAGTATTTTTTAAAAGCATGCCTTCATCAGATTGTATTTTAATATTTGAAGATGAATTATTAAACGTAGGAACTGGCAAGCCAAAAGTTTTATGTACAGTTCTTCCATTAGGTAGCAATGTAGTAGCAATACCTGTAAAAGCCATTGTGGAACATTTCATGTTCTCTGACATTAAAAGATTGTAAATTGTGGTGTAAACGAATGTTTTACCAGATCCACCTTGTCCGTCTATATAGGAACAAGTTGAACCAGTATAATCATTAGATCGTGATGTTTCAAGAATTTTATCAACTATTACTTTTTTTTCAGCATTTAGTTTTTCATATTGTTGATTACCCATTTCTATACAATGATTACCGTCGTCGTTACCATTGTTATTATTATTTAAGTGCACTGCGAGATTTTGATCCATCGTTGGAAAGTCCGCTAAACTTTTTCCTTCCTTCATGAAAATATTATTTATTTCAGCATAAGCTATTTGGTAGCTGATATGTAATTTGTTATTGCGTGAAAAATTTTCAGATATTGAACCTTTATACGTTTCCTATAGATTTTCAGGGTAAATAGGTTGACAATGAATCAATATACGAACAAATAAATGACTTAGACGGGTAGGCATTATTCAAGTCACTGCTTTTCTCATAGCTCTGCTCCATTCCTCGTCGTCTTCAATAATTCCTAACGTTAAACAGGCAGCTGTAAATGAAGGAGGTATTACTTTGTCCACAGTTTTTAAATCATTGTAATTTGTGGCTCCTTTCACATGCAGTAATAATAGTCTTAAATGAAATAATTCTACTTGAGCAGGACTTACAGAGTAAATACGACCTATGCAATGTAACGGGGTAAAACCGTTTAATTATTTTTATGCGCGCGAATACACTAAAAGGGCGCGCGCAGTTAATTATGCTCAGTACGTAAATCGGAGAGCATGCAAAGACAGGTGCCAGTCAACCAGTAAGTTCTCTTATCGAAGGAAAGTGAGTGGAAGCTATGAGATATAAGAGAATCAAAAGAAAACACTTGTTAGTAATATGAACTAGATCTTTTATTATTCCTTATAATCTACAGAAGGTCGGCCCGCGCGTTTGTTTACGTTGACGCTCGCTCGTCGGCAACACGTATTGCCGGGACGCTCGCTGCTCTTTGTTGTTAGAGCCGTTACATGCACGCATCGAATATTAGAACTTGATTATTAATCACGCCACCGCGATCGCGAAATTAAGCTGGCCAGCTTACCTTATATTTGCAGGCGATCGGAGAAGACAGGGACGAACCACACAGCGCGGAACAGTTTTTATTGTTTTTGCTCGCGGGTCGCGAATGCGCGCACACACTGGTTTCGCCCTCGATGGCGAAACCCCACACACTCTCTCCCGTCCTGGCCTCGAGCTGGCGAATCTCCGGCACCTCGGTGGCAGCTGTCACGGGTATCTGGCACTGGTCGAACGTCGCTGATCTGGCGTGTAGTCGTCAAGGGCACGTGGATCGGTAGCGGCGGTAGCGAAAGCGGGTGGACACGACAATGGTCAATGCTTTACTGGTTCGAATTCAATCGCGCGCGTTCCGTCTGCTCGCGTGCCGAATTCCTTAGTTACGAATTTCGTCCCCCCGGCAGGTGCTGCCCTCACAGGCAGCAATTAAGCTAAATAATCAGCGCTAATTTGACGTTTACCGTCACAGCCCCCTTCCAGTCTGGGCCTACAGGGTCCTCGACGATAATTCCATTAGCGCTGCCCCTTCCGAGGAGGAGAATGGAAAGGATAATAAAGGGTTATAGTCCAAGTGATGTTAAATTTGTACTTTATTGTACAGCAGGGCGATATATCGGTGGCCCTGCCCACGGGGGTAGGGAATCATCACCTAGGTGGTCTCGGTGGCAGTTCCTGACCTTGGTCGTCCAACGGGGGTCGGCCGCGCGCCTCCCACCCCAGCCTCTCTTGGACCAGGTCGGCGTGTTGTCGCACGCGTGGGCAGCGGTCCGTGCGGGTCACCCCGGGGTAGTGGCACACGTTGCACCCTTCCCACTGAGCGCGGGAAAGGGTGCCCCGTGGGAGACCTCGCTCTCTGGGGGTCAGAGGCAACCCGTTTCTACGGTTCGGGGCGGACCACAACGGTCTTTCAACCGTTGGGTCCTCACCCGCGGGGCCTAAAACCACATTGATGTGGATAGGCCCCGTTGCTTGACCGCCCTGGCTCCCGTCCACATTCACCGCCAGGTTTACCCCGCACGTTTGCGGGCCTTGGTGCGACGTGATCCCCGACCTGGATTCCGGAGCCGTTGTCCTGGCTCCGGCGATCGGAAGCTGAGGGAGGCTCGTGTGACTGCTACTCGCCGGGTCCTCAATGGCCTGGCGGTGGCGCTGCTGGACCTCCCTAAGCGCCGACGCGAACTGGCGACGGCGGGACACCACATTCTCCCAATGATCCGGGTCATCTGAGTGGTGCACCGCGGCTGTGTACGCCGAGTACGACGCGTACACAGCCCGTTGGAGGGCGTTGAGGGTTGTCCAGCCTCGCTCGACCTCCCTCAACCCCTCAACTATCTAGGTCCTTTTGCCAGACGGGGGCGTCTGGCTAGGGAACCTGGGGCGCCAGGTCGCGTCGGGGGCACCCTCTTCTGTTTGGGTGCCCATGGATGCCGTCGGGGCCTTCATGGGGATAGGTCCCGCTGGGGGTCTCGACGGTGGCGCGGCGTCGTTGCGCGTGACGCCGGGTGTTGTCGTCGGCGTGGTGGTGGTCTCCTCCGCCGGGAGCTCTTCTATGAGCACGGAGGACGAGCTCTCGTGAGCTCGCACCCGTGCTCGCTCCTCCTCTTCCTTCTTGGCTCCTATAAGGTGCAGGGCGGCATGCACCACCCCTTCAACGGTTGGACCCAAGTCCAAGCCGATGAGGGCGGCTGCCGCTTGCTCGAACTGTTCGAGTGTGATCTGCATCCTGTAATAACCCAGCATGTTAGTATCCTGAATATCATTGGATATCGAAGGTGGGCGCCTGTTCGGCTGCCCAGGACCTTCGTCGCCGGATTCGAAGGTGGGGTCCTTGGCGTCGGTCTCCCAGATCCTTCGTTCGCCGTGTATCATGCATTTACGGTTGGCGCTTTCGGTGGTCTGCCCCTCTTCCTATTCCCGATGATGGGAGGAGGGGCTCGTATTGTGTGTCGATGTTGTGTGATCCGTGTGGTTAGCGTGCACTTACGAGGTCTCCCTCGTGGGCGTTTCGCTGTATTAGTAGGAGAGGTATTTAGTGGGACTCGGCTGGGGGGATTACGGCGAGTACGGTGAGGTGATTTCGGAGTTATCGCGTCGTCATTTCGGATTGTATTATCTGTAACGTCGGCGCTTCCATTTCCTTGTATCGGTGTATCGCTCGCGTTGGGCGGGACGCTTATCGCCTCGGTTCCTTCGGTGGTAGAGGTCTCGTCGTCATCTCGTGGTCGGGTCCCATTTTCCGGTATATCGTCGTCTCGTCCATAATGGGGTTTGAGGTCCTTAGCGTGTATTAGCTCCGTGACCTCCTCCTGTTGGTTGGCGAGGCGATATGAGTTGGCACCGAGTACCTTCGTGACGATAAAGGGGCCTATGAATTTGGGAGCTAGTTTCGCGAAAACGCCCTGCGCCGCGCAGGACAGTACGCGATATATTTCCACACCCAATCACCTTCTTTAAATCTGCGGTCCCTGTGTTTGGCGTTGTAGTACTTGGATTGCCTCAGAGACTCATCCGAGGCGCTCTCGTGAGCTTGCTGAATGGCGGAACGGCTATTCTGCATGTGCTCGTTCCATTGCCCGATTCGGAGCAAACTCTCCTCTTGTGCGGCGAGTTCGTCCATCCGTTTCCGGAGAGTATTCGGGGCTCCCGGTTGTCTGCCATAATTGAGCATGGCCGGACTAACCCCGATGGAACTGTGGACGGCCGTATTCAACGCGAACATAATTTCGGGTAGCGCTAGGTCCCATTCCCTATGATTCCCCTGCAGATACGACGTTATCATCGTCTTCAAGGTACGGTTAACTCTTTCCGTAGGGTTAGCCTGCGGGGTATAGGTTGGGGTGAAGGTCCGTTTTATCCCCTGATCTCTCAGGTACCCGTCCACCAACTGATTGCGGAACTCGGTGCCGTTGTCGAACAAGAAGATCTTTGGCGTGCCGAAACGTAGGATTATTCGTTCCCGAAGTTCCTTCACTATCGTCTTGCCGTTAGCACTACGTATGGGTATACATTCGACCCATCGTGTGAATACGTCGATGAATACCAGGACGTATTCGTGCCCTCGTGGGCTCTTCGGAAAGGGTCCGGCGATGTCGCCCGCGACCACTTGCCAAGGCATAGACCATGTTCGTTCTTGCATGAGCCCGCGCGGCGGTCGCTGCTCGACCTTGCACTGTCGGCAGACCTGGTACTTTTGGACGTATCCCTTCACATCCGTGTACATTTCCGGCCAGTAATAGGACTGGGCGACGCAGGCGAAGGTCTTCTCGCGTCCCAAGTGTCCTGCCGTCTCTAGGTCATGATTTTCGAACAACACCGCTTTGCGTTCTTTCGGGGGCACGACGAGTTTCCATTCGTCGCCATATCCGTCTCCTCCTTGGTGATCGCAGTTCGGCTTTCGGTGATACATCACCCGACCGACGACCTTCCAATTCGGGTATCTCTCTGGTTGGCTCCCGACGCGTCGGAATTGATCCGTGTATCAGGCGCTGTCTCTTGACTTCGGTTGGTCCATTGCGCCAACCTCTGCCTTCGTGGGCTCAAAAGCGCGTGATAAGGCGTCGGGCAACACATTGTCTGCCCCCTTTTGGTATTCAATCTCGAAAGTATGGCCTTGAAGTTGCAAGGCCCATCGGGCGAGACGTCCAATCGGGTTTTTCAGGTTGTATAACCATTTCAGGCTATTGTGGTCAGTTACCACCCTGAACGGGGTGGTAACTGCACGACCGCCAAGCACTCGCGCTCCGTAGCTGAGTAGTTTTGCTCAGCCGGATTAAGGACTCTGCTAGCGTACTCTATGATTCGATCGCCGTCTTCTGCTTTTTGTATCAGGACGGCCCCGATTCCGGTAGCGCTGGCATCTGTCTCCATCACGTACTGCCCATCGGGTTCCGGTAATCCCAGGCATGGTGCGGACATCATGAGTGCCTTAATTTTGGCGAAGGCTTGTTCCTGTTCCTCTCCCCACACATATTCGCTGTTTTTTCCTATTAACCTCGTTAGCGGTTGAGCGTGTGTGGCGAAGTCGGTCAAGAATCTGCGGTACCACGAATCAACCTCCAGGAAGGTGCGCAGCTGTCGCACGTTTCCTGGTCGTGGGTACTCCATGATAGAGCGCACTTTTTCAGGGTCTGGCCTGATCCCCTCGCGGTTGATCAACAGGCCCAGGTATTTGGCTTCAGACTTGCAGAAGACGCTTTTCTCTCGATTAATCGAGAGGCCGGCTTCGCACACCCTGTCCAATACGGTTTTTAGATGTCGTAGGTGATCCTCGAAACTGGATGATACCACTATGATATCGTCCAAATAGGCGAAGGCGAATTCGCCTAGTTCGGGGCCGATCACACTATCGATCAACCGCTGGAAGGTGGCGCCGGCATACGAGAGACCGAACGGCATTCGTACGAACTGGTAATGTCCCAGTCCGGGTACGGTAAAGGCCGTAATCGGCCGAGATTCGGTCTTGAGTGGGATCTGGTGATACGCGCTACTGAGGTCGAGCGTCGATATAGAGCGTGCGTTTCGCAAACACCTTAATATATCTTGCATAAACGGTAAGGGGTACGCATTCGCCTCGGTGACTTTGTTGACCCTTCTGAAGTCAATACAAAATCTGTACGAACCGTCCTTCTTGCGTATCATAACCACTGGGCTCGACCAGCCACTGTCTGCTGGTTCGATTACCCCTTGGGTTAACATTTCCCTTACCAGTCTATGCATTTCCTGCTCGACCTTGTGCGATACCTGGTAGTAACGCTGTTTTATTGGCTTCGTATCACCGACCCGAATCTCGTGCTCGATGCCTGCCGCACATCCCAAGCCCGTCGGGGCTCGAGATAGGGCCTCGTCGATGGTCTTCTGAAGCATGGTCTGTTGTGTAGCCGAAACCTCGGCTAGTCCGATTGTGGCTAATCTCGGACCAGCCTCCAAGCTAGCTACTTCTAGCTCCATTTTGGCCTGCGATCCCTTGAACAGCAACGTGTTAACGTCTGGATCAAGTACCGCTCTGAACAATCTGATGAAGTTCACTCCTAAAATACATTCTTCGACGAGGGTAGGGAGGATGGCTACTCTCGTCGGCATCGTCAATCCTCCCACGGTGAATGGTAGCATGGCGTGACCGACGATCGTTAACTTACGACCGTCTGGTAATCCTGCTGTTCCCGCGTGGGTGGTGTCCAATCTGACGCCCAGCACAGACGCTATTTGTAGAGCATTACTACCCATGGCTGTGGTGAAAGCTCCCGGATCATAGAGGGCCCGTATTTGGAAGTCCCCTATTTTCACCGGTAGCCACCAACGCGTCTCCTGTTCCGGGGAATATCGGGAAACAGCTTCGACGGCTCCACAGCTTTGCTCTTTATTCATCATAGCGCTAACCATTGTGCTCTTGCGTGGTCGAGTGACGTTACTTGTCGTCCGAGCCCCTTTGGTTCGGACGATCGGAGTTTCCATGGGGTTCTTCTTCGACGATTTATCCGCCTTTACCCGTGCCCCCGAGGGCGTGTGCGATCCATACGTCACCGCCTCGGCTGGTTTAGGGCCTTTGGCTCTGTTAACGTCATCACCCTCATTCTCCGCACGCACTCTACCGCCACGCTTCTCTTTGGCGTCACTAAGGGAGTTCTCGCTCTCGTCGCTCAACACGCTCACTACTAACGGCGTGGGCTGTGTTGGCGGAGGCTGCGAGATCTCTTTGACGGGGTTTGGGTTACTGGATGAAGGAGTGGGATCAACCCCACCTATCCACTCCTTTGCTCGTTTCCCTTGTTGCACTGGGGACAGAACTTCCTATAGTAACCCAGTTGGCCGCACTCGGCACATTTGATCGGCCCTGAGAACTCTCTTCCTCGTTTGCGGGGAGTCTCCGGCCTTTTAGTTCGGTCCTCGGAAGTCAAGCTTTTGTCGGCGCGGTTATTCTTCATTTCCGCCGTCATTTCCTTGATGGACACCAGCAATTGGTTAAACATGTCGATGGGCAGAACCTTTTTCTCGCCATCGACGGATTCCAGACTCGGATTAGGTGTCGCCCCCGGGGGCGTCGGTGTGTAGACGACCTGGTGCGTCACCTTCTCGAGTACCTTTTCCATGCGGTCCAATCTATCGCTGACTTCCGGTTTGTCACCGGACATTGATGCCACTTTCCCTTTACGACCCTTGCTCGCGTCAGTGCGGGGGTGATACGCCAACTCAGGATATAGAGTCGACTGAGGGTCTGGTATCGTCCGCTCCATCCTTCGCTGATGCAAGTTGTTCTGGGCCGTTGTGGCCAGGTCGTTTAGGGTCCGTACGGAGTCCACTTCTGATCTCCGTATTTGGCTTTGGATTTCCGGTAGGAGGTTTGCATGTAGTAGGTCCAGCTGGCTCTCGTGCGTCATTCTGGGGTTCAGCCGACTCATTAGGCCCATCATGTTCGCGATGTATACGGTCGCGGGTTCGTCTGGGCCCTGGTATCGGCCTTGAACCTCTTTGGTTAGATGCTGCTGTTGTTGCCTGCTGGTCTCAAACCATGCTCTGGCGTCTGCCTCGAAATCCGCGTAGGAGAACCATTCGTTCCGCATTGCTTCGAACCAGACGAGGGCGGAACCGGCGAGTAGCTCGGAGACGGCTGTGAGCATCTCGTCTTCCGTAAGTCCAGCGCTGCTCCTTGAGTTGTCCAACCTTCATAAGAAGGTGTCAATACTCGCGTTGCCTTGTCCGTAGAACCTGAGTTTCCATCCCCGGACGATGAGGCCGACGTCCCTTGTTGTCGACCACGGGTTTGACGTCTGTTGGGATGACCACATGCTCGGCGGGTGGTTGTTCACTTCAGCATTAACTCCACCGAGTTGATGCTGTCCACCCTCTCCGAAAGGGGGCGTCCGGCGTGGGGTCCTGCCGGCGGCCCCCGTGGGACTCGGTCCGGGTCCGGCTGGAGTGCTCTGGGCTAGCCTAGCGTCGTAGTGGGACGTGAATGTATCCTGGAATGCGACGCTCTGACGTGTTTTCCGGTTGTGGTTCCTCACTGGAACTGTTCGAATCGTCTTGCCGCATATCTCTGTGTACGGCATTTTCCAGTTCCTTCATCCTGGTTGACAGGTTGTCGATTTGTTCCTGCACCTTGATGTTGGTCCTGACAATTTGTTCTACTATTTGGGTTAGGTTAGACGCATTTGAATTTCGTGAGTCTTGTACCTCCCATTTCCTCTCATGTTCCCTGGACCGGAAAATGAGGTCTTGAATCATCACCGCGAATGCCGGCGGGAGTTTGAACTGGCTGCCATCGTCAGCCGTTATAGTAATTTCCTTCTTACTATTTGTGTTTTCTCCGCTGTCCAGGGCATTCGCGATGTTTATCGCGGTTTTTTGAACTCGCGATATTACGTCCGTACTCTGCATTAACTGGGCTAGCGGATGTTCTCCCTCCTGCTCGGATGCTGTGTGTTCCTGGCATAAGGATACTATTAGCTCCGAGCGTAGGGCGGCACTTTTGGCTGGACTGCTGTTCTGGTTGTTGACTTCTGCGAAATCTGCTGCCGAGTAGTCACCAAGCAACCAGTTATGTAGTCGTGTAGCTCTCGAGAGCCTGGTCCCGCTTGTTTTGAGCTCCAGTTGCTCGAGGTATTCTTCGATTTCCTCCTCCTGGAGCGTCAATACCCAGTTTTCTATCTCTGTCTGAGTGCGGTCCATAATTGTCTGTTTGTTTGCTTGCGTTTGCTTTCTTTGTAAAATTTACAGTTATGTTACGCGGGTGCGAGTGTTGTATTATGATTCGTATGCCGAATGAAAAAATAAAAAAATTTTATTAGCCAACACTGGGCTTGATCAACGGCGTTTTACGAATTGTTTGCCGAAAGATTCTTCGCTCGTTAATACGCAATATAATTATCCTGCCTATCAGACATACTAACTGTTCGTTAGTACGGCTGTATGAGTTAGTATTTAAAATATTGTAACGAGCGTTGCGCGTAATCACCAAAAACCGCAGTTAATAATATTAAAAAAACATTTACGTTAAGACAATACGATGTCAAATAAACTTATTCAATTGAATTAATTTTGTTTGAGAATTGCCGGTGTTAGTTTTCCCCGGGCCAACGGGTATAATAATATTATTTGCGGCAACTTTCAAAATTCATTGGTGTTTACGTTCGAGAATCTTTCGGTCGCACTCGCACGCGTTCACAGCTATTATTTACAATTCTTCGCCGCGGCGGGCCTTCGCAAGCTAGCTAACAGATTTTGTTTACTAACGTGGCCTTCGGTATCAAGTGCGCACAACAACACTTGACTGCCACCTAAGTCGCTGGTTGACTGGGCGCGAGGTTACTATTGAGAACCGGTGTTTTGAACAATCAACAACACCGTAGGTTATTTAACGTTGGGCGCCATGTAACGGGGTAAAACCGTTTAATTATTTTTATGCGCGCGATTACACTAAAAGGGCGCGAGCAGTTAATTATGCTCAGTACGTAAATCGGAGAGCATGCAAAGACAGGCGCCAGTCAACCAGTAAGTTCTCTTATCGAAGGAAAGTGAGTGGAAGCTATGAGATATAAGAGAATCAAAAGAAAACACTTGTTAGTAATATGAACTAGATCTTTTATTATTCCTTATAATCTACAGAAGGTCGGCCCGCGCGTTTGTTTACGTTGACGCTCGCTCGTCGGCAACACGTATTGCCGGGACGCTCGCTGCTCTTTGTTGTTAGAGCCGTTACATGCACGCATCGAATACTAGAACTTGATTATTAATCACGCCACCGCGATCGCGAAATTAAGCTGGCCAGCTTACCTTATATTTGCAGGCGATCGGAGAAGACAGGGACGAACCACACAGCGCGGAACAGTTTTTATTGTTTTTGCTGGCGGGTCGCGAATGCGCGCACACACTGGTTTCGCCCTCGATGGCGAAACCCCACACACTCTCTCCCGTTCTGGCCTCGAGCTGGCGAATCTCTGGCACCTCGGTGGCAGCTGTCACGGGTATCTGGCACTGGTCGAACGTCGCTGATCTGGCGTGTAGTCGTCAAGGGCACGTGGATCGGTAGCGGCGGTAGCGAAATCGGGTGGACACGACAATGGTCAATGCTTCACTGGTTCGAATTCAATCGCGCGCGTTCCGTCTGCTCGCGTGCCGAATTCCTTAGTTACGAATTTCGTCCCCCCGGCAGGTGCTGCCCTCACAGGCAGCAATTAAGCTAAATAATCAGCGCTAATTTGACGTTTACCGTCACAGCAATTAAAATGTTTTTTCTATGTTTCCCATGAAGAAATATATTGTCCGTTTACTTTTGTTTTTTTATATGTATAATATTTAGATATTTCAGAATAATAATATTGTTTTGCACTATTATTAGTCGCATTCAAATTAAAATAATCTAATAACATGCTGCTTGAATTATTCAAAATTGCTAACAATGAAGCTTTATCTTCGTTCTGCGCAATTATTACTGCTTGCTCATTAGGTAGATGTACAGGTAATCTGATAACAGAGTGACTTTTACTTTGTAGCGTTTTACTGAGAATTTTGTAACATGCTTCCACAGGGCCGACATAACGCGTTTCAATAAAATTATGACTTTCATCGTGTTCGATAATACTATTATATTCTGCTTACCCAATCACAACTGTAACAGCATCGTGTTCTTTGTAGATGTATTTGTATAAGTATTTAACAGCTTTAATACTCGAAACTATTTCCACATTAATATGGCAATTGAAAATTTCTAGTAATTCGGGACAATAAAGAACAACCCATCTATTATCTACTTTACGTCCATTAGGGCATCCGTGCTCAGTACCAGTATTTTATCGACGATAATAGGGATAACCATTTTCATCCATAGTATTTTCTTGTTGAAATTTTGTTGGGAAATTTTTTGAGCATTTACCTTCCTTCATACACCAATTATCACAGGGTCCATGCATCATATTTCTCATGACAATATCAAATAAGTGTAGATTTCTTATTTTGATTGGAATTTCAGCTGAAATGAATTTATTAATAATGTATGTCGTAATCATATATCCTTGTTTTAAAGTGACCAATAAATGGATATGTGGTAATCATCTCTTTTGAAATTCAATGACATATACGAAAAATGCTACTTTGCCAAAAAAAATTCTTTTTACAACAATATCTAATAAACAATCTTTTTTTAGATTAAAAACTTGCTACTAAATCGGGTCGGTCTGCAGTTTGTTGACCTGGTAGTAAATTTTCTGTTATTTCCGGCCAATTTGTGTTACACGTTATTGTTAAAAAAATGTAAGGTTTTCCTGTCTCATTTAAAATAGCCATTGCATCTTGGTAACATTGTTGCATATATCGTGGTGAACCAGTAAATGATGAAGAGAGAATAATAGTTTTCCCTACAAGACAATTAACATCATTTGCACAATTTCTTATGTGGTCATGTAATCCATTGTACGTAATTCTTTTTGATGATTTTTGCAATATTGAATTCTATCTTTTTCTATTTTTACATAGCTATCTACAAGCCATTGTTGAAATAATCTACGACCTCGTATAATAGGATTAAATTCGTCGTCTCTAACAGCTATTCGGTATTTTGCATAATCCAAACGACGATTAACATTTATACGAAACATGTTTTGATGCCAGAATGCGTACCATAAGGGTAAAATAAAGGATAAAAGTAGTATAGCAATGTATGTTCCAGCACACCTGCCGGAGGGTCCGTAACCCTTTGGCCCCCCCTGGCTTAACCCTTTCATGTTAATAATAATTGTTAATGTTAATAATTATTATTAACAATATTCGTGGGGGGGTCCCTGGTTTAACCCTTTGATTTCCTGGCCTAACCCTTCCATGTTAATTATTATTAATGTTAATAATTGTTTATAATTTTTTGAGGAAGGCTCCTAGTCCCTAGGGACCCTATACCTAGTGCTTTCAGTCTAATTAAATTGAAATGTATTTTTTTAAAAAGTTATAAATATATATTATTGACAATTTACTTGCTACATTAAAAATGAAACGAGTAGAAAATAGTAACGATTTTTGAAAAAAATGAAGAGACAGAACGGAGAATTGAACCGGAGTCCTCTGGGTTGGCAGGCTTGCGCTCTACCACTGGAGCCAATGCCACATGTACATTAGAGGGTGCATATTGTATATATTAGCTACATGCGCATACATTTGGTATAGGGCCTGAGCGTGCGGAGGAGGGTGGAGCGCATGCTGTCTATATTTCTGACCTGATGGGAATGCGCTACTATAGTAGTAGTAAACGTGTGCTCTCTCTCTCACTCTCTCCTATGCTCTAGCTAAGCGTAGACCATGGTGCGGGGAGACGAGCGTATGCTGTCTATAGTCAGTGTGTGCTCTCTCCACGACGGGAACTGTTTTCGTGAGAATGCTAGAGACTACGAATGCAGTCGCTCGACTGACTCCTCCTTGAGATGTTCCTCCTAAACATCTCTGCTAGGAGAGAACCTTATTCCCATCCGTTCACCCTTTCTTGCAATCGTTATGATTATTTTATTATTTAAATAAGTACATATTTTATTATTTATTTAATATTTATTATTTTTAATTGTACATTGAGTAGAGTACACTTTGTCTATAATCTTTATGTTCAGTGTCTGACATAGCTATTTTTAAATATTCAGTTGAATTTTTATATGAATTATAGTCATCTGTAAATCTTTCGACTGTATCGATTTGCTTTTTTTTTTGCTTTCGATTTTGCTTGTTTTTGTCTTTCCATCATCCAATCGTGTATTTTTTGTGTATTTACCGCAGCACATACTATATTCCCGCGATTTTGACTATGATATACGAGGTGTGATCAAAAAGTAAGGTGAATTTTTATTTTTCTCAAAATATATTTATTTATTCATCAATTTTTATTTTATCTCCTTCAAAGTAATCCCCCTCGGATATAATGCACTTGTGCCAACGCTTTCTCCAATCCTCAAAGCATTTCAAAAAATCATTTTTTGTGATCTTGTTTAGTTCATCCTTCGATGCCGTCTTTATCTCCTCAATCGTGGCAAAACGCCGTCCTTTCATGGGCCTCTTCAGTTTTGGGAACAAGAAGAAGTCAAAGGGGGCCAGATCTGGGGAATACGGTGCCTGTGGCATCGTTACTGTGTTGGTTTTAGCCAAAAATTCGCGCACAAGCAACGATGTGTGAGCAGGGGCGTTATCATGGTGCAAAAGCCAATTTTTATTTTTCCACAAATTCGGACGTTTCTGGCGGGTGGCTTCGCGCAAATTGCGCATAACTTGCAGGTAATATACCTTATTTCCTGTTCTACCCTGTGGCAAGAACTCATGATGCACCACGCCCCTACAGTCAAAGAAAACTGTAAGCAAAACCTTTACATTTGATCGAACTTGGCGTGCTTTTTTTGGTCCTGGTGATCCAGAATGCCTCCACTGGGACGATTAAGTCTTAATCTCGACGTCATAACCGTATACCCATGTTTCGTCACCTGTTATAACCCTGTTGAGTAAATCTGGGTCATTGTTGACGTCATTCAACAGTTCTTGAGCGATGCGCATGCGACGGTTCTTTTGGTCAAAATTTAGCAATTTTGGAACAAACTTCGCTGACACACGTCTCATGCCCAAAACGTTAGAAAAAATTTCATGGCACGAGCCAAGCGATATACCAACATCCTCAGCAACTTCTCTGATAGTGATTCGACGATTTTCTAGAACAATTTTCTTCACTGCTTGAACGTTTTCATCAGTTGTTGACGTGCTTGGGCGTCCAGAGCGAGGCTCGTTATTGGCATCTTCCCGGCCATCTTGGAAGAGTTTGTACCACTTGTAAACATTTTTTTTACTCAGAACAGTTTCACCGTACGCCACCGTCAACATTTCAAGTGTTTCGGAGCTCTTTATTTTATTTTTTACACAAAATTTGATGCAAATCCTTTGATCCATATTTTTCGATAGCAAGAAATCGCCGAGCACATAAAACACTTATAACCTTTACGCCTCTCACAACCAAACAAAAAATGCTATACACTTGAAACTTGGGACAGATGTTCGGGAAGAGTGTACCAACATAACAAAACAAAAAAATTGAAAATCGAAAGTACGTTGCCCGTGAAATTTGAAAAGTCACCTTACTTTTTGAACACACCTAGTACGCTGATTTTGAATGTCTGTTAAAATCTATAGAAGATCCGAATAGAAATCTCAATGTTAAGAGACATATAGTAGTTTCCAAGAACATGGAGCCTATAGCATTGGATTATATGTAAAATGCCGTTATGATGTTAGTAAGTCAATATATAAGTCATATAGAAAAAAATTAAAAGGTATTCGTGGAGGTATTAGTCAATGCTGCAATATATTTTCAAAAGCAAAGAATAAATATATGGGTGAAGAATTGAATAAGGATGAACCAAATAAAATTTTAATGTACTATGACGTAACAACCTTTATGGTTGGGCTATGACTCAATCACTACCATTTGAGGGCTTCAAATGTGTTTCAAATGTGGATATGTCAAATTTTTTCAATGTCTCTGATGATAGCGACGTAGGCTATATTTTCGAAGTAGATCTAGAGTATCCACAAGAGCTACATGATGATCATAAAGACCTACCTCTTTGTCCCGAACATACTAAACCACCCGGATCAAAACATAAAAAACTTTTGTCAACGCTTTATGATAAAGAACGATACATTATTCATTATAGAGCGTTAAAACAAGCTCACAAATATGGACTAAAACTCAAAACGCTATATAGAGCGCTAGAATTCAAATAAAAACAATGGCTGAAACCGTATGTTGATTTAAATACTGAAAAATAAAAGTAAGCTAAAAATGAGTTTGAAAAAATATTTTACAAGCTTATTATTAATGTAGTATATGGAAAAACGATGGAAGACGAAAGAAAACGAAAAGATGTCAAACTGATCAATCAATGGGGTGGTATATATGGCACTGAAGCTCGAATTGCCCAACTAAATTTCCATAGTAATTCCATCTTTCATAAAAATTTAGCTGCTATTCAATTATCCTGGATAACTATCAGTATTAAAAAACCTATATACATCGGTCTATGTGTATTAGATCTTTCAAAAACATTAGTCTATGACTTTCATTATGGTTACATGAAGCAACGAATTGGTAAAAATGAATATTACTTTATACTGATACTGACAGCCTCATTTATGAAATTCAAGATGTCGATATGTATGAGATCATGAAAATAGTCATTGATAAATTTGACACATCGGACTATCCTGCTGATAATCAATTTGGAATGTCTCTAGCTAACAAAAAAGTTCTTGGTGTTATGAAGGATGAGTGCAATACTGCTATTATGAGAGAGTACATTGGGTTACGAAGTAAACTATACAGTATCGAAATAATAAATAAAGATCCCTTGAAAAAGGCAAAAAGAGTGAAAAAACATACAGTAAAATATACAATAACTCACTCAGATTATCGAAAGTGTTTAAACGAAATGGAAATTATTAAACGTACTCAATGTAATATTCGATCAAGTAATAACAGAGTGAGAGGAAAAGACAGCACTAAGCCCTCATGATGATAAACGTTGTATTTTTGATATTAATCCGGACACACTTCCATGGTGGCATTATAAAACTCTCGAAATTGCTGAAATGAAAGAAAGAGTTGAACAGCTACGAAGAAAGAGGTATAGAGAAGAAGACGAAAATAGTAATATGAAAAGATCCAGAATTGAAGAAAATAATTTTAGAGGGCAGCACTAGCGAAAGAATTCTACTCCTTCGACAGTTGCTAGATGGCGCTGATGACTAGTAATAGAGAGGGAGAAACAATGGATACCTGAGTCTACAGAGTGGGAGAAAGGTTTTTAGATGAAGAATCATGAGAGAGGGGAGACTGAAAGAGAGGGAAGCGGCGACGACGGCTTGAGCTTTTAGAGTGGGGTTGCCACTTATAAAACTGAGAGCTCACTCTTGTTCGAAACAGTTCCTCAGCTTTCACTCAAGCAACAGTCTTTCCTCAACCTCTAATGCGTACATCTTCCACCAACCATTGTAACAAATAAGCTATTTAAATAATTTTAGTTTATTTATACCTTAGTAATAAATAAATAAATAATTAATTTTTTGATTTTTTATTTTACAGAATGGATTTCTCAGCAATAAATAAAATTTCCAATACGACTTTCCTTCCTCGAAAGGCGATGTCCCAACTTACATCGAATACATTATATCAAGTTACTAAAGTTAGATCATTAACAACGAAATATGGATTTAGCGTTGTTATTACAACAGATGACGAATTTGATGTGTTCCTGCCCAAAAGGGTTAATATAGTAGTCGAAAAAGATAAAGAAATGTTGAAAAACCTACATCAGACTAGTGAGAAGGAGGAGTTATTTATTTACCATATTGTCGGTTGAAACTTCGAATTTAAACATAATTGTATCTTCAACGAATAATAATTAAATGTATTATAATACTAATGTAAATAGCTGCACTATCAATAATAAAAAAAAATATTTCTAATTTAATAGTCTTTTTTTTTCTTTATTTAACTATCCTCTTATTTCCTTTTGTGAAGAGGTAAACAAAAAGTTCATAATGTAGCCCTTTCAAATAAATTTTATCTCAATGTAAAGGTGACTTATGAGCGACGATTCGAAAGGAAGTACCTCACAGGTGAAAGCGAAGGTTGGGGCTCTCACTATTCCTATATTAACCTTAAGTTCCGATAGAGGGCAGTCATACGAGTTCTTATATATTTATAAGAAGAATGCATAGCTTGCACTACCATCATTCAGTGAGAAGAAATAGCTATAGCAAGACTATCCTCTTGTGATTCATCATGGTGCCTATTAGAAGAAAAAAGAAGAGCATTCTTGCTTCGAAGTATGTATGGTTAACGGATAATATTCAAATTCATCATCTTCTTATTGAAGACAAAAACTCAAGGAAAGGAGTGTGGGAGCAGCTTGCACGAGATCGAGAACGCTTCCAACGTCGTATTATGCAACTAAATAGTATAATATCGTGAGCACTATTTAAAAAACGTATAATAATGATGAATCATATTCTTGAATCTATACTAAAAAATCATTGTATAGTATATACGAGTACACTTAACCAACTAAAAATCTAAGTGGAGATGGAAGAAGCAGCAAGTGAAGGTGGAAGAAGCAGCAAGTGAAGGGAGGCGGTCGTGGCGGCTAGAAAAAAGTGTAGTAGTGGAGTAAAGGTCTTAAGAGAGAGAGAAGAGCTCGGAAAACGTCATTCTGTTAGAAGTATCCTCACTAGTAGTATCCACTTCCTTCTCCACTATTCTCAAGTGTTCGATAGCAAGATGGACTTAGAAATGTTAAATAAAATAGCTATGAAGCCCTTTGATCCACTATCGGAGAAAAATCATTATGAACTTGAAGAAAATCATTGTTTTTTAGTAACAAACTGTAAGGAAGAAGATAACAATCGAATCATTCTCGAGCTCGATGCTGAATTCCAACTTATTTTATCAGATCGAATTTCAAAAACCATCATGAAACGTTATGATCTTTATATATTACTTTCAGATCATGTACAAAAATATTGTTTACAGATTGAATATCATAGCGTATGGTAGATTTCAATTTATTATTTAATGTATCAAAAATGTATCTTTATTTCAATAAAGTATGTACAATAAATTTATTATAAAATATATTGTGGAGAGGTAAATGAGTCACAGGTGTTTCTACTAAAGAACGTTTCGACTTGTTCTAATGGACTCACAAGTGATGATGCTTAAACGGAAGTACCTCATAGGTGAGAGCGAAGGTTGGGGCTCTTACCATTAAAATAAAACAAAAATTATTTATTATTATTATGATATTTATTTGAATAAAAGTTACTTTACATAAACGTCTTTATTCTTTCATACGTATAAAGTCTTATCTAACCATGAATTGTGCGAGTTGTCGAATCCCAACCATTTAACGTATACTTGATTACCACGTTTCCTTAAAACTTTTTCAATGAGATAAACATCAGGATACATAGTTTTCTGTAGTTCTTGCTCGTAAAAATCTCCAACAATTGGATTGCCTTTATAATCTCTTAAATGATAAGTGATAGGCTTTCTCTTCGCAACTCGTTGAATAGGAAAAATCTCAGTAAACCAGTTAGGAGTGTATCTTTTTTCGAAAACGTGTTTAGACTTGCTCACACGTACTTTATCGCCTACTTGGAATTTAGGGCTCTTAACGAAAAGACGTCGGTCGTAAGAGAATCGTCTCAACACCTGCATTTCATTCTCTTTAGTCATGTCTTTAGGCTTCATATCTATCGTACGATGTTTTCGATTATTGTAAGATTTCAATAAATCAGCTAAAATGTTGATCCATTTGTAATTTCCTTGACGACTGAATTTTTTCCACATGACATTTTTTAGCGTGCGATTGAAACGTTCACAAGTATTTGCCTTAAGATTGCTATAGGTTGAATATAGATTTATTTTATACTTTGTCATTAGTCTTTGATATTTGAATTGTAGAATTCTTTGCCACAGACCACATGTAGATTTCTAGGAGTGCGTCCTTTTCTTAATATAGACTCCATTGCATAAGCAACATCTACACCGGTTTTTTGTTTCACAGGAAGCGTACTTTGAAAATATATCAATGACAGTTAATAGATATCGAAAGCCTTTGTTCTCTCTCGAGTAGCCTTGCATTTCTACAAGATCAGCTTGCCATGTTTCATATGTTCCGCGTACATCAACTTTTCTACGGGGATAGTTTCGACGTGCTGGTTTATGTAACTTATCCATCACTCTTTGATGTTTCATTTTAATCTATTTTTTTAATTGTTTTAAAAAGTCAAACGGTCCAATATTTCTTTCTTTCTCCTTATTATTATTAATATTATCTTTCTCTAACTGATTAATAACTACTCGGTGCTTTACTTATTCTAATCTTATTGTATCCAATGATTTTATCAGATCATTTATCATACTCGTAAGCGTAGTAACGTTAGCTTCACTAATTTTTCGCAACGTTAGTAAGTTTACAGTATCGTTACTCTCCTAAGGATCGGCTATATTACAAATTCTTTTGTCATTTGTGTCGTATTGTTCGTCTTTAGTGATTTTATACCCTACACCAGGAGGACCTCGATTACCCTCCTTTTTTTATTCAATATACGTCCAAACACATCAACAATCATTTTATTACTGAGTAATATTTAGGATTCTCTTTATATAGCCAGCTTCACGTAATTCTTCAATAATTGAATGAATTTCATTAACATGACTAAAATTACCGAAGGTTTGTTCGGCAATAAGCAATCTCAATCGATCAGCGAGCTCGTTTGGATCATCCCAATATACACAATCAAATAATATTCCTTTTCTAGTTATAGAATAGTCCTACCTATTTTATAGTTAGGAAAAAGACCTCTTTTATCAATAGTCTATTTTCGCTTCTTAGCGCTACTGCTCAAAGATAAATTTGGACCAATATACTTTTATACCAATATACTTAAGATCCATTAAACCAAGCGTCTTGCTGTATGCTTTATCATTCACAGTCACGTTATCGTTTTTGAAGGAAATTGGAGAATTATCCATGACATATTTATTTTCATGCAAGCGAACACCAAATGTCTTGTCTAAATTACTTTTCTGCTGAGGTTCATGCAATAGTCGAACATAGTTTCCTACAATCGAATCATTCAATAGCTGTTGTCTCTGTTCTGTAGTTACATTTGAACTACTTTTGTTTAAATTTATAGCAGTTGTATCAAGTGATGATTCATCATGATGATCATCATCATCAATAGAAATACCAGACTCAAATGTCGTATCAAGCGGTTGCAATGTAGAATTTAATTCATTATCAGTACTATTGAAATATCTAGATTTGTAGGGAGTGTCAGTTGCTACTTCTGACTTGAAAACATTATCGAACGCGATTTTCTTTTTCTTTTTCGTTGGCTGTTCAGCAGTAGTAGCGTTCCTTTTATCAGTAGTTGCTTCTACGAGTTTCTTCAATGGATCAACCATAGGTTTGAAAGTTTCATGCAATGTCTTTTCTAAATCATCTTTACCGCGTTTTATTAGTTAATACTTGCGACTTATGGCATCACGAGCCATGGATAATTGCTCGAGCACCTTCTTTTCTCTTTTAAAGTCAGCCATGTTTACGCTTGTAATTTCTAAAGTTAAATAATCTTTATCCACTCACTCCTCTATATTTATAGCAAAAGAATCCAATCCCTTTCTATATCGTCCATGATTTATTGGTCTGTCTCTGTAGATAACCAAAAACCCATGATTATCGTCTCTCCAACATTTTGAACAAATTGCTTTAAACTTCTCAAAAGACATGATGTGTAACGGGGGCAGCGCCTTATTCGGCACTGACGTCACTAATTTATTAAGGGGAGAGTAAGAGAGGCACTTTCGCTCTTTAACAATCGGGGAACGAGATTATAGGTCGTGCGAATAAATGATTTTCTTTGCTTGGAACGTATAACTTAAATCTATTCAGACAACAAATACAAAATCAGTTACAATAACGTTTACATCACGCGCACATATACAGAACAACTTAAACTAACGCGGGAGGACGAATGGCCCGGCGACTAAATCGCCTTGGCCATTTACCTCCTTACAAAAGAAAGAATACGTTGAAACCTCTCTACCGCGTTACGATAAGCGTAGCCGGCAAGTGATTGCCTGGCTACGTATCGTTCCTACGCGGCCGCGCATCACCATGAGAGAGAAATACCGGGAAAGAGAGATAACCTGACCTTTGTCCTTGGCGATGAGCCGGCAACGGGGAGTTGACCTGGCCGCAGGCTGGACGTCTCCCTTGGCGTAGCACGTGGTGAACTCCCTGGAAGTCCTGCCGTGCATGGCGGCGAGGGCGACACTGAATGCCCTGCTGC
This sequence comes from Phymastichus coffea, assembly GCF_024137745.1. Classification (NCBI taxonomy): domain Eukaryota; kingdom Metazoa; phylum Arthropoda; class Insecta; order Hymenoptera; family Eulophidae; genus Phymastichus; species Phymastichus coffea. Next base: position 1,204,569 of record NW_026706812.1, on the reverse strand, counting down.
AGGTGTTGCCTCCACACGTTGCCTCGGCTCGCCCTGGTCTGGTCACTGCTGCACGTGTGCTTCTTCTTCTCTCATTGCGCTGCTACTTCCAACCTTTCTCCTCAACTTTCTTTCGGGAACTGCCTCACTCTAGTAAGGCTCGGCTGCGACTCTGTCACGCACTAATTCTTGCGCGCATCTTGCAGTCGCTCAGCGGCGCTCGCTCCTCTCCCTACCTTGACCTATTAGTTAGGCGGCATGCGACGCGTCGCTTATCGGTCACGCGTTGCGCGCCTGCCAATCCCTGCATGGGCCTAATACTCTCACTCTCTCTCTCTCTCTGTCTCACTCTCTCTCCCTCTCTGTCTCTCTCTACCTCATAGTCGCTGCGCTCTTGTTTCTTCAGGCGCTCTCAACCTTGCTCGGCAATCTTCGGCGGCTGGAAAAACATAAAGGCCAGTGGTTAGGCGCAATAAATATATGCGCCGAACGCTGACCACGTCGCCATGCCGAGCGATAAGAGGGAGAGAGAGAAGAAGGGCAGACGAAGAGCAAGCGTACTGCTTGCTCTCGTCACAGATGAGTTAACATGATCATTGTAAATGTGCTTAATATTCACGTCATCTTGTCGAAACAAAACAAGTAAATTCACATTATCTCGAATAAGATGCATCGGAATGCGAGCATACGATTGACAGAGATAGAAACTATCTACTTTTTTATGTCTACCCATACAGAAGAATGCTCTTACGTTATCTTGCTTCTCAGTGGCTATATCGTCAAAAATCATGATAGAATTTGGTCGTGTTTTATCTGATGAAACAACTGTCTCATGCTCGCTGAAAGCACGATACTTTATACCATTAATAGACTCTAATAAATTTTTCAAATATTTATATTTAGGCTGATTAAGGGATTTTGAGTAGACATATACGTTTTCAAATCTAAGATCATCAGGATGAGTGATTAATTTTAATAAACAATTAGTTTTTCCACAATTACTAGGTCCACAGAAAACGGCACGGATACTATTAGGCAATAGTTCACCATGTCTTTTTTCTTGTTTTTCCGTCTCTACCACTCTATCGAATTTAATGACTTGAAGCTTACGAGGCTGTTCTTTGAAATCAATGCTGTTTTCTCGTCATAGACTCCTCAATGAATGAGTTTATTAGGTATAAAAAGACTAGTTATATATCTTTTATTTCATTAACATGTTGTCTTTCGAAGAAGTATGACCACGTACTATAAAAGAAAGACTGGTGGTGATCTAGTGAACAAAATTGTAAATAACTTGCCTATTGAAGCTCACCTAGATATCAGTATTGTGGTGCTGGTACAAAATTGAACAAATGATTGGCACTTGGAGATCCTGGTAAAAATACACTAGACGTTGCTTGTAAAGAACATGATATCGTTTATGCGCAAAATCTGGAGGTTGTTGCAATAAGAAATAAAGCTGACGAAATTCTAGCTAAAAAAGCTTGGGAAAGAGTGCTAGCTAAAGATAGCAGTTTTGGTGAGAAAGCAGCTTCCTTTACTGTAGCCAACATTATGAAAGTTAAAAGTAAGCTTGGTATGGGAGTTGATATGAAGAAAAGTAGTAAAAAACGAGGTAGAGGATTTAAAAAACGTCAAGGACGAAAGAAATGTAGAAGAATCAAAAAGCTGTCAGTTACATTTGTGGCGGGGGATTTCGGGGGCCTTAACCACTCTACCGAAGCTCTTCCGCCACAAGGCCTGTTTGACTCCTTATTCCCGATTATTTAGGGCGCCAGACCGCCGTTTGACTAGGGCGATCGTCAGGGATAGGGCCTAATGGGATCGCGTATTCCGATCTGCTTTTACAGCGACTGCGCAGGGTGGGCAAACGGGTGAGTACTCGCGATCTCCTCTTCTCCAGGCCTCGGTGTCCAACAAGTCGTTTCCTATTTGTCTCCTCGCTTATGATATACCGGCAGCTCAAATGATGACTCCTTATTTCAGGTCGAAAGTCCGTTCGAATTCGCGCGTATGTTACCTATCGTGGAGTCCGCTCGCGGCTGAAAATCATCAGCATGCAAATGAGGCAGAGTAACAAAAGTAAATTTTATATAAAGAACAATTATTCAATTTTATGACTTATTTATTAAATCATAATCAAGTGGTCGGATTGATTAAAGTCAATATGACTCTGCATAATTATGAAATAGCAAGGACACGAAATAATCGAAATAATAATTTTCTTCCGATCGGTCCTTATTTGACAAAAATGGTGGAATGGTCAGCGCGATTAATTAAATCACGAATTTTAATTCAGCTATTTCCAATATTCTCAATAAATTACTATACGGGCGTAAGGTTAGTGCGAATAAGTAAATCACGAGTCTTAATTCGTCTACTTTCGATATTCGCAATAGATTGTTAATTTGGCGAAAGGTCAGCACGAATATCTTAAATCACAAGTTTTCTTTGTCTGATCCTAACTCTCACGTTCGATTCTGATAAATGGCGGACAGATCAACGCGATTAATAGGATCAATGGTTTTATTCGTCTAATTCTACATTTCGCAATAACTACTATATCGGCGAAAGGTCAGCGCGAATAAATTAATCACTGCTTTTAATCCGTATGATCCTAACACTCACGTTCGATTCTACGAAATGGCGGAAAGGTCAGCGCGATTCAATAGGCACCGGTATCGACGGATCCACGCGTCGCGACGACCTATTGCACCGAAAAATCCACTCCCGCACTCCGCGATAAATACTAATGAGTGGCACTTTGCCTACTTACAGTTTTCCTTGCTGAGATTCGGCGAACGAAATTAGCGTGAAAAGAAGGTGTCTAACGCAATTAATTCTGCGTGACGAGAATATCTGGTGCAAACCTCCTTCTGGCTCGAAGAACAGCGGCAAAATGGACGAGAATCGGCTTTTCACGGTCAAAGATCGCTTCTCTTCTCCTCTTTCCGAGAAGAAATGTTATTATTGGTCGGTATGCTAATTCGGATATCGGTAGCGCCCTCCGAATATTTTATCATTGGTCCGTATGTAAATTAGAAGGATACAGCGACCTCCTTAACTCTCCTACTTTTATCGTTATTTACCCTCTCTCACCCCCCACTATAATAGCTATCATTAATTAATGGGAAAGATCTACCCCTACTCTTATCTATTTTTCTATCTGGACGGAAATCAAATTTTATTCTAATATTGATTGTACAACGAGGATGAATTATGGCTTAAAGACGCTCAGGTGAAAGTACCAATGGAAGTGGCTGGAATTGATGGTACGGCATTTCTCGCACCGGTAGGACTGTGGGAGCCCACGGAGACACAACTGGAGGAAATAGAAGACCTCGTTAATGGATTGATTCCTGACGGAGGTCAGGCTTTAGGCTGTGCCGTGGGGGTTGAGCACGAAATAGATGTTGGAAATGCTCGACCCATCAAACAGAAATACTACCCAGTCTCTGATAGAGTGCGAGAGGAAATGCACGCGCTGGTCAAAGATATGCTGGAAAAAGATGTAATCGAACCAGCGACCAGCGGATGATCAAGTCCAATAGTAATGGTAAAGAAGGCTGATGGAAAATACAGATTTTGCGTGAATTACCAAAAGGTAAATGCGATTACCAAATCTGATGCCTACCCTTTACCATATATGAACGACCTCCTAAGACGGATAAGGGATAAGTTCATATCTACTCTGGACTTGAGCAGTGCGTACCATCAACTTCCCCTAAAGGAAGAATCCATTCGCTTTTGCTTACCTTGACGACGTAATTGTGGTTTCGTCGTCCTTTGAGGAGCATAAGCGGCACCTAGAAATGGTATTCGCTTATTGGTCGTGACGTCACCAGCGGATTTCGTCAGAGGTTCGAATTCTATCGGTTAATTTATTGATTAAATTTGACCGGGTATTTGTCGCTCGCTATTATAATAGGGGGTGTGTCAATCGCATGCGAATTTATATAAATTCGGTATTTCTTTCATGTTCATTTTCAAATTATATATTTAATTTTAATTCGTTGTGAATACATATATAATGTACTTCGTTTCAATTGTAGCGCCTCCATCTTCGCATTTACATATAATTCTATTCATCATTTCATATAATCTGTCTCGCTCGCTCTTGTTTAGTCTATTTCGCTCTCTCTGTCTCGCTCGCTCTGTCTCAGTCTGTCTCGCTCGCTCTCAGTGGATCTCGCTCGCTCATGCTCAGTTCATCTCGGCGCTTCAAAATGGCCGCTCGGTCTCTCGCGTGTACGCCTCGTGTTCCCGTAACGGTCGTTGGAGCGCCTCATGGAGCGCTCCCGTATCGGTTAAGTAACGTATTCCCGGGTGTTTGAGTGTGGTCACCGTTGTGATTGTGTGTGGTGCTCAGGATGTCGCCGATGGTGTTCGACAGCCTGACCCAGCTGATTGCCGGCTGCCACTTCATCGGCGATTTTCTGCTCGCCCCAGGGGTGTCAGTGTTCCGTGAATGAATCCTACTGAACGCTCACACTAATATCAGATACAATATTTTTCTACAAATATGTAACGCTACAGACAAACGTAGATATTCTTTGAGTGAGATAGGACGTTTGGTGTGTCCTTTCCCTCCTCATGTGGACTAGAAAGTTTGCCACTTTCTAAAAAACTTCATAAATCTTGAGCGACGTATCGGTGACTTTATGATCATCTACAACAAACGTATTTCACTCAGATGGTCCGCGCTAATGAGTTTGTTTGATCATCCTTAAACCGTTTATGATCTGCATTTGTGATAGTCATAGGTAACATAAGATAAGAGGGAAGGTAGTAAGCATAGATGCTCTCTCTTTCTGAAAGTAGTGGAGAAGCTTGATCATCCTCAAACCAGCTGTGATCTACATTTATGATAGACATAATCAACTTAAGATAAGAGGGTAGGTAGTAAGCATAGCTGCTCATACGCACCCCCCCTCCTCCGCACGCTTAGGCTCTATACCAAATGTATGCGCGTGTAGCTAATATACACAATATGCATCCTCTAAGGTACATGTGACATTGGCTCTAGTGGTAGAGCGCTAGCCTGCCAACCCAGAGGACTCCGGTTCGATTCTCCGGTCTGTCTCTTCATGTTTTTCAAAAATCGTCGCTATTTTCTACTCGTTTCATTTTCAATGTAACAAGTAAATTGTCAATAATATATATTTATAACTTTTTAAAAAAATACATTTAAATTTAATTAGACTGAAAGCACTAGGTATAGGGTCTCTAGGTACTAGGAGCCCTAGGGACTAGGAGCCTTCCTCAAAAAATTATAAACAATTATTAACATTAATAATAAATTAACATGGAAGGATTAGGCCAGGAAATCAAAGGTTTAAACTAGGGTCCCCCCGCCCACGAATATTGTTAATAATAATTGTTAACATTAACAATTATTATTAACATGAAAGGGTTAAGCCAGGGGGGCCAAAGGGTTACGGACCCCCCGCAGGTGTGCTGGAACATACGAGGGTGGTCCAATAAGTACTTAGCCTCACCGCCCGATGGCGCCACTCTCGCAAAAGAAATATTCTATCACATAGTACAACCTTCTCGATGGTTAGTGTCAAGATTTCAGCCGGATCGGAGTTGTAGTTTATTTTTGAGAACGTTGAAAGCAAGTGTGTCCGTTGATTTTTGAAAAATGGAAAAAGAGCAGTATCTTCTCCTTCGATGGCGACCGTCAAAAATTGGTTTAACGAGTTTCAACGTGGTCGCACGTCGATTTTTGAAGAGCCACGTCCAGGTGCTCCGAAAACGGCTACCACGGAGGATAACGTGACAAAAATTCACGATCTCGTATTGGCAGATCGACGATTGAAGGTGCGCGAGATAGCTAAGATCGTAGGCATCTCAAAAGACCAAGTGGGTCATGTCCTACATGAAATTTTGGGCATGAGAAAGCTATCGGCGCAATGGGTGCCGCGTTTGCTAACTCCGGACAACAAACGCAACCGTGAGACAACTTCAGAGCAATGTCTGACGCTGTTTAAGCGCAATCCGAAGGAGTTTCTGCGTCGTTTCGTGACAGTCGACGAAACATGGATCCACGGGTATATACCAGAGTCCAAGGAATAGTCGAAACAGTGGATTTTACCCGGCGAAAGTGCTCCGAAGAAGGCGAAGACTACTCCATCGGCCGAAAAGGTGATGGCCACCGTTTTCTGGGATTCACTAGGTATGATCTACATCGACTACCTGAAGAGGGGAAAAACGGTTACAGAGCTGTACTATGCCGAATTATTGGGCCGATTCGACGTCGAATTGCAGAAAAAACAGCCCCATTTGGCGAAGAAAAAAGTGCTCTTCCACCATGACAACGCACCGGCTCACACCTCCGCCGTCGCCATGGCCAAAATGGTCAAATTAGGCTACGAACTGCTGCCCCATCCACCGTGTTCTCCAGATTTAGCCCTGTGCGACTTCTTTTTGTTTCCAAACTTGAAAAAGTCACTCGCCGGGCAGAAATTTGAGTCGAATGAGGAGGTAATCGCTGCCACGGAAGCCTACTTTTCAGACCTCGAGGAAACGTATTTTTCAGACGGGTTAAAGAAGTTGGAGCATCGCTGGGCCAAGTATATCGAACTAAAAGGAGACTATGTTGAAAAATAAAACGCCACTTTTCCAAAATTTTCGTTTTTCTTTTGTAGGCTAAGTACTTATCGGACCACCCTCATACATTGCTATACTACTGATAAACCCATGCTTCTGCATTTGGATCTAAAGTACTAACATATTTCAATGTTTTTGTATTTTTGTTTCGTATAGTGATATATGATTCGGGGATTTCTCCATCAGCAATCGTTGAAAATATTACAGCTACTTCATTCACTTTTTGAAAATTATATCTACGAATATCCTGGCCAGGTTTTAATGAAAATAATAAATGTAATTTCAAAGGAGGTGAATCATTTCTGATCTCTGATATTTGTTGTTGTATGTAGATTTCATCTTTCATCATTTCGTAAGATTTAGCGAAAATATTTTCATTGCGAATGACATTGTCTAAAATTGACATCAGTTCATAATCTATTAAGGGATTTTGTTATATTCTATAATATAAACACTCTGTTTGATCGACTATAAAAAGTTGTACATCTGAAGGATTTTCTCCGTCGCTAGGGTACAAAGCTGTATTCATTTGGTAATACATTTGTCCTTAAATTTTGAAACAATATGGACCAGGTCTACGCGTTTCAAAATTAACTAAATTTGCGTTAAACGAAACGAATGATAAAGAATTATTGCAATTATGTATACGTTCGAAAAATTTTGACGACATAGTATGTTCTCCATTGAACAAACTTGAAACGACGTCTACGTCGTTGACCTTCAGCTTGAATAATACGTATATTTTGCTAAGCGACTTCCGATTCTTGATCTGTTGGTTTCTGTCGCCCCATAATTCAAAAATGTAATGAATAATTTTTTGATAAATTAATTTTTGAACCAGAAATCTTAAATCAAAAAGTGATTAAATTTAATAAATATAATTATTTATAAATTTGCGTACAAATAAATCAAACTTATAGATCTTTCAATTAGATGAAAGTATAAAGTACAATATTTGACATCAGTTTTTATTGTCCATATGTAACATATTGAAATTAATCAAATGCGACTTTATATTATTGATTGATTGGTTTGAAATTAGATGGTTCGGTTGTTGGTAAACTATAAATTTTAGTTTAGTAATTAGAGTTTGGTTTGTTTACCAGTAGGGTTGGTTCATTAAGTTTCTTGTTCGGTTAAAGTTTTAAGTTTGGTGTAAGTAAATGATTTGGTTATGTTATGCATATGACAACTGTGATAGTATATTTATTAAATTATCATCAAATGTATACATAAAATTATATATATCGCCAAGATAAAGTTAACAATAGTTTTCAAATGAATGCAGTATTCAGAATATTAATTCACACGTATGACGAACCTGTAGTTTAGAACCTAAAGTTTAGAACTATATCAAGTCTTCTTGAGATGGTCTTCTTGAGATGGATTTTTGACTAATTATCATCTAATGAATTTGCCTGAAAAAGTAATTAATTAATTATAGTAAATAATTAATACATTCTATTTTAAAATATCAACAAAAATTATATTTCATATATTTATTTATAATGATAAAAAATAAATACTGCAACGGTAGTCGATTCAATTAATCGATCCGTTCGCGATTCTATTACTCGCTTGTTAGTTCGAACGATTAAGAGAGAGAGGGCACGCGAGAGTTTAAAATAGGCAGTTAAGCCTCAGGTGCTTTCGCGATTATACCGCCTAAATCTTTGCACTGTGTTTCGCCGTTAAAAGATTAAGTTTCCTGGGACAATTTTGATACGTGCATGCGTGAGTTGCAAGAAAGCAGTAAATAGCAGCAAGCAGCAGCAGTATAGCAGCAGCAAATTGCAGCAGATTGGAGAGTGAGGCAGCGTAGCTGATCAATTGGAGGAGCATCGACAGTTGATTTCCTTCATCAACAATTACGGCTGATCACCGTAATTGCACCGCAGGGTAGGTGCACCTCCCTTTATTATTGTGTGGCAAATACGTTCGAAAGTATTTTGTCAACCGCGATATTTAATCTTTTTGTATTCACACCGAGCATTAGTTTCGCGGTATTTTTGAAATTCTCTCTCTCTCTCTCTCACCTAATATTAATAATTAATTGTAAATCCTATTCGCGTGCGTTAGTCTTTCGGACCATAAAAGACTGTATTTTTTATTGATTAAACTTAGTTAATTTTATTCGTCGATTACGTCATTTCATTCCCTATTAGCTTAAGCGATTTATAAAGGCTTAGGTTTTAATCCGATTTCATCTAGGGTATTAAGCGGATTAGGCATAAAGTCAGTCACAACTAAAATAGATCGAGTGTCACAAGTCAAGTGGCTTAAGGTGAATGCAACTCAGCTGGAAAGAAGACATTGAAAGGAAATCATCTGACGTAAAGGCGAATACACGTATAACTATACGTGTTTAACTTAACACCGGTTAGCTCTGCATCGTGGGAGTTTGTGCTTAAATAAATTTCTCATTTTTGTTAGATAACCTCCCCCGTTACAACACAAATTAGTATGACAATAAGTAAGTAAATTCTCTATTACTTATGGAGTTAAGTATATGAGAAAAGTAAATAGTACAAAGTTATTCAATATTTCTTTCAAGTTTTATATTTAAAAAACTAATAAAATGGATAAGTATATTGTGTAAATATTATAAGAGTCATAATAAAAACAAATAGTATACTCACTAAAACTGTAGCTGTTAAAATCAATAAATTGTGCAACTGGAAACAAATTGCAAATCTAATACTTTTTTAATGATTCGCTGAAACAAAATCAATTTGAAATTTTGAATTTTAATCTAATTCATCATAAACTATTATTGAAGCCAAGTAATAATAAAACTGGATTAACTATGTGGAGAATTAATAATACGAAGATTTATTTTGTGACGTCATGGCAACGACACATCACAGGTGCACCTGAGGCTTGGCGCAGTCTCAGGGTTCTGTTGTTGCTAGTCTGCGATTTCTCGCATAAACTAGTAGGATCACTATTCGAAAATTAATAATACCGATGGGGATAGTACTACTAAACCTGTACTTCTGCTCTTGGATTCCAATCAATAGTTGTAATCCGAGAGCGGGAGGTACCCTGGGTCCTATCAATAGTAGAATCCGGTTCTCCTAATATAAATTGTATTTGGAGCCTATCAAAAGTAGTCTCCAAATACGACAAAGGGAAAATGTTTGGATTGCGAGCTACGCTAAAAGAGAGGAGAGATAGATAAGGAAAAAAAATAAAAATTTTGATTGCTTACTTTTTTTTTTGTAATTCACTATTTCGGTCTGCTCTTCTTTATTTTATATTAACTTATTCTTCTTGTTTTTCTTGTTCCGTCGCTTGGCTGCTTAGCTCTTTGACTGACTTCTTGACTGAGTATTGCTAACTTCTTGGCTGACTTCTCGACACTACTGATTTCCGTGCTTCCTTCAATCTCTGCTTTGCACAGTCACTACAGTGAGTGTGAGTCTGCGTTGGTTCACACTTTTCCGTTTTAAGGGTAGCATAGCGTAATCAAACATTACCACCCCTCTCTCTGGGCGCCAATAGGTTGGCATAGCCCACTGTCTTTCACTCCTTCGCTTTCAAACACTTTGGAAATCCGGAACTCAAGTTTGCTACGACATCCCTGACGCACACAGCGAGTCGGAGCCTTTTTGATCTAAGGCAGCGACCTCTTCGAAAGGAGTACCGATCTTTTCACTGTTCGACGCTCAAGGAGAGCGGAACTAAAGGCTTGATCCTCGGTTTGGGCGCGACTGGACTCTAGTTGCCCCAACGTCTACCGCGTCGGAAGCACGCGGCATACAAATCTTATGAGATTTGCTTGACCCGCAGAGGTCAACCCCACATTTGGGATATCAGAAGAGAGACTCAGCTAGGACAGCCAGAGGAAATTCCTAAGACGATCAACCAGCTAAGCCTCCCCTCCTGGGCTCTCGTTCAAAACATCCTACCCTGCGTACCTCTATTAAGGGATTGCTCCCACGACTCACAGGTCCATCGTTTCGACGTGCCATGGCGCGTCTCCCCATTGCGTTTCGGTCATACCCGCTCACGCTGGTGAGTATCCGTTATTCGAAAAGAAAGTTGTATCCCGATTTTCGCCCAAGTCTTGGATTTCGCTTTCTATGGAAGGCTTTTATGACTCGCTGATATTGATCTCTGCTCTTTCGATTGATATTTTTTGACTTGGGTCAGGGGCGGGGTCTCGCCTAGCCGACAAGACGACTCCCCAGGCAGTTTTTAATATTCGTGCCAGTCATGCCACTCATTCGAATCAATTTCCAACATTAGGCTAAATCGGGTATTCTAATTCGCGTTCAAAAACATCGAACTTCGGAGTTTAATTCCGATGTTTGATGCTCAAATAAGGATAAGCGTTGTGTGTTTTGCCTACTGTTTCTTTACAGAGACAGCGTTTTCAGCCCCACTACGTGAAGGTACACACATCCGCACTTGTGATTGCAAGTCTTCGTTCAAATATACGAGTACATTGCATTCACTTCGGGTCGACTAGCATTAGTTGCTTGTCGAGGGCAATCGGTGACGCATTTTGTACTTCAGCATTTGCATTTGCATATGCCCGTACAGAAAAGAGAAGTTTACGACGTTCCCTCCTAAAACAACGAATTCGTTTGTTTGAGAAGTCTCCGTTCTCTGTTGAGGAAGACAATTACTGTCCGCCGCTTTAACAAAAGATTTTTGCACAAAGTGACCTGGCCAGCCTCACGGCTGGCCATATGGTGCACTATGTGCATCATCTATGTTTTTGCTAAGCGGACTATAATCGAGCTTCCTGAAAGCGTCGTGATTGCAACCGCCACACAGTCACTACAATCACTGACAACAACTGCAACTAACTTTAACTCTAACAACGTGAACTTGAATTTTTGTTGATTAATTTTCACTAGACTGACTGTCGCGGCCTTGTGCAGGGCTTTTTATAACCTGGGGGCGGTTGGTTGGAAATCCCTTTCCTCAGGCCCATGAACCGATAACGGCCAAATTTTTGTATTGGTAGGAAATTTTCTAATCGTATCTAGGATTTCTTTATTGGTCTGTGGGCATGAATTTTCAGAGAGAGATAGGGCGGTCCCTTTTTAACTTGGGCCTTTTTCTCCAGAGATGGCTCTCGGCGAGCCACTTTTAAGAGCAAGAGTGACGCTATAGTTTATAATTACTTATACAAAATCGTACTAAACTTAGTTAATTGTAACGATAGTGATTATTTAATAACTATAAATTACAATAATTCAATAATTAACTATTATAAAAATCCAAAAACTTCTAAGGGTTATTATAATATGCATTACAGTACTATTGCTATTTTCGCTTAAAACATGAAATTATTTATTAATTATTTTGTTATTGCAAGGGTTGAACTGGATAAATGATATATTTTCAAAAGATGCGCATTATGGTACAATAGTAACTTATAAAACTGATTAAAATCCATTAAATATTACGAATATTTTCTTAAAATTCGGTGGGAAAAAAAAGATAAATTGCATTTTTATGGCCCCCTTCTATTATCGGCGCGATAACGTTTCACGATGTATACACGATGATCGTAGGCTCCTGTCAACACATCCGCGTGGGACAAAACAGGATAGAGTGTCGATTGTAAGGCCGAGTACGCAGGCTCGGGCCAATATCAAGTTTAATATAAACGCTTTATCTCGAATGCGTTTTCATCGTGGGAAATCAGGAAGGTTCCCGCTCCATTCTTCGTATTTATTAATTAAATTAATATAAAAAAAAAACTAAGTTACGGCTGGCCGTCAGAATTCATATCTTTAATGATTCGATTAGTACAAAGTATTAGTACAAAGGTAACCTAATTAAACTATCAAAATCAAAATTAATATAAAAATTGATTATTTATGTATAGTTCGTAACTATGCTTTCCCACTGTATTAATTTTTATTCCATGAATAAAAGTAATGTTTTAATTTGCATAAATAACATCGTTTTATGGACTTATAAAAATGTCTTAATATTTCACAACACAAAAACGTGGTGCACATTAACCTCGTGTGAACCAACACAGCGATACATAATAGACTACAGCTCTAATCGACAATCGATATGATCATACTTCATGAATAGCTTAATGAATACTTGGTTTTTTTTATTCAATTTGGTTCCGTATCATTCTATATTCATTTTAATATATAAATATATATATGTAATCAGTTAATTGAAAAATATATGAAAAAAATATGTGCGTTTTATTATTTCGTTTTATCAAAGAGTGAAAAAGAAATTTGTTTATAAAGTTTAATATTGTTGCTGAACAATACAGAACATATAGATTGGATGATAAATGCAGAACAAAACAAACACTATCAAATAACGTATATGAAAATATGATTAACTTTTATCAAGGGTTTATATTTATTTATTAATTTTCAGGAACATTATTACAAGAAGTTTACAGTTGTCAATTTGAACACATACATATTAAATATGTAGAACTACAACGATTGTTCCTTTTTTACATATTATTCTTAAAATTGATGATATTCTTTTGGTATTGACATTTTTATTTAAAATGTTTGTTAGTCAAAACATGGCGCTATTTTTTACTATCCTTATGAAACATAAAATTAATAATTTATTGTTGAACAACACAAACATATTATATAAGTTTTTTAGCTACTAATTAATCTAGTCACCGTTGCTAATTATCAATTTTATGAAAAAGTCTCTTCTCTCTTAATAAACGTTGTTCTAAAAGTGAGCTTTGTCTAAAGTTTATTCCAATATCAGTACAAGAACTATAACAAGGTCAACAGATACCTCTTAACTAATTTTCGAAGATTGGAATAGATTTTCGAAGAACGATAGATCGTATATTATCGTTATTACAAATTTTATTAAATAATACTCTTTTACAAATTTTATCTAATGAATCAAATACATTATGTAATTAAAAAAAAGATCTTTGAATGTTTTTATATTGATTAATTGCTAAATCTGTTGTGTTTGCAATATTTTTTAATTCATTTAGATTGTTGCTGATTTGTTCAGCGTGCGCGACTGCCTGCTGTAATGAACTATAAAATTTGTATTGACACATACTCGTATATCTTTTTATGCCTTTGTTTAGGTATTCAACAAAACACATCGTTGTTAATAGTTCCCTTTCTTCTATAGTGTCTGTTACTTCATCTAACTGTAACTGAGGTAATGTAACGGTCCTATCTATGAGCTAGTTTATTATATCACTGAATCACCGCAACCCGTCAAACGCATCTATCTGTTTACTTAAATCAGCATATTAAACGGCGCCACCTCACCGACTATTCGATTGTATTAGTACAAGAGTCTAATTTCATAACTAAATAAGGAGCGTGATGTCACAAAGTAATAGATATAGATATAATGATTTTTGTGATTTGAGAAAAATATGTTAATTAGATGTAATTTTGATATAACAAAGTATTTCTTATACAGATTTAATACGTAGATTTAGAATATAGTAATACGGATAGCGTTTAATTATTAAATAATAATGAATTTTAATATGCAAAGTTAATTTATTTATTACGCTAAAAATATGAATTATTAGAAAAATGTAAATAGTCCATATGCAAAATGAATAACTAAAGAACATGAGTAAGAATTGGTTTCATGAATAACAGCTTAATAACTGTTATTAATAAATAAACAATTAATAATTTATTTAAACAATAAGTTGTATATAAAACGAAAGCATTAATTTTATACTTAATAATTACAACTTTATAATTTATAAATCTTAGATAATTAATCTAATAATTACGTTATAAAATTATATAAAAAACCGTTACAAATATAAAAATTTGTTATAATTCAAATGTTATTAACTAATTCGGAGATTTCTTTTCAGAAATAACTTCTAAAACTAATAAACAATAAAGTTATGTAAAAATTTAATAATTTTCTATTGTAAATATTGTAATATTACATTAATTAACTTTATTAGTTAATAACTTTTGACGGCACTACTCGTATTCGTGATAATTGTAAATTACATAAAATCGATCAATAACTAATTCTGTAAAGTTCACATGTGTTGAAAGCTCAGTATTAATGTTTATTTACTTGAAAATTAAGAAAATTCATATCTCAAAATTCGCGAATGTTTCTCGAATATTCGAAAACTTTTCGAAGAAAACGCTCCTGCGAAAATTGGCGGGAAAATCTGTGTATACGCCCACTTTTGCACAGGCTGGTATTCTCTTCGAGCCTTGCAAAGTGACCGCATGAGTCTGAATAAACTTGGCTAATACCTAAGTTCTTTCTCTCATTGTAATTAACTGAGCAAGACTTTTCCTTTCCTATAATTCGAGCTCACCTTATAGAACATCTCGCGCTATAAGAAACTTGGGCCGAATTATATCCTATCCAAGGAAGACTTTAGCTCTGCTTATGAGACAATTCGCACCATAAGAAACTAGGGCATAATCTGACTTTCCTTGAAACCTTATTCATATTCGCATATATTTGATTTTTCAATTTATTATTATTAGCTTATACTTGATTTATCTATTTATTTTATTGATAAGTAGAGTAGATTTACTAGAAACGAATTCTTACACATTAGCGAAACTAGATACAAGAATTCGAATTATTATTTATAAGTGATACGAACATCATACTAAATGGCCTGCAATTTGTATGTTTATGGCATAAAATTTCTCTAAAAATTTCTTCTATAAACTCCTTTTTCCAAATTTATGAGTTGATTCGTTATTTCTTTGGGCCATACATATTAATTTTGTCTTTATACAAATGACATTTTCTAATACTTCGATTTTTTCTGAATCATTCATGATGACAAATCTAATTTTAATACCAATTTTTTATTTATTCGTCCCTATCTGAACGAGTCCATTTTTTCCTTGGAGGAATTGATCGAATGCAAGGCTCTTGTAACACGGGATAGATTCTAGTATCTATTAATCTGTTTTCTACCTGCTGTGTATAAAGGTATACTCGATTACTTTCGCTTTCAGTGCTGGTGCGTTCGGGGAACTTGAAGCAGATAGAGAATTTGGAGGGGCGTTGGTATAACTCTTGTTGGTAACTGATCCTCGCTCGATTTTAATTTGATTCTTGCCTCTTTCCCGTTTTTCTGTAGGAGTCCTAGCTAAATGGATAAGTAAATTTGTAAGTGAATTCCGCACTGCACCCATTATTTTGATAGACCATCCGAAAAGCGAATAGAGTACGTATCCATGAATGATTGTGTCGAGTACAAATTTAATCACGCGAAAAAGCATAATTACAGAAATAATGCTTGCGCTTACCGAACCAAAACTAATAAATCTTCCCCATAATTTCGACCATGTGGATTCGGCTAATTTCTCTAGCGCTTTTTCATCAAGCATATGATAAAATGATAATTCTGCTCTGGGATATCCGTTCAATTATACACTTTTTGCTACTTTATTCAAAATAGCGGCTTGTTCGTTTGGAAACATTATATAGCTTTTTAATTATTCAATATCTGGCAGACTAAAAATTCCGCTCTTAGTTATGTCGATGGGTGCTGGTTATTTCCATGTTTGTTTTGTCTGAGGCTTTAAAACTCCTGGCCCGTCACCAAAATAGGTCGGTCGTGGTAACATCTTAAACCATCCCCTTCCCACTTTAAACATTACTGGTACTGTCTCGTCACAGGCTGTTTCTGTACCGAAAAATTTCAATATGTGCTTGCGAGGTGTCATAAACATAGGTCTACCGTCGCCCTCTACCGGTAGTTCTAGATAGCCCTCTGAAAAGTTTCTTGACCGTACGTCTACTGGTAAGCTCTTAAATATGTGAATGACCTTGCCTGCGAGTAGGCTCATATAGCCTGGTCTGTTCATCAAATAATAGACCAATAAATCCGGACTAATTGTCGCGATATTAAGTACATTCATTATAACTTTCTTTTCTAACTCGCACTATTTAAATTTACGTGTTTTTCAAATAAAATTATCTTTTTATTAAAATATGCAAATAAGTCGATGTTTTTAATGTTTTTATCTTTTATTTCTGGAAAGGTATGTTTATTTTCATCGTCTAGAATAAAAATTCTCGGATGTTCTGTTCTGGTTAAGACAAACCCGCATTTAGGTAATGCTAATAGATCTTTAAATGCGAAAGACACTCCTTGTCTATCTAACACGTATAGTGGTCGCCTTTTGCTACCCTGTTTCCAAGACCTTTTCTACGTATCCGGTGCAAAGTTCTGTGAACTTGTTTTCTTGACACTTGTGCATGGGAATTGGGTCCCAGAAAGCGTAAGCGAGAACGTTATCTACGCATTTATCGTCACTGAATTTTCAAACCGTACCTGTTGATAATGTGATTTTATTATTATCTAGCGATACTGTTTTCCAGTGTTCTTGCAACGAAATTTTAACATAACCTGTCACAAAAACGTCTTGAAATTCGCCATATGGTTCATTATAGTAGCCTGCGTTACTGCATCCACCTGTGCTACCAGCTGATTCTGCGAAAGTCGTAGCGTCTACTACTGAATTATTCACCAGTAAGGATTGAAAGAGGCGATCTCCTATAGATATTGATCTGTATACATGCATTCTTTCCCGTTCGTCTCTTGATGTTTCGCGTAAAAATTTTATTCTTCCTAATCCAACTTCCATGTTATAATTATTATAGCCGCATCTCTTAGCGTCCCTATGTACGAGTTTTTGTATTTTGCAATAGCGTACTAGCACCGACGAATATTCATTGAGTTGCAATAATGATACTTCGATCCGCGTAGAATTGACGATAGGTGGTGGTAATTCGCAGTCTGCAATATCTACAAAAGAAAAAGATGTAATATTTGGGAACTTCTGCGCACAATCATAAGCCATGTAGGCCGTCGCCTTGGTGACAAGTTCCAAGAGCAGTATGCAAATTAGAAGACTCATCATTTGTAAATAATAAATTTAAGTTATTCCTTAATAGATATTAATCAGAACATACAATCGGCACGATTGTCTATTAAATTTTGCGAAACGATTATTCGGTTGGCCTTAAATGCGATATGCGTAAACGGTTTGTATGTACAATTTTACTGCGGTTTTTGCCAATCTCAATTCGTACATTTCTGTCGGGCCATACATCCGATACCAGATATGGACCAGAGTATTGGTCATCGAATTTTTTTGGTTCGGGGCCACTTAAAAGCCAAACATAATCGTTTACCTTAATTTCTCATGGTTGATTTCTTTGTCGTAATAATATTTTGACTTAATCTTTACAAGTGTAATTTTTTCACGAGCAATTTCGTGCAAAGCATTCTAACGGTTAATTAGTTGTGACATACAATCGGCATAAGTAGACACAAGATTTTCCGATTCCGGCGGAGTTGCTGATAGTACTCTTGCAACTCTTGCAAACATGAGTTTTATATGGAGTATAATCGGTAGCTTCATAACAGCTAATGTTATAATTGAACATTGTCATTTACACAAATTCATCCCAATCTTCAAACTTATTTGTAAAAACTTTTAAATATTTATTTAAGGAGGAGTGTTGTCTTTCTTTTACTCCATTGGATTCAGGATGAAATGCGCCTGTGCAAAATTGTTTAATACGTAATCTTTTCGCAACTCTTTTCATTAATTTGACAAAAAATTTTGCCCACAATCGGTAAGCAAACCGTTTGGTGCTCCGAATACACAGACCACACATTTAGTAGTATAGTTTATAAACACTATGTATATAGTATAGTGTAAACATATGTGTATATACAGGGTGTCCCATTTTAAAGGAACCACCCCGAAATTTTCGACGGTTGGCGTTGTACAACAAAATTGCTAAGACAACAGTTGTTTGGGACAATGGGGGAAATCTTTCAGTGAAATCCGATTTGACCTTGAGATTTATTTTCAAGGTCATTTGAAGGTCAAAGTCATTTTTTGAATAGGAACCCATATTTTTGATCCCGGATTCCGAACGAGCGGAAAATTCTACGTTTAGATAACGTATTATGTGTGGGGTACGGTTAACCTCCCCCCCCCCTCGCTTAAGGTCATGTAGGGGTCAAATTTCTGATTTTCTTCATCTATGCACAGGGATGATCGGGCAAGGGTAAGGTTAATTGTAATAACCCAATAACTTGATAACCCCAATATATAACCCCAATAACCCAGTAACCAAGAGATATTTTGAATAAGGACCCCCATTTTTTATCCCGGATTCGAAAAGAGGGGGAAATTCTACGTTTAGATAAAGTATTATGTTGTAGGGAGCGGTTCACCCCCCCCCCATCCCACCTGGGCAAGGTTAATAAGGTATCGATTACCCAGCCAGTGAAGGCAAGGTATTGATTACCTAGCTAATGAAGGTAAGGTATCGATTACCCAGCCAATGAATGCAAGGTATTGATTACCCAGCTAATGAACGTAAGGTATCGATACCCGGCCACTGAAGACAAGGTATTGATTACCCAGCCAACGAAGGCAAGGTATTGATTATCCAGCCAGTGAAGGCAAGGTATTGATTACCCAGCCAGTGAAGGCAAGGTATCGATTACCCGGCCACTGAAGACAAGGTATTGATTACCCAGCCAGTGAAGGCAAGGTATTGATTACCTAGCTAGTGAAGGTAAGGTATAGATTACCCAGCCAATGAAGGCAAGGTATCGATTACCCGGCCACTGAAGACAAGGTATTGATTACCCAGCTAATGAAGGCAAGGTGGGAATGCTCAGCCGATCAAGACAAGACGTTGACTACAAATAGAGTTATGGTCAAGATTGTAACACAAACATTTATCTCATAAGATGTTCAAAAATACCACCGTTCAAATTTATGCAGTATTGAATTCTACATTCAAAATTTTCAACTGTGGACATCAAAACGTGACGTGAAATAGCTCTGCAAGCTTGTATGATGCGTTGCATCATATCTTGCCGTGTTGTTAGTTGCTGTGCATAAACAACATTTTTCAAATAGCCGCATAAAGAGAAATCTGGTCTTGTCAGATCTGGTGATCTTGGACACCACTCAGTAATGTCACTACCAATGCCTATCTATCGTCTTCGG
The DNA here is from genome assembly GCF_024137745.1 of Phymastichus coffea. Classification (NCBI taxonomy): domain Eukaryota; kingdom Metazoa; phylum Arthropoda; class Insecta; order Hymenoptera; family Eulophidae; genus Phymastichus; species Phymastichus coffea. Next base: position 1,184,986 of record NW_026706812.1, on the reverse strand, counting down.
TATCGTTGATTCAAGAAGTGACGAACCATTAGTGAGCAATGACACGGTGCACCATCCTGTTGAAGCCATAATCGTCTTCTGGTTTCCAAGTCCACATCTTCCAATAATTCTGATAAATGTCTCCGAGAAAATGTGATTCTGAGCCGACAGTAAAAGTCAGATCGCGTCATCATCAGTTGTACAGCGAGAGATAAACAAAGATCGCGCTCAGTGCGCACGACGATAAGCGCTTTTTGCTACGCGTAACCACCGATACGCTTTCTTAGGGCCATTACGGCATTCCATTGGAGTAGAGGGAGGGGATAGAAGCGCTGGGAATGGACGCAGTCGAGCCAACGACCGCCGCCGCCACCATCAAGCCGCCAGCCGCCGCTATCGAACCGCCAGCCGCCGCCGTCGAGTCGCCGAAAATGACCGGAGTGGGGGACGGGTTATATCAACTTGCTCCAAGAGAAAGAAAGTTACTGGAAGCTCAGTTTGTCGATAAAATTAGAAAAAAATAAAATTTCCGTGATAAAATAATTATTCGAGGTAATTGTGATTTTGTTTCAAGTCAACTGAGTTTAAATATCATTGTTTTTTTCTACAGATGGATCTCGCGCAGCTGAATAATATAGCTTGTCATCAATTCAAACTCACTAAGAAGATTCGTAAATTGGAGACAGAATCCAAGTATATGATCACCAGACTCAAATAAGTTGAAACACGATACGGTACAAAAATCTTAGTCGAAGTGAACGAGGAGTTTCAGCTGTTTCTACCAAACAAGGTATCGAATGCACTGATTGTGAATGAAAAGCTGTTTAACGATATTGCGGATTACGGTAATAAATTTAAATTATTTCTCACCCACAAGGGTGATGGTAGTATAGAATTTACAACTGCATAAATATATATGTTGTAACGGGGTGCGTACCGTTTAATTAATTTTATCCGCGTAATCGTATTGAAAAACGCACGTAATTACCTATGTTCAATACGGAAGTCGGAGAGTAAGAGGGAACAGGTGTCAGTGAACCAACTAACTACGGATACGAAATAAACACGTCGAAAGTACTGGTTAATATCACAGACGAAAACTCTTTATTACTTCTAAATGTTACATTACATTCGGCCCACGTGTTTATGTATGTTTACATACCGCGCTCACACGACAACATACAGCGTCGGAACGCTCGCCGCTCTTTGTTAGCCAAGATATTGCATGCACGCTTTTCATCGAGTCGAGGGATTATTGTTTAGCAATTATTAAATTAGCAGTTTACACTAACATTAGCAAATTTTAGCACTTATGAAATTTTTGATTGGATCCACATCGCTTATTATGACTTTAAGAGGATCGACTATTAGTTTGATTTTTTTATTTAAGACTTCGTCTGTATACTCTCGGCTATGCTTCAATAAACTACATTTTTGTCTTATCGCGTCTTGCGCTTTTACGAGTTGAGAAAGCACATGTTTTTCTTGTTGATGATCAGCCATGTTAAAGCTTCGACGATCATCGAGAGACTGTATACCGCATTACTATCGTGATATATTTATAACAAAATAATCAAAGCCTTTTCGATATCTTCCGCAGTTTATAGCTCTGTCTTTGTCGATCACTAAAAACCCATATTTATCATCTAACCAGCATTTCGCACAAAGTTCTTTAAATTGATTGTAAGTCATATCTGAATTCACATGATCGTCGTATATATGTTTTATATTTGCTTCGTCTTGTGGAAAAATTGCCAATAAATTGACGTTATCTCTCACGAGATGCTTAGGAATATGCGCGTACGTTTGCGAGAGATAGAAACAGTCGACGCTTCTATGTGTGCCCATACAAAAAAAAGCGCGTACATTGTTCTGTTTCTCGCAGGCGATATCGTCGAATATCATAATTGAATTAGGCAACGCATGCTCGGGATCGATCAGGGATTCGTGCTCCTTGAACGGAAAATACTTCACTCCGTCTATCAAAAAAAGTTCAAAATAAATCTACCTGATAGTGCCCTCACAAACGCCGACTTGATGAAGTATGCAAAAGTTTTGAATATACCAAATTTTCGTGGAGTCTTCATGAGAAATGGTTTACCGAGTTCTGGACCATATTATCACGAATCAGCTATAGCCAATCTTGATGACGTCGAAGGAACAGGAACACACTGGGTGGCTTATCGCAAAATCGAAAAAAACGTCACATATTTCGACAGCTTTGGAGATCTTAGGCCACCTATTGATTTAATGATGTATCTTGGCGATATCGAGATCAAATATAATACGAAAAGATATGAAGATTTCAATTCTCATTCGGGCCCTGCAAGCCCGAAGCGGCTACGCTGGCGTCAGAGAGTATAGAGATGTTAGAGAGAGAGAGGAATAGTCGAGAGCGTGCATGCCCTACGCGAGATTAGGCAGACGCGCGTTTCGAACCAATTAGCGCATTAGCGCAATCTGTAGATCGCGAGAAAAAACAAGCGACACAGACGGTAGTAAGTCGAGTAGAGAGTCAGAAGGTTTTCCGAGTCGATCAGAGAAAGACAGTGGACGGCCAGCGGTGAAAATGTCAGAAGTTCAGCCGAGGAGAAAGGGCCGAGAAGAAATCGAAGGGAGAAGACGACTTGGTCCTGCATCTACTCGTGACGCTACCTGGGAAGTCGGCAGGTGTTGACCAGTGACAACCTGTAACACCGTGCGCAGGGCGCAGCCAGGACTCCCGCTCCAGCATCAAAGGTCAAGTTTACAAATTAATCTCTCTCTCTTTCTCTCTCTCTCTCTCTCTTCATCGACGGTACTGTGCGTAATTTTAAATATTAGGTGGGTAGCAAGGCGTGCACACGCCGGCTACCTGCATTAATGACGGTCGGGTAATAAATCGCGCAAAGAGAAATCATCCAGGCGATCCCTCGCCGGGCGACTTTCTCTTTTAGCTAAATAGCCTAAGTCGGTTTGTCGTCAAGGCGGTCATCTGCTGGGCGACTCGCGTTGTGTTTTCTATAGATTTGTAGGCGCGATGCGTTAGTTAATTTGTTCTCTTTCTAATAGATGTTAAGAACGTCGTTGTGTTTATTCGATTAAGAGTGTGTGTAATGCGGTTTATTCTTATGCGATTTGTTAATGTGCGGTATGCGAAGTTTAAGTATAATTTAATTTTCGTTTGATTTAATTAGATTTGTTAAAATGCGAATTTGTTTGTGTGTATAATTTATGAACCATTTTCATTTCTTTGTCTCTTCCTCCCTTTCCACCTCAATTGCTATGAGCGAGTGCGCCTCACTTGCCCACCTTTAAATAATGGTTAACGAACGAGCTTTCGTTACAAGGGTATAAAAGTAAAGGCAACGTGAAAATATCGGTAGTCATGTTCGGACAGTTATGGAGGATTCATTATCTCTCACTCTCTCGGGTAGTTCTTTACTGTTGGAAGCGCACTATTTCCCACCAATCGAACTATCACAGTATAAACATTACAAGTTGGGTTTAGTCGAGTTCCTAACGTTCAACTCGATACCTAATTTCGACATACATAATAATAAATTTTACGTCGCAAATCAAATTATCGACATACCTGTCGGGACCCATGAGGTCGACGACATTGATAAATTTCTTGGCAAAGCTGTGCAGCCTCGTCGCACTGATAATAATAATATAATATTAAGTTTGAAATAAAACAACATCACCTTGCATTGTACAATCAAGTGATCCGAACCTATCGATTTTCGTCCGCAGAATTCTATCGGACGATTGTTGGATTTTTCACAACGTACATTAGAGGTAAACGTTTCTCACAACTCTGATCTGCCCGTCAGTATTCTCAGGGTGAACGCTGTGAAAGTGGAGTGTAACATAACAGCTGGAGCTTACTTGAACGGAAACACCGTTCACGATATTCACGAATTTTTTCCAGCAGTACCGCCTGGATATAAAATTATTGAAATTCCTTCTCGCGTCATTTATCTTCCAGTTACGAAAAAGTCTATAGATTATTTACAATTACGCATCGTCGATCAAGACTGAAATTTAATTAATGTTCGCGGTGAAGTCATAACCGTCAGATTACACCTCAAAAGCGTATAATGAAATTTTTTACGATTCATAGAGTGGTAGGCGCTATATAAGCATTGAAAAATGCAAGCCCACCATCAGTCGTCGACTGAAATTAAAATCGTCAACACGACAAACTTCAGTCATCAATCGTCATCGTAAAGCGAAAGCAAAAAAACACGTCAATGCATGAAGTTTCTGAAAAGTCTTGAGTTAAGACCTCCTGGTGGAATATAAATTGCCTAATTTTTTTGCTTTCGTTAACAAAATAATTGAGAACATTATAGAAATACAGTTACCTGTCGACTTCGATGAATCGTCGGTTCATTGCGAGATCAACGCTGATCATCAATTTATCGTTCAAAAATAGCGACGAGATTCGTATATCAATTCAACATCAAGACTTGTGCCTTTTACCATCTCGCAGCTCGTTACACATTTGTGGACGTGCGACCACGTTGAAACTCGTTAAACCAATTTTTGACGGTCGCCATCGAAGGAGAAGAGTCACCGTACACAGCATTCAAGCGCTTTTTGATTTCGCTGCGCGATTTTCCTTCTATAAACAAGAATCGAATCACCGACCGATATTGCTCTTTTTCCATTTTTCAAAAATCAACGGACACACTTGCTTTCACACGCTCTCAAAAATAAACTACAACTCCGATCCATCTAAAATCTTGACAGTAACCATCGAGAAGGTCGTACTGCGTGATAGAATATTTCTTTTGCGAGAATGGCGCGATCGGGCGGTGGGGCTAAGTACTTATCGGACCACCCTAGTACAATATGTATTAAGTATGCGTTGACTAAATATCCAGCATCTAATAGTACACTCTAAAATAGACACTATAATAGTCTAATTTATTTACTCATACATAATGTATACGCACATAAATTTTCTCTGTTTCTGTATGTGCTATCTCTAAAATTGCGCCCTTGTACCTGTCTCTGAGAGAAACTTTCTTGGGAGTTATGAGGCATTGATGGATTCAGCTTCCTACGTTTGCTTGGAGTTACGAGTATTCCAATTGTTGATGAGGGCTGCATCTGAAATGGGAAAAATAATTAAATATTTAATAGAGACTAATTTGAAAGGAGAGTAATGGAGAAAAAAACAAATTAATCTTAGAAAAAATTATAGAGAGGAAGAGAGGGAGAGAGAGAGTATGAGAGAAAGAATTCATAATACAAAATTATTTCCTCTCTTTCTATATATTTTTTTCTCTCTTCTCAAATACTGCTCTTACACACTTACATACACTAACCTCTTCGGTAAATGACTTTCAGTAGCAGCAACTCGTACTGACAGAGTTTTAGCAACTTCCTTTCGGGTACTTGTATTCTTCAGTGATTCTGACTGTAATTATAATAAAATTATTAATAGAAGATAGAATAAGAGAGATAGTATATGTACATATATATAGTATAGTATATGCTTCATTTATAGATGAGAGATTAAGCAAAAGAATGTGTGCGAATCATATGTACATAATGAAACAGATATAACAAAATTTTTACCTTATCAAATGAAGAATAGTTATCTATATTGTCTGAGTTAAAGAGGCTCGTGCACTTTTGGTTCGTATTTGATTTATCAATATTGATTTTATTATTACATTTATTACGTGCTAGGTTAATCTCGCTTAAAATTTGTCTGCTTCCTTTTATATCCTGCAACAGTTCTCGAGCTTCTGACTTCGCTTCATTTCTGTCTGAAATATCTTAAAATTTTGGTGAGTAAACTAGCATTATTTCGTGCGTAACAATATTTTGCATTATGCTTACTTCTATACTCGTCAATAGTTATGTTTAATTCGCTAATTTCTATTTTTAAAATTTGTACTTGTGAAGAAATAGACATTTTGCTTATTTTGGATAATGGTTCGATATCCTCAGATGATACGGACTCTGATTCAGTTGTAACCTCATCTTCCACTAGATTTTCATTTTTTTGAAGTTTTATTTTTTCCAAGACTGTAATGGACCTATGTCAGAGAAAATTCTTTTAATATACATATGTACATATTATTAATTAATAAATTACCTTTTTCTTATTTTTAGTTGCTTCTGTTGTGACGTAATCGTCAGATTCAAAATCTCGTTTTGCAAATAAGTGTTTTTTTTTCTTGTTGTCGTTTGAATATTTAATTTCTATGACGAATCCAATTCAGAGGCCATAGTTGTCCAATCTATAATAAGTTATATACAAATTAGATGCGAGTCGGCTTCGAGCCGTCGTATCGAGCACACGTGTGTAGCGAGTAGACGTGTCTTTCGATTGTTTACATCGCGAGAGTTTGATGTTATGTAAGTTTTCGCGTTTATCGTGCTTCATAACATCCACACAGTGCTTTTTCTTTATTAGTGATATATTTGCAGTCCAAGCGACTGTCAAATAAAACAGCAATGGTTTCCGGTAATGGAGATCTTGCTCAAACCCAAGGCCCCGAAAGTTCTCTCACTCAAAAAGTTTCTCCCTCATACGCCCAAGCAATCTACCAACCAACAAACGAGCAAGCTATTGTTATTGAAGCTGTTGAATCATTCACTATAGATGACTACATCGACGGCCTCGAAAAGTTAACCGATGTGAATGATATCAAATTCATGTCTAAAATATCGAACAATCGCGTATGTGTTTTCCTCTCGTCTACTCAAGCTGTTGACAAGCTCATCAATCAAGAAGTCACAGTCAAAGATCGAAAGCTACAAATCCGTCCTCTTATGGAGAAAAACAAACGTGTTGTTATATCCAATGTGAATCCAAGTATACCGAATCAAGTAATAATAGACGCCATTGTAAGCAAAGGCATCAAATTAGTATCACAAATGCACTGTATTCGAGCCAGTGCTGTTAAACCAGGCAGAACTCATATACTTTCCTTTCGGCGCCAAGTGTATATAAAAAACGAAGACGAATCCATACTCCCTAAGTCTCTTCAAATCAATTACAATGATACCAACTACTGGATTTTTCTGAGTACCGACTCGACCAGCTGTTTTGTTTGCAACCAATCTGGGCACATCGCCAGGCAATGCCCTTCAAAAGCTAAAATCTCACTCTCAACTGGTACAGCTGTCCCATCCGGTCACACTAACCAAGATAGCAACTCTGTTCCAACGACACCATCTATCAACAACTCTGGCTATATTCAAGAAACTGATCCATCTGCAATCGTAAAATCCGTTGTTTCACCAGACAATCAAGATAATATTAAACTTCAGCAAACTCAGCATCAACAATCGAACAACATCTTCAAAGCTCCCAAGTCCAGTAAAAATCTTTTGAAAGCCTCGAAACTAACAGTTGACGCCAAAGTTAAGGCTCAATCCACATCGACTAATTCCAGTTCGGAATCTTCCATCAAACCGCCTCACAGCAAGAGACAGAAAAAGTCGCCGTCAGTTCATAGTCAGCACTCTGATGAACTTACTTCCGATGATGATGATCTCGATGAAGACCTAGCAGCAGTTAAAAAAGAAATGGAACTCAACCCGAAAGATTACTGTTTGAGTTTTGAAGAGTTCGAAGAATTTTTCAACGCAACCTATGGAAAGAGTAATATTACTGAAATCGCTCTCACATTTACTGATGATCTTTCAGCGCTATGTAGTATGGTTACTGGTATAAAATGCCTTTTTACTAAGGATAAATACAAAGCTAGATGTTCCAGACTGATTAAAAAACTCACTACACAATGTCAAGACTCTTCAGCGGAAAGTGAGTCAGAAGTGACGTAAACTTAGCATGGCTGAACAATTTTCTTCTGACTTAATGATCATATTCTGGAACTGTAGAAGTATAACAGCCAGAATTGAAGAAATCCCTAAAATTTTGCAGCATGTAGATATATTAGTATGTGTCGAATCTAAACTCAACGAGCAAGCAAAGAATATTCACTTTCCTGGCTTTAAGACTCTTCGGAAGGATCGTCGTCACAAACAAGGAGGAGGTATCATCGCTTTTATCAAGAATAACTTAGCGTACTTCGAAATAAATAATCTTCAATTTCCTGACACTCACTTTGAAGTGCTTAATTTCAAAATTACTAACATCACGCCGAACATTGTAATTCACGCGTACTACAGAGCCCCAGGTCCCATGCACAAGCAATTCGTATGGAACTCCGTTTTTAATAACCTAGATAAAAATTGCAACACTTTTATAATGGGCGATTTCAATGCTCATAACACTGCATGGAATTGCAAAGACACTGATGATAATGGCGACAAACTTTTCAATGCATACATTAATTCTGATACTTTCTTACATAATAATAATTCTTCAACCTACTTCAGGGAAAATTCCAACTATTTTTCAAATTTAGATTTAATAATGTCTTCTAATAATTTTGCCCATAAGGTCAATGTTTTGGTAAATGACGAGTCCTGGGGCTCTGACCATTTTCCGATTTTCATCTATGTCAATGTCAACAAATGTATTTATCGGAAAAAAACGTTCAATCTTAAGTCGACCCGCACCGACTGGGATAAAGTTGAATCTAACTTAGAAGAAAACTTTGAAAACTTTCTTTCTGATGATTATGTTCAAGCGGAACCGAAGGAAAAATACGCTTGGTTTACCGACATTGTAGCTAACGCCATTAGATCAAACACCCCTGTTAAAAGAAACGTTAATAATAAGGTGCATAGAAATCCAGTTGCCTGGTGGGATTCGGAATGCGACAAGGTCAAAAGACTCAGAAGAGCCGCTTTTAAAAAATGGAGATTCACTAAGAAATCACAAGATTACTTTGATTACAAGAAAGCTGTAGCGATTGCCCGGAGAACTTTCAAACGTAAAAAAAGAACAAATTTTCGTAACTTCGCCGAAACTATTAATTTCAACATTAATCAAAGTTATGTTTGGAAAAAAAGCAAATTACTCAAAAATAAGTGGGCTAACGTTACACCTTCTAGCATTTCCGAAAACCATCAAAACACTGAACTAATTAATCAATGCCTTGATCGAATAAGTCCAAGCTGGTGCCAAAACAATCCTTCGCTGCTCCCCGAATGCCAACCTAATCCTTTACTTGAATCTATGTTTAATTTTGTCGAATTCAATTCAGCTCTTAAAAGTAAAAGTACCAAATCTTCCTGTGGAGTTGATGGTATCGACTATGAAGCTCTTCAGAACCTCCCGCTCAAATACAAGCTCATTTTAGTCGATATCTTCAATGAAATGTATCAAGCTAGCTCATTTCCTTACGAATGGAAGGAATCTTACGTTCATTTTATAAATAAACCCAATGGAAAAGGGGTTAGACCAATCGCTCTTAGTTCTTGCTTATGCAAAGTTTTCGAGACAATGTTGAAAAATAAGCTACAATGGTGGGTTGAAACCAATAACATACTACCTGACTACCAATCTGGTTTTAGAAAAGGCCAATCCACCATTGACAATCTAGTTGGATTAACGTTGGAGGTTGAGGAGGCATTCTGTGAGCGCAAGGACGTTCTTGCGGCGTTCTTGGATATAGAAGGTGCCGTCGATAATGTCAATGTTGAAATTCTTTTGAAAAAGCTAGCTGATGCAGGATGTCCACTCATCTTTATAAAATTTATTCAGCATTTGACTTGGGATAGAATCATTCATTCAGAGACACTTGGCGAGGGCACCAAAACGGTCAGCAGGGGCGTTGCTCAAGGTGGAGTTCTTAGTCCTCTTCTTTTCTGTATATACATTGCCACTATTTGTAACCAAATTCTTAAATCCGTCAAAGTGGCCAAATTCGCCGACGACATTGCGCTATATTGTAAAAGACGCCCATTAACTTCGGCAAAAAGACTATTAGAAAAGGCCATCGACACCATCTATGAAAACCTAGAAGAAATTGGTTTGGACCTGGCACCGCTCAAGACAATCTTCCTTCACTTCAATCAATCAGGTATTAAGCCCGGCGAATCTTCAATCTCGGTCAAGAACAACATCATTGAATCTAGCGAATCAGCGAGATTCCTCGGTATAATCTTTGATTATCGTCTTACTTTTAAGGAGCACGTCAATCTCGTCGCCAAAAAGACACTTAGAGCTAATAATATCCTTAAATATCTCAGAGGTGTGTCCTGGGGATCTTGCCCCGAAACTTTATTGATTTTATACAAAAGCTATGTGCGTTCAATCATCGATTACGGCTGCTTCGTCTATTATCCGTCCACTTTAGAGGATTCCGATAAACTTGAAAAAATTCAGTACTCAGCTATCAGGTATGCATTAGGTTATCGCATCAGTACTCCCACAAATATATTGCTTCCATTCATTGAAGAGCGAACTACCTTTCTGTGTAATAACTACATCAATAAAGTTTTATCTAATTCTAGTCTATCAGCTTATCGCAACATACGTCGTATTTACAATAAGACTAAAGCCAGGGAAAGCAAACTCAAAAATAGCCGACGCTTTCTTGTCAAACGTATAAAAAACTTGAATTTTGATAATAATATTATTTTCAATGATAGACGATATAATATTTACCTTCATGATTATAATATTCTACTGAACTCTATAAACATTGATACTGAATTTGGTAACACCCTTAAGAGATCATCCGATCGTAATGCTCTTATACATTTACGTCTTATCAAAGATGAAGCTTACGCAATCTTCACAGACGGAAGCAAGTCGGACAGCTGTATATCTGTGGGCTCAGCAGTTTTCTGTGAGCTTTATAATATAAGACTGACTCGTAGTTTACAAAGCGCAGCATCGATTTTCACAGCTGAATGTGTGGCCCTAAACGAAGCTATTAAAATTGCTCTGAAATATACTAACTTGAATGTTAACATTTTCACCGATTCTCTGAGCGCGCTTTTATCTCTTCAAAATGCTAACTTCAGTATCAAGGTCAATCCTTACATTTTTGAGATAAAGAAAAACATCATTGAATTTCAGAAAAAAAGCACTTGCAATAGCAAGTTACAACTTATTTGGATACCAGCTCACTCAGGAATTCGGGGAAATGAATTGGTCGACTGTCTAGCTAAATCTGCCACTGAGCTACCTGCCGAAAGCGATCTTAAAATTCCTTTCACCGACCTTAAAATGTTCCTTAAAAGAGATTCGATCGAGAATACTAGAAAAATTATCTGTGAGGAAGGTACATTTAAGGGCATTCTCTTTTTCAATAACTTCCATAATGATAGGTCTAAACCATGGTTTGCCGATCTTAAACTCCCACGTAATGTTGTCACAACTATCAACCGCTGTAGGTCTAATCACTATAATTTAAAAGCTTCCCTTAATAAAATAAATCTCTGCAGATACTTTTTGTCAATGCGGTTTTGAAGTTCAAGATCTTGACCACATTTTTTTCCAATGTTCACTCTATGACAACCAAAGGCCAAATTTCATTAAAAATCTCAAACGCTCCAACATGTACCTTCCTTCCTCTAGTACTGTTTTACTATCCAATATAGACGCTAATGTCGCTTCTACAATTTACCAATTTCTCAAGGACTGCAATCTATCTATTTAATATTTTAGATTCTATGTGCAGTATATGTATAATCTCCTAGTTATTCACTTTGTATTTAATTATTTTGTACTTATAGCAGAATAATCCTATAAGGGTTCAATCTGCTTAAATAAATAAAAAAAAAAAAAAAAAAAAAACAAATTAGATGCGAGCATCCTTGTTCTTCAGCGCCTCTGACCACAATGCAATAGCATACGTGATGATCGATGTGATCACCGTCGTCAGTAGAGCCCTTCTTCTTTGCTTGGGACCTCCTATATTCGGCATCAGTTTCGCTAGTGCTCTTCCACTCATTGATGCCTTTTCTGCTACGCTCTCTACTTGCTATTTAAAATTCAACCGAGCGTCTATCATCACCCCCCAGATATCGGATGGCTGATCGGGAGACAATCTGGTGTCTACCGGCTTGTAAGGTGATCTTTTCTATCACCTTCCTGCCTGTTATCAGGACTGCCTCTGTCTTGTGTTCCGCTAATGTCAAACCTAAATATTCTAAATATTTCTGGTACCTTGCGAACGTCACTCCAAAAAGGTTTTCGAGGTTCTATTATGTTTTCCTATAATAACCAAGGCGATATCATCTGTGAACGCCACCGGCGTTTCTGCTCTCGGCAGTGTCTGTCACAGCAAACCGTCGTATAGGATGATCCACAAGAGCGATCCAAGAACCGAACCCTACGGTACCCCCCTTGTCACCCGGTACTCCTTAGTACCCTCTTCTGTCTCGTACTTCAGAACTCTATTGGTGAAGTAGCTAACCACCATCTTTTGCAGGTACCCTGGTACAAGTGTGTGGGTGTGTGTGTGTATGTGTGTGTATATTTGCAGTTATCCATGAATTCGCTCTTATGCGCACACCAATACGATTTTCATGCGTACATCCTTCTCGTCCTGTTCGTAACTATTTCCGAGAATATACATAGAGTTAGTCGTATTACCCGCCATATCCAAGTTTTGAAGATTTGTAACGGGGGAGGTTATCTAAAAAATGGAAAATTTATTTAAGAACAAACTCCCACGATGCAGAGCTAACCGCCGCTCTGTTAAACACGTATGATTGTACGTGTATTCGCCTTTACGTCAGATGATTTCGCTTAATTGTCTTCCATCGAACGGCGTTGAACTCACCTTAAGTCACGTACCTTGTGACACTCGATGAATCTTATGTGTGGGCGACTTTACGACTAATCCGCTTAATCCCCTAGATATAATCGGATTAAAATCTAAGCCTTTTACAAATTACTTAAGCTAATGGGAAAATTAAATGATTAAATCGGCGAATGCTTTAAATTAACTTTAATTAATAAAAAGAAACTACAATCTTTATTGGGCCGAAAGACTAACGCACGCGAATAGGATTTTACAATGAATATTATTCGGTGAAAGAGAGAGAGAGAGAGAGAGAGAGAGAGAGAGAGAGAGAGAGAAAAGATTCGAAATTTACCGCGAACTAACGCTCGGCGCGAATACAAAAAATCGCTATCACGTTTGACAAAATACCGAATGTACGTATTTTGTCACGCAATAATGACGGGAGGTGCATCTAACCTGCGGTGCAATTACGGTGATCAGCCGCAATTATTGATGAAATATATCAACTGCCGCTGCCCTCCTATTTATCAGCTGCGCTGCCTCACTCTGCCTTTAATCTATTGCAATATTGCTTCTGCACTGCTGCTACTTGCTGCTGCAATACCGTTGTTGCACTCACGCACGTAATTGTCTCAGAAAATCTTTGATAACGGCGAAACACGGTGCAAAACAATATCGGCGGTAAACTCGCATAAACAGCTAAGGCGTAACTGTTTATTCAAACGATCGCGCGTCCCCTCTCTCTCTCTTAATTGTTCGTACTAACGCGCGAGAAGCAGAATTGCGAACGGATCGATTAATTGAATCGACTACCGTTGCAGGTTATATTATTGAAGGTTATTTAACACAAGTATAGTCGTTAATATATATACATATTATATATACGTTCGATCTGCAACTTAAGATAATAAAACATTATCAATTTTTTTGTGTGATTTTGCAAAATTTATATACGTATCTGAAAATTATTATATACAAAAGTTTATAAACAAAGTTAAAAATATACAAAATAATGATTCGACGTCATTCTTATTTCACACAGATGAGAAGAGATGAAAATATACAACTGGTATAATATTTATTATACTGTTACGTCGAGGACGAGTCAGATTATTTTATAGCGGTAAAATTTAAATTTTTTTATGAAGGAGTTCCCGTAATTACAAGTAATAGTCATTTAATAGCTGACTTTATTCTCAGTGATGCACTTACCTCTTCTGGGTTTAACCCTTTATTGATTAGTTTTTATGTATTTTGTACTATAAAAGACGACGCTAAACAATTGTATGAGACACCCGGTATTCGACTCTGTAACACTACGCACCTTCTGTAATTTGATCAATAAAAATTTTAAATCTATTTCCATAATAACTTATTTAAGAGTTATACCTAATTATTATCTACATTACATTTCTAGCTTCTAAGGTACGAGTTTCTGGACCAGTTAAATTACAGGTAAAATTATTTAATTATTACTTTTTCACTCGATACTTTAGATACGTTGCCGGCCTGCTTTCGTCTTAGTCTCGTACCCGTGGTAAAGCGCTTACGCGTTGAGCGAAAAGAGACAGTCGCGTTTGAGTAACTCTTGTCAATTCGCAGCTGTTACGTAAGACGTAACAATTGGGGACCCCTCTGGGAATAATTTTTTTTTAACGAAAAGCAAGATAAGGCATAAGTAAATTTTCTTTTACAAACATGGCTACGGCAGCCGATTTCAGAGACAAACGAAATGAGGAAGCACTATTAGTTTTAAGAAACTGCATAGGAAAAGTAGATTCCAATTTTATAACTAGTAGAGAACCAACATTACTAGAATGTATAAAATTTCTGCACGCTCTTCGGGATTTAGATTTCGAAATAGAAGGCAAAAAACAACAAGGACTAGAAAAATTAGTAAAAATTTTAGAACATTATATAAATAAACAATTAATAAGGAATTCATATCAAGATCCACTTTTACTACTCATTGTTGAAGAATGAACAAAACGTAATATAAGTCCGAAAGAAATTTTAGAAGGAGTAAATCGTACTGACAAGGTAGTACAATTTGAAAATAAATTTGAACCAATAATTGAGTCAAACGCGGAAATAACGGAAGACGAGACAAGAGAATATTTCCAATCTATAACAAACTCGACAATTGACAATGATAACGAAGACGAAATAAATAAAACAAGAAACGAAATTCCTGTTATAAATCATAAAAACGTTAAATTTTTAATACCAAAAATTACTGAAAAAAGTCAAAACGAGAAAAGTAGCAATTCAGAATACTTTACACCAAATTTAACATGCAGATCATTTGCCAGCACAAGACCGATTTATCATTCAACTCCACAAAAAATAACCCGTACAGTACAAAATTCCACAATTAGCCCTTTGAGAAATGTAGGTTTGAAAGATATCGTAGATTTCATTCCTAAATACGATGGATACTGCATTCTACTACATGATTTTCTAGACAGTTGTTGGGAAGCTTATAATGTTATTCCACCAAGAAATGAAGCGGATCTAGCAAGATTAGTTAAAATGATATTATATGGGGATGCATTAAAAAGTATGCGTGGAAAACATTTTGAGACAATTAGCGAGATTGAAATGTATTTAGATCACCTTTTCGGATCAGACAGAACTTTCAACCTACTATCAGGTGAGCTGGCTATGCTCAAGCAAAAAGCCTCAGAAAATGTAGTAAAATTCTCAAACAGAGTCAGACAGTAGCGCGAGAATTAGTAAGCGCAGCAGTGCGCGAAAAAAGATATAAGTCGGACTCTTAATTCAATTAGAATAGGATAAAGTCAAGCTTTTCATCCGCGGCTTACACTGGGTTATTAAAGCACGAATGGGACAAGCAAAAAATCTCGAAGAAGCAACAGCAAAAGCGGTAAAGATTGAACGCGATTTCGTAACAGAAGAAACCGAACGATGTCAACCAGACAGTAAAAGAACTTGCAGAAGCAAAAAAAGAATTAGCAAACATCAAAAGTGTAAACGTAGTAAAAATAGATAACTCGCAAGTATGTCAAATTTGTAAGTTGGCAAATTTAGCAGATACTTGTTTTTACCGTAACAATGGCAGTACGAAATTTAGTCTTTGACTTTTATTCAGGATATCATCAATGCCTAGTTAAAAAGGAGAACAGACAGGTGACAGCATTTCAATGCGACCAAGGCCTGTTCCAGTTTACAAGGTCGCCTTTCGGGTTGAAAACAAGCGCTGAGGTCTTTATCATTAATTTACCTTTTAACGACAGGAATGAAAGGAGTAGTAACCTTCTTCGATGATATTTGCGTACATAGTAAGACTATCGCGGAACATTGTGAGAGTATTATTGAATTAATGGAACGTCTAAGAAAAGCGAATTTAGTATTAAATCCAGAAAAATGCGAGTATTTTATATCAGAGGTAGTATACCTAGGTTATGTAATCTAAAAAGACGGTTTACTACCTCACAACGATAAAATTTTAGCCGTCCAACAATTTCCCACGCAGAGAAACCCAAGGAATATTGAATAATTTATCGGCCTGTGTAGTTACTACAGACGCTTCATTGACAAATTTTCTGACATCGTGCAACCTTTAAACAAACTATTAAGAAAAGATCAACAGTTTATATAGGAAGAAGAGCAGCAGAAAGCCTTCGAACTGTTAAAACGCAAATTGTGTGAGCCACCTGTATTGGTCCACCCGAACTTCGAAAAACCATTTATTTTAACAACAGACGCTAGCGGATACTGTGTAGGATGCGTTTTAGCTCAAAAACAGGATGAGGACGACTTTGATAAGCCAGTAGCTTATGCATCACGAGCGTTAAATGACGCAGAAAACGTTACAGCACTTTCGAGAAAGAAATGTTAGCAATTGTTTTCGGAATTTAAAAATTTCGACCTTACTTATACGCAAAAAAATTTACCGTTATTTCTGATCATTTAACCTCTAATTGGATTAACATCGCACAAAGTTCCCAACTCACGAGTAATTAGAATGAGACTGAAGGTGGCAGATTTTAAATATGAAATTAAATATACGAGGTGTGTTCAAAAAGTAAGGTGACTGTACATTTAAGAAAAAATATTTATTTATTTATCAATATTTATGTTGTCCCCTTCAAAGTAATCCCCCTCAGATACAATACACTTATGCCAACGGTTTTTCCAATCCTCAAAGCACTTCTCATAAGCACTTTTCAGTATAGCCTTGAGCTCTTCCAGCGATGCAGTCTTTATCTCTTGAATCGTTGCAAATCTCTGTCCTTTCATAGGTCTCTTTAGTTTTGGGAACAAGAAAAAGTCACATGGGGCCAAATCCGGTGAATATGGTGGCTGAGGCATGATTGTGGTGTTGTTTTTGGCCAACAAATCTCTCACTAGCAAAGATGAGTGAGCAGGGGCATTATCATGATGCTAAAGCCATGGATTGTTTTTCCACAATTCAGGGCGTTTTCTTCGTATTGCTTCTCGCAAACGGCGCATAACTTCAAGATAATACTGTTTATTGACAGTACGTCCATATGGTGAGAATTCCTGATGCACCACGCCATGGTAATCGAAGAAAACAGTGAGCAAAACTTTGAAATTTGATCGAACTTGGCGTGCTTTTTTCGGTCTTGGCTCATCTGGGCTCTTCCATTCGGACGATTGGACTTTGGTTTCGATATCATAACCATATACCCATGATTCGTCACCAGTTTTGACCCTTTTGAGTAAATCTGGGTCGTCGTTGACATCATTCAACAGTTCTTGAGCGATGCTCATGCGACGGTTCTTTTGGTCAAAATTTAGCAATTTCGGAACAAACTTCGCTGACACACGTCTCATGCCCAAAACGTTAGAAAAAATTTCATGGCACGAGCCAAGCGATATACCAACATCCTCAGCAACTTCTCTGATAGTGATTTCACGATTTTCCAGAATAATTTTCTTCCTTCATTCTCATTTGGCCTATTTCCCAGAAAATCTTGGAGCATATAGTGAGGAGATGGGTGAACGATTTCACCAAGACTTTAAACAAAAGGAACAACACTACCAAGGAAGGTGGGACGAAAAAATGATGGCCGACTACTGCTGGTCATTGAAAAGGGATGATAATAACCCTACTAGTCACAAACGTAAATCTCTTCAACGATCGTTTGACATGAAGCGCCAATGTTTTCACAAAAAGAAAGCATAACATCACAGAATTGGCGGTTATATGTTTAAGAATATACATTCTAAAGATTGTCAGCTTCTTAGTGTAACCTCTCTAACTACATTGGAGCTTAGGTTGAAATGTTATGGATTACAGTCCACTTAAATTAATTTGTCCTGTGCTTGACCCTCACTGTTCACTGCATTTAGTTTAACCTGTTGTGAGTTTAGCGTTCGCAGATCATAGCAAACGTAAGTTCACCTCTAGTGGTCTAAAGCTCGAAGGTTACTACGTATATAGGTTATACTGTCGTGGATTCTAGTTTGTAAGTTATATCGTACTCAATATACCTGTTGCGGATTATAGCGCGCTTAAATTAACTTGTAGCAGGTTATAGCGAATTTAGGTTAACTTGCAGTGATTTTGAGCTTGCAGGTTATAGCGCACTTGAGTCAACCAGCCGCGTATTATAACGCACTTAGCTTAACCTCTCGCGGGTCAAAGAGCGCTTAGGTGAAATTGTCGTGGTTTTAAGCTGAGTGTAGGTTATAGCGCACTTAGGCAATCCTGTCATGGTTTTGAGCTTGTTACCATTTTACCATTTTAGAGTGCATCTAATAAATTCAGCTAGATTCGCCGTAAATTAGTACAATGGTAGACCTTTATATGCCAGTGTAAGTTTTTCCAACTACTGAAATTTGCAAAAAACATCAAGATTTTTCATACTCCAGTATAAATCAATTGATAAATGGTACATTACAATTGATGGTATCTCTGCTGGAAAAAGACATAAAAAAATCGGTAATTCATTTTGTCGGCCAAGAATTGCTCTTTCAGATACCGTTGTCAGTTTTGCATGAAAAAATTTATTCACAATGTTATAAGGTACCGAATATAGCCAAAAAAACGTGATTTTCGCACTTTTAGGTTAGGATATCTCAAAATTCTGATGTGCTGGCGCAATTCTGAGCTCCGATTTGGATTCAGCGCACCAAAATCCTTCGGGTGTACTATGTCTGGTATCTGGTTCTGAAACCTTGTTGGCCTGTGTAATTTTCTTTCAAAAACACGTAAGAAAAAGCTTACAAAAGTTATATTATGAGGTGTTATTTCAACAGTGCGAGTTAGAAAAGAAAGTTATAATGAATGTACTAAATATCACGACAATGAGTCCTGATTTATTGGCCTATTATTTGATGAACGGACCAGGCTACATGAGCCTACTTACAGGCAAGCTCATTCACATAATTAACTGCTTACGAGTAGACGTGCGGACAAGAAACTCTTCAGAGTGCTATCTAGAACTACCTGTAGAGTGCGACGGTTGATCTATGTTTATGACACCCCACACGCACATATTGAAATTTTTTGGTACAGAAACAACCTGTGATGAGACAGTACCAGTTATGTTTAAGGTGGGAAGTGGATGGTTTAAGATGTTACCACGACCGACCTATTTTGGTGACGGACCAGGAGTTTTAAAGCCTCAGACAAAACAAACATGGAAATATCTAGCACCCATCGACATAACTAACAGTAGAATTTATAATTTGTCAAATATTAAAATATAAAAAAGTTATATCATGTTTCCAAACGAACAAGCCGCTATTTTGAATAAAGTAGCAAAAAGTGAATCATTGAACGGACGTCCCGGAGCAGAATTGTCATTTTATCATATCCTCGATGAAAAAGCGCTAGAGAAATTAGCCGAATCCACATGGTCGAAATTATGGGGATGATTTATGAGTTTTGGTTTGGTAAGTGCAGGCGTTATTTCCGTAATTATGCTTTTTCGGGTGATTAAATTTATACTCGATACAATCATTCATGGATACGTACTCTATTCGCTTTTCGGAATTCGGATTCAGATCGTCTATCAAAAGAATAGGTGCAGTGTAGAATTCACTTACAAATTTACTTGTCCATTCAGCTAGGACTCCTACTAAAGAACGGGAACAAGATAAGAATCAAAATAAAATCGAGCGGGGATCAGTGGCCAAGTAGAGTTATATAAACGCTCCTCCAAATTCCCCATCTGCTCCAAGTTCTTCGAACGCACCAGCATTGAAAGCGAAAGTAATCGAGTGTACCTTTATACCCAACACACAGCAGGTAGAAAACAGATTAATAAATACTAGACTCTATCCCGTATTCCAAGAGTCCTGCATTCGATCAATTCCTCCATGGAACAAATGGGCTCGTTCAGATAGAGAAGAATAAATAAAAAGAAATTGGTATTAAAATTAGATTTGTCATCATGAATGATTCAGAAAAATCGAAGCATTAGAAAATCTAATTTGTATAAAGACAAAATTAATATGTATGATCCGAAGAAATAACGAATCAACTCATAAATTTGGAAAAAGAGCCATAAACTTATTAAAATCATACAAGATTACAGGCCATTTAGCTCAGTTACAGTTAAATGAAGTAACAGATACTATGGAAGAAAGAGAACAATTAGCAACGATGTGGTTTGTTGAATACCTAAACAAAAGCATAAAAAGATATATGTGTCAATACAAATTTTATAATTCATTACAGCAGGCAGTTGCGCACGCTGAACAAATTAGCAACAATCTAAATAAATTAGAAAATATTGCAAACGCAACAGATTTAGCAATTAATCAATATCAAAACATTCAAAGATTTTTTTTAATTACATAATGTATTTGATTCATTAGATAAAATTTGTAAAAGAGTATTATTTAAGAAAATTTCTAATAACGATAATACACGATCTAACCCAAGCACGGATTAACAATAGTGTATTTGACGTTAATGGTCCTATAAGCTTGTATAAAATAATATAATTTATTGAATAATAATTGTAATATATATCGAATTACAGTTTGCAGAACACACAAGAAAAAAAAACAATCAAGATGAAAAAAATCAGCAATCTGCTTGTATTTTCTTCTCGGATTTATGGCAGTTCGGGGACAAAACGAAAACCCCGTCGTATATCTGATTGAAGACAATCCAGGGATTTCGTTTCATAAAATTGAACGTATAGCCTTTACTCGTGAAAATTGGAGTTTACTAACAATGATTGATCTGCAACACATTTTCATTTGGAACGAGGTGCTTACTAATTAAGTAACTACTTTAAATAGCATTTTCGTACAAGATAATGTGTTCAACATAGAAGCAAGTTCGATTATACAGCATGTTAAGGATCATTTCAGAGATATTAAACGTGTCGACGATTCCCTGAATCGTCTTGTCAACACTTTGCATGTTGAAAAAATTAAGGGGGGAGGAGAAGCTTTATCTTTTCAAAACAGTTACGCATTGAGTAACACTAAAAAAGTTATAGAAAGAGCAACTAACATGCGTATAAACGAGCTATCTTATATTATGGGCGATGAACCGAACACTTATTTCTTTGACAATGGCCTGCATGAACAAATTAAATCAGTAAACTTGAAAACTGAATATCTAAAAAGATGTATGCAACTGTTAAAACGAAACCCGAACATAACAGACAATCAGGCCGCTAATTTCCACAAAGCAATTTCACTCATTAAAGAAGTACAACATGAAAGCAAAGAAATTATGTTATTAATGGTTGAAGTGTTTAAATATAACAAATATTTATTAGCTATGCACACTTTACAAGCAGTAGTACATGAAATTGCAAAGACATCACTTTTAAAATCCATTGTTAAACCTAATAGTATTAAAACAGCAAATATTGCCGACATAGCACAGTTACATTTTATGATGTATGTAAAAATACTAATAGTAGAAATAATACTACCGTTCATAGATGCCGAACAGTTTGTCGTGTACAAAATGATGTCTTTTCCAGTTTTTCAACAGTCTGAGACAAACAAATCAATCGCTGCATACATTGAACCATCGAATGATTACATTGTTGTATCAGAAACTAATAATTCATATTTCTTTATGAGTGAAATGGCCTTTGAATTATGTAATGGTAAAATATTATAGAATATGTAGTGTCGAATTAATAGAAAATACTAAAGCATCTTGTGAGTTCAACATGCTAGTAAAGCCAAAAATCAAAACTTTATATGAATGTAATGTTAAATTAAGTCAAGATGAAAATTATTTTCTGATCAAAACTGCTAGCAATCCTCTCTGGTTATTTTCCACGAGAGAATATGATTCATTAAAAATTAAATGCGCCAACAAATTGATATCTATTCCGAAGCTTTCTTCTGGCATAATTGAACTCTCAAGTTCTTCCAACTTATAGGCCAACGGAAAAATATATAGAGGTGCGACCGGCAATAAAGTAATAAAAAATCTAATTATTCCGCCTTTTCGACTAACCCTTTTAAATATAGAACAGCGGTGAGAGAGTATAACTAAAATTAACATAAAACCGATTACTACCCTAACAACAAAAGTAGAATAAAAAATTGTAAACTTGTCAACTTGGAACTTTATTTGTATCAGCATCGCAATTTTATGTTTAATTATAAGCTCTCTAATTATGTTAACTGTATATCGCTATGTCAACAAAATAGAAGAGCCATTACAGTAAACGAAACATATATACCAATGTCGAGATTAGATACCGGATTTAGATACGATTTTACAGGGCAACTGTTTTACGAGATACCCCGTATACCTCCTAAAAAGGTTCATGACTATGAAAATATGTTACCAACTCTATTAGAATCAACCCAAAATGAAGCATTAAAGGAAGACTCGTTAGAACAAATAAGAATTGAAAGCTCAGAATTAATAAATATGAAAGAATAAATAAGTATACCTGTTATTGAAGGAGTCAGCCGGCTAGTTGCAGTTTTAGCATTCATATGAAATATTTAGTTTTGCGGGGGAACCTTATCCGTAGTATTAGGCCAGGTGTGGGTAATAAAGCTATCCGAGTGTGACTAGAGTAGGTCATAGATTGTAAAATGGTAATCAACCAGGAACATAAAAGTAGACAGAGAAAAGTAGGGAATTAGTAAGATTCAGTAATAAAACAAATGGAGCAAGACGAAATTAGTTAATCTAATAATAGAAATAAGCTAATAATAGAAAACAACAGAGCAAGCAATTAATATAATTCAGTGAAAGAGGATTTTGCCACGGTTTTCTCATTACCGAAGAAGGCGTTGTGCAACGAGACCCTCTAGGACCGTTTGAAACTAGTGAGAACTACTGTACGACACCAGAACCGTCCATATTTATCGCTGGAGAGCTTGCCGCTGGTTGAACAAAACAGCAAGTGAATATGGATACAAAGTGCAAACCTTTCAGCCAACCAACACGTATGAATTAATTAGGGAAATTCTATATAATAATTCATCGGAATTTCAAGAAATATGTAAGGAGAGTGTAACGAAGATGGGATACTCACTGCTAGGTCCAGTAATACCTGGACTTACAGTGGTACAACAACAAGCCAAAGGCAGACGTTTCATATTAAGAAGTTATAATGAGATATTTCAATATCCTGAATATTCTACAGTACCAAAGGATAATTTGTTCAAAAGCCAAAATTTGTTTCATTCTCTATCTCAAACCATGAGTGAAAGTACTGATATCTTCATTCAGCATCTGTTTAAGGTAGATTATGGTAGTCTTAATACAGATAACCGACTCACGTTTGGATATTATGCAGTGTGTCAAGTACCGATATTTAGCAGTACGTGATTGTCGTTACTGCACAGCGTTACACTTAAGTAAACAATATAAGGACGTGCTGATGCGAATTTTGGAGTGTCCCTTTGCAGAGCATCGCAAGTCATTAGAAAATTATGATGAAAGGTGCCTGTTCCATCAAGGAGGCAGTGAATTAATTCAGTCGTGGAGTAGGAAAGTAGACCAGTTATATTCAGAAAACAGTAGCTATTGGCTAAATCTGAGTGA
Source organism: Phymastichus coffea (assembly GCF_024137745.1). Lineage (NCBI taxonomy): Eukaryota > Metazoa > Arthropoda > Insecta > Hymenoptera > Eulophidae > Phymastichus > Phymastichus coffea. The sequence goes on along the minus strand of NW_026706812.1, from coordinate 1,161,400 downwards.
ATAAATTTTTTTTTGGGGTTCTATTTTTATATAAAAATAGAAATAAATAAATAAATTATTATTAGAGTGAATTTATACTGCAATTTCCCGACAAGGCTCCTCCAAAAACAGTTGACATAGAATACACTAAATTCGACACCTGATGCTCGAATAAATTAAGTAGTATCTAGGAGTGGGAAGGAAATAAAACTAAAGTTTTATGACTAGATTAGTGATTAAGCTCCCGGTTTGAAAGGTAGAGCAAAATAAAAGGAACTTAGTCGTCAGTGAGACAGCATCGTGTCAACTAGTTTTGCGTCCGTGCCGCTTCAAGTGATAGTGTAACATGTTCGTGAGTAAGATCTTGCAAAAATTGGAAGAGGCTTATGGAGAAAATCACGGATTTGTGATGACTGAAGAAGGAGTGATGAGTGATCCCTTGAATTTGTTCAACAGTTCGGAACTATACGACAACGTAATTTTACCGGAAATGTATCGGCGAGGAATCGTCTTATGGTTGAACAGTGGAGCACTGAAAATGGTGCGACCATCCAGAGCGGGTAACCCTACGAATCAAGCACAAGTCTTAGGCCAGATTTGTTATGAGAGTTGCGAGGACTACCAAAAAGCATCAGATAATTGCGCTCGTATGATGGGATACGACTTAATTTTACCGATAGCACCTGGACCAGATGTAACAAACGAACAGCTTCAAATCATTATGAAAAGGTGTTAGTTAAGGTATGAGAATAATCAATTACAGTATGTGGAGTATGTTCCTTGACAACCTCATGAATGTACCAGACAAGAAATGCAAGTCTAGATAGACTATCTAGTTGCATATTTTCATGGAGAAAGGATCGAACGCGGAAGAACGTACGCAGAATTTGTGCATTTGCCTTATATGGTAGAGGTTTTGCGGATCTGTTAAATCTTGATAACTGTGTGCAATACTCTTGACCTCTACCTGTGTGGTGTTTTTGTTAGTTATGTATTTTAAAATACTTAAGCCACGGACCGAAAAATATTTTCCTCATCTGTTGGGAGTGCTGGTCAACTGCTCATCAGAATGCCCTTCAACCTGGAGAAAAGTGCCGTATATGTATACCTGGTACCATAGGAGAAGAAATATTTTTAAGAAGATTAAATGTAGTATGGAGTGGTGGTTTCTTGCCTTTCGAAAATTAGAGACTTTGTGTTAAGTAGTGCTTCGAAGTATTTCTCGTTTAAACATATAAATGTGTAAAATCACTATATGTTTAGTACGTAGTGTTTATTGTAACTTCGTTATATGCAAGGTATAACTATAAGTATAATATTTTGATGTATGAAAATTTCAAATAGGCAGGTGCAACTTGCGAGCGCCCTGCGTCGCTAGTCTTCAGGGGCGAGCGTGTTACGTCGAGGACGAGTCAGACTATTTTATAGCGGTAAAATTTAAATTATTTTATGAAGGGGGAGTTCCCGTAATTAAAAGTAATAGTCATTTAATAGCTGACTTTATTCCTAGTGACGCACTTACCCCTTCTAGGTTTAACACTTTATTGATTAGTTTTTATGTATTTTGTACTATAAAAGACGACGCAAAACAATTGTATGAGACACTCTGTATTCGACTCTGAAACACTACGCACCTTCTGTAATTTGATCAATAAATATTTTAAATCTATTTCTATAATGACTTATTTGAGAATTATACCTAATTCTTATCTACATTACATCTTTGGCTTCTGAGGTACGAGTTTTTGGACCAGTTAAACTACAGGTAAAATTATTTCATTATTACTTTTTCACTCGGTACTTTAAATACATTGCCGGCCTACTTTCGTCTCGCACCCGTGGTAAAGCGTTTATGCGTTGACCGAAAAAAGACAATCGTGTTTGAGTAACTCTTGTCAATTCGCGGTCGTAACGTGAGACGTAACGATACTATTGATATAATGAACATTTACTTGTTTCCTTATATATATATATATCTTAATTTCATTCGTCGTATTACGTTATTTCGTTCCCTTTTAGTTTAATGGATCCGTCACCGGTTATTTATTAAAGTAATTTCATCGAGGGGATTTTTGGAATAAACACTTGATCACTCTCACCTAAGATAGATCGAATCTCATAAGACAGGTGACTTAAGGTGAGCCCAACTTTGCTGAAAAAGGAGACAGTGGATCGAAATATCAAACGTAAAGGGGAATACACGTATACTCATACGTGATTAACGGAGTGGCGGTTAGCTCTGCATCGTGGAAGTTTGTTCTTTAATAAACCCATTTTGTATCAACTAATCCACTCCGTTACTATACATTGTGACGGTAAACGTCAAATTAGCGCTAATAATATAACCTAATTACTGCATTCGGGGGCAGCACCTACCGGGGAGACGAAAAACGTAACGAAGGAATTCGGCACGCGAGCAGACGGAACGCGCGCGATTGAAATTGAAGCAGTGGAGCACTAACCATCAAGGTATTCGCCGGTAGTCACGTCGTCAGCTGCCGATACAGAAACCGCCAAGATCGCGATCCAGGATTGAAGTGCCTGAACGAGTGCGGACCTGAGAGAGGAGAGCGTCATTCCCCGCGACAGCGAGAGTGTGTGTGAGGTTCGCCATCGAGGGCGGAACCACGTGCGCGCGAATTCGCGAGCCGCGACGAAAGAACAGATAAACTTTTCCGCAGTGCAAATCGTGCATTCTTTTCTTCGAACGTGTGCTAAATAAAGGTAAGCTGGCCAGCTCAATCTCGCGATCGCGATTGCATGCGTAATAATTAATTCCTCGTGCTCAAAGCGAACATGTAATAGCTCTGTTAACAAAGAGCAGCGAGCGTCCCGACACTGCATGTTGTTGTCGAGCGAGCGCCGATGTAAACGTAAACACGCGGTCCGATTCTGATGTAGTATTTGAGAAGACAATAAAGACTTTCATTCGTGATATCTAACAAGTGCTTTCGGCTCGTTTATTCCGTATTGCTTCCACTCACATTTGTAGTTAGTTGGTTGACTGACATCTGTTTCCCTCTTGCTTTCCGACTAACGTAACGAGCATAGGTAATTACGCGTGCCCTTCGGTGGAATTGTGCGAATAAAGTAATTAAACGGTACCCATCCCGTTACAACATATATATATATATATATATATATATATATATATATACATAGATTTGTCGTGCGAAAGTTAGTAAGATAATCATAAGACACAAATTACTTTCTATTTTTAAAAGATAATGTACCAGAAGCAGAAGTTGCAATAGATATTGATAATTATGAAAGACCAATAAATGAAGTTGATAATTATGATAATATTGAAGAACCGCGGGAAGATGAATTCAACGATCCTATAGAAAACATTTGGGTAAAAGTTATTACAAAAATAAATTTATACTTTTTCCAAGTAAATTATTTGCTAAATATAATAAACGTATTTAGATTTTAATTTCTTGATTCAAGAAAATGTTTTTATAATTGAGACGAAATATTAGTTCTTAAGTAATAAATATTAATTTGATTGTGTTAATTGGTGTACAATATTTTGTTAATTAAAAAATCTTCACATAGAGGAAAATGAGTTTTGTTCGTGAGAAAATTATCTATATTTGTGCACTTTGTGTCATAAGACACACTATTTTTTATTAAATTTTATTAATGTACGTTTAAAAAAATTGCAGATTAGAAATGAAGCATTAGAAGAATATGATAATAAAAATAACAATCTATTTCAAAATGATGTAGAAGACGAAAAAAATGGAATGATCGATGAAGTAATAGAGCAAGAAATTATTATTCATTTACAGGATGCTGAGGGCAGAATTATTGTCGATCCATAAAATAAGGTTCATAAATATTTTTATTTATATAGAAGATTTAATGTATAACATAACAAAATAATTATATATATTTCTGCTTTATGAATTATACATAATAGGAACGTCTTCCAGTCTACCCCTAGGTATCTACCAGTATGATATCTACCCAGGATCAACACTCACAAAAGAAGAAAGCGATTTGTTGATAATGAGTTTTATGATTTGACATGGATTGTCTGATTATGGTTTGGTTTTCTTGGGTTTGATTATCTTCTTGAATTGTTAAATTGCCATATGCCAACAATATTAAACAGATCTAATTATACATTTGTAAAAAAATTTCCAAATATTGCCGACGTCAAAACCTATTATTATTGTCCCGAATGGGTGACACTGGTAAACTTTGGAGCAGGTCAGCATACAGTTTGTTCGTCATGCCATAAACGTTATTTGAAAAATTGGTTAAATCGGAACGGATATTTTTTTTACATATACCTCTAAAGCAACAGCTGATAAACTTATTCTCAGGTCCAATTTTTGATGAATTAAAACGTAATCTTGCCGATGAACATAATTCATCTGAAGTTACTAGTGGTACAATTTATAAGACTTTCCGAGAAAAAGGTATAATTTCTGATTTAGATATATCTATACAATGGAATGCTGATGGAGTGCAAACATTTAAATCATCTAAAGTGTCTATGTGTCCAGTACAAGTATGCATAAATGAGTTAAGTTACCGCAAACGAAAAAAATCTTCGTGGATTATGGGCTGCAACGGAAAAACCAGACATTAATCTATTTTTAAATCCCTTCATTAAAGAATTAAAAGATCTTCATGAAAATGGCTTCGAGTGTTTTTCTCCCAATGCTGTAGAATCAACCACGATCAAGGTTCACACAATACTATCTCCAGTGGATTCTGTGGAGAGGTGCGCCTTACAAAATATACATCAGTATATTGCTCGTTTTGCTTAAATGCAGGAGAGCATATTGCTGTAAGAAGAGGATATGCACACGTGTATTTAAGAGGCGTTGCACAAAAGAAAACATTTAACATCACAGAAGAGATGTAATTCGAGCAGAAACCGAAAAAACTTCCATAAATGGAGTAAAATATATATCAGCTGAGATGCTTTTACCTATATTTCATATAATTAAATCATTTCCTCCTGAGTACATACATTTAAGGTTCCGTAACGATATTCGCACGTTACCAATTCTTTGGGTGGGCAAGTGACGCGCACTCGCTCATAGCAATCGAGGAGGCAAAAACCAAACTAAATATTAATTAACTACGTATGCACACAGAACCTCATTACTAACAAACATATGCAAATTCGCACTCCACTATACAGAACAATATTAAAAAGGTATCGCACGGCAGATGAGATCGCCTTGGCGATACACCGACTTAACTTACTCGCGCTAACCGATTTAACTTATTTACTAAATCTAATTGCCCGGCGAATGTTCGCCTTGATAATTCGCAAACTTAAACTAATTACGCAAGCCGTGCGATTACCCGAAAGTGACCGGCGCGCGAACGCCTTGTCACTTTGTTCAATCCCACATCTTTACCATACCGCCTGAGAGAGAGAAAATACAAAAGAAAAGGGGTTCTTAACCTTGATTTCGGTAGGCCAAACGTCATTGAAACCTGGGTGCCATGCGGGTGCTTGTCACTTGGATGGACAGCAAACAGCTTCCGCCTAGCCGAGGTTATGGCGAAGAACTCTGGCGATTTCTCACTTTCTCTTTGTCTTACCTCTCTTCTCATTGCTGTTACACACGTAGGCTGTTGCTCTGCTCTCTTAGCTGTCGAACTCCTACTCTTTAGCCAAACTGTCGAACTGCACTCGGCAACTGCAATCGGCAGCGAAATTGCACTTTCCCTTTTTTCTTCTCCCCTCTTGACCTACTTATTAGGCGGCGCGCGACTCAAGCGCTAATTGGTTATGCGTCGCGTACCCGACTAAATCTGCGTGGGGCACGCGCGTCCCTCTCTTTCTCTCTCGATTTCTCTTTCTCTCTTTAACACCTTCTATGTTGTCCTCTTGAACGGCTTCGGGCTGGCTCGGCCTTGCTCGGCAATCTTCGTCGGCTGAAAACAAAGACCAAGCATTCGGCGCATTTTTATATGCGCCCAACGCTGGCCACCATGCGTTGCCGAGAGAGGGGGAAATGGGGAAAAATACTGACGAGAACAAGCGCAACGCTTGCTCTCGTCACAGTTTCAAACAGTTAAACATGATAATACATTTTCAAAATTGAATTGTAATCATGACGGAAAATCTTTATACCATTAAATGATGGGAAATTCCTACAATAGCGACAAACGCTGACGAATTAGTACGAGACTACGTGTCCAACCTGGTGGCTCTTGTCAAAAGTCTGGAACCACCAATGCCCTTGGAGAGGTTATTATACTTGCTCTCTGCAAACCTCCTTTCAAACATAGAAATTCAGCTGCGTTGGAGCGAGTTGACGTCAATACGTGAATTTAACAGAATGGCGACCGAAGTTAAAAAAACTTTGTCTTACGGTCGGCGTCCACGCGTATTCACGGACCCAAACTCGACGATCTTCACTCAGAACGTATCCAGCCGAGCAAAAGAACGGCTGGTAACAAATCCCAAACCGCTGCAGTATCCAGCGAAGGGAAGGCACGTGAGAAGAAGAAGAGAGATCCGCAGCATGGGCAGGACATGGAGAACCCTGACAGGAGGCCTACCGATCAAGCGATGGTATCGGCTACGCAAACTTCCACTTCTGATAAAAAGATGGAGGAGCGCCTGCAGGGCATTGAAAGAATCCTCCGTAAATTTGGTAAAAGAAGGGCAGGATAGCCCTCCAGAACGGCGTTAAAGCCGATGGCGTGGGGGAAGGAAGAATTCTCCTTTTCCCAGGTCTTCTGGCGAGCGGCAAGAAGGACAGAGGTGGAAGATCGACTGCACCAAGCCTCTCCAGAGTTCCGCTTGTAGCAAAGTGGGTAAATTCCGCAAGCAAGTTGTCGGCGATCCAGGGATCCAAACAGGTTCTGGTAGGGCATTAAGAGAGCCTGGAACCTAGCGGTACATCGAAGCAGAAGGCGATCGACCCCGATGCCAGCCCTAGGCAGAGTAGGGGAGTGATCATTCTGGAAGGACCTGGTGGCCACATACAGGTTGTGGAGGAGGGGGAAGACTCGATAGAAGACCTGAGAAAATCTGAAGATCGACCAACCCGAAGACCTGAAAGGTTCGGGCTCCTTTGTAGAAAAAGCTCCCCTGCCGAAGGAATCCACGAGTGGAAGCAAGCTTATCGACGTAGCAGCAGCGGAAGGAAAGAAACCGCTGAAAAGTGCGACGAATGGAGGAAAGGTTGCGACTTGTGGATATGACCCACAGGATGAGACCAGGTGTTGGTTGCGGGTAGACATAGGTGACTTTAAGATTAGGGCACTCTATGATACCGGCGTCTCATCCACGGTCATGTGTTAGTTAGGGCTGAGATTGGCATTAAAGATGAGACTCGAATTAAATGTGACCAGGGCGGGCAATGCAAGGCTCATCGACGGGCGCCCATGCCCCATAATTTTTCACGTGATGTTCCCCTTTAAGGTAGGGGGAATCACAAGGTAAATTAGAATCGCCATTACGCCACTGCTCACGGATGACTGTTACGTAGGCGCAAACTTTATATAATAGTCCCACGCAGTTTTGGATCCCGATGAGGAGGAAATTATGGCTGAAGGACGGCCAGGTAAAAGTACCTATAGAAGTCTGGAATTAATGGTACGAGCATTTCTTGCACCGGTAGGACTACAGGAGGCCACGGAAGCACAGCTTCAGGAAATGGAAGACCTCGTCAGAAGATTGATTCCTAACGGAGGTCAGGCTTTAGGCTGTGCCATGGGGGTTGAGCCAGAAATAGATGTTGGAGCTGCTCGACCCATCAAACAGGAGTACTACCTAGTTTCTGATAGGGTGCAAGAGGAAATGGACGCGCTGGTCAAGGATATGCTGATAAAAGATGTAATCGAACCAGCGACCAGCGGATGGTCAAATCCAGTGGTAATGGTAAAGAAGGCTGATGGAAAATATAGGTTTTGCGTGAATTACCAAACGTGATGCCTACCCTTTACCATATATAAACGACATCCTAAGACGGATAAGGAATGGAAATTTCATATCTACGCTGGACTTGAGCAGTGCGTACCATCATATTCCTCTAAAGGAAGAATGGCGTCCGATATCAGCGTTTACAGTACCTGGATTAGGGCACTTTTAATTCAAGAGAATACCCTTTGGACTGTCATACGCAGGAGCGACATTCCAGAAGTTGATGGACAAGGTGATAAACCTGGATGTTGATCCATTCTGGCTGCGGGCCTAACCATGAACAAAGCCAAAAGCCACTTCTGTAAGACTGAAGTTAGGTACTTGGTAGTTCTCATGAATCAGGACGTAGTGAAACCAAATCCCGGGAAGATACGACCGACACTAAAGTATCTAACACCACGTTACAATGGTTTATTGAAAAAGAGGATATTTTTTTATAGGAATGTCATGCGATACGCAAAGCCAATGAGAGGACAATCGCAAAGGAATTACACGAGAGGATTGTCACTAAGTTTGGCGCGCCAGAGGTATGCTTGTGGGATACCGGAACCGAATTCAAGAATCAGGAAATCGATCCATACCTCCAGATGAATAGCATCCAGCACGCCTTGACTCCCGTGTATCATCCCCAAGCGAATCCCACAGAACGAGTAAATAGGACACTCAAAACCATGATCACGTCGTATGTAAGCCGTGATCATAAGAGCTGGAACGAGCACCTGTCAGAGTTAAACTTCGCGTTGAACTCGGCAACTCATATCGCCACCGGATACAGTCCTGCGATGCTCATCTTTGAGCTTCAGCCGGCACCTCCTTTGACGTTCAGAAGATCCCAAGATCAGCAGGCCCTTGAGTGTTCGGAGGGTTAAGCTGAACATATGTATATACTTCCTAATTTATGGGAACGGTGAATTCCAAGTCAAAGGAGGAAGCTGCGCGAAGAAACAGGATTCTCTCCTTGGCTGTCCAAGGCATTTCAGCTAAATTGGCGCCGAAATACGCTGGTCCGTACGTGATTGAAGAGGTTTGCGGTTCCAGCATACAGACTGGGCAATCAGCTGGAGATCCTGCCCGAACTCTTTCATACCAAAGACCTTAAACCGTATTACGGTCCGGGGGAGGAAGAGAAAAGCGAGGAAGTCATCGATCCTCGCGACCGAATAGGTGAAAGCGTGCAAAGATCCAAGGGGGGATTTGTCGAGCGAGCGGGTAGAGTTAACAGCCCCCCACAGCCTTAGGTAATGATACTGTGACGAGAGCAGGCCGTGTGCCGGTTTCTCGTCTGCGTTTCTTCCTCCTTCTCCACTCGGCAAGGCGTGGTGGCCAACGTTGCGAGCATTAAAGTATGCGCCTAACACTTGGCCTTTTTGTTTTAGCGCCGAGGACGGGCCAGCGGAGCTGAGCACAGGAATAAGTTGAGGAGCACGGAGAGAGTGAGAAAAAGAGAGAGAGAGAGGGAGAGAGAGAGCATTAGGCCTATGCAGGGATAGGCAGGCGCGCGACGCGTGACCGATAAGCGACGGATTGCGTGCCGCCTAACTAATAGGTCAAGGTAGGGAGTAGAGCGAGCGCCGCTGAGCGGCCGCGAGACGAGCGCGAGAAAAAGTGCGTGCGGGAGTCCAAGTATAGTCGCGAGAGAGTGCAGTTTGGGATAGCTGAAAGGAAAGCCAACCCTACCGGCAACAGCTTTGTCTGCGACTACAGCCAGCCCCACCTGCAAGGAGAGCCAACGTCGCCTGCAGATACTTGGCCAGCGACAACAGCCAGCATCTAGCAACAATCTGACCAGCAGCGACGACTGGTACTTCTTGCAGCAGCACATCGCTCGAAATTCATGACGTTGCGAGGAGCAGTGCATCCCGGACAAAGGAAAGACAAAACAATAACTCGATTAGGAATAACTACTGTTCGCTTTATTAGATTAAATCTGATACACGGGGGATTTGCCGAGAGACTTGCGCACGCAAATACAATTGACAATGTAAACGGATGGAGAGAGAGAGAAAACCTCGCAACCGCCGCGAACTAACCGCTCGCACGCTATAAATAATTTCTTCGCGCACGCTGCGCGGGATCGCACGCTAACAACAATATAGGGGATGGTGCACCTACCGCGAGACTGATGAGGATACGGTGGCCAACCGTATCCGATGCACAAGCCGCTGATTAACTGCTCCGCCGCTCGCTGCACTGCCGCTTCTGTTGTTGTTGTTGTTGCTGGTGTTGCTGCTGTGCGTTTCCGCCTGGATCGCTGAAACCGCTAAGGTTGTAGTCACTGCACACGCTAACTATGCGCACACCCACTGCAGCACTCTCACGCGAAAAATCCTTGCTCCCCGAATCTCACTCGTTAAAATGTTCAATACTTTGGCACACAAAACCGTAGCGTGGATCCAGCTGGACTGAGTGGCACAGTCATACTGACTACCGAACTCTCCCCTCCCGGTCATTGCCCCTACGCGCCCTCTCTCTCTCTCAAACCGATCGCGGCTATTCCGTTCAGCCGCTTATTATCCCACGCGAGTCGAACGATTTTCGGTAATCGTTGCAACTGTAATTTTTTTTGTTTAATTAACAAAGTTTAATTAAACTTTGTTAATTTTATTCGCCGTTCACGTCATTTCGTTTCCTATTAGCTTAATAGATCTATAAAGGCGATAATAAGGTCTTAATGCGATTTCGTCTAGGGGATTAGGCGGATTAGGCATTAAGTTATTCATATGAAGATAGATCAAAGATGACAAGTCAAGTGACTAACCCATTAACGCGCAAAATCGCATTTTTGTGCACACAATTTCAAGCGCCCGACTCATACAGAAAAAGACGGTTTCTTTTTCCCAAAATAGCACCTAGGAGGTTTTCGTGGGTGCTCTTTCAGAATCTGGTACCAGTTTTATGTTAATTTGTCAACAACCGTATTTATTTTGCGTTTTAATAAAAAAAGACCCATTTTTTCCGGTTTTTTTTTTATTTTTTCTCGATTATTTTCCTGTTGAGGCATTCAAATCAATATTCTACCAACAGAAATCGCGGTCCCGATGTTTGAGCTTTCAGAAACCGCCCGAGAAAATTTTTTTTTCTTCCAGCATTTTTACAAAATGGCGGTTTTTTATGGCAGTGCTCTATGAACGTTTATAATTTTTTTACTCCAAAAGTATCAACTTTACGAAAAAAGTTAGTACTATAAAAAATACTTTTAATTATTCAAAGAATATGTGTGAATTTTTTCAGAGCTGATTAAAAAAATTTTGGATTTTTTTATTTTGATCATATTTTGAAAAATAAAAAATTTACTTAAAAATTCTGGAAAAAATCCTATGAGTTTTCTGACTACTTTTAAGCATATTTTATAGAATAAATTTTTTCTGTTCGGTTCATTTTTTTCAATAAAAAAAATTCTGAAATACTTTCCATATTTTCATACACGTTGTTCGAAATCACTTTTTTCCAAAATATCTGATGGTTCCATTATATCAGCTTGAAAAATACCAACTGGCTTTTGTTAAAATACATAAATGATGCTTGTAATGTAAAGAAAAATCTCAGTAAGTCATTCATATTATTAAGCCCTTTTTGGAGTAGATTGCAGAGAGGTAAATACATTGTTGGATTATAACTAATATTATCGGACTGGAAAGAATTGTCCAATATTTTACTTTTTAGTTTTTGATTAATTTAAAATATAGCTGAAGAAAATTACAATATCTAAAAGGAAAAGTGGTAATGTAAAAAAAAGACGTCGCTAACCTGAAATACAGGTTACAGAATGTGATGAATATTAAGATGTCTCTGTAATACCAGACACTGAAGAACCTGGAAATTTTGACGATTCTCCTAAGTCGCATAGCGATTCTAGAGGTAATGATGAAAGCGATTCTGCGGAAACAATACCCTTGGCTCTTTGGAAACTTTTAGAACAGTTATAGAATCCTACACTCATTCTCAAACAAAGTTAGAGAAAAATGACATCTATGATTGGGTTGAAGGCGAAATTGAGTACAATAAAAGTTTAGAAAATGAAATATTATTAAAAGAGTGTGATCGCAAAAAAATTTTGAAAGTTCATTGACAGAAATTTTTGAGTTTTTTTTTCACTTGAAATTAAAAAACATATCATTGATTGTACAAAAGCAAATAGCTATGAACTTTCTTTTGAAGACTTGGATAAATTTATAGGAATCATAATTTTCAGTTGCTTCGATAAGAAATTATCTCATAGAGATTATTGGTCAAAAGATGAGTTTTTGAGATGAGATATAAAGGCATCATGTATGAGCATCAAACAGTTTGAAATGATCAAATCTAAATTAAAACTCCATCATCCCGATGATGAAAATAAAGAAGACAAAGTTTGGCGGGTCAGAGATTTTATAAATATTATTAGGGGGAAAATATTATGCAATTTAGGGTTTTCTCTACAGCGTTATCAATAGATGAAATGATGATAAAATATTATGGGCGATGTTCTTTGAAACAATTCATCAAATCAAAACCAATTAGATTTGGAATAGAAATGTGGGGTCTTGCTAGCGCTAACGGATTTTTATTCGATTTTGATATATACTGTTGAAAAAATGGCAGAAGCAATATTTTACCTAAAATTTCTCTTGGTAGTCGTGTCGTAATTCAAACATTGGAACAGTTTTGGTCTCGAACTACACCACATAATATGCAAAAATACCATTTATATTTTAACAACTTATTTTGTTCTGCAGATCTTTTGGTTTATTTAAGAAAACTAGGATTGCGATGTACTGGAACAGTTAGACAGGACAGAGTACCTGAAAACACAACATAGATAAAAAGAAAGATGAACGTGGAAATTATGGAGTAAAGCACGATAAGAACAGCGGTATCAATTATATCACAGTGATGGACTTTAAGCCAGTCTCAGTATTGTCTACTGCAGCTGGTGTAAATCCCACTGGTTCTATTGAAAGGTACAATAAAACTGAGAAAATAAAAAAAAATTTGATTCACCAAGAGCGTTTTGTGCATACAATAGTCATATGGGTGGAATAGATATTCATGACCAACATTGTAATAAAGTTCTACCTCTTTTTAGATCAAAAAAGTGGACTTGGGTAATTTTTCTTAGATGCATCCAAATGACAATTACAAATGCTACAGTTTTATTGAATACTGCAATTGAAAATAAAAGTAAAAAAATTGTAACAAAGGATCTTATTTTAGCTGTTGCTAAGAGTTATCTGAAGGAAAAATCTTCAAAAAAATATCTTCACATTGCAGAACGAAGTCCTCATCAAAAGAATTACTCTAATCAAAGTTGCTCTCTAAGGACCAGAAAGATTTGCAAATAGTGCAAATTATATTTCTGCAAAAATTGTTTTGAATCTGTTCATATCAAAAAGTAGTACATATAGTATTATTCCGAAAATATCTACAATTATAAAAAAAAATAAAAAAAAGAAAATTGAAATATAAAATTTAAAAAAAATTAAAAAATATTTAAAATTTGTAACAGGCTGCCGTTTAACCTATTAAACCTATTTATTATCTCGGTAAACGACGCCTTGTTATCTACGTGCCGAAAGCACGTCAACCTACCTTGTCCGGGAGTGCGCCTGCGCAGAGTCTCCTCGCCAATCCGAGTTGGGTTTCCCAACTCGCCACTTGGCGGCGCTGTCGCTCTTGCTTAGCAGCGCTCCTACGGCCGCTGCTGGAAACTTGGTTGGCGATTCGTTTCTACCGATATCCGCGTGATCCGTGTTACGCTACCGGCTTATTCGAATCGAACGTCAACAAACCCGAACTCCGGACAAAGGAAAGACAAAACGATGACACGATTTAGTAATTACTATCGATCGCTTTATTAGATTAAGTCTGATACACGGGGAATTTGCCGAGAGTCTTGCGCACGCAAATACAACTGACAATACGCCTGGGTGGGAGAGAGAGAGAAAATCGCGACCGACGCGAACTAACCGCTCACACGCAACAAATAATTTCTTCGCGCACGCTGCGCGAGATCGCTCGCTACAACAAAATAGGGGATGGTGCACCTACCGCGAGACTGATGGGGATACGGTGGCCAACCGTATCCGATGCACGAGTCGCTAATTAGCTGCTCCGCCGCTCGCTGCACTGCCGCTGTTATTGCTGTTGCTGTTGGTGTTGCTGCTGTAGTAGTTGCTGCTGAGGCGACTCCAACCGCGCACGTTTACCAGTGCACGCACCACTCGCTCACCTATCGCCAATTATCTGCTGCACCCACTGCTCTAGCTCGCAACACAACGAACACAATTTTGTTATTCTTGACAGTTGTTTGCTTAACAACGAACACAATGTCTGCACCACTCGGGAAAACTTCCTTTCTCGCACGATTGCCAAAACGCGTTGACGGCTAGAAAAGGTTAGCTCGACGTAGACAGACTGAGTGACACAGTCATACTGCCTACTGAACTCTCCCCTCCCGGTCATTGCCCCTACGCGCCCTCTCTCTCTCTCTCTCTCGAACCGATCGCGGCTATTCCGCTCAGCCGCTTGTTAACCTACGCGAGTCGAACGATTTTCGGTAATCGTTGCAGCCCCCTCCTAGCTTCGGACTACCGCACCGAACTACTTCGCCGACTCGCGACCTTATGGACAGGATTGGGAAGGGGAGAAATCAACACAATCCATCCTTATAAACGTTATTCTTTATTCGCCCATCCCGGGCCATCACTCCCCTACATCATCAGCCGGAGCCTCCTGGCGCCTTATGCCTCGGATAGCGCCAGTGCTCCGCCTTGTTGGGACACTTTGATGTCGTGGTGATCCCGGGATGGCCGCAAATGTAGCAGCCCTTCTTCGGCCGTCCGCTGGGGCCAGCCACCGCCCCTTGGCCCTGGTTGCCCGCTGGCGGAAGGGGCTGCTGGGCTGGAGTTACCGGGGCGGCGGTAAAAGTCACGCCGCCCACCGTGGCGGATGTGCGTCTCCCATGGGTGCGTACCACCACGGTAGGGTCGGTAACCGACCCGTCCACGTGGACCGTAAACTCCTGCCCGGCACCAAGGGCCCCGAGACTCTCTTGACCTGAGTCTGTGTCGGGGGCTTGGCCGGAGTCTTAGCCGCGGCCCTACTCGCTGATGCCGGTGGCGGTAACACCGCCGGCGGGCCCGCGGCCTCTGGGGACTCCGGCCCCCGGTCGACGCGCAGCAGGGCCTGACCATAGGCCCTCTGCCGCCGGACTCCCCCAGCATTTCTTGGGCTCCGCGGAAGTCGCGGAACTCCCCCAGGTGTGCGTGTACCTGGCGCTGGAGTTCCCCAACAAACTCCCACGCGTTTTCCAACTCCTGGAGGCCCAACCTCACGTGCCTCCAGGAATTTTCGAGCCCGACTTGCTGGGGGATCCGGGGTGGTTGCAGACCCACTGCCCCTGGCCACAGGCCTCCTTCGGCCTGGGGCACTGTGTGGAGCCGTCAGCCATCGCTGGCTTGCTCGGCTCCGGGGTCTGCACCCCCTGGTCCGTCGTGGACATAGACCGACGGCCCTCTTCGGACGAACCGTCGGTCTGGGTGGACGCTTCCCGGGTTTCCGCTTTCCTGGCTTACGGCCTCATTCCTTCCCGGAGGAAGTCGTCCACCCGCTGGCACGAGCGGCCTTCTCTGGCGGCCACCTCGACCTGGGCCCGGACAAATCTGCGTACGTCGCCGATCAGCCGATCGGCGTCCGGACCCAGCCTCAGGTCGAGCAGCATTTGGGTGACCGTCTCGAAGGCCAATTCGCTGATCACCAGCTTCCTCTCCATCTGTAAAAGAAAAGAGGGGGGTTAAGGGATATCTCAGGTTCAGCCCTTAACCTAACCGTCGCTGCGTCACGCTCGACTCTACAATTTACGAGGACGTCCCGGTCCCCTGCGCTTTCCTCGCGAATATGGCCCATTTGCGGGGGTAGCTGGCAGGACCACCTTCCGCACGTGCTGAGTGGTTCTACGGGGCCTGCCTCTTCCCCTTGCCGCACTGCCATTAAGATCATTTCCGCCTTGTGCCTGGGGTTCGCTACCACGGCA
Source organism: Phymastichus coffea (assembly GCF_024137745.1). Taxonomy (NCBI): domain Eukaryota; kingdom Metazoa; phylum Arthropoda; class Insecta; order Hymenoptera; family Eulophidae; genus Phymastichus; species Phymastichus coffea. The sequence goes on along the minus strand of NW_026706812.1, from coordinate 1,145,501 downwards.
TCGCTTAGCCGGCGCCTCGATCGGCGTCTTTGGAGCCGCCACGGACTTCTCACCTTCATTCACGGGGGCTGCAATCGCGACGCGCTCGCATATCGGATCCCCGCTGGGATCCTCGACCTTCGCTGGCGGGTCGCCGGCGCCCTCCTCTTCCTCCAACGGTATTGAGTCTCCTCCTCCAGGTTCCTCGTCGTCCTGGTCCGAGAATAGGCCGAAATAGGGCTTCAGAACCTTAGCGTGGACCAGCTCGGGCAACTCTTCCTGCTGGTTACCGAGGCGGTAGGTATTAGTCCCACATACCTCCTCTATAACATATGGACCAGCATACTTCGGCGCCAACTTCGCCGAAACGCCCTGAGCAGCGGAAGACAAGATACGGTTCCGCTTCCACACCCAGTCCCCAACCCTAAAGTCGGCTTGGCGTCTCCTCCTGTTGTAGTAGACCGCCTGACGGACCGCCTCCTTCCTGGACTTAGAGCCAGCGCGTTCCCATAAGTTGGGTAACTGGCGCATGTGCTCACCCCATTCGGTCAATTCTTGGCCCTCAGAAGCTTCCCGGGCCAACTGTTCCTGGGCTCTCCTAAAGGTCGAGGGGGGAGTTGGCTGTCGACCGAAGACTAGCCTAGCCGGGCTATAGCCTGTCGCGCTATGAGTTGCCGAGTTCAACGCGAAGTTGAACTCTGGCAGGTGCTCATCCCAGCTCTTATGGTCCCGCTCCACGTAATATATGAGCATGGCCTTGAGGGTTTTGTTCACTCGCTCTGTAGGTTTTGCCTGTGGGTGGTAAACTGGAGTAAGGGCGCGCCGGATGCCGTTCCTCAGTCATCGACCTCCTGATTTTTATATTCGGTCCCGTTGTCCGAAAGAAATATCTCGGGCGCGCCGAACCTGGTCACAACCCTCTCATGCAATTCCCGCACGATGGTCCTTCCATTGGCCTTGCGTACGGGTACACACTCCACCCACCGAGTGAACAGGTCTAGAAAGACCAAAATATATTCAAACCCTCTCGAGCTCTTTGGGAAAGGGCCAGTAATATCACTGGCCACCACCTGCCAGGGTCGCGAGAATCCTCTCGACGACCCATCAGCCCGCAAGGCGGCCTCTGTTCCGCTTTGCACTGCTGGCATACCGGGCAACTCTTAACGTACTCTCTGACCTGCTCATACATTTTTGGCCAGAAATACAGGTGCCTAGCCCGGGAGAACGTCCGTTCTCTCCCCTGATGTCCGGCTGCTGGCGCATCGTGTACCTCTTCGAGCACTTGAGGTCTTTTCTCGGCAGGAACCACTAGATTCCAGGCTTCCTCATTGTCGATGGACCCTTCGCTCTCCTCAGTCGGATTGTAGTGGATTGTAGTTGGAGGGAGTCCAACTACTTTCCAGGTAGGCTAAGAGTGTGGATCCTGGCATACTTCTCGATATTTCTGTAGATACCAGGCATCGGCAGTCTTTGGCTGATGAGTCATGGCACCCACTTCTACCACCCCTACCTCATAAGCCCTAGACAAAGCGTCTGGCACTACGTTGAGGTCTCCCTTTCGATACACTATATCGAAGACATGTCCCTGCAGTGCTAACGCCCAACGCGCTAGCCTTCCTGTAGGATTCCTCATACTGTGGAGCCACCTAAGGCAACTATGATCGGTGATGACTTTGAAGTGGTGCCCCTCAACATAAGGCCGGAACTTCCCGATAGCCCATACTACTGCCAGGCACTCTCGTTCGGAGACTGTATAGTTCCTTTCCGCACTGTTTAGGGAGCGACTAGCGTACTCAATTACGCGCTCCTGTCCATCGATTTCTTGCGTCAATACCGCGCCTATCCCACTATCGCTCACGTCCGTTTGTAATACGAACTGTGCGCTGGGATCTGGCGACTGCAAGATCGGTGCCGAGACCATTGCGTCTCGTAACCTTTCGAAAGCCTGCTCCTGTTCCTGCTGCCAAGCAAACGGGATGCTCTTCTTCGTCAGGCGGTTTATCGGTTCAGCGATTGTCGCGAAGTCGGGTATAAAGCGACGATACCACGACATCATCCCCATAAATCGCTTCACCTGCTTGATGTCCGTGGTGCTGGGTACTCCATAATAGGCTTGACCTTCTCCGGATCCGGCCTTACCCCTTCACGGTTCACAAGGACCCCCAGGTACTTGACTTCCGACTTACAGAAGTGGCTTTTGGTCTTATTCACAGTGAAGCCCGCGCCTAGAATTCGTTGTAAAACCAATCCCAGCTGTCGCTTATGCTCCTCAAAAGACGGCGAGATAATAATCACGTCGTCGAGGTTAGCAAAGGCGAAAGGATCTAAATCCAGGCCAATCACTTTGTCCATCAACCTCTGGAAGGTCGCGCCTCCGTAGGACAATCCGAAGGGCATTCTCTTGAACTGAAAATGCCCCAGACCAGGGACTGTGAACGTTGTAATGGGGCGCGACTCCTTTTTAAGAGGAATCTGGTTGTACGCGCTACTCAAGTCCAGTGTCGAGATGAACTTAGCATCCCTGATCCTTCGCAAGATGTCGCTCATGAAGGGCAATGGATAGGCGTCCGGCTTGGTTACCGCGTTTACCTTCTGGTAATTTACGCAGAACCGATACTTGCCATCTGCCTTCTTCACAATTACCACTGGACCTGACCACCCGCTGGTTGCCGGTTCAATGACGTCGTTGTCCAGCGTGGCCTTGACCAGCACGTGCATTTCGTCTCGCACCCTGTCGGAGACCGGGTAGTACTTTTGTTTACACGGTCGAGCGTCTCCGATGTCTATCTCATGCTCGACCCCCACAGCACAGCCTAAACTCTCACCTGCGTCGGGAATTAATCCGTCGACGAGGCTAGCCACTTCTTGACGCTGTGCTTCCGTGGCTTCTACCAGGCCTACGGGTGCGAGGCACGACGTACCAGTGACGCTTGCCACTTCCAACGGTATCGCCACTTTGGCCTTCGCCAAGTACAGCTGGTCCGTGACAGGGTTCAGGTTGGCGCTGAATTCCCTCACGAAATTCGCGCCCACATAGCAGTCATCAGACAGCAGTGGCGTTATAGCGACCCTTACATCTTTCGTGATTCCCCCTACCGTGAAGGGGAAAATCACATGACCCAAGATGGGACATGGGCGACCGTCGGCGAGCTTTGCTTCTCCCTCACGCGCCACATCCAGGCCCAGCCCCATGTCCGATGCCAATCTAAACCCGAGTTGACCCATTACCGTCGATAAGTCCCCGGTATCGTAGAGTGCCCTCAACTTGTAGGCACCTATGTCCACCTGGAGCCACCATCTGGTCTTATCCTCGGGATTATACCTGCGGGGAGCTTTCTCCGTCCCTTTTCCCTCCATGGTCCGGAGGCTTTCACGGCTCCTCTTGCCTTGGGTCGCCGCTACTCGCGTCGACGTGCTCTCACCCGCTGGTTTCTGGGTCGCCGGCGCATCCTCTGGAGCGTCAGGTGGTCTCCTGGAGCTTTCGGGTCTGACGGTCTCCTCTCCGACCCATTCATACCCCTGCTCCAGATCAGGCATCTGCTCGGTCGCTGTCGCTTCCAACGCCACCGCACTGCCAGGTCTCGTGGGGTCTGATATCCCTGGCGAGAACTTCCTGAACCCTGGGGTCGCTGACTGGCCCCTGCCACGTTCAAGCGACCCGCGACGAGAGGTCACCTTTACTGGGGACGCGGAGGGGACCTCCGTCCTCCGTTTCCCTGCCCGTTTCCCTTGTTGCAATCCGGGCAGTACCTCCTGGTGAAGCCCAGCTTGCCGCAAGACGAGCACTTGATTGGTTGGCAGAAATCTATTTTTCTCCGCTGACCCTCTCGTCGCTGGCCAGGAGACCCAGGGGGGGTTTTATTCCTCCCCTTTTCTTGCGGCTGACCCCTCGGCCGCTTGGGAGAGTTAGCCTTCCTCTCCCTAAAGTACCGGTCCATTTCGCGTCGCAGTGTCGCAATCTGCGACGACAGATCTTCAATGCGGTCTGTCGCCTGCGTTGCAGCGATTGTGGACCGGTCCACGGGTTTCCTGGCCTGGGTTTTGACCGGTGACTCGGGTTGCAGCCGTTCCCTACCCCGAAGTTTGTTGGACGTGGCCGCCGTTCGGGGTCCTGCCCGGGGCGGTGGTGCCTTTGCTGACACCCCCATGTGCTCGGGGTATAACGCGGACGTAGGCTCCAGCCTGGTCCTCGGGCGCTCGTCGTCCCGCAAAGCGGTCTTAATTTCAGTCGCCCGGGCGTGGAATTCGTCCACGTTGGAAAACGCATTCCTCCGCAGCTGCATACGGATGGCGGGCAGGAGATTGGCGTATAGCAAATCTAATTGTCGCTGCTCCGGTAACGGCGGGCGTAGCTGGGCCAGCATGAAGAGGAGGTGGCAGGCGTACTCTCGTACCAACTCTCCTTTCTCCTGGTACCGTGCTTAAGCCTCTTGCAGCAATCTTTGTTGCTGTAGCTCACTCGACCCAAACCAACGTCTAGCGCCAGCGAGGAAATCAGCGTAACTCCTCTACTTAAACTTGTTAAGCTCATACCAGGTCCTTGCAACACCTTCGAGGAGCTCTGATACCGAGCACAAGATTTCGCCGTCCGTTAGCCCGGAGCCCGCGCGTACATCCTCCAGTCTTGACAAGAAGGTGTCCTCGCACTCTGAAGCCGTCCCTGAGTATTGCAGCTTCCATCCTCGGACTATCCTACCCGCATCCCGAGTTGCATAGTACCCTGACGCCGCATTGGTGTCATACCAGGCGGATCCTTCCGGGATCTCCTGCTCCTCACCCACGTCGGCGTCTCTTGGTCCTCTTCTTAGTGGCTGCTCCGTCCGTAAAGGCACCTGCCTTTGGGGAGCTTCTCGAAGTTCGCCAGGGGTCGGTCGCTGGGGTTCCGGAGTACTTCCTAGTACCCTCGGGTCGTAGTGACACGTATACGTGGACTGGAAATCCACGGTTCTTCTGGGCCGCTCCGGTATCGTAGTTTGTTGATTGGTGGGGTCCCTGTTCCTCAATTGCTGGACGTCCACCTGCAGGGTGGTCACCTGGTCGCTCCACCGCGCGCATATCTGGTCGTGTCTTTCCAGCATCTCTAATATGCGGTTGATCCCGACACGGTTGCGCTCGATTTCTTCCTTTAATCTCTCGGTCACGCACCGCTCCTCCTCTTCTTTTTGAGGTTGTAGCTCCGCGTTCTCGAAACGACGAGCTCTTCGCCTATCTGGCGATCCGGTGGAACCCTTGTGTTCACTACTGACCCCCTCCGAGGGCCCCTTGACCTCGCCGGTCCCCCCTTCCTCAACGGGCTCTCGCTCCCCCATTTCACTCCGACTGTCTTCCTCAAGGTTGTCGAAGACTGCGAAATTCCGCGTCAAGTTCGCCTCCACTACCTCATCTCTATACAGCAGCATGAGCGGGTGGGCGACGAGATCCTCGGCATCGGCTGCTACTAACTCCTGTCGCCTGGACTCCAGCCACCTCTCTCGGCTCCTTTGCCTGCGTTGTGTCGCCTTCCTATCCAACGCCGCTCCTTGGAAGTCCAGGTCGATATATTCGCCTAACAACCAATACACTAGCCGAACTGCCTGCATCAGCTTGGGACCGTCTGTACGCAACTCCAGTTGCGTCAGGTATCTATCCAGCTGTGTAGAAGGCAGCTCCGATGCCCACCGCGTTATCGCGTCGGCGGTATCCTCCATATCGCCTATGCTGGGGCGTAGGTGACAGTTGAGGTTAATTTACCTAGTCGACCGCTACCGCCTCCTATCGCCCAAGGCACGAGCGGGGTGTTGCGATTTTTATCGGCAACTATTCCTCTACGCCTTGACTGACAAGGCAACAACCCACGGGACTCGTGGGTGTGTGCGGGTGCCGCGTACCCTAAGGAAGTACGAACTTCCACTCGCAACTACCTGCCTATAGGTGGAGACTAACTGTTTGCTAGCTCCACCGGGTTAGTAAATGTAACCCTACACACACCCCAATTGCGCGCTCTGCAGGTATTGTCGCTCGGTGACTAACCCCCACCTAGATGTTCTGAGGTGTGGATAACCACTTAAAAAAAAACGAAAAAAACAACAATTTGACACCCCTTTTATTTCGTTTCGGCGACTCTGGACGTCTCTTCGACCCTTAGGGTTAGTGTGCTCTCGGCTCACAAAAGCAGATGTTATTGGGTCGGAGAGGCGTCTTTTCCCTACTGCAGAGCACGTGCCGAACGAGCCACGTATTATTTTACCCGCTCGCACCTTAATAGGCACGCGCGCAAACGCCTCTCTCTCCCGTGCGTCGCTCTCTCTTTTGTGCAAATTGATTCCCCTTGTGTGTGAGTCCTAATATTTGTTGGGCGCCATGTAACAGGCTGCCGTTTAACCTATTAAACCTATTTATTATCTCGGTCAACGACGCCTTGTTATCTACGTGCCGAAAGCACGTCAACCTACCTTGTCCGGGAGTGCGCCTGCGCAGAGTCACCTCGCCAATCCGAGTTGGGTTTCCCAACTCGCCACTTGGAGGCGCTGTCGCTCTTGCTTAGCAGCACTCCTACGGCCGCTGCTGGAAACTTGGTTGGCGATTCGTTTCTACCGATATCCGCGTGATCCGTGTTACGCTACCGGCTTATTCGAATCGAACGTCAACAAACCCGAACTCCGGACAAAGGAAAGACAAAACGATGACACGATTTAGTAATTACTATCGATCGCTTTATTAGATTAAGTCTGATACACGGGAAATTTGCCGAGAGTCTTGCGCACGCAAATATAACTGACAATACGCCTGGGTGGGAGAGAGAGAGAAAATCGCGACCGACGCGAACTAACCGCTCGCACGCAACAAATAATTTCTTCGCGCACGCTGCGCGGGATCGCTCGCTACAACAACATAGGGGATGGTGCACCTACCGCGAGACTGATGGGGATCCGGTGGCCAACCGTATCCGATGCACGAGTCGCTAATTAGCTGCTCCGCCGCTCGCTGCACTGCCGCTGTTATTGCTGTTGCTGTTGGTGTTGCTGCTGTAGTAGTTGCTGCTGAGGCGACTCCAACCGCGCACGTTTACCAGTGCACGCACCACTCGCTCACCTATCGCCGATTATCTGCTGCACCCACTGCTCTAGCTCGCAACACAACGAACACAAAACTTCCTTTCTCGCACGATTGCCAAAACGCGTTGACGGCTCGAAAAGGTTAGCTCGACGTAGACAGACTGAGTGACACAATCATACTGCCTACTGAACTCTCCCCTCCCGGTCATTGCCCCTACGCGCCCTCTCTCTCTCTCGAACCGATCGCGGCTATTCCGCTCAGCCGCTTGTTAACCTACGCGAGTCGAACGATTTTCGGTAATCGTTGTAAATTTCAGTTTTAGTGATAAAAACTTTTATTAGGATTATGAAAGAACGCGAAAACATTATTTTTCTCAGTTCTTTGTTATAAGTTAATTCGCTGGAATTTTTTCAGAATTTTTACGTAAATTTTTTATTTTTCAAAATAAAACAAAAAACCGGAAAAAATGGGGCTTTTTTTATTAAAACGTAAAATAAATAGGGTTGTTGAAAATTTAACATAATACTGGTACCAGATTCTGAAAGAGCACCCTCGAAAACCTCCTATGTGGTATTTTGGGAAAAAGAAACCGTCTTTTTCTGTATGAGTCGGGCGTTTGAAATTATGTGCAAAAAAATGCGATTTTGCACCTTAATGGGTTAATGTGAGTTTAACTTGCTTGGAAAGGAGATACTTAAACGAAATCATCAAATGTAAAGGCGAATACACGTAGAGTTACGTGTTTAACGGAGCGGAGGTTAGCTCTGTATCGTGGGAGTTTGTGCTTCAATAAATTTCTCATTTTCGTAGGATAACCACCCCGTTAGACATTATAAGTATATTACCACAAAATATTATGGATAAGTGCATTTTATTACCTTGTAATAATATTACTTATGTAATGCCATTAGTCAAATAATTGAAAACAGACTGAATGTAGTCATCATGATACATTCCTGTATATCATTATTAGTATTAATATATTATTATATATTGCAGTATATAATATATATATATAATATAATAATAATATATATATAAGAACATTAATAATATAATAATTAAGAATATAATATGTAACAGGCTGTCGCTTAGTCGATAATCCCTAGAAAATACCTTTATTACGACTAGACGAAACCTTGTTATCTCTGTGCTTAAAGCACAGTAACCTACCTTGTCTCGGAGTGCGCCTGCGCAGAGTCTCTTACTATTCCGAGTTGGGTTCCCCCAACTCACCGCTTGGCGGCGCTGTCGCCCCTTGCTAGTAGCGCTCGTGCGGCCGCCGCTGGAACTTGAGTTGTCGATTCGCGTCTATCGGTATTCGCACGATTCGTGCTACGCAACCGGCGAATTCGAATCCACTGCAAATAAACACTGACGCGACCTCCGAACAAAGGAAAGACTAAATAACCGAAACTCGCTTAAATAGAAATGATGATTGATTTATTCAACAAAATCAATAACACGGGGAATCTGCCGAGAGACTTACGCACGCTCGCGTGAATGACAAGACACGCTAAAATTGAGAGAGAGAGAGAGAAAAGCGCGATTACCGCGAACTACCTGCTCGCACGCAACAAATAAATTTTTCGCGCTCGCTGCGCGGATTCGCACGCTAATTGTAACTACAATTAAAAAGGGGAAAAGGTGCACCTACCGCGAGAACGATGAGGATACGGTGGCCAACCGTATCCGAACAACAAATTGCTAAACGCCGCTTCGCTGCTCGCTGTGCCGCCTTGTATACTGTTGCTGCGGTTGCTATTGTTGTTGTTGCTGCTGTCGCTGCTACTACGGTTGTTGCTGCTGTTTCTGCTGCACTCACTGCTGCTGCTGCTGCACTTACTGCTGCTGCTGCTGTTAGCACACCGCACGCAAGTTCCCAAAGTCACCAGGAAACGAAAAACTCACGAAAATGGAGGTTAGCGCGACGCTGACAGACTGAGTAACACAGTCATACTGCCGGTCGGAGCCTCCCCTCCCGGTCATTGCCCCTACGCGCTCTCTCTCTCTCGCGAACCGAACGCGGCTCCTCTCGCTTAGCCGCTCGTTAACCTCGCGCGAGTCTAACGATTTTCGGTAATCGTTGCAAATAATAATAATTAATAATAATAATAATAATAATAATAATAATAATATGCAACGATTACCGAAAATCGTTAGACTCGCGCGAGGTTATGGAGCGGCTAAACGAGAGGAGCCGCGTTCGGTTCGCGAGAGAGAGAGAGCGCGTAGGGGCAATGATCGGGAGGTGAGGGTCCGACCGGCAGTATGACTGTGCCACTCAGTCTGTCAGCGTCGAGCTAACCTTTTTTTTCCGAGCCGTTCAAAGTTTTCCCGGTGCGAAGTGCGGAGCTGAGCATTGCGAACTTGAGTGCGTGGGTGTGCTAGCAGCAGCAATAGCAGCAGCAGCAGCGGTAGCAGCAGTAATAGCGACAGCAGCAACAACAACAGCGGCAACAGTAATTGAGGCGGTGTAGCGAGCAGCGAAGCGGCGTTCCAGCAATTTGTCGTTCAAATACGGTTGGCCACCGTATCCTCATCGTCCTTGCGGTAGGTGCACCTTCCCCCTTTCAATTATTGTTATAGCGAGCTATCCCGCGCAGCGTGCGCGAGGTAATTAATTGTTGCGCGCGAGCGGTTAGTTCGCGGTAATCGTGGTTTTTTTCTCTCTCTCTCATTTAGCGTGTGTTATCATTCGCGCAAGCGTGCGCAAGTCTCTCGGCAAAACCCCCGTGTATTTGATTTTGTTGAATAAATCAGTTAACCGTCATCTTTAAATCAAGTAGTCGTTATTGTGTCATTCCTTTGTCCGGAGGTCGCGCCGATATTTGTTTACAGTCGATTCGAATTCGCCGGTAGCGTAGCACGAATCACGTGAATATCGGTAGGCGGGAATCGTCAACTAAGGTTCCAGCGGCGGCCGCACGAGCGCTACTAGTAAGGGGCGACAGCGCCGCTAAGCGGTGAGTTGGGGGAACCCAACTCGGAAAAGTGAAGGACCCTGCGCAGGCGCACTCCGAGACAAGGTAGGTTGCTGTGCTTTGAGCACAGAGATAACTAGGCGTCGTCTAGTCTTAATAAAGGTACGTTTAAGAGATTACAGACTAAACGGCAGCCTGTTACAAATAATAATATAATAATTAATAATAATTAATAATACATTAAGAATATTAATAATATTAATATATATATATAATATAATAATAATATATATATAAGAACATTTTTTATTATTCTAGAATAAAGCTTATACACGGAACTTAAGGAGTATATTAATAAATATCTCTACCACTTACACTCCGATACGTTACGAGAATACTCTAAATCATTGAGAGTATATTAATAAATACTTTCAGTAATTTGGGTGTATATATCACACCTTGGGAGTTCACTTCTAACCATTTTGGGTGTTATTAACGAATACTCTCAACTACTTAGGTATATACACTAAACCTTGAGAGTATACTTTTAATTAAGAGTATACACTAAATCATTTTGATGTTCACTCTCAATCTTCAGAGTATACACTCGATTTTCAGAGTTGACACTAGATTATTTGGGAGTTTACTCTTAACTTTGAGAGTTTGCTCTTAATTTTTGGAGTAAACATTGAAAATTTGGAGTATATACCCAACCCAATCCTTGGAGAGGGGGTAGCGTCTCAAGCTTGTTAGGCGCGTACGCCGTATAGTGAGGATGTTGCTCTCTCCCTCTCTCTCTCTCCCTCTCTCTTTATTTAGGCCCCGGTCCCATAGCTACGTATGAATGCGGACGGATTTGGACGCGAATCGCAACTCTAGTAAAATTACTAAAAATATCTTGTTCGATTATTTAGTACCAACACTACCGGTAGTGAGCAAAAGTAACTGTTGTTTAAAACTGTAGCGCCGAACGTACCACATTTAATGAACGCTTATCTAACCTATAACGTTTGTTTATATTCCGTCAATGAACCGTGCCACAGGCTAAACTTGTATCACTTTTGAGTAAGTAATGCAAAAGTCATGTTAATATTTAATCCTTAGTTGTGAAATTATTTGATGATGACAAATATTTGAAAGTGAAATAAATCAATGCTATAATTTTGCAGTTGATATAATTGTGAGAAATGAATATTATTGAAAAGATCATTATGGAAACGTACGCTGGAAATACATTTATGTTTGACCCTGAAGATGAGAAATACTATTTCGAAGATCAGAAACGTGCTGTTTTGAAGAAAATTCAGAAACGTATAAAAACAGAACAAGCTGTTCAAATGTCTGGTATACAATTTACTTTTCAAATTCGCATGAATATTGATTATCGATGAGTATGCTAATGTAAAAAAACTTTTTGGGATGATTAATACATATCATTTATATTGTATTCTTTAGTGGAACAGATTAAATTTAAATATAGATATATCAGAGATATTTTTGTAAAAGCAGATAATTTGGTTGAAGCCAAGAAGAATTTAACCTTTTTGCAGAAATGTATTTATCAAAGGATGTTTTATTTGAAACCTTTTATTAAGAAAAAAGATCACAAAAGCAAAGCTGGAAAATATCAAATTATGTCAAGCATTAAAAGTAAAGAAACTGCGTCTATTGCCTTTACCAATGAGGTAAAGAACTTTCTTGAAAATACAAAAAGAAATACTCTGAATGAGTTGATAATTATTTTGAATGAGAAAATTAAAAACTATAAAGATTTTGGAACACAGAGACTTGTGCTTTGGAAAATATTTAGAATAATCAGTGATTACAATGGAACAATCAAATTTACAAGAAAATACATTTTATGACATACTCATTAATTTTTATATAAATAATCCTGCTTTATATGAAAAAATGGAAGATGGATATTCCATTACAGTAGAAAAATTAGACAAACTGTCTATTTTGTCCAACTATTTGAAAGAATTAAATATTAACAAAACAGGTTATAATTTTATTTTTTATATACAGTATTTACATTAAGTTTAGTGATTTTTATGTTAATTATATTTTTATAATCAATTAATTTGTATTTTTACAGTTGCTGACATCGTTAGATCATGGAAAGATTTGGTAAAAAAGTTTAAGCAACAATTAGCTTTTGAAAATTCTGCCAAGTCTGGTTTTGCAGCACATAGTACAAACACTTTTCCATATTTTGAAAGCTTATCCTTTTTACTATCAGGCGTAAAAAATAAGAAATCATTATCGTCTATGGAACTAGCTTTAAGAACACCTGGAGAGTATAGTAAGTGTTAGGTTATGGCAGATTTTCCCAATATTTATACTATTTAATTCATACAATTTAATACATTTTAACTATAAACTACCCCTTTATTTTTAGGTCAGTCCTTAGGATTGTCAAAAAATTTAAACAATGCATTTTTCAATTCCGATTCTACAGTTGATTCATCTCCGTCCAACAAACGCAGGTTATTAAACGTACCTGACTCTGATGGATTTGCTAAGAAAAAAATGAAAAGTATTACTGAAGAAGATAAAAATATGAAGATTATAGGGCAAAAAATTATGCAAACTTTAGACAATATTAACTGTGACGGTAAACGTCAAATTAGCGCTGATAATCTAATTTAACTGCTGCCTGTGAGGGCAGCACCTGCCGGGGGGACGAAATAGGTAACGAAGGAATTCGGCACGCGAGCAGACGGAACGCGCGCGATAGAATTCGAACCAGTGAAGCATTGACCATTGTTGTGTCCGCCCGCTTTTCGCTATCGCCACCGCCGATTCACGTGCCCTTGACAACTACAACGCATCAAAACAGCAGCAGCCAGTTATCCAGGATTGTAGCCGCCAAGGTGCCATCCAGCTACCAGTTTGAGGCCAGGACGAGTGTGTGTGTGTGAGGTTTCGCCATCGAGGGCGAAACCATAACGTGCGCGAACTCGCGACTTGCGAAATAGACTATAGAAACTGTTCCGCTCTGTGCGAGTTATTTGTGTTTTCTCCGATCGCCTGCAAATATAAGGTAAGCTGGCCAGCTTAATTCCGCGATCGCGATTGCATGATCGATAACTAATTTCCGATATCCGAAGCGTGCGTGTAACGGCTCTAACAACAAAGAGCAGCGAGCGTCCCGGCAATACGTGTTGCCGACGAGCGAGCGTCAATGTAAACAAACGCGCGAGCCGACCTTCTGTAGATTATGAGGAATAATAAAAGGTCTAGTCCGTATTACTAAAAAGTGTTTTTCGATTCACTTATACCTCATAGCTTCCACTCACTTTCCTTAGATAAGAGGACTTACTGGTTGACTGACGCACGTTTCGACATGCTCCCCGATTTACGTACTGAGCATAATTAACTACGCACGTCCTTTTAGTGTAATTGCGCGAATAAAATAATCAAACGGTCTTACCCCGTTACATAACAAAAAAGTAGCAGAAAATGAAAAAAATGAAGAGATGATACCTAACCAAGTGTATTCAAACGAGTCACCAAAATGAGATTATAAAATGATTTTTCTTGATGCTGTTAATAAAATTCCAGCTGGGTGCGAAAACAAGGTTTTGGAGATCATAATTGAGGAACTAGAAAAATTTGACAAAGAAATAAAAGAAAATTGATTAAGTTATTTAAGTTATTAAGTTATTGTAACAATTTTTGTATGCTACCGAACTGCTCAATAAATATGAATTTTTGGTAAAAAGAATTCAATAATTGTTTTCTCGTTGATAAATTCATTTTCATCTTTATAATGTAATGTAATCACAAAATTTATATTTTTTCCCACTGCCATGTGCTTGACTTTTTTTATAAAGAATCAACTATTTCTAATTGTAATAGGCTATAAATCTTATTTTTAACAATGTTATTCAAAAATAGCCTCTATGTTTTTTTATTTAATATGGTAAAAAGAATATAATGATTATTTCTCGTTGATAATAAAATATATTTTTCATCTTTATATGTGATCACAAAATTTACATTTTTTCCCACTGCCATGGGACAGAACCTTGAGGTGAAACGAAGTATATACACAATTGTTCACGTAGCCTAAAATGTTGTATTATATTTTCTACATCTTGAGGTTCGTTTGGCAGCACTTGTTGATTGTTGATATTATTTCATCTATTGCCTACTTCGTTATATTTGAAATCCAGTAACATATTATGCAGGCATACTGTACTCATAATAATTTTTTCTGTCGTTGAAAGTTTTCAATCCAAAGATGATTGGTGAATTAACCAAACCGATGCCAATTCACCAAAAGCGCTTTCAATTATTCTCCGAGCAAAACTCATCCTGTAATTAAAGAACCTTTCTAACACGGTTAAATGGTTATTTCTAACGAATGGTTTCATTAAATATGTTTTTAATGGAAATATCCCATCTCCCATGAAATGAAAAGGAAAGACTATTTGTGAATTTGGTAACTGTGTAGAACGTGGTAATTGAATTTCATTTTGTAGAAGGGCATGTTCAAGATCACTATGGGCAAAAATACTGGCATCGTTCAAAGAACCTGTAAAATTGCTAAGATGTAATTCTTACAATGAAAACTTAATATTCTTTTTTTCATTATTTAGGTATATTTTGATGATCATCATACCATAATCTTCAATATTAGCCCATATGAAGCGTTTTTTTGAATCACAGCAAGCCATGCTGAAGAACACTATGCTGAAGAATTTTTTGTAATTGTAAAATAGACTCCCACTATTGGGTAGCTTTTTTATCTTACAATATTTACCATCCAAAGCTCCAATACAATTGGGATAAAAAAGATCTGACATAAACTCATTTGCTATTACATGGAATTGTTGAAATGAAGGAAATTTGAGAAATATTGGTGCCAAAGTTTCACATATAACAGTACATACTTCAGGTATCACTTTTTTTATAGTAGTTTCTCCAATATTATAAAACCACTTATTTTTCTTAATACTATCAGCATGTGCTAAATAACTGAAACAGAAATGATCACATTTCATATACGCATTTATAAAAGGAACTATATATTTTGGCAACTCATAAGTATGTGAGTATTTTAATTTTAAATGTTAATACATTAATATTCATACTTACTTTAATGTTAAACTCAATCTTAATTCACTTGGTAAAGGTGGCCTCCTACTCCTTTTAATCAAACTAACACGAAGCAGTTGATATAAGTACTCAAAAATGTATACAGGTATTCTTGTGAAATTAATAAATTCTTCTTCATCATTGAGTTTGAAATATTTAAACACCCTTTGGTAACCATTATATCCTGTCAAATAATTACGCCTGATATGAGGTTTACTCCACCATCGTCGGAATAGTTTTCTTCTTCTAATATATTGAAGTACTTCCATAAAATTAAGGCCTAATTCCACTAATTGCAGTTACAAGTCTATCAATTCTCTATTATTTGCCATCTTATAGACTGCAATAATGTATAGGTTAGATAGGCGTTCATTAAATGTGGTACGTTCGGCGTTACAGTTTTAAACAACAGTCATTTTTGCTCACTACCGGTAGTGTTGGTACTAAATAATCAAACTAGATATTTTTAGTGATGTTACTAGAGTTGCGACTCGCGTCTGTACCCGTCCGCATTCAGACGTAGCTATGGGACCGGGATCTTAAGCATGCGCTATAGTAGTTTTATTCGATTTGGGGAACCTTTGGACCCCATAGTTTATTTCATTCAAATATTAATTAATAAAACTTATAAAATTTCCGTTTAATTATTAATTTATTTTTCAACTATACATTAAATATAATCTTTATTTTCAGAAGTCGACAGCTATTTCGAAATATTTAGATGAATTTTTATATGTAATACTGTCAATTTCATCGATACCTTCAAGTTCAGATTGCTTCTGTCTATCTTTAATTCATATAAATAATTTTTGTACATTCGTAACGGCACATACAAAGTTAGCTCAATTATTGTAATGATATATACGAGTACATAACGTTCCTAATGCGAAAGGTAATATGTTCAATGGCGGACATCTCATGTCGCTTTCATGATCCAAAATTTTTCTATAAAAGGAAAAAACAAAAAAATAGTTTCTAATTAATAATGATTTTAATTTCTAACAAAAGATAATTTTTATAATTGCTTTTCGGATTATATTTTTTGTAACCATTGTTTCTTTTTCAATCCTTTTACATAAGTATTTCTAGAATTATATTAATTATTATTTAGTACACGTTGTAAATTTTTATATGGTATAATGCCAGATTTCCATAATAAACCATGATGAAACATTTCTAAGAATTTATTTAATTTACGACACGTGATAGGAAGTTGAAACCAATAATATGGTGATTCAGTTGGAACAGTATCAATATCAGACCGTTTTTTGGTTTAATTACGAGGACGTTTTCTCGGTTTGGTTTTCTTTTTCTTGGTTTTCTTTTTCTTTTTGTTGAGAGTAATTCAAACCAGCTTTTATTAAACAAAGGAAGAGAGAAAAGAATACAAATGGATAGTGGCGCAGTCAAAAAAAATGAAAAAAAAAGCATACGAGAGGGAATGTTCACATGAATATCTGAATTGAGCTTTTATCTTGTCGATCCGTGTTGATGAAGGTGAAGAGAGGGTGACGTCACAGTTTTGCAACCATTATCTCTAAATGTTTTTGTCGTCAGCCTTAAGCTGATAATGTATTTCGAGAACAAGTCAAATCCTGCAGTTGGTTAACTCACAACATGATTGTTTGTGATACTTGTTGTCTATTTATTGAACAAGTTTAAACTAGCAGCAAATTGAGTGTTGACGTCACACAATCCCCCTAAGACACTAGTAATGGTCGAATGGAGGCGACACTTTTAGAGCCAATTTTGCCTCCTTCCAATGGGACTTAAGAAGGATCAGAGAGCGCTCTTATGCCTCAACCCTCTGTCTAAAAGTAGGTGCATCGTCGTCAGTTACTTATTTTCACTCTAACAGTGGTTTAGAGTAGACTGAACTCTCCAGACCATCCAGTCATGGCATCATCCAGACTCGTTTCTACCGGAAATCCACTATTAGGCAATCATTAGAAGTGAGAGATTGAGAGAGAGGACTGGGCGATACATAATCCAGGGTGTTCTTCGGGAATCAAAACATTCGAAGTAATTGTTCCCGGTTTACTCATCTGCCTTCTACCAACATCGCTGCTACTCTACCTATACTACATATTTAATTTATATTTTTTATTATAATTTATAATAAATAAATATACATAAATAATACAATAAACGAATCTTTGATTTGATAAAATTGTGGTATGTTACAGAGCACTGAAAAGTAGGGAATACGTATCTTTAATCAGCTAATATTCAATCAATTTTCAATAACTTTTATGAACTTTACAATTAGTTTTATTCATTCCTTAAATGGTGAACAATAATAATAGTCTTCAAAAAAGTGTTTGAAGCATAATGATTTTTTACACGAAGCACAGCGAACTATTGCAATATTACTGCAGCCTTCAATCTCGTAATGCGTTTTTCAAGAATCGCCAAAGCTGAAGTCGACAGGGTTTTCAAATTTTCCAGGGTTTACATCAAGGTAACCACTTTTGTACCAAGAATATTTAATAAGATTTTTATATCTTGGGGACGAAAATTGGTTGTGGGCTAGAGATTGCAGTTTAATAATATTATTAAGTTTATACAATTGCATATCATAATCCATTAAAATTACTTTGTCTGAAAAATGGCTAACATAATTTTTCCAACTGCGAAAGCCAAATAGGTCTAAAGGTTGAATTTTTCCTGTAGTTCCTATAGGAATTTTTTTATATTTACTTCTTTATTAACAGGTGTAACTTCGTCTACTATTTTAGGACAATGCCCACTCCAAGAATCTATTAATAATATACATTTAGGACCAACTTCCTGAAAATATATTTTTTGTAACCAAATTTTAAAATAATCAGAAAAAAATTATGTTTTTTAATGTTGTTGTATAGTTTGCGGGTATTCTCGTAAAAATTTTACTTTCGGTAAATAAATATTGAAAAATACGTGAAGTCAGTTTTCCAGATTTTGATGCTTCAACATGTTCATTTATAGGTCGAAATAAATTAGATTCAACAACGTCGCAACTGCCTTATAGAACTTACTTTCTTAAACTTTTGTTACACTGATTCAAGACTCAAATTTTTTGTTTGTTTACTGCTTCTCCAGTATTCCACTGCTTTTAATTTATAATCATATGATATATCTTCTTCATCTTTAGTACATTAATTTGTTGGTGAAAAAGGAGAATCTGGAAAGTGATGCAAGATTTCATCTTCAACAATTTCAGCTTCCATATCTTTAAATGGGTCTCGAAAATCTAACGTTTCATCTGTTATTATTTCCAATTCATTACAATCATTCATTGCATCTAATAAAATCGTTTCAATTTTATTTGCGACCTCAATTTCTTTAAAGTTAACTTGACTTTCGGGAATATTTAAAGATTGAAAAGCCGTAAGAACAACATTGATCACGCTTATTGGATTTATTTTCATATTGAATCCTATAAAATTAATTAGTTACTTCTAATAAAATTAAAATTAAAGTCTATTTTTAAATAAGTAACTATAAGTATTCAAATATTATGTATATAATCAAATAAAAATTACATCTAAGAAAAAAAAATTTGTAATTAAATTATCGAATTTATATGTATTGTAACGGGGTGAATGCTTCGCCTTGTTATTTCAATTATTTATTCGCGCGATTGCATCGAAGAGAGCGCGGTGCTATCGAAACGTTCAAATTCGTTAGTTGGAGAGCAGGAAGGGACGGGAGTCAGTCAACCAACTTGCTACTAGTGAGAAATAATAACAGCGAAATTATAATCAGTATCACATGCGAGTTAGCTTATTTCCCTATTCTCTACAGTATACTTGGCCCGCGTATTTATGTTTACAAAGCGCGCTCGTCAATAACATGCTGCGTCGGAGCGATCGCAGCTTTTTGTTCGCCGGGTTAGCACATGCACGCTACCGATTCTTACAAAGTACGAGGGGTTAGCAACTATTTTCGCGCAGTCATGAGATTAATAAAACAAAGTCGCGATATAAAGCTGACCAACTTACCTTTGTATCGATTGTACTACTCGCAAGGGAAAAGGAGACAAGTTCGTTATCGTCAGTCCTTCAGAGGAGCAGTCCGCTCTCGGTTTCGCCCTCGATGGCAAAACTCTCCACTCACGCTCACTCACGCATACTCGGAAAATCGGCTGGCTCACTTCTTATTCCTCGAGGAAACTTTGGCGGCAAAATCTGGCTTATTGCTCAGCGGCTGGATGCTCGGATAACTTATCCTCGACTGGTTCATTTATATTCGCGCGCGTTCCGTCGCGTCTCGTACCGAGTTCTCTTATTCCATTTTCCCCAACCAGTAGGTGCTACCCTCGCAGGCAGCCGCATGGTTGAGGCGATAGCGCTAATAAGACGTTTACCGTCACAGTATATTTATTAGACTTACCTTTATAGTAATAATAAAATTTAAATTTATATACCACAATTATCTTCTAATAACAACACAAAATAAGTTTTTCAAAAAATGTATTTAAAAGAAATATTAAAAATGATTAAAACATTTACATCTAGAAAGCACAAAAATTAGACTGAACTTTTTAAAACGTATAAAATATTAAAAATATCATCGAAGTAATTTATTTGATAATATTATATGACGAAGCGATAAGCATAAAAAATTAAACGGAGAGAAAGATAAGATAAACTTTATGTACATACTGACTACATTATCAATTCTTAAGATAAGATACGATGGTAAAAATAGTCTGAATCAATATATTATGGTTTTTTTGCAATGTAAACCTTTTTCAAACTATTGCGGAATCCTTTCTGCGGATTCCTCTTACTAGTCTTGCTGACTGAGGGGTTATGTAGGATCCCCGAAAAAAAAACAGGCCTACCCACTAAACCGCCATCTTCTTGGTGTCCTTCCCCTAGCCAGCGACTGTATTAATATTACTTCTGACTGGAGGTTCTGTCTGTGTTCGTCCGTTCGTGTCGTTCCTCCGTATCTCGTTACGTCGTGTCATTTCGTCTGCTCAGTCGTCTGTCAGGCAGTCATCCGCGTTCTTACATCTCAGTATAGTTTCCGTCTAGATATCGACTAAGCACCACCATTCGGTTTCACGCAGCATCACGGCCACAATGTTATCAAGGGTGATGCTGCCGACCGTTCCTTCCAGTTCCTGTCTGAGTCTTGTCCAGCGGTCACACGCGAAAAACGTGTGTTCCGTGTCGTCTCGTTCGTGTCCACAGTACTTACAGTCGGGTGTTCGTATTCTGTTCATATTGTAAAGATACCGTCGGAAGTACCCGTGGCCCGTCAAAAGGTGGGTGACGTAGAAATTTACATCACCAAATTTTCTTTCGAGCGACAGCCTCAAGTCCCGTATCAGTCGTCTCGTCCAGTTACCACCTAGTTCCTTTGTCCATCGCCCTTGCCATATATCAATTGTCGTGTCACGCTCGGCGATTGCAGCGTTCTTCCGTCCTATGTCCGCGCTGTTCCTGTAAATTGTTTTGCGTTCAAAGGTCAGAAGATCCACGGGTATTACGCCAGCTACCACCAAAACAACCTGCTCAAAGACTGTTCGCTTGCTCCTAAGCGATTCACAGTACGCCCTGTCTCTGTACCATCATCATCGTCTTACCGTATTTCTTTGTCTTCAGGGAGTCTGCCCATATTTCCGCACTGTATAGAAAGATCGAGTGAGTTGTCGCCATTAACAGTCGTCGTTTCCCCTATCTCGGTCCCGTCGTTTTTGCCATCAGGCGACTCAAGGATGCTATCCTCTCTGCCGCTTTCCGGATGATTTTCTGAATATTAGGCCAGAAGGTCATCTTCGTATATCGAGGGTTACCCCAAGGTACTTGACCTCCTTCTTGGTCTCCATCTCGCATATCCCCACCCTCATGTGCAGTATCGTCTGTATGCATCTTCTCGTGAGAAACATCAGTTCCATTTTTTCTGTTGCGAGTTGTAGTCCGTGGTCTGTCATCCATCGTCTGACTCGTCTCATGGTCTGATTCAACGCTAGTTGCGCCAGCTCGGGGGACCTCTCTGTAATCACCGCCACCACGTCATCAGCGTAGGCGACGAGGGTCACTCCGAGCGGCATCCTAGTCCGAAGCAAGCTATCGTATAAGCCATTTCAGAAGTCAGGTTGCAGTATCGACCCCTATGCCACCCCAGCGGTGACCTGTCTCGTTACTTGTCCTTCGATCGTTTCCTACGTTATCCGTCTGTTTTTTTAGTAATCCTCCACAACCCGAAGCAGGAATGGAGGGATCCTGAAATTGCTTTTCAGCGCCTCCAAGATATCCTTCCACCTAGCCGAGTTAAAAGCATTCCTAAAGTCGAACGTCGCCATCAACACTATAGGTCGCGCTGCGTGGTAGTGTCTGTCTAATTCCAGGAAAGACTCGACCACCTTTTGGATAGCTCTTATCGTCGATCGACCCCTCCTGAAACTGAACTGCAAATCTGATAAGCCCCCTCCGGTCTGTATCGCGTCCATCAGTGTTGGTCTCAGTAATTGTTTAAAGTGTTTACCAGTCATGTTAAGTAAACTCAACCGTCGGTAAGTCGAAGACGTGCCTAGATCGCTCCTACCTTTTGGGATAAGAATGAGCCTGCCACCTTCCACCGGTCGCTGAACGTTCCTGTCGTCAAGCACGTGTTGTACATGTCGAGGAGTATCTCCGGCCGTAGACGAGCCACAAGCCGGAGGATCTCGGATGGTACTCCGTCCGGTCCCGTCTTCATCACATTCGTTGCTCTGATAAGCTTCTCAGCGGCAAAGGTGGGGAGCATTTGTGCGTCCACGTTATCCATCACGTTAGTCCTAATCGGGTGCGTTGGAAACAATCCGTCAACAATCCGTCCTCCTATTTTGGCATCTTTAAGTTCCGATGAGACTTGGATCCCTAGTTTCCCGGTCACGATCTTGTAGCCGCTTCCCCAGGGATCCTCTTTCACCTCCTCGCAGAGCTTACTCAAGCATTACGTCTTGCTGTCCCATATTGCTTTCGTCAGCGTCTTCCGTGCTGTTTTGTATATGACTTGGAGGTTTTGCCCTTCGCGTCCGCCCTCTGCCCTTGTCGTTGATTTGTCAGGCATATCCAGCGTAGCTCGGCTATCTTGTTCGTCCACCAGTATTATGGTTGTCTTTCTTGTATCTGTCGACGTTTCGGCATTGTGCTTCTGCACAAGATGTTTATTAATTAGGTCTACGGCTGCTGTACACTAGGACCAGCGGACGTGCGGGGTGAACCTGGTGGTAAACGTGAATAGCAGTCGCGGGGATCAGGCAACCGGACCAATCAACATTAACATTGTGGTGGGATCCACGGGTGAGGTACCCACGCTTGTGAAACCGTTGTGGTCCACCCCTAATAAACGCGATAGGTTGCCACTGACCCCTAGGGAGCCAGAAATTCCTCGGGGTACCTTGTCCCGTGCCCAGTGGGAGGTCTGTAACGTTTGCCACTACCCAGGGGTAACCCACACGAACCGTTACCCTCGTGTCCGGCAGCATCTTGATCTCGTCAATGACAGGCTGGACTGTTAAAGAACCAGTCGAGGATTAGCAATCCGAGTATTCAGCTGCGTATAACAACATTACGAGTTTTCCAAGTTTTCCGAGAGTGCTGAAGTGATCCAGCTGATAATTACCGAGACTTATACTTCTGTTGCTACCGTTACGAGTGTGTGTGAGTGAGTGAGAAGTTTCGCCATCGTAGGCGATACCGAGGGCTCGAATCCCCTCTGTAAAATTGAACTGAGGTACCGGAAGCGGCAATTCGGACCTGTTTCCCCCTTGATAGTGTGACCATATATTAAGGTAAGCTGGCCAGCTTAGTACCGTGATTTTTAACGTATGACTGTAGTTAATAAATTGCTATTCCTTCGTACCGGCGACTCTGTAAAAATCGGTAGCATGTATGTAAACTAATTTTGCGAACAAAGAATTGCGGACGATCCGGCGACGCATGTTATTGTCGCGCGCGCTGCGTAAACATAAACATGCGGGCCAAACATTTTGTAGAATATAGGAAAATGACTACTAACTCACGTATGATCGAAACGTTAATTTTACTGTTGTGATTATTAGTTAGTAGTAAGTTGGTTGACTGACTCCCTTCCCCACCTTCTCTCCGATTAATAAACGCGAATATTTCGATTTCACCGCGCGCATTCCGAAACAAGAACGGATTAATCACCCCGTTACATTTTATAACATATATATAAAATTCTACACTTAAAGAGTAATTGGAAAATACCGTTTTAGTGCTATTAAATCAGAGGGTTGTAACCCTTAGTATTGAAACCTATATGCTGTTATTGCGTTTTTCATGGCAATTCTTTTCCGTTTTGTTTTATTGATAAATGATGAATAGAACCGAAGATATTGATGGAAACGTGATTTTGGGGGTAACTTTCGGGAGTGGGTTTCGTCCACTAGAAGTAAAAATTAGCCGAAAAAATACTTATCACCTATTTTTCAATGCACCATATCGTACCACAATTTTATAAAAATCGGGGATTCATTTATTGTGTTATTTATCTATATTGCTTGTTAATATGGTTTAAGGGCAGTTCATCCCCGTAACAAAGGATTATGCGGAAACACCGAAACACATTAACTTTCTTTCATCATTCTGTATTTCAAAAACATTTTTTTATAATTTTATAACAGATCTATAAAATTCTACACGTTGCGAGAGGGGTCAGCCACCGTGCACCTTGGGCTGAGCTCTGCTAATTTTTACTCGGTTCTATCGCGGTAAAGAAAGCCGGCGCTGACTTTTACGGGTCGATGTTTGCTCTGGTTGGGGAGGATGATTCAAATAATCGAACACTTTAATTAATGTATGTTACATATGGCGATCTCATGTATTGACGCCCTTTCACAAGTACTCGTTACAAGATTTCTTTCGCCGTGGCGAGGGTGCTCGCTCAGCCTTTCCGCGACCAGAGTTCGCGGGATCACGCGAGCGAGATCGCTCAGCGCGCGCCATAAAGTACGCTTAATATACTGAAATCCATAATCGGGCGAGAGCTGGCGCGAGAAAGAATAATTTGGCTTTGGACCCACCGGGTACCGACAGTCCGTCGGTAGAGAGGCGACGCCGGTGAAAACGTAGACAAAATAAAATAAAAAAATTACACGAGGTAATTGTGATTTTGTGTGTGTGTTTTGTTTCAAGTCAACTAAGTTTAAATATCATTGTTTTTTTCTACAGATGGATCTCGCGCAGCTGAATAATTTAACTTGTAATCAATTCAAACCCACGATGAAGATTCGTGAATTGGACACAGAATCCAAGTATATGATCACCAGACTCAAACAAGTTGACACACGATACGGTGCAAAAATCGTAGCCGAAGTGAACGAGGAGTTTCAGCTGTTTCTACCAAACAAGGTATCGAGTGCACTGATCGTGAATGAAAAACTGTTCAACGATATGTCGGATTACGCTAATAAACTTAAATTATTTCTCAGCCATAAGGGTAATGGTTGTATAGAATTTACAACTGTATAAATATATGTATATCAATGTACGCATAACAAGAAAAAAAAAGAAGAGAATAAAGTTCCTTTATATTTTTTTCAAATCAAAATATGTGTGTGTGTTTATTTATTAATTCTTCAATCTACATAGTTTTTCTTTTTTTTCTCTACAATACGGTTCTATTTATCCAACTATTGTGCGAATCATCAAATCCTAACCATTTTACGAAAACTCGATTACCACGCCTCTTAATAACCTTTTCCACTAGATAGATGTCGGGATATTTGGTTTTCTGAAGTTCCTGTTCGTAGAAGCCACCTAGGATAGGCTTATTTTGATAATCTTTCAAATGATAAGTAGTTGGATTTGTTGGTGCCACGCGCACAATTGTAAATATATCCGTTGACCAATTTGGTGTATATCCCTTTTCAAATACTTGCTTCGCTTTGCTCACTCTGACTTTGTCGCCAACTTTGAACTTTGGCTTTTTTCTTTCTCTTCTTCTTCCCACGTATTGTATAAATTCTTTTAATACTTGAGCTTGATTCGCCGCTGTAACTTGGATAGGTTTTATACCAATAGTTTTGTGTTTGCGATTATTGTAAGCAGCTGTGAGCTCCGGTAGTACGTCGAACCATTTGTAGTTCTCACGGAGACTAAACTTTTTCCACATAGCGTTCTTCAACGTGCGATTAAATCGTTCGCATATCGAAGCTTTGAGCGAACTATTGGTAGAATACAGATTGATATATTGTTTCAAGAGAGCTTGAAAATCTGTATTGTAGAATTCCTTGCCTCTATCCGTATGAAGATTCTTTGGCCGTCTACCTTTCGCTAAAATAGATTTCATGGCCGCTGTCACATCGCGACCGGTTTTCCTTTTCATTGGCACAGTCCACGCGTGCTTGGAAAAATTATCAATTGTCGTGAGAAGCCAATTATAGCCGCGATTTTGTCTAGAATAGGCCTGCATATCGACGAGATCGGCTTGCCACGTCTCATCGATACCTCGAACGTCGTACTTTCGTCTTGGATAATTACGTCTCGTTGGTTTGTGCAACTCCTCCACCACCGCTTCCATCTAATCGACTGTTTTCTAAATTTTCAACACTTAACTTTATTCGTGGTAATTCCTCTTTGATAATTGCATCCAAATCCTCAAGATCACTCCTTAATCGTGCGATCACGTCTCTCGTAGATTTGATTGCCATCTGAACGATGTTTTCCGCAGTTTATAGCATATAATTTATAGCATCTTCAGCCTTCCGCCGAGGAACAAGATTTTCCAATCTTTTATTCTCTAGATCGTAATGGTACTCGGTCGTGAGATTGAACCCAATACCGGGCGGACCGCGAAGACCGTGAACTCCTTGCTCTTTATATTTACGTCTGAATACGTCGACGTTCATTTTCATAATGCTCGAATGATAGGTATGCTCTTAGTATATATATCCACCCTCGCGTAATTCTTCGATTATCGAATGAATTTCGTTGATGTGATTATTGTTACCAGCTGATTGCTCAGCCAATAACAATCGAAGACGATCAACGAGCTCATTCGGATCATCCCAGTATACGTAATCCATAGAAGTATTGTTTCGAGCAATCTTGTAGGTAGGCAAAGACGTGTCAGTCGTCTGTAGCAGCCCCTCGCCTCCTTTTGTATTTTTTTTAGTCAAACCAAATAACGGACCAATTATGTTATTGAATTTATTACTATTGTGCGCTGGTATAGCCTCGTTTGGATTATTTTTCTTCCTATGAATATAAGAAATCTCCAAGATTTCTTTGTAGCTCTTGAGATCATTGGAAGTGATTAAACTTTAATCAGGTTGCTTTGCAACCAGTAACTCCATCAAATCCTGTGTTTTTGGATAATTGAAATCATCGACGTCTACGTTATCTTTGTCAAAAATCACCGTAGATTTACCAAGCGTGTATGATCCATTTCGTTCTTTACGTACTCCATAAATCAAGTCCACGAAATTCGAATCACTTTTATCCAATGCATTCGTGTACTTGTCGCCAGCTAAATGCTCATCCTCGCTCGGTTCGTCGGATAAACTGTTATAAAACTGTGTAGTATTGTGCGTGACAGCAGCATTGCTATCTCCGCCACTAGACTGAGTGGTTTTGTACTTGTCGACATTATCAGCCGAATTAATTTCGTATTTTAATTTTTTTTATTTAGAAATTTCGGCTTTTTAATAACTGTAACGGGAGTTTCGGGGGGAAGATTTTTTTTTGTTCCTTCTCACATATTATGACTTTAAGAGGATCGACTATTGGTTTGAATGTCTTATTCAAGACTTCGTCGGTATACTCTCGGTCATGCTTCAATAAACTATATTTTCGTCTTATCGCGTCTTGCGCTTTTACGAGTTGAGAAAGCACATGTTTTTCCCTTTGATGATCAGCCATGTTAACGCTTCGACGATCATCGAGAGACTGTGTACCGCATTACTATCGTGATATATTTATAACAAAACAATCAAAGCCCTTTCGATATCTTCCACAGTTTATAGCTCTGTCTTTGTCGATCACTAAAAACCCATATTTATCATCCAACTAGCATTTTGCACAAAGTTCTTTAAATTGATTGTAAGTCATATCTGAATTAACATGATCGTCGTATATATGTTTCATTTTTCTTTCGTCTTGTCGAAAAATTGCTAATAAATTGACGTTATCTCTCACGAGATGCTTAGGAATACGCGAGTACGTTTGCGAGAGATAGAAACAGTCGATGCTCCTATGTCTGCCCATACAAAAGAAAGCGCGTACATTGTCCTGTTTCTCACAGGCGATGTCGTCGAATATCATAATTGAATTAGGCAATGCATGCTCGGGATCGATCACGGATTCGTGCTCCTTGAACGGAAAATACTTCACTCCGTCTATCGGTTTTAACGTCTCTTCCAATAATTTATACTTTGTCTGATCGAGCGATTTCGGGTACACGTTAACATTGTCGAATCTAACGCCATTGGGGTGAGTGATAAGCGCCAAAAGACTGTTGGTCTTGCCACAGTTGGACGGACCACAAAAAATAGCTCTGATGCTATTCGGCAGTAAATCTCCGTGACGCTTTGGTTGCTTATCCTCCCGCACGATAACGTCAAAATTTTCTGCGGGAAGTTTTACACTTTATATCTTGAAATTTATACTCACGAGACAGAGTTCGAACGATAACAGACCACATGGCTATATATATACCTGTTTTTATAGTTTAAAACGTTAGTCGTGTGTTGGACTTGGTCGAGGGACGATCATATGCAAACGTCAAAGAGCAAAGAAAGAACGAGGATTCGTCAATAATATCATTAATAAACTTCCATTTGAACTCCATATTCCAGGCTATCAATACTGCAGACCAGGAACTAAGTTACAGACACGTTTAGCTCGCGGCGATCCAGGAATCAATCCTCACGACGCAGTTTGCAAGTAACACGATATAGCGTACTCGAAAAATCGAGAAAATATCCCGGCTAGAAATATCGCAGACAAAATTTTAGCTGAAAAAGCGATCAAAAGAGTCTTCGCTAAGGATTCAGGTTTTGATGAGAAAGTAGCTGCTTACGCTGTATCTAACGCCATGAAATTAAAATCAAAGTTTGGTATGGATCTCGCGAAGAGAAGAAAGAAAACCAAGACGAAGGGACGCAAGAAAACGAAAAAGTTGGTTAATTTGAAAAGCGTGATTAAAGCGGCCACATTCAAATGGTCCAAGGGTAAATGTGCGCGCAAAGTCATCGGTTCTGCTTTGAAAAAAGCTCGTACAACCGTTAAAAAAGCTGGTGGAAAAGCAAACTTCAATGTTCCACGAATTCTGCCAATATCAACTAAGATGGGTGGAGCTTTGCCCTTCCTCATACCACTTTTTGTAGGCTTGAGTGCAACTGGCGCTCTAGCTGGTGGCGCCGCGGGAATCGCAAAAGCCGTGAACGATGCAAAGTCTGCAAAACAGCAACTGGAAGAGAACAAGAGACACAACAAAACGATGGAGACCATTACTCTGGGAAAAGGCCTGTATCTCAAACCTTATAAAAAAGGCTATGGACTTTATCTCAAACCTTATCTGGGATCAGGTTTGAAAAAAAAAAAAGTTCAAAATAAATTTACCGGATAGAGCGCTGACAAATGCCGACTTGATGACGTATGCAAAAGTTTTGAGTATACCAAATTTTCGCGGAGTCTTCATGAAAAATGACTTACCGAGTTCTGGACCATATTATCACGAATCAGCTATAGTCAATATTGATGGCGTCAAAAGAACAGGAACGCACTGGGTGGCGTATCGCAAAATCGGAAAAAACGTTACATATTTCGATAGCTTTGGAGATCTTAGACCACCTATTGATTTAATGATGTATCTTGTCGATATCGAGATCAAATATAATACGAAAAGATATCAAGATTTCAATTCTCACGTATGCGGTCATCTTTGCTTACAGTTTTTGTGCGAGGGTATAAAAGTAAAGGCAACGTGAAAATATCGGTAGTCATGTTCACACAATCATGAAGGATTCGTTAACTCTGACGCTCTCGGGTAATTCTTCACTGTTGGAAGCGCACTATTTCCCACCAATCGAACTATCACAGCATAAACATTACAAGTTGGGCTTAGCCGAGTTTCTAACGTTCAACTCGATACCTAATATCGACGTACATAATAATAAATTTTACGTCGCAAATCAAATTATCGACATACCTATCGGGACCTACGAGATCGACGACATTGATAAATTTCTTCGCAAAGCTGTGCAGCCTCTCCGTACTGATAATAATAATAATATAATATTTAGTTTGAAACCAAACAACAACACCTTGCATTGTACAATCAAGTATTCCGAACCTATCGATTTTCGTCCGTAGAATTCTATCGGACTATTGGTGGGTTTTTCACAACGTACATTAGAGGCAAACATTTATCACAACTCTGAACTTCCCGTTAGTATTCTCAGAGTGAACGCTGTGAGAGTCGAGAGTAATATAACCGCTGGAGCTTTCTTGAACGGAAACACCGTTCACGATATTCACGAATTTTTTCCAGCAGTACCCCTGGATATAAAATTATTGAAATTTCCTCTCGCGTGATTTATCTCCCAGTTACGAAAAAGTCTATAGATTATTTACAATTACGCATCGTCGATCAAGACAGAAATTTAATTAATTTTCGCGGTGAAGTCATAACCATCAGATTACACCTCAAAAGCGTATAATGGGAATTGTTTACGATTCAAAGAGTGGTAGGGACTATATAAGCATTGAAAAATGCAAACCCATCATCAGTCGTCGACTGAAATTGAAAACGTCAACACGACGAACTCCAGTCATCAATCGTCATCGGAAAGCGAAAGCTTTAACACGTCAAAGCATAAAGTTCCTAAAAAGTCTTGGGTTAAGAGTAGTTCCAGGTGGAAAATAAATTGCCTAATATTTTCTTTTTGCTGCTGCTTTCAACGAAACAATGGAGAACATTCTCGAAATACAGTCACCTGTCGTCTTCGATGAATCTTTGGCTCATTACGAGATCCACGCTCATCAACCTTACATCAATTCATCGTTCAAAAATAGTGACGAGATTCGTATATCAATTCAACATCAAGACTTGTGCCTTTTACCATCTCGCAGCTCGTTACACATTTGTGGACGATTACGCATCAACAATAACACTTTGTTAACGAATACTGATTTTGTTAATAATGCCATTTGTCACATGTTTGAAGAAATTAGGTATGAGCTGAATGCTATAGAAATAGATAAATGTAAGAACGTTGGTCTCACAACCGTTATGAAGAACTAGTATCTCTCATTCCAAGTCAAACCTTGATTGCCGAAAATGCCGGATGGATAAATACCTTAGAACAAGAGGACCGTAAAATAACTAATGCGAATGGCGACTTTGACATTTTGATTCCCCTGAATTAATTCTCGTAAGATCGAGTGATTTAAATGCAGTTTATCAAACGAAGAAGACCGTGGCCAACGTTGAAGCTTACGAAGAATTCAAGATTAATGTAACACGTCTCGAATGGCTTATGCCCTATGTGACTGCATGGAATGCAAAGAAAATACGTCTACTCCACTTTCTAAAAAGCGAACGAAGTATTTCAATGAGTTTTCGTAGTTGGGAACTGTACGAATATGCAGCGCTGCCTGCAAACACAAATCATGTCTGGACAGTTAAAACGACAAATCAGTTGGAGAAACCACGCTACGTCATCTTAGCCTTCCAAATCAATCGAAAAAATGAACCAAACTCTAACGATAGTATATTTGATCATTGTAACATCAGAAATGTAAAACTGTACCTCAACTCTCAGTACTATCCATACGGTAATCTCAACATTGATTTCAGTAAAAACCAGTACGCAATGTTGTACGATATGTATGCCAATTTTCAAAACGTATACTACGGTAAGGATGCCGAACCGATGCTCAAAAAACTCGAATATAAAAATTACATGACACTCGTAGTGATTGACTGTTCGAAACAAAACGAATCATTAAAGACTGCTCCAGTAGATGTGCGCTTGGAGTTCGAAACCAGAGAAAATATTCCCGAAGGAACTACAGCGTATTGTCTTATTCTACACGATCGCATCGTTCAGTATAATCCGATAAATGGAGATGTGAAGAAACTTATTTAGGAGAGGAAGGAAGGGTATTAAAGAATTGACTCTTTCCTTAAGCAGCTCAGTAGTAGCTTTCTATCGCAATGGAATACGTAGTGGATATGCAAGGCTTCATGATGCCTGGCAAATCTTATGCCGTGAAAGAGTTAGCGATACTCCCACTTAACTACAACGAAGAACCGCTCGTACGCTTGTTCAAACCTCCCTTTCCATGGCGAAGGCTAACGGAGAAATATAAGCGAGAAAATCTCTGGTTAGAACTCTACTATCATGGATTAACATGGAACTCTGGCGATTATAAATACGAAGAGCATAAATTCATCATCACAGATACACTCAAAGATGTCACAAAAATTTTCGTTTCCGGAGATTTGAAAAAAGAGTGGTTAGAACGATATGGCCTCAAAGTTTTCGATTTGAATGATTGGGGCTATTCGCCTTTCGAAAAATTAAAATCAGTTACCGTGTGCCCTAATCATAACGGCAAATACGTAACGACATGTGCACATCAAAACGTTAAAATAATGAAAAAGTTTTATATCGATGGCTGTTGTATGGATTGGGAAGAGAGCGATGATGTCGTTGAAGGATTTCTATAGTAAATACTTTGTAAATACTTTGTAGAATAATATGTACTTTTTTAAGAACATGTAGAATATGATATATTTTTTATCAATAAAAAAATTTTTGTTTCAATTGATACAAAAAAAATATTCTTTTATTTTTTATTAAACCATCCAAAAAAAGCGAAATTCTTCGCTGACTCTGACGATGACAGAAGCAGCAGCAGCAGTTCATCTTTTTATAATAAATTTTGTATTTTTTTTATCAACAAATTTAGACAAAAAAATGTTTATTTATTAGTTGAGGTGGTGTACAATGATGACATGTATAAATATGATTATTTCTTCTTTTCGTTATTGAACTGCTGATAGCCTTTTTGTCCAGGAAAATTTTTAGTATTGTTCGAAAATTTGGAAATACTTTGTTTCCATGTCGATGATTCTTTGTTCTTCTTTTCGGCCGGGTCTTCCTGTGGAAGACAAGAGTTCTTTACTTTAGATTAGCGATCCATTTTATTGGAATGCTGGTTGATGAAAGATTCGATAATTCTTACACTGTGCAATTTATAGTAGCTTACAACCACGAAGTCTACAAATAAAAGAAAGTAAGCAGGTACTTGAACGTTTTTTCTATTAAACCATCTTCGGTAGATGAGACACGCATGCACGCACACACGCGCGCCCGCGCGCAAATCTCGAACATAAAAAAATTATTATTCGTTATATACCAATTATAGTAAATATTTATGTATAATATTTATTATAATTAGTATATTTATTAAAATTTATTATCATTTGTATGTATTAGCGCTTGGGCCCTCCCCAGCAGCAGCAGCCGCCGGCGCCGCTGCCGCCACCTCCGCCCCCCACATATCAATCGTGTAGCTAGTATACACAATACGGTATTGCCCGTGGTAACGGTGGCTGTAGCTCTAGCGGTAGAGCATCGGCCTGCGGATCCAGAGGACGCGCGTTCGATCCCCCGATCCGTCCGTTTTTTTTTTCAGATAAATCTAAAAATTTTTAACACACGCGCGCACACACGCGCACACACACGCACACACACACACACAATAAAAAAATCAAAACGCTTATCACAGAACGCGCGCGTAGTGCATAGGAATCAAATCAATGTGAGAGGGAGAAGTGCAGAGAACGCACGCCGCATCAGATCAAGCCACATCAGATTAACTCAGTAGGGGAGGGAGGAGTGCGTAGTACGCACTGGTATAACTTAGTAGGAGGGGTGGGGGGAGGTGTGTCGACTGCGTACGGGACGATCAGCGGGGGGGGGGCGGTGAGGTGAACATGCACATACTTCAACTCAGTGAGCTGATACCCCTCTGAGTTGAGGCCCCTCTGGTTTACCTACTCACAACCGATCTAAAAATGAAAGTCACAACGACTAAAGGCATAAAATTCGTAGGCAGCGCACAAGGACGATTCTGTTGAAGCACAACCTATACCCATAATTTTGGCTCCTGTAGCAACGTGCTTGTCCAAGGTACAATAAAGACCACATTTGTATAAAATAAAACAAAAGTAAGTTTAAACAACGACAAAATTAGACTAAACTCGGGCGTTGTTTCTAAATTCTCTGAATAAAATTTTATGGATATTGAAAATGGCTATACTTTTTGGAAAACTTTACCAAAGGAAGAATACTTCATAAATACATACGACATACTATTTAAAGGCATGACAACTAATAATTCTAGTAACGACAACCACGAAATAGTTCACGCGATACACTTCAACAATGTAACATTCGCACTATCGACGAAAACCACAATAGTATAATATAACTGAGAATTCATTATAACCGAACACACAAAATTATTTATTGCGGAAAAACAGAGCAACTTAAATAAATATTTCTATGACAATGATATAATCGGATAGAAGAACAAAGTGTATCTTGACCTATTTACGTACATAAACTCTACATTTGTGTTTGTTGAAATGCATTTAAAAAGCCAAACAAAAATGTATACATCATCTTAATAATAGAAAGATGAGAAATTGAAAGAAAAATAATCAAGTCTACTCCCAAACTAATTTAGACAAAATGCAAGAACATGTGATGTTCGTATCACTTATAAATAAAATAATTCGAACTCTCGTAATATAGCTAATGAGTAAGAATTTCTTTCCAATGATTTTACTCTAATTGTTAATCAAATAAATAAGTAAATCAAATGTAAGTAATTCGAATATACATAAATAGGTATAATGTTTCGAGGAAAGTCAGACAATGCTCTAGTTTTTTATGGTGCGAATTGTCCCATAAGCAGAGCTAAAGTCTTTCTTTGATAGGATATAATTCGGCCCAAGTTTCTTATAGCGCGAGATGTTCTATAAGGTGAGCTCGAATTATAGGAAAGGATAGTCTTGCTTAGTTAATCACAATGAGAGAAAGAACTTAGGTATTAATCCAAGTTTATTCAGACTCATGCGCTCACCTTGCAAGGCTAGAAGTGAATGCTAGCCTGTGCAAAGGTGGGCTTATTTATACACAGATTTTCCCGCTTATTTTTGCAGGAGAGATTTCATCGAAAATTCCAGAGACATTCGCGAATTTTGAGAAATGAGTTTTCTTAATTTACAAGTAAATAACCATTAATAATAAGTTTTTAACACATGTTTACTTTACAGAATTTGTTATTTGTTGATTTTATACAATATACAATTGTCGCCAATAGTGTCGTCAAAAGTTATTAACTAATAAAGTTAATTAACGTGATATTACAATATTTACAATAGAAAATTATTAAATTTTCATATAACTTTATAGTTGATTAATTTTGGAAGTATTTTCCAAAATTAATTATTTAAATTAATTAATAACATTTGAATTATGACTAATTTTTCATATTTGTAACAGTTTTTTCTAATCTTAATATGCAATTATTAGATTAATTATTGCAACGATTACCGAAAATCGTTCGACTCGCGCGAGGTTAATTAGCGGCTGATCGAGAAAAGCCGCGATCGGTTCGCGAGAGAGAGAGAGGGCGCGTAGGGGCAATGACCGGGAGGGGAGCGTTCAGCAGGCAGTATGACTGTGTCACTCAGTCCGCCTGTATTGTGCAGCTAACCTTTGTTTCCCGAGCCGTTCAAGTTTTCGTGTGGTGGTGCGAACTTAGAGGTGCGAACGTTGGTGAGGTGTGCTGGGTGCAGCAGCAGCAGCAATAGTAGCAGCAGTAATAGCAGCAGCAGCAATAGCAGCAACAGCAGTAGCAGTGACAGCAGCAACAACAACAGCAACAACAGTAATCGTGGCGGTGAGGCGAGCAGCGAAGCGGCGTTTCAACAGTTTGTTGTTCGGATACGGTTGGCCACCGTATCCTCATCGTTCTCGCGGTAGGTGCACCTTCCCCTTTTTACTATTGTTAATAGCGTGCGATCCCGCGCAGCGTGCACGAGGAAATTAATTGTTGCGCGCGAGCGGTTAGTTCGCGGTAATCGCGGTTTTTTTCTCTCTCTCTCATTTAGCGTGTGTTATCATTCGCGCAAGCGTGCGCAAGACTCTCGGCAAGTGCCTTATGTAATTAAATTGCATGAATAAAGTGAACGTTAGCCTTTATTTAATCTAGTCATCGTTATTGTGTCTTTCCTTTGTCCGGAGGTCGCGTCTATATTTGTTTACAGTCGATTCGAATTCGCCGGTAGCGTAGCACGGGTCACGCGGATACCGATACACGGGAATCGTTAACTTAGTTTCCAGCAGCGGCCGCGCGAGCGCTGCTAAGCAAGGGCGACAGCGCCGCCAAGCGGTGAGTTGGGGGAACCCAACTCGGAACAGTGAAGAGACACTGCGCAGGCGCACTCCGAGACAAGGT
Organism: Phymastichus coffea; assembly: GCF_024137745.1. Taxonomy (NCBI): domain Eukaryota; kingdom Metazoa; phylum Arthropoda; class Insecta; order Hymenoptera; family Eulophidae; genus Phymastichus; species Phymastichus coffea. Next base: position 1,109,971 of record NW_026706812.1, on the reverse strand, counting down.
AGTTTGATGTGCTTCGAGCACATAGATAACTAGGCGTCGTCTAGTCATTATAAAGGTACATTCAAGAGATTATAGACTAAACGGCAGCCTGTTACATTATATAAGATTTCTAAATCATAAAGTTATCATTATCAAGTATAAACTTAATATTTTCGTTCTATAAATAGCTTATTGTTTAAATAAATTATTAATTGTTTATTTACTAATAACCGTTATTATACAGCTGTTATTAATTAAACCAATTCTTACTCATGTTCTATGTTTATTCACTTTGCATATGACTTATTTACATTTTTCTAATATTTCATATGTTAACGTAATAAATAAATCAACTTTGCATATTCATATTCATTATTATTTCATAATTGAATGTGAATTTTGTTATAATATTATGAATCTACATGCTAAAATCTATATAATCAATACTTTGTTATATTAAAATTATCTCTAATTAACATATTTTTCTTAATATCCTAAATCATTATATCTATGTCTATTATTTTGTGACGTCAAGCTGTTTATTTTGATTCGACTCTTATTTGTATACAGTCGCGTAAACAGTGAGGTGGCGCCGCTTAATGTATTGTTTTGAATAAACAGATAGATACGTTAGACTAGTTGCAGTCATTCAGTGATTTAATAAATAGCTCATATATAGGACCGTTACAAACAATTAATGTTCCTTAAAGAAAAAGCTTCATTACTTAACATAATAGCAAAAGAATGCAACGGAGGTACAACTTTAAGAGGAATATTGACAGAAAACGCACTGAAAAATATTGCTCACTGGGTGTGGCACCTAATTTGGAAAAGACTAAGGATATGGTACGTTCATCTCCGTAATATTCATGCTACTAATTATCCTCCACATTAAAAAAATAACTATAGACACGATAATCAAAGAATAAATTATATTTTTTATTATAATTTTAAATTATTATAATAAAATTATTATAATAAAATTATATTATTATTATAATAAAATTATAATAATATATTGCAACGATCTCCGAGAATCGTTTTGACTCGCATAGATTACGAAGCGGCTGAGCGTAGCAGCCGCGATCGGTTTGAGAGAGAGAGGGGGCATAGGGGCAATGACCGGGAGGGGAGGGTTTGCTAGCCAGTATGACTGCGACATTCAGTCCGGCTACATCATAGCGATTGTGTTTCGAGCTGCCAACGTACGTGAGAGTTTCGAGCGTGATCCAGGGGAGTTTTAGTACTGTATTTGTGAGTGCCGAGGTGGAAGTGCGCATCGCGCGTCGGGTGCAGAAGCTGTTGACAACGACGATCGGTGGAGTGAGCCGTGTGTCCACACTGTGTGGGGTGTATGACCCCGTCGCCGAGGACTGTCACTGAGAGCGGAGCGCCTAGGACACGCATCGTCTCACGAGGGCGACTTCAGCTCCAACGTGCTTGACCTCTGCCACTCCTGCAGCCACGCAGCGACGTCAGCTGAGCAACAGACGCAGAGGCAGCTCATCAACGACAAATTAGACGGGTACGGTTGGCCACCGTATTCCCATCAATCTCGCGGTAGGTGATAAAACGTATTAATTATTGTCAGCGTGCGATCCCGTACAGCGAGTGCGGCGATATTGTCAAGAGCGGGCGAGCGGTTGGTTCGCGGCGATCGCGATTTTCTCTCTCTCTCTCTCCCCGCGTGTATTGTCATCCGAAAATGTGTGCGTGAGTCTCTCGGCAAATCCCTCCCGTGTAAAAGATTCAAGTTAATAAAGTAGTCAGAGATTTAAACGTAACGATTGTATGGTTTTGTCTTTCCTTTGTCCGGGAACCGTGTTATTGTTTACATTCAATTCGAACGCGCCGGTAGCAAGGCACGGATCGTATAGGCAACTTGAGAAGCGGCTCGCCAACCGAGTTTTCGGCAGCGGCCGTCGGAGCGCTGCTAAGCAAGCGCGTCAGCGCCTTCAAGCGGAGAGTTCGAGAATCAAACTTCAATCGGTAAGGGAACTCTGCGCAGGCGCACTCCCGGACAAGGTGAGTTAATGTGCTTCTAGCACATAGATAACAAGGCGTTGTTTAGCCAATCAAGTAGGTACATTCAAGAGGAATTTCAGGTTAAACGGCAGCCTGTTACAATATATAATATATATTATATATAGAATTTACGGCTGGTCAATAGACTTATTAGGATCTCTCTTGAGTTCCATCATACATTTTCTAACAGCAATGAAAAATACACCAAGAACTAACAAAAACCAGGAAAAAATAAATAGAGAGCAGGAAACCGAACTCAAAGAAATTAAAGTAACACCAAACAATCTTCAAATATCTACACCAAAAATACTCCCTCCCATACCAAAAAGACCACCCTCTCGTAAGATCTTCCAATTTTGAGAACAACCTTATTTAGTCTAGAATAAAGTTACTGTTTATTTTATATTAAATGTATATTTTTTCCCTTCGTTTCCCTTACTTGCACCACGTAGGGTGCTCATCTGAACCCAGAGGGGTCACATCAAATCGCAACACATATTTCATAAATATTTTATTTAATCTTAAATACAATTACAACCATACCTATGAGGAATGTTTGGACCTACAAAAACATTATAAAACTTACTAAAAACCTCCATATACACACGACGAAAGCCATTATAATATACTCGTAATTCATAAAAAAAAGTCGCGAAGATTCTAAGTATCATCCTGTCCATATTTTCATAAATAATAGGAAGCGCGAGTCAAGCGGTCGCATTTCCTGAATATCTATAGAGTTGCTCATCCTGGAACTAGGAAAATAAGATAAAGAAATTACTCACAAACAAAAAGTAGAAAAAAAAAAATTAATACTAACACATATCCGAAATACTTCTTAGTACTTGGCCTAGATGGAACGGGCACAGGCAGATCGCGCCGTTTGTAACATTTGACAGCACGGGTATGCTGCCAATCGTCGACCTAATTAATAAGTAATAAAAAGACAAAAACCTTCTGATAATAAATACAAAACCTATATTTACACAAGCCATTGATTAACGTTTTCGTGGAAAACTAAATATTATACAACAAAAAACCGACACATCTTTTATATACCACATAAAATGCTTACTAAATAAAAATCAAAACTAAAACGTTTGCAAAAATTAAAAGTGTAACGAACTCAAATACTGCTGAGTCACACATACCTTCTAAGAAAATGCTTGAGTATAAGAAAATGTGTCGATTATCGCAAATTTACAAGAAGTTTTGAAATTCTTTCCATTTTGAAATTCTTTCCATTTTCCGTAATCCCGCAATTCAAAAGGAGACCAAATTTTTTTGTACATCTGCAAAATAAAAACTGCTAGATTTTTTTTCATAAATCTTTTTTATTTTTCAACATAGTCTCCTTTTAGACTTATACACTTCATCCAACGCTGCTCTAGTTTGTTAATCCCTTCCAAATAATATAATTTGTCCAAGTCTGTAAAATAGGCATTCGTTTCTGCAATCACCTCTTCGTTTGAATAAAATCTTTTCTCCGCCAGCCATTTTTTCATATTACGGAACAAATAGTAGTCCGACGGAGCCAAGACTGAAAAGTAGGGGGGATGTGAAACGAGTTGAAACCCTATCTCCATCAGTTTTGCTGCCACAACTGCTGAGACGTGAGCTGGCGCATTGTCATGGTGGAAGAGGACTTTTTTGTGGGCTGTGACGGTGTAGGCTGGTCATAGCCTACACCGTGTATGCCTGCGTCATCTCTCCCGGGCGAAGGCACACGGCTGGCATCAAACGCACGTTAAATTTCACGTGCCTGATGCCTCTTTCTTTATTCCAGCAACACCCGAGAGCAGAAGGCGAGGCCAGAGGCAACAACGCTCGAGTATTGAGAGTGTGAGAGAGAGAGAGAGAGAGAAAGAGAGAAGTAGTATGCAGTTCGGTGGTTGGGCTTGGCGCGCGGCACTAGTCGTGACCGGCGTTGCCGCGTGCCGCCGATTAGTAAATGAGTGGTGGGAGAAGGCGTGAGAAGCCGGCTCTCACGCACTCGCGACAGTGATGGGACGCACGCATTAGCAATCCGCCGCATTGACAAAAGAGAGTTTGGTGAACGTAGTCGCACAGCCGTCTCTCCTCGTGCAGCTAACCAGCCAGCAGCCAGGCAAGAGTTGGGCCGGTTTCGTTGTCGGCATATAGCTGCAACTCCCTCGACGAACCACCAGCAACGCAGCCAACGAGGATTTCTGCGAAGCCATCTGTAGAACCGCCAGCAACAGCAATACTCATCAGCAACGGTCAGGTTATTGTTCTCTCTCTCTCTAGTTCTCTCTTTTCCTCGGCGATTGGTCTTGGTTCGTGCTGCTGCGCCAGGCTCCCCCTTGAGCCGGCGCACTCTTTAGTTCGATATAATTGTTGTTCGAGCCGGTTAACGAGGTGATATGGCGCTAACGTGCCGGTCATCTCGTTTAACATAAGTGCGCGTGTTAGTAGTGATAAGTGATTTGTACTTGTACTCTCGTCGACACTCAAGGAAGTGTTTTGTAATAAACGGGTTTGTTAATGAGATTGAGTGTGTGTGTGAAGTTATTTGTCTGTTGTTCTCCTTCCTGCTTTGTCTGGAGCGACACACCGCCTCCCTTACCTTCCCCCTTATAAATAATTGGTAATAGTGGTGGGTTTATCGGCATTGCACGCCGACGCTATTACATGGCATCCCTTGTGGGGAAGGGCAAAGCAGAAGTGAGAGGAGTGATTGTGTGTGTACGTGAGTGATTAGAAGCGAAATTTGTATTTATTAAATTCGGCAGTGAGTGAAGTTGTGAAAGTGATTCGTCGCGTTCTTTTGTTAGCAAGGGCAAAGCGCATCGAAACGTCGCGTCTTTGTCGAGAAAAAAAAAAAAAATAATAGAAAATAGAAAACGCATAAAAATTGAAAGCATTAGTGTATCGGGTTGCGGCGCGGAAAGTTCGCTCGCGCTAACACGTGTTCGCCATAGAGAATTCGAGCGCCCGAGTTTGCTTACACTCGAGCGCTGCATTCCTTTGTGGTTCTAGGCTAGGCGATAACTTGCCAGCCTAGTTCAGTGAAGGAACAAAATTCTCTTTCGATTTTGGTTTTCCTTTTTTTTTCTCAATTAGCTTTTTTTTCTCTTTCGTGCTGTGGCGTGTTCTTGTTGTGGAATTCGGCTAGTTGAGGTGTTCATTTACACCCGCGTGACGCATTCCTTTGTGGTCTCGTGCGAGGCGATAACTTGCCAGCATATGACTCAAGGAAGGTGCGGCTAGTTCGGGTTGCTTAGTTTACTCTCATAAATTTTGTTTTGTTTTGGTGTGTTATTGAATTCCTAGCGTGTTAGTTACCGCGTTCCGCGCGTTTGCTTGACTGTTCGTTGCTATTGCATCTGCGCCGTCGAAAGAAAAAGAATTTTTTTTTAGACAACATGCCGCTCGCGTGCAAGGATCGGCTTGCGATGCGTAGGTTGCTTCGCGATGTCCGCGTTAAGGAAGTCAAGCGCCGCATCGATTCGACGGAGCCAGTTTCCCTACTCGAATTAATGCGTTACCGCGGGTTAGCGTTGCACGGCGATATGGACGAACTTAGGGAAAGGTACTTGCGTTTCACGATTGCGTCGGAGAGGCCAGAACTTGGGTCGCCCTTACAGCCGAGTGATTTTGCGTCGGGTCGCATGCCTGATAGATCGCGCGACGAGCCGATGCATACGGCAATTAATAGCGACGAGAGCGAGAATAGGACGGTCGAATCGGTTAGGATTGCGCCGCCGAAGGCGGCAGAATGGCGATCACCAGGACAGGCGACGCGATCACCTGAACGTGTTGCCGTCCTGCCTGAGCCCATTCGGCCGCCGGGTGAAAGGGCTATCACTCCCATACCAGAGGAAGAAGTTTTACCCGCCACCGTCGCCGCTGGTGCGGTGGCACCGGAGGCGGGCGTACGCACATCGACCGCGCCTGAGTTGGAAAGACGTAGCAACGGTACCTTTAGTCAGGTTTGGGACGCGATAACAGCAGTCCCGCGATGGATTTACCGACGGGAAGTGCAGCAAGGTATCACCGATGGTACCAATGCATTGTACAGGGTAGAGAGAGAAGCAGTGCAGGGTGGAACGGATCAGGCTGCGCAACAGGCTCAACGGCCGTTGCAGGCCGATCCATCGGCCGGCCGCGCGGCGCTTAATGTGCCAGCGGCCGCCGGCCCCGTCTATCAGATTCACCCAGGCGTTCCTTCGTGTGGAGAAATGCCGGTGAATCAGATATTCTTTCCAAACAGCTCTCGCGAAACTATTTATAAATCGCCCCCGCAACCTGACACTGAGACGTGGATTCGTGAATGGGAAAGGGCTGTACGCGCACCTTGTAGTGAACGCGCGCGCGCGTCAAAGTTAGAGAAAGTAGGCTCGGGCTCGGAGTCTAGAGCTTCGACGAGAGTGTCAAAGAGCAGGCCGGTCAAGGCAAAAACAAAAATTTTGCTGGACCATGGCAGCACGGTTGACCTCTCGAGCTCCTCCGAGTCAGAGGTTGAGGATCGTAAGAATAGCATGTCGCGTCATGGCGACAGGTCGGTTAAAGTTGAAGGAAGAGGAAAGAGCCCGAAACGCGTTAAGTATATCAATGGCGTGCCGGCCGATGGTGTTAGTGCGCTGACCGCATGGTCACTTCGTTTCTCTGGCGACGATGACATGAGCGCGATGAGCTATTTGTCAGGACTAGAGGATTGTCAGCACTACTAGGCATTTCGGATAAAGAAATGCTGAATGCTATTGGCACTACTTTTCGTGGCAAGGCGCGTTCTTGGTACGAACTTAATCGTAAACAATGGGAAAATCTTACAGAATTTAGAAGATGTTTTTCAGCTAACTTTTGTCGTCGGTTTAGTCGCGAACAGCTGTACAGAGAGCTGAGGCAGAGATCGCAAGGAGAGCGCGAGCGTATATCGGATTATGTAGCTGCTTTTCAATCAATTTTAAGACGCTTCGACCCTCCGGTAACCGATAGGAGACATGTAGCTATCATTGTGGAAGGGCTACACCCGCAGTACAAGCGTTTTCTAGAGACTAAAAGCTTTAAAAATTTAAGTCAATTCAAGGAAGCAGGGTTAGCTCTAGAAGACCGCATGGCGGGCTGGAAAAGGTGGCAGCGACCACCTAGTGCAGACGTTACGCTCGTGCCGGAATTTGCTTATACCGAGCCTAAGAAGCTAGCTGAGAAAAAGGCAGTCGCGGCGGTAGAACAGGTCGCGGGCGAATCAGATGAGGTTTTAGCAGTAGAACCGGCTAAAGATACGCGCGCTAACAGAAAAAAGGCAAAGGCCAAGGGCAAAGGGCCGAAGAGCGAAGTTGCCGCGGCTAATGCCCAAGGCACGAAGCCGCAGGCGACGAACCGCTCTTCGCAGCAGGCTACGCAACCGAATGTTGCAGCTCAGCAGAACGTTGCGGCGCAGCCGCCGGCCGCCCAGGTGCCGATGTTTTCTGCGCCGAGTTTGATTCCACAACAGCGTGGACAAGCTAATGGCGCTCAAACAGGTGCCGCGAGAGGACTACGTCCTTTTGCAGGCGCGTGTTTCGCGTGTGGTCTGGTTGGCCATCAGAGGTCTCAGTGCCCGGCTGCGCAGAATTCGCAGCCGATTGTTTGCTATAAGTGCCGACAACCGGGGCACTATGCGAACAATTGCCCACTGAGACCGACGGAGGCCAAGCCGGAGTGCCAGGTTTGTGGGACCGTTGGATTTGTCTTCCGAAATTGTCCGACTTGTAGTCAAGTAAGACAGGGAAACTCGGGTGCAGAAGCCGCCGACCGCTCAGCGACTCCTGCTTAAAGCAAATCGAACGGGCGGTTTGGATAGACGAGCTGCTAAAAAGGAAGAGCAACTCGGTTGTTGCGTCGGAAATAAGGAATTCCGATCGCATCATTAATGTCAGGTTAGAAGTAGTGTCGGATACAGGTGAAAGAAAACAAGTCGTCTGTAGGCCGGTTGTGTTAGATGTAGGTGAGAAGTTAGAATCGGATGCAAATGAAAGTAAGCATGTCGTTTGTAGGCCGATAGTATTAGGTGTAGATGAGAGGTTGGAATCGGGTGCAAACGAAAGAAAGCAAGTCGTTTGTAGGCCGGGTAGTGAAGTCGTTTACGATGTAGCTAACGAGAAGCCGGAGAGGCCAGATCTCGTAGTTAGTGGAGAGTTTATTTCCTCGGCGTTGGACGGGCCCCTAAAGCCAGAGAACCAAAAATCGAGCATTTCGCACGGCGAAAAAGTCTCGGTTCAACGTGTTAGTGCTAGGGTCGGTCATGAACAGCGGGACGAGGCGACAAGCAGAACATTGCTTAAGTACGATGCGTGGGATGCGGTCGGAACGAACAAAGTTCAGCTGAACGTGGACTCTTTCACATCTAACGACGCGGCGAGCTCAACAAATTCGCGCATAGATAATGCACACGTATTTAACGAACCCGCTAACACTGTAGCTTTAGGCAAGCGTCCGGTTGTCTGTACAGACGCACCGTCCGTTTCGGTGAGGGGGGAGACTGAGGATAGCTCAGTACCTTTGCTTAGAACGGAAGAGTCGGATCAAGCATTAGTAGCCGTGACAGAAAATAGGTTTTTCTTGAAGGTGAAGATAGGCAATGAAGTCTATAACGCGCTGCTGGACTCAGGTGCTCAAGTATCAGTTATAGGACCGAAGCTTGCACAAAGGTTTGAGGAACGTTTAAGGCCGCCTACGATATTTATTCAAGGTATTTCAGGTGAAAAGCCGCGAATATTAGGCGACCTTAGACTGTGTTTCGAAATCGGTGGTAGATTCGCCTGGCTAACCCTGACGGCCGTGTCAACTTTGAAACACGACCTGATATTAGGCGCGGATTTCTGTAAGAACTGACAAATCAACATTGATTTCGGGAATCGTGCCTGGCGGTCAGGTGATCAGAGCGATTGGTGTCAATTTGCCGACGAAGGTAGTGAGGCAGTTGACGTGTTTGTTGAATGCGCAGGTTTGAATACGTACGAGGAGACTCAGCGCGAGACGATCATGGCGCTTGTTCGCCGGATCGTCCCCGAGTCTGGTGATTCACCGGCAGTCACTAACGTCATCGAACATATTATCGATGTAGGTGACGCGCGCCCGATTAAAACGCCAATGCGTCGAATGTCGCCGGAAATCTTGGCCTTCCTGCAGGAAGAAACGATGCGCCTGTGGAAGGCAAAGATAATCAGGCCGTCGAACAGTCAATGGTGTAGCGCGCCGGTAGTCGTACGTAAGCAAGACGGCAGTTATAGATTTTGTCTAGATTTTAGGCCGGTTAACAAAGTGACAAAGATTGATGCTTATCCAATGCCAAGCATGGACTCAATCTTAGATAGGTTGCGCGGCGCGGTTCATCTCTCTAAAATCGATTTAAAATCAGCGTTCTGGCAAATTCCGCTCTCGGATACAAGTAAGCAATATACTGCTTTTGCAGTACCGGGACTAGGTTTGTGGGAGTTTGAAAGAATGCCTTTCGGTTTAGTAAACGCGCCAGCAACGTTCATGAGAGTCATGGACGCGCTTTTCGGGCCTGAATACGAACCGCATGTTTTCTGGTATCTTGACGATTTACTAGTGGTTAGCGCAGACTTTGAAAGTCACGTCTATTGGTTAGAAAAAGTGTTGAAAAGGCTAGTTAGCGTGGGTCTAGAAATCAATCTCGAGAAATCAGATTTCTTCTGCACAGAAGTGACGTACTTAGGCTATCGCTTAGACAGTGAGGGTTTGCGACCGGACGACAATAAGGTGCAGCCGATCGTAGATTATCCGGCTCCGAGCAACGTAGCTCAGTTGCGTCGCTTTCTCGGGATGGTAGGCTGGTACGCTAGGTTTATCGAACACGAAAGTGATATCAAAGTCCCTCTGACTAAATTGATTCGGAAAGATCAACCATGGGAATGGGGTGAGGTTCAGCAAGTTGCATTTGAAAGGTTGAAGCGCGCATTGACTGAGGCGCCTGTTCTTGCGCGCCCGGACTTCGCGCGCCCTTTCTACTTGCACTGCGACGGTTCTTCTTTTGCGGTAGGCGCGTGTTTAGTTCAAATATTCGACGATGGCGAGCATCCGATATGTTATGCCAGCCGAATGCTTAACGCTCATGAGCGTAACTACACGGTTAGTGAGATAGAGTTTTTAGCCGTTCTATTCGCGGTAAAGAAATTTAGACCGTACATAGAGGGGTCGCACTTTATTGTAGTTACTGATCATAGCGCGCTTACAAAAATTTTGAATAAAAGAGAACTTACAGGTCGGTTAAAAAGATGGGTACTCGAATTTCAGCAGCACGACTGTGAAATAATACACAGAAAAGGGGCATTACACCATGTGCCAGACGCGTTATCTAGAGAATTCGAGGACGAATGCGAAGTATGCGCGTTTGAGGATACGAGCGATAAATGGTACCTGCAACGGATACAGGACGTTTTGTCTAGGCCAAAAAAGCATAGAACGTGGAGAGTAGAAGGTAGCACGCTCTATAAATTTATGCAGAACCATTTGCTCGATCCGATTACGAACAGGGAAGAGTGTTGGCGTATGGTAGTGCCGGTTGAACATAGGGAACGTGTGTTACGCGATGCTCATTGCGAGCCTTCTTCAGGACATTTAGGCCGGGAAAAGACTTACGATAGAGTAATACGTGAGTACTACTGGCCGGGCGTTTGGTACGACGTTAGTACCTTCATTGCCGAGTGTAAAAAGTGCCAGGAGAACAAAACTGTACAACAGGCGCCGCTCGGCTTAATGGGAAAACGTGCAGTAGAACGCCCATGGGCCGTAGTAGCCACGGACGTAGTCGAGCTACCACGCAGCAAGAATAGGTTCCGGTACATGGTTGTGTTTCAAGATCTATTCACCAAGTGGGTAGAACTGAAACCGCTTAGGTCGGCAGACGGGCCTGCTCTGGCCGCTGCCTTGGAGGAATTAATTTTATTTAGATGGGAAACGCCAGAGTATTTGATAAGCGACAATGCGAAAGCATACAAGAGCGTGATCTTCCAAGGTATGTTGCGAGAGCACGGCATCAAGCACGTGTTGTGCCCCGCATATCATCAGCAGAGCGACCCGGTCGAACGCGTCAATAAGACGCTGAAAACCATGATTGCTATGTTCGTTGATAAAGACCACCGAAGCTGGGACCGTTATTTGCACGAGTTTAGGCACGCTCTAAATACCGCGACACAGTCGTCAACTAAGGTATCGCCGGCGTTCTTAAACTTTGGTAGAGATCCTCGGCCGGTTAAAAGTCTTAGAAGAGAATTGGAAAAGAAGTTGTCTATCACGAAAATTGATACGCAAGCGTGGACGGATCGGTTAACGCGATTGAATGCGCTTCGAGACCTACTGGCGAAACATATTGAAGAAGCTCAAGAAAGGCAGAAGCGTCAATATGATAAAGGTCGAAAGCAAGTACTTTTCCAAGTAGGCGATCTAGTCTGGCGGAAAGTCCATACGCTTTCTAACGCTGCCGCGGGTAAGAGCGCGAAATTAGATCCGAAATTTGATGGTTCGTTTAAGATAATTAGCGTCGTCTCACCTGAAATTTACGAATTGCAAACAGATAGCAAACACCGCAGTACGAGAGTTCATGTATCGGAATTAAAACGATACATTCCACCTCGTAAAGCTAAAGGTTTGATTTAAAAGTGCATCTAATTTGATTTTAGTTGTCTAACGAACGCGCTATGTTTTACTTTGTTTATAGGTATTTGTCATAAGTCTTTGATGGAGGGTACCCCGATGGAGTTGGGAGCAGCCGCACCCACAGAGCCTGATCGCCTTGCGCAATCCGTTGCCGCGATCGAGCCTAGAGCTACGCTTTGCGTCGAACAGCCGATGGTGTTGGAGCTCGTGGAATCGAGCCCGGCTGAGAGACTTGCCGCTCCTCCTTTGCGGGAAGAGCAGGCGACCTCTCAAGTCGAGGCTTAACCATTGTCTCCAAGTGCCTCGGCTGCACCGCATTTTGGTGCCATTCCGGGTCGTGTCGTGCCGACTCCTCCCCCGTTGCCGATGGGACTGGTCCCAGCCGAGACGGTTAGTCTGGTGCGCCTTGTCGGAAAAAGCAAGGCTGCACTCACGACGATTCGTCTCGCTGCTCCGGTGAGAACTTGGTCGGAAGCAGTTAAGAAGTGCGCTTCGTTCCGCCTTGCGACTCTCGCGATACGCGAGGCCGCCGAGAGGTCTCGCGTCATTTCGGCCCGGAGCGGTTTGTTTCAGCCGTCGGCTAAGGTGGACTCCCGAGGTGGTTCGCCACCGAGTCAACGACGAGCTTCGATCGGTCGCGGCCCAAGGCCGACTCTCGGGAGAGTTACCAGGACGCGCGCGAATTCGCGAGAACAAGTCGGCCGTATCTTGTTGCCACCCTCGCCAACGCGCTCCACGGGCACTAACGGGCTGCTCGAGATCTTGGACGATGACGGTAGTTCGGCCGAGAAGAGTATGCGGGCCGCTGATGTGCCTAAGGTGGCGCCTCAGAGGCACGTGCACGAGCCTTTGCCGTGGAAGCCTCTCTGGCTTCAGAGGCTTGACCCGGCATACCAGTTCGTAAGGACTGGTCGCTCGGGAGGATTTGCACCGGCGGGCTACTCGGCCGACGAGAGAAGGCGCGAACACGAAGAACAGATGAATGCTGGTCGGAGGCGAAATCGAGGTCGGCTCAACCTAACCTCGAGCAACATAGAGTCGCCGTTGCACTCTCGGAGCTCAGTGCCACCGCCCTCGGCTCGTTTGATCATGGACGTTGCGTCGATTGACCTCGACCAACGTGCCGGGGTTTCAGCGAGTCGAGCGGCGAGTCAAGCTTTGGCTCGGAGGCCTGGGCTTTGTGAGGGCGGCGTCGGCGCTAAGGAGGTGGATGAGCCGTCGGTACCCTCGTCGTTGCCAGTCCTCCCCGTGCCGACTGTGGAGCGCGCCTCAACATCAGCCGAGGTGCGCCCACCAGTAAGGCGCGAGGAGGCGCGCGTAGACACGTCGGTACCCTCGCCGTTACCAGTCCTTCCCGTGCCTACTGTTGAGCGCTCCTCAACGTCAGCCGAGGTGTGCCCACCAGTAAGGCGCGAGGAAGCGCGCGTACGTATGTCGGTGCCAGCGAGTATGCCGGCTAGAGCGAGTGCCTCGAATCCAGAGGTCAGGCTTGCGAGGGGAGTCTTCCTCTGCGGGTTGGCATCTGTGCCGTGGGACGATCAGCGAGATCTCCCACCGTACAGGTGTTTCAATTGTCGGACGGGCTCCCACCGTAGGTCTGACTGTACGAGGCCGCCGCTCAGACGCGACTTTTGTCGGAATTGTGGCCGGCTGGACACAATAGTAGACAACTGCCCGCGTTGTAGCCAGGCGTACTCGCTGGAGCAAGCGCAGCTTCGAGCGAGTCGGGACGCTCTGGCTCCAATCTCAAGTGAGCCGCAGGCGAACGTGGTCTGTGTCCCACAGGACAGGCCCACGCCGCAGCAGGCTCCTCGAGAACCGGAGCCTCAAGTTTCGGTTTCACCGATAGCCGCGACAGCTACCCCGGAGGTAGCTCGTAAGAAGCGCCATCGCTCGGGAAAGGCGTACCGCGAAAGGTTGGCGCGTAAAAGTGCTCGGCAGCAGGCGAACGGCGTTGAAACTCGGTCGCCCAACGGATCGGGTTCGCTCTCGGCGGAAGTTGCCTCGATGGAAACATCGGAGGCGACTCCGTCGGTAGCAGCTGACGCGGGCGGTTATCGGCTCAGTGGTGCTGGCGCCCCTACTCCCGTGGCAGAGGAATTGAGAGCTCTGCGCCTCAAATATTTGGAGAAAGAAAGATAGTCTCCAAATGAAAGGTATAGTATTCTTTAAGAGGTGAACACATGCATGCGGCGTCTTGATGCGCCGTTGATTCGATCGGGTTTCGCGTTAATTAAAGTTCTTTTACTGGATTCATTTTCTAGAGTAATTGTTTAGATCGCGCATTGCTCTTGTGTTCGATGTTGTAAGACTTAGTTTGTATAGTTCGGTCATTAATTCAAATCTTCGTTTAAATTATGAAACTTAGATTAAGCCAGTTTAAGTATTATAAGTTTATGTATAAGTGTATTCTAGTTAGTAGCGTTTGATCAAGCCGTGAGCCACTTGCCGGAAAAGAGAGAAAGGCTTAAAGAGAGGTGAGGCCTCGTCTCCAAGGAAGAGCTTCGGCCTTCGGAGGGGCTGTGACGGTGTAGGCTGGTCATAGCCTACACCGTGTATGCCTGCGTCATCTCTCCCGGGCGAAGGCACACGGCTGGCATCAAACGCACGTTAAATTTCACGTGCCTGATGCCTCTTTCTTTATTCCAGCAACACCCGAGAGCAGAAGGCGAGGCCAGAGGCAACAACGCTCGAGTATTGAGAGTGTGAGAGAGAGAGAGAGAGAGAGAAAGAGAGAAGTAGTATGCAGTTCGGTGGTTGGGCTTGGCGCGCGGCACTAGTCGTGACCGGCGTTGCCGCGTGCCACCGATTAGTAAATGAGTGGTGGGAGAAGGCGTGAGAAGCCGGCTCTCACGCACTCGCGACAGTGATGCGACGCACGCATTAGCAATCGGCCGCATTGACAAAAGAGAGTTTGGTGAACGTAGTCGCACAGCCGTCTCTCCTCGTGCAGCTAACCAGCCAGCAGCCAGGCAAGAGTTGGGCCGGTTTCGTTGTCGGCATATAGCTGCAACTCCCTCGACGAACCACCAGCAACGCAGCCAACGAGGATTTCTGCGAAGCCATCTGTAGAACCGCCAGCAACAGCAATACTCATTAGCAACGGTCAGGTTATTGTTCTCTCTCTCTAGTTCTCTCTTTTCCTCGGCGATTGGTCTTGGTTCGTGCTGCTGCGCCAGGCTCCCCCTTGAGCCGGCGCACTCTTTAATTCGATATAATTGTTGTTCGAGCCGGTTAACGAGGTGATATGGCGCTAACGTGCCGGTCATCTCGTTTAACATAAGTGCGCGTGTTAGTAGTGATAAGTGATTTGTACTTGTACTCTCGTCGACACTCAAGGAAGTGTTTTGTAATAAACGGGTTTGTTAATGAGATTGAGTGTGTGTGTGAAGTTATTTGTCTGTTGTTCTCCTTCCTGCTTTGTCTGGAGCGACACACCGCCTCCCTTACCTTCCCCCTTATAAATAATTGGTAATAGTGGTGGGTTTATCGGCATTGCACGCCGACGCTATTACAGGGCCAATCGTGGACGTGGACGTTTCTCTAGCAACTCGGTTTTCAAACGATCCAATAAGGATGAATAATATTCGCCTGTAATGGTTTTACCCTTTTCCAGATAGTCGATGAAGATTATTCCTTGCGAATCCCAAAAGACAGTCCCCATAACCTTCCCGGCCGAAGAAATTTTCTTCGCCTTTTTCGGAGCAGATTTCCCCTTGGTAACCCATTGTTTTGACTGTTCTTTGGTCTCAGGAGTGTAGTGATGTATCCATGTACATCTACAGTGATGAAACAACGCTTAAAGTCTTGCGGATTTTACTGAAACAGCTGCAAACCATTCTTGCAACACTTCACACGATCTCGTTTTTGGTCAATCGTGAGCAATCGCGGCACCCATCTAGCGGATAGCTTTTTCATGTCCAAATGTTGGTGTAAAATATTATGTACCCATTCGCTAGAGATGCCTACAATACTAGCAATCTCACGCATCTTCACTCTTCTGTCAGCCGTCACCATATCATGGATTTTATCAAAGATTTCTGAAGTGGTAACCTCAATAGGGCGTCCAGAACGTTCAGCGTCTTTTGTGCTCATATGGCCACTCCGAAAATTTTGAAACCACTTATAGACCATTCTAATCGAAGGTGCACAATCACCATAATGTTTATCAAGCTTCTGTTTAATCTTCTGAGGCATTTTGCCTTTGAAAAAGTAATGTTTAATCAATACACCAAATTCTTTTTCGTCCATTTTTTTACAACCACTCGATTTATTTGATTGAATCGAATGTAAAACACAAAGTAATTGGCTGATCTGGCTGAAACTTGGTGTGTGCTCTTCAAAGATATGCGACTAACTGAAAATAACCTTGATACACACTAGTAGCGCCATCTCTCTGACTTTGCACGGACTTTTCAAACGACCCTCGTATATGAGAAAATAGACGAAAAAATATGGTTTTTATTTTTTTTTCGTTATCTTCTACCAATTTTAAAAGCTGGTATAAATCTCACACACTTGTGACGTATCCGAAAAAAAACATATTTTTTGGAGTTGAGTCGATCTTTGTTTTCAAAATAGTAAATTTTTTTAATTTTGAAGACCTGTAAAATTTTGAATTTCGCACTAAGGCTTCAAAATCCTACTTTAAAAAAAAAGGATTTTCTAACTCAAAAATCAATGAGATATCGTAAAAAAATGAAAAATCACGTGTTACGATCTGGGGGAGGGGGAATAATGACTTGTAAGTTTCGACAATCGATTGTCAAAGGTCATTTTTCACCATCTTATCCGGCTAGACCCTTTAAGGTCGTTTCAAGGGAAATTATTTACCAAGAAAGTTGCATTAGGAATAAAATGTGATTTTTTTTTCAATTCAAGAGTTTATAATCTTTTATAAGGTGAAAATACTGAAACATGTGAATCTGAAGTTTTTGGATCAGAATATGTACATTTTGTAGGTGATAAGGGTTATATATTAGATCAAAATATTGTATACATTGCGACGGGGTAGAGGGAGGGGAAAAATAAATGACACAGATTTTTCCGGTCTCGCACTGTCGCCAGCGGCACAGGGAGCCGAATAACGTGTGCAGCTTTATTTAGTTTGTTGGGCGCCAGCTACCGTGCTCTCGCGTTAGGAAAGCAGGCAGCGCTGCAACGTTAGCTGGTTCGGCGTGGTCCTGCTGGTCGCTGTGATGGTCGGGTGGTTTCCCCGCTGCCTCCTTCCTCGTCGCCGTCGGTCCTCTGCGCGTGGCTATCACCTATGAAGGATGAAGTGGGAGCGCGAAGTCCTAGGCTAAGAATTTGTTCGAGTCTGAAGCGGGGAGACACGTCGAGCGAAAGGGGAAAAGGGGCAATGGATGGTTTACTGCGGGCCACCCACGGCTGCGGCTCGTTCGGCTAGCTAGGTGTAATCCGGGGCACGGCGGCTCTTAACTCAGAAGCGGGTATACCGAGGGGGGCGTCACAGGGGCGCCCCGGCTGACGGACCAGTAGTCTAGGGGGATAGCTCCTTCCGTGGACTGGTAGCGTGGTTCTCGCGACAGCGGCTATCGGCTAGGTAGCAATCAAGTCGTTCGCGTACGCGTCTACCGGTCTCAAACCGACCGCGAAAGCTACGGGGGATGAGGCAATCAAATGGGTGTAGTCAATAACAAACCAAATTTAATAGGACTCAGATTTATTAGGCCAAAATTTCCCAGGTCAACCCAGTGATCTATCCCTCGCCATGGTCAGCCTGGTCTAGGTTACTGGGGGACACGAGTGGCGTACTACGACGCGAAGTCGATCTAGGCGGACAATAACTCGGACAAATAATTTCGGATCTCGGACACGGTTATGCAATGTCGATTTGTTTACTCGCGGCGAAGATTCCAGTTCATTCGAGGTAAATACCCATAGGAATTCGGTCGGTCGCGCGAAGGTTAGTCACTGCTCGCGATGTTGTTGGCACTTCATAGCGATGATCGCGTAACGAAACAAAGGCGACGGTGTATCCGAAACTTTGCCGGTCAAGCGAAGGTCTGGCGCGACTCGCGTAATGTTTTCAATCGGCTTCGGAGAAGGAATTCATAGACGCGCACACTTAGAAAACTCGTTTCTCGGATATCAACGGTATAACGGCGCACAAAACGATGCTCGGAAGGTCGGTGGCGAAAACACGCACAGCAACGAAGGCGGGCGCGCGTAGGTCATACGACATACCCGCGCCGCGGACATTCGGCAATCACGCGGCGATTTCGCCTTCCGGACATAGGACAATGAGACGACGCAACAAAGGGAAAGTTCGGAAAATCAACGGCAAATATACATGATCGCGAGGCGTAGTGCGCGCGAAGGTCACACGACACTCCCGCACCGCGGACGTTCGGCAATCACTCGACAACTTCGTCTTGCGGACAATGAGCACTACTACGGCTCGACAAAAGATGCCTAAAGGGTCGGCAATAAGTATCATCGGACGCGCGAAGGTTGTGCGGCACTCCCGAAACGCGGCAATCTCGCGTTCGTCGGTCATGCAAGAACTAATGGAGGAAAAGCGTACTTACTCCGGTAGATTTTAAGAGTGATCGCGGTTGCGGCCATCGCCGCCAAGGCCGCTGTAGCGGTCGCTAAGATCGTCGTTGGCGTCGCCGATGCTGCTGCTGTTACTCTGCTCCCCTATCACTATTTCCTTATCACTGTCTTTATCACTGCTTCTATCACTACTCCTATCACTACTCCTATCACTGCTCCTATCACTGCTTCTATTACTGCCTTTCTGCTTCACTATTCTTATCACTGCTCCTATTACTGCTTCTATCACTGCTTCTATCACTGCTTCTATCACTACTTTTCTACTTCACTATTCTGCTTCTTTCTGCTTCTATTTTCTGCTCTCTGCTTCTGTATTCTGCTCTCTGCTTCTATGCTCTGGTCTCGATACTCGCGCCCGGGTGTCCCGCTCGTCTCGTCGACTCCAGGGCTGGACAGGTACTACTCGTCAGCAAGGCTCAACGGGTACTGGCGCGCCGTTTTTTGGCGACGCGCCGCTTCTCCTAGCTTACCTCCCCTTAACCATTTGTTGATTGGTCGGCTTGTTGCTAAGCCGGGTCTCAGCGCCGTCTATACCGATCTTTCTAGCCCGCGTAATTTATTCATTGGTCGGTTCTTCACGCCTAATTTGCCTACTCGTCGCGGAGATAGCGTCGGTTTCGTCTCATTAGCCTAACCACCCCTAAGCCGATAACGATTGGCTGGTCAACTAGCGTCGCTTGTCTATCCTTTTCTATCTACTGCTCGCTGGTCTTACCGATTCCCCTCACTCGCGTCCGATCGGTCTCGTATCGGCGGTCTCGCTCGCTCTCGTGCGCTCGGTTGCCCCTACTTCTAGTCTAACTAGGTCTGCCTTAGTTAACGGGGGCTTGCGATCAGCTGATCGCGGCTGGAAACTTTAAGGGCTTCCAGCTTCCCGGGGGAGTGTCGGATCGGGTCGTGAGTGCGCGAGGGGTTGTACGCGAGCGTAAGGATGGTGCGAATCGGTCAGGGAGACTTCTGGATACCATAGTTCGCGAGATCCGGACGTGCGTGGGCGGGTGTATGCGGTCGTGGCTGTTCTGCCGCATAGTGCCGGTAGTGTATATTTTTTGTGTGATGACGCATCATCACAACATATAATTTATAATATAAATAATATTACAACGGTAATCGATTGTAAATATCGAAACGTGCGCGATTCAGCGACACTCGAGGTGCGAAAGCGAACAATTAGGAGAGAGAGAGGGTGTACGTGATGATTTTGAACAGGAGCGGTACGCGTTTAGTAGAATTTGATCCGTCAGCTAGCAAGGCCATGCTTTTTGGAAAAATAGATTTAGCCGTTAGTGAGAGTGAGCTGGAATAAAGGCGCTAACGGCGAGTACAAAACCAGTGTCGAGGCAGTGGAGGCATCCTAGAAGGAGATAAGTCATTACGTGGAGGTAACCACAGTGGACAGCTGGATTGGTGCGACAGCAGCAATAACTGTAAATGCAACTGCAACAGCAACACCAGCATAGGCCAGGAGTGACAAGCAACTCAAATCGGCACACATGGTTACGGCTGATCACCCTAACTGCAACCCAGGGTAGGTACACCTATCAGTATCCGTGACATTCGTATAATAAAGTACCGCGCGATAAATTAGTGCATGTACCCGATAACCATTTGTGTAATCGCGCCGAAAGTTAGTCCGCGTGAAAGTTCATACTCTCTCTCTCTCTCTCTCTCTCTCTCTCTCTCTTCCCGAATTATATTGTAAACCTATACGCAAGCGTAAGTCTTTCTGCCCGTATAAAGACTATGTAGTTTAATCTAATTAAAAGATTTAGATTAATTTGCTGATTACGTTTTTTCGCTCCTTATTCAACAATAAATACATTTCCCTGAATTTGAACCGATTTTGTCTAGGGGATTGAGGGAGTTAAATATTAGCCTCCACACATAATATAAGAGACACGAATCACCAGTCAGGTGATTTAAGGTGAGATCAATTTAAGGAATTGTAGTGAACTGGAAGTTGTAGTGAAGTGACAATCCTAAAGGCGAACACACATATTCTCATACGTACTTAACAGGGAGGCGGTTAGCTCTGCATTGAGAGATTTTGTACTTTAATTTTCCCCATTTGTACGATATAACTCCCCCCCCCCCTCCTGGTATGATATATATAATTTTAATATTTTCATCATACATGAATTCGTATAAAGTTACGAAAATTCAACATAAACTATTGTGACGAGAGCAAGCCGTACGCTTGATCCTCGTCTATGTATCTCCCTCCTCCCCTGTTTCGATGAGGCGTGGTGGCCAACATTGGGCGCATTTAAGAATATGTTTAATATTTTTGTTTTCCAGTGCCAAGAACTGATCAGCGGAGCCGAGCGCGTTCGAAATTGAGGAGCACAGAGAGATAAGAGAGGTAGAGAGAGAGTGGGCATTGGCCTATGCTGGTTTAGGCAGGCGTGCGGCGCGTGACCGATAAACGGCGCGTCGCGTGTCGCTTAAGAAATAGGTCAAGTAGGGATGTAAGCTAGCGCAAGCGAGCGGCCGCGAGAAGGCTAAAGCTGAGAAAAATGCGTGCGCGAGACAGTTGAGTTTGGATAATTAGCTGGAGAGAGAGTAGAAGGAGCCCAAAATACTACAGTCAACTTCACCTGCAGCAACAGCCAACTCTGCCCGTGGTGATTCTCTGCGACCCTTTGCCAAAAACCCAGGAAGCAGTCTCGCCAACAGCAGCTCTCCCAAGACAACAAACTCTCCAACAGCAGTTCTCCCAGGATAGTAACCTCGCCAAGAGCAGGTATCCACCAGGTGCCTAGCGGCTCAGCATTCAATAAGATCGAGTTTCTTTGTTCCTTGAATCTCTCTCTTTAACTATACCTCTTTCTCTCTCACCGGTAATGCGAATACATGTGCGCGTTTGAGCAAGGTAGCCAGGCATACTGTGCCGGCTATCTTGTGGTTCATGCCTAGTTTAATTTATTTGTCTAATGTTAGTTGCGACCGTCGAATTGTCAAGGCATTCATTTGCCGGGCAATTTCCAGGTGAGGTGTAACAATTAAGTAATGAGACTGATTTTATTGCCGCGCTTGTAGTAAACCTGCGACTTGAAATGTCCTTCCACTTCCCTGGCATCCTTCCCCTCTCCATTAATATATTTACCATCGCTCTAGCTTGTTTAGTTTGCCTGCTATGTCGTGTTGAGTAGACGTGTGTTGGTGGTGCTTGTCACGGAAACGGAGAAACAAAATCAAGAGCAACGCGTCGCGATAAAATTTTGTGCCAGATTAGGCGAAACAGCTTCGGAAACGTACACTAAAATTGTAAAAATGCATAGTGATAGTGCTTTTAGTTGTGCCCAGATGTTTCGATGGCATAAAGAGTTACAAGGACGGATGTGAAAGCGTGGAAGACGAAACGCGGAGCGGGAGACCAGTCGAGGTACGGACTGACGCTAATGCGCAGCGTGTGCGCACCCTACTCCGTGAAGATCGGCGTTTAACAGTTCGAATGTTGGCCTCGGAACTGGATATGAACCGTGAAACAGACAGACAAATTTTAACCGACGATTTTGGGATGAAAAAATTATGCGCGAAGTTGGTTCCAAAGAACCTTTCTGTTTGGAACAAGTGGAAAATGATCCCACGCTGTTTGATCGAGTTATTACAGGCGATGAGAGTTTGTTTTTCCAATACGACCCGGAAACCAAACGCCAAAGCTCACAATGATTGTCCCCACATGCTCCTTGCCCGAAAAAAGCTCGTATGAGCAAGTCGAAGGTGAAAACGATGATTATTGCCTTTTATCATAGCCGTGGAATCACCCACAAAAAATTTGTTCCATCGGGACAAACCATAAATCAAAACTACTATTGCTGAGTACTTGAAAGATTGCGAAAACGAGTCAACAGGGTGCGCCCAAATATCGCTCGTAACTGGATCCTTCATCACGACAACGCGCCGTGCCATACCAGCCTCAAAGTGCCCCAATATTTGGTCTCTAAATGGATCGCCGTGTTGCAATAGCCGCTTTATTCGCCCGATATGTCACCCTATGACTTTTTTTTATTCTCTAGAACAAAATTGGTGGTCAAAACAATCCATTTTGCGTCGATTACGGACATCCAGGCGGCCATGACGAGCATACTCGCGGACATCCCAGTCGAAGCGTTCCAGAAATGTTACGAAGCATGGAAAACGCGCTGGAATCGTTGTATAGCTGCCCAAGGGGACTACTTTGAAGGGGATGGCAGAGTTGTAGAATAATTTTTAAATATACGATTTTCATAGAATCAGTTCCACTTGTCACACCTCGTATTTCTCCTGCATTCTTGTTAACTTCATTGTAATAGGCTAAGATTATATACATATATAGTTTGATGAGAACAATCGTGCCTCATTATAAATGAATATAAATATAATATGAATATAATTATAAACGAATATAAATATTCATTTATAATTAGGTTAAGCTGTTTCTTCCGGTTTTGGTATTAGATTAGATAGTTAATAGTTTGTATCGTGTGCACATATTATGCATTTAATATTTGTTGTTAATAATAAGGTAAAATTGATTCGATGTAGTAGTTATTGTGTTAATTACTCTATGACCTTATCACTCCTGCCCCCTCGATTGCCATGAGCGAGAGCGCCTCTGACCCTTGCAATTTGAAAATAGTGGTAACGTGAGATTTTGTTTCACTATATACTTTATAAAGAAAGGCATAATGTAAAGGGAGATTCAGTTTTTATAATACAATTTTCCCGAGACTTTATTTATTAATTATTTACGCAGGGAATTGGAAAGCAAAATACTTCAATTACTGAACAACCTGCCGGGCATGTAGGTTGCGATGCCCTTAGAGGGAATGAAGTAATAACTTAAAATTTAATTAAATACCTTAAATAAACACAAAACCATCTCTTTATTAACAATCACAATGAAATATATATGAAAGAGAACAAAAAAAATTACAAAAAAATAAGCAAAAATAAAGAAACGCAATACAGATTCCTGTACAAATAAATTTGCGGGGCGAAGCGTTGTTCCCGGAAAGGTGTTCAACCGTTGCGAAGCGACAATCCTGCATGGCAGCTAACGGTGAGGCTCTTCATCAGACTTGGACAAACAGGTCACTAGCGATCATAATCCTGCACATCATGAAGCATCCGATTATCCAGAGTCCACGTCGCCACGATTATTATGTGCACACTCGAACTAATTCTAGAGGAGCGGGAAGAGAAAGAGAAAAGAGCTCACACTTTGTCTATTGCGTCAGCTACCACACTTTTGCTTCTTTTGCGGGTGTCGGGATAATGGAGCAAACGCCGATGGTTGTGTTACAGAAGCTGAGGATGATCCGGTTTACTAAATCACAGATCAATAAAACCAAAACGAAAACTCGTACAGCAATCTGTGGCGCACATCGAATTCACACCAAAGTCCTCTGTGCTGTTACCAACGGTGACACTCCGATCCGAATCTTCACATACAATAACCATCGTTCCTCATCCTTCGCTTTTTTATATATTCTCTCTCCTCCCCTCCCACGTGCGTCTTCGCCTCCACGACTTCCAAAAAGCTATGCAGCTCTAATCCTCCCTAAGCTTTTAATCCGTCACCTCAATACATTAAACCGTATATTAGTTATGCGCTAA
Source organism: Phymastichus coffea (assembly GCF_024137745.1). Classification (NCBI taxonomy): domain Eukaryota; kingdom Metazoa; phylum Arthropoda; class Insecta; order Hymenoptera; family Eulophidae; genus Phymastichus; species Phymastichus coffea. The sequence continues at coordinate 1,086,163 of NW_026706812.1, read as the reverse complement.
CGTAATTACATCAAAATCCGACTTAACGATAGTATGCGCAGACAACAAGAGGCCAGGAACGACGAGGAATTCGCTACTACGCGGTTTTCTCCGTCATAATAACTTAGTTATATATTCATTTAGAGTTCAGTGACTATCAAGAAACTGGAAAATGTCATGCTAATCTATAATGAGGAAATATCATTTTCTTCTATATCAATGACCTGTCTACATATTATATAGAAACAAATCATTATGATACATTCAAGTTAATTCTAAAAGTGAAACTGAAAATGAACTAATCATTTCTTTAAATAGTTTGATGCTAATACGTTTTCAAAGAATATATGCTTCTTTGCTGAATTTATTTAGTCATACAGTGCCGCTCACGCACTTTTACCCCCCCCACGGGCAAAATCAGTCTAACTTCAAAGTTTTATATCTCTGGTAGAAATTAACGTACAGAGACGCGCGTGGGTGCGTTTGAAAGGTCTTTCGGAGAGCTTTCAAATGATATGACTCACGGTTACCATCGATTGTTTTTTTAAATTTTGCAACAATTATGCAAAATTTAAAATTCTGAAATTTTTTTATTATTTTTGACAATTAGCCAATTTTGGAAAAAAAATAGTACGAAAATTTGGAGTACATCATTTTTTAGCTATTACCAAGCCCTATCTGAATCACTCATCAAAAATTTATTTTCGTCAAATATGACGCGCGCACGGGCATTTTTTCCTGGAAGTGACAGTTTTTTTCAACATTTTTTATCTCCGTCAAATTGTAACAATCGAAAAAAATTTATAGGAGAAAAAATGTTTGTTTTTTCACGTAGAATACTGCAATAATTTTTTTTTTGGTTTTTCGAAAAATTTTTTTTTTCGGTTTTTTTTCAATTTTTTTTTCTCACAGTCGGTACGCTAAAAAAATGAGAAACCACAAAAAAAAATTTTTTTCCACCCATTCAATAATACTACATAACAAGTATCGTAAATTACATAAAAAAAAACTTTTTTTTTTCGATCTTGAAAAATAATTTAAACCGAAAAAAAAAATTTTTCGAAAAACCAAAAAAAAATTATTGCAGTATTCTACGTGAAACAACAAACATTTTTTCTCCTATAAATTTTTTTCGATTGTTACAATTTGACGGAGATAAAAAATGTTGAAAAAAACTGTCACTTCCAGGAAAAAATGCCCGTGCGCGCGTCATATTTGACGAAAATAAAGTTTTGATGAGTGATTCAGATAGGGCTTGGTAATAGCTAAAAAATGGTGTACTTCAAATTTTCGTACGATTTTTTTTCCAAAATTGGCTAATTGTCAAAAATAATAAAAAAATTTCAGAATTTTCAATTTTGCATAATTGTTGCAAAATTTAAAAAACAATCGATGGCAACCGTGAATCATATCATTTGGAAGCTCTCCGAAAGACCTTTCAAACGCACCCACGCGCGTCTCTGTACGTTAATTTCTACCAGAGATATAAAACTTTGAAGTTAGACTGATTTTGCCCGTGGGGGGGGTAAAAGTGCGTGAGCGGCACTGTATATATTGCTCTGGTGAATAAAGATTTATTAATTATGGACGTAATTTGTTCCAATCTATTCGTCTATCTTGAATGTTCTATCATCTTTTCACACTGAAACTTGTGTCACGATTCATTTGTGACGAGAGCAAGCAGTACGCTTGCTCCTCGTCTGCCCTCCTTCTCTCTCTCCCTCTTATCGCTCGGCATGGCGACGTGTTCAGCGTTCGGCGCATATATTTATTGCGCCTAACCACTGGCCTTTATGTTTTTCCAGCCGCCGAAGATTGCCGAGCAAGATTGAGAGCGCTCGAAGAAGCAAGAGCGCAGCGACTATGAGGTAGAGAGAGACAGAGAGAGACAGAGAGAGAGTTAGCGAGCATGCTAGAGTGCGCGTCTATGCACGCACTATGCAGGTTTGGGCCGGCGTGTGACGCGCGACCAATTAGCGCTTTTGTCGCACGCCGCCTAATGAGTGGGCTTGGTGGGAGAGCCCGGCGAGAGCGCGAACGCTGACCATGCGTCAAGTCGCGTGATGCAGTTCCCGGAAGAAAGTTAAGGAGAGAAGTTGGAAGTAGCAGCGCAAAGAGAGAAGAAGTACACGTGCAGGAGTGACCAGACCAGGGTGAGCCGAGGCAAACGTGTGGCGACAATACCTGCAGCAGGGCATTCAGTGTCGTCCTCGCCACCGTGCACGGCATGACTTCCAGTGGGTTCACCACGGGCTACGCCGAGGAGGACGTCCAGCCAGCGGCCAGGTCAACTTCCCGTTGCCGGCTCATCGCCAAGGACAAAGGTCAGGTTATCTCTCTCTCCCGGTATTTCTCTCTCTCTCTCATGGTGATGCGCGGCCGCGTAGGAACGACAGGTAGCCAGGCGATCACTTGCCGGCTACGCTCATCGTAATGCGGTAGTGAGATTTCGACGTATTCTTTCCTTTGTAAGGAGGCAAATGGTCAAGGCGATTTAGTCGCCGGGCCATTCATCCTCCCGCGTTAGTTTAAGTTGTTCTGTACATGTGCGCGTGATGTAAACTTTATTATAACCGATTTTGTATTTGCTTGTCTGAATAGATTTAAGTTGTATTGTTCTAATTAAGGAAAATTATTCATTCGTTCGACCTATCCTCTCGTTCCCCGATTGTTAAAGAGCGAAAGTGCCTCTCTTACTCTCCCCTTAATAAATTGGTGACGTCAGTGCCGAATAAGGCGCTGCCCCCGTTACACATTAGCATCTTCAGCGTTGTATGCCAAAGGCAAAGGAAATATCATCACAATTTGGCATCCATGTATTGTAACGGGGTTGATACCCGTCGTATTATTTATGCGCGCGATCGCATCGAAGAGCGCGCGGGATTACCTAAACGTTCAAATTCGAAAATCGGAGAGCAGGAGGGAACGGGTGTCAGTCAACCAACTTTCTACTGTCGTGAAATAATAACATCGAAATTACAGTCAATATCACATGCGAGATCGTTTATTACCTCTTATTTCTACAATGTATTCGGCCCGCGTGTTTATGTTTACAAAGCGCCCGCGCGACAATAACATGTGTTGTCGGGTCGCTCGCCGCTCTTTATTCGCCGAGTTAATACATGCATACTTCTTATGGAATACGAAAGATTAGCAATTATAGCAATCGCGAAATTAAGCTGGCCAGCTTAACTTATTAGCAGTCGGACGGAGAACGAGAGAAAAAGTTCGCGATTAAGTCTCGGGGAAGTCCGCGTCTGTGACCAAGCGGTTCACGCTTTCCGTTTCGCCCTCGATGGCGAAACCCCGCACTCACGCACACTTACACGCATTCGTCTCAGTCAGGCGAAGGCACAGCTCCTGTCGCTCCTAATCAGCTCGTCTCGACACTCCAAGAAAACTCGGGAAAAACTCTTATTAATTTCTGCTGTAGCTGAGTGTGCGGATTCTAATCCTCGACTAGTTCGTTTTCATACGCGCGCGTTCCGTCCCGTCTCGTGCCGAATTCCCTCATAACACATTTTCCCCAACCGGTAGGTGCTGCCCTCGCAGGCAGCCGCATGGCAGCGCAGCGCTAATAAGACATTTACCGTCACAGTATTAATAATTTATGAATTGTAACGTTTGAGTCTATCTCGTGTTATGAAAACAATAGTTCGGACTCTTTATATTGAATTCGCAATTGCGTCTCCGAGAAAAGCAAGAAGTTGACACGCGCGTAATCTAAGTAATAAAAGAAAATCTTTCGAGTAGCAAACCACGAGGATTCCCAACTCGATGAGTTGTCTCGAAATGCAATTGAGAGTAATTGCATCTAGTGGCCAGACAGCGCCGCAATCACTGCTCAATTTAATCTCTCAACAGCTAATATATTTCAGGTGGGAAGATGTCTAAGGCTGCTTTTTTCTCATGAGAGAGATAGTTTCATGAGTTGAGCGCTTAGATATCTGTAGGATGGGAGTTTGACAGGCTAACCACTGAATAAGAAATTCATCTCAGAAATAGCTGAGGCTTTATTTCTATAACAGTGCTCGCGCTGCTAAGCAAGGTAGGATAGTGAGTCCTCTTGCCGCAGCGACGAGCGAATTTATACATGCGTAATGGGCTCCTTTCTACGCTTGGTAGCCCCTACAACGCTATTTTTGTCATTGACGCAAATTTTGTACATGTTTTATCGCAAAATGGCTCGATCAAAATTGCAATTATACGATTTAAAAAATTAAACTTGAAATGATGAATTTTTTAACATAAATTATATCTCGAGGAAAAATCGCCTTTCAAAGTTATAAGTTATACAATTCAATAATCAAATTACGCCACTTTTACAATAAAATTATGGAAAATTTTTACATGAAAAAATCGCTTGTGATTAGAAGAATGTTATTCAAATAAAAAATGATTAATGTTGCTCTCTAATTTTGAATAATAATTAAAAAACAGATTTGCAAATTTCTTTTTTAGCGGTTTAAAAATCAGCAAAGTAGTGACAATCATAATCATCAATTTTACAGATACGTATGATCGATTTGCTATCTAACAGTGTTATTTTAATTGTTAAAAAAAATTATAAATTGTTTATTTATTGATAACTTAGTGAATAATTAGTTATCAAAGTGTCAAATTCTTGCTTTTCTGTTTTAATACGTTGAGGTTGTAATCGCATGCTCGAAATAACAATATCGTTGTTTATTGCAAAATAACTAACAATATTAACTTGTAGATTAGATTTGACTAACAAATATCGACTTGAGAGTTATAACAACATGAAATTCAGGATCAGCGCATCAAATTCAACTAAGAAATACTTTTGTTCGTTTAAAAAACTTCATAATTGACGATTTTCTGTTGTAAACAATAAATTTTCCCACGGTCGTGACGTCACGCTCCTTATATGGTAATGTTTTCGCAGAGTTGCCCTAACACATTTGCATATACGTGTGAAAAGCGCCTACGCTCAATTACCGCTTTTCTTTAATAGTCTCGTGTGTGACGGGTTGCCGTTTTGCAGAGGAAAATAGGAGACAAATCAGACTGGACCGTTACAGAATTGTTGGACTCTTTCAATATCATAGATAAGATCTATAGTAAAGCCCATACGTAGATCTACAAAACGTTTCTACTTTATTTAATTCAAGTTCCTTTTTATATTTGAATAGAGTTATTATGCATATAGTGGCATGATTGTTAACTAATTTTTCATCAATTTCTAATGACTTTGGAAATTTCTTTGTATCTTAAAAACACCTGCGAGCCAAATTCTCGGTATTTGTTGTCCCATGGCCTTGCAATACTTGGTTCACTCTAACTCCAAAGTCTCTAAAAATATTATTTTGTACTCTTAACTTTCTTTTGTAATTCTTTTTTTGATTTCCTAATGTGTGATACTAATTGATTAAATTTCTTTTTTATAAAAAAATACGTAGACATCTAAACATCGATATACTTAAAGATAATTGTACTTCCTTGTAAGGATTTGTTTAATATTCCACGTTTTCAGTGACATTCTGTAAGAAGTTTGAGAAGATGTTCAAATGTGTCTATTTTTGCACGTAATAAATAAACCATATTTCCAAGTTTCAGGATCAGGTATAAAATTATCACTTAAATTATGGAACTGATAAGTTGTTTTCTTGCAACAAGGGCATAACTTGTAACTTCATTCCTAATAATAATATTCCAACATTTGCCGCCATAGTATTTGCGTAACTTCATATGAAACAGAAATTTTTTTTCCATCACGCATACAAAATTTATAAGAAGTGAGTTTCTCTATTTCATCATTCAATCGATTCTTAATGGTAGACAGAATCTTATACTCTGGAAAATTTGATAGATCCATAATTTTTCATTAGATTTGTTAAAGCTTATTTTTATTTTAATAAAGTTTGTTACCAAGAGGGATTGCTTGGTTGCATCGTATTCATTTACAGTATCTATAGATTAAAGCTAGAGGAACTATCAAAGCCCATAGTTATGAAAAGCTTCAAGTCTAATAAATCTTCAGTATTCTATTCAAAAGCCACTGAATTTCAAAATCGTTTAGAATTTCAAAGAACACGAACCAAATTTCACTAAAGTCAGTCTATTAATTTATGTTTAATAATCGTTAAAATCAAAGAAACGGAGTGGTTATAATTAATTGGCCGTAATTACGAATTATGTATCTCCGAAACGTACGACTAGTATCAGCGCATTATATTACAAAGATGCTTATACATCGGTATAGTGGACATCTTCTTCATCAAAACAAAGATTAAGACACGGCAGTATATGGTATTTTAGCGTTTCCTACGGCGGTGCAACATGTCTTTAGCCCGATTAACGCTGAATTACGAGGGTGGATCAATAAGTCCTTAGAAAATCCAAGAGATGGCGCTCAAAACATCCCAACTTTTGTTGCACCAGCAAGGGTGACTATTAAATAGAGTGCTGCTGAGGTTTCAGCCAAATCCATCGATTAGTTCGGTTTATATCGTCGATCAAAGTGATCACATTTTGTTTCTTATTAACGATGGAAGAAAATGAGTTCCGAGTGATGATAAAACATTTCTATTTAAAAAGCCTCAAAAGAAATCAAAGCTGAGTTACATGCAGTTCATGATATATCTGCCCATGCGTTTGCAACTGTTTACAATTAGGTAAGTGAATTTGAACGTGACCGTACGTCGACTGCAGATGAACATTGTTCAGGCCATTCTGTAGATGTGAGTACTCTGGAAATGATCAATAAAATCCATGACATAGTGTTGAGTGACCAAAGAATAAAATTACGCAAAATACAGATATTTCAATTTTCCATGAGAAATTGAAGATGAGAAAAATTTCGGCAAGATAGATGCCGCGTTTGCTCTCAGTCGAGAAAAGACGAAGTCGAATGGTAGCCGCTGAGACCCTCTTGGCGCGTATCTACTGTAATCCGCATAACTTTCTACGTCGATTTATAACTGTAGATGAAATGTGGATACCTCACTACACTTCTAAGATAAAGAAACAGTCAAAACAGTAGATCGTGAAAAGTCAACTAGCTCCAAAGAAGACAAAGAAATCGGCCGACAAGGTTATGGCCACTGTTTTTTGGAATGCACATGGAATTGTCTTCGTCGACTATTTAGAAAAAGGACAAACAATTACCGTAGAGTATTATACATCGTTGTTGGCTCGGTTAAGTGTGAAAATATTGAATGAGTGTCCTCATTTGAACAAAAAAATTTCTGTTTCATCAAGATAATGTACGAGCGCACACTTGCTTAATTTCAATGGCTACAATTAAGGAATTGGAGTACGTATTAGTAGACCATCTGCCGTATTCACCAGATTTGACCCTTATTGACATTTTTTTATTTTCAAACCTTATAACGGGGTTTTGACCCAGCGCGGGTCACTCGTTATATAAATTACGAGGGGATTAAAACAGCTCGGTGTGGGCCTTGTAATAGGCTCCGCAAAGCCTAGCCCAGCAGCAACAGGAACGTTGTGGTGCAGCGTCTGTTACCTTGGCCCGCGGAGAGCGTCGTGTAGTCCTATGGGCGCTTTGGAACAATCACGAAATTCAGGCGCGAAAGCCGGACGGAACGGGATTGCTTACGATAGGTAAAAAGGAAGCGCAAGAGAAGAAAACAGATATATGAATAACATCGAGTTTACTACGGAGAATAATACAAAATTAATACGCAGCGTAAGCGGGAGAGAGAGCGGCGAAAAGCTAGCGAGAGAGACACGTATTCGAGAAGGTACTTACATTAATGTCTCGGCGTTAGCCCTGCAGGCGATATCTTCAGCCTCGCACGTGGCTCGCGATGACGCGCAGTGTACAGCTCGGGTGCAGTCAAGAGGCGGGCGGCCTTAAAGGCTCACACGCGTGGTCGCAGGAACTAGCCCGCCAAAAGCACTAGGTGCAATCTCGGCACCGATACTTTACACCGAGTGGACACTCGCGTATTCGCAGGCAACCGAAATGTCAGTCACAAAAGGTTAGTCACGGAAGGTCGGACAACAAAAGATCGCAAGCACGTGTATAGCCGCTCGTCACACGTCCACGTGCTTCGAAGTCGCCGGTACAAGAACGAGTCCTTATCGCGCGCCTCTGCCCCACTCTCCTACTCGCGTGCGTCGCGCTGGCCTCCCGAATTCTCTCTCTCTAGCTTGCCCTCTATTAGCGCTCTCTCTGACTTACCTTTGGCTGCCATACATGTGGGATAATTATAAGACAATTATATATATAAGAATAATTATAATTATGTATGGGGAAAGAGAGACATAACGAGGATCTGGCCGCTCGTTATAACCTGAAAAATTAGCTTGCGAGACAACGGTTTGTCTCGAACAAGGAGGTGATAACACAAACAAAGGAATTTTGAGGAACTTTCAAAATTATTTTTTTCTCATGGCTTAAAAAACTTGAAGAACGCCTGGTAAAGTATGTATATCGAGCTATAAGGAGATTATGTTAAAAAATAAAAAAAATCTATCAAACAAAATTGTTTTTCTATCTTTTTCTAAGGACTTATTGACCGATCCTCGTACAATCCTCGTGCTGAAGCTTGAAGTAAGCTTTTGAGAACAATTTATTTGCCTCTAAATTTACAGTACGTACAAAAGTCATGAAACCCAAAGGTTTAATATACGAGGTCTGTTCAAAAAGTATCGCGAATTTTGTGTTTTAAAAAATAATTTATTTATTTATGAATATCTATTTTATCTCCTTAGGTAATAAGTATTCGCCCGCGGATATAATGCACTTGTATTTGTGATCATGTTCATCTCCTCTTTCGATGCCATTTTTGTCTCCTCAATCGTGACGTAGCGTCATCCTTTCATGGGCTTCTTTAGTTTTGGGAACAGGATAAAGTCACAGGGGGCTACGTTAATCTGGGGAATACGGTGGCTGCGGCACTATTACTGTGTTATTTTTGCCAAATATTCGCGCACAAGCAACGGTGTGTGAGCAGGGGCTTTATCATGGTGAAAAAGCCAGTTTTTGTTCTTCCACAAATCCGGAAGTTTTTGGCTAATTGTTTCGCACGAAATGCGCATAACTTGCAGATAATATTCTTTATTTATCGTACTACCCTGTGGCATTAATTTATAATACACCACGTTCCTGTAATTGAAGAAAACGTGAGCAAAACCTTCACGTTCGACCGAACTTGGCGCACTTTTTCTGTCTTGGCTCATGCGGCAGCTTTCATTGGGATGTTTGAGCTTTGGTTTCTACATCATAACCATAAACCCATAACCCCTTTGAGTCCATTATCTCCTGAGCAACGTTAACGCGATGCTGTTTTTGGTCGAAATTGAGCAGTTTTGGCACGAATTTGATACGGATTCTTTGATCTATTTTTTAGAATAGGCAAAAATAGAAAACGAGCTAAAACACATAAAAAATTAACTAAACATTCAAAATGGCCGACCTTGTCAGTATAAGTAAGGGACATGAGTACCAACATAATGCTACAAAAAAATAAAAAATAAAATTTACCTAGCCCGCGGAAATTCAAAATTCGCGATACTTTTTGAACAGACCTCGTATAATAGTGCACGCAGCGTGCACCGATACTCAAGAAAAAGACGGAAGACTGGACTCTAGAAAAAACTATTCCGAGTTCAAATCGTGATGTATTACTTCCAATCGGCACAATCAACATTTATTTTGCACCTTTACTAACGCTTAACCTTTTCGTGTTACTGCTTGAGAATAACGAATCACGCGACACGTTTAATTAATGACGCGGCACAAATATTAGCAAGTGGCTATTTGTTGTGATAAGTGTAGCCTGACCACTTTCTCTCTCTTTCTCTCCTAATATTTCCTTTTCCTTTTGAACAGTAATAAACATTTCTACTTGATATTCGCTAGTTTATTTTATTTCCATCTTCACGGTTATCGCCATTGCGGAGCCAATTCAATGTTAAAGACTCCGAACTCATGACAGCCATAAAAAATACAGTATTTTGTGAGTTTTTGTCAAATACAAATTCTAATAATTATGAATTTCAATTTTTTATTTAACGTGCATTTAAAAACTTGACTTGATAAAAATTGGTCACAAATTCCGAAGCTAGTGTGTATTATATCGTGTAAACCTCATTTTGGACGTTTATGCCCTAGATTAATACCCAACCCTTGAAAATTGTAATAGGGAAGAATCAAATAATTTATATATTTCTCATACCAAATATATTTAATTCACCTACCTTGTTACTAATGCAGCCACAAACCATGTCAAAATAGAAATGATCATGGCTCTAGTTTTAGAAAAAAGGATACTGGAAATGTAAAAAAAAAGTCAAATTGTGAGTTATTATTGAATGAAAATATATATACATCGACAATATATAAAAACGTTTTCATACAATGCTTTTAAAATATTGTTTTATTTTTAAGCTGCGTCTTTACTATAAATAATTATATTTAATATTTAAACCAAAACTATTTACATATTCTTTGTATAGTAAATCAAATTACTAATGTCTATTGAATTTTTTTGAACTTGTTTTATCGCATTATATAACCACAGTGTAACAATGTATGTTCTAGGTAACAAATGATAAGAGGTAATTAATTTATTTAAATGCATGTAAAAAATTTATGTTTGATTACACATTGAAAATGAAAAGAAAGATGTTGACATGAAGATGTTGAAAAAAAACATCAGGAAATCGAACCCACGTATTCTAGATCTGCAGCCCAGTGTCTTACCGGTAGAGCCACTGACATGTACCTTGAAGTATCATTATTATCTCACCCCTCCCCCCCCTCCGCACCTTTCACGAAAGGTAAAATCCTGCAGGCGAGCAGGCCAAAGTGTATCTATACTCAATATTTCTGTTCCTCATAAACTGGAACCTTTACATGATCGTGAAAGTTTTTCGTCATTGATCAGAAAAGAAAATAAGAGATATACTATCAAGTAACTGCTCAGTTCCCCATAGACGTTATACGATTTTTATTCGTTTTTTATTCTTCAAAAGTATAAACATTAATCATCATCGGCCTATCTACAATAGATACTGAAATGATAAGTACTACAATAAAGCAAGACAATGTATTTCGAAATAACAATATGATGATTATGGAATTAGTTACTAGTTTTCTAGTGTCTCAAAGCATTTCTTAATAATTAAATATTTATCGATTATAAATTATATTTACAATGGCGAACTTAAGTACAAAGTAAAACCAAAAATATAATCATGAATTGGAAGTATCAGTAAACTAGAGAATTATGTGAAATCGATTGTATACATAAGGCGAGTATATTGTTGATACAGTTAATGAATTACAATATTTATTATAACTAGCTGTGAACTACAGAATGATGTGAAATCCTCTGTCTACACCAGACGAGTAGTATACGTAAAATGTCAAATAGAATCATTAGATATATTAAATAAAAAAAATGGTGAATCTCAACTTCCTGCAAACTAGAGAATAACGTGAAATCGCTTATATACACATGACGAGTTGATTGATTGATACTATTAATGAATAAAATATATGTACTCGTGAGTCGAATAATAAGACGGTAATAATTACCACCACAAGCTTGTATCATAATCATAATTGATCAGACTAACTCTATACTCTCTATGGTATTTCTAAGCCTAAATAAATGTCATAAAACTACTCGTCGGGCCCGTGCTTATGGTAATCAATAACAGAACTCAATCTTATTTAAATGTTCGCTGTATGTTAACAGCGCAGAGGTATTAACAGCAGGACACTACAGTGTACGGTTAGTGGTCGGGAATTTCAGCTGCATACAACGATTTAAAATACTAAAAGAAAAATAGTAATATTAACATTATTTCAATGTATACTGTAGTACAACAGTATAATTTAAAACTGTTAAACGATTAAACAAAACAAAAAAGTAATAGTGACCAATAAATAGCTATATAGGTTGAATGCTTTAATAATTATTTTAATCCGCGTTTCACAAAAGTGTCGAACTTTGAAATTTCAACTGTCTGAGCTTAGAAGTCTAATAAGAGTTCACTTATTTCTGCTACACTTACAATATAAATATTGATAAAAATAGCAAAGCATAAGAATATTTAGTGTCAGTAATAAAAAAAACAAAATGCAACATTGTGTAGGAATGTCTTTTATGCAATTAATTGTAAGGATATTTTTGCTTTAAAAACTTTCTGACATACGATTCTTGATTTTCTTTAAAAATATGAAATTCTTACTACAAAATATTTCGTTACTGTATATGCATTGTACCTTATTTGCAATTTCTATTGTGAGAACAGAAAAGAAAATGGAATCGTCTTGATTACCATAAGCACGGGCCCGACGAGTAGTTTTATGACATTTATTTAGGCTTAGAAATACCATAGAGAGTATAGAGTTAGTTTGATCAATTATGATTATGATACAAGCTTGTGGTGGTAATTATTACCGTCTTATTATTCGACTCACGAGTACATATATTTTATTCATTAATAGTATCAATCAATCTACTCGTCATGTGTATATAAGCGATTTCACTTTATTCTCTAGTTTGCAGGAAGTTGAGATTCACCATTTTTTTTATTTGATATATCTAATGATTCTATTTAACATTTTACGTATACTACTCGTCTGGTGTAGACAGAGGATTTCACATCATTCTGTAGTTCACAGCTAGTTATAATAAATATTGTAATGCATTAACTGTATCACCAAAATACTCGCCTGTAACAATGTTTATACTTTTGAAGAATAAAAAATGAATAAAAAGCGCATAACGTCTATGAGGAACTGAGCAGTTACTTGATAGTATATCTCTTATTTTCTTTTCTGATCAATGACGAAAAACTTTCACGATCATATAAAGGTTCCAGTTTATAAGGAACAGAAATATTGAGTATAAATACACTTTGGCCTGCTCACCTGCAGGATTTTACCTTTCGTGAAAGGTGCGGAAGGGGGGGGGTGAGATTTCAATTACCGTACTAGGTTCATAGATTAGGGTTTTCGTAATGAAAACAACATTGAACAACGCGTAATATAAATCAGATTGTCCATTAAATGCTGCATACTAATGAAGAGTCAACATTTTTATGCAACCTACATATAAAAGTATATATTTATATTAAACTAAAATATTGATCAATAATCAAATTGAAAAAATGAGTTGAGTATTTTCCGAAATAATAAAGCACGAGCCCGTGACTTGAAGGAAATACTTACTTTATATGCTTTGAGGTAGGTAACTCACGGAGGAAAAATATATATGCACCCTTAGAGGCTTTTGGCCATTGCTTCTTATCAACGTATAAATTAGTAACTTTAAACCAGTGATTATCCCGTTTAAGCATGTTGTAATAATCACACTGTGACGAATTTGTTCCCACGTGAAAAATTCCACTTATTACGCTATAATATCTACTGTTTCTATTTATTTTTGATCTTGGGACATCTTTAATTTTAATATTTTTAATATCCGATACAAAGAATTTCAGGACTAATAATTTTTTAGGGTAAGAAACATCAATTCTTCTATGAGTTTTTGTAGTACAACCATTTTGGCAAATTTTTTCTGTCTGTAACCAACTGCCCAAGTTACTATCAATAATATTTTGTAAATTCAATACTGTTGGAGAATCAGGAATATTAAGTTGTAATATGTAGTTATCGTTGACTGTCGACTCATTTCTTCCATCGCATGTAAAACATTTAGTTACAGTATGTAAAACATGACATAAAAGTCTTTTAAAAATGTGAAACTTTGCTAAGAAATCTTGTAAAAATATTGAAGCATCCTGTGGTATTGGTAGTAAGTATTCTTCATCGATAAAACCTCTCAACGATTTCACATCAACGGGTGCTTTTGCGGCGAAGTCATTAAGAAAGGACTTTATAATATCTGTTTCCTTCTGTCTAACTATTTCATACCGAATATCATCGCAGTGCAATAGAATCTGAATACACACATTTGCATATGAAGAGACACTATCTTCATTTGGAAGCCCTCTTAAATATTCCCAATAATTATCAGCTATTTTGTCGGACTGACTACCGTTTTGAAGTAATATATGTAACGGTACACTCCATTTGACATCGCGAACCAAGAGTTCTTTATTTTGATTGTCTTCTGGAACAGGTAAGAGTTCTAAATGTGAATCAGAAATTTTCCTTATTCGATTATATTCTATTATTGCTTTTTTAGAGGCTAATATAGTAGACGGATCAAAGTTAATCAAATGTAACTCTTCTAACTTAGTTACTCTAGAGAGAGAGCAACGTACGTTTGACCATCACTGAATATTTGATTTCCTGCGTCAATAACAGCATTATTCAAACTTAAACCCTGACTTTTGTGAATTGTTATTCCGAAACTACAGCAAATAGGAAATTGTTGCCTAATTATAAATAAAGTTTTCATAAGAAAGAATTGGTATTGCACCCTCGATATAGGATACTCTCGACCGTCTTTCAAACAAATATTAATTGACGTAATAATATTTGTTTTAGCATCTCTAGAAATGGATGCTACTGTACCAACAGTTCCATTCACTAAACCGATAGAAACATAAATATTTCTGCGAATCATCACCTTACATCCAATTTTAATCGTTATGATTCTGTCGATTCCACAAGCATCACCATCATCTTTATTAAGTAAGTTCATAGCTTTTTTGTGTAAATATTTAGGACCTTTCACGTCATCCATAGCCACTAAAGTAATTTCTTCTGATTCGATTCTATTCAACATAGCATCATTTAAAAACTGGCACATGTGTCTTTTAGGTAGCAAACAAACTGTATCAATAGGTAATTTTTCTAATATTTCACACAGTGAATTAATATTTTCTTTGCAATCAGCGCCTGATAACTTTAACCTTCTTGTTTGTAGTGTTTCAATGTCTGACTTCATCAAAATTCCCATTCTAATTCTGCCTAAAATTTCGGCATATGTTTTATCATTTCTTTGTCTCATGTTAATTATATTAATTCATCAAAATCAAAAAGTGACCATAGGTTATATGAATTCATCGAGTCTAAATATTTGGATAATTTTACGGCAGTTAATTCTACGAAAACGAATGATTCTTTAACGGGTCGCAGTTGTAATAAGTCACCGAAAAGAATAATATTTATTTTTCTGAAAAATCCATCTTCGGCTACAGATGTATCTTTAATTTCTCCTAGTCGCAAATTGATGTACATGAACAGAACGTCAGATACCATCGATATTTCATCAATGATAATCAAATCTACGTCTTCAAAACTTTGCCGCAATTTTTTTATAATGCCGGCCCTGAAAGTTCTTTGTATTTTGGGGTTGATTTGGGATCGACCGGCAATTTTAAAGCATTATGGATTGTGAGACCGTTAACGTTATAAACAGCAATTCCGGTGAAAGCAAGTATTAATGTTTTCTTTTTTCGTTCCAATTTATTCAGTGCAACAATACTCTCAATCAAATGGCTTTTTCCAGTGCCTCCTGGTCCAAAAACAACTAATCGCAATGGTTTATCTGAATCAAATAAGCCATGTTTTACTTTATTAAAAACTCTACTTTGATCAGAGTTGAATTTACTTATGTTATCATTAAGTACACTAGAAGTCACATTTTTTACTTTATCTGCTGCATCTTCAAAATCTTTCATAGCTTTATCTATTTCCATCAGAACACATCCATCAGGTAAATTATCTTGACTTGTACTATTACCTGGATTATCTAATAAAATTTGTTTTTCAACTAGTTGGTTCATATTATCTATTGCATCACGAATTTCAGACTTATCATGATACGCCATAGCTTCTGTTAAAGCTTCTTTTTTTTCATAAAAGCATCGAAATAAGTATCTTCAGATCCTTTTAGTTTATTAAGATCTCTCCATGGTAAAAAAAGCAATAACAAAGAATGGTAATAAGCCTCTGGTTGAGCTATTGGATTAAAATTGCAATGGTTTAAAATGTACGGCTTTGGTCTTTTTCTGCAATATACGCCTTTACTTAATTCATAGAATTCGCATTTATTTTTTGGTTTTGTTTTCCATATGTCAAACCATCTTGCAAAATCATACAAAGAAAGGTTTTCTAATTTTTTATGGTGAATCGGATAGTAACAGTCTACAAGATTATCATAAAAAATGTCTTTTGAGTCGGAAGGAAGTTGTTTGATTTCATGGAACGGTTTAATTTTTCTACCTCGGACCATATTGGTATTTAACCATCGAAATACAGTATTACTATCAGTAGCGTGAAGTGGATGTGCTAAAAGCGTATCAGCATCTTCGATTGCTCCACATTCTCTGTGATTTAACATACGCATGCCAATAGACCATAGACGACTGCACAATGACTTATTGGTCTTTAGTTCTGATAAATCAAAATCCATTTTGCTTTTCTCACCTTCCGTACCATAAGAATATATGTATTTAGTTAAAAGATAAGATGATTCTCCAATATACTGAGCATCCATATTTCCTTCCCATAAAACTAACAAATTAGGCATATAATCATTAATATTTTGTTCCTCTGGTTTTCTGGGTAAGTGATAAAATCTACTTTTACTTCTGAGGTTTTTTTTATTTGCTATAGCCACATCTACACTTCTGAAAATTAGATCTTTTGTTACAGTACGCGGGAATCCAAAGCGACATGCAGTTATGAAGCCAGTTTTTGTAGTAGTAGATAAGCAATGTATGTTCTGGGACACAAAGGAGCCGACAAAGGATGCCGCCAATGTATAAGGATACGTGTATGTTCTGGGACACAAAGGAGCCGCCTGATGAAGGTGTGAAGGTAGTGACAACTTTTAATTAATGGTTAGACCCCATGGTGAGTGTCTAAAAGGCATTTGATGTACCTTTGACACCTTCCGCGTGCCAGTGGGCCCCATGCTGAGTGTTAAGGGGCATTTGATGTTGGTTTGACACCTCGCGCGTGCCGCCAATGTATAAGGGATATGTGTATGTTCTGGGACACAAAGAGGCCGCCCGATGAAGGTGTCGCGATAGTGACACCTTTTAATCGCGATAAGGTGAGACCCCATGCTGAGTGTTGCATTTGATGTTCGTTCGACACCTCCCGCGTGCCAGTGGGCCCTTCGAGGGGGCCAGGCTCCCCCCCCCCTCCTTCGATAGTAGGACGCTTCACCCACCCACCCACAGAGGTTGTTAAGATAGGATGCTGTAGAAGTCGGTAGGGTGTTTGGTAAACTATATGCTTATGCTGGCTGAGTGTGGACCCTCGGAGAGGGGGTAGCGTCACTAGCTTGCTAGGCGCGTACGCCGTATAGTGAGGATGCTGTTCTCTCTCTCTCTCTCTCTCTATCCCTCTCTCTCGCTCTCCTTCGATAGTAGGGCGCTTCGCCCACCCACCCACAGAGGTTGTTAAGGTAGGATGCTGTAGAAGTCGGTAGGGTGTTTGGTAAACTATATGCTTATGCTGGCTGAGTGTGGACCCTCGGAGAGGGGATAGCGTCTCTAGCTTGCTAGGCGCGTACGCCGTATAGTGAGGATGCTGTTCTCTCTCTCTCTCTCTCTCTCTCTCTCTCTCTCTATACCTCTCTCTCGCTCTCCTTCGATAGTAGGGCGCTTCACCCACCCACCCACAGAGGTTGTTAAGGTAGGATACTGTAGAAGTCGGTAGGGTGTTTGGTAAACTATATGCTTATGCTGGCTGAGTGTGGACCCTCGAAGAGGGGGTAGCGTCTCTAGCTTGCTAGGCGCGTACGCCGTATAGTGAGGATGCTGTTCTCTCTCTCTCTCTCTCTCTCCCTCTCTCCCTCTCTCTCGCTTTCCTTCGATAGTAGGGCGCTTCACCCACCCACCCACAGAGGTTGTTAAGGTAGGATGCTGTAGAAGTCGGTAGGGTGTTTGGTAAACTATATGCTTATGCTGGCTGAGTGTGGACCCTCGGAGAGGGGGTAGCGTCTCTAGCTTGCTAGGCGCGTACGCCGTATAGTGAGGATGCTGTTCTCTCTCTCTCTCTCTCTCTCTCTCTCTCTCTCTCTATCCCTCTCTCTCGCTTTCCTTCGATAGTAGGGCGCTTCACCCACCCACCCACAGAGGTTGTTAAGGTAGGATGCTGTAGAAGTCGGTAGGGTGTTTGGTAAACTATATGCTTATGCTGGCTGAGTGTGGACCCTCGGAGAGGGGGTAGCGTCTCTAGCTTGCTAGACGCATACGCTGTATAGTGTAGATGCTGCTCTCTCTCTCTCTCTCGCTCTCCTTTAACAGTAGGGTATTTGGGCCCTTGGAGAGAGGGTAGCATATAGCTTGGTAAGCTATATGCTGCTCTCTCTCTCTTTCTCTAAGCAAGCGCTATAGTATTTTCATTAGATTTCGGGAACCTTTTAACCTCACAGTTGATTTTATTCGAATATTAATTAATAAAACTTATAGAATTTTCGTTTAATGATTAATTTATTGTTCATTCAACTATACATTGAATATAATACAGTCTGTCTATAATCTTTATTTTCAGTAGTTGACATCGCTATATTGAAATATTGAATTGAATTTTTATATGTAATATTGTCCACTTCATCAATACCTTCCATTTCAGATTGCTTCAGTCTAGCTTTTATCCATGAAAACAATCTTTGTGCATTTGTAACGGCACATACAAAGTTAGCTGGTTTATTATAATGATATGTACATATTGTTTCTAATGGGTAAGGTAATGCGCTCATTGGCGGACATCTCATCTCGCTTTCAAGTTCTAAAATTTTTCTAAAAAAGGATAAAAATTTTTAATTAATAATGATTTTAATTTCTAACAAAAAAATTAATAAATAAAAATACTTACTTTTCAGGTAAAATTTTTTGTAACCATTGTTTCTTTGTTAATCCTTTTACATAAATATTTCTAGAATTATTTAAATGATTGTTTAGTACACGTGCTAAATTTTTATATGGAATAAGACCGGATCTCCATAATAAACCATGATGACACGTTTCTAAGAAATGATTCACTTTTCGATACTTGATAGGAAGTTGAAACCAATGATATGGTGGGTCGAAGAAAAACACAGTTGGAACAGTATCTATATCTAATGATAGATATGCGAGTTCTTTACAAACAAAATTCTCGTTAGGAGTTATCCCTGTAACAGGGATAACTCCTTAGATCAGAAATTTAATAAAATAAAATCATCAAATATCAGGAGTGAAAACATAAGAATTTTTTATATTCTCGTTTAAACTTTGAAAGCCTTGAAAATCTATTACGAAATCCATTTGAAAAGATGCTGAAGTTAATGTGAACTCTACTAGTTCCCAAAACCGTTATGAGAGTAGAGGCACGTGTTTGTTCTATATAAAGCCTATACCTCACTATTCGAAAGTAGAGGGCGCCATAGTCACCATACCTCACCAATCGAAAGTATAGGGCGTCATAGACACTATATAGTATGGTTATAGGTAGTTTTTATGAAATTCCAACAATATATATAATTTATTTTCTTTTTTATTGAAAAGCATTGTATACATTGATTACATAATGTCTTGTTAATTTCAAACTAATTTTTTAACATCACCACTAATCGGGTTATATTGTACAATACGATCGTGTAATATTAAGCAGTAGGCTGCAGTATCTTCAGGAAAATCAGTCCGAGTTTCAAATTCTAGGCGAACATCGACTGGCGCGCTTTTTAATGTTTCATTTTGTTTGGAGCAGTCTATAACTATTAGCGGCACTTTATTAATGAAATCTTTTTTATTGAGTAACGGCTCGTTTTATTTACCATAATAAGCGTTTTGAAAATTAGTATACATATCGTAGAGAACAGCATACTGATTTTGATTGAAATTCAAATTGAGATTTCCATACGGATAGCTTTGTGAATTGAGGAATAGCTTCACATTACTAATATTATAATGATCAAAATTACTAGAATGAACACTCGCCGAACTTTTACGTTTAGTTTGAAAAGCTAAAATAACAAAGCGAGGCTTTTCCAATTGATTGGAAGTCTTAACACTCCAAACATGCTTTGATGTACGTGATAATTTTGGATACTCATACATTTCCCAAGTACGATAACTCATTGTAATTGCACGATCTCGTCCGATCTGATTGAGTAATTTGGTTTTTTCTTTGTCTCCAACCATCACATATGGCATCTGCCATTCAACCTTAGTTAAAGTAATTTTTGTTTTTTCTGAAGCAGCAGGATTCCCAATTGGTGCAGACAAAATAGCATTCAAATCATCTCTTGATCTTGTGAGAATAAGTTCATGCTTGACATTGACTACAATTTTCCGATAATCTTCAGCAAAGCCCATCAACATACTGAGAGGTATAGTCACATCAAAAAAACCTTGAGCGTTACATATTAAAACTTCATTCTTATCACCATTCCATCCGGCATTTTCAGCGATAGAGCTCTGACATGGATTGAGTGAAAGCCAATTTTTCATGAGAGTTGTTAAGCCTACATTTTTCACTTTATCAATTTCAATAGCATTTATTTCATATCGTATTTCCTCGAACAAATGACAGAGGGCGTTGTTGACTAATAAAGTGTTCTCCACTAGCGTATTACCGTCCGGCTTGGTTAACCTACCACAAATATGAATCATACTGCGCGATGGAAGCAGAGATAAATCTTGATGTTGAATTGCTATATGAATTTCATCGCTATTATTGAAATATGATAATGAATAAGGCTGATGCGCATGAACTTCATAATGAGCTATAGACTCATCGAAAGCGACAGCTGAATGAATGTCTAGAATTCCCTCCATATTGTTGTTGTTGTTGTTGTTTTATACAACACACTAATATGCACAATATTTTCTTCCACGATTTTCGACGACTTCTAGTCTCAAGCTTTTCAGGAATTGAATGTTCTGAGGTGTGAGCGGTCTGATAGCTCGCTGTTGACTGATTGCTGTTCGACATTTTTGTCTTTTAATATAGCCTCGGCCGCTCTTTATATTGTAAATGATACCCATTACTAAGATATGGTCTTTATATGCACTCGCACTGTGATGACTTCTCCTCGAAAGTTAACTAGGTTTCCGTCTTGATCAACTATACGAATTTGAAAATGATCAATGCTCCTCACAGCGACTGGAAGGTAAATGACGTGAGAGGGAACTTCTATAATCTTATATCCAGGTGGGACTGCTGGGAAAAATTCATGTATAGTATGTACTTTGCGATCGTTTATGTAAGAGCCTGTAGTAATATTACACTCTACACGTAAAGCATTGACTTTGAGTATAGTGACGGGTAAGTCAGAACTATGTGTTTCGTTTTCAAAGAGCGTGCGTTTAGTAAAGCCTAAAATTGATCCGATAGAATCTTCTGGTTCAAAATGTATTTTTTGACTGCACCGAATGATACTACGTAAAGTATTATTATTTGGTTTTAGGCTAAACGATATACCTTTAGGTGCTAATTCGTCTATGAGAAAGCTTTCAATATCTTCTATTTCGTAGCTACCAGTCGGTAAAGTGATAGCTTCTTGACCTTCAATGTAAAATTTATTACAACCAACGTCAATGTTTGGTATTAAATTAAATGTCAATAGCTCAACTAGACCAAGAACGTATTTTTTGTTTGCTATCAATTCGATCGGTGGAAAATAATATGATTCGAGTACGGATGATGTTCCCGAGAGACTCAATGTTAGTGTATTCTCCATGACAGATTCAAATCAAATGACAGTCATTCTTTGCATGAGTATTTTATATACTAGTCGTCTTTTCTATAGTTTGATTAAAAGAAATTTGAGACAAAGATGGCCGCAATTATATGTATTAAAATCTCGATATCTAATATAATTATACATGATTCTATTAACTTTGAGATAAAGCAATAGATCTATAGGCGGCTGTAGATTACCAAAACTATCAAAATACATAACCTCATCGCCTTTCTTTTTATATGCTACCCAATGAGTACCTGGCCCCCGTTTATTATCCAAATTTACAATAGCTGTCTCTTGATATCGAGGTCCATCGGTCGGTAGAGCATCACGCATAAAAACACCTCGAAAATTTGCAATTTTTAGTATTTTAGCATATTTTCTTATATCATGATCTGTCAGTGCTCGATTAGGTAAAGTTATTTCGAGCTTTTTTTTTTTAAACCTTTTCCACTTGAATATGGTTTCAGATGAAGACCATAACCTTTACGATGTGGTTTCAAATAAAGTCCTTTACCAATAGCAATAGCTTCCATAGTTTTATTGTGTCTATGAGCCTCTTTCAATTCATTTTGAGCGGCCTTAGCACTGTTAACGGCTTTTGCTATTGAAGCAGCTCCTCCAGCTAAAGCTCCAGTGGCGCTCAAAGCGGCAAATAATGGAATTAAAAAAGGAAGAGCTCTACCCACTTTACTAGGAATTGGTAGAATACGAGGAACATTTATTTTTCTTCTTCCTCCAGCCTTCTTCACAGCTTCTTTAGCGCCTTTTATAGCCGAACGAATGACAAAGAGTGATTTATTACTAGGAACAACACTTCTCGAGGCAGCGTTAATAATTTTTTTCAATGCAATTGATAGATTTTTACTTTTTACATGTGTCTTTCGTCGCTGTCGTTGTTGTTGGCGATTTTTTAATCCCTTACCTCGTTTCTTTCCTCGTTTTAAAATTTTAACACCCATACCAAGTTTACTTTTAACTTTCAGTATGTTGGCTACAGCAAATGCAGCAACTTTCTCACCAAAACTACTATCTTTCGCTTGCACTCTATCCCAGGCTTGTTTAGCTAGAATTTTGTCGGCTTCGTTTCTCGCCTCAATGTTCTCTCGATTTTGAGAATAAGCAATATCGTGATCTTTACAAGCAGCGTCTAGCGGATTTTTTCCAGGATCACCACAAGCAAGTCGTTTTTTCAATTTAGTTCCCGGTCCGCAATACTGATAACCAGGCAAATGAGCTTCGAATGGTAAGTTATTAATGATCTTATTCACTAAGCCAGCACCACCAGTCTTTCTTTTGTAACAAATGATCATATCTCATCAGAAGACAAAGTTTTAATGAAACTAAAAATATATAAACAGTCTTTTTATAGTTAGTAGTCTCATTCGTCCTTCGATCGGTGATTAGAAAACAATATGGACTTCAAAGAGCAACCACTTAAGTTGCAAGTCATAAATTTTGATAATGTGGTTGAGACGGAAAAACGAGAAAAAAGACATGGTGAACTACTGCCTGACAGTATACGAGCAGTTTTCTGTGGTCCTAGTAACTGTGGGAAAACTAACTGTTTGCTAACACTAATCACACATCCTAATGGACTTAGATTTGAAAACATTTATGTTTATTCAAAGTCCCTCAATCAACCAAAGTATAAGTTTTTAAAAGATTTATTGGAACCGATTGATGGTATACAGTATTATGCATTCAGCGAGCATGAGGCAGTTGTTTCACCGGATAAAGCTAATCCAAATTCCATCATGATTTTTGACGATATAGCAACTGAAAAGCAGGACAACGTGAGAGAATTCTTCTGGATGGGAAGACATAAAAAGGTAGATAGTTTCTATCTCTGTCAATCATACGCTCGCATACCGAAGCATCTCATTCGAGATAATGTGAATTTACTAGTTTTGTTTCGACAAGATGACCTGAATATTAAACATATTTATAACGATCATGTTAACTCAGATATGACTTTTGAGAAGTTTAAAGCAATTTGTTCAAAGTGTTGCAGAGACGATAATCATGGATTTATAGTTATTGATAGAGATAGACCAATCAATCATGGACGGTATAGAAAAGGATTCGATTCTTTTGCTATAAATATAACGGAGTGAATGAATGAAGATTATTTAACTTTAGAAATTGCAAGCGTCAACATGGCTACTTTTGAAAAAGAAAAGAAGATGCTCGAGCAATTATCTGAGGCTCGTGATGCCATCAGACGTAAGTATCAACTAATAAAACGTGACAAAGCTGATTTAGAAAATACATTGAATGAAACTTTCAAACCTATGGTTGATCCATTGAAGAAACTTGTGGAGGTAGCTATTGATAAAACTAACGATAATACTGAACAGGAAACGAACAAGGAGAAAAAAATTACGTTCGATAAAGTTTTCAAGTCAAAAACAACAGCTGACACTCCCTATAAATCTCGATATTTCAATAGTACTGTTAATGACTTAAATTCAACATTACATCCGCTTGATTCTACATTTGAATCCGCTATGTCTATTACTGATGATGGTGATGAAGACGAATTTAGTAAGACTAGTGAATCAACACTTGATAGAACTGCAATAAATTTAGACAATGTTAGTTCAAAACAACAAAAACAGCTATTGGATGACTCGATTGTAGGAAACTATATTTGACTATTGCATGAACCGCAACAGAAAAGTAATTTAGACAAGACATTTGGCGTTCTCTTGCATGAAAATACATATGTCATAGGCAATTCTCCAATTTCTTTCCAAAACGATAATGTGACTGTGAATGATAAAGCATTCAGCAAGACGCCTGGATTAATGGAACTTCTCTTTCGTAAAGAACCTAATTCTAAATTAATCAGTTCATCTGATATTGAAAATTATATAAAAATTCTTGAAATCACTAACGCTCATCGTAAGAGATATGAAACAAATGGAGAATATCGCAATAAGCGTGTAAATAAATTTAAAAAGTATATTGGTCCAAATTTATCTTTAAGTGGTAGTGCCAAGAAGCGAAAATTGACTATTGATGGAAGAGGTCTTTTTCCTAACTATAAAATAGCAAGAAAAGGAACATTATTTGATTATGTATATTGGGATGATCCAAACGAGCTCGTTGATCGATTGAGATTGCTTATCGCCGAACAAACCGCTGGTAATCCTAGTCATATGAATGAAATTCATTCAATCATTGAAGAATTACGTGAAGCTGGCTATATATATTAAGACAATTCTAAATATTCCTCAGTAATAAAATAAGTGTTGATGTGTTTGGACGTACATTGAAAAAAAAGGAGGGTAATCAAGGTCCTCCTGGTATAGGGTATAATATCACTAAAGACGGACAATACGACGCGAACGACAAAAGAATTTGTTATATAGCCGAACCTCAGGAGAGTAACGATGCTGTAAACTTACGAACGTTGCAAAAAACTATTGTAGCTAACGTTACTACGCTTACGAGTATGATAAATGATCTCTCAAAATCATTGGATACAATAAGATTAGAATTAGTAAAGCATCAACTAATTATTACTCAGTTAGAAAAAGATAATATTAGTAATCATAAAGAGAAAGAGAAAGAGAAAGAAAAAACTATTGGACCGTTTGACATTTTAAAAACTATTGGACCGTTTGAAATTAAAAAAAAAAACTTTAAAATGAAACATCAAAGAGTGGTGGATGAGTTACACAAACCAGCACGTCGAAACTATCCTCGTCGAAAAGTCGATATACGTGGAATAGATGAGACGTGGCAAGCTGATCTTGTTGAGATGCAAAACTATTCTAGAGAGAATAAAGGTTTTCGCTATCTATTAACTATTATAGATACGTTCTCTAAATATGCTTGGGGAGTTCCAGTAAAACAGAAAACTGCTACAGATGTCACTAACGCAATGGAGTCTGTATTAAAAAAGGGACGCATTCCTAAAAATCTCCAAGTGGATAGAGGCAAAGAGTTCTACAATACAAATTTTCAAAGTTTAATGAAAAAATATAAAATAAACCTTTATTCTACTTATAGCAATCTTAAAGCATCAATTTGTGAACGTTTCAATCGAACACTAAAAAATATTATGTGGAAAAAATTCAGTTTAATAGGAAATTATAAGTGGATTGACTTTCTCCCCAGTTTAATAGAATCTTATAATAATCAAAAACATCGTACAATAAATATGAAGCCTAAAGACGTGACTAAAGAAAATGAAATGCAGGTCTTGACACGATTCTCTTACGATCATCGTCTTTTCAAAAACCGAAATTCCAGGTAGGATATAAAGTGCGAGTAAGCAAGTCTAAACACGTTTTTTAAAAAGGATATACGCCTAATTGGTCTACAGAAATTTTTACTATTCATGGTATTTCGAGAACTAAACCTGTAACATATCACCTACTAGATTATCAAGAAAATCCCATTGTTGGATGTTTTTATGAGCAAGAACTACAGAAAGCTATGTATCCTGATATTTATCTTGTAGAAAAAATTCTCAGAAGACGGGGTAATGAAGTCTATGTAAAATGGCTTGGCTTTGATAATACTCACAATTCTTGGATAATTAAGGAGACTATACAACAATGAATTACAAATATATATTTATATGTATCTAGCTTGTATTTAAATAAATAAATGTTTTCATTTATAAATATTACATTGTTTTTTTATTTTAACGATAAGAGCCCCAACCTTCGCTCTTACCTGTGAGGTATTTCCATTTTTTATATTCGACACTAGTGAGTCCATTAAGACAAGTCGAAACCTGCTTTAATAGAAACACTAATGACGCATTTACCTCTCCAGAAAATAAATTTATATAATACAATCTTTATTGAGATCTAATAAGATATACAAATACATTTACTTAATATTAAATTGAAATCTAATAATAATATTGAATAATATTGAATAAATAATGCATATTTTTGTACTCTATCAGAAAGATAAATAAAAAGATCCAAATGATGATATCGCTCTTGACATTCGGTCCGGTAGAACAATTTCGAACTTACAATCGAGTTGAAGAATAATTCGAGATTCATCTTGTCTCATGAATGTTATTAGATAATTCTCATCTTCATGCAATTCATAATGACTTTTTTTAGGAAGTATATCGAAAAGCTTCATTCCAATGTTATTCAACATTTCAAAATTCATCTTGCTGTAGGTAAAGAAATCTAGAATATTACGTATTCTTCTTCTAATACTACTTCTACTACTACTTCTACTACTGCTCTCACTGCTGTTTGTACTGTTACTGCTGCTGCTGCTGCTGCTGCTGCTGCTACTGCTGCTGCTGCTGCTGCTGCTGCTACTACTGCTACTACTGCTACTACTGCTACTACTGCTACTACTGCTACTACTGCTACTACTCGATTCTTGAGGTAGAATGAAGCTCTTCGAGGCTCACAGCTCTTTTAAAACCTTTCCCCACTACTTTGGTTTTCGAGCCGCCACAACCGCCTCCCTCTACTTTCAATTAGATTTCCATTTTATTTAACATATATATAGTGTGATGATTTTCTAATATAGGACCAAGCATTCTATTCATCATCAATATACGTTTCTTGAGTAATACTCGTGATATAACTTTATTCAATTCAGCAATACGTCTTTGGAAACGTTCGTGATCTCGTGCTATTTGCTCCCAAATACCTTTTCTAGAGTCTTTTTCTTCGTATGGAAGATGATATATTTTAACATTCTTCGCAAACCATACATGCTTAGAAGAGGAGTGAGATCTCCTGTTGTCTCTTATAGCTATACTACTTCGCTTTTCGAGCCGCCGAAATCCCCCCCTCCTTTCTTATTTTTTATTAAGGAATGGTGAGAGCCCCAACCATCGCTCTCACCTGTGAGGTGCTTCCACTACTAACATTGCTTATGAGACCTTTACACTAAGTCGAAACTCAGCAGAAAGAACGCATAAGTAATTACTTCAACCACTCCAAAAAAAGGATTTCAAGGAATAATTAAATTAGGATTAAAGAGATAATTAAAATTTTAAATATAAATTTATTTACTATTTATACATTTACATATTATGCTAGATTAATTTTTAAATTCAAAATTCGAGCCTTCTCGATGGTAAATAAACAACTCCTTTCTTTCCATAGTCTCGAATAATTTTTTCAGCATATCTTCATCTTTTTCTAATGCTAAGCTTACTCGCTTAGGTAGAAATATTTCGAATTCGTCGTCTACTGTTATAACTACACTAAATCCATAACGAGTATTAAGCCATCTTAATCTCGTTATCATGTAGGTACAGTTATTTTCTAATTGTGCCATCGTTTTTCTTGGTAAGAATGCCGATTTGGCTATTTTATTAATTGATGAAAAGTCCATTCTACAATAACAAAAAATCAATCAATAATTAATACTACTAGGATATATAGTTAGAGAGCTACTAGTATACAAGAAACTTACTTTTAAGAGAAAATCTAGAAGTTTAATAGGAGAACTAGGAAGAGAGACTACTGCTGTTGCTTCAACCTACTGCTGAAGAACTGCGACGGACTGAGGTGTGTTCTCCGTTTTGTACCATGCGTCCCCTCTCGGAGAACTCGAGCCGCCGTAATTTCCCTCTCTTTTCGCCTTATCCTCACTTGAGTAATTTCTCATATGATTCCATTGCCCATACTCCTCAGACTTCAGTCGCCATGTTGGCCGTTGTCCCCCACTCTACCGTTGTCCCCACTCTCTCACTATTCTATCCTTAGTCTTTTCCTAACTTAGCCTTCTTCCTCCCCACTATTACTACTGTTCTGAGCGACTTCTGTCGTAGGTTGGAAGAAGCTTACAACTTTCTTGAGGATTTTCTTTCATACTACTCTGTTCTGAGGGACTTCTGTCGGAGGTTAGAGGAAGCTTACAACTTTCTTGAGGATTTTCTTCCATTTCTATGATCTTTCTTTTCCTGCGTTCTTCCGCACTCTTGATTTTAAGCTTTGACGTTTCAATAGTTTTGTAATGACCCCATGGAAGTGTATCAGGATTTTTATCGAATATACATCGTTTATCATCATATGGACTTAGTGCTACTTTCTGCACTCTTTCTGTTCTTACTTGATGTAATACACTTCGTATATTACATTGCTCACGCCTAATAATTTCTAAATCCAATAAACAGTTTCGAAAATCTTCATGATCTATTGTTTTTATGACAGTATGTGTTTTTACGCCTTTTGCTTTCTTTATTGCTTGATGGTTTTCTATTAGTATACTATACATTTTACTTCGAAGTCCAATGAATTCTCTCATAATATTACCATTGCATTCATCTTTCATAATACCGAGAACCTTTTTATTAACTAACGGCATATTAAACTGATTATTTTCTGAGTAATCTGATGTATCAAATTTATTGATATCTTCTTTCATTATTTCATATATATCAACATCTTTAAATTCATATACGAGGCTATCTGTATCAGTATAAAGTAATTTTGCTTTATGAGGTAGTTTTTCTTTTATGTAGCCATAGTGGAAGTCATATACTAATGTTTTTGAGAGATCTAGCACACAAAATCCAATATATATTGGTTTTTTAATACTAATAGACGTCCATGATAACTGTATTGCTACTAAATTTTCATCAAAGATTGAACTACTATGAAAGTTGGGTTGTGCGATCCGTGCTTCTGCTCCATATCTACCACTCCATGTACTAATTAATTTAACGTCTTTTCGTTTCCTTTCATCCTTCATAGTCTTTCCGTATACTACATTAATCATGAGTTTATAGAATAACTTTTCAAATTCATTTTTAGCTTGTTTTCTTTTTTCTGTATTCAAATCTACATAAGTTTTAAGCCAAGGCTTTTGATTAAACTGAAGTGCTCTGTGTATTTGTTTTATTTTGAGTCCGTATTTAATAGCCTGCTTTAGCGCTCTATAATGAATGACATACCGTTCTTTATCATACAGTGTTGTTAAAAGGTTTTTTTGTCTTGATCCAGGTGAGGTGTTGTGCTCAGGACAAAGTGGAAGGTCCTTATGTTCGTCGTGTAGTTCTTTTGGATACTCTAGATCAACTTCTAAAATATATCCAACCTCATTATTATCGGAAACATTGAAAAAATGAGGCTCATCGATGTTAGAGACCCACTTAAAATTTTTATATGGTAATGATTGCGTCATCGCCCATCCATATAAATTGTTAACGTCAGAGTACATCAAAGTCTTGCTAGGTTCTTTTTCATTATATTCTGAGCCCATATATCGATTATTAGCTTTTGAGTATCTATTACAGCATTGACTAATACCTCCTCGAATGCCTTTTTGGATGAATAAAACCATGTCTATATCGGTTAAAAGTTCTAGCTTAATTTTTGTACACTTTAACATAGTTAAATGTTAAAGTGTTTCCCATGTTAATCCAGGAGTAGTATAATAGTGTGCCGGGTCGAGTTGATACGCGTCCATACACGTTTTACGAAAATTTTCAAAAATATCGGCCAAGAGTAATACGTCAGTTTTTAAATATAAATCAGAATACTGTCCTAAATCAATGATGTCAAATGCATTCCACACTTTTTGAGCATGCTCATAGTCAGCTTCAGAGATGTTGCTATCTATCAATTGACTATGAAAATCTTCGAAAGGTGGTAATTGAGTCTGTTTTAATCTTTCAAAACTGTTAACATACTCATATGGAAAAACGCCTTTTCTCTTCAATAATTCTATTTGTGTTTTTGTATATTTATCTATCTTGAATTCATGCTCTACGATATTTAGTTTGGTTAAGTATGAAGACATTTTTTCGAGAGATGATGGCATAAAACGAAACGAATCAATAAATCGAAAATTTATAGTACTACCGTCCACGTGTTTTGTGAAAGCTATATATCTTTCCTTGTTTTCAGCTAAAACAGTCACATTTCCTTCAAGATCAGAGCTAATAGCTATTTCTTTTATTATAAAATGAGAATCATCTCCAGTAAGGTTATGGAAGACAACTGGTATAAAATAAGGATTCTTATAATTTAAATTACAGGATGCGTGAGCAGCACCTCTAAATCGACCCGTCAAATGACAATGATCTCTAACTCTTGTTTCATCAGGTTGAAAATATTTTCTACAAATATGACACATTTTGCTCATCTTGAAATCCATTTGATTACGCCATGAAAGATTCATTTCTATTGCATTCTTATATATTTCATTCATTTCATCTAACAAAATCTGAAATTGTTTGATAATCCATTGTGCGGGTGATTGTTCTTCATTTAGTTTTTTTCTATACATCTTAAAGACTGATTTGGAATCATCATAACTACATTTTATATAAAGCCCCACACTAAAGGCTTCATGATCTTGGAAGGATCGTCCGTTATTTACTGGTTTCAATAAGCACTCTAAACAGCATAGATAATAAACGGAACCATTTCTTTTCGATCATAATGATTAAATTTCAGAAGAGGAAAATTAGGTAGATTAACTCTATATATATTTAATTTTGAACAATCTGTCTCATGAATATTCAATTTTTCTTTATTATTAAAATAGTGAAGACAGCGTTCACAGAGATAAATTTGTGCAGTATGTTTCATTACTTGACTTCTAACAAGAGCAGATAAGTTTTTAATCCATACATAGTGGAATTTTAATTTGAAATTATCACTGTTATTTGATCTATTAGATTTTTCTGTTTCATTCTCATCAATATAATCGCTTTGTAGTAACAAAAGATTTACATGCTTATCTACTTTTAAAGTTGATATATAATATGGTGAGACTTCGAATTTAAAACCGTATTTTTTTAGTATGTATAGATTTATTGAAATACTATTTAATTTTTCAAATTTAGGAATATTCTTTACCTCAACAGGAAAGTTTATATCATCGAATTTCAATTCATTCGCAAAGGGCATATAATTTTGAACTCTTTCGCTATGAAATCTAGCTGGATGAAGACAGGCAAGCACAACCCATTTAAAACATTCATTACCTGTATTTTGAACGTTGATAATTGCTTTTTTATCTGCTATTTGTTTTGGTAATTGAATATATGAGCCAGGTTTGAAAGGATTAAATTTATTTATATTAACAGTAATACCGATGATAGTTTTTAATGTTCAACCGGGATCTTTTTCTTGAAATTCTTCTAAATTTTTAAGTATAACATGTTCAATATTTTCTGTAAACCATAATTTAAGATCTATCGTTTTATAAATAGAAACATTTTCGGTGTTGAAATACTTCACTTGAATGTCCTCTACATTATCTTTTATTACGGTAAATTAAGCTGACATTTCTATATTTATTTTTAGAGCATTATGAATTGAAAGATATTTTGGTATTTGTAGTTGTAATAATTTATTTGCTGCTTTTAAGAATGACTTTATATCTCTATGTTCTTGATTAGCTATGAATGCAGTAATGATACGTTTTTCAAATGCTGAATTTATTTCACGCCAAATAACTCCGTCCCCTTCAATTTGGTTTTGAATGACTCATAATGAATTAATATTTCCTCTGACTTTTATGGAATTATTTAAATTAATTTGGATTGAATTCAAATGAGTAGCGCATGTTTGACATCTCTGTCGTATTGCTCTACTTAAGTTAGGCCGTAACATATATTCTTCAAGAGAATGCAAAGCGGTAATTATTATATTTTTCCTTCTAATAAAATCATCCTTATTAGCGTCTGAGTTGTAATAGGCTTTCCATAAATCGCGTACTGTATTTTCAAAATAAGAAATAGAAGCCATTGTAATGAAAATGCACGTAGGATAACTAGTAATACTACTACTACTAGTACTACTACTACTACTACTACTACTACTACTACTGTTTGTCACTGCTAAGAAAGCTAGTGAAGCGGGCTGTCTCGAAAGACTGCGCTCTTTTCCAATCGAGCACGGCTTTTAAGCACTATGGTGGCGCTGAAAGCAGCGGTTTCGGCGCTGTAGGTTGAAGAGGGAGTAGTCAGACGAAAGGAAGGAGGTGGGTGGGTGGGTGGGTGGTGGCTGCGCCTAGCAAGCTAGAGACGCTACCCCCTCTCCGAGGGCCCACACTCAGCCAGCATAAGCTTACTAAGGAGAGCGAGAGAGAGAGAGAGAGAACGGCATCCACACTATACGGCGTACGCGCCTAGCAAGCTAGAGACGCTACCCCCTCTCCGAGGGCCCACACTCAGCCAGCATAAGCTTACTAAGGAGAGCGAGAGAGAGAGAGAGAGAACGGCATCCACACTATACGGCGTACGCGCCTAGCAAGCTAGAGACGCTACCCCCTCTCCGAGGGCCCACACTCAGCTAGCATAAGCTTACTAAGGAGAGCGAGAGAGAGAGAGAGAGAACGGCATCCACACCATACGGCGTACGCGCCTAGCAAGCTAGAGACGCTACCCCCTCTCCGAGGGTCCACACTCAGCCAGCATAAGCGCCCTACTATCGAAAGAGAGTGAGAGAGAGGGATAGAGAGAGAGAGAGAGAGAGAGAGAGAACAGCATCCTCACTATACGGCGTACGCGCCTAGCAAGCTAGAGACGCTACCCCCTCTCCGAGGGTCCTCACTCAGCCAGCATAAGCATATAGTTTACCAAACACCCTACCGACTTCTACAGCATCCTACCTTAACAACCTCTGTGGGTGGGTGGGTGAAGCGCCCTACTATCGAAGGAGGGGGGGAGACTGGCCTCCTCGAAGGGCCCACTGGCACGCGGGAGGTGTCGAACGAACATCAAATGCAACACTCAGCATGGGGTCTCACCTTATCGCGATTAAAAGGTGTCACTATCGCGACACCTTCATCGGGCGGCCTCTTTGTGTCCCAGAACATACACATACCGCTTATACATCGGCGGCGCGCGCGAGGTGTCAAACCAACATCAAATGCCCCTTAACACTCAGCATGGGGCCCACTGGCACGCGGAAGGTGTCAAAGGTACATCAAATGCCTTTTAGACACTCACCATGGGGTCTGACCATTAATTAAAAGGTGTCACTATCTTCACACCTTCATCGGGCGGCTCCTTTGTGTCCCAAAACATACATTGCTTATCTACTTTTTGTTTTCTTCTTTCTCATACAGTAACTGTTATGCTTATGTTGTTGATATTCTAATACTCGTCTATGAAGTTCAGGAGATACTCGCTTATCAGGTATTGCACAAGTAATGTATTTCATAATGAAATTTTTCACCTCTTCGTTCGAAGATTTACCAAACACTGGCGCATCTTTAATCCAGAATAGACAATGAAAATGTGGCATTCCTCTACCTTGATACTCTCTCGCGTAATAATAATGTTCAATCTCTCCCATCGGATTGGCAGAGGACTGTATATATTTTAATAAGGCTTGAAATTGGTTTTCAATAAATCGTGCAGAAGATACTGGATCTTTAGCAATTAAAGTACTCGTATCACCTTGAATTTTATTGTTGTTTACTTTGCGTATGTATTCTCCGAGATCTGACTACATCCATTCAGAAGGACTAAATGTAACGAAAAATGTTGCCGGTCCATACTCTCTTGACATGCAATTTAATTCATTTCGAGGCTGTTGCCAATACGCTTCAGTATTTCTTAGGCGCGAAAAAATATTATTGATATTAGATTCAAGTTTATCTTCTTTCGAATATTGGAGTGAATCTCCAGCTGTTCATTTAAAGTATGGATTTACTATATTCAATTTATGATATATTCCCGCATTAAGTTGTCTACAGTTATGATTAAATAGTAAAAAGAATAGATATTGATTATTTAGTCGGAATCACGAGTGCTTTGAAGTTAATTTACTTTTAATAAAATCAGATTCTCTTACTTTTGGTTCACGATTCTCATGTTGACCATATCTTCCGGTTGGATATAAATCTGGAAAACATAATAGATCTAATTCTTCTGAGCGACTTTCTAAAGCAGCAGCGTAAACATTTAACATTTGATACAAAACAGTGTCAGAGACATCTTTTGATTGATTATATAGGGGATATATCGTGTATTGATTATAAAATGTGTCTGATTGATTTTTTTGAGTCAATAATGCTTGCGGTTTCATATGTTCAGGAATTTTATCATTCATTTGATTATTGATAAAACGATCGTTGTTCAGTTGCTCCTTGGGTGCATTATTAATAGGATCGTAAATCATATCCTTATTTTCGCTGTCATTTACTTGTAGATTATCGGAGGAGTGAACTGGATTTTCGGCTAATGCAGTCTGTGATTCCATCAGTTTGTGAAATTCATCATTATTTTGATCATTAATAAAATAATTATTATTTTGTTGGTTCTCAGCAGCATTTTTACCGGGATCATCAATCATCATATCTTCATTCTCATTGGCATTTTCTGTAAGATTATGCAACAAGTTGGCTGGATCATTGGGAAGACAAATTTTTTCGTATAGCGGATTGTTTACTTTCAACCAATTCAAAGCATTCCACACTTTACGAATATCAACATAATTTTCCTATATAACTTAATTTTTTGTTGGATTACCTCTTACTAATATATACATCTCTTGATTTTTCAACAAAGCATCCGTTTCAGGACATAATCTTTTCAATGTTTCATCAATTGGGAGCGGTAAATGAAATGTTCCCCCAACAACTTTATCAATTTTGACGTAATGCGGTAATTGTTTCTTCATAACAGTTCCCTTCTTTATAACAGTTTGAAAAGCTTTAGTTCGTTGTATCAATAGTTTTCCATAATCGTTGAGAATGGCAATTTCACACGGCACTTCATCATTGAACATTTTATTTAAAACGCGGTTGGCAGCTATTTTATTTTGTTTACAATTTTGCTCACAATTATTACAGATATAAGCATTTTCAGTTTCATCTTGATTATATAATTGTAATACTTTGCTAAATGCTTCGTTTTGCACTCCCAATATAAATGATACAATATTACCTTCGTCTGCACATTTTTTTAGTGATTTCATCTGTCTTAGACTCAGAAGTCTTTCACATGAAATACACGGAGTAGAAGGAGGATCTCTATCAATTTCATAAAACTCAATAATACCTTTTTGGTGTGTTTTTTTTATTTCAACTTCGTCTAAACATATCACGTTTTCTGCACAATTAAACTTCATGCGTGATTTGTTATATGAATGTGATATTTTTTTCAATTCTTCTATATTACATGAATTTAACGCGTTAGTAATTTTAGAAATATTATGATAAGTATTTCTGATTTTATAAATGAATCTTTTTATTGTTCTGAGATATGCGTAATGGGCAGATAAATAATTCAATTTCAAAAATTTCGAATTGCACGAAAGTGGTTGATCATAACAAATTTTAGGATGTCCCATTTTATTCGGATTTCGTGGTTCGCAGGAACATAAATCGATGTCTCAATAAAACTCAAAACCATCAGTATATGATACATTCAGTATATTTTTGAATAAATCATTCAAGATTTGTAATATATCTGTGTCAAAAGTTTTACAACTTTCGTTACAAAACCAAGTATTTTCTAAATCTAATGGAAGTATATGCGTTGACTGACCTACTGAATTAAGGGGTAACATCTATGTAGAAATTTCAAAAATTCAATTTTTTTTTTAAGCTAATATAGTAGAGAAACATGTTAAAAAGAACGTCCCAAAGTGATTTTACGAAAAAAAAATTTTTCTCTGAGTTGTGAGCATTATACGCTAGGTATCCCGCTGCGCGGTCGCGGTCCCGCGGTGCGCCCTTCGCTCCGAAATGCTTACCTACCTGAGATATCCCTTTACGACTGTTTCTACTCGAAAATAGTACACAAGGCTGCCCAAGAGTGGCACTAGTGCGATTTTGAA
Source organism: Phymastichus coffea (assembly GCF_024137745.1). NCBI lineage: Eukaryota > Metazoa > Arthropoda > Insecta > Hymenoptera > Eulophidae > Phymastichus > Phymastichus coffea. The sequence goes on along the minus strand of NW_026706812.1, from coordinate 1,049,826 downwards.
ATGTATTTGTGTTAATGTATAAGTGTGGCGTCAGTTTGACCGTTGGCACCACGCTAACTGACAGTTGTGTTCTAGAGTTCAAATACTATTGCAGCGAAAGTTTTCATGAGTATGGCGTCGAATAAACCAGTGTTTGCTACAAAAAAGGCACCATATCGACGAATCGCAAACGTAAAATGGGAAAGCATCGTCCTATGAATCGTTACGAAGCAGAAGCTGATTTGTCAGGAGTGAGCGCGTCAGCGAAAAAACTGAAAAATGCTTCCCCGTGCGATGCGACTGTTGATCCGGCGTTCATGTATTGCTTCGTTGCTTTTGTGTCAGTTTTTTCAGAAATTTCAGAGCATGTTGTGTGTCGTATTTGCCATTCAACAGTGCAATTCTACCAATCATCAAAACGTGGCTTGGGCTTCAAAATTGACATCGTTTGTTCTACTTGTGCCAAAAAAAGTGAAAAAAAAGTGATAGCTAGTGTGCCCAATAGTCCATTTATCAGAAATGCCTATGATATTAATCGTCGGATAATATTGGCAATGCGTTTGATAGGAGTGGGTTTGAATGGCTTGTCAAAATTCTGTGCGTTTATGGAAATTCCTCGTCCAATGTTTCAGTCCGTATATGACTCTATTGTGAAGACAATTTTGGTAGCAACAGCAAGCGTGCGGGACGCAAGTATGAAGAAAGCAGCTCAAGAAGAAATAAAATTATCTGCTGAAAATGAACAAACAGAGGGGATCACAGTTTCTGGCGACGGAACATGGAGAAAACGAGGTTTCTCATCGCTGTTTGGTATAGTGACTTTGATTGGTTGGACAACCGGAAAAGTTGTAGATATTGTTGTGAAATCTAGCTATTGTAAGTCTTGCGAGTTTTGGAAGAAGAAAGAAGGCACAGAAGAATATGCAGAGTGGTTCGAAACGCATGAAAATGAATGCCAAGCGAATCATAAAGGATCTGCAGGAAAAATGGAAGTGGACGCTGCAAAAGAAATGTTTGGTCGGTCTATCCTTTTACACGGTGTGCCTTACGTGAACTATGTTGGAGACGGCGACTGTAAGACTTACAAAGGGGTTGAAGAATTAGATCCGTATAAGAAATTGAATATAAAAATAAAGAAAAAGGAGTGCATCGGTCATGTACAAAAACGTATGGGCACTCGCTTGCGAAATCTTGTCAAAACGAAGAAAGGATTGGGCGGACGAGGAAAACTTACTGGGAAGTTGATTGACGAACTCAATAAATATTATGGCTTGGCGATTCGTCGTAACCCTCATTCATTAGAGAATATGAAGAATGCTATTTGGACAACACTTTCTCATAAAATATCCACGAACGAGAACCCACAGCATGACCACTGTCCGATCGGCGTGGACTCGTGGTGTACATGGCAACGAGCGAAAGCAGAGGGTACTTTAAACAATTACGAGCACGTGAAGCCCCTCAACAACGAAGTTTACGATGCCATCAAACCAATATACGAAGATTTGACCAAGGATGAGTTATTGGATCGCTGCTTGGGGGGCTACACACAAAACAGCAACGAAAGTTTCAACGCGCTCCTGTGGTCGATGGCGCCAAAACATGTGTCGAGTGGCATGAACGTGCTCTCTGTTTGCGCTGATCTTGCTGTTTGCATCTTCAATGACGGTATTTCAAGTGTTATGGACGTGATGAGTGTGTTGGACCTCAAAATTGGAGACAATTGCTACAATTATTGCGCCGAATTTGACGAGAAGCGTGTCCAGTCCTCGGAGCGCTCGCTAACTGACGCGGCGAGGGAGGCTCGCCTGGCTTTGAAATCGTCAAGAAGAGAAGAACAGCAAGGACATACCAACTTGGAAGGTCAACTTTATGGTGCTGGCATCGCTGAATGAAGGTGAAAACCGTTTATAGTGAATATTTTTAAAACTATGTTCGATTTTTCCCGTTTTCTAACTTTGAAAGTGTTTTTCTCGAAACGACTTTTTTTCACTTTACCACCATAATTATTCAGTCAATTTTGATCCGATCGATTTCAAATTTCAGTACAAGTTTTAAAACAGCATTTTCTAGAGAAAAGCGTAGGATTTTGATGAAAAGTTGAAAACTTTTTATTTTACGGCTGATTTTTCATGCTTTTTTTAACGAAAAAAAAAAAATTTTTTTTCGAACTTTTGCAAAAATTTTAAAATTTGATATTTTTGAAAACCCCTACGTAGTTCTCTTGTTTTTAGTCCATACAATAAATAAAAATTTAATTTATGTGTTTCAGATCAATAGCGACGATAAAAAATTGGTGGTAGTGGAGGCCTCTCTAAAAATTGCTGCTCTACTTATAGCTCTATACAGGCGCCATTTTGTTTTTAAATCCATTGTAAAAATTAATTTGTGTAGTTCAAACCATGTATAATAAAGACAACTTGTTAGATTTTGCATTAAATATTATGTCTTTCTAAAAAAAAATTCCGAAAATGTCCTTCAAAAACACGTCTCTACATAGATGAAGAATATATTAAGAACAATATTCTGTAATTTTTGAAATGCGTTTGGAAACTTATATGACGTTTCGGCAAAGTATGCTTCTGCTTTGGAACTGTGCTTTGCTAATCCACATAAAGCAGTTGCAGCAAATACCTCGTTTCCACTAATATCTTCATTCCCTAAACGAGCTAAAAAAACTTCAACTTTATTTTGACACGCTTTAAATATACGTTTTACACAATTGATTTCCAGATCTCTTGCATATATAACATCAGTGACTATTTTTTCAGCTTCTATGTACCCTGTAAACAACTGATTATCCATCATATTTGCAACAGTCGTTATATAATATTCTTTCGATTTTAAAAATTTTCGAGTGCTATTTTTAATCAATATCGTTTTACGTTTTCTTTTCATTTGTGAAGTCGGAATTGCAGATTTATTTGATTTTTTCAGAATAGATTGTTTTTTCAATTTATAATACATTCTTTTTTTCAAGCATATATCCCTAGCCATTTGCTTGTACTGTACTTTCTTCATAGATAAAATTGTACCTTTTATTTTGTCATAATAATTTTTATTGACCGTTTTTCTCTTTTCTTTATCAATATAACGTCCAACCTGTCTTTTATGAACATTACTCAAACGTTGATTGTTTATATTTTCGATCAATTTTTTCAAATGATACTGAATTTTACGTTGATCTAAAATTTTTTGTTTATGTGATGCACAATATTTTTTATATCGCTTTGCAGAAGCTTGCTGAGAATATTTCTTAGGTTTTTCATCCGATGAAAATGTTGCAGCGCTATTAAGTACATTTTCAATATCATTTACATCTTTGATTTGTTGAAAAAATTCCGTGCCATTACTTGAATCATTTACATATTTAGAATTATTGGAAAGTGACTGTTCAAATTCATAATTTTCCTTAATTGTAACCTGTGAATCCACACTTTCGATGTCTACAGAATTCGAATGGAATAAAACCGCCGGAGCAGTATTAATAATATCGAAATCCAAGCAGCTATTATTTGTAGTTATGTCATCATGTCGCATTATTGTTGCTTTTTTTCCAATTTGTTCTGTTACAGCGACGACTTTTTCAAGTATAATCACATACGCATCAGCCATACACTGCAAATCAGCATCTGACCGAACATCTAAACCATCAATTATAACCTATTGATTTGATTCACGGAGGATGTTAGAATAGTGACCACATTGTATTGGCCAAATACTAGATCCTTGATGAATTATTGCACTCTTAACTTGATATATTTCTGAGGATAAGACAATGATTTCATTTTCAAAAGATGATAATCGAAAATCAGTCAATTTTTTTAATTCCCCATCAGTTTTATCACTATATATCAGTAATTGTACAATTAATATATCATTATTACTTTCGAGCGAATTTTTTTTCCTACATTTTATACTACCGCACTCATTTTGACAAGAGGCATCTATTTCAATCCACTGATCGAAACTATAATTGATAATTTCTTGCAAACTAGCATTTACAATGTTTTGCGGTATAGGTAACGGCATTATACAATCAAATTTCTCAACTAATGTTTTCGTATTGCATTGTATGCACTGAATCTCTGTAAAAATACGAAAGTAAAGACTTGATTGTAAGTTTTCAGATTTCAAACGAAGTTGTTTTATAAAATCAACAACGTCTTGTTCCTGATTTTGAATGAAATTATGCCCAGCAAAGATTTTAACTGTTATCATTGGTACTCTTTGTCCAGAAATATAAGCGTGAAAAGCTTGTTCCAATAGGTTATTTTCTGGTGTATTGAAAAATTTGAACCTAATGGAGGAACAGTGAAACAAACTCTGCAATCCTGCAGTTACATAAGAATCTTTATCCCGGCTTTCAATGCCATAGATTTTCGATAAATTATAACAACCTAGCTTACCTTGGCTGGTAAGAGAATTGACTACATTTTCTGCGAAATGTTCCTTGATTTTTTTCCTATTCAGATTATCACTATCGCTATCCGAACTGAAATTACAATTCAAATCATCGAATTTTCTTTTATTTTTAATATTTTTTTTTTCCATATATGGTATATTGTTTTGTACACAAGGCATTAATTTATTTCTATCTGTACTCTGAGATATTATATCTTGGTACCTGACCGCAAGTCTACTGTTATGAGTATTATTGATTAAGTCATTATTGTTGAATGAGATACTATTTTGAGTAGTAATAGTTCCTTTCAAAGGAAAGGCAGCTGATCTAATAGGGAATTTTTGAACGAATTTTGGTTTTACACTGTTGTTTTCGAATTTAAATTTATTTTTTTGTAGATTTTCTTCAACTTTAAAGTCAAGTGGTAATCGTGATGAACCAACTTTTTCCAAAAAAAGAACATATGCACCTTCACGTTGAGGAAGCTTATCACTTCGTAAAACAGCTAAATCATCAGTAACAATCCAATAGCTGGATTGACGAAGGATATTAGTGTAATGACCAGACTCAATACTAGAACCGTGATGTATTACTGCACTTTTTACTTTGTACCTTTCTCCCGAGACGCGTATCATTTCGTGTTCGAAGGACTGCAATCGGAAGTCAGTGATTTTTTCACGTGTACCTTCAAAGTTATATCAATATATTAACAATTGTACAACTAAAATATCATTCACGCTATTAATAGAGTATTTTATCTGCCTTACACCACTACAAGGCAATCCGCAAGATGAATCTACATCAGTCCACTGCTCTAAATTGTAATCAATGATTTCATGTAAATTGAAACATTTCTTATTTTTGGGGATGGACAACGGTAAAATACAATTGGAATTTGTAACTGTTCTGCTTGTGTAATTACAATACCTACAGGAAACCACTGTAATAAAATCGTAACATAAACTTTTCAATATATTGCTAGATTTGAATGAAAGTTCCGTAATGAAATCTGCAACATCTTTTTGCTCTATTCGAATAAATACATCTCCAGCAAAAGCTCTCACATCTTTTATTTGGACATTAAGCCCAGAAGAATATGCTTGAAAAGCAGATTGTAATGCGTTGGTTTCTGTATTATTTAAAAAATTATATCTCACCGCAAAACAATGAAATAAACTCTGCAAACACGAATTGGCATAACAAGAAACCTTCGTTCCATTTTCTATTGGGTTTGTAATACCGATGATATTCCATGAAGCATCCGAATATAATACTTCAGATTTATCAACAACCATTTTCTTTTCATGCTGTGTGTAAATATATTTTACTTTTTTACTTGGTACAAAATCAATACATGATTCAATAGTTTGCAAACCGTTTTTATTGGTATCACCTTTACTTACAGGTAGGTCATATAGTTTTCCTTTGCATTTATTAACAGTTTGTTTCAAAGTTGATTCTATTACGTTATTATTTGTATTAAGTGATGATAGAGGTGGTCGAAAAATTTTCTCCAAAAAAAAAAGTGATGCGCCATCCTCCTCTGGAAATTTAAAACACAACAAAACATTTAAATCATTAACTATTTTCCAATGACTTGACTCACGAAGAATATTACTGTAATGACTAAATGGAAGACTAGCAACGTAAGATATTGCACTTCTCACTCTATACAATGTTCCAGAAATTGAAATTATTTCCTTTTCAAATGAATCTAGTTGAAAGTTGGTTTTCCAGCGTTTGCCTTCAGTGTCATATTTATATATCAACAAGTTTAGAATTAAAACATCATTATCGGTTTGAATAGATTGTTTTCTAATACTTTTTTTAGTACCGCATTGAGCATGACAAGGTACATTTGATTCAATCCATTTGTGACGAGAGCAAGCAGTACGCTTGCTCCTCGTCTGCCCTCCTTCTCTCTCTCTCCCTCTTATCGCTCGGCGCGACGCGACGTGGTCAGCGTTAGGCGCATATATGTATTGCGCCTAACCACTGGCCTTTATGTTTTTTCAGCCGACAAAGATTGCCGAGCAAGATTGAGAGCGCCCGAAGAAGCAAGAGCGCAGCGACTATGAGGCAGTGACTATGAGACAGAGAGAGAGAGAGAGAGAGAGAGAGAGAGAGTTAGCGAGCATGCTAGAGTACGCGCCTATGCACGCACTATGCAGGTTTGGGCCAGCGTGTGATGCGCGACCAATTAGCGCTTTTGTCGCACGCCGCCTAATGAGTGGGCTTGGTGGGAGAGCCCGGCGAGAGTGCGAACGCTGACCATGCGTAAAAGTCACGTGAGACAGTCCCCGGAAGAAAGTTAAGGAGAGAAGTTGGAAGTAGCGAAGAAAAGAAGCAGCGCAAAGAGAGAAAAAGAAGTACACGTGCAGCAGTGACTAGACCGGGCGAGACGAGGCAACGTGTGGCGACAACACCTGCAGCAGGGCATTCAGTGTCGCCCTCGCCACCGTGCACGGCATGACTTCCAGTGGGTTCACCACGGGCTACGCCGAGGAAGACGTCCAGCCAGCGGCCAGGTCAACTCCCCGTTGCCGGCTCATCGCCAAGGACAAAGGTCAGGTTATCTCTCTCTCCCGGTATTTCTCTCTCTCATGGTGATGCGCGGCCGCGTAGGAACGATAAGTAGCCAGGCGATCATTTGCCGGCTACGCTCATCGTAATGCGGTAGAGAGGTTTCGACGTATTCTTTCCTTTGTAAGGAGGCAAATGGTCAAGGCGATTTAGTCGCCGGGCCATTCATCCTCCCGCGTTAGTTTAAGTTGTTCTGTACATGTGCGCGTGATGTAAACTTTATTATAACCGATTTTGTATTTGTTTGTCTGAATAGATTTAAGTTGTATGTTCTAATTAAGGAAAATTATTTATTCATTCGACCTATCCTCTCGTTCCTCGATTGTTAAAGAGCGAAAGTGCCTCTCTTACTCTCCCCTTAATAAATTGGTGACGTCAGTGCCGAATAAGGCGCTGCCCTCGTTACACATTCATCGAGAAAACGCTCTATAATTTTTGACAGACTGATTGATTCCACATTGATTGAAACAGGTAATGATAGTACGTAACTAATGTTTGATGCAGATTTACGTAAGATATTGCAATTAGTACAAATTATCTCCGTAATAATCCTAAAGGCTAAACTTGACTGTAAATTTTTAGATTTCTGACAAAGTTCTGTAATGAAATCAAGGGCATCTCTGTGATCTCTAGAAACAAAATTATTTCCGGCAAATTCTCTCACTTTCGTTATTTGTACTTTATCGCCAGAAGCATACTCCCGGAAAGCCTGTTGCAATGCATTATCTTCAGGGGTTTTCAAGAATTTCAGTCGAATAGAAGGATAATGAAACAAGCTTTATAAATTTGAACTAGCATAACAAGAAACTCTGTCTTTATTTTCGATACCAATAATTTTCCACGTATTGGAACACTGTATCTGTGAATGTACTCGCGAATTTGTAGATAAAATTTTTGTTGTATTACTCGTGCTTGATTCTTTCTGACAAATAGTAGAATTTGTTAAGTTATTTATGTTATTATTATTAAATAATTCTGGAAATGGGTCGAGTTTATTTAATCGAAACATATCAAAGATATTCTTTCGCATCTGCGTCGTATCATATAAAACACATGGAGATTCATTAAAGTGTATAGAAGTAGAAAATGCTATAGCAAAAACACCACAATCCACTGCGTTACTTTGATTCTAAACTTTTGGAAAATGTATTGACAACTCATCAAAATGAGAAAATAATTTTCTCAAATACAGTATATGGCTTCTATGTAATTTCTTTCGATTTAGTGAATCGTAAATAAATATTGCTTTGGTATCGTAATAACAGCATACCCAATAGCCGTTTTTACACGTACGATTACAATTGTTATCACAACTATGCAATATTTGTAAATGCGGTAAATTATGAGGAAGCGACTCAAATCGTTTACTTTGTGGATTAGTAACAAATACAGATGTGTACAATGTTGTTTTCAGCTTAAAATTGGAATTTAATTGTAACAAAGAGTGAAACTTGTCGATATGACAGTCTTTCAAAAGGGTTGTTGGGTTTAAAACTTGAAGTTCTTCTTTCTTATTGAGAGAATATTGACACATTTTAACAAATATATTATTAACAACTTTTATTACGAACACAGGTAGCAGTTACAATAAATAATGTTTACAACGAAAACAAATATATAATATGTATAAATAGATAAATATATAAATTTACTTGATTAACGTAGTTCAAATAATACAATTGATTAAATGAATTTGTAATCTTTATTATTATAGCGCTATGAGCGACTTTATATTTGGCGTCTACAGCTGCCTGGTACAGCGCTTGAAGCAGCCGTTTATTCAGCGCTTTTAGCAGCCGATATTCCAGCGCTTTGAGCAGCCGATTTTTCACTGATTTCAGCTTTATTTGATGATTACTATACTTACCTACTCCAATATGGTATGTCGTATTTGAATTATGTGAGCAATACCTGTAACAATCAAAACAAAGTATATGCTAATAAATTATAAAATTGTACTTTGATTTCTTATGCACAGACATTTCGAATTAAAAATATAATAAACTAATCATTCTAAAAAAATATAATTTCAATTGTAAAGTTGTATTTTCAAATAACTACTGCCACATAATTTTAAATTTATACCAATGCAAATAGTCAAGTCAGAAACAGTAATATATAGGCTTCTCTTAAAAACGAAAAAATTTGTTTTTCTAGATCATAATTCTATCTAAATTCTGACACATCTTTTTCTTACGAAATAGTAAATACATGTTTTGTTCTTGTTCAATAACAAAAGGATCAAATTGAACAATTTTTCAAAGCTCAATGTAAGATTCTTTATACATACTTATTTGACCAAAATAGTTGTCTGAAAGCTAATTTTCTAAATAAGATTATGGTAAAAATTATCAAATAACATTAGTAAACTTCCTACATTTATAAAAAGTAGCCTTTGGAAAAATATTTTGTTAAATTTCCGATGCATCTTTACAGTAGGATGATTGTCCCTGTACTCGGCAACCTAAGCAAGTCAATGTAGCAATTACTGGCCTTTTTATTTTTTTTATAATTTTAAAAAGCTCCAAAAATAAATGTAATATCAAAATTTGTTAAATGTATACTGCAGCATAGTTCAAAGAAAAGAAGGCTTTTGTGTAAAAAAAAAGGTATTCATGTTTATGTTATGGCCGGTACCAGATCTCAATAAACAATTGCTATGTACCACTACCTGTCCACTTTTATAATAGTACCAATATATAAATTTATGATTTTCATACAATGAAACAGTTTTTATTCCTTCAAACAGATGAAGTATATTAATACTGAACTAAAATAAATAGTCAAAATCAGGGTGATGACAGAGTACAGGGACTATTATCATTTTATCTAAATAAAGAAAATCTGACCAAACTTGCATGACTATAATTAAAATACAGAAGTTTGCTATTGATTTTACGAAACTTCAAACTATTTTATTTTTGTGAATAAGAAAATAATTATTGACTCAATAAATTGAAAATATTCAATATATGAATAAACAATTGAGAAATATAATTTCATATGAAACGTTATCACTTTTTGCTAAAGCAACAGATTTTCATGAAGGGTGTAAAATGCAAAATTAAAGGAACGTTACTATAATTTGATTAATCTACTCTACTACTACACAATTTAAAACATTTGGTATAAATTTATATTATGTACATGATTTCTTGACTGTTAAGTGTACTGTAATAACCACATTTCTAAAGAAGAAAAATTTACATAAACTTCCAAATAAATTCAATTTTGACTTTACTGCATTTTACCTCATTTAAACCACTTGTACTCAACAAAAACAAACGATGTCTTTATTCAATACAAGACGAATCTTGATCTGCAACAAAAATTAAATATCTATGTAATTTAATGCATGTTTTAGATTTTATAGAATTAAATAATAATTTTATTGAATTAAATAGATTTTATATATATGTAGATAGGAAATTGATTGACAGCAAAAGTCAGATTTCTGAATGAAATCTCTTTAATGCCATTGGAACAGAAATATGATAGATGGAACAAATGGTCCCAGTCTGAGTAAGTGCAGTTAATGGAAAAAAAATCTGCCAATCAGCGCGCGATATACGTAGCTGTGACTACCTTCACTAGTATACGTAGCTGTGACTACCTTCACTAGCCTTCAAAACCTCATCAAGTACTCCTTACTACGTATATTAAAAAAAAATAGACACAGATATAACTACGTTTTCTATATATCAACAACAATCAACATTGATTGATTCACTGTTAATTTTGTAATATTCGTACGTGAAATAAACTAGTCAATCCCATTGTATCGTGTTTAAAATTAAAATTAAAATTTTTTTAGTTTTTCTAAAATGTGTTAGATATATTTTACTGCAGTGAATCATACTTTTTTTATATTATCAGAACTAAAATTATTTTCAAAACATAATGCTTCAAGGCCTGAACGTGTAGAAATTGATATATAAAATAATGTGCAATGTTATGAATTTGATTTTGTAATTAAAAAAATATATCTTTTTTATTTTTATTGTAATAAAATGCTGAATACAAAGTACTTGGAGAATAATTTATTCTATCGGCGTGCACATGATAGATTAAATAGTTTTAAACGAAATGGTTAAAGAAATGGAAAGTTAAAAACGAGCGCCATTAGAATCTTAAGAATTCTTACTCAGGTTCATTATTCAATCGATTATGTGGAACATGAGCTCCTTGTTTCACTATAGACCACATCAATTGAGCAAAATTATTGTAGTTATTGGGCCTTATGCGTGCTGTATCAGGATTGTAAGGATGTGCACCTGTAAAATCATTTATATTTAATAATACAAAATTGGAATTGGTAAGTATATATATATATATATATATTGTAACGGGGGGATAAATCTACAAAATGAGAAATTTATTTAAGAGAAAACTCCCACGATGCAGAGCAAACCGCCGCTCCGTTAACACGTATGTTAATACGTGTATTCGCCTTAACGTCAGCTGACTTAACTTAGTTGTCTTCGATCAAGCGGAGTTGAACTCACCTTAAGTCACGTGCCTTGTGACACTCGATGAGTTTTAAGTGTAAGCGACTTTACTCCTAAACCACTTAATCCCCTAGCTGTAATCGGATTAAAACCTAAGCCTTTTTCAATTGCTTAAACTACTAGGAAAATTATATGACGAAATCGGCGAATAAGTTTAACAGATTTTATTAATAAAAAATCTCTACAGTCTTTGTCGGGCCGAAAGACTGACGCACGCGAATAGGATTTACAATTAAATAATTTTCGGTGAGAAAGAGAGAGAGAGAGAGAAGATTCGAATATTGGCGCGATCTAACGCTCGGCGCGAATACAAAAAAAATTAACGCTAACACGGTTGGACAAAATACCAAATGTATTTTGTCACGTGATAATTAAGGGAGGTGCACCTACCCTGCGGTGCAATTACGGTGGTCAGCCGTAATTGTTGATGTCAGTAAAACTATCAACTGCCTCTGGTCCTGGATTATCAGCTGCGCTGCCTCGTACCGTCTATCAGCTGCAAATCTGCTGCTACCGTAACGCTGCAATCTGTTGATCACGTTGTTGCACTCGCACGCGTAATTGTTCTGGATAAAACTATTACTCGGCGAGAAAAACAGTGCAAACAAAATTCGGCGATATCCACTCGTATCAACAGCTGAGTCGTAACTGCCAATTCAAAAGATCGCACGCCCCCTCTCTCTCTCAATACTTAGAACTAACGCGCGAAAATCAGAATCGCGAACGGTTCGATCAATTGAATCGACTACCGTTGCAATATATATATATATATATATATATATATTGCAACGATTACCGAAAATCTTAACGACTCGCGTGTACAGTCAAGCGTGACTATGCGAAATACCAAGCCGTGATCGGCTAAGGTTAGAGAGAGAGAGAGGGAGCGCGGTAGGGGCAACGACCTGGAGGGGAAGGCTGGCTAGTTAGTATAGCGGAGTTCGTCAGCCTAGCTGCATCGTTGTCTTTCGCCGAGTTACTTTGTTGCACAGCAGTGTCAAGGGACTTATAGGAGCGATTAAAAGATATTCTGCGCAGAGTGTTGTGAGTTGAGTGCGTGTCCTGCATCTCGTGCACAGTAACAACGGCTGCAACAACAACCCTGCAGCAGCATTCGCAGCGCAGCCCAACAACAGTAGCCAAAGCAGGTTGCAGCGGCAGCTCTTTGTTTTTGTAAGCGGATACGGTTGGCCACCGTATCCTAATCATCCTTGCGGTAAGTGCACTGCACTTTTGCGTTGATTTTGCGTGCGATCCCGCGCAGCGTGCGCGGTGAATTTTGTTGATATTGTTGTGCGTGCGATTAATCCGTGGCGTCCGCGGAATTCATTCTGTCTCTCTCCATTTGATTATACTTGTACACATCGCGTGCGTCCAAGACTCTCGGCTACCCTACTCATGTATGAGATTTGTTTATTGTAATAAAGTAGGTCGTGAGTAATACGAGACGACCTTATTATTTCATCTCACCTTGCACCGGTGTTTACGTTTTATTTTGAGCGCGCCGAGAATGCAGCATAGATCGCGAGCGCGATAGGTAGAGTCGTTCATCGAACAAGTTATCGGCTGCAGTCGACGGAGTGCTGGCAAGCGAGCGCACCAGCACCTCTAGCGGCAAGTACGAGCATAGGAGTTGGTTCGCTACGAGAACTCAGCGCAAGCGCACACCGGCATAAGGTGAGTTAGCGTGCTCCAAGCACGCAGTTAGCAGAGCACCGGTTGAACGTTACGGCAATAACAATTACTTGGGTTTAGCAGCCTGTTACATGGCGCCCAACAGTTTTTAGGACTCACACTAGGGGATTTGGTTTGCTCGTAAAGAGTGAGTGACGCACGGGAGAGAGAGACGTTTGCGCGCATGCGTGTTAAGGTGTGAGCGGGTAAAGAACACGTGGCTCGTTCGGCGCGTGCTCTGCAGTGGGGAAAAGACGTCTCTCCGACCTAATGGCGATTGCTTTTGTAAGCCGAGAGCATACTAACACCAGGGGTCGAAGAGGCATCTAGACTCGCTCTAAAAAAGGGTGAAAAATTTGTTTTTTTGTGTTTTTATCCACACTTTAGAATAATTTCAGGTGGGTGTTAGTCACAGAGCGATAATAAGTGCAGAGCACGCAATTCGGGTGTGTGCGGGGTTAGTTTAACTAACCCGGTGGAGCTAGCAAACAGTTAGTCTCCACCTTTAGGTAGGTAATTGCGAGTTGAAGTTCCCACTTCCTTCGTTTACGCGTCACCTGCACACACTCACAAGCCTCGTGGGTTGCTGCCTTGCAATTTAAGGCATATTAAGGTAGTTGCCAGTAAAAGTTGCAACACCCCGCTCACGCCTTGGGCGATAGGAGACGGTGGTGGTCGAATAGGTAAAGTAACCTCAACCGTCACCTACGCCCGTGTGTAGGCGGTATGGAAGATACCGCCGATGCGATAACCCGATGGGCATCGGAACTGCCTTCCACACAGCTCAGACAGACACCTGACGCAGCTGGAGTTGCGCACAGATGGTCCCAAGCTGATGCAAGCGGTCCGGCTGGCATATTGGCTATTGGGCGAGTACATCGACCAAGATTTCCAAGGAACCGCGTTGGACAGGGATGCGGCGCAACGTAGCAGAAGAAGTAGAGAGAGATGGCTCGAGATCAGACGCCAAGAGCTCGAGGCAGCTGATGCCGAGGATCTCGTCGCCCACCCACTCATGCTGTTATACAGCGACGAGACTGTGGAGGCGAACCTGACGCGGACTCTCGCGGTCTTCGACAACCTCGAGGAGGATAGTCGGAGCGATATTGGGGAGCGAGAGCCCGTCGAGGACACTGGGGCTGGCGTAGCCAGCGGGAACCCGGAAGGGGTTAGTAGTGGACATAAGGGTTCCAATGAATCGCCGGATAGGCGAAGAGCTCGTCGTTTCGAGGACGAAGAGCTGCATCCTCAAGAAGACGAGGAAGAACGATGTGCGACCGAGTGGTTGAAAGAAGAAATCGAGCGCAACCGTGTCGGGATCAACCGCATACTTGAGATGCTGGAAAGGCACGACCAAGTATGCGCGCGGTGGAGTGACTAGATGACCGCTCTGCAGGTGGAGGTCCAGCAATTAAGGAGCACGGACCCCACAAATCGACAAAGTGTACAGGAGCGGCCCAGGAGAAGCGTGGACTTTCAGTCCACGTACACGTGCCACTACGACCCGAGGGTACCGGGAAGTACCCCGGAGCCCACGAGGCCGACCCTTGGTGAGCCTCGATAGGCTCTTCAAAGGCAGGCGCCTCTGCGGACGGAGCAGCCGCCGCGGAGAGGACCAAGGGACGCCAACGTTGGTGAAGGGCAGGCGTTCCCGAACGGATCGACATGGTACGATATCAACGCGGCGTAGGGGTTCTACACGACTCGGGATGCGAGTAGAATAGTCCGAGGGTGGGAGCTGCGATATTCGGGTACGGCTTCGGAGTGCGTGGACACCTTCCTTTCAAGGCTGGAGGATTTACGAGCGGGCTCTGGGCTAACCGACGGCGAAGTCTTGTGCTCCGTATCAGAGCTCCTCGAAGGCGTTGCGAGGACCTGGTACGAGCTTAATAAGCTCAAGTGGAGGAGCTATGCCGACTTTGTAGCCGGCGCTCGCCGTTGGTTTGGGTCAAGCGAATTGCAGCAACAGAGACTACTGCAAGAGGCCCAAGCTAGGTATCAAGAAAAGGGAGAGTTGGTAAGAGAATACGCCTGCCACCTCCTCTTTATGCTTGCCCAATTACGCCCGCCATTGCCAGAGCAGCGGAAGAATTGCTTTATGCAAATCTTCTACCCGCCATCTGAATGTAGCTGCGGAGAAATGCGTTCTCCAATGTGGACGAGTTTCACGCCCGGGCAACCGAAATCGAGACCGCTATGCAGGACGATGAGCGCCCGAGGACCAGGCTAGAGCCCACGTCCACATTATACCCCGAGCACATGGGTGTGTCAACGACCGCCCAGGGCAGGAGCCCGAACATCGGTCATGTTTAACAAACATCGGGGTACGGAGAAGCTGCAAACCGAGTCACCCGTGAAGAGCCCAGCCAGGAAACTCGAAGACCGGTCGTCGATCTCTGCGACGCAGGCGACAGACCGCATTGAGGATCTGTCGTCACAGGTAGCGATCCTGCGACGCGACATAGACCGGTACTTCAGGGAGAGGAAAGCCAACTCTCCCAAGCGGCCAAGGGGTCGATCGCAAGGTAAGGGGAGGATTAAAACCCCCCCTGGGTCTCCTGATCAGCGGCGAGAGGGTCAGAGGAGAAAGATAGATTTCTCCCAACCTATCAAGTGCTCTTCCTGTGGCAAGCTGGGCTTCACTAGGAGGTACTGCCCGAGTAGTATAGCAATGTATGTTCCAGCACACCTGCGGGGGGTCTGTAACCCTTTGACCCCACCGGGCTTAACCCTTTGGCCCCCCTGGCTTAACCCTTTCATGTTAATAATAATTATTATTGTTAACAATTATTATTAACAATATTCGTCGGGGGGTCCCTTGGTTTAACCCTTTGATTCCCTGGCCTCTATCCCTTCCATGTTAATTGTTATTATTAATGTTAATAATTGTTTATAATTTTTGAGGAAGGTTTCTAGGGCTCCTAGTCCCTAGGGCTCCTAGTCCCTAGGGATCCTATACCTTGTGCTTTCAGTCTAATTAAATTTAAATGTTTTTTTTTTTTTTTAAGTTATAAATATATATTATTAACAATTTACTTGCTACATTGAGAATGAAACGAATATAGAAAATAGCGACGATTTTTTGAAAAAAATAAAAAGACAGACCGGAGAATCGAACCGGAGTCCTCTGGGTTGGCAGGCTAGCGTTCTACCACTAGAGCCAATGCCACATGTACCTTAGAGGATGCATATTGTGTATATTAGCTACACACGCATACATTTGGTATAGGGCCCAAGCGTGCGGAGGAGGAGGGGAGCGCATGCTGTCTATAGTTCTGGCCTGATGGGGATGCGCTACTATAGTAGTATTAAATGTATGCTCTCTCTCAGGCTCTGACTCAGCGTGATCCACAGTGCGAGGAGGAAGGGAGCGCATGCTGTCTATAGTTCTGGCCTGATGGGGATGCGCTACTATTAGTAGTAGTAAACGTGCGCTCTCTCGCTTTCTCTCTCTCTCTCTCTCTCCTACGCTCTAGCTAAGCGTGGACCATGGTGCGCGGAGGGGAGCGTAAGCTGTCTATAGTCAATACGTGCTCTCTCCACGAAGGGAACTGTTTTCGTGAGTATGCTAGAGACTACGAATGCAGTCGCTCGACTGACACCTCCTTGAGATGTTTCTCCTAAACATCTCTGCTAGGAGAGAACCTTATTCCCATCCATTCACCCTTTCTTACAATCGTTATAATTATTTTACTATTTAAAAAAGCACACATTTATTATTTATTTAATATTTATTATTTTTAATTATACATTGAATAGAGTACACTTTGTCTATAATCTTTATGTTCAGTGTCTGACATAGCTATTTTTAAATATTCAGTTGAATTTTTATATGAATTATAGTCATCTGTAAATCTTTCGACTGTGTCGATCCCTTTTGATTTTGCTTGTTTTTGTCTTTCCGTCATCCAATCGTGTATCTTTTGTGTATTTACTGCAGCACATACTATATTCTCGCGATTTTGACTATGATACGAGGTGTGATCAAAAAGTAAGGTGAATTTTTATTTTTCTCAAAAAATATTTATTTACTCATCAATTTTTATTTTATCTCCTTCAAAGTAATCCCCCTCGGATATAATGCACTTGTGCCAACGCTTTTTCCAATCCTCAAAGCATTTCAAAAAATCATTTTTTGTGATCTTGTTTAGTTCATCCTTCGATGCCGTCTTTATCTCCTCAATCGTGGCAAAACGCCGTCCTTTCATGGGCCTCTTCAGTTTTGGGAACAAGGAGAAGTCACAGGGGGCCAGATCTGGGGAATACGGTGCCTGTGGCATCGTTACTGTGTTGGTTTTAGCCAAAAATTCGCGCACAAGCAACGATGTGTGAGCAGGGGCGTTATCATGGTGCAAAAGCCAATTTTTATTTTTCCACAAATTCGGACGTTTCTGGCGGATTGCTTCGCGCAAATTGCGCATAACTTGCAGGTAATATTCCTTATTTACTGTTCTACCCTGTGGCAAGAACTCGTGATGCACCACGCCCCTGCAGTCAAAGAAAACTGTAAGCAAAACTTTTACATTTGATCGAACTTGGCGTGCTTTTTTTGGTCTTGGTGATCCAGAATGCCTCCACTGGGACGATTGAGTCTTAGTCTCGACGTCATAACCGTATACCCATGTTTCGTCACCTGTTATAACCCTGTTGAGTAAATCTGGATCATCGTTGACGTCATTCAGTAGCTCTTGGGCGATGCTCATGCGACGTTTCTTTTGGTCGAAATTGAGCAATTTCGGAACAAACTTCGCTGACACACGTCTCATGTCTAAAACACTCGTCAAAATTGATTGGCACGAACCAAATGAGATGCCAATATCATCAGCAATTTCTCTAATGGTAATTCGACGATTTCCCCACACTATTTTCTTCACTTCTTCAACATTCTCATCAGTTGTTGATGTGCTGGGGCGTCCAGAACGAGGTTCGTCGTCGGTGTCTTCTCGGCCTTCTTGGAAGAGTAAACATTTTTTTGGCTTAAAGTAGACTCACCGTATGCCACTTTCAGCATTTCAAGTGTTTTGGAACATTTTATTACATTTTTCACACACAATTTAATGCAAACTCTTTGATCCATGTTTTTAGACAGCAGCAAATCGTGGAGCACGCAAAACACTTCTAACCTTGATGCCTCTCACAAACAAACCAAACATACTACAAAGCTGAAATTTGGAACGTATGTTCTAGACGAGTGTACCGACATAACCAAATAAAAAAGTCGAAGATCGAACGGACGTAGCCCGCTAAATTTCAAAATTCACCTTACTTTTTGATCACACCTCGTATATGCATGATGGTTTAAATTTAAGACTTAAATCTTCCAATCGCGGACATCTCATTTCAGTTTCGATATCTAAAATATTTCTGTAATTAAAAAAAAAAACTAATTAAATTCGAATTTAGAATTTTGTACTATTGTATATTATTTGAACCTACTTTTCAGGAATAATTTTTTTGAGCCATTGCTTCTTTTGTAATCCTTTCACATAAATATTTCTACAATTATGTAAATGACTGCGTATAGTACAATTTAAAAAATTATATGGTAAAATACCATTTCTCCATAATATACCTATAAAATTGATTATATTAAATATTTCAAATAAAATCAATGTTAATTAACGATAATAAAAATAAATACCATGATAATGTAATTCCAACCACTTATTAACACTTTGATATTCAATAGACAGTTTGAGCCAATGATATGGAGGTTTAAAAAGTAGTACTGTAGGTGAAGTATTAGAACATACTTAAACTCCTTACAAATAAAAGTATTATTAAGACTCTGAAAGCTTTGAATATCTAAAATATAGTCCATCTTAGAGTATAAATCCCATTATTCTCTATGATATGTGAGCTGAATCGTATCTCAAAGCAATAATGACTATATTTTCATTCTGAAGATCTATTTATAAACCCTTTAATACTAAATTAATAAGTTAGATGGTGCTACAGTCGGTTCACCCCCACTTTTTCGTTTGAGCTAACCATTCCATATACTGCCTACAGCGCCCACACTTTGTAGGCAGCGCCCTCAGTTTGCTGGCAGCGTCCTCAGTTTGCTGACAGCGCCCTCACTTAACCTTTAAAAGCAGCTTTGGCCTAGCAAAAGAGCGCAGTCTCTCGTGACAGCCTGCGAGCTAAGCTTGCCTTACCTTACGCCATTTGCAAGTAGTTCCTCAGTAGTTAGTTGAATCCTTATTGATTTGTTAAACAAATCAATATTCATTACCAACTGAGAACAAGTTCATTTTAGAGCTGTTCACTATCTTTTCCATCCTTTCATCATAATAATCCTTTATACAACTATAGACAAGTGCCTGTACAAGACAATAAAACTAGATAACTAACAACATGACTTCTATCGCCTATTTTAAAGAAACAATTAAAAATTTATGGAAAGCTTATAACCATTCGAACGATTTAGATATAGACGATTGTATTAGATGGAGAAATCTAACAGTTAATGCTATAATTTCAATTAATGAATTTATGAAACGATCTGATTTAAGTAGAGCAATTCGACAAAGGTGTCAAACTTGTGCTTGTCATTTGAATTCTAATGAAGTCAATTTAAGTAAAACTATAAAAGTTTGTGGAAGTATACAACCATTAACAGCTATTCAGGATAAAATTCTAGGAGATGGAGTTGTTTGGAGACCAATTCATTCAGCCTTTGAAAATCGAATTAGTACAGTCTGTATAGTTAATCAACATCATTTAGATATAAAAACATTTCTAGTTGCCGCAAATCAACTATTAATTTTGTTTAAAATAAACGTATGAAATATATAAATTTTATAATAAATATATTTTATATATTTATTATAAAATATAGTTTTCTTACCTTAGTAGACAAATCAATTGCCTCATCATGAGGTAAAATGTCGAGCGAAGGCATCGATAATGTTGCAGGCGCAGACATAGATGACGCAGACGTAGACGATGCTGACGTAGACGACGATGACAACGTCTCCGATACTGAAGATGATGCAGATGAGGGCGACGCTGATGACGATGATTCTGCTGCAACTAGTCTTTTTTTTTATTTTGGCCGCTAATTCATCCTGCACCGTCTTGGCCAACTCAGCTTTTCTCTTGCGCTCCAATCGTGAGAATTGTTTTTTCCTCATTATTTCAGTGAGCTTCTGGCGACATAGCTGCGCCCTCACTCGCTCTTCTACGGTCTTCTCAATCTGATAGACCAATTGTTGTGCGACCAGTCTTTCCGTCATTGATTCTTTGATCCACTGAAAAATGAAAAATCTGTATAAGTACATGTATATTAAATAATAATATTAATATACTTACTTCACGAACAATCGCTATAATTTGAGTTAGTTGGGCAACGTGTTGTGCGCTGCCTGCACACCTAAGCAACTGAAAATAACGAAATAAATAAATATTCAAATATTAAATATTATATAATATAAAAAAACACCTTACTGCGTTTAAAATAACAATGAGCAGCCGATACAGCAGCTCGCGTGGGATATCATTAGTACTCTATAAATTATAAATAAAAATTATTAAAACTATATACATAAATTATTTTTTATTTTTAAAATGTTTACTTAAGGGTTCTTTAAGCTGACAAACACTAACTATATTTTCCATTTTTCTTTTTCACCAACAAAAATTTGTTCACAAATAAATAGAAAAAACTTATTTCACAATGTGCTGTGACCAACTCAAAGTTTCCCTTGAGACTGACCGTTGAAAATTCTACCGAACGCTCGTAATATTAACAGGTAATATTTTTTCTACAATATGAGTATAAGATAAAGAGGGTTGGTAGTAAAACATAGCTGCTCTCTTTTTCTCTCTTCCAAAAAGTAGTGGAGAAGCTTCATCACCCTCAAACTAGTTGTGATCTACATTTGTGATAAACATTGTCAACTTAAGATAAGAGCGTAGGTAGTAAGCATAGCTGCGTAGGAGAGAGAGAGAGAAAGAGAGAGAGGGCACGTTTACTACTACTATAGTAGCGCATCCCCATTAGGCCAGAACTATAGACAGCATGCGCTCCCCTCCTCCTCCACGCACTGTGGTCCACGCTGAGTCAGAGCGTAGGAGAAAGAGAGAGAGAAAGAAAGAGAGAGCATACGTTTACTACTATAGTAGCGCATCCCCATCAGGCCAGAACTATAGACAGCATGCGCTCCAAATGTATGCGTGTGTAGCTAATATACACAATATGCATCTTCTAAGGTACATGTGGCATTGGCTCTAGTGGTAGAACGCTAGCCTGCCAACCCAGAGGACTCCGGTTCGATTCTCAGGTCTGTCTTTTCATTTTTTTCAAAAAATCGTCGCTATTTTCTATATTCGTTTCATTCTCAATGTAGCAAGTAAATTGTTAATAATATATATTTATAACTTTAAAAAAAAAAAACATTTATATTTAATTAGACTGAAAGCACTAGGTATAGGGTCCCTAGGGACTAGGAGCCCTAGAAACCTTCCTCAAAAATTATAAACAATTATTAACATTAATAATAATAATTAACATGGAAGGGATAGAGGCCAGGGAATCAAAGGGTTAAACCAAGGGACCCCCCACGAATATTGTTAATAATAATTGTTAACAATAATAATTATTATTAACATGAAAGGGTTAAGCCAGGGGGGGCCAAAGGGTTAAGCCCGGTGGGGTTACAGACCCCCGCAGGTGTGCTGGAACATACATTGCTATTCTACTTGCCCGGATTGCAACAAAGAAAACGGGCAGGGAAACGGAGGTCGGAGGTCCCATTCAGCGTTCCCAATAGAGGTGACCTCTCGCCGCAGGTCGCTCAGACGGGGCAGTGGCTTGTCGGCGACCCCAGGGTTCAGGCAGGTCTCGGAAGGGCCATTGAGTCCTATGAGACCTAACAGTGAGGTGGCGTACGAGGCGACAACGACCGTGCCGGTGTCTAACCTGGTAAACAGGGCGTTCTGTATCCTCGAAGGGTATGGAGGTCGGACTCAAGTGGTGAAGCATGGGTACGAATGGGTCGAGGAAGAGACCGACGACCCCAGAAGCTCCAGGAGACCAGTCGACGCTCCCGAAGATACGCCTAGAACCCAAGATGTAGCGGGTGAGAGCACGTTGACGCGAGTAGCGGCTGCCCAAGGTAAGAGGAGCTGCGAAAGCCTCCAGACCGCAGAGAAGGGTGGGACGGAGAAAACGCCCCGTAGTTATGCGCCCGAGGATGAGACCAGATGGTGAGACAGTAATGGGTCGGCTCGGGCAAAGGTTGGCATCGGACATGGGGCTGGGCCTCGATGTGACGCGTGCGGGTGAAGCTAAGCTCGCCGACGGTCGTCCATGCCCCATACTGGGTCATGTGATCTTCCCCTTCACTGTAGGAAGAATCACGAGGGATGTTAGAGTCGCCATAACGCCACTGCTGTCGGACGACTGCTATGTGGGCGCGAATTTTGTAAGAGAATTCAGCGCCAACCTGAACCCGGACACGGACCAGCTGTACTTGGCGAAAGCCAAAGTGGCGGTACCGTTGGAGATGGCAAGTGTCGCTGGTATGACGTACCTCGCACCTGTGGGCCTGATAGAAGCCACGGAAGCACAGCGCCAAGAAGTGGCTAGCCTCGTCGACGGATTGATTCCAGACGCAGGTGAGAGTTTAGGCTATTCTGTAGGGGTCGAGCATGAGATAGATATCGGAGACACTCGACCCTGTAAACAAAAATACTACCCGGTCTCCGACAGAGTGCGAGACGAGATGCACGCGCTGATCAAGGCCATGCTGGACAACGACGTCATTGAACCGGCAACCAGCGGGTGGTTAAGCCCAGTGGTGATGGTGAAAAAGGAAGATAGCAAGTATCGGTTCTGCGTAAATTACCAGAAGGTCAACGCGGTAACCAAGCCTGACGCCTATCCATTGCCCTTCATGAACGACATCCTGCGAAGAATCAGGGATGCCAAGTTCATCTCTACACTAGATTTGAGTAGCGCTTACCACCAGATCCCTCTAAAAAAAGAGTCGCGCCCTATCACTGCGTTTACTGTCCCCGGCCTGGGGCATTTTCAGTTTAAGAGAATGCCCTTCGGATTGTCATACGCAGCTGCGACCTTTCAGAGATTGATGGACAAAGTGATCGGCCCGGACTTAGATCATTTCGCTTTTGCTTACCTCGACGACGTGATCATTATTTCGTCGTCCTTTGAGGAGTATAAGCGACACCTGGAGTTGGTTTTACAACGAATTCTGGGGGCGGGCCTCACTATAAACAAGACCAAAAGCCACTTCTGTAAATCGGAAGTCAAGTACCTAGGGGTCCTTGTGAACCATGAGGGGGTAAGGCCGGATCCGAAGAAGATCAAGCCACTCATGGAATATCCAACACCACGTACTATTAAGCAGGTGAAGCGATTCATGGGAATGATGTCGTGGTATCGTCGCTTTATACCCGACTTCGCGACAATCGCTGAGCCGATAAATCGCCTGACGAGGAAAAGCGTTCCTTTCGCTTGGCAGCAGGAGCAAGAGCAAGCTTTCGAAAGTCTACGATACGCAATGGTCTCTGCAGCAATCCTGCAGTCGCCAGATCCCAGCGGACAGTTCGTGTTAGAAACTGACGCGAGTGATAGCGGGATCGGCGCCGTACTGATGCAAGAAATCGATGGACAGAAGCGCGTCATTGAGTACGGTAGTCGCTCATTCAATAGTGCGGAAAGAAATTACACAGTCTCCGAACGAGAGTGTCTGGCTGTGTTATGGGCTATTGAGAAGTTCCGACCTTATGTCGAAGGGCACCACTTCAAAGTCATTACCGATCATAGTTGCCTTAGGTGGCTCCGCAGTATGAGGAATCCTACAGGCAGGCTAGCGCGTTGGGCGCTAGCACTGCAAGGACACGTTTTTGATATAGAGTATCGAAAGGGAGACCTCAACGTGAGGAGGGAGTGGTGGAAGTGGGTGCCATGACTCATCAGCCGGAAACTGCCGATGCCTGGTATCTACAGAAGTACCGAGAAGTATGCCAGGATCCGCATTTTCATCCTACCTGGAAGATAGTTGGTGGGAGGCTGTACCATTATAATCCGACGGAAGACAGCGAGGGATCCATCAACAACGAGGTAGCCTGGAAGCTTGCAGTTCCTGCCGAGAAAAGGTACCAAGTGCTCGAAGAGGTCCATGATGCTCCGGCTGCGGGACATCAGGGGAGAGAACGGACGTTCTCCAGGGCTAGGCGCCTGTATTTCTGTCCTTGGATGTATGAGCAGGTCAGAGAGTACGTTAGGAGTTGCCCGGTTTGTCAACAATGCAAGGCGGAACAAAGGCCGCCTTGCGGGGTAATGGGTCGTCGAAAGGTCTCGCGACCTTGGTAGGTGGTGGCCAGTGATATTACTGGCCCATTCCCAAAGAGCTTGAGTGGATTTGAGTACATTTTAGTCTTCTTAGACCTTTTTACTCGGTGGGTTGAGTGCGTACCCATACGCAAGGCCAATGGAAGGACTATTGTGCGTGAATTGCACGACAGGGTGTAACCAGGTTTGGCGCGCCCGAGATATTCCTTTCGGATAATGGTACCGAATATAAGAATCAGGATGTCGATGCCTACTTGCTGAGGAACGGCATCCTGCCCGCCCTCACTCCAATTTACCATCCACAAGCCAACCCCACGGAGCGAGTGAACAAAACCCTCAAGACCATGCTCATGTCATACGTGGAGCGTGATCATAAGAGCTGGGACGAGCACCTGCCAGAGTTCAACTTCGCGTTGAACTCGGCAACTCATAGCGCGACGGGCTATAGCCCGGCTATGCTCGTTTTCGGACGACAACCCACCTCTCCCTCGACCTTTAGAAGGGCCCAGGATCAGCTAGACCGAGAAGCTTCTGAGGGCCAAAAGCTAACTGAGTGGAGTTAGCATATGCGCCTATTGCCCAACTTATGGGAACGCGCTGGTTCTAAGTCCAGGTAAGAGGCAGATCGTCAGGCGGTCTACTATAACAAGAGGAGACGTCAGGCCGACTTTAGGGTTGGGGACTGGGTGTGGAAACGGAACCGTGTCCTATCTTCCGCAGCTCAGGGCGTGTCGGCGAAGTGGGCGCCGAAGTATGCTGGCCCGTACATTATCGAGGAGGTATGTGGGACCACAATACCTACCTCCTCGGTAACCAGCAGGAGGTATTGCCCGAGCTCGTCCACGCTAAGGACCTCAAGCGCTATTTCGGTCCATTCTCGGACCAAGATGACGAGGAGCCGGAACACGGGGACTGAACACCGCTGGATGAGGAGGAGGGCGTAGGCGACCCGCCCGCGAAGATTGAGGGTACCAGCGGGGATCCTTTATGCGAGCGCGCCGCGACAGCAGCCCCCGCGAACGCGTGCGACGAGTCCGTAGCGGCTCCAAAGACGCAGACCGAGGCGCCGGCCAAGCGAGGCCGCGGTAGACCACGCAAGAACCCCGTGAGTGAGCCCCTGGTTTTGGGTATTAGTGACCCAGATGGCAGGAAACCAAAGGGAAGAGTCAGGCCTCGTAAAACCATCAAGCACGTGCGGAATACTATCCTGCCGATTCCCCTCGCAAATGAATCAAACGCGGGAGTGAAGCGCGGGGGGACGGGACGTCCTTGTATAGCGTAGGGTCAAGCGTGACATAATGCCGGTTAGGTTAAGGGCAAACCTGAGACCTCCCTTGATCGCACTCTTCTCTTTTACAGATGGAGAGGAAGCTGGTGATCAGTGAGGAGACTTTCGAGGTGGTTACTCGAATGCTCCTAGATTTGAAGCTGGGTCCGGATGCAGATCGGCTGATCGGCGAGATGAGGAGTTTCGTCCGGACCCAGGTAGAGGTGGCCAGCCGGGAGGATCGTCCACGCCAGCGGGTGGACGACTTCCTTCGAAAGGAGTTGAGAGCGCCGCCAAGGAATGCGCCAACCCGGGAAGCGTCCACCCAGACCGACGGCCCGTTTGAAGAGAGCCGTCGGTCTCTATCCACCTTGGACCAGGGGGTGCAGACCCCGGGGTCGAGCAAACCGGAGATGGCCGACAGGTCGACCCAGTGCCCCAGGCCAAGGGAGGCCTGTGGCCCGGAACAATGGGTCTGCAATCACCCCCGCGTTCCCGAGCAACAGGGGCTCGAGAACTTCTGGAGGCATGTGAGGTTGGGCCTCCAGGAGCTGGAAAATGCCTGGGAGTTCGTCGGGGATCTTCAGCGCCAGTTCCTCGGCTTCCAGGGAGCCCGGGATTTGCTCGGGGAGTGGACTCCTGTGGTCTATGAAGAGGCTCTGCTGCGTGTGAACCGGGGGCAGGAGTCCCTAAATGTCGCGGACCGGCCGACAGCGGTACAGCCGACGGTGCCTGGAGGCAAGACCGCGACCAAGACTCCTGCCAAGCCCCCAGTGCAGGCTCAGCCGAAGAGAGCCTCGGGGGCCCCCGGCGCCCGACAGGAGTTCACGGTCCACGTGGTCGGGTCGAAAGTTTCCGACCCTACCGTGGTGGTGCGGATGCACGGTGGACACACCTCCGCCACGGTGGGCGGCGTGACATTCACCGCCGCCGCGGGAACCTCGACCCCTCAGTCACCTCCGTCTGCGGGGAGCCAAGGAGCGGGATCGACGCCTGGTTCCTCACGTTTGCAGCGGAGGGGTTGTTACATCTGCGGCAACCCCGGAATTACCACCACTTCAAAGTGCCCGAACAAGGGGACATATTGGCGCTATCCCCGCAGCAAGGGGCCAGGGGGCGCCGACCGGTGACTCCGGATGTGTAGCGGCCCGGGTGGGGTAATATAGTGTTTTTTTCACGAAAGCGACGCGTGGTGATTTCTCCCCGTCCTTCTCCTGTCCTTAAGATCGCGAGTCGGTGTAATAGTTCGGCCCGGTAGTCCGAATCTAGGAGGGGGCTGCAACGATTGCCGAAAATCATTACGACTCGCGTGTACCGTCAAGCGTGGCTATGCGAAATAGCCGTGATCAGCTTAGGTTAGAGAGAGAGAGAGAGAGAGAGCGCGTTAGGGACAACAACCGAGAGGAGAGGGCTAGCGAGTTAGTATAGCAGAGTTCGTCATCCTTGCTACATCGTGCCCTTCGCCAAGTACTTCACAACAGTGTCACAGGAGTGACAATAGATATTCTGTGTCGAGTGTAGTGAGTGAGAGTGTTTCCTGCACCTCGTGCACAGCATCAAAGACTGCAACAACAACTTTGCAGCAGCATCCACTGCGCAGCCCAGCAACAGCAGCAAAAGTAGGTTGTAGCGTCAGCTCATCGTTTTTGTAGGCGGATACGGTTGGCCACCGTATCCGAATCACCTTTGCGGTAAGTGCATTGCACTTTTGTGTTAGTTTTGCGTGCGATGCCGCGCAGCGTGCGCGGTGAATTTCGTTAACATTGTTGCGCGTGCGGTTAGTTAGCGGCATCCGCGAAATTAATTCTCTCTCTCTTCCCGATAGATTAGTCTTGTATACATAGCGTGCGTCCAAGACTCTCGGCTACTCATCCCGCATATAAGTTTTAGTTCTCATAATAAAGTGATTCGTGAACAATACGAGACGACTTCATTATTTTCGTCTCACCTTGTACCGGTATTTATACTTTGATTTGAACGCGCCGAGAATACATCATAGACCGCGAGTGCGATAACTAAAGTCGTTCATCAAACGAGTTATCAGCAGCGACCGACGGAGCGTTGGTAAACGAGCACACCAGCACCTCTAGCGGTTAGTACGAACATCGAAGTTGGTTCGCTACGAGGACTCGGCGCAAGCGCACACCGGCATAAGGTGAGTTAGAGTGCTCCAAGCACGCAGTTAGTAGAGCACCGGTTGGACGTTACGGCAATAACAATTACTTGGATTTAGCGACTAATCGGCAGCCTGTTACAGTAGTAATACATTTTAACCTACCGAGGCTAAGTATAAAAAAAAAGTTTAATCAATGGATGCTGAAGGACAAGTATCCACAACTGACCATAAAAATTTAGCCATTTCTTTAAACTTAGATTGTTTGTTTTGATTTACTGAAACACCAGCCCTATTTCCACGATAGTTCTTGTATTTACCTAGAAAAATTATATAAAAAAAATACCTATTGGCTATGTAATATATAATAACAGAAAAATACTGTAATAGAAAAATAATTACATTTGAACGATAGAGAATCTAGTAATCTTTTTGTTGTATCACATTATTAACCGATGCTTGGCCCATAGACTTTTCTTCATGTTTCTCAGTTATTTGTTCATCATGTTGACTTATAGAAGACACCATGCGAGGAAAGGATTCCAATCTATTCGTAATTTTTGTTCTTACGTTTTCTCTAGACAAGTTATATTGAGAATTTACCACGTGTTCTTGGACTTGGTATGTTGCATTAGCATTCACATTTTCTGTGCTTTTCCGTTGCACTTGGTCAATGAATTTATTTTTGATCTTCATAGGATTCTCATTGTATCGTCTACCTTTATTATTAAAAAAAACAGTATTAGTACTGAGTTTTGAAATGAAATTGAACTCATGATTTTTTATTATCATTGACAATGAAATAGAAATATATTCTATTTATCTTTCTTGTATTTACCATGATTACCTTGTTGAACTAAATGAAAAATGAAATTCTCCACATTTTTCTTTTGTAATTGTTTATTTTTTTGCACTTTCTTTCCCGCCTTTGTACCTCTGTAATTCTTAATCGTCCTACCTAAAATAGAACAACATTATAACAGCTAATTATAACAGCTAAAACCATTACATAGTGCTTACATGATTTCGTTCTAATGAAAAAAAACTCACCTTCCATGTTCAATCCAGCAATCCAGCAAAAAGTGATAATATAACCAAAAAAAATAAACGGCCAAGTAAGGCAAAAAATTTTACCATTTGTTACAAATAATATTATTATTTGTAATATATATATATAACTGACACATGAATTTGTAACAACAAAAGTAACTCATTATTAATCAAATCAATAATATATTATTAACATCAACAAACTTTACATACAGTTTTTTTTTTTGTTTTTTGTCTATCTACGAGATGATTTTTTTTGTCTACGAGATGATGACGTGTCTAATACAGTTATTTTAGTTTTAGCGTCACATACGTTTCCGTTATCTCGGTGCCGATATTTTGACGTATCTGACGAGCACATTACAATCCTTAGAAGAATATTTTTAATCTTGAGGAAAAAAAAGTACATCTTGAAAACAAACTAAGAATTGAAATAACTTTTTCAAAACTGCACTGATCCGATTGAAGTTTTTTTCGGATAACAGACGGTAATCTGTAAATCTGTATACTTTCCATTCAACTCACCCGAATATCGATTAGTTTATCAGGAAATTAAAAAAGAAATATAGAGCACACAATCGGGAGAACTCAAAACTTCTATCTTGTTGTATAGAGTGTGCGGTCGTCTCGTCATATCGTGCCTATTCGCCTCCGGGTCGCGACCGCGACCCTTGATGTTATATTATCTATAACATTAACTATAATATTATATTAACTACGAATTCTTTTTAAGATTAATTTTTTTTAGTGATTGCTTTTTTTGTAATCCTTTTATCTAAATATTTTTATAATTATGTAAATAATTACGTATAATATAGTACGATTCAAAAATGTATACACACTGTTTCAGACCACCTGTACATCCCTTTTAAAATTTAAAGTACGTGTTTGTGTGAAAAATGGTTCAAATGAAAGTTATTAGACTCTGAGAGCACATATTGTAGTGACATTGAGTTTGACCTTAAAGGTCATTTTCAGGTCATTTCAAGATCAACTTTGTTTTCTTAAATAGGAACCTCTATTTTTGACACCGAATTGGGAAAGAGCGGGAAATTCCTCGTTCAGATGATCTATTACATGTGGGGTCCGGAAGATCGCCCAAGGTCACCCTCAAGGTCATACGAACTTCAATCTTTTTTTTCTTAATTTTTTCATCTAAATGACCTGGCAGCGGTAAGGTTTAGCAAAAAATGTTACAGAGAAAAGTTACCAGACTGTAAGTAGGACATTTTCTGGTGACCTTGGCATCGAATTTCAAAGTCATATCAAGGTCATTTCAAAGTCACCACAATATGTGCCTTTCAGAGTCTAGCAACTTTCATTTGAACCATTTTTCAAACAAACACTTATTTTAGATTTTAGGAGAGAGAGTGGGCGCGCGTGAGTTTAATTTTTAATATAGCCTCAGCTGTTGGCCGGAAAACTGCCAAAATTTTCACCTTATTTCTTTTGCCGTTTCCCGAAAGAAAGTTTTTCTGGTTCTGGTACATGCGTGAGTGTTGTGGAAGCGAGGAAAAGTAACTGAGTTAAGAGCAGCGAGGAATTGGACGAGCAGCAGCCAATCCATTATCTAAGGCGGAATTCTCATAGCATCACCCGTGAGAAGAAATCGTTTGCCAACATCATTTACGGCTGATCACCGTAATTGCATCGCAGCGTAAGTGCACCTCCTTTTATCCGCACCACAAAATACTTCCGAAAGTATTTTTTATATGTGAACGTTATCGCATTCGCGCTGAGCGTTATAGTTTGCGGTAGAATTTCAAATTCTCTCTCTCTCTCCGGATAATTGTAAATCTTATACGCGTGTACAAGTCTTTCGGCCCACAACAGACTGTAAGTTTTATTCTTATAAAAGGTTTGATTTTTACACGTCGCTCTACGTTCTTTCGTTTCCCTTTAATTTAACAGATCCATCACCTTCTATCTTTTAAACTGCTTTTATCTAGGGAATAGTGGAAATAAGCATTAGTAGGAGGGTGATCCGATAAATATTTAGCCTCACCGCCCCATGGCGCCACTCTCACAAAAGAAACATTCTATCACGCAGTACAATCTTCTCGATGGTTACTGTCAAGATTTCAGCCGGATCGAAGTTGTAGTTTATTCTTGAGAGCGTGTGAAAGCAAGTGTGTCCGTTGATCGTATTGGCAGATCGACGATTGAAGGTGCGCGAGATAGCTAAGATCGTAGGCATCTCAAAAGACCGCGTGGCTCATGTCTTGCATGAAATTTTGGACATGAGAAAGCTGTCGGCGCGATGGATGCCGCGTTTGCTCACTCCGGACAACAAGCGCAACCGTGAGACAACTTCAGAGCAATGTCTGACGCTGTTTAAGCGCAATCCGAAGGAGTTTCTGTGTCGTTTCGTGACAGTCGACGAAACATGGATCCACTGGTATACACCAGAGACCAAGGAACAGTCGAAACAGTGGACTTTACCCGGCGAAAGTGCTCCGAAGAAGGCGAAGACTGCCCCATCTGCCTGAAAGGTGATGGCCACCGTTTTCTGGGATTCACAAAGTGTGATGTACATCGACTACCTGGAGAGAGGCAAAACGGTCACAGGGCTGTACTATGCCGAATTATTGGACCGATTCGACGTCGAATTGCAGAAAAAACGGCCCCATTTGGCGAAGAAAAAAGTGCTCTTCCACCATGACAACGCACCGGCTCACACCTCCGCCGTCGCCATTACCAAATTGGTCGAATTAGGCTACGAACTGCTGCCCCATCCACCGTATTCTCCAGATTTAGCCCCATGCGACTTCTTTTTGTTTCCAAACTTGAAAAAGTCACTCGCCGGGCAGAAATTTGAGTCGAATGAGGAGGTAATCGCTGCCACGGAAGCATACTTTTCAGACCTCGAAGAAACGTATTTTTCAGACGGGTTAAAGAAATTGGAGCATCGCTGGGCCAAGTGTATCGAACTAAAAGGAGACTATGTTGAAAAATAAAACGCCACTTTTCCCAAATTTTCGTTTTTCTTTTGTAGGCTAAGTACTTTTCGGACAACCCTCGTATACGTATACCTAAGATAACGCAAGTGTCACAAGTCAGGTGACTTAAGGTGAAGGAAGAAAAGGAGACATTGGAGTGAAAGTGTCAATCGTAAAGGCAAATACACGTATACGCATACGTGATTGAAGGAGCTGCGGTTAGCTCTACATCGTGGAAGATTGCTTAGATAAACTCTATTTGCATCATTTAATCCACCCCGTTACAAGTATTATGCTATTTCTTAAGATTATACCTATACAATTCCATATAATAAATATTTCAAATAAATTCAATACAAATTAACATTGATTAAAAAAAATAATCAAATAAATAAATACTATAATGATATATTTCTAGCCATAATTAATATTTTGATAGTTGATAAAAAGTTTGAGCCACTGATATTGAAGTTTAAAAAATAGTACTGTAGGGTTAGTGTCACGTCATACTGATAAATAAATGTACTCTTTACAAATAAAAATATTTTCAGGACTTTGATAGCCTGAAGGAGCTTGACATGTAAACTGTATCGTATCTTAAAGCAATAATGACTGTGACAGGGCTATAGCGGAGCTCGCTGGACCTGTGTGCGGCACTCTCCTCGCGTGAACGCCGCGCCGCCTAGAGAGGACCGTTGTGGACAGGGTTCCTACTGCAGAAGAACCATTGCCATTAATACGACAGTTATACCTGCCAGTGAGGGAAAGCTATTTCGGAAGCAGAGCCAGTTCTAGAAGCGACCATTCGCCGACCAAAGAGTAAAGGCCGTGCTGCGGCCCTTCCTGCAGCCACCTCCATCGTCGCCAGGGCGCCATTTCCAGCGGGTCTCCGCTTTCACCGGCGTCGCCTTTCTACCGACGGACCGTCGGCACCCGGTGGGTTGAACACCAAATTAATCTCTCTCGCGCCAGCTCTAGCTCGTTTGCAGATTTCAGTTTGTCAAACGTAATTTTATCGCGCACGCTGAGCGATCTCGCTCGCGTGATCCCACGAACTCTAGTCGCGAAAGGCTGAACGAGTGCGCTCGGCATGTCGAATTAAATTTGTAACAAACGTTTGTGAAAAGGGCGTCAATAAATGAGATCGTCATATGTAATACTAGTTAATTAAAGTGTCCGATTATTTGAATAATCCTCCCCAACTAGAGCGAACATCGGCCCGTAAAAGTCAGCGACGGCTTTCTTTATCGCGATAGAACCCAGTAAAAATTAGCTGAGCTCAGCCCAAGGCGCGCGGTGGCTGACCCTTCTTGCAACTATACGAGGTCTGTCCGGAAAGTATCGGGCCTACGTTTATATCTTCGCGCCATAATGTTCAAGCGACCTCTACCGGACAGAAACGTCAACAGTAAAGCCTCACGAATCTATTGGTTACTTACTGACACTTGTCGAAAGTATAGTTTATGCGCAGCGTGTCTTTGTTTACAGTGCCTTTTTCGCGTTCGTCAGATTTTGATATTGTCAAAAATGACTGAAAAACAAGATCAACGAATTTGCATCAAATTTTGCTTTCAACTCGGAAAAACGAGTTCGGAAAGTATTGAAGTGATGCAAAAGGCCTTCGGAAGCGAGTGTATGAGCAAAACACGAATAAAAGAGTGGTATAAACGGTTCAAGGATAGTCGCACTTCTGTCGATAATGATTCTCGTTCCGGCAGACCTTCGACGACAAAAACCGCAGATAATATTGAGCGGGTGCGACTTGCGATCGAACAAGATGGTCGTATGAATGTGCGAGAACTAGAAGAAGACCTTGGGATACCAAAAACTGTCATTTCAGAAATTTTAACCGAAAATTTAGGAATGAAACGTGTGTGTGCGAACTTTATCCCAAAATTGCTCACAGCAGAGCAGAAGAACATTCGCTTAGAAATCGCTCTGGACAATCTGGAAATGGTCAATAATGATGATTATGTGCTTAGAAAAGTTATTACAGGTGATGAATAATGGGTTTATGGTTATAATCCTGAAACAAAACAACAATCTTCATAGTGGAAGCATTCTGAATCGCCAAGACCAAAAAAAGCACGTCAAAGTCGCAGCAATGTTAAGTCAATGTTGATTGTTTTTTTTTTATTGTGAAGGTGCTGTACATCACGAATATGCACCAACAGGTCAGACAATCAATTAAGAATACTATGTTCAAATTTTGAAACGTTTGCATGATGCAGTAAGAAGAAAATGGCCGCACTTTTGGGAAAGTGGTGACTGGCTTCTCCATCACGATAATACGCCAGCGCATTCATCCAATCTTGTGCAGCAGTTTTTGAGCAAACACAATATCGCATTGCTTCGACAACCTCCATACAGTCCTGACATAGCCCCTTATGACTTTTGGCTGTTTCTAAAACTAAAAAAACCACTCGAAGGACACCGATTCTATGACAAAACAACGGTTGAAAACAATGCGACGAGTTTACTTAACGCTATCCCTAAAAGTGAGTTCCAGAACTGTTTTGAAAAGTGGAAACATCGATGGAACCGTGTTATTCAATTAAGTGGGAATTACTTTGAAGGATTCCACCCACCAGATGATAAAGAATAACGCTATCACGAAAATATAAAGGTAGGCCCGATATTTTCCGGACAGATCTCGTATTTTGATTTTATAGATCTATGTAAATCTCTGTAACATATACAAATGCCGTACGCAGGCATACAAATAATCAACAAGAAATGAAAGAGCAGAGAATGATGTAACTTATTTGTTGAAATGCCTACTTCCGTTAATCTGCTTAGGTATAAGTTGTCACCATTAGTACACTAGATACGCCTTAAAATTACTTATATAAAGACAAGCGAACTTGGTTTTGTATTCTTGCTTTGGCGATTCCCATTGCTCGTCGTCATCATCTTCGCTATTACGTGCGATTATACTCTGTCACTAATCGAGAGAAGACACGAGAAATTCTTAGTCATCCTTATGGCCAGCGTCGAAGCAATGAAGAAACTGACATTCCGCCGTCTTATTCTGACCAATTGAACGAAGGAGTCTTTTTAAAAAATTATATAATTTTGCCAGCTTACTTCAAGGATAGTCTTTCCGGAACGATGGGCTGTACACTAGGGTGGTCGTTAATTTTTTTTTTTGTTCGGGGAGTTTGCGCCGGGCAAAAATCCTCTCCTATATGCTCCAAAAACTCTGCGCAAACAGAAATTAATTTTTTAAAATCGATTTAACACGTGCCTCAAAGCACCTCAAATTTCCCATGTATTTTAAATGGGAAAAACGTCTTTTTCCGTTCATCCTTATATACACCTATTAACATTCCGGATTTTCGTTATAGAACCTATGTTTCCTTATGAATTTTGAGCAGCCAAATCGAATGGTGCCACCTGTTTTTCTGTAAACTGATCCAAAAAAAAGTTATAAGCAAAAAACCATGAAAAAATTGAAAAATTAGTAAAAAGTAGTCATTAAACTCGCTGGTATCGGCAAAAAACATTCAATTCCGTTTCTTATTATATATATTTCCATGTAATTTTACTTGCTGAAACGAATGATGCCACCTGTTTTTCTCTAAGTTGATCCAAAAAAAAGTTATAAGCGAAAAACCACGGAAAGACGGAAAAATCAGTAAAAACGAGACATTCAACTGTCTGGTATAGACTAAAACAGTCAATTTCGTTTTCAATTACATATTATTCCATGTAATTTGAGTTGCTAAATCAAATGGTGTCATTAGTTTTCGTCTAATTAGCGTCGAAAGAATGTTACAAGCAGAAATCGTCAGAATACACAAAAAGTTAATGAAAAAACGGCAGATTCTCTCCCAGTTACTCATAACTTTCTTGATGTAATGTGGAATAAAATAAACAACTAGATAAGTATAAGTATAAATTAATATACATAAGTTTTTATAATCAAATTGTTTTGAAAAGATTAATAAACAAAAATTCTGAAATAAGTAATAAATGATAAGAAATTACAATTTTTATAGAGTTTATAGATGATGAATTTTCGCAGTTGATAATATATAAGACCGATAATTAATTAATTACAGTAATAATTATACTCGATTAACTTTACTTGTTAAATAGTACATCGTTATATAATTATTTTCAGTATGCAATAGCAAATATGAAATTGATGATCTGTGACTCATTTGAATTTCCAAAGATAAGAAAGGTCGCATGGAAACGCGGCTTTTAAACCTTTCTCGTGGCTCATAATTCTGACCGATAGGAGCGCTGCAGGCTGCAGCGCACTACTTTCACAGTTCTCACTTACTTTCTCAGTCTATTTTTATCTACGTTTATTTCCGTCGCTCAGTCTCAGATGAATTAAAGCCTTTAAACACATTTTTATCTAGTTCTACCTTCAAAAGTTTACGCAGTATTTGTGAAATTTCATCAAATATAGTTTTATTAATAGGTTTAATTGAAGGTAATATTTATATTGATTATTTGTATATCATTATGCGGAATAATGAAATTGAAATTATAGTATAGTGAATCTGAAAGTTAAATATTTATTTGGAAATTTCAAATGTTTGCTCTTTATCTCGGAAAATTCCAATTGTAGAATAAAATTTACTTGGAAGAAAATGCTCTATTTTGTGAAGAGAATACGTGAACGAAATTTCATAATCATATGAAAAGACAGTCATCATATCAAGTAGCCTAATTTTTTCAATATTTAACTTTGGTATAATAAAACAGATCATTTATACTTGAAGCTATTCTATTAATTGTAGACAAATTTTAATTGTAGGCAAATCTCGATCAACGAAAAATCTAAGTAGAAAAATTAATCTAATCTATTAAAAGTAACATAACTAGTGATTAGTGAAAAAAATTTTTTTTAAATCTTGTTCTAATCTTCTAAAAAATTGTTTACAACTGCGTTCATAATAAAAACCTTGTTTGCAGTACTCGCAACTCCCTGTCTTATCGGTTCTAGTAGGATTCAAATCAAATCTTTTGATGCATAGTATTCATTATAAAGCTTGTAATTCAAAACAATATAATTTGCAAAATCAATAAAAATCTATTCAAGAAAAATTTTTCCATCAAATATATTTTTTAATTTTTTACAGATTTCCAATCATGTAGAAAATCAGATATAAATAAGAAATGTTATCTGTAGACTGTGAAAAATTAAATAGCTAGTTATCTGAATTACCATGAAATACTGTAATTTGTAAAAAATGTATCTCACCTGGAGTATTCGTCCAACTATATCCTGTTGACTCGAATAATTTATCTCATTCTTTTTTGGCATCATGGAAGAGACTTGATATTAGCAATAACATTTTCATTTTGAATACTTCTGTTACAAGATAATAAGTATCATTTACAAATGATACAAACTTCATCTTGAAGAGTGGACTGCCGACCATAACATTTACAGTCATGTCTTACACCTTACGTGAGAAAGTCCAGCATATTGGATATTGTTCAAATCAAATAATCGCAATAAGTAATTTACCTACTATCAGACAGGTACTAGCTGTCTTATTCTATAATCTTCGAAGATATTCAAAGACAGTCCACGAATCTGCTAAATTAACAATTGAAGAATGTATTATTATTTGGAAAAAGGCTCGAATACCTACACAAAAACAGGAAAGATGTATTACTAAATTAGAGGCAGAGTATAATAGACTGAGAAAATTACAAAAAAATACCACACGTCCGTCCGTCACTCAAAAGAATCATGAAAAAGAATATGAAAAAAGTATTGATAAAATATTTGATATTGCTCATGCCAAAGCGCTGGAGATGATGCAAGATGAAGATGACAAAATATTTCTGCTTGATCAAAGGGGTAATTATACTTGTGTTGAAATATAAAGACTGTTGTCTCTCTGCTAGTAATTGGAATACAAATTCTTAAAATTCTGACTCTTTAAAATGGTTCAAAATGCAAGACGCCACAGTTTTTTTTACAAGCGAAATAAAAAAATTTGAAAGTAACCTGCGTATATTGAGCTTCTTTTTAAAAACTTTAGTTCCGAATATTTACAAAATATATCTATTTTTAGCACTGCTGGTATATGAGAACACCGAAATTGATATTAGTAACGCCGACAAGAATGAACCTTTGCCGATGGAAATAGAAAAAGAAGGTTCCACTAATGAGAAAACTAAAAATTTGACTGATGACCATGATAAAGACGCTGAAGAACAATCTGAAAAATTAACTGGCGTCGAGAATGATAAGGTTGCTGATGCTTCCCGAATATTGCAGCCAGCGCCAACAGGTATTTTACAATATATAATCAGTTGAATTGATTTTTTAATAATAAAATTAGAAAATAAAATTTCACTAAATTAATTTACATTTCATTTCACAAACTCTTTCTCTTTTTGTATATGTTCTGATAGAGATTTTAATTTATCAAGTTTTTCTTTAAAATTGTCCCACTCATTTTACAGATATATTAAATGAATTACTTGGACCAGAAACTGAATCTCCACTTTCTCAAAGTACACCACCTATGAAAAGACGAGCAAGTGAATTATTTATTACTGAAAAACTGGCAATTACATTGGACAAATGTAAAATTAGTAAAAGGGATGCAATGCATTTGTTGATGGCAACAGCTGAAGCACTTGGTGTTGATACGCGTCCTTTAGTGATAAATACTACATACATTTACGAAGCTCGCCAAAAATTTCGTAAAAAGCGTTTTGGAGCCATTAAACAATTGGTTCCTGACCTTTTCTCTGACCTAGTCAGTACGATCCACTGGGATGGAAAATTGCTATCAGAGTTTTTGCGCAAAGAAACCGCAGACAGACTAGCGATCATTATCACTGGTGGTGGAATGGAGCAACTTTTGGGTGCTCCAAAACTCTCGTCGGGCAGTGGAGAAAATCAGGCTAAAGCTGTCTTCGATAGTTTGACTGAATGGTCTCTAGCAGACAATATTCAAGCTCTCTGTTGCGATTCCACTTCTAGTAATACTGGTTGGAAAAATGGTGCTTGTGTGATATTAGAAAGGTTACTTGGAAGAGATCTTCTATATTTAATCTGCAGGCATCATATGTACAAGCTTGTACTCAAATGTATCT
Source organism: Phymastichus coffea (assembly GCF_024137745.1). Lineage (NCBI taxonomy): Eukaryota > Metazoa > Arthropoda > Insecta > Hymenoptera > Eulophidae > Phymastichus > Phymastichus coffea. The sequence goes on along the minus strand of NW_026706812.1, from coordinate 1,010,908 downwards.
TCGAAATAAAATTTGGGAAATCTACTGGCCCCGATGTACCACTATTTAGAAAATTTGAACAATTTTGGAAGTCCATTGATCAAACAAAATACGAGTCAGGCATTAGTGATGAGTTTGTAAATGAATCCCTTCAAGATGTAAGAGAAGAAATTTTGGAATTTTGTTCAGAATATTTAAAACAAGATTTGGCTAGGAGTGATTATAAAGAATTTTTAGAATTAGTAGTCATTTTTCTTGGAGGCAAATCAACAGAGGATGTAACTTTTCATCCACCTGGACCAATTCACCATGCTAGATGGATGGCGAAAGGGATTTATAGCTTAAAAATGTTCATTTTCAGGAAACAATTTTTGTTGGATAAGGGAGATCTGATAAAGTGTAGAGATGTGTGTATTTTTCTAATAAGAGTTTATATCCAAGCTTGGTTTCGTGCTCCATTGGCTGCGCAAGCCCCTAATCAAGACTTGAATTTTCTAAAGTGCTTAGACAACTACAAACGCATTGACAAAAGTATATCTGAGGAAGCCGTCAATAAATTTAAGAACCACTTATGGTACTTGACTCCAGAATTGACTGCATTATCGTTTTTTGATGATGAAATTTCAACTAACGAAAAATTGAAGATGTCCAAAGCCCTGCAGTTAAGTTCTAGCACTTTTGTTCACAGAAAACGAATTTTAACTAACGAAAGAACTATGACTGATTTGGTTAACTCCAGTATAAGTGATTTTATATGTAAGGATACATACAAGTTTTTTGAGCGCTTTAAAATCAATGCAAATTTTTTGAAAAAAGATCCAACAAAATGGAAGAAAGACAGAGACTACATTTATGGCTTGAAAGTTGTTGAATAGCTTAAAGTTGTCAATGATGTCGCTGAACGAGGAGTTAATTTAATGTCTGACTTTAATAAACTTTTGACCAAGGATCCTAAACAAATACAATATCTCTTACCAGTGATAAATAATTATCGTAGTTTATTTCCAGACAGCAATAAGACTACATTATTAAAGACCTATGAATGAATGAATTATTGAATTGTAAATATTGAATTGTAAATATTGAATGCTTTAGTGTATATTGAAAAAGTGAAATGTAGTTAGTAAAATTAAAGAAATCTGTGAATTGTTAACTGTATACGTTTTATGAATTTTTTTCATTTACTTCTTATATCATAATGGATGATTATCTTGTTACAAAATGTTAATGAAAACTTATTATCCTTTTTGATATTGAAAAGATTTAATAATTATAATTAATATTGTTGTTTAAATTGAGATATTGAAAAATATTGCACATCGGATATTTTATTCCACATTACATCAAGAAAGTCATGAGTAACTGGGAGAGAATCTGCCGTTTTTTCATTAACTTTTTGTGTATTCTGACGATTTCTGCTTGTAACATTCTTTCGACGCTAATTAGACGAAAACTAATGACACCATTTGATTTAGCAACTCAAATTACATGGAATAATATGTAATTGAAAACGAAATTGACTGTTTTAGTCCATACCAGACAGTTGAATGTCTCGTTTTTACTGATTTTTCCGTCTTTCCGTGGTTTTTCGCTTATAACTTTTTTTTGGATCAACTTAGAGAAAAACAGGTGGCATCATTCGTTTCAGCAAGTAAAATTACATGGAAATATATATAATAAGAAACGGAATTGAATGTTTTTTGCCGATACCAGCGAGTTTAATGACTACTTTTTACTAATTTTTCAATTTTTTCATGGTTTTTTGCTTATAACTTTTTTTTGGATCAGTTTACAGAAAAACAGGTGGCACCATTCGATTTGGCTGCTCAAAATTCATAAGGAAACATAGGTTCTATAACGAAAATCCGGAATGTTAATAGGTGTATATAAGGATGAACGGAAAAAGACGTTTTTCCCATTTAAAATACATGGGAAATTTGAGGTGCTTTGAGGCACGTGTTAAATCGATTTTAAAAAATTAATTTCTGTTTCCGCAGAGTTTTTGGAGCATATAGAAGAGGATTTTTGCCCGGCGCAAACTCCCCGAACAAAAAAAAAAATTAACGACCACCCTACTGTACACTCGTGCCACGGAAATTATTTTCGAAAATATCCCTATTTAAATTTTTTTCTACACGATTCAATATCAAGTTTCTGAATTCCGATCGGTTTGACATTGCACAGGTCATAAAATTGGCACTTGAACAAGGATCTGCCTCAATGATTTTCGAGTATTATATTAATTAGCATAACAGTTAAAAATAAGTTCATAAAATTTATTTTTTCATTATTTTTAGGGTTAAAAGGCTTTTTCATGCTAATCATAACATTTTTGAAATTATGCAATTAAAGAAATAGTGAGTGCATCTGAAGTTGTTTTGAATGATTTTTTTTCTATAAAAGCGTAGAAGGAAATAATGTAAACACTGATTAAAATAAAAATAAAGGTTTATATATTCTTGAGTAGTGACGTCGATTGATCGAATTAGTATATCGATGCGTTCTGTTTGCATTCCTACAAAGTAAGATTACTCTATGTACAAAGATAATTATACAGATCAGACAAAACAAATAAGCATATAAATTTTTTATAACAGTGGCATTTATATAAGGTAATTATGACCAAACAAACAACTGCTAAATTGATTCCTTGAAGCGTATTCGTTAAACCGTCGTGAAAAAATTGACGACAATGCAAAGTAATAATATTCATAAATTAGAATTAGAATGAATGATTATGAAAAATAGAAATAATGATAAAAATGCTGAAATTGAAAAATGAAAAAAATATAATTCGAAATTACATAAGGATTTAATATTTTTTATGAAGCGTAAAAAAAATGTGGAAAACTCAGAAGAACAAATTGAATATTTATTATTTAAGTTCGATTCAATATGATATAAATTTATTATAAAATGATTAAATGCTGAGGCTGTCGTCGTCGTCAGAGTCAGCGAAGAATTTTGCTTTTTCATACGGTGCAATAGTAGTCGATTCGATTAATCGATCCGTTCGCGATTCGGTGGCACTCGCGATGCTAGAACCAACGACTAGGAGAGAGAGGGGGCGCGCGAGAGTTCAAAGTTTTCAGTTAAGCCTCAGCTGTTACTTGGTAGAGTACCGTCAAATAGTTTTGCCAATAAAAGTTTTTCTGAAAATTTTGGACGTACACGAGTGATAGCAAGCAGTATTACGGTAACACCAAAACACAGCAGCAAGCGAACAGCAGCTTTTGTTAGAGCAACAACAGATTTGTGAACGAGGCAGCGCAGCAGGTTCCAGAAGAGCACCAACATTTGATTTGCTACAACAATTACGGCTGATCATCGTAATTGCACTGCAGGGTAGGGCACCTCCCTTTTTTTTGCATGATAAAATACTAACTAGAGTATTTGGTCTATCGCGACTGTTATTTTTGTATTCGAGCTGTGCATTAGATTTCGCGGCAGAATTTCGAATTCTTGTTAAAAAGAAGGCAATAAGGGTAGTTACACTAATTAGTGTATACCCCACTCATGCCTTGGGTGATAGGAATCGACAGTGGTCAAATAGGCCGATATTTTAAACCTCAACCGTATTCTACACCCGTGTGGGAGCAATATGGCTCTGTTGTTTGCCCAAATCAACACATGGGCTCTACAGCTGACTTCCGCACAGCGCGAAAGCTACCTGGCGGATTTAGAGCTGCGCAGGGATGGAAGCGTCATTCAGAAGGCGGCTAGGCTAGGGAGATGATTGCTGGGTGAGTAGCAGATTTTGAAGAGACCACGCGCAGTAAAGAGGTGGCGGGGCGCAGGGGGGCGCACTCGACAAGCGTGACTCGACACAATCTGCGCCAAGTTGAAAAACCACAGCGCTGAGGAGCACAGCGATCATCCCTTGAAACTCATCAACAGGGAGGGAATAACCTTGACAAATATGTCAAGGATATTCGTCTGCCTGGATGAGGACTCGGAAGTTGAAGCCATCCGCGAAGAAAAGGGTGACCTCATCCAGAAGGTACTCCACACCCAGGATTAGAAGAAGGGGGAGAAGAGACGGAGCAACTCGGATCTAAGGTTGCAGGAGTCCTGGACCCGGGAGAAACCCCAAGGAGAATTATCCTTGAGCGAAGCTTTCCGGAAAATAGAGTACCTGAAGGAGGGAGTCAACCGTAACCGCAAGCTGGTCGGTTGGACCCTAGAGATATACGTCAAAGAATACGAGAGCTGGAGCTCGGAATACATCAAATGGCCGATGCAGTCCGTTCATTCCAGCGCGACTCGATTCAACCGCACCCCAAATGCAATGTGGACTTTTAGGACACATTCACCTGTCACTACAATTCTAGGATTCCGGGAAGCACACCGGCTCCTCCAAGATCCGTACCCAGGAGGAGGAACGTCATCCCACCGGAAGCCCTCCAAAGAAGAGGAGGTGAAGATGATCAAGAGGAATACGGGAGATCCGCACCAGTTCGACAGAGGAGTCGAAGCGGATCGTTTGGCACCGGTCCTCAATTAGCCTGAGGGCTCTCCACAACCAGAAATTTTAGAAAAATTGTCCGCTAATGGAAATTGAGGTTTACGGGCAGTAGAACACAGAGCGTAGACACGTTTGTGTAACGGTTAGAAGACCTGCGCGTGGGCGCAGGACTAACCGACGACGAAGTGCTTTGTTCCGTATCAGAGATCCTCAAAGGTAACGCGAGAACCTGGTACGATAACAATAAGGTCCAATAGCTAAGTTATGCCGAATTTGTCGCCCACGCCCGAGAATAATTCGGCACCAGTACGCAACAGCAACAAAAACTGTTACAGGAAGCGCAGAATCGATTCCAGGGCGAAGACGAATTGGTGAGGGATTACGCGTCCAACCTGGCAGCTTTTGTGAATAGACTGGAATCACCAATGCCCTTGGAGAAATTATTGGACCTGCTACATGCAAACCTACTTCCATACATACAGATTCAGCTGCATCGTAGCGCCTTAACGTCAATATGCGAATTTAACAGGAGGGCGACCGAAGTACAAAACGTTTTGTCTTACGGTCGGCGTCCACGCGAATTCACGGATCCAAACTCGACGATCTTTACTCAGCACACATACCAGCCGAGCAAAAAAACGGCTGATAACAAATTTCCAACCGCTGCAGTAGCCAACGGAGGGAAGGCGCGTGCAAAGAAGGAGGGAGGTCCGCAGCGCGGATAGGGCGTGGAGAACCATGCCAGATGGCCTACCGAGCAAGCAACGGTATCGGCTGCGCAAACCTCCACTTCTTATAAGAAGATGGAGGAGCGTCTGGAGGGCATCAAGAGAATTCTGCGCAAAATGGTCAAGGAAAGGCAGAACAGCCCTTCCGAGCAGCGCAAAGGCCGATGGCGTGGGAGAAGGAGAAATTCTCCTACTCCCAGGACTCCTGGCGAGCGGCGAGAAGAACAGAAGCGGAAAATCGACTTCACGAAGCCTTTCCAGTATTTCGCTTGTGGCAAACTGGGATTCAGCCCTAAGTTCTGCCTAGATTGCTATAAGGGAAACGGCAAGGAGAGCGAAGAGAAGAGATTATCTTCGTGCCTTTAGCAAATTCGATCTGTCGCCGCGGGTCGTCGACGGGAAAGAGCAAGTTGTCGGCGACCAAGGGATCCAAAGAGGTCCTAAGAGGGCCGGGACCTAGCGGTACAATGGAGTAGCGGTCGAGCCCGATGTCAGCCCTCGTTAGAGTACGGGGGTGGGTCAAGCTTTAGGCTGTGCCGTGGGGGTTGAGCACGAAATAGATGTTGGAGGTATAACATCCAATAGAAGTACTACCCAATTTCTGATAGGGTGCGAGAGGAAATGCCCGCGCTGGTCAAGGATATGCTGGAAAAAGATGTAATCGAACCAGCGACCAGCGGATGGTCAAGTCCAGTAGTAATGTAAAGAAAGATGATGGAAAGTATTGCATAAATTATCAAAAGGTAAACACAATCACCAAACCTGATGCCTATCCTTTGCCATATATGAACGACATCGTGAGACGGATAAGGGATGCCAAGTTCACATCCACGCTGGACTTGAGTGGTACATACCATCAAATTCCCCTAAAGGAAGAATTGCGTCCGATATCGGCGTTTACAGTACCTCGATTGGGGCATTTTCAGTTTAAGAGAATACCCTTCGGACTATCATAGGCAGGAGCGACCATCTAGTGGTTGATGGATAAGGTGATAGACCCGGATATGGATCCATTCGCTTTTGCCTACCTCGACGAAATAATTGTGGTTTCATCGTCATTTGAGGAGCATAAGCAGCACCTGTAAATGTTATTAAAGAGAATTATGGCTGCGGGCCTAACCATGAACAAAGCCAAAAGCCACTTCTGTAAGACTGAAGTTAGGTACTTGGGAGTTCTCGTGAACCAGGACGTAGTGAGACCAGATCCCGGGAAGATATGACCGACACTAGAGTATTCAACACCCCGTTACAATGGTTTATTAAAAAAGAGGATATTTTTTTTCATCAATTGAAAAAAAATTTTTATTGATAAATATATATCGTATTCTACATGTTATTAAAAATACATATTATTTTAAAAATTATGTACTTAAAAAAAATCACTATAGAAATCCTTCAACGACTTCATCGCTCTCTTCCCAATTCATGCAATAACCATCGATGTAAAACTTTTTCTTAATTTAACGTTTTGTGTGCACATGCCTTTACATATTTTTCTTTATGATTAGGAAAAATTAAACTCAGTCACACGTTAACTGATTTTAATTTTTTCAAAGGTGAATAGTCTCATTCATTCAAGTCGAAAACTTTGAGGCCATATCTTTCTAACCATTCTTTTTTCAGATTTCCGGAAACGAAAATTTTTGTGGCATCTTTGAGTGCATCTTTGATTTTCAAGTTAATCGATGATAGTAAAGTTCTAACCAGAGATGTTGTCGCTTATATTTCTTTGTTAGTTTTCGCTATGGAAAGGAAAATTTGAATAAGCGTACGAGTGGTTTTTCGTTGTAATTGAGTGAAAGTATCACTAACTCATTTACAGCAAAAATTTTGCCGGGCATCATTGCACATCCATTACGTATTCCATTGTAATAGGAAGTGACTACTGAGCTGCTTAAGTTTTAGGAAAGAGTCAATTCTTGAATACACTGCCCCTTGAGGAATATTTTCTCTGGTTTCAAACTACAAGAGCACAGTTATTGAAGCAGTCTTCAATGAATCGTTTTGTTTTGAACCGTCAATCACTATGAGTGGCATGTAATTTTCATATTTGAGTTTTTTGAGCATTGGTTCGACATCTTTCCCGTAGTATATGTTTTAAAAATGGCATATATGTCGTACCAAATTGCGTACTAATTTTTACTGAAATCACTGTTAAGATTATCATACGGATAGCACTATGAGTTGAGATACAGTTTTTCATTTCTGATGTTACAATGATCAAATATACTAGCGTTAGAGTTTGGTACATTTTTTCCATTAATTTGGAAGAGTAAGATGACGTAGCGTGGTTCCTCCAACTGATTTTTGGTTTTCAATGTCCAGATGTGATTTGCATTTGTAGGCATCGCTGAATAATCATACAATTCCCAACTACGAAAACATATTGAAATACTTCTTTCGCTTTTTAGAAAGTCGAGTAGACGTATTTTCTATGCATTCCATGCAGTCACATAGGGTATAAGCCATTCGAGACGTGTTACATCTATTTTTGGTAATCAAAGTTTGACTTGGAGTGAGAGATAACCAGTTCTTCATAGATGTTGTGAAACCAACGTTCTTACATTTATCTATTTCTATAGCATTCAGCTCATACTTAATTTTTTCAAATATGTGACAAATGGTATTATTCACAAAATTTACCATTCGTTAACAAAGTGATATTTTTGCTACATAATCGTCCACAAATGAGCTGTGAGATGATAAAAGACACAAGTCTTGATGTTGAATTGAAATACGAATCTCGCCACTATTTTTGAACGATGAATTGATGATTAGCGTTGATCTCGTAATGAACCGATGATTCATTACGAGATCAACGCTTCGATGAAGCCGACAGGTAACTGTATTTCTAGAATGTTCTCCATTATATCGTTAAAGAAAGCCAAACAAAATTAGGCAATTTATTTTCCACCAGGTACCCTTCACTCAAGACTTTTCAGAAACTTTATGGTTTGACATGTTAAAGCTTTTGCTTTCCGACGACGATTGATGACTAGAGTTCGTCGTGTTAACGTTTTTAATTTCAATCGACGATTGATGGTGTTTTTACATTTTTCAGTGCGTATTATTGCACTACTACTCTTTGAATTATAAACAATTTCCATCATAAGATGTTGAGATGTAATCTGATGGTTATGACTTCACGACGAAAATTAATTAAATTTCAATCTTGATTGTCCGAACATGACTACCAATAATTTCATATCATCTTTACTTTTATAACCTCGTAGAAAAACTCTAAACAGAAATGACCACATACACTGCCCGTCAATCACTTTTGCCATGCTTACCTCAAAATTAGGCAAACTTGAAAGTTTTGTATCTCGGTCGGAAATCATTGTATCACAAAAAACAGCAGGGCATTTTAAAGGTAATTGCAAAAGCTTCCATTTCAGACGTGCAGAGACTTAAAAATGAAAATGTGTGTTTTTTACAGTAAAAAAACTGATTAAAAAAATTTCAATTTTTTTAACCTCGACTTAAATCAATGCCAATTTAGAACCAGGCGGTGGAGGGCAAATCGACCGGAGGGGTTCGGAGGGTAATGTCTTTCCCTTTAAAATTAGCCCCCCGCGGGGTTCTATCCGATGTTTTTTAACCGAGTTACGGCGTTTTTTGTAAAAAAATAACCTTTTTTTTCAATCCTCAATTACTTCGACTTGCGTACGTTTTGGAAAAAAATGCTAAGGAGAAAAAAGTTTCATTTTGTGCCCAAGAATACGAAAATAAAATCAAAATAAAGAAATAGAGAAAAAATTTTTTTTCGGTTTTTTAGCGCATTAAAAAATAAAGGAATTTAACTTTTTTTTTATACTTCGTTTTAAAATGTCTAGGGCCGTAGTAAATCACAAAAAACTAAAACTAACAAAACTGGGTAAGTCGTTTCTCATGAAGACTCCGCGAAAATTTGGTATTTTCAAAATTTTTCCATACTTCGTCAAGGCAGTGTTTGTACTCTATTCGTTAAATTTATTTGGACTATTTTTTTTAACATAATACCAGATAAAATTTGAGATAAATTCCATAGCCGTTTTTATAAGGTTTGAGATACAAGACTTATGGTACAGACTTATGGCTTCCATCGGTTTGTTGTGTCTCTTGTTCTCTTCCAATTGCTGTTTTGCATTTTTTGCATCGTTCATAGCTATTGCGATTCCCGCAGCGCTGCTATCTAGAGCACCAGTTGAACTTAAGAATGCAAAAAAAATAATCCAGAATAGGAAAAAAAATAATGTAAACGAGGCTATACGAGCGCATTATAGTAACAAATTCAATAACATAATCGATCCGTTGTTTAGTTAGATTAAAAAGACAAAAGGAGAGCAAGGGCCTGGTACGTCTTCATGTAGCAATATTTATATGGATTACGTAAACTGGGATTATTATCCAAATAAGCTCATAATAATAATCGTATAAACGAAATTCATTCAATAATGGAAGAATTACTCGAGGGTGCATATATATATATTGTAATGGGGGAGGTTATCTGAAAAATGGAAAATTTATATAAGAACAAATTCCCACGATGCAGAGCAAACCGCCGCTCCGTTAAACACATATGTTAATACGTGTATTCGCCTTAACGTCAGATGATTTCTCCTAGTTGTCTTCTATTAAACGGAGTTGAACTCACATTAAGTCACGTGTCTTGTGAAACTCGTTGAGTTTTAAGTGTGAGCGACTTTACTCCTAATATTCTTAATCCCCTAGATATAATTGGATTAAAACCTAAGCCTTTTTCAATTACTTAATCTACTAGGAAAATTAAATTACGAAAACGGCGAATAAATTTCACAGACTTCAATTAATAAAAATTACTACAGTCTTTGTAGGGCCGAAAGACTAACGCTCGCGAATAGGATTTCACAATCAACTATTTTCAGTGAGAAAGAGAGAGAGAGAGAAGATACGAATTATACCACGAACTAACGCTCGGCGCGAATACAAAAAATAACGCTATCACGAATATACAAAATATCGAATGTATTTTGTATCGCTTAATATACAAAATATCGAATGTATTTTGTATCGCTTAATATGACTATCATGCGGTGCAATTACGGTGATCAGCCGTAATTGTTGTTGCAAAAATCTCAGCTGCCGCTGCCCCTCGATTATCAGCTGCGCTGCCTCGATCTGCCTCAATATAACATTGTTGCTGCTTCTGTACTGCTACTATAATCTGTCACGGAAATGCCGTTGCACTCACGCACGTAATTGACCCAAAGAAAACTTTACTTTTTACGAAACAAATTGCAAAACACAAATCGGTGGTAAACTCTCGTGAACAGCTGAGGCGAAAACTGCCTATTCAAAAGATCGCGCACCTCCTCTCTCTCTTAAATGTTAGAACTAACGCGCGAGAAGCAGAATCGCGAACGGTTCGATTAATTAAATGGACTACCGTTGCAATATACCCTAAGAGTACACCTATCGTTTGAGCATTATCAAAATGAATGTCGATATACTCTTAGAGTCGATATACTCTAAATAGTATATACGATATACTATTTAGAGAATAAAATATTGGAAAATGTTGCTTCTCCGAGACAGGCTAAAGATGCTATACATCGGGAAACTGTGGAAAAGATCGTTCAGTTACCCAGCAAGTTAGCCAGCATTGATCGATGAGAAAGTTCTACCCCTACCCCTATCCATTTTTCGTTAGGGACGGAAATTAAATTTTATTCTAATTTGCTTATTGGTCGTGACGTCACCGGCAAGCTTCGTCAGAGGTTTAAATTTCATCAATAAATTATCAATTTAATTTGTCAGATTATTTGTCGCTTGTTAATACGCTTAAGGAATTGTAGCAGCCGCATACAAGTATTTATCAATTTTTTTTTATTAGTATGTTTCATATTTTAAATCGCATCGATAGATATTTTACAATATGATACAATAGTTGTATGTAGGTTTCATCTTCGTAGCGCCCTTATCATCGAGTTTGCGTTCGAATTAGTATTATATTTATTCTAGTTCGTTTGCTCTCGTTCAGTCTGTCTCGCTTGCTCCCGCTTAGTCTATTTCGCTCTTCAAAATGACCGCCCTCGCTCCCGCGCGTTAACCTGCTGCCGGTCTCCAAAGCGCCTCCTGCGCGCTCCCCCTCGATCGTGTGGTGTATGTGTGTATCTGGGTGTTAATAGTGGTGAGCAGCCGTGTATGTATGTGTGGCGCTCGGGATGTTGCTGATGGTGCGTAGTAGCCTGACACAGTTGATTGCCGGCTACTGCTTCATCGACGATTTCCTGGTCGCCTCAGGTGTATCAGCTTCTCTATTAGTTTCCGTATCGGTGCCTGGGTGTGTAGCGTGTCCGCATCTATCGCTAACAGGCAATTCTATTGCATTTCCCAGTCGAGTTTCACCTGTTTTTCCTTCAACTCGTGGTCGGGAGTATATGTGTGCGTGCGCTCTCTTTTTCTTGTCGTGCGCTCCGTTTTTCGCTTATCCGTCGGATCGCGTTCTTCGACTTGTCGCGTCATTTTCTCCGGCGTGAGTGGGCTGAAATGGAAATAAAACAGTATATCTGTTAGAGCGCGAGTCGGGTATAATTATTCTGTTGGTTTCGGGGCGGCAAGGGACAGGGATGGCTCCTCTGAGGTGTTGCAATGTTGCAACAGTTTGAAACAAAGCCTTGTAATGCACCGCATTACAGAACCCTCTACTAAGCCGGTACATTACGACGTGTACCGATCGTCTGCTGTAGTTCCCCTTGCTTTTGCCGCCACATTCTTAGCTTGATTCGGATGTAAGAAGTTCTTACCTGTTGGGGGTTTTCCTCTTGGTTCCATGGTTTGCTATGGTCGGTTTACTGAATCTCATTGGTCTGCCTGGTTGCATCCCTCTCTTCTGCATCCTTTTAATGTTAGATCAGCTAAAGTCGGTTAGAAAAGGTCTGGTTGTGAAATAACGTTCTGGTCGGTTAGTTTAAGCTAGGGCTTAGTCCGGTATTTATTTAAATAAAATAAAAATCCTCATCTTTTTCTCGGGGGCTCCTTCCGCATCGCACCAAGCTCTGGCCCGCTCTTCCGCTGATGTTATAATGGTTGGGGTCAACGGCCTAGTTGGAGGTATAGCCCCCGTACTGGCGGTTGATCAGGAGTAGCTCTGACGATCCGACCCTTCTCGGTACTATAAGCCGGGCCTCGGGTTGCCTCCTGATAAGACTGGGGTGGCTCTTCCTTCTCCCGAGTGCTGGATTGCTTGGCGGGACTCCTATCCAAGATTCCAGTCCCAACCGGACCCGGATGAAGTAGACTCTGGTTCGTCTACTTCGTCCCACCCACGCCGGAGGCTAGAGTTCGGTCGAGGTCTCGATGGAGTAATGACCGTCTCCACCGGGTTATTTGAGCTCAAGGGGATGTGCCGACGATGGTACGTGTCAGTACACCTCACGCAGTCATAAACCTCGACGCCTCTTTGACCATAATTCCCGCAGAATTGTCCTTTCTTGAGACGACGACAGGCCCCAAAATTGTGGTCGATTTTCCAATAATTAAAATAGGGTCGGAAGGAGAATAAACCGTCGAATCGGTTGGGTTCTCCTTTAGTTTTCCTAACCCAGCTCCTGTCTGGCGAGGTCGTCGGCCCCAGGATGGCGTTTTAACCGCGGCAGCTGGTATTGTTACTGCGCGGCTGGTTGAAGATTCGGGCATGTTGTCATCGGATCCCTCGTCCGAGAGATCCCCTGCATCTACCAGGTTGTCCAGCTGCAAATGGAGCCACGGATTGTATTTGCGCTACTTGCCGCAGGCCGTCCTGTATAGTGCAGGATCTGGACCTCCGGGCGATCGATGGGATCCATTCTGAGGGTGATCGGATGGTCAGCAGGGTAGGTGTCGAGGTCACAGGTAGCCAGCCGGGGTACCTCGATTCCTTGTGGCGGACGGCTGGCGGTGATGGTGGAGATGATGAAGGTGGACATCCAGTCAGACTTTGTCAGTGTTGATATCCCTGGGCGACAAAGTGTTGGAGGCGGAGTCAATGGTCTAGCCGGCTGGATAATCTCCCCCTTCCCAGCTAACGCAGACCGCACCTTCACTCAGGTAATCCTCCAACTTTCTCTCGGCTTGCCCATCTAGCGACAACCGAAAGCCCTTTGAAGTGTTCGAACAATGGGACTTTGGGGTCCTATGTTCGGGCAGAGTCTCAGTTACCACACTGTCCGCCTTGTCCACAGCCGCGATATCCTCCTCTCAGATAGCTCGAACCGCCTTCATTCGCTGATGTTCCTCACGCCGCCAGTCCGTCTCAGAAACAGGGGCCTGGAACACGAGGGCCCAACGAAGGAAGCGCTAGCGCTCCTGTTCTACCAAGAGGGGGTGTGATGGTCCTTAGGCAGCCGCTTTCTTGACCTTCAAGCGAGCCTTCTCCCACTCAATCTTTTTCACCATGTCCTGGATATACCAGACCGACGGGTCTTCTGTCGGGTGGAGCTCGTTGGTGGTCTGAACCCCCACTATTCCTTGGCCTCCGGGAATGGTAGCGACTGCCTGCAGGCGAAGGCTGTCCTCGTAACCCTCAGGTTCCTGGGTCTGAGCCAATTTGGGTTCCCGAGTCCTGGTCCCCGTGATAGCTTGGGAACGGCAGATCGGGATCCTGACTATCAGGCTTAGACCCTTCTTTTTGTCGACGAGGATTTTTGGAGCCATGGTACTTGTTCAGATCTGAATATAAGTATAGTTAGTACGAGGGTCATTGGTCAAGGTCAGGACAGCATAGTGAATGTATTTATCTGAACTGGTATGACGAAGGATGTAGCCTAGTCAACGACTACACTCCCACTTAGCCTGGAGAGGCTTGCCTGTCTAGGGTTATAAGACAGTAAACTTGAACGTCAGTTGCCGACATACACGTAACCGATCCCAGAGCAATAATCATATTAGTACGCGAGTTATGACTTCCACGGATTGAACAACAGAGGATATGGTCAGATTTGTCAAATTGATTTTTTCTTTCTTTTTATATATCTGTACCCCCCAGTTACGTAGGTTGTACGTGCTAGTTTTCTATTTATTTAGTTTGATCTTGATTTCTTGTTTGTTCTCTTGGTGCAGTCTAAGGTTATAATAATTGTTGTCAGCGCTTTTAAATAGCTTCAGCTGTTCGACATGAACTTTACCGACCTTTTTCTTTGTCAGTGTCTGAATGGTGAATACTAAATCCTAGAGTTTTTTTAGTAATTTATAAGGTCCTTCGTATTTTTCACCTAATTTGATCGAAAATTTGTTTGCCGCATTTGATAAGTAATGCGTCTTCATCAATACTAGATTGCCAATCTTATATTTGGTTTCTTTTCTCCCTATATTATTGGAAGAAAAGAATAGAAGAGAAGAAGAGATAGTGGTCTGCCATTCTGTCGTGTATTTTCTCCAGATTCCTTTTAACCATTTCATGTAGATCTTTCAATCTTTTCAACCTTTCTGTCCACTCTTCTAGTTTCAGTGTCAGTTTTAGTTCGGTTGATTCTACTTTTCTTCGTAAACTTTTTACTGGTCTCGATTGTCTGCTGTAAATTAGGAATACTGGGGACGCTTGTGTGGCTGATTGTACTGCTGTATTTATGGCGTGTCAGAATTATTTAAGATATTTATTTATCCCAATTTCTGTGGTAATTTTCTACATACGTCGCTAACATGGTTTTTAATGTTCCATTACTTTTTTCGATTGAGTTGGGTTGGTTTGTGGATGATATGGGACCGTCGTGTTATGTTCAATACCATATTCTTGTAATATGTTATCTAAATGTTTGTTAAAGTATTCCTTCCCGTTGTCGGTTAGTAGATAGTCAGGTATTTTCCATCTGAATATAATTAGCTCTTCCAGTGCTTTCGCTACGGTTTTTCCATCTGCAGAGCGTACTGGTTTCAGTTCTATCCAACCTGTAAAGAGATCTTGGAAAACTAGTAGGTATTTTTACTGAGTTTTGCTTCGAGGAAATTTCATGGTATCTGTCGCTACTACGGCCCATGGTCGGTATATATTTCGTCGTCCCATTAGACCTTGTGGATCTTGTTGGTTGGCTTTGAATTTTTGGCATAGTAGGCAATTTGTGACGAAATTCTATGTGTTAGTGTATACATTCCTCGCCAGTAGTATTCAGTAGCGATTCTCGTATACGCTTTTTCTACTTCCAGCAATCCTGCTGTAGGTGGGCAGTGTGCGTTTTTCATTCTGATATTCGTCAGATATCACTAGTTTTCATTCTGTCTCTCCATTTTTTGTCGGATCTATAATTAAATCTGGTTATTTTGAATCTTCAAGTCAGGCTATTTGCCTGGTTTTTCTTTCACGTCATTACGCTTTTTCAAGGACTAATTGTTTTAGACTGTTCTGTAGGCTGAGATTTTGTTAATTAGTGATAGAGCGTTTGGTACTTTATGCAATGTACCTTCACGGTGTTTAAAGGTCAAACGCTCTTGCATTAGGTCACATATCTATCTTTCTAGTCTACCTTTCGGTTCTTTTATGTTGAACAGGTATACTAGGGCTGAATGGCCAGTAACAACTGTATAATCGTATCCTTCCAGATAAGATTAATAGCTTAGCTTGTTTTGACAATTAATTGGATTAAATTTATATTTGGATTAAATTTATATTTTTCCGAGACAAAAATTCAAAAAAAAAAAAACTTTTGTTCTCTTTAAAAATAAGGGATGCCACCTCTGCGGACCTTGGTCTGCTCTATGATATTGTTATTTAGTAACAAGTATTCACCAGTTCTTTTCAGAAAGAAATTATGTATAGGAAAGGAGTTATACTGAAAAAACGGTTTTTGGGGTTGAACTTTGGGGGTAGTTTTCACCCCTTTAAACCATTCATTAGCACATAAAAAATTACTTATCATTTATTTTTTAGCCCTCTACAACATATCATAGTTTCATTGGAATCGGTTCTACACACTTCCCTTACCTTCCTTGTAAGATAAATAGTTACAATCATAAGAATGTCAGAGTTGGATACATATATAGGAATAATATTTTTTTCAGCATTCAACAAATGGAAATCTCAAAGAAATTATTGGTCTAATGATCCCTTCTTATCCAGTGATGTGCAATCCGCTTCGGGACGCAATGTATTTGAAAATATAAAATCTAAATTGAAATTCTCAAAACCAGGGGATGAAGACCGCAATGATAAGACTTGGCGAGTTCGTCATATCATGAATCTGTTTCGTAAAAACATAAAATTGTTCGAGTACTTTCAAATCGCGTTATCTGTAGATGAAATAATGGCCAAATGCTACGCTAGAACTAGTATAAAACAGTTTATTCGTTGCAAATCAACTAAATTCGGTCTGCAATTTTTGGGTCTGTAAACATTAGATGGCTAGATTTCGATCTGTATTGTGGGAAAAATCCAACTTTAATTTATGTAACAAAAATTTAACACCAACTGTTTCTAAAGTGGGCCTTTACCATCTTCACATGGACAATTATTATACAAGTTTAGACAATTTTATACATTTAAAAAAGCTGAGTTTGCGTAGCACCGATACTATTAGAGACAATAGGATAAAGGAAGAAAACAAAATACGATCAAAACAGTGGAATGAATTCAATTACTATCATTGATACCAAAGCGATTTCAATAATTTTTACAGCATCTGGAGTAATACCACTCTTACCCTCCAAAAGATATTCTAAAGAACTAAAATAAAAAACAGACATACCTTTCCCTAATGCATTTCATGTTTGTAATAGTTTTATTGGAGGGGTTGACGTTCATGATGGCCATTGCAATAATGTTATACCAAGCATCCGATCAAAAAAGTGGACATGTTTTCATTAGATTACTTCAGGCTACTATTATCAATGCAGTAATACTTTTTAATTGTGCTCATTCAAATTACAAAAAAAGTTGAAAAGAATCTCTTATTGATATTGCGAAACATTATTTGGCTGGATCTAAGATTGATAATGACATCATACATGAAAAAGTATTCCTCAAACAACAGAAGAAATGCTCTTGCAACGTGTATTAACAGGACAAACAAATTTTGCTAAACATGCAATAAGTTTTATTATAAATCGTGTTTTATAAAAAATCATAACTAAAATACAAATACAAATGATAAGACTATAAAAAAATGAAATAAAATAAAATAAAAGATATAAAAAAAGAAAATTAAAAATTAAAAAAAAACGACAAGACGCTTTGACTCATTCACCTCCACGCGCTAAGTGTCGGGTAACGTTGTATGTATCGTACATCAAGAGCTAAGAAATGAAAATTCTTCAATGAGAAAATCATATTTTTTGAAATGTGACTCGGGCACTAATTCGATATAAATTTGCTCATATTGACAACAGAGTGTATCTAAATTTTTTCGGGCTAATGCGTTAACTCATAAATTTTTTTACCAACAGGAAATCACTTCCTAGGTCACTGATGAATTCGAGAACCTCTTCAGTAAAGCGATTCTCAAATGTCTAAAATCATTATAATTTATTTGAAAAATTAGAAAGCTTACTATTAAGCTTTTATACTGTGTTGAGTACCTTGCAGCTGTATAGTTTCAAAGCTATAAAGGAAGGAATTCACTTCCAAAGACTTACATAAATTCCATTTTTTTCTTAGCTAAGGTATTTCGAAACCGAAACCTTGATTCAATGCGATTTGCTGATTTGCATGGCTCGAATAGAAAAATTAAATTCTTAATATAGTAAATAGTGTAATTATATGAATAGTAAGATGCTGTTTTAAATTAAACTTTTATACATTTTTTAATTTTTATTTCTATATTTTTATAATTTTTATGTTGAAAATAAAATTATTGCTCTATGTACTACATTAAATTCCTTTCTAGTAAGCTTCCTTCTGGACTTCTTTTAGTCCCTCGTTGCCTCTTTCCTTCTTCTTCTTCTCGCTGCTTCTACTCGACTCTGCTTCTGACGATCTCCACTGACTGACTCTCGAACCTGACTGACTGTCCTTGCTCTCATTCAATCGCTTCCTTGACTCACTCTTCACACAACTCATATTCAACTGCCACTCAACTCTTTCTTCTCTCAATGTTCGTCATATCCCTTCTTGACCTAATTTTTCGATGGTATGCGATGCGCTAATCAGTTGCGCGCCTGCCGTAAACCATTGCCCAATACCGGCACTTGGTCCCTTATCTCTCTCTTTCTTCGCTCTCTCCTCTTCTTGCTCGTTGTTGCCCTCGCTAGCCCCTCTCTCGGTTCGTCAATCATTATAGACCGCTGAAAAAAAATAAAACGCATTAGGCGCACTCTAAAAATGCGTCCAGCGTCGGTTGCTAGGCTAGCCAAGAGTAGAGGAAGAGAACGGAGTGGCTTACGACATAACGTTGTCACCTCCTCCCGTCACAAAGCGCTTGTAGAATTTTATTCCGTTCTTGCGATGGAAGTCGGTGGGTTATACGTGGTAC
This sequence comes from Phymastichus coffea, assembly GCF_024137745.1. Classification (NCBI taxonomy): domain Eukaryota; kingdom Metazoa; phylum Arthropoda; class Insecta; order Hymenoptera; family Eulophidae; genus Phymastichus; species Phymastichus coffea. Next base: position 992,339 of record NW_026706812.1, on the reverse strand, counting down.
ATTTTTCAATTGTACATCAAAGTACAAAGAAAACTGATCTTATCATCGAAGTCTGGGTTGAACAATTCGTTTTGCTTTATGTTAACCATTTTATTTTGATCTTTCTGGATTTTTTGTGTATATTTTGTAGAGTTTTACTTATGAAAAATTCGTTGTTAAGGGAACGTATGACAGTAAATTCGCTTTCATCATAAATAATTTCATTTCCTTGGTTATTTAATTCGTCTCCTGGTTGGCATTGCTAAATATTTATTTGTTCATCAATATTTATATTGTTCCCTTCAAAGTAATCCCCTTCAGATATAATACACTTGTACCAACGTTTTTTTCAATCCTCGAAGCACTTCTGGTAAGCACTTTCTGGTATAGCCTTCAGTTCTTCTAGCGATTTTTTCTTTATCTCCTCAATCGTTCCAAACCTACGTCCTTTCATGGATTTCTTGAGTTTTGGGAACAGAAACAATCGCAGGGGGCCATATCCGATATGGTGTCTGAGGCATGATTGTGGTTTTTTTTTTGGCCAAAAAGTTCGAGACAAGCAACGATGAGTGAGCAGGTGCATTATCGTGATGCAAAATCTATGAATTGTTTTCTCACAATTCCGGACGTTTTTTTCGTAATGCTTCTCGCAAACGGCGTAAACTTCAAGGTAATACTATTTATTGACCGTACGACCTTGTTGTAAGAACTCTTGATGTACTATGCCATGATAATGAAAGAAAACAGTGAGCAAAACCTAACATTTGATCGAACTTGACGTGCTTTCTTCGGTCTTGGCTTTTCTGGAGTTTTTCATTGTGACGATTAGACTTTAGATTCGACGTCATAACTATAAACCTATGATTCGTCACTACTTATAACTTTTTTGAGCATATCAGAATCATCATTGACGTTGTTTAACAGCTCTTGAGCGATGCTTCTTCGATGGTCCTTTTGTTCAAAATTAAGTAGTTTTGGAACGAATTCAGCTGCTACATATTTCTTGTCTAAAACTTCGGAAAACATTGCATGGCATGAACCAACCGAGATTCCGACGTCTTCAGCCACTTCTCTAATAGTGATTCGACGATTTTCTAATACCATTTGTTTCACTTCTTCAATACTTTCATCAGTTATTGAAGTGCTGGGGCGTCCAGAGCGAGGTTCGTCATCGGTGTCTTTCCGGCCATTTTGAAAGAGCTTATACCGCTTGTAAACATTTTTTTGACTTGAAGTAGACTCACCGTATGCTACTGTCAACATTTCAAGTATTTTGGAGCTATTAAATCCATTTTTTACACAAAATTTTATGCAAGCTCTTTGATCCATTGTTTTTAACAGCTGAAAATCGCCGAGCACAAAAAACACTTTTAATGTTTCTGTCTCGCAAAAAAAAAATAAACATACAAAATGACTGAAACTTGAGCATATATGAGGGACATTTATACCAACATAAAAAAAATAAATATCGATGATCGAATCTACGTAGCCAGTCCAATTTTAAAATTCATCTAACATTTTGAACACACTCGTAAATAACCGATAGTTATCAGTGACAAAAAAATACCTTGTGGAAGTGCCAATTTCCCGACTTTGGCTCAATGCAAGTTAGGAAAATTTGATATTTGACACGTGGAGGGAGTGCACTCCGCTCTTAATGATGATCGTGCAGGCGAATTCATTTTACGTTTAGCGCGCGCTCGCGAATCACTAGTGATTTTGTAGTATTAACTAATTTTGCCTGCTTTTGCCGCTCGATGTCGTGAGAAGACTTTTTTAAGAGCTCTTCCACAGATTCAGTAACAAAGCTATACGAATTTACAGTGTCCTTATGTATGCCTGTGTGAGCCTTATTGAGATGTAACAGTGAAATAAAAGTTAATTCTTTAAGCTAACTTTTCAGATGAAAAACTCATGTTTTATTAAATATCACAAATATTCATTGTATATAAATAATTCGTTTTTATTATTCGTGATTTTAATATATATTATTTTATATATATTTTTTATAAAAATTACCATCAAATTTGAGGATCAAAATAATACATAATATACTTACTTCACTCGAAGAGGATTACAGATTGCATAGTAGCGCTCAAAACTAATCACTAAAATTGTGAATACAGAAGTATGAACTATGGTTGCCTCAATAAATGGAACTGCTTTACCTGAAATTTGCAATAAATGTATAAGTAGCTATCATAGTAAGACATTCGTATAATTTATTATTTATAGTTCTATTAAAATGCTATTAGTAACTCACTCTATGATATTCTAAGAAGAAATGAAAATTGAACATATTACGGTAGAAGCATTAGTATTTTGTTATTTCACAAATACGAGGATGGTCCGATAAGTACTTAGCTTCACCGCCCGATGGCGCCACTCTCGCAAAAGAAATATTCTATCACGTAATACAACCTTCTCGATGGTTACTGTCAAGATTTCAGCCGGATCGGAGTTGTACTTTATTTTTGAGAGCGTGTGAAAGCAAGTGTGTCCGTTGATCGTATTGGCAGATCGACGATTGAAGGTGCGCGAGATAGCTAAGATCGTAGGCATCTCAAAAGACCGCGTGGGTCATGTCTTGCATGAAATTTTGGACATGAGAAAGCTGTCGGCGCGATGGGTGCCGCGTTTGCTCACTCCGGACAACAAGCGCAACCGTGAGACAACTTCAGAGCAATGTCTGACGCTGTTTAAGCGCAATCCGAAGGAGTTTCTGCGTCGTTTCGTGACAGTCGACGAAACATGGATCCACTGGTATACACCAGAGACCAAGAAACAGTCGAAACAGTGGACTTTACCTGGTGAAAGTGCTCCGAAGAAGGCGAAGACTGCCCCATCGGCCGGAAAGGTGATGGCCACCGTTTTCTGGGTTTCACAAGGTGTGATCTACATTGACTACCTAGAGAGGGGCAAAACGATCACAGGGCTGTACTATGCCAAATTATTGGGCCGATGCGACGTCGAATTGCAGAAAAAACGGTCCCATTTGGCGAAGAAAAAAGTGCTCTTCCACCATGACAACGCACCGGCTCACACCTCCGCCGTCCCCAATGCCAAATTGGTCGAATTAGGCTTCGAACTACTGCCGCATCCACCGTATTCTCCAGATTTAGCCTCGTGCCACTTCTTTTTGTTTCCAAACTTGAAAAAGTCACTGGCCGGGCAGAAATTTTAGTCGAATGAGGAGGTAATCGCTGCCACGAAAGCCTACTTTTCAGACCTCGAGGAAACGTATTTTTCAGACGGGTTAAAGAAGTTGGAGCATCACTGGGCCAAGTGTATCGAACTAAAAGGAGACTATGTTGTAAAATAAAACGCCACTTTTCCAAAATTTTGGTTTTTCTTTTGTACGCTAAGTATTTATCGGACCACCCTCGTACATTTAAATGGGCTACGAAGTGTCATATTTGTAATAAAACTTTTAAGGGAGAAGAAAAGAAAGTTAGAAATCATTGTCATTTAAGCTGTAGATTTAGAGGAGCTGCTCATAATCATTTGTAACGGTCCTATCTATGAGCTATTTATTAGATTACTGAATTACCGCAACCCCATAGCCTTTTATACCTTTAATTTCCGTGATTTTCGCTTATGCCATAATTTGAAAGAAGATGACTTTATCACACGTTCTGGCCGAAGGATTACTTAAAGCTTCGGCACGAGGTTTACGATTCAGTGTTAATCGAGCTGATAATGTGATACCATCTCTGGTATGCCGTGGGTATAAATGCCGCGTCGCTGCTGCATTTTGATGCTTGCGTTGTTGAGAGAAATATATTACCACTATTCGAGGTCTGTCCGGAAAGTATCGGGCCTACCTTTATATTTTCGTGCTAGCGTTATTCTTTATCATCTGGTGGGTGACATCCTTCAAAGTAATCCCCACTTGATTGAATAACACGATTTCATCGTTGTTTCCACTTTTCAAAATAGTCCTGGAACTCACTTTTAGGGATAGCCTTAACCCCTTGCGGCACAGTGGGAATACGTATTCCCACCTTTTTTCATAGCATTTTTTGCAAATTTAGAATAGTTTTTGATGAATTTACCCTGAGTTTTTTGTTGCTTTACGATTATAGAATGATATACAATTGAAATTTACGTCAATTGGTGCCACAACTTTTATTAATTTGTTAATATTGTTAAACAAAGACGAAAAAACAGCCCAATTTATAAACAAAATTCATTATTGAAGAAACTTTCAGTTATAATTTTACAAAAATTTATACAAAAGAGTTTTTGGGATCGCTAATCACGATTCTGAACTCAGATTTTCCAAATTCAAAATAGCGGATCCAAAATGGCGGCAAAAATTTGGTGTATATTTTTTAATTTATTGAAAATTAGTATACAAGGGTTTTTTGGATCACTAATCTCGATTCTGAATCCAGAATTTAGAAATTTAAAATGGTGAATCCAAGATCAGATTGATTTTTTTTGTATTTTTGTTTTTTTTTTGTTTTTTTTTCACTTTTATATTTTTATCTTCTCACCTTCAATTTTTTAATTATCTTAGCTTTCTAATTCGTTTCAATCTTTCATGAATGATACTACAAAAAGCAATTTCTGTCTACTTGTAAACATAATGGTACGTTGCACGTATTACATGACCATTTAGTTCGCACATCTTTTGTTTTTGTACTGCAGTGAGCGCATCTCCTATAATTATCAATGGGTGTTGGCATATGAGCAGATAGAGAGCGTCTTTTTTCAACAGAAACTTGTGGTTTGTGAAGATTGGTTTGTGTAGGTTGTTGCTTTCTTCCTTTTTTAGTTGGAATTTTGTGAGAAACCAATCGATCCACTAAAAGTAGTCTGAACTTCTTCAATGTTATAGGATTATCAGCGTTTATTTTTGAAAACATGATGAATGAATTTGTAATAGTTAGATCAATGAAATGCCAGAATAATCTGTGCCACTACTTTTTGGACTTTCGATCTATTTTAGATGTAGATAACAAACGATCAGCGTTTTCGACAAATCTCATGTATTTGTTGTAATCAGAGCACATGACTGGACAATCTACCTGCACTCGTGTGCCATCTTTCTGTATTCGATTTACTGTTGTCACTTCGGATGTATCATGGTAATTTGACAGGAAACAAACATCTTTCTTATTCATCCATTTTATCCAAGTAATACCAGTATCAGACGTTCGAAAATCGTATTGTCCATGTTTCATTTGTTTGTTAAGCATTACAGATTTAGGTAACCCAGTACGATTGGAACGTACAGTTCCGCAAGCAAATATTTTGTCTTCTTTCAGCGAAATTAATAGATCGACACCAGTGAAGAAATTGTCAAAGTACACATGGTGATTTTTACCAACAAGTTCACGCGTCAAATCTTTGACAACTCGTGCTCCTAACTATTTCTCAGAACTTTCGGTTTTGCCAGTATAAACTTGAAATTCACATACGTAACTGGACTCATCCGCACGAACCCAACATTTATATCCTCGTTTTATTGGTTTTGCTGGCAAGTATTGCTTCAGGCTACTTCGACCTTTGAATTTTATCATGGATTCATCGATAGATTGATATTTGCTTGGTTTCCAGCAAGTTTTGAATGTTTCTTGAAGTCTATCCAGCAATGGTCTCAATTTATACAATTTATCATAATTAGGCTCACCTTTTTTAGGTTCTGTGCTATTGTCGGATATATACAAATTACCTAATATGAATCCGAAACGAACAACCGGCATTAGCGAGCTTATATATGAATCCTTCAACTTTGGGTCACTCAACCACTAGTCGCGATAAAAAAGCAGTTTTTTTATTCCCATCAGAATATTAATTCCTAGAAAAATCAGTAACTCTTCTTTTTTAATCAATTGCTTTTCCTGAGTTTTCTCCTGTGTATATTTATTTGTTTGCTGAACTAGTAAATCCAGCATGTCGTCAGGAAAAAGACACAAAAAAATATCTAGTGGAGATTTTAGGTTTTCGGGGATATTTGGTCCGAAATCAGCAGTGAATTGATAATCATCTCTATTTTTTCCTTTTTTCTTCCATACTTCATTACCAGAGCGTTCTCCTTGATATTCATCTGAATCGCTGTCACTTTCATTCTCTTCAAGCTGATCTTCGGTTTCTACATTTTATATCATCCTCCTCTTGGTCTGAATCAACAAGTACATTTACTGACTCCGTGTCGCTAGGAATATCAGCGATTTCTATTTTTTATGAGATACGTTAATATTTGTAATTATAAAAAAACTCGCCTACTTGATAAAAAAAATTTTTAATGCTACAGGATCGGTACAAGCTCTTACGAAAATTTCAACTCACAACAGATTTTAGTGTATTATACTACAATGATCCGTACGAATCTATTTTATCGCTCTAAAATTGTTTTTCCATCGGTCTTCAATAGATGACTTGAAATGTTCGATGTGCTATATAACTGAAAGAATTTTTAACACTCGCTATATTTTTACTCTTATGTATACGTTGTAACGGGGTTATGCCGTTTAATAAATATTTCGCGTGATTATATTAAAGGGACACGCGCGGATCGTTATTGCTCACTACTATTGCGGGGGAGCACGAGAAAGCATACGCCGGTCAACCGATTATCGTTTGTAACCTAAATTAAATTGAGTAAGAGCTATGTGGATTGAGAGAATAAACGAAAACACTTGTTAATAGTACGAATCGGATCTTTTATTATTCCTCAAAGTTCACATGGAGTCGGCCCGCGCGTTTGTTTACATGCACGCTCGCTCGCCGGCAACACGCTTTGCCGGTACGCTCGCCGCTCCTCGTTGCGAGAACTGTTACATGCACGCTTCGAGAGTTAGTATCGAGTTATTATGATATGCTCGCGATCGCGAAATTAAGCTGGCCAGCTTACCTTTTATTTGCAGGCGATCGACGAGAAACAATGGATACCTAGCACAACACCACTCGGTTTTATTGTCGTTTTCGGTGTTCGCGAGTCGCGGGCGCGCACACGCACTGGTTTCGCCCTCGATGGCGAAACCTTTCACACTTTCGCTCTTTCTCGCGGTGGCCTCCGGCTGACACTCGATGGCTCCTTGGCGGCTGTATTTCTGGACCACTGGCTACTAATTGAAGAAGCGCACAGATAACGGGGCACGTGAATTGATGGCGAAACAAGCGATAGCGGGCGGACTCTAGGATGGTCTCGGCTCCACTGGTTCGAATCTTGTCGCGCGCGTTCCGTCTGCTCGCGTGCCGAATTCCTTCGTTACATGTTTTTGTCCCCCTGGGAGGTGCTGCCCTCACGGACAACGATAAGGTTAAGCAATTAGCGCTAACTTGACGTTTACCGTCACAGCCCCCTTCCAGTCTGGACCTATAGGGTCCTTGACGATGACCCCGTTAGCGCTATACTTTCCGAGGAGGAGATGGGGAAGGATAATAAAGGATCATAGTCCGAGTAGTGTGACAATTTTTCTTTTTATTAGACGGAGGTGCGACGTATCGGTGGTCCTGCCCACGGGGGCAGGACGTCATCACCTAGCTGGCCTTGGTGGTATCTCCTGGCCCTGGTCGTCCAATGGGGGTCGGCCGCGTGCCTCCCACCCCAGTCTCTCCTGGACCAGGTCGGCGTGTTGTCGCACGCGAGGGCAGCGGTCCGTACGGGTCATCCCGGGGTAGTGGCACACGTTGCACCCCTCCCACTGAGCGCGGGAGAGGGTGCCCCGTGGGAGCCCTCGCTCACGGGGGGTCAGAGGCAACCCGTTCCTACGGTTCGGGGCGGACCACAATGGTCTTTCGACCGTGGAATCCGCACCCGAGGGGCCCAGGACTACATTAATGTGGATGGGCCCCGTTGCCTGACCGCTTTGACTCCCGTCCACGTTGACCACCAGGGTTACCCCGCCTTCTTGCGAGCCCTGGTGCGGCGTCATCTCCGACCTGGTTTCCGGAGCCGTTGTTCTGATCCCGGCGGCCGGAGACTGGGGGAGGCTGTTGGCGTCGCCACTCGCCGGGCCCTCGATGGCCTGGCGGAGGCGCTGTTGTACGCCCCTGATCGCCGACGCGAACTGGCGACGGCGGGACACCACCTTCTCCCAGTAGTCCAAGTCTTCCGGGTGGTGTCCCGCGGCTGTGTACGCATCGAACTCTGCGTACACAGCCCGTTGGAGGACGTTGAGGGTCGTCCAGCCGTGCTCGACTTCCCTCAACCCCTCGACGATGTCTCCCCAAGCTCGCCCGCCAGATGGGGGTGTCTGACTGGTGAACCTGGGGCACCAGGTCGCGTCGGTGGCACCCTCCTCCGTCTGGGTGCCGATGGTCGCGGTCGGGGCTTTCCGGGGAATTGGTCCTCCCGGGGGTCCGGGCAGCGGCGTGGCGTCATCTCGTGCGATGCCGTGAGTCTTCGACGGCATCGCGGTCGAATTGTCGGCCGGGAGCTCTTCAATGAGCACGGATGACGAGCTCTCGTGAGCTCGCACCCGTGCTCGCTCCTCTTCCTCCTTCCTTTGGCCAAGCAGGTGGAGCGCGGCATGCACCACCCCCTCGACGGCGGGACCTAAGTCCAAGCCGATGAGGGCGGCTGCCGCTTGCTCGAACTGATCGAGAGTAATCTGCATCCTGTAAATGTCCGGCGAGTTAGTATCCTACAAACAACTTTGAATATCGAAGGTGGGCGCCTGTTCGGCTGCCCAGGGCCTTCGTCGCCGGAATCGAAGGTGGGGTCCTTGGCGTCGGTCTCCCAGGTCCTTCGTTCGCCGTGTATCATGCATCCACGGTTGTCGCTTTCGGTGGTCTGCCCCTCTTCCTCTTCACGATGATGGGAGGAGGGGCTCATGTCGTTTGTCGATGTTGTGTGGTGTGTGTTGTTAGCGCGGACTTACGAGGTCTTCCTCGTGGGCGCTTCGTCGGGTTAGTAGGAGGGATATGTAGCGGGACTCGGCTGGGGGGATTACGGCGAGTACGGCGAGGTGAGTTCGGGATTGTCGCGTCGTCATTTCGGAGTGTATTATCTGAAGTGTTGGCGCTCCCGTTTCCGTGTACCGATGTATCGCTCGCATTAGGCGGGACGTTCCTCGCCTCGGCTCCCTCGGTGGTTGAGGTCTCGTCGTCATCTCGCGTTCGAGGCCCATTTGCCGGTATGTTGTCGTCTCGTCCATAATAGGGTTTGAGGTCCTTAGCATGTACTAGCTCTGTGACCTCTTCCTGTTGGTTGGCGAGGCGATATGAGTTGGCGCCGAGTACCTTTGTGACGATAAAGGGGCCGATGAACTTGGGTGCTAACTTCGCGGAAATGCCCTGTGCCGCGCAGGACAGTATGCGGTTCTTTTTCCACACCCAGTCACCTTCTTCGAACCTGTGGTCCCTGCGTTTGGCATTGTAGTACTTAGCCTGCCTCAGGGACTCATCCGAGGCGCTCTCGTGAGCTCGTTGAATGGCGGAACGGCTCTTCTGCATGTGCTCGTTCCATTGTCCGATTCGAAGCAAACTCTCTTCCTGTTCGGCGAGCTCGTCCATCCGTTTCCGGAGAGTATTCGGGGCTCCCGGTTGTCTGCCGTAATTGAGCATGGCCGGACTAACCCCGGTGGAACTATGGACGGCCGTATTCAGCGCGAACATGAGTTCGGGTAGCGCTCGGTCCCATTCCCTATGATTCCCCTGCAGATACGACGTTATCATCGTCTTCAGGGTGCGGTTAACCCTTTCCGTAGGGTTAGCCTGCGGGGCATAGGTTGGGGTGAAGGTCCGTTTTATCCCCTGGTCTCTCAGGTATCCGTCCACCAACTGATTGCGGAACTCGGTGCCGTTGTCAGACAAGAAGATCTTGGGTGTGCCGAAACGTAGGATTATTCGTTCCCGAAGTTCCTTCACGATCGTCTTGCCGTTAGCACTACGAATGGGTATGCATTCGACCCATCGTGTGAATACGTCGATGAATACCAAGACGTATTCGTGCCCTCGTGGGCTCTTTGGGAAGGGTCCGGCGATGTCGCCCGCAACCACTTGCCAAGGCATAGACCATGTTCGGTCCTGCATGAGCCCGCGCGGTGGCCGTTGCTCGACCTTGCACTGTTGGCAGACCTGGCACTTCTGGACGTATCCCTTCACGTCCGAGTACATTCCCGGCCAGTAATAGGACTGGGCGACACGGGCGAAGGTCTTCTCGCGTCCTAAGTGTCCTGCTGTCTCTAGGTCGTGATTTTCGAACAGCACCGCTTTGCGTTCTTCTGGGGGCACGACGAGTTTCCATTCATCGACATACTGATCTCCTCCTGGATGGTCATAATTCGGCTTTCGGTGATACATCACCCGGCCGACCACCTTCCAATCCGGGTATTGCTCTGGTTGACCCTCGACGCGTCGGAATTGATCCGTGTACCAGGCGCTGTCCCTTGGCTTCGGCTGGTCCATCGCGCCAATCTCTGCCTTCGTGGGCTCGAAAGCGCGTGATAAGGCGTCGGGCAATACGTTGTCTGCCCCCTTTCGGTATTCGATCTCGAAAGTATGGCCTTGAAGTTGTAAGGCCCATCGGGCAAGACGTCCAATTGGATTCTTCAGGTTGTATAGCCATTTCAGGCTATTGTGGTCAGTTACCACCCTGAACGGGTACGCTTCTATGTATGGGCGAAACTTTTGGATGGCCCACACGACCGCCAAGCATTCGCGCTCCGTAGCTGAGTAGTTTTGCTCGGCCGGATTAAGGACTCTGCTAGCGTACTCTATGATTCGGTCGCCGTCTCCTGCCTTTTGCAACAGGACGGCCCCGATTCCGGTAGCGCTAGCATCTGTCTCCAGCACGTACTGCCCATCTGGTTCTGGTAATCCCAGGCATGGTGCGGACATCATGAGTGCCTTAATTTTGGCGAAGGCTTGTTCCTGTTCCTCTCCCCACACATATCCGCTCTTTTTTCCTGTTAACCTCGTTAACGGTTGAGCGTGTGTGGCGAAGTCGGTCAAGAATCTGCGATACCACGAAGCTACCCCAAGGAAGGTGCGCAGCTGTCGCACATTTCCTGGTCTTGGGTACTCCATGATCGAGCGCACCTTTTCAGGGTCCGGTCTGATCCCTTCGCGGTTGATCAGCAGGCCGAGGTATTTGGCTTCAGACTTACAGAAGACGCTTTTCTCTCGATTGATCGAGAGACCGGCTTCGCACACCCTGTCCAACACGGTTTTTAAATGTCGTAGGTGATCCTCGAAACTGGACGATACCACTATGATATCGTCCAAATAGGCGAAGGCGAATTCGCCTAGTTCGGGACCGATCACACTATCGATCAACCGCTGGAAGGTGGCACCGGCGTACGAGAGGCCGAACGGCATTCGTACGAACTGGTAATGTCCCAGTCCAGGTACGGTAAATGCCGTAATCGGCCGAGATTCGATCTTGAGCGGGATCTGGTGATACGCGCTACTGAGGTCGAGCGTAGATATATAGCGCGCATTTCGCAAGCGTCTTAATATATCTTGCATAAACGGTAAGGGATACGCATTCGGCTCGGTGACTTTATTGACCTTTCGGAAGTCAATACAAAATCTGTATGAGCCGTCCTTCTTGCGTATCATGACCACTGGGCTCGACCAGCCACTGTCGGCTGGTTCGATTACCCCTTGGGTCAACATTTCCCTTACCAGTCTATGCATTTCTTGCTCGACTCTGAGCGATACTGGGTAATAACGCTGTTTAATCGGCTTCGTATCGCCGACCCGAATCTCGTGCTCGATGCCTGCCGCACATCCCAAGCCCAACGGGGCTCGGGATAGGGCCTCGTCAATGGTCTTCTGCAGTATGGTCTGTTGTGTAGCCGTAACCTCGGCTAGTCCGATTGTGGCTAATCTCGGACCAGCCTCCAAGCTAGCTACCTCCAGCTCCATTTTGGCCTGCGATCCCTTGAACAGCAGCGTGTTATCGTCTGGATCAAGTACCGCTCTGAACAACCTGATGAAGTTCACTCCTAAAATACATTCCTCGGCGAGAGTAGGGAGGATGGCTACTCTCGTCGGCATTGTTAACCCTCCCACGGTGAATGGTAGCAAGGCGTGACCAACGATCGTTACTTTGCGACCGTCTGGTAGTCCCGCTGTGCCCGCGTGGGTGGTGTTCAATCTGACGCCCAGCACAGACGCTATTTGCAAGGCATTACTTCCCATGGCTGTGGTGGAAGCTCCCGGATCATAGAGGGCCCGTATTTGGAATTCCCCTATTTTTACCAGTAGCCACCAACGCGTCTCCTGTTCCGGTGAATATCGGGAAACAGTTTCGACAGCTCCACAACCTTGCCCCTTGTTCATTTTAGCGCTAGCCATTGTACTGTCGCATGGCCGAGTGACGTCACTCGTCGTCCAAGCTTCCTTGGTTCGGACGGTCGGAGTTTTCTTGGGGCTCCCTTTCGACGGCTTGTGCGCCTTTACCCGTATCCTCGAGGGCGTGTGCGATTCTTTCGCCATCGCCTCGGTCGGTCTAGGGTCCCTGGCTTTACTAGCGTCGATGCCCTCATCCTCCATGCGCACTCCACTGCCACGCTTATCTTTGGCGTTATTAATGGAGTTCTCGTCCTCGACGCCCAACACGCTCGCTACTAACGGCATGGGTTGTGTTGGCGGAGGCCGCGAGATCTCTTCGGCGGGGTTTGGGCTACTGGAATGAGAGTGTGATCAACCCCATCTATCCACTCCTTTGCTCGTTTCCCTTATTACATTGGGGACAGAACTTCCTATAATAGCCCAGTAGGCCACACTCGTGGCATTTGATCGGCCCAGAGAACTCTCTTCCTCGTTTACGGGGAGTCTCTGACCTTTTACTTCGGTCCTCGGAAGTCGAGCTTTTATCGGTGCGGTTACTCTTCATTTCCGCCGATATTTCCTTAAGGGATAACAGGATTTGGTTGAACGCGTCGTTGGGTGGGACTTTCTTTTCACCATCGACGGCTTCCAGACTCGGGTTAGGTGCTGCCCCCGGGGGCGTCGGTGTGTAGACGACCTGGTGCGTCACCTTCTCGAGTACCTTCTCCATGCGTTCCAATCTATCGCTGACTTCCGGTTTATCACCGGACATGGAAGCCACTTTCCCTTTACGAGCCTTGCCCGCGTCGGTGCGGGGATGGTATGCCATCTCAGGATACAAGGTCGACTGAGGGTCTGGTATCGTCCGCTCCGTCCTCCGCTGATGCAAGTTGTTTTGGGCCGTCATGGCCAGGTCGTTTAGGGTCCGTACAGAGTCAATTTCTGATCTCCGTATCTGGCTCTGTATTTCCGGTAAGAGGTTGGCATGTAGTAGGTCCAGCTGGCTTTCATGCGTCATCCTGGGGTTCAGCCGGCTCATTAGACCCATTAAGTTTGCGATATACACATTCGCGGGTTCGTCTGGGCCCTGGTATCGGCCTTGGACCTCCTTGGTTAGGCGCTGCTGTTGTTGCCTGCTGGTCCCAAACCATGCTCTGGCGTCTGCCTCGAAATCCGCGTAGGAGAGCCATTCGTTACGCATGGCTTCGTACCAAACGAGGGCGGGACCGGCGAGTAGCTCGGATACTGCCAAGAGCATCTCGTCTTCCGTAAGTCCCGCGCTGCTCCTCGAGCTGTCCAGCCTTGATAGGAAGGTGTCAATGCTCGCATTGCCTTCTCCGGAGAATCTGAGCTTCCATCCCCTGACGATGCGGCCAACGTCTCTTGTAGTCGACCATGGGTTTGTCGTCTGATGGGATGACCACATGCTCGGCGGGTGGCTATCCACTTCAGCATTAACTCCACCGAGTTGATGCTGTCCACCCTCTCCGAAATGGGGCGTCCGGTGGGGGTTCCTACCGGCGGCCCCCGTGGGCCTCAGTCCGGGTCCGGCTGGAGTGCTCTGGGGTAGTCTTGCGTCGTAATGGCATGTGAAAGTGTCCTGGAATGTGACACTCCTACGCGTGTTTTCCGGTCGAGGTTCCTCGCTGGAGCTGTGCGAATCGTCACGCCGCGTAGTTTTGCTTCCTGCATTTTCCAGTTCCGTGATCCTGGTTGCGAGGTTGTCCATGTGTTCCTGCACCCTGATGTTGGTCTGGACGATTTCTTGCATCACTTGGGTTAGGTCAGACGCATTTCTGTTTCGCGATTCTTATACCTCCCATTTCTTTTCATGTTCTCTGCATCGGAAGATGAGGTCCTGTATCATAATTGCAAATGCCGGCGGGAGTTTAAACTGGTATCCTTCGTCAGTTGTTATAGTAATTTCTTTATTACTATTACTATTTTCTCCGCTGTCCAGGGCATTCGCGATGTTTATCGCGGTTTTCTGAACTCGCGATATCACGTCCGCACTCTGTAGTAATTGGGCTAGCGGATGTTCTCCCTCTTGCTCGGATGCTGTGTGTTCCTGGCATATGGATACTATTAGCTCCGAGCGTAGGGCGGCTCTTTTGGTTGAGCTGCTGTTCTGGTTGTCGGTTTCCGCGAAGTCCGCTGCGGAATAGTCCCCGAGTAACCAGCTTTGTAAACGTGCAGCTCTCGAGAGCTTGGTTCCGCCTGTTTTGAGCTCCAGGTGTTCGAGGTACTCTTCGATTTCCTCCTCCTGGAGCGTCAATACCCAATTTTCTATTTCACTCTGAGTGCGGTCCATGATTTTCTGTTAGGTTACTTGCGTTGGATTTGTTTGTAAAAAAAAATACAGGTATTATACGCGCGTGCGAGTGTTATATTAAAATTCGTGCGCCGAATTAAAAAATAAAAAAAATTTTTATTTGCCAACACTGGGCTTGATCAAGGGCGCTTAATGAATTAATTGCCGAAAGATTCTTTGCTCGTAAATACGCAATTTAACGATCCTACCTATCAGACGTACTAACTGTTTGTTAGCACGGCTGTGTGAGTTAGTATCTAAAATGTTGCAATGAGCGTTGTGCGTAAACACCAATAACCGCTTTTAATAATATTAAAAAAGGTTATGCTAACACAATACAATGTCGAACAAAATTATTCAATTGAATTAATCCCGTTTGAAAATTGCCGGTGTTAGTTTTTCCCCGGGCCAACGGGTATAATATTATTTGCGGCAATTTTCAAAATTCGTTGGTGTTTACGTACTAGAATCTTTCGGTCGCACTCGCACGCGTTCACAGGTTTTGTTTACAAATTTTCGCCGCGGCGGGCCTTCGCAAGCTAGCTAACAGGTATTGTTTACACTTGTGGCTTTCGGTGTCGAGTGCGCACAACAACACTTGACTGCCACCTGAGCTATTGGTTGACCGAGCGCGAGGTTAATATAAAGAACCGGTGTTTTGCACAATCAAAAACACCGTAGGTTCTTTGACGTTGGGCGCCATGTAACGGGGTTATGCCGTTTAATAAATATTTCGCGTGATTATATTAAAGGGACACGCGCGGATCGTTATTGCTCACTACTATTGCGGGGGAGCACGAGAAAGCATACGCCGGTCAACCGATTATCGTTTGTAACCTAAATTAAATTGAGTAAGAGCTATGTGGATTGAGAGAATAAACGAAAACACTTGTTAATAGTACGAATCGGATCTTTTATTATTCCTCAAAGTTCACATGGAGTCGGCCCGCGCGTTTGTTTACATGCACGCTCGCTCGCCGGCAACACGCTTTGCCGGTACGCTCGCCGCTCCTCGTTGCGAGAACTGTTACATGCACGCTTCGAGAGTTAGTATCGAGTTATTATGATATGCTCGCGATCGCGAAATTAAGCTGGCCAGCTTACCTTTTATTTGCAGGCGATCGACGAGAAACAATGGATACCTAGCACAACACCACTCGGTTTTATTGTCGTTTTCGGTGTTCGCGAGTCGCGGGCGCGCACACGCACTGGTTTCGCCCTCGATGGCGAAACCTTTCACACTTTCGCTCTTTCTCGCGGTGGCCTCCGGCTGACACTCGATGGCTCCTTGGCGGCTGTATTTCTGGACCACTGGCTACTAATTGAAGAAGCGCACAGATAACGGGGCACGTGAATTGATGGCGAAACTAGCGATAGCGGGCGGACTCTAGGATGGTCTCGGCTCCACTGGTTCGAATCTTGTCGCGCGCGTTCCGTCTGCTCGCGTGCCGAATTCCTTCGTTACATGTTTTTGTCCCCCTGGGAGGTGCTGCCCTCACGGACAACGATAAGGTTAAGCAATTAGCGCTAACTTGACGTTTACCGTCACAACGTATATAATTTCACGATTATTGAAGTCAAGTAAGTTTGGTAATGATTTATCCTCTGATTTACTGAATTGGCATTGGATCTAATGGAGTACCAGCATACAGAAATTACAACATTTGAAGAGATGACGGTTTGTTACAGCCTCTATTGATGGAAGGAGTTGACTTTTAAAAATATGGAATTTCAGAACTTTCTGCAGAAAGAAAGGAAATTTTCGAAGAAATATGATCACCCATCCCGAAAACCTCTACATGTACATTTTCAGAAGAAATTCTGAAATATCAATATTTACTGTCATCTTGGATTCGTCATTACGAATTTCGGAAATTTGAGTTTAGATTCATAATTAGCGACCGCGAAAACCCTTGTATACCAACTTTCAATAAAATAAAAAATATACACAAAATTTTTGCCGCCATCTTGGATCCACCATTTTAAATTTCGAAATTCTGAGTTCAGAATCGTGATTAGCGATCCCAAAAACCCTTGTATACAAATTTTCAATGAAATAAAAAATATACATTGAATTTACGCCGCCATTTTGGATCCGCTATTTTGAATTTCGAAAATCTGAGTTCAGAATTGTGATCAACGATCTCAAAAACCCTTGTATACCAATTTTCAATAAAATAAAAGAAAATAACCGAAATTTTTGCCGCCATCTTGGATCCGCCATTTTAAATTTTGAAATTCTGAGTTCAGAATCGTGATCAGCGATCCCAAAAACCTTTGTATACCAATTTATACGAAAACTGGTTTCTCTGAAAAATGTATGCCGCAAAAGGTTAAGTACACTCGTCGCATTGTTTTATCATCGTATCGGTGTCCTTTGAGTGGTTTTTTTAGTTTTGGAAACAGCGAAAAGTCACAAGGGGCTGTATGGAAGTTGTTGAAGCAATGCGATATTGTGTTTGCTCAAGAACTGCTGCACAAGATTGGATGAATGCGCTGGCGCATTATCGTGATGGAGAAGCCAGTCACCACATTCCCAAAAGTGCGGCCGTTTTCTTCTTACTGCATCACGCAAACGTTTCAAAATTTGAACGTAATATTCTTAATTGATTGTCTGACCTGTTGGTGCATATTCGTTATGCACAACACCTTCACAATCGAAAAAAACAATCAACATTGACTTATCATTGCTCCGACTTTGACGTGCTTTTTTTGGTCTTGGTGATTCAGAATGCTTCCACTGTGATGATTGTTGTTTTGTTTCAGGATCATAACCATTAACCCATAATTCGTCACCTGTAATAACTTTTCTAAGCACATTATCATCATTATTGACTATTTTCAGATTGTCCAGAGCGATTTCTAAGCGAATGTTCTTCTGCTCTGCTGTGAGAAATTTTGGGATGAATTTCGCCCACACGCGTTTCATTCCTAAATTTTCAGTTAAAATTTCTGAAATGATAGTTTTTGGTATCCCAAGGTCTTCTTCTAGTTCTTACACAGTCATACGACGATCTTGTTCGATTACAAATCGCACCCGCTCAATATTATTTGCAGTTTTTGTCGTCGAAGGTCGGCCGGAACGACAATCACTATCGACAGAAGTGCGACTATTCTTGAACCGTTTATACCACTCTGTTATTCGTGTTTTGCTCATACACTCGCTTCCGGAGGCCTTTTGCATTACTTCAATACTTTCCGAACTCGTTTTTCCGAGTTGAAAGCAAGATTTGATGCAAATTCGTTGATCTTGTTTTTCAGTCATTTTTGACAATATCAAAATCTGACGAACGCGAAAAAGGCACTGTAAACAAAGACACACTGCGCATAAACTATACTTTCGACAGGTGTCAGTAAGTAACCAATAGATTCGTGAGGAGGAACGGTGCGTGACCGAGCGATTGAAGGAAGAAATCGAGCGCAACCGTGTCGGGATTAACCGCATACTAGAGATGCTGGAGAGGCACGATCAGGTATGCGCACGGTGGAGCGACCAGGTGACCGCCCTGCAGGTGGAGGTCCAGCAGTTGAGGAACAGGGACCCCACAAATCGACGAACTGTCATACCGGAGCGGCCCAGGAGAACCGTGGACTTCCAGTCCACGTATACGTGCCACTACGACCCGAGGGTACCAGGAAGTACCCCGGAACCCCAGAGACCAACCCCTGGCGAACCTCGAGAGGCTCCTCAAAGGCAGGCGCCTCTGCGGACGGAGCAGCCGCCGCGAAGAGGACCAAGAGACGTCGACATGGGTGAAGAGCAGGCGATCCCGGAAGGATCCGCCTGGTATGACACCAATGTAGCGTCAGGATACTACGCGACTCGGGATGCGGGTAGGATAGTCCGAGGATGGAAGCTGCGATACTCGGGGACGGCTTCAGAATGCGTGGACACCTTCTTGTCAAGACTGGAAGATCTACGAGCGGGCTCAGGGCTAACCGACGGCGAAATCTTATGCTCGGTATCAGAACTCCTCGAAGGCGTGGCGAGGACATGGTACGAGCTCAATAAGTTCAAGTGGAGGAGTTACGCCGACTTCGTAGCTGGAGCTCGACGTTGGTTTGGGTCAAGTGAATTGCAGCAACAAAGATTGCTGCAAGAGGCCCAAGCCCGGTACCAGGAGAAAGGAGAGTTGGTAAGAGAGTATGCCTGCCACCTCCTCTTCATGCTAGCCCAACTACGCCCGCCGTTACCAGAGCAGCGACAATTCGATTTGTTATATGCAAATTTTCTGCCCGCCATCCGAATGCAGCTGCGGAGGAATGAATTCTCCAATGTGGACGAATTTCACGCCCGGGCGACTGAGATCGAGACCGCTTTGCGGGACGACGAGCGCCCGAGGACCAGGCTGGAGCCTACGTCCACGTTGTACCCCGAGCACATGGGTGTGTCAGCGAAGGCACCACCGCCCCGGGCAGGACCCCGAACGGCGGCCATGTCTAACAAACCTCGGGGTAGGGAGCAGCTGCAACCCGAGTCACCGGTGAAAAGCCAGGCCAGGAAACCCGAGGACCGGTCTTCAATTTCCGCGACGCAGGCGACAGACCGTTTCGAAGACTTGTCGTCACAGGTAGCGACCCTGCAACGCGAGATAGACCGGTACTTCAAGGAGAGGAAGGCTAACTCTCCCAAGCGGCCAAGGGGTCGGCCGCAAGAGAGGGGGAGGAATAAAACCGCCCCTGGGTCTCCTGGTCAGCGACGAGAGGGTCAGAGGAGAAAAATAGATTTCTCTCAACCGATCAAGTGCTCGTCTTGCGGCAAGCTGGGCTTCACTAAGAGGTATTGCCCGGATTGCAACAAGGGAAACGGGCAGGGAAACGGAGGACGGAGGTCCCCTCCGCGTCCCCAATAGAGGTGACCTCTCGTCGCGGGTCGCTAGAACGTGGCAGAGGCCCGTCAGCGACCCCAGGATTCTGGAAGGTCTCAGAAGGGACATTGGATCCTACGAGACCCAATAGTGCGATGGCGTTTGAAGCGACAGCGACCGAGCAGATGCCTGATCTGGGCAACCGGGCATTTTGTATCCTCGAAGGGTATGGAGGTCGGATTCAAGTGGTGGAGCACGGGTACGAATGGGTCGGAGAGGAGACCGTCGGACCCAAAAGCTCCAGGAGACCACCCGACGCTCCTGAGGATACGCCTGCGACCCAGAAGCCCACGGGTGAGAGCACGTCGATACGGATAGCGGCTACCCTTGGCAAGAAGAGCCGTGAAAGCCTCCGGAGCACAGAGGAGAAAGAGACGGAGAAAGCTCCCCGTAGGTATAAACCCGAGGATGAGACCAGATGGTGGCTTCAGGTGGACATAGGTGCCTACAAGTTAAGGGCACTATATGATACCGGGGCCTCATCGACGGTAATGGGTCAACTCGGGCTGAGGTTGGCATCGGACATGGGGCTGGACCCAGATGTGACGCGTGCGGGAGAAGCAAAGCTCGCCGACTGTCGCCCATACCCCATCTTGGGTCATATGATTTTCCCCTTCACGGTAGGGGGAATCACGAAGGATGTAAGAGTCGCCATAACGCCACTGCTGTCTGATGACTGCTATGTGGGCGCGAATTTCGTGAGGGAATTCAACGCCAACCTGAACCCTGACACGGACCAGCTGTACTTGGCGAAAGCCAAAGTGGCGGTGCCGTTGGAAGTGGCAAGCGTCACTGGTACGTCGTGCCTCGCACCCGTAGGCCTGGTAGAAGCCACGGAAGCACAGCGCCAAGAAGTGGCTAGCCTCGTCGACGGATTAATTCCAGACGCAGGCGAGAGTTTCGGCTGTGCTGTGGGGGTCGAGCATGAGAAAGACATCGGAGACGCTCGACCCTGTAAACAAAAGTACTATCCGGTCTCTGACAGGGTGCGAGACGAGATGCACGCGCTGGTCAAGGCCATGCTGGACAATGACGTCATTGAGCCAGCAACCAGCGGGTGGTCAAGTCCAGTGGTAATGGTGAAGAAGGCAGATGGCAAATATCGGTTCTGCGTAAATTACCAGAAGGTAAACGCGGTAACCAAGCCGGACGCCTATCCATTGCCCTTCATGAGCGACATCCTGCGAAGGATCAGGGATGCTAAGTTCATCTCGACACTCGACTTGAGTAGCGCGTACCATCAGATTCCTCTTAAAAAGGAGTCGCGCCCCATTACGGCGTTCACAGTCCCCGGCCTGGGGCATTTTCAATTCAAGAGAATGCCTTTCGGATTGTCCTACGCAGGCGCGACCTTCCAAAGGTTGATGGACAAAGTGATTGGCCCGGACTTAGATCCTTTCGCTTTTGCTTACCACGACGACGTGATCATTATCTCGCCGTCCTTTGAGGAGCATAAGCGACACCTGGGATTGGTGTTACAACGAATTTTGGGTGCGGGCCTCACTGTAAATAAGACCAACAGCCACTTCTGTAAATCGGAAGTCAAGTATCTAGGGGTCCTTATAAATCGTGAAGGGGTAAGGCCAGATCCGGAGAAGATCAAGCCTATTATGGAGTACCCAGCACCACGGACCATCAAGCAGGTGAAGCGATTCATGGGGATGATGTCGTGGTATCGTCGCTTTATACCCGACTTCGCGACAATCGCTGAGCCAATAAACCACCTAACGAAGAAGAGCATTCCGTTTGCTTGGGAGCAAGAATAGGAGCAGGCATTTGAAAGATTACGAGACGCAATGGTCTCTGCACCAATCTTGCAGTCGCCAGATCCCAGCGCACAATTTGTGTTACAAACGGACGCGAGCGATAGCGGGATAGGCGCGGTATTGACGCAAGAAATCGATGGACAGGAGCGCGTCATTGCGTACGCTAGTCGCTCCCTAAACAGCGCGGAGAGGAATTATACATTCTCCGAACGAGAGTGCCTGGCTGTGGTGTGGGCTATCGGGAAGTTCCGGCCTTATGTTGAGGCACCACTTCAAAGTCATTACCGATCATAGTTGCCTTAGGTGGCTCCACAGTATGAGGAATCCTACAGGAGGGCTGGCGCGTTGGGCGCTAGCACTGCAAGGACATGTTTTCGATATAGAGTATCGAAAGGGAGACCTCAACGTAGTACCAGACGCTTTGACTAGGGCCTATGAGGAGGGGGTGGTAGAAGTGGGTGCCATGACTCATCAGCCGGAAAATGCCGATGCGTGGTGTCTACAAAAATACCGAGAGGTATGCCAGGACCCACATTCTCAGCCTACCTGGAAGGTAGTAGGAGGGAGACTGTATCACTACAATCCGACTGAGGAGAGCGAAGGGTCCATCGACAATGAGGAAGCCTGGAAGCTAGTGGTTCCTGCTGAGAAAAGGCATCAAGTGCTCGAAGAGGTACAGGATGCGCCAGCAGCGGGACATCAAGGGAGAGAACGGACGTTCTCCCGGGCTAGGCACCTGTATTTCTGGCCAAAGATGTACGAGCAGGTCAGAGAGTACGTTAGGAGGTGCCCGCTTTGCCAACAGTTTTTACGAGTATTTTAAAAAAGTGGTTAAAAAATAAATTTTCTAAAAATCAAATATTAAAATTTAAAAAAATGCTCTATATTTTCTAATTTTTTTACTTAATATGTTATTTATAGCTTATTTTACTGTATTTCTTATACTCTTTCGAATGCGCCATGCAGAATAAAAAAATATTGAAAATTGGCGGGAAAAACTCAATTTTTCAAAAAAATTTCAAACTCAATTTTCTCAAAAAAGCCATCGTTTTTTTTTTCAAATTTTTATGATAGATTAAGCATTACAAGACCTTTAAATTGGTATAGGAGTGATCGCGTACTTTTACGTTTTAGTGATAAAATATCGATTTTTCGTTTTTTTTTTTGCCCAAATCATTGATAATTATAGTTTTAACATGTGAAACGTGTTTATATATATATATATCTATATATATATATATATAGACAGATAGATATTTATATATACATCCATATATACATATACAAGAAGCATGCATGCTTCTCTGTGTGTACACAATTTACGACTGATAGAAACTGAACTATGTGCTATCAGCAATGCGAGCACGTGTATATTTATAAGCTATTTATAGAAGAAGGATGTAACAGGCTGCCGTTTAACCTGTAATTCCTCTTGAATGTACCTACTTGATTGGCTAAACGACGCCTTGTTATCTATGTGCTAGAAGCACATTAACTCACCTTGTCCGGGAGTGCGCCTGCGCAGAGTTCTCTTACCGATCAAAGTTAGGTTCTCGAACTCTCCGCTTGGAGGCGCTGGCACGCTTGCCTAGCAGCGCTCCGACGGCCGCTGCTGATAACTCGGTTGGCGAGCCGCTTCTCAAGCTGCCTACACGATCCGTGCCTTGCTACCGGCGCGTTCGAATTGAATGTAAACAATAACACGGTTCCCGGACAAAGGAAAGACAAAACAATACGATCGTTACGTTTAAATCTCTGACTACTTTATTGACTTGAATCTTTTACACGGGATGTATTTGCCGAGAGACTCACGCATGCAAGTTCGACTGAAAGTATAATCGGGGAGAGAGAGGGAAACTCGCGATTGACGCGGACTATTCGCTCGCACGCTTATAATTATATTACCGCGCACGCCACGCGGGATCGCACGGTAGCTATGACAAATGAGGGCAGACACCTACCGCGGAATCGATGGGGATACGGTGGCCAACCGTATCCGATGTACTAGCTGCGGATCAACTGTAAGATCGCCGCTCTGCTGTTGTAGTTCCGCTGTTGTTGTTGCGTCGCTGCAAGAGTTGACGACGCTAGGTACGCCGGTGCCGAGGTCGCCCACGTTCCACAATGCGCGCACTCGGCACTGCACCTACTGCTATTGTTTTCAGTGACGATGTCACACACGCTGCGCAGTGTGTATCCGTTTCACCGCACTGATAGTTATCGTTAGTTGCCGATGCACACGTTGAACAGTGTGCACCTTCACTTCAGCACCCTCGAACAATATCCTCAAACTCCCTGGATCGCACCCGAACTATTACGTACGTTGGCAGCTCAAACACAATCGCTAAGATGTAGCCGGACTGAAGGTCACAGTTATACTGGCTAGCAAACCCTCCCCTCCAGGTTACTGCCCCTAGGCGCCCTCTCTCTCTCAAACCGATCGCGGCTGCTACGCTCAGCCGCTTCGTAACCTACGCGAGTCAAAACGATTCTCGGAGATCGTTGCAAGGAATGTAATTCTATCAAAATCGCAAGACTACTATCAAACGTACAATTCTTGTGTATGTATATATGGGTGTATATATTAAATAAATATATATATATATATATATATATATATAAACACGTTTCACATGTTAAAACTATAATTATCAATGTTTTGGGCAAAAAAAAAACGAAAAATCGATATTTTATCACTAAAACGTAAAAGTACGCGATCACTCCTATACCAATTTAAAGGTCTTGTAATGCTTAATCTATCATAAAAATTTGAAAAAAAAAACGATTTTTTTTTGAGAAAATTGAGTTTGAAATTTTTTCGAAAAATTGAGTTTTTCCCACCAATTTTCAATATTTTTTTATTCTGCATGGCGCATTCGAAAGAGTATAAGAAATACAGTAAAATAAGCTATAAATAACATATTAAGTAAAAAAATTAGAAAATATAGAGCATTTTTTTAAATTTTAATATTTGATTCTTAGAAAATTTATTTTTTAACCACTTTTTTAAAATACTCGTAAAAAATGATGTAGAGGTCTAATCGAAAAAAAAAAAAAATACGTGTCGGCTTATTTTTGAAGTAGAATAACATATTCCACAGCCGAGTCGATCGGAGATATCATTGCCGTAGGCCTGTCCGATCTGAAATGGATCCGGTCTATAACTTATATCCCGTGTAACGGGGGAGGTTATCTAAAAAAATGGGAAATTTATTTAAGAACAAACTCCCACGGTGCAGAGCTAACCGCCGCTCCGTTAAACACGTATGATTGTACGTGTATTCGCCTTTACGTCAGATGATTTCGCTTAATTGTCTTCTATCGAACGGAGTTGAACTCACCTTAAGTCACGTGCCTTGTGACACTCGATGAATCTTAGGTGTGGGCGATTTTACGCCTAATCCACTTAATCCCCTAGACGTAATCGGATTAAAACCTAAGTCTTTTACAAATTGCTTAAGCTACTGGGAAAATTAAATGACGTAATCGGCGAATAGATTTGACTAACTTTAATTAATAAAAATAACTACAGTCTTTGTTGGGCCGAAAGACTAACGCACGCGAATAGGATTTTACAATGAATATTATTCGGTGAGAAAGAGAGAGAAGATTCGAATTTTACCGCGAACTAACGCTCGGCGCGAATACAAAAAAATCGCTATTACGATTGACAAAATACCGAACGTATTTTGTCACGCAATGATGAAGGGAGGTGCACCTACCCTGCGGTGCAATTACGGTGATCAGCCGTAATTGTTGATGATGAATAATTAACTGCCGCTGCCCTCCTAATAATCAGCTGCGCTACCTTGCTCTTCTATCAGCTTTAACTTGGCTGCTGCCAATACGCCATTGTTTACTGCAATCACTTAGTTGCACCCCGGCACGTGGAATTTTTCCCAGAGAAACTTATCAATCGGCAAACACAAATGCAAAATCAAAATCGGCGGTAATGACACACAAACAGCTGAGGCGTAACTGCTTATGCAAATGATCGCGCGCCCCCTCTCTCTCTCTATTCTGGTGCGTGCGGAGGTGTGCGGCTTTGCTCCGTCAACTGGCAGCTGGAATCGGCTACTCGTCTCACTCCTGTGGTTGTGTGTGTTTTGCGGACATTCCGGTCTCCCGCAGGCTCCACGTGCCGGAAGCGTGATCTGCTAGGTTCCATTGGAGGAACCAGGGAGCCCGTTATTTAAAGTGCTACCGGAGAGAGAGGTTAAGGAAGGCCGTGCGATTCTTGGCGAATTTTTGGCGCAAAAATTTCGTATCTTCACGCCTGCGCCGATCGACCATAACAGCTCCACCTCGCTGATACCCGCCAAAATTTGAATCGCTCAAGCAACATGAGTGAACTCAAGTGTGTTGTCTGCGGGGAAACGTCGAACCGGAGGCTGAAAAATTGCACGGTATGCCAGAAGTCACGGCACAGCAAGTGTTCTGGCAACAAAAAGGATGGCCCCTGTGACAACTGCCGAACTGACCCGTCGAAGCCAGCAACAACAACAGCAACGTCGAGCATCGCAGCGCGCAAATCGGCTACTCGAAAATCAGCGGATGGAAACATGAGTGCCGCGCCGATCCCATCGTCAGCGAAAAATCAGGTGAGCAAGCTGCGTGCAAACACCAACATGAGCGTACCAGTCCATCGTCGCTCGTGCGCTCTATCTATGCCCTCACCTACGATGGGGCGTGGCCTATCGCCGAAACGAACACCTCGCCCGCCGAGTCGGCCGGCTGGCGACAAGCAGACGACAGTTCGGCTGGTTGCAGGTGAGAGGGCGCCTACCGAAATTCAAGGTGTGTCAGAACCTGTTGCCGCTATACAGGCGCCTGGATCTGACCAGAGTTTTAACGCAGAAGTGACAAACAAGAACGATGCGCACAAAAGTGTAGATGAGCACTTCCTAGGGACGCCGGAGCTGCCAAGTATTAATAATATACTGATTCCGGTAAGCACCCTGGAATTATTATTCCAGCGTTTCGATACCATCGAGCGACAAGTCGATGAAGTAAAGGCCCTTGTGAAGCGGCATCCGGAACTGGAAAATGCTTCTATGGTCACCACATTACCTGTGACTGAAGGAGAAATTACCGGTGAAGGGCGCATTGCAACACTAGAGGGCATGATCCGAGATCAGTCCTCGATGGTCAAAAACCTGCAAAAATTATGCGGTACTCTTCTAGAGAGCAACCACTCTCTAGAAGAAAGATTAAAACAAGCTTGTACCAGGTCTGGTGATGTCCGGTGTGCTTGCCGGGTCACCAACATAAAATGCAGCCCAAAGAACGTTAATCATGACAAGGCCAAAGCCAGCATTGACAAAGGGGTTATCAATGTAACACCCGCTTCAAGCTCCAGAGGTGCCGCTTTGAACCTGGAAGGGGACGCAGTGCGGTCTGGTGTACTGGAGGGGGTTTCGTTACCTCAAAGTGGAGGCGCTGAAGGCCATGAGGTCATAATACATGGCCTTCTGGACGAAGCGTCCAACGTTTCCCCTGATGACTTGCGTGGGCTGGCTCTTGCGGCCCTAAAGGTCGTTCTGCCATCGGTGACGCCAGAGGGCGTGACGGGGGTTAGGGTCTCGCGGCCTCGTCGCCGGCCAGCTGAGGGCGCTGTGGGTGCGGGGGCGGTGAGTCAGGAGGGACAACGGAGAGCAGGGTTATCCCAGCCCTCCTGCATTGTAGGGGTTAGAGACGAGGGACTCTTGCGCGATATAATGAAGGCGAAGCGTGGCATGCCCCGTGCTTGCATTACGACTGAGGACCTAGACAAGGACCTTCTCGGGCCGGCGTTGTCTGCCAAGGTGCCACGGAGGAAAATATTTATTAATGAACTCCTGCCCCAAGCTCAATTTAAAACATTCCTGACCCTGAAGCCGGTAGCAAAGGGGCTTGGCTTCAGGTATGTGTGGCACAGTGGTGGGAGATTTCTGGTCCGACGAAGGACAGGAGAGAGGGCGTACGCGTTCGAGACGGCAGCGGATCTGCAGGCGATTAGGTCGGCGTGGGAGTCGACTGGCGGGTCGCAGTCGTCAGCGGAGTTGAGCACCGACTCGAGGGGCGCTGCGCTATCGGGAGGAGAGAGCATGCAGCGGATCAGAGAGGGCACTGATGTCAAATCGCCAATGGCATGACTCGGGACGGTGAGCACCAGAGATGTTGCATGTCGCGGTGGTTTCCTCAGGGCTGGGTTTCTCAACATTAACTCGCTTAGAGCGCGTGTTGAGAGGCTTCGTCTGTTCCTGGCTGGGGATGCCATCTATCATGTTTTTGGGGTTGCTGAGACCTGGCTGGGACCTGTGGTTGATGATCACATCATACGGGTTCCGGGGTACTCGGTGATAAGAAGCGATCGCAACATTAATGGGGGCGGTGTTGCCCTCTTCATACGTGAAGAATTTAAAATTACAAGGCTGGCTTCATCCGCCACTCAAGGGCCTGGCAAACCGGGAATACCAGAGTACCTGTTTTGCAGTATTGGGACGGGCAATTCTCCTCCGGTGCTTATAGGCGTCATCTATCGTCCGCCTAAGGTGCCCTTGCAGCAGGGCTCGGATCTTTTTGAGGTGTTGAGGGATCTCTGTGGTGATTTCAGTCATAAAATCATCATGGGTGATCTCAATGCCGATATGAGTTCGGGCTCGGATGATGCTCTCTCCATCGCGCGTTTGGGTGGGGAGTTGTCGCTGAGTTTGGTTCGGCATGGCCCGACTCATCACGTGGGTGATTCCCACACATGGATTGATGTCATGCTGACCGACGCATGCGACACGATCACGGACCAGAAGAACGAAATGCTCCCCGAATTCGGTAAGCACGCGATTATTGAGGTCATGATTGACATCCGTGTGCCTTCTCCTTCGGCGGGTAGCTTTACCTATCGCAGCTTTCGTGGCATTCGCCCGGATATGCTTTTAGACTTCTTGACACGCTGCGATTGGGCATCTGTTGGCGCTGCTGAGTCGGATTTGGAGGGAGCGCTGGAATGCCTCAACCACAATTTAACTGAGGCCATAAATAAATTTGCACCTAAGAAGACAATATGCCTTGGGAAAAAGTATGCTCCTTGGTTTGGTCCCGAGCTGAGGAGGCTTGTCGACAGACGTGATGCCTCGCGAAGACGCTATAAGCGTACTGGGCGGGCGGATGTCTTAGAGGAGTCTCTTAGGCTTAGCAGGGAGGTCGAGGTTCGTTTGGAACAGGAGCGCGTTAATTTCCTTCAAAATCATCTGTCTAGCGCTCTTGATGAAGGTAAAAATATTTGGAAGGAAATGCGGAACCTCGGCCTCCTGCCAGGGGCGGGTGGGGATGGCCTTCATGGGTTTACCTTGGACGAGCTGAATGACCACTTCGCTGGGGTTTCGGCCTTGCCGCTTGAGGATATAGATAGTGGGATGAATGGAGTTGATGTCGCGGATAAGCGAGGTTTTACCTTCAAACCTGTTGGCATCGATGACGTCATCCTAGCTGTCTCCCATTTTACATCGCAAGCGAGCGGCGTGGACGGGATTCCCCATGGGGTGGTGGTGAAGGCTCTTCCAGTCATAGGTGAGCACCTGGGGTTAATATTTAATTCCTCATTTGCTAAGGGGGAGTTCCCGGGAGCCTGGAAGCGGGCACAGCTGATTGCCTTGAGGAAGAACAACACCCCTTTCTCGGCCTCGGACTTTCGTCCGATAGCTTTGCTTTGCTTTCTTTCAAAGGTTCTCGAGAAGCTTGCCCATGACCAGATCACGGAGTATCTGAATAGAGAAAATCTTTTTGATCCCCTCCAGGCCGGCTTTAGGCGGGGCCACAGTACTCAGACAGCGTTATTAAAGTTGACGGATGACATCCGAATGGGCGTTGACAAAAGGATGATGATGCTCTTGCTGTTATTCGATTTCAGCAAGGCGTTCGACACCATATCACCCTCGAGACTTTTGCGTAAGCTCCGTGCTCTTGGTTTTTCTGGTTCTGCTCTCCAATGGCTGAGGTCCTACCTCGGTGGTCGCTCGCAAAGGGTTACTGCTGGGGGTGGGGGCTCGGAGTGGCGGGAGACGAATCTGGGGGTTCCACAGGGCTCGGTGCTGGGACCGCTCTTGTTTTGCCTGTATTTCGGCGATCTGAAAGATGTGCTCCGTGGACATGAGGTTTCATACCTCTTCTATGCGGATGACTTGCAGATTTATCTGCATATACATAAAAATGAATTGACAAAGGGCATCCGAATGCTGACGGAGGCTGCGAGATTGGTGGCGAACTGGGCCCGGGATTCGGATCTGCGCCTGAACGCGGGCAAGACCAAAGCTATCATGTTTGGAACTAACAAACATGTCAATGACATTTGCGCTGAGGTCTTGCCTGGTGTTGAGGTGCAAGAGGGAGTATTTGTTCCCTTTAGTAATGAAGTGACCAGTCTCGGGGTCGTTCTCGATAGCAAGCTGTCGTGGAGATCGCACATTGACCGGGTCGCGGCGAAGGTTTGGAGAGCTCTGTACGGCCTGCGTTTTGTTAGGCCGTGTACTACGGAGCTGCTCCGGCGCAGACTGGTGGAGTCGATGGTCCAGCCTCACCTGGACTACTGCACCGTGGTGTGTCTGGGGGCCTCGGCGGAGCAGAGGGAGCGGCTGCAGAGACTGAGCAACGCGTGCGTAAGATACATTTATGGTATCCCGCGTGATGTCTCGGTCTCTCCATATAGGTCGCGGTTAGGTTGGCTTCGCGTGGACGTACGCAGGGAATATTTCATGTCCCTGCTAATGTACAGGTGCTTGACCATGCGCGAACCTGGCTACCTGGCTGAGCTCTTCATAGGGCACAAGTCAAGGTATCCGGGTAGGGCGGGGCAGGCTGAGCTTAGAGTTGCTAAGGTTAGAACGGAGACGGCTCGCAGGTCTTTCCAGGTGATGGGTGCCCATCTCTGGAACACTCTTCCATCTGACCTGCGGCACGCGCCGTCGCTTAGCAGCTTTAAGAGGGGGGCGCGCGAATACTTTGCGTCATTGAGGGCGTAGGGTGGTACCTCTGGAGTATTTTTATTTGTATTAGATTACTGTATAAATGTTTGTACAGTTATTTATTTTCGTGTTGTAGTGAATTATATTTATTTATTTATTTTTTGTGCTGTTTTGTGTCTGTATGACGAAAACTAGCCTAAACTTTTGACTGCATTACTAGTTATAAGCAAGCTAGACTGTAGTGATAAGAATTATTGTTTCCTCTGGAATATCGAACTGTGAACTAGTCAAATCCTAGTCTATTTATTTTAATGTAATAACTACAAGCATAATTTTACTTATTGACTGAGGAACTAAAATTGTAATCGAACTGTGATGAAATGTGATGCCGGTACGGCATAATGTAAACTAAAGCTGTGACAATTACTGTATATATTTATATATTATTGTATTCTATGTTTTGCCATCACGGTAAATAAATTCTTATCTATCTATCTATCTATCTTAATTATTCGAACTAACGCGCGAGAAGCAGAATCGCAAACGGATTGATTTATTGAATCGACTACCGGTGCTACCGATTTTTCAATACTTTGTACTGAATTTTCAATTTGCGTTGAAAATATTTCAATACAAAGTATTGAATTTTCAACTGCAGCTTTTTTACAGTGTACTGAATGTACAGACGCTTAATGGCCTGACATAAAAGACGGGACGAGTTTAGGTTTCCCCAATTGGAGCACTATTATTTCTTTCTCTTCCTGCTCACATAAACCTACTACACTTGAACTTCCCGCACTTGTGTGAAAAAATAGTGTACGTAACTTGTGCGTGAAGTATGTGTAATAATATATATTTTTAATAATATATAATAGTACGTAATAATAATGTAATAATAACACAGGCCTGCAAGGTTTTGTTCTTTTGCAACTGAGGGTCATTTCCGAAGTAATTTTTGGCGTAGAATTCGAATCCGTCATCAGAATTTCTCCATCACGTCAGGTTTTTGAGTAATCGTCCCCTAAAGGTCGAAAAAACACGTTTTTTGGCCATATTCAAGGCTTGATTATATCGTGAGTTTATATTCTTTTCAAAAACGGTTGACGGCATCTTAAAGAAGCACTTTTACCCATCAAAACTCATTTTTCAAATTTAAGATATCATTTTTTTTCATCAAGATATCATCAATGGAAATTTGCCATTTTTGGGGTTTCACCATGAGCTTAAAAATTCGGCCAATTGTCCTGGAAGAATACGATATATTTCTTAGTATTTTTTGGATAATGATTCTAGAATCATTATAAAGATTTCAGCCGGATCGGAGACAACTCAAAAATAAACTACAAAGTTTATTTTTGAGAACGTGTGAAAGCAAGTGTGTCCGTTGATTTTTGAAAAATGGAAAAAGAGCAGTATCGGTCGGTGATTCGATTCTTGTTTTTGGAAGGGAAATCGCGCAGCGAAATCAAAAAGCGCTTGGATGCTGTGTACGGTGACTCTTCTCCTTCGATGGCGACTGTCAAAAATTGGTTTAACGAGTTTCAACGTGGTCGCACGTCGATTTTTGAAGAGCCACGTCCAGGTGCTCCGAAAACGATTACCACGGATGATAACGTGACAAAAATTCACGATCTCGTATTGACAGATCGACGATTGAAGGTGCGTGAGATAGCTAAGATCGTAGGCATCTCAAAAGACCGCGTGGGTCATGTCCTGCCTGAAATTTTGGGCATGAGAAAGCTGTCGGCGCGATGGGTGCCGCGTTTTCTCACTCCGGACAACAAGCGCAACCGTGAGACAACTTCAGAGCAATGTCTGACGCTGTTTAAGTGCAATCCGAAGGAGTTTCTACGTCGTTTCGTGACAGTCGACGAAACATGGATCCACTGGTATACACCAGAGACCAAGGAACAGTCGAAACAGTGGACTTTACCGGGCGAAAGTGCTGCGAAGAAGGCGAAGACTGCCTCATCGGCCGGAAAGGTGATGGCCACCGTTTTCTGGGATTCATAAGGTGTGATCTACATCGACCACCTGGAGAGGGGCAAAACGGTCACAGGGCTGTACTATACCGAATTATTGGGCCGATTCGACGTCGAATTGCAGAAAAAACGGCCCCATTTGGCGAAGAAAAAAGTGCTCTTCCACCATGACAACGCACCGGCTCACACCTCCGCCGTCGCCAATGCCAAATTGGTCGAATTAGGCTACGAACTACTGCCGCATCCACCGTATTCTCCAGATTTAGCCCCGTGCTACTTCTTTTTGTTTCCAAACTTGAAAAAGTCACTGGCCGGGCAGAAATTTGAGTCGAATGAGGAGGTAATCGCTGCCACGAAAGCCTACTTTTCAGACCTCGAGGAAACGTATTTTTCAAACGGGTTAAAGAAGTTGGAGCATCACTGGGCCAAGTGTATCGAATTAAAAGGAGACTATGTTGTAAAATAAAACGCCACTTTTCCAAAATTTTCGTTTTTCTTTTGTAGGCTAAGTACTTATCGGACCACCCTCGTAGATATCGTAGATTGAATTTGAGTGATTTAGCGATTTCGTTATAGCATGAATGTAGTGGCGAATATCCGAATAAGCAGTTATAGTGTAATGTATGTTTTTTTTGGTTACTGAATCCAAATTTAGAATGACTATAATCTCAATTTCCTTAACTCTAGAGTCCCATAATCTGCGACGCCGTATCTGCGACCCCCCATCCTCACATCCCAATTTCCTTTTCCCCGAGCCCTTTAACCTGCGAAGCTATAATCCCCGACCCTTACATCCCAATTTTCTTCACTTTCGAATCCTATAACCTGCTACGGTATAACCTCCGACCCTCATACCCCAATTTCCTTAACCCTCGAGTTCTATAATCTGAGCGCTATAGCCCCCGACCCTCACACCCTAATTTTTTTAACACACTAACAATTCTTAACCTTTAACCTGCTACGGTACGAAGAAAATATCTATGTTAGAAGTTTTCGAATTCACTTAGGTCCTACTTTTTCTTACTTAAGATAACCATGTATGACATTGCTCAAATACTACAAAATTTTGTGCTTCGTTCTTCATCCGTGTTAGAGATCGTGTTCGAGCGGCAGGCTAACGGATAAGTCACTGGAATTGAATTTTGCTTTTATTTCTTGTACAACACTTCATGCAGTACTTTCATTGATTTTTATTATAACTACATTTTTCAGAAATTTAATAATTTCCCCATTCCGGTATTAGAATAAGTTTATAATATTATTCGTGTTTTAACACTGCTTTAAAACTCCAAGTACTTGTGTTCCACTTTTCAACTGTGTTAGAGATCGTCTTTGAGCGGCAGGCTAACGGAGAAGTCACTGGAATTAAATACTTTCTATTATTTGTCATATAACACTGCGTGCAGTACTTTTACTGATCTTTATTACTATTTAGTCTTCTAGAAATTTAATTGTATTTACCTATTTATTTATTATAATACGTTTATAATATTAGTCGTGATTTTCTAGTTAACTTATAAATTATTAAAGATGTCGGCATGTAGAATTCCATACAAGGAAAAATTGATTCCTTTTGTAATATCTACGGTAGATTTGAGGTAGCTTGACTTCGTCGATCAATCACTGATATTATTAATGATGAGTTTGAAGGGTGTTATGAGACACCTATGAAGAATTCAGACAAACCATGGGTTCCTAAATACGAGGTGTGATCAAAAAGTAAGGTGAATTTTTATTTTTCTCAAAAAATATTTATTTATTCATCAATTTTTATTTTATCTCCTTCAAAGTAATCCCCCTCGGATATAATGCACTTGTGCCAACGCTTTTTCCAATCCTCAAAGCATTTCAAAAAATCATTTTTTGTGATCTTGTTTAGTTCATCCTTCGATGCCGTCTTTATCTCCTCAATCGTGTGTCAGCGAAGTTTGTTCCGAAATTGCTCAATTTCGACCAAAAGAAACGTCGCATGAGCATCGCCCAAGAGCTACTGAATGACGTCAACGATGATCCAGATTTACTCAACAGGGTTATAACAGGTGACGAAACATGAGTATACGGTTATGACGTCGAGACTAAGACTCAATCGTCCCAGTGGAGGCATTCTGGATCACCAAGACCAAAAAAAGCACCCCAAGTTCGATCAAATGTAAAGGTTTTGCTTACAGTTTTCTTTGACTGCAGGGGCGTGGTGCATCATGAGTTCTTGCCACAGGGTAGAACAGTAAATAAGGAATATTACCTGCAAGTTATGCGCAATTTGAGCGAAACAATCCGCCAAAAACGTCCGAATTTGTGGAAAAATAAAAATTGGCTTTTGCACCATGATAACGCCCCTGCTCACACATCGTTGCTTGTGCGCGAATTTTTGGCTAAAACCAACACAGTAACGATGCCACAGGCACCGTATTCCCCAGATCTGGCCCCCTGTGACTTCTTCTTGTTCCCAAAACTGAAGAGGCCCATGAAAGGACGGCGTTTTGCCACAATTGAGCAGATAAAGACGGCATCGAAGGATGAACTAAACAAGATCACAAAAAATGATTTTTTGAAATGCTTTGAGGATTGGAAAAAGCGTTGGCACAAGTGCATTATATCCAAGGGGGATTACTTTGAAGGAGATAAAATAAAAATTGATGAATAAATAAATATTTTTTGAGAAAAATAAAAATTCACCTTACTTTTTGATCACACCTCGTATTTGTGAAGACTGTCGCCGAAGTTTGAAAAATTGGAATAAAACTAAAACCGAAGTTATTCTCCAACAAACAATATGACGTAAACCTAAAAATCACCATGATGACTGTTACTTTAGTAAATGTGATACTTTAGGTTTTAATCATAGTAACAAAGCTTCTCTCCTTTATCCGAACGTTTTTAGTGTAACAGCAGCTCAGTATGGAAAATAGAAAGAAAAAAAATTCTGATTCTGAGCCATAATATCTTCAACCAATAAAAGTTCCGGTAACAGATAAAAGCAGCAGTAGTGATGAAGATTTTTCTGACTCAGAAAAGCCATAACTTTTCGACCAAAATTCTTTGGATGATCTGATCCATGATTTTAATCTTTAGAACGATTCTTCTGAACTATAATTTAAGACTAAAAGAAAGAAATCTTTTATTACCTGAGACAAAAGTTTCTTTTTACAGGAAGAGAGATATTAAATTTCGGCCATATTTTACTTGCGTGGATAACTTTGTTTACTGCAATGATATAAAGCATCTAAACAGTTTATATCAAGTACAACCAGGTTACAATCGAGAAAACTAGTGAATCTTCATAGATACATCTGTAGAAAGTCTCAAGGCAGTACTTCTGCACAATGGAAATGAGTATGCAGCTATTCTTATTGCTCATTCCACTATGATAAAAGAGTCTCATGATAACTTTTGATTCCTTCTTCAGAAAATTAATTACAATGAACACAAATAGTTGGTTTGTGGCGATTTCAAGATAATCAATATATTAGTTGGCTTGTAATCTGGAAATACAAAGCACCCCTGTTTTTTGTGTCTCTGGTATGGTCGTGCATGAGAAGAACATTGAGTTCGGATAGAATGACCGAAAAGAATCGGAATGGTTGTTGGATCACACAATGTCGTCTACGAGAGCCTTGTTGATACTAAACATATCTTGATAACTCCACTGGGCTTGATGAATCAATTAGTCAAGGCACTAAATACGGAAGGCGAATGTTACAGCGAATCTTAAGGAAGGCATATTTTTTAGGGCCAGACATTCGAGCACTTATGAAAGATGATGAATTCCTCTTGACAATGACGACTAATAAAAGAAATGCTCGGATCAATTTCAAAAATGTCACAGAGAATTTTCTTAGAAACCACCGGGACCCTAAATACAAAACTATTGAATCGATAATGCTATAGAATTTTTAAAAATTAGGGTATTCCATGATTCAGAAAATATACTTTTTGTTTTCACATTTGGAATATTTTCCGGACATTGTTGAGGCGTTCACTGAAGAAATGGGTGAACGATTTCATCACGATTTAAGAAATAAGTGGAACATTATGCGACGGTCGGGGGTTATACCGTAGCAGTTTAAAGGGCTCGAGGGTAAAACAAATTGAAGTGAGAGAGTCGGGCATTATAGCTTCACAGGATAAAGGGCTCGAGGGTAAAACAAATTGGGGTGTGAGGGTCGGGGGTTACAGCGTCGCAGGTTATGGGGCTCTAGGGTTAAGGGAATTGAGATTATGAAGGCATTCTGACATTAAATTTCGATTCAGTGATAAAAAAAACATAAAATTACACTATAACTTCTTTTTCGGAAATTCGCAACTATTTTCATGCTGTAATGAAGCTGTTAAATCACTCAAATTCAATCTGCGATATCTCGAAAGAAAAAAAAGATTTTTCAAATCTAAAAAAGGGTTTTGAAGGGTAAGAGTAGTATTTACTACTTTTAGTAATAATTATATAATTTATATAAATAGCTTTTATATATATAAAATGGGTAAACGATAGCCTTAATCGTGTTTTAAAA
Source organism: Phymastichus coffea (assembly GCF_024137745.1). Lineage (NCBI taxonomy): Eukaryota > Metazoa > Arthropoda > Insecta > Hymenoptera > Eulophidae > Phymastichus > Phymastichus coffea. Next base: position 955,752 of record NW_026706812.1, on the reverse strand, counting down.
TAAAATTGGCTCACGACGTAATACTACACGAAATATAGTGAAAAATCATGTTTTTTGAACTTTTAGGTTAGAATTTCTTGAAAACCTTGGGTGATGGAGCAATTCTGAGGTTAAACTCGATTTCAGTGCACTAAATAACTTTAGAAACGTACTGTCCGGTTTCTGGGTTTTTTTTCCTTGTTGCCCTACGTTATCGGCTATATGGTATTTCAAAAGACTTGGGAAGTTTCGCACTGTGTGTCCGTTACTGTCGCAAGCGGCAGAATAATCCGTTGAATGCAGTAATTTCGAACAGGTATACGGGTTCTGTCCACTTTCTTTATATTCCCGACATACTTCATATTTTATGATAAATGGACATTGTGTAATAGTATAACCCATCAATATGATAGTTTTGACAATAATTTCCTTTTACTTTATTTAATTTGGAACTATCTATAGAATGCTCCTTAGCATTACAAAATTTACATATAAGTTCAATTTTTGTTTTCGCAACTTTGCAATTGTTTGACATAAGACCGTTAGTTTTACAGTATACAAGACCCAAAATGGCAAAATAAAGCTTCATGGTTCTAATTTTGACAAATTTGACAATTATAAATATTAGCAACATTCGCTAAAGTAGTAGTTGAAACCGGAGTATTATAAAAAGTATTAACGACGTCTCTCCTTAACAATCTTTGTTTTTTCAAAGAGTCAAGCCGGGTAAAGATGTCAAAAGTGTTTTAGTCGGAATCGCGGATCGAGTTTAATAGATATTTTTGTCATCAAAAATTATGCACTCAGCCAAATTTTGAGACCACAAGATCCATTCGGCGCACAATGGGATGTAATTATATGTTTTTCAGTTTCTCGAGGATATCTCGGTCAACTTCTAAGCTAGAAATTTTTTTTTTTAAATTGTAAGGTTGGATTCGAGTTTATTGAGCTATACAAGATGACATTTCTCAATAAATGTTTGAATCTAAATTCAAAATTTGGCGGTCGTTACGAAATTTGATTTTGCCGCCATTTTTTTGAGTATGTGTGTTCAACGACAAAAAAATTGTATGTGTATTGTTTTCAAAAATATATGTGTGAATTTTTTTCAGATTTTTAAAAATGGTGAAACGAACTCAAAAAAAATAAAAGACACTAAAAAATTTTTTTTTTCATCTCTAACGCTTTGTATATGCATTTTTTAATAAAATCAATAGTAGCATAATATTCTACGTCAAAAAATCCATCGAAAATATGTATCACACTTTCATCTTTAGCAGCATTACGAGTACATCATGAGAATTGGACAATTTCTTTATTAATTTCGCTTACCTTGAGAAACGAATCTTGCAATATCAACTGCCGATGTTTCATGGTGTAATGGCGCTGATAGTGAAAGTATGATACATGTTTTCGATGTGTTTTTTTTGCATAGAATACAATGGTGTTAATGGTTCTACCGTAAAATTTATTCCAAAAGTCCTAGAATAAAAAAACAAAAAACCACTGAAAAATCCGGTTTTTGTCTTCTCGAGTGTTACATAATAAAACCTGAAAAAAATTATATTTTCAACAAAATAATACAACGAAAATTAAGTTTATTGAACAATCCTAATCGGTTTACTGAAAAATCACGATTTCATGTTTTTAAAGCCATTTCAATACAGGCGAATATCATGAAAATCGAGAAACTACGCGTACTTCCAAAGTTCTGAGGACCAATATATCACGGGTTAGAGAATTGATAACTTCTGCAACTTTAATAAAAAATATAATTTCATTAAATTATTATATTAATTATATATGGAATACATCATAGAAACCCTATACGAGGTTTGTTCCAAAAGTAGAGGTCGCTTGAACACTATGGCGCGAAGATATAAACGTAGGCCCGATACTTTCCGGACAGACCTCGTATACTTATAAGCGCTTGATCTCGTCTCGTATGACTTACTCGATCGTTTCGAGATACACAACCTATGATACGTTCGAAGCCGTATTCAGTCTTCCTCAACGGAGAATACTAATGAATGAAAGAATTGGAGATTCTTGTACCGAGCAGTGCGTGATCACGGGTATATGAATTTCGTGATGCTAGGTTTAACATCTATTTTTTTTGCAACTAACCTGCCTCTAACCCACCAAACCCGCATAAATCACCCTTACCCAACCAAATATAGGCTAATAGACCTAACTTTGGGAGAATTGAGTTTATCAGTTAGTTTTTCTTAAAATAATTGATTTCGACACCGTATGTGGGGTATGCCATTTTTTTTTATAAACTATATCTGTAGTTCAAACATAATTTATGGCAAATAAAAATATGTTTAATACATTTTATTTTAATAGTACCAAAAGGGCGAGAAATATCTCTTAAAAATAAACACGAGAATAACACGAGGTCTAATTATTATTTATAGATCTATACATATATATTTATATTCGTATGTAGATACATAAATATATTTACGTAAGAGCCATCGTACGCGATACCATATATATTTTGATTTTTCATAATAATTTTCATCTTTTTCTTTTTTTTATTTATTGATAAATTAAAATGTATCATTCGAGGAATTCCTTACAGAAATGATAATCATCGAAAAAGTGTTTGAAACATAATGATCTTTTACACCAACCACACCGTATTATAGCAATATGTTTACATGCTTCTACTTCGCAATGTATATTGCAATAATCTTCAAAACTAAAAACAACGGGTTTATCTGTTTTAGCTGGTTTTTCAGCAATGTAGCCGCTTTTATATCAAGCGTATTTAAAAATATTTGTATATCTTGGTGAAGAAAGCTGATTATGGACAAGAGACTGCATTTTTATGATGTTATTTCTTAAATGTAGATTCATTTTATAGTCCATCAAAATTACTTGATCTAATAAACGTCGAACGAAGTTTTTCCAGATACGAAATCCATAAACATTGAGTGGTTGGAATGAAGATTCCACTATGGGACCGAATTGACCACTTTTTTCTTTTAATACTATAAAAAGTGGTAATAAAAGTTTCCCGGTTGCTGATATTTGGCTGAATTGTATAACTGTGCGTTGTCGATGAAACCGACTGTACCAGACATTGCACCTGCTTTTCTCCTTCAACTACTAATGTTCTTCCCGAGTGTATTTCTAATTGGAAACCACTCTGATCTGAATTATAAAAGTTTGCATGCCGATTTCTGGTATACATGATTTAACATCAGCTACAAAAGCAGCAACATTAGTTTGTAGTTCTTCTTTACTTTTTAATGTTTTTTTGGTGATAAATTTATTTATTTTTCTAGATACTATCCTATAAGCTTTTTTAAATTTTAGTAACCAATTTTGAGAATCCTTAAATCTTATATCTTCATGGCCAACAATTTTTTGAGCTTGCAATGCCCATTTCCGTATATCTCGATCGTGCACTATCGTACCAGCTGCAATAACAGCTTTTAAATTATCAAACGTGTATTTGCAAATTTGCGCAATTTTTTCTCGGTAAGTTTCATTTTTATTAATTGTTTTCGCCCAACGTTTAAGTTAACTTATAGATGAAACTTTTTTGAATCTATGTTGTACAGTATCCAGTTTTAAGTTTTTGTTTTTTCCGCTCCTCCAAAATTGTACTGCTCCTTGTTTATAATCAAATGTAATTTCTTCATCATCATTTGTGCACTGATTTGTTGGTGCAAAATCAGAATCAGAAAAGTGATGTTGAACTTCATCTTCGATTATTTTACCATCAGTTGTAACAGGCTGCCGTTTAGTCGCTAAACTCAAGCAATGATAATTGCCGTAACGGCCAACCGGTGCTCTGCTAACTGCGTGCTTAGAGCACGCTAACTCATCTTATGCCGGTGTGCGATTGCGCTGAGTTCTCGTAGCGAACCAACTTCTATGCTCGTACTAGCCGCTAGAGGTACTGGTGCGCTCGCTACGCCAGCGCTCCGTCGATCGCAGCCGATAACTTGTTCGGCGAACGACTCTATCTATCGCGCTCGCGATCTATACTGAATTCTCGGCGCGCTCGAAACAAAACATAAACACCGGTGCAAGGTGAGACGAAATAATAAGGTCGTCTCGTATTACTCACAAACCTCTTATTTCAATAAACAAATCTCATACACGAGAAGGGTAGCCGAGAGTCTTGGGTACGCGATGTGTACAAGTATAATCGAATGGGGAGAGAGAGAGAATTAATTCCGCGGACGCCGCTGACTAATCACACGCGCAACAATATTACCAAAATTCACTGCGCACGCTGAGCGGGATCGCACGCAAAATCAACGCAAAAGTGCAGTGCACTTACCACAAGGATGATTAGGATACGGTGGCCAACCGTATCCGCTTACAAAAGCTAAGAGCTGCCGCTGCAACCTGCTTTGGCTGCTGTTGTTGGGCTGCGCTGCGAATGCTGCTGCAGGGTTGTTGTTGCAGCCGTTGTTGCTGTGCACGAGGTGCAGGACACGCACTCCACTCACAACACTCGGCGCAGAATATCTTTTATTCGCTCCTATAAATCCCTTGACACTGCTGTGAAACAAAGTAACTCGGCGAAAGACAACGATGCAGCTAGGCTGACGAACTCTGCTATACTAACTCGCTAGCCCTCCCCTCCCGGTCGCTGCCCCTAACGCGCTCTCTTTCTCTCTCTCTCTCTAACCTAAGCCGATCACGGCTATTTCGCATAGCCACGCTTGACTGTACACACGAGTCGTTACGATTTTCGGTAATCGTTGCACAGTATCTTTATAATCTTCATGAAAATCTAACGTCTCTTCAACAATCATATCAATATCATTAAACTCATCCACGACATCTATTAATATTTCTTTCGACTTTTCTGACAATTTAATTTCTTTGAAATTAATCTCGCTATCTGGTATTTGTAAACTTTGAAAATATGCTATTAAGAAATTGACTACATTCAAAGGATTCATCTTCATGTTTTAATCTAATCAAAATCAAGATATAAATACTCTTTTTTACAGTTGAATAATTTTACAAAAGACAAAAGAAAACCTAGTCTATAGATAAAATTCGATCATACGTTTTTAACAGTTATATTTCACATGTTTACAAATCAAAATATTTGAATAAAATTATACAGGGTGGCCCATTTTAAGTGATCCACTCAGATATCTAGATTGGAGTGAGTTTTATCGAAAAAAGTTTCAGACAAAAGTTACTCAACTTTGAGGGGGCCATGTTTCTATGACCTTGGATTTGACCTTGGAGGTCATGTTCAAGGTCATTTCAAGGTCAACTTTGTTTTTTTAAATAGGAACCCCCATTTTTGACCCCGGATTCGGAAAGAGCGGGAAATTTTACGCACATAGCGCGAAATCCAACGTTTGGATAAGGTATTGTGTTGAGTTTCGCGCTATGTGCGAATCCGGGGTCAAAAAGAGGGATTTCCATTACAAAAAACACTTCGACCTTGAAATGACCTTCAAAATGAGGTTAAAGGTCAAAGGTTTTTGGTGCATTGGGTGGCCCACTCTGTTCTGAACAAATTTTGTAGAGGTCATTTTTCGATATCTTAAAAATTAAAAAAACGCTTTTAGGCAGTTTTTCAAGCATTTGACCTTAAATCGACCTTCTCTAGGCCATGAAAAAAAAATTTAAAAATACCGTTTTGGACGTAAAATTTCCCGCTCTTTCCGAATCCGGGGTCAAAAATGGGGGTTCCTATTTAAAAAAACAAAGTTGACCTTGAAATGACCTTGAACATGACCTTCAAGGTCAAATCCAAGATCATAGAAACATGGCCCCCTCAAAGTTGAGTAACTTTTGTCTGAAACTTTTTTCCATAAAACTCACTCCAATCTAGATATCTGAGTGGATCACTTAAAATGGGCCACCCTGTATATGATAAGTGACATAAATTCTTAAGTAGTAGACAAAAACTTTTCTTCTTGTTATGTACTATATTTTCGTGTTCGGGAAATTTGTATGTAAATATAGAAATAAGTTTATTTATAAATCCAGCACTATAAAAAAACTTTAACTTTTTTAATACTTGACTTTTCTTCAACTACTATGAATAATGAAATATGTATCGGATGTTTTATTATCGTAAGGGGCGTAGATTTGATATCTTCTCTTCTTCGAGCCATTGATAAGACAAAATTGTAAATAAGATAAAGTGTACAGCAAAGTAAAGTACCAACAAAAAGTAAACTAAACCACAAGTGAAAATTGATAAAAGTAAATAGTTTATAAGTATAAGAATTGAGACTATAATAACTATTTATAACTATTAATATAATCAATTATTTGTTATAATTTCTTTTCTCATTGACAAATTGTAAATGATTAAAAAGAAATAATAACTATATTACACTTCCACTTTTGAAATTAATAATTTTTAAATGTTATTACTTGTTATATTTTGCAACGATTGCCGAAAATCGTGTGACTCGCGCGAGGTTAACGAGCGGCTAAATGTAAGTAGCCGCGCTCGGTTCGCGAGAGAGAGAGCGCGTAAGGGGCATTGACCGGGAGGGGAGGTAGCAACCGGCAGTACGACTGTGACACTCAGTCAATCCGTGCGCCTAACCTCCATCCGTTCGAGTTTTCTCGCTGTGTTAGCCATTGACAGTGTTCCTGGTGATATTGCGAACTTGCGTGGGTGAGTGCCAGCAGCAGCAGCAGCAGCAGCAGCAGCAGTAGCAGTGGTGACAACTGCAGTAGCAGCAGCAGCAACAGCAATAACAGCAGCACCAGTAGCAACAACAACAACAACAGTAACAGAAATCAAGTGGTGCAGCAAGGAGCGGAGCAGCTAATAACAGCGTGTTATTTGGATACGGTTGGCCACCGTATCCACGCCGTCGTTGCGGTAGGTGCACCTTCCTCTTTCTAATTGTTGTAACAATTTGGCGTGCGAATCCGCGCAGCGAGCGCGAAGAATTTGTTATTGCGTGCGAGCAGGTAGTTCGCGGGAATCGCGGTTTTCTTTCTCTCTCTCTCGATTAGCGTGTTGTCATTCGCGCGTGCGTGCGGAAGTCTCTCGGCATTCCCTCCGTGTAATTTATTTTACTGAATAAATTATTCCGTGGTTTCATTTAAACGAGTTTCCGTTATTGTGTTTAATCCTTTGTCCGGAGGTCGCGCCTAGCTTTGTTTACATTTCGTTCGAATTCGCCGGTAGCGTAGCACGGAGCTCGCTAACATAGGTAGAGGCGAACCGACGACTTGAGTTCCAGCGGCGGCCGCGCGAGCGCTACTAGCAAGAGCGACAGCGCCGCCAAGTGGCGAGTTGGGGGAACCCAACTCGTAATATCGAAGAGACTCTGCGCAGGCGCACTCCGAGGCAAGTTAGGTTGATGCGCATATCGCGCATAGATAGCAAGGCTTCGTATAGTTGAAATACGGGCACTTTTAGGAGATTATCGACTAAACGACAGCCTGTTACATGGCGCCCAACTAATTTAGGACTCACACACGAGGGAAAGTGCACAAATAAAGAGAGCAACGCGCGCGAGAGGGAGACGTTTGCGCGCGCGCGTAATAAGGTGCGAGCGGGTAAAATAGCGCGTGGCTCGTTCGGTACGTGCTCTGCGGTAGGGGAAAGACGCCTCTCCGACCCAATAATAACTGCTTTTGTGAGCCGAGAGCACACTAACCCCAAGGGTCGAAGAGACGTCCGTAGTCGCTCTAACGAGAAAATAAAAGGTGACTAAGGGTATATAGGTTAACTTTTTACTTTTTAAGTGTTTTAATTACACATTAAGGTAATTAAGTGGGGGTGAGTCACCGAGCGACAGTACCAGCAGAGCGCGGAATAGGGGTGTGTGTAGGGTTAGATTAACTAACCCGGTGGAGCTAACAAACAGTTAGCCTCCACCTATAGGCAGGTAGTTGCGAAGCGGAAGTTCGAACTTCCTTAGAGTGCGCGATACCTGCACACACCCACAAGCCACGCGTATTGTTGCCTTGTGAATAAAGGCGTAATTGGGTGGTTGGCGATAATAATCGCAACACCCCGCTCGCGCCTTGGGCGATAGGAGGCGGTAGTGGTCGACTAGGGTAAATTAACCTCAACCGTCACCTACGCCCCAGCATAAGCGTCATGGAGGATACCGCCGACGCGATAACCCGGTGGGCTTCGGAACTGCCTTCGACACAGCTGGACAGATACCTGACGCAACTGGAGTTGCGCACAGATGGTCCCAAGCTGATGCAGGCAGTTCGGTTAGCATATTGGTTGCTAGGCGAGTATATCGACCTAGACTTCCAAGGAGCGGCGTTGGATAGGGAGGCCACACAACGCAGGCGACGAAGTCGAGAGAGGTGGCTGGAGTCCAAGCGACAGGAATTGGAAGCAGCCGACGCAGAGGATCTCGTCGCCCACCCACTCATGCTGCTATATAGAGATGAGGTGGTGGAGGCAAACCTGACGCGGACCCTCGCAGTTTATGACAACCTCGAAGAGGAGAGTCAGAGCGAGACGGGGGAGCGAGAACTCGCGGAACAAGGGGGAACCGGCGAGGTTAAGGGGCCCACGGAGGGGGTCGAAGGTGAGCACAAGGGCTCCACCGGATCGCCAGATAGGCGAAGAGCCCGACGCTTCGAGAATGAGGAGTTACAGCCTCAAGAAGAAGAAGAGGAACGGTGCGTAACCGAACGATTGAAAGAGGAAATCGAGCGCAACCGTGTCGGGATCAACCGCATACTTGAGATGCTGGAAAGGCACGACCAAGTATGCGCACGGTGGGGTGACCAGGTCACCGCTCTGCAGGTGGAGGTCCAGCAGTTGAGAAACAGGGACCCCACCGGTCGACGAACGGTCGTACCAGAGCGGCCCAGGAGAACCGTGGATTTCCAATCCACGTATACGTGCCACTACGACCCAAGGGTACCAGGTAGTACTCCGGAACCCCAGCGACCGACCCCTGGCGAACCTCGAGAGGCTCCCCAAAGGCAGGTGCCTTCAAGGATGGAGCAGCCACCGAGAAGAGGACCTAGAGACGCCGACATGGATGAAGGGCAGGCAACCCCCGAAGGATCCGCCTGGTACGACGCCAATGCGGCGTCAGGGTACTACGCGACTCGGGACGCGGGTAGGATTGTGAGAGGGTGGAAGCTGCGATACTCTGGCACGGCCTCAGAGTGCGTGGACACCTTCTTGTCGAGGCTAGAAGATCTACGCGCAGGTTCTGGGCTAACAGATGGCGAAATCTTGTGCTCGGTATCAGAGCTCCTCGAAGGCGTAGCGAGGACCTGGTACGAGCTTAACAAGCTTAAATGGAGAAGTTACGCCGACTTCGTGGCAGGCGCTCGACGTTGGTTTGGGTCGAGTGAGCTTCAGCAACAAAGGTTGCTGCAAGAGGCCCAAGCTCGGTACCAGGAGAAAGGAGAGCTGGTACGAGAATATGCCTGCCACCTTCTCTTCATGTTAGCCCAGCTGCGTCCGCCGTTACCAGAGCAGAGGCAGTTGGATTTGCTATATGCAAATCTCCTACCCGCCATCCGGATGCAGCTGCGAAGGAATGCGTTTTCCAACGTGGACGAATTTCACGCCCGGGCGACCGAAATCGAAACCGCTTTGCGGGACGACGAGCGCCCGAGGACTAGGCTGGAGCCAACGTCCACGTTATACCCCGAGCACATGGGGGTGTCAGCGAAGGCACCACCGCCCCGGGCAGGACCCCGAACGGCGGCCATGTCCAGCAAGTCTCGGGGTAGGGAGCAGAGGCAACCCGAGTCGCCGGTTAAAACCCCGGCCAAGAGACCCGAGGACCGGCCGACAATCGCTGCAGCGCAGGCAACAGACCCCATTGAGGATCTGTCGTCGCAGATTGCGACCCTGCGGCGCGATATGGACCGGTACTTTAAGGAGAGGAAGGCTAACTCTCCCAGGCGGCCGAGGGGTCGGCCGCAAGAAAAGGGGAGGACTAAAACCCCCCCAGGGTCTCCTGGCCAGCGACGAGAGGGTCAGCGGAGGAAGATAGACTACTCCCAACCGATCAAGTGCTCGTCTTGTGGCAAACTGGGCTTTACCAGGAGGTACTGCCCGGATTGCAACAAGGGAAACGGGCAGGGAAGCGGAGGACGGAGGTCCCCTCCGCGTCCCCAGTAAAGGTGACCTCTCGTCGCGGGTCGCTGGAGCGGGGCAGGGGCCCGCCAGCGACCCCAGGGTTCAGGAAGGTCTCGTCCGGGATATCGGACCCCACGAGACCCAGCAGGACAGCGGCATTAGAAGCGACAGCGACCGAACAGATGCCTGATCTGGGTGACCGGGCATTTTGTATCCTCGAAGGGTACGGAGGCCGGATTCAGGTGGTGGAGCAGGGGTTTGAGTGGGCCGGAGAGGAGACCACTGGACCCAAAAGCTCCAGGAGACCACCTGACGCTCCGGAGGATACGCCCGCGACCCAGACACCTGCGGGAGAGAGCACGTCGACGCAAGTAGCGGCTGCCCAAGGCAAGAAGAGCCGTGAAAGCCCCCCGTCCACAGAGGGGAGAGGGACGGCGAAAGCTCCCCGCAGGTACAGACCCGAGGATGAGACAAGGTGGTGGCTTCAGGTGGGAATAGGTGCCTATAAATTAAGGGCACTCTACGACACCGGGGCCTCATCAACGGTGATGGGTCAACTCGGGCTAAGGTTGGCATCTGATATGGGACTGGGCCTGGACGTCACTCGAGCGGGAGAGGCGAAGCTCGCTGACGGCCGTCCGTGTCCCATCCTGGGTCATGTGATTTTCCCCTTCACAGTAGGGGGAATCACCAAAGATGTAAGGGTCGCTATAACGCCACTGCTGTCTGATGACTGCTACGTCGGCGCGAATTTCGTAAGGGAATTCAGCGCCAACCTGAACCCTGACACGGACCAGCTGTACTTGGCAAAAGCCAAAGTGGCGGTACCGTTAGAAGTGGCAAGCGTCACTGGTACGTCATACCTCGCACCCGTGGGCCTAGTAGAAGCCACGGAAGCACAGCGCCAAGAAGTGGCTAGCCTCGTCGACAGATTAATTCCCGACGGAGGCGAATGTTTAGGCTGTGCTGTGGGGGTCGAGCATGAGATTGACATCGGAGACGCTCGACCCTGTAAACAAAAATACTACCCGGTCTCTGACAGGGTGCGAGATGAAATGCACGCGCTGGTTAAGGCCATGCTGGACAATGACGTCATTGAACCAGCAACCAGCGGGTGGTCAAGTCCAGTGGTGATGGTCAAGAAGGCGGACGGCAAATACCGGTTCTGCGTGAATTACCAGAAGGTAAACGCAGTAACCAAGCCGGACGCCTACCCATTACCCTTCATGAGCGACATCCTGCGAAGGATCAGGGATGCTAAGTTCATCTCGACGCTGGACTTGAGTAGCGCGTACCACCAGATACCTCTCAAAAAGGAGTCGCGCCCCATTACGGCGTTCACAGTCCCCGGCCTGGGGCATTTTCAGTTCAAGAGAATGCCCTTCGGACTGTCATACGCCGGCGCGACTTTCCAGAGGTTGATGGACAGAGTGATTGGCCCGGATTTAGATCCTTTCGCTTTTGCGTACCTCGACGACGTGATCATCATCTCGCCGTCATTCGAGGAGCATAAGCGACACTTGGGGTTGGTTTTACAACGAATCCTGAGTGCGGGCCTCACTGTGAATAAGACCAAAAGCCACTTCTGTAAGTCGGAAGTCAAGTACCTGGGGGTCCTAGTGAACCGTGAAGGGGTAAGGCCAGACCCAGAAAAGATCAGGCCCATAATGGAGTACCCAGTACCACGGACGATCAGACAGGTGAAGCGATTCATGGGGATGATGTCGTGGTATCGTCGCTTCATACCCGACTTCGCAACCATCGCTGAACCGATAAACCGCCTGACGAAGAAGAGCGTCCCGTTTGCTTGGCAGCAGGAACAGGAGCAGGCTTTCGAACGGTTGCGAGACGCAATGGTCTCGGCACCGATCTTGCAGTCGCCAGATCCCAACGCGCAGTTCGTGTTACAAACTGACGCGAGCGATAGTGGGATAGGCGCGGTATTGACGCAAGAAGTCGATGGACAGGAGCGCGTAATAGAGTACGCCAGTCGCTCCTTAAACAGCGCGGAAAGGAACTATACAGTCTCCGAAAGAGAATGCCTGGCAGTAGTATGGGCTATCGGAAAGTTCCGGCCATATGTCGAGGGGCACCACTTCAAAGTCATCACCGATCATAGTTGCCTTAGGTGGCTCCACAGTATGAGGAATCCTACAGGAAGGCTAGCGCGTTGGGCGCTAGCGCTACAAGGACAGGTTTTCGATATCGAGTATCGAAAAGGAGACCTCAACGTGGTGCCAGACGCTTTATCTGGGGCCTATGAGGAGGGGGTGGTAGAAGTGGGTGCCATGACGCATCAGCCGGAAACCGCCGATGCCTGGTACCTTCAAAGGTACAGAGAGGTATGCCAGGACCCACATTCTCAGCCTACCTGGAAGGTAGTGGGTGGGAGACTGTACCATTACCATCCAGCTGAGGAGAGCGAAGGATCCATCGACAACGAGGAAGCCTGGAAGCTTGTGGTTCCTGCCGAGAAGAGGCATCAAGTACTTGAGGAGGTACATGACGCGCCGGCAGCGGGACACCAGGGGAGAGAACGAACGTTCTCCCGGGCTAGGCACCTGTATTTCTGGCCGAAGATGTATGATCAGGTCAGAGAGTACGTGCGGAGTTGCCCGGTATGTCAGCAATGCAAGGCGGAACAACGGCCACCTTGCGGGCTGATGGGTCGTCGAGAGGTCTCGCGACCCTGGCAGGTGGTGGCCAGTGACATTACTGGCCCTTTCCCAAAGAGCTCGAGAGGGTTTGAATATATCTTGGTATTCATAGACCTGTTCACTCGGTGGGTGGAATGTGTACCCGTACGCAAGGCCAACGGAAGGACCATCGTACGGGAATTGCACGAGAGGGTGGTAACCAGGTTCGGCGCGCCCGAGATTTTTCTTTCGGACAACGGGACCGAATTTAAAAATCAAGAGGTCGATGCCTATTTGATGAAAAATGGCATCCGACGCGCCCTGACCCCAGTTTACCACCCGCAGGCGAACCCAACCGAGCGAGTGAACAGAACCCTCAAGGTCATGCTCATGTCGTACGTGGAGCGTGACCATAAGAGCTGGGATGAGCACCTGCCAGAGTTCAACTTTGCGTTGAACTCGGCAACTCACAGCGCGACAGGGTATAGCCCGGCCATGCTGGTCTTCGGTAGACAGCCCACTCCCCCCTCGACCTTCAAGAGGGCCCAGGATCAGTTGGCTCGGGAAGCTTCCGAGGGCCAAGAACAGATCGAATGGGGTGAGCACATGCGCCGGTTGCCCAACTTATGGGAACGCGCTGGCTCGAAGTCTAGGGAGGAGGCGGACCGTCAGGCGGTCTATTACAACCGGAAGAGACGTCAGGCCGACTTTAGGGTTGGGGACTGGGTGTGGAAGCGGAACCGCATCCTGTCTTCCGCAGCTCAGGGCGTTTCGGCGAAGTTGGCGCCGAAGTATGCTGGTCCCTATGTAATTCAGGAGGTATGTGGCACGAATACCTACCGCCTAGGTAACCAGCAGGAAGAGTTGCCCGAGCTAATCCACGCCAAGGACCTCAAGCCCTATCTCGGCCCCTTTTCGGATGAGGACAACGAGGAGCCAGGAGGCGGGGACTCAGCACCGTTGGACGAAGAGGAGGGCGTAGGCGACCCGCCAGCGAAGATCGAGGAATCCAGCGAGGATCCGATATGCGAGCGCGTCGCGAATGCAGCCCCCTCGAACGAGCGTGAGAAGCCCGCGGAGGCTCCTGAAGTACCGATCGAGGCGCCGGTTAAGCGGGGCCGAGGAAGGCCGCGCAAAAACCCCGTGGGCGAACCTCGAGAACCAGGTGGAGACGACCTGGATGGCAATGCGGTAAGGGGAAGGGGCAGACCACGTAAAACCGCTCAGCACGTGCGGAAGGTGGTACTGCCAGCTACCCCCGCAAATGGGCCATGTTCGCGAGGAGTGCGCCGGGGACCGGGACGTCCTCGTAGGCGATAGTGTCGGGCGTGACGCTGCGTAGGTTAGGTTAAGGGCTAAACCTGAGAAATCCCTTGACCCCACTTCTTCTCTTTTACAGATGGAGAGGAAGCTGGTCATCAGTGAGGAGGCCCTCGAGACGGCCACCCAGCTGCTACTCGACCTGGGGTTGGGCCCGGGCGCCGATCGGCTGATCGGCGACTTACGAAGATTTGTCCGGGCCCAGGTCGAGGCGACCGCTCGAGAGGGCCGCTCACGTCAGCGGGTGGATGACTTCCTCCGGGAAGGCATGAGGGCCCAAACCTCTAGGCCCCAAACCCGGGAAGTATCCACCCAGACCGACGGTCCATCCGAAGAGGGCCGTCGGTCTCAGTCCACGCGAGACCAGGGTACGCAGACCCAAGGGTCGAGCGCGTCCACGGTGGAGAGCTCGACCCAGTGCCCCGGGCCAAGGGAGGCCTGCGGCAGCCAGCACTGGGTCTGCACCCACCCACGAGTCCCCCAGCAGGTGGGTCTCGAGAATACCTGGAGGCACGTGAGGTTAGGCCTCCAGGAACTCGAGAACGCCTGGGAGTTTGTCGGGGAACTCCAGCGCCAGGTGCACGCCCACCTGGGGGAGTTCCTCGATTTCCGAGGCGCCCAGGAAATGCTGGGGGAGTGGGCTCCTGTAGTCCGGCGGCAGAGGGCCTACGGAGAGGCCCTCCAGCGCGTTGACCGGGGGCTGGAGTCCCCAGAGGCCGCGGGCCCGCCGGCAGTGTTGCCACCGGCGGCCCCGACGAGCAGGGATGCGGCCAGGGCTCCAGCCAGGCCCCCGACCAAGGCTCAACACAAGAGAGCGTCGGGGCCCCCCGGCGCCGGGCAGGAATTCGTGGTCCGCGTGGACGGGTCGGTTTCCGACCCTACCGTGGTGGTGCGAACCGTAGGGGGACGCACATCCGCCACGGTGGGCGGCGTTACTTTTATCGCCGCCCCGGCGTCAGCAGCCACGCCGCCCCAGCAGCCCGCAGGGAGCCAGGGCCAGGGAGCGGAGCCCAGCCTCGTCAGGCGACCGGGAAGAGGCTGCTACATCTGCGGCCACCCCGGCATCACCACCACATCAAAGTGCCCCAACAAGGCGGAGCACTGGCGCTACCCCAGGCACAAGGCGCCAGGGGGCTCCGGCCGGTGACGGGGGGGCATTGGTGGCCCGGGGTGGGCCAATAAAATGTATATACTGAGAATAGGATGTGTTGGTTTCTCTCCTTTTCCAATCCTATCCTTGGGGTCGCGAGTCAATTGGGTAGTTCGATCCGGTAGTTCGAAGCTAGGAGGGGGCTGCAACGATTGCCGAAAATCGTGTGACTCGCGCGAGGTTAACGAGCGGCTAAATGTAAGTAGCCGCGCTCGGTTCGCGAGAGAGAGAGCGCGTAAGGGGCATGACCGGGAGGGGAGGTAGCAACCGGCAGTACGACTGTGACACTCAGTCAATCCGTGCGCCTAACCTCCATCCGTTCGAGTTTTCTCGCTGTGTTAGCCATTGACAGTGTTCCTGGTGATATTGCGAACTTGCGTGGGTGAGTGCCAGCAGCAGCAGCAGCAGCAGCAGCAGCAGTAGCAGTGGTGACAACTGCAGTAGCAGCAGCAGCAACAGCAATAACAGCAGCACCAGTAGCAACAACAACAACAACAGTAACAGAAATCAAGTGGTGCAGCAAGGAGCGGAGCAGCTAATAACAGCGTGTTATTTGGATACGGTTGGCCACCGTATCCACGCCGTCGTTGCGGTAGGTGCACCTTCCTCTTTCTAATTGTTGTAACAATTTGGCGTGCGAATCCGCGCAGCGAGCGCGAAGAATTTGTTATTGCGTGCGAGCAGGTAGTTCGCGGGAATCGCGGTTTTCTTTCTCTCTCTCTCGATTAGCGTGTTGTCATTCGCGCGTGCGTGCGGAAGTCTCTCGGCATTCCCTCCGTGTAATTTATTTTACTGAATAAATTATTCCGTGGTTTCATTTAAACGAGTTTCCGTTATTGTGTTTAATCCTTTGTCCGGAGGTCGCGCCTAGCTTTGTTTACATTTCGTTCGAATTCGCCGGTAGCGTAGCACGGAGCTCGCTAACATAGGTAGAGGCGAACCGACGACTTGAGTTCCAGCGGCGGCCGCGCGAGCGCTACTAGCAAGAGCGACAGCGCCGCCAAGTGGCGAGTTGGGGGAACCCAACTCGTAATATCGAAGAGACTCTGCGCAGGCGCACTCCGAGGCAAGTTAGGTTGATGCGCATATCGCGCATAGATAGCAAGGCTTCGTATAGTTGAAATACGGGCACTTTTAGGAGATTATCGACTAAACGACAGCCTGTTACAATTTCTTTATTACGAATTAACTTTAGGTTTAAAAAAT
This sequence comes from Phymastichus coffea, assembly GCF_024137745.1. Classification (NCBI taxonomy): domain Eukaryota; kingdom Metazoa; phylum Arthropoda; class Insecta; order Hymenoptera; family Eulophidae; genus Phymastichus; species Phymastichus coffea. The sequence goes on along the minus strand of NW_026706812.1, from coordinate 939,422 downwards.
AATAACTATAATTATTACTGTTTTACACAGCTATATGTAATACAATGCAAATAATATTTTTGAAAAAACTGATACTATAACTGTTAGTATTAATTTCGAAAAAACAAAATAGTTAATAATTATTTATAATTTATTTTAGTCTCAAATCTTATATTTATAAGCCGTTATTAATTATTTTTATCTTCTTTGTATTTATAATGAAAAGAAAATAATAATTATTACATAAAATTTGTAATACTTGGGACATATTGTTATGCAATATGAATGTTATTCAAGAAATACAGTTATTTTTCACTATTTATATACGGTTAGCCCATATGTGGTTCGGTAAGGGTGGTTTATAAGGGTGGGGGTTAGATAGGTTAGGGGTAGGTGGATAAGAGGTATGTGATTCAGCTGGGATAACTCGCTTATGAGTAAAATTCAATTATTTCAAGAAATAACAAACGACTAAAGTTGCTTTGCTCAGGATTAGGTGAGTTAGCCTGTATGTGGTTCGGTAAGGGTGGTTTATGGGGGTTTGGTGGATTAGAGACAGGTTGGTTAATTGAGGTAACTCGCTCATGCATAGGATTAAATTATTTCAAGAAATAACAAACGACTAAACTTGTTTATCCCAGGGTTAGATGGATTAACCTGCTGATAGTTTGACGGGGGTGGTTTCTAGTGCGTGAAACACCCCTTATACATTTTTTTTTAAATCCGGAATCAAGTCAATTTAATTTTGGTATTTTCTCATTATCAGTGCTATTTTTAAATCACTCGAGCTGATTTACTATATTACATGTCGTAAAACAGTATAAAAAATAGTGTATTTACCCCTATTAAAAAGGGGGTTGCAACCCTTCCGTATAAATGTTGTCCTTAAAAGCGCCTTGTTATAAGAAATTTTTTAACGTTGAGTTTACTGAAAAATATTCATTTCATGCTGAGAAATATTAAAAAAACTGATTTTAGTGGTTGATTTTCATGGTGGTTCACCTCTTAAAAGCCCTTATGGGCCGATAAAAAAAACACGGATCTAATTTTTTTTCAGGTACTACAACATATCCCAAAATTATTCAAATCGGAGAGGTCGGGATGGGGTGGTTCCCTTGTAAGTTACAGACACGTTTAGTTCCCGGTGATCCAGGAATCAATTCTCTCGACGTAGCTTGCAAGCAATACGAATTGCGCAGTCGAAAAATCAAGAAAATATAAAGTCTAGAAATATTTCAGACAAAGTTTTAACTGAAAAAGCGCTCAATAGAGTCTTGGCTAACGATTTTATTTATGGTAATAAAGAAGCTGCTTACATTGTATTTAACGCCGTGAAATAAAAATCAAAGTTTGATATGGGTCTCAAGAAGAGAAAAAAGATCAAGCCGAAAGGACGCAACAAAACTAAAAAGTGAGTTAATTTGAAAAGTGTAATCAACGGCCTTATTCAAATGGTCCAAGGGTAGATGTGCGCGCAATGACATCAGTTCTGCTTTGATAAAAGCTCATATAACTGTTAAAAAAGCTGGTGAAAAAGCAAACATCAACGTTCCACGAATTTTACCAATAATAACTAAGATGGGTGGAGCTTTGTCCTTCTTTATAACATTTATTGCAGGCTTGAGTGCAACTGATGGTCTAGCTGACGGCGCTACTGGAATCGTAAAAGCTGTGAACGATGCAAAGTTTACAAAACAGCAATTGGAAGAGAACAAGAGACACAACAAAACGATGGAGACCATTACTCTGGGAGAAGGTCTGTATCTCAAACCTTATAAAGAAGACTATGGACTTTATCTCAAATATTATCTGAGATCATCTTAAAAAAAAAATTTCCAAACAAATCTACCGGATAGTGCCCTCACAAACACTAGCTTGATGAAGTATGCAAAAATTTTGAAAATACCAAATTTTTGCGGAGTCTTCATGAGAAATGATTTACCAAGTTCTGGACCATATTATCACGAATCAGCAATAGTTACTCATAATGACGTAGAAGGAACAGGGATGCACTAGGTAGCTAATCGGATAATCGGAAAAAACGTCACAGATTTTGATAACTTTGGAGATATATTGAGGCCACCTATTGATATAATAATTGATTTTGGTGATATTAAGATCAAATATAGTACGAAAAGATATTAAGATTTCAATACTTACGTATGGGGTCATCTTTGTTTACAGGTTTTGTGAGAGGGTATAAAAGGATTCGTTAACACTGACTTTCTCGAGTAATACTTCACTGTTTGAAGAGCACTATTTCTCTCCAATTGAACTATCACAGTAAAACTAATACAAGTTGGACTTAGTCGAGTTCCTAATGCTTAACTTGATACCTAATATTGACGTACATAATAATAAATTTTACGTCACAAAGCAAGTTATCAACATACTTGTTAGGACCTATAAGATCGACGACAGATAAATTTCTTCATAGAGCTGTGTAGCATATCGGCATTAATAATAATAATAATATAACGTTAAATTTAAAACCCAACAACACACCTTGCATTGTATAATCAAGTGTTCTGAACCTGTTGATTTTCGTCGGCAGAATTCTATTGTACAATGTGTATGATGTAAGTACTGAAAAATGCAAACCCACTATCAGTCGTCGACTGAAATTGAAAACGTTAACACGACGAACTCCAATCATCAATCGGCATCGGAAAGCGTAAAATTGAACACTTCAAAGCGTAATATTTCTAAAAAGTCTTGCGTTAAGAGTAGTTCCTGGTGAAAAATCAATTGCTTAATTTTCTTTGCTTTCAACGAAATAATAAAGAACATTCTAGAAATACAGTCACCTGTCGTCTTTGATGAATTTTTGGTTCATTACGAGATCCATGCTCATCAACCTTACATCAAATCATTATTCAGAAATAGTCACGAGATTCGTATATCAATTCAACATCAAGACTTGTCTCTTTTACCATCTTACAGCTCGTTTCATATTGTTGAACGATTGAGTAGCAAAAAGTATACTTTGTTAACGAATACTACTTTTATTAATAATGCCATTTGTTACATGTTTGAAGAAATTAAGTATGAGCTGAATGCTATAGAAATAGATAAATGTAAGAACATTGGTCTCACAACAGCTATGAAGAACTGGTATCTCTCACTTCAAGTCAAACTTTGATTGCCAGAAATGCCAGATGAATAAATATAGAACAAAAAGACGATAAAAAGATTAATGCGAATGGCGATTTAGATATTTTGATTTCTCTGAGCTTTATACTCGGATTCGCTGAGCACTATCGCAAAGTACTAGTGAATATGAAACATGAATTAATTCTCATACGATCAAGTACCGATGTAAATACGGTTTATCAATCGAAGAAGACCATCAATGACGTTGAAATTCACGAAGAATTGAAGATTGATGTGACACGTCTCGAATGGCTTATGCCGTATGTAACTGAATCGAATACAAAGAAAATACGTCTACTTGACTTTCTCAAAAGGGGAAAAAAATATTTCAATGTGTTTTCGTAGTTGGGAACTAATATATCTAGCATAAATATCTAGCACTGTTTGTAAATACATATCACAGCTGGATACCTAAAACGACAAATCAGTTGGAGAAACCACGCTACATCAAAATTAGCCTTCCAAACTAATCAAAACAATGAACTAAACTCTAATGCTGGCATATTTCATCCTTGTAATATCAGAAATGTAAAATTTTACCTCAATTCTCGGTGCTATTCATATGGCGATCTCCACATTGATTTCAGTGAAAACCAGTACGCAATATTGTACGATATGTATCTAAATTTTCGAAACGTATACTACCGTAAGATACCGAAACGATGCTCAAAAAAAACTCGAACATAAAAATTACATGCCACTCGTAGTGATTGACTGTTTAAAACAGAATGAGTCATTGAAGATTGCTCCAGTAGGTGCGCGCTTGGAGTTCGAAACCAGAGAAAATATTCTCGAAGGAACTACAGCATATTCTCTTATTCTACACGTTCACATCATTCAGTATAATCCGATAAACGGAGATGTGAAGAAACTTATTTAGGAGAAGGGAGGGGTATTAAATAATTGACTCATTGTTATTAAATAATTAACATGTATTTTTAAGATTATGTTAAATAAAATATATTTTTATCGATAAAAAAATTTATACAACATAAAATTTAGATGAAAAGAAAATGTTTATTTATTGTAGTTGAGGTGGTGTATAATGATGACATGTGTACATGTGATTATTTGTCCTTCTTTACGTTATTGAACTGCTGATAGAATTTCTGTCCAGGAAAATTATTAGTATTCCTTGAAAATTTGGAAATAGGATGTTTCCATGTCGATAATTGTTTGTTCTTTTTATCTGGGTCTTCCTGTGGAAGACGAGAGTATTTTACTTTAGGGTAGCGATCCATTTTATTGGAATACTGGTAATGAATGATTCGATGATTCTTGCGCTGTGCTATTTATAGTAGTTTACAATCACAAAGGCTACTAATAAAAGAAAGTAAGCAGGATTTTGTGTTGCATATTTTTTTCATCTTGGTCTTCACAGGTACTTGCATTTCTTTTATTAAACCATCTTTGGTAGGTGAGTCACGCACGTACACACACACGCTCACACACGTTGAACTGCAAAAAAATTCATTTTATACTAATTATAATAAATATATATATATAATAGCATTATTATTTTTATATATTAATGCTTTTGGGCCCTATACTAATCGTGTAGCTAATATACACGATAAGAACTGTCCGAGGTACTAGTGGCTGTGGCTCTAGCGGTACAGTATCTACTTGCGAATCTGGAGGACGCGGGATCGATCCCCCAATCTATCCATTCGTTTTTTTTCGATGAAAATTTACCTTGTTACGTCTAAAAAATGTAACATACACACACACACACACAATGAAATGAACACAGAACGCACGGGCACCAGCTCAGGGAGTACATCAACTTAGTAAGGTGGGGTAGCAGAGGTGATTTGACAGTGCCGAAGTCAAAATGCACAGGCATCAGCTCAGTAAGGGTTGGGGAGGAGGTGAGTTGATAGTACCGAAGTGAAAATGCACAGGTATCAGCTCTGTCAGCTGATAGCCTCCTGAGGTGAGACCTCTCTAGTTTACCTACTTATTTATACGTATTTATGCTTTCACAGAACGTTTGTTAAAGACTGCATAAAACTTCCTGAAAACGTTAGATTATTCGTGCCTTTTTCGTTAAAACAATTTTTGTTTAATATATCAATTATAAATTAATAAACGCCTTAATAAAATTTCAAGATAATAATACATAAATATAATCGTTTTTCTGAAGACTTTTCTTAACTAAAAATATCGATGAGTATCGTAGAGTATTAAAAAAATGAAGTAATTATTTGGAATAGAACCTGAAAAAGTGCACTTCAAGTTGCATTAATGATTTTGAAGAAATGCGTCAAGATTTTTAGCAAACGAAACCGAACAGAAACAGCGCCGGTGGACTTCCCCACTACTCCGCCGCGACGAAAAACACGAATAATTTAACGTTTTTACAAAAGGGTCTAGCCGGAAAAGATGGTCAAAACTGCCTTTGAGCCATCGGATAAAGTAACTCTGCCATTATATTTGATATGAACAGAAACTCTTTTTTCCACATTTTCAGACCCCTAGACTAAGGTGGGGTACAATGGTACACCTATTTTGTGTTTTTTAAAGATATCTCGTTCAAATTTTGAGATAGAAATAAATTTTCTTTTTGGTTTTGTAGGGTTTTTCAAGTTCTTCAAAACTGTCTAGTCGAAAAAATTTTTGACGCCAAAATTATATAATTAAAAAACCTTACATGTAAATGAAGTTCTATTATAATTGTATGAGCGCCTATTCTGAAATAATCAAATACACTTGTAGTCTTCTCGATTTCAGATCAACCTAATCCCACAATTTTTTAAAGCCTAAGACTCGTAATTGAAAAAAGCGATAAGTCGAGGCGCTGTCAGCACCTCCGCGGAGCGCCAGGTGTTCGTGTGATGCCGGCGAGTGCTCGTGCTCGCTTCTCTCAACAGTTTGAAGCTCCGTCGGAACTAAACTAATAGGATCACAAAAAATATCTTCGAGATAAAGAGATATAAGTGGTGGGACTTTGATTATTTCGGAAAAGGCGCTCATACAATTATAAAAGAACTTCACTTACAGGTAAGTTTATTTAATTACATAATTGTATTGCGCACCTCTTTCTCATGATCAAATACACTTGTAGCTGTTTGAAGCAGTTGCGACGTAAATAGATATCAAACGTCCTTGGTTATCAACGTTTTATTTGGTAGAAAAACAATATAAAAATAAATAAGTTACAGGCTTTTAATCATTAAGAATAGCATTAGAAAACGCGTTTTTTGTGACAGTAATTTCGCGATCATAGAATCTAGCGAATGTATTTGACGTTTTCATCCAATCGACTGTTTTTCGCAAGGTATCTATGTCAACACCTTTTATTTTAGCTGTATATGTTGATGCGTGTCGCGTAGAATGAGCAGTAAAGATGTTAGTATCCAAACTGCTCTTGGATAAAATATATTTAACCCAATGACCTAGGGTTTCGGCTATTACTGACTTGAACGGTTTCTTATTAGTTAAAGAAAGAAATTTTCAGTTATTTCGCCTTTGAATTGTTTTTTCCTTATAAGTTTTGAGGGTGATGCTACGTATATTTTCTCATTATCGTGATAAAAGGGTAAAATCAAAACCGGTTGTTTTTTGTTACGGCCCAAAGTTATGATACGCATAGGGATCTTGTGACAGGGTTATAGCGATGTTCGCTAGCCCTGTGTGCGGCACTCTCCTTGCGCGAGCGCAGCGACCGAGTGTACGCTATATAGCGACTACATACTTGTGTCGTTGTAGGATCTGGAGAGAGGAGCGCGACGATAGGCGAGGTGTCGCTGTGAGTGCGAGTGAGAGCAAGAAGAGCGAGAGAGGGTGAGAGAGCGATTTTGACTGATTTTTGACGGCGAGAGAAGTAGGAGCGCGGCGGCGCGAGGCTTAGAAAATTAAGAGAGAGGAAGGGCTGTTAGGCGCGAGCTCTCGCGTAATTAGGAGACAAGATTTCGGCGGGAAAGGAACTACTCCCATCAGTGCGACTGCCACGTTTGCCAGGAGAACAAGTTGTTCGAAGCTGAGCACTGGCTGCAAGCAGCGACCATTCGCCGTCCACGAGGCAAAGGCCGTGCTGCGGCCCTTCCTGCAGCAACCTCAATTGTCGCCAGGGCACCGTTTCCTGCGGGTCTACGCTTTTGCCGGCGTCGCCTCTCTACCGACGGACTGTCAGCATTCGGTGGGTCTAAGGCCAGTTTGTCTCTCTCGCGCCAGCTTTCGCTCAATTACAGACGTTGGCGTATTTTGAGAAATTCATCGCGCACGCTGAGCGAACTCTGGTCGCGGAAAGGCTGAGCGAGCACGCTCACCGCGGTGATTAGATCTTGTAGCGATATTTGTGAAAAGGCGTCAATAAATGAGATCGCCATATATAGTATAAGTGAATTAAAGTGTCCGATTATTTGTTTCAACCTCCCAAATCAGAGCGAACTTCGGCCTGTGAAAGTCGGCGCCGGCTTTCTTCACCGAGAAAGAACCCAGAAAAATTAGCAGAGATCAGCCCAAGGCGCACGGTGGCTGTCCCCTCTCGCAATCTTTATATGAATTGCATCTTCATTTTGTTCGATATTTTCTATTTCGATTAAAAAAAAGGTTTGCATTCGATGTCCTGTAGTGAGGGCAAGAAGAGTGATAAGTTTTCTACTTAAATCTTGTATGGATACATCGGGATTACTAGGTAGTGATGATAAATAATCGTGTTGGACCCAAAGTCGTGTCATATTTTGGAACTGACGGTCTTAAGTTTTGTAAACCTTGGAAAAAACGCTTTACGCTGTCATGCTGAGTTATTTCGCGACCAGAGGAGAAATGGCTGATCTATAGCAATTTATGGTTGATGAAGAGAGTTTACACTCAAACAACTTTAATAAGAAAATTAATAAATGTGGAACCGAAATAGCGAACTGATCAACGTGATTTTTTAAGTAGTACTTCCACCATTTTTTGAAACAGCCTTCATATTGCTTATACGAAGACTCAGAAATAGACACGAGCAAAATATTTATTGCCACCTGCGGAGTTTCTCTGTCTCGTAGGCTTTCCTGATAAGATTCCGACCACTAGGGTAATCTTGTTCCAAAATTGATCTGTATCCCTGTTAGCAAAAAATACGTTACTTTTAGCTTTAATCTTAATATATTTAGAAACAAGCAGGTTTTAGAACAATGGGTACCACGGCTGTATTGGCCCATCCGGTACGACCATTATTTTTCCGCTCGCTCATCTCTAATTTTTTGTAAACATTTTAAAATAATCGAGCAAGGGGGAAAGGCGTAGAAAAAAAATCTTTTCCAGTCTAATGTAAAAGCATCGATAGCAGCACACTCTGGGACTCGTGTCCATGACACATATTTTGAACATTTTGTATTTACACGTGTTGCAAAGAAATCAATTTGGAGTGTATCAAATTTTTCGATAATACGATAAAATATTTGGTTGGACAGTTCGACCTCAGTTATTGATTCTGTTTTATATAACTCGAAATCAGCTTCGATATTATCCTTTGAAGTTATGTATGTAGCAAAAATCCAAATTAGCCTTTTCTCGCACCAAGACCAAATTTGCCGAGTAATATTATTTAAGTTGTCGAACTGTACATCACCCATTTTATTTATATACGCGATAGAAGTGGTATTGTTAATATGTAGGAGTATTTGGCAATGATTATATTCTTTTGCAAATATTTTAAGCCCGAGAAAAGCCCCTAGTAATTCTACGTAATTGATATTGTATAACTTTTCATTTTCTTTGCAATGACCGGAAACTCTTTTTCCTTTACGTAAGATGCCTCAACCTGTCAAGGAAGCATCGCTACAGATTTCGAGATTAAAAGATTTGGTTCTAATCGGCTGACTTGGGATGAAGGCTCAAGATGTCCACCATTTTAATTTATTTAATGATTCTTTTGAAATTGCCATTTTTGTATTGTAATTGTCATTACTATTTAATAACGCTAAGTATTTCTGTCTCTCACAAATCTTCGTGTGACTCAGTCCGTAATTTACCGCGGCACAACACGATATTAAGAAACTGAGAATTTCTGCAATTTTTCTTATTGAGATTATTTGAGATACATAGAGGTTTTTTTAAAATAGGATTTAATGTATGTTATCTTTTCCATTGGAAGTTCTGCTGACATATAAATTGAGTCATAAATAAAGCCGAGAAATTTACAACGTTGACACGCTTTATCATACAACTAGATGAACTTTCATATTTTATGCAAAAAAATACATTGAAAACATGTATAATATTATTTAAAATAACTTCATGCAGGATAACCCGGCTGACCGGGGTCTTCTACGCATTAGAAACTGCACATTCCACAGTAGGGTGGTTCTTAATTTTTTTTTTCTTAGTAGACCTTAGGTCCGGGTTAAAATGGCTTCTAGGTACTCTAAAAACTCTGCGCAAATAGTTTTTAATTTTTTTTTATTGTACTAACAGGTGTCTCAAAGCACCTGAAGTTTCCTATTGATTTTATATGGGAAAAACGAGTTAACCGGTTTACCCTTCCAAAACCTAGTCTAATTTTCGGATTTTTAATTTTGAAACCATGTATAATGTTTAATCTTGTGTATTTTGAGTCGCCAAATCGAATGGCACTATTAGTTTTTGTCTAAAATGCGATTAAAAAATCTTATAAGCGAAAATTATCAAAAAAATGGAAAAATCAGTGAAAAAAAGACAATTAACTGGTTTGTAATGTTTGTAACCAGTCAGTTATGTTTTTAGAAATACATATTTCCATGTATTTGGAGCTGCCAATCGAATGGTATCATTAATTTCCTGATAGCTAAGCGGAATATTAAAGTTATAGGCAAATATCGGTGAAAAACTTGGAAAATCACCGGAAAACGGCAAATTACTTGCATACAATGTTTATATCCGGCAATATATCAGAAATTTCTTCGCGCTCACATCAATTTCTATATATTTAAAGTCGCTAAAATGAAGAGTACGAGTATGTTTTTGTCAGTATAGCCACATTATTTAGTTGTAAACCAAAATCCTTAAAAAACCCGCGCAAAGAAAAGGAATAAGAATCGTATACTTTTGATGAACATAATTATCAAATTTTTCCAGAGTAGTTCATATATTTTTTGACACAAGAAAAAAAAACAACGACTTATTTCTAACATTTTTTAACTATAAAATTCAAATTGTAGTAAGTACACGTATAAATTTTCACTGTCGGTGGGACACCACCTGACTCCAGTATCCTAAGTTACTGAGGCGATGTCCCGCGGCCGTATACGCGTCGTATTCCGCGTATACGGTTCGCTGGAGGGTGTTGAGGGTGGCCCAGCCTTGCTCGACCTCCCTCAAACCCTCCACGATTTCTTCCCAGGTCCTTTCGCCAGGTGTGGACGCCTGGCTGGTGAACCTGGGGTGCCAGGTCGCATCGCTGAAGGCCGTCTCCACAGTCTGCGTCCCGATGGAGATTGGTGGGGCTCGCATCGGGATCACAGCTGTTGTGGCTCCCGGTAAGTGGGGTGTCTCGGCGCGCGTGATCCCGGGCGTCGTCGACGGGTTTGAGGCGGCTTCTTCATAGGGGAGCTCTTCGATTAGCACGGACGTCGAGCTCGCGCCCGTGCTTGCTCCTCTTCGTGCGTCTTCTGTCCTAGTAGGTGCAGGGCGGCGTGTATGACGCCTTCGACGGCGGGGCCCAATTCCAACCCGATGAGGGCGGCCGCCGCCTGCTCGAATTGCTCGAGCGTGAACTGCATCCTGTAATAATCCAGTACGTTAGTATCCCGAATATTTTTCTCGGATATCGAACGTGGGTACCTTTTGGGCTGCCCAGGGCCTTCGTCGCCGAGGTCGAAGGTGGGGTACTTGGCGTCGGTCTCCCAGGTCCTTCGATCGCCGTGTATCATGCATCCACGGTCGGCGTTCTCGGTGGTCTGCCCCTCTTCCTTTTCCCGACGATGGGAGGAGGGGCTCGAGTAGTTCGTCGATGTTGTGTAGTGTGTGTGGTTAGCGCGTACTTGCGAGATCTCCCTCGTGGGCGCTTCACCGCGTTAGTAGAAGAGATGTTTAGCGGGACTTGGTTAGGGAGATTAAGACGGGTTTGACGAGGTGAGCTCGGAGTTGTTGCGTCGTTAATTCGGAGAGTGTTGTTCGCAATGTCGGTGCGCCCGTTTCCGCGCATCGGCGCGTCGCTCGCATTAGGCGGGACGCATGTCGCCTTAGTTCCCTCGATGGTAGAAATCCCGTCGCCATCTTGTCGTCTGGTTCCGTTGTGGGTAATCAACAAATCAAGGTATGTGGCCTTAGGCTTACAGAAGACACTCTTCTCTCGATCAATCGAGAGGCCAGCCCTATACAACCTACCCAACTCGGTTTTAAGATGATGTGGGTGATCTCCGAATTTGGACGATACTATTATGATATCGTCCAAACAGGCGAAGGAGAAACCGCCAAGTTCGGGTCTGATCACGCTATCTATTAATAGTTGGAAGGTGTGGTTGGCGCACAAGGGACCGAATGGTACTCTTACGAACCGGAGGTGTCCCAGTCTGGGCACGGTGAAAACAGTGAAATGTCGATGTTCGGTCTTGAACCGAATCTCGTGTTCAATGCCTGTTGCTCGTCCCAGTATCACGGGGGCCTGCGGTAAGGCCTCGCCGATGGTCCTCTGCAATATCGCCTGTTGAGAGGCGGTTACCTCGGCTAGCCCGATAGTAGCTAATCTCGGACCAGCCTCCAAACTAGCTACTTCTAGTTTCATCTTGGCTTGTGATTTCTTGAGCAGTAATGTATCATCATCCGGATCCAGTACTGCTCTAAACAACCTAATAAAGTTCACTCCTAAGATACATTCATCGACTAGGGTAGGGAAGATAGCTACTCTCGTCGGCATCGTCATTTTCCAACGGTGAACGGCAGCATAGCGTGACCAACGATCGTTAACTTACGACGGTCTGGTAGTTCAGGGTCAATGTTTTTTTTTAAATGGGAACCCCCATTTTTTATCATGGATTCGGATTCCTCGTCAAATTCTACGTTCAGATAACATAACATGTGTGGGGTTGGGGTGACTCCCATCCTCAAATAACCCCTCCAAAAGTCATTTTAAGGATAACGTTGTTTTAACCTTGATGTTTACTACGGATTCACATTCTACGTTAAATTCTACGTCCAGATGATGTTTAACGTACTGGGTCCCGATGTCCCCCCCTATTAACCGCAACCCCGCCCCCTGAAAGGTCGTTTAAAGGTTATCGTTATTTTTTAATGGTAACTTCTATTTTTATCACGGGTTTGGAATCCTTGTCTAATTCTACGTTCAGGTAACCTAACATGTCTGGAGTCCGGGTGACCTCCACCCTTGAATCCACCCCAAAGACATTTATTTGAATGGTAATCCCGATTTTCACTGTGGATTCAGATTCTTCGTTAAATTCTACGTTCTGCTATGATGGCACAAGTGTGGGTCCCTATGACCTCTCCCCCCCCCCCCTCCCGAGGTCATTATACGGTTGACGGTATTTTCCAAAAAAAGACCTCTTATTTTGTTCACCAGGCTTGCAGTCCTCAATTCCTTGATCCTTTAGCTCTATTACCCTAAATCCTTATACCCTACCCCCAATTCCTCTACTCCCTAACTCAATAACCTACAAGGATAAGCCCAGAACGTTAATTCTCAAAGTCCTTGATCTCAAATTTCTTAATCCCGGAGCCCTGGTGTTTACTGTAGGGTATATTGGGTACAACGGTTTTCAAGATACTTACGGCCGATTTGAGACGATTAAGTTGTCTAAAATATTTTTCACTTGCTTTTACTTGAGTGAGAAGTAAGTAAAGAGAAAAAAAATTATAAGTAATTACAATTTTGTTATGTGAGAAATTTTTATATTACTATTGTTTACTGCAGAGTTCATTGTACACTACCATTCTGAACATGGTTGACTACACTCCTGCTGAAATCGTTGATATGTTGTTGGTTTTGGGAGAGTGTCAGGGAAATTATAACGTAGCTGAAAGACTTTATGCAGAAAGATACCAAAATAGACGTCACCCTAACGCCAATACTATTAGGACTCTAAAATTACGCGCACAAGGTGGAAATTTGCGTCGCCAACGCCAACACAATGACTATGGTAGAAATGACTTTAGAGTTTTGGTCATACTAGCACATGTACATATGAATCCTCACATAAGTTCGCGTCAAATATCCAGGGAAAGCCGTATTCCAAGAACCACAGTTCTTCGGATTTTACGAGTCATGAAATATCACCCGTATCATATTACACTCACATAAGCTTTAACTCCTAAAGATATGTTAGAACGTACTCGTTTTTGCCAATGGGCCTTGCAAATGCTTGAGTTGGATCCAAACTTTTTCCAATTCGTACTTTTTTCCGATGAAGCATCATTCAAAAGTAATGGTAAATTGAATCGGCATAACTGCCACTATTGGTCAAATGAAAACCCTCACTGGTATCGACCGATAGATCATCAACATCGATGGAGTATCAATGTCTGGTGTGGAATTGTGAATGGTCACTTGATTGGACCTTATTTCTTTGATGGAAACGTAACTGGACAAATTTTCTTGGAGTTTCACCGCAATCATTTGCCTAGATTACTAGAAAATGTGGATCTAGCTACTAGACAGAGAATGTGGATACAACTAGATGGAGCACCACCACATTTTTCTGAAAATCGCGAAAACGTGGTGCGCAGTCGCAAAGAGCGACAAGGAAAGCGGTAAAGGACGAGGTTCAAAATGAATGGTAGCAACTATCTAGCAGGCATAAAATATAATAGCAGCAAAAGTGTGATTACAATAAGCGGTACAAGTGACGTAGGCGATAGTATCGTTTCGTGGGGAGAGAGAGAGAGAGAGCAGCAAGCTAAAGTAGAGAGAGAGGGGGAAGTCGCAGGTACTTACAAGGACGGCGTGGTCTCCCGACTTGGCTAAAGCGGTGGTTAACGCTACGAAGACGGTGTATGTCGCAGCGGACGAGCTCGTCGGTGACAACGATGCCGGCGGGAACCTCACAAAAGGCACTCGACGCAGTCTGTTCGCGGAACACAAACGCACCACACGTCGGCAAAGTCTCGGTCGCGCTCGCCTCTCTCTGCGCAATACGGAAATACTCTCGGCAGCGGTAACTGCGTCTTCTCGACGAAGGCGGGACACGAGGTAGCAGCAATACAAAGCAGTAACGAGCGAAAAACTCTAGCAGTCCCTGTCTCCACGTGTGTCGCTCAGCGTGGTCAACCCTAATCTGCCGCTTCTCCACGGTGACGCCTATGTGTGTCACGAAAAGTCGGCGGCGCGCGGTCCTTCGCGAATCGCGGCCTGTCCGTCGCGTATTCTTCTCTCTCTCTTGCTCTCTCTCATGCGACTGACCATGATCGGCTGCCTCCTCTCTCCCGCTATAGTCGGCTACGCTAGTGGCAGCAGACGTATTTACAAAGTGAAACATATACATAAAATATATACGTAATATAATTATAAGAGGGAAAGAGAGACATAACGAGGGTCAGTCGCACTCGTTATACTCGATAATATCCTCAGAAATGGAATGGTCGCCGTGGGCCAGTCGCATGGCCAGCTCGTTCGCCAGATATGACATCACCCGATTTCTATCTGTGGGGATATCTAAAAACGTAGTTTACCAAGTAGCACCAACCACAAGAGAGGATATGATGCAGCGGATCCAACAGGCGTGTGCTGCTATACCCAGAAATATTTTGTTGAGCACAGTGAGACAATTTCAGAGAAGACTTCATTTGTGCATTGCTGCTAATGGAAGAAATTCTGAACATTTACTAAATAGCTAAATAAAGTAATCACACACACACACACAAACACACGCACGCACACACGCACGCACGCACGCAAGCACACACACACACACACATGTCCCAGGGAATCGCCGTGAGCTTTGCTGCGTCGATGACGGGTATTGGCGCACTCGGGATCCCGAGCAAAGGTGGTATTTTCGAGACTGCGTTATGGAAGAGTGTAAAAGCAAACCGTGTTCATACCTCAAAGGTCAGAACGGCGCAAATGGTTTCCCACCGTGTCGATGGGCGGTTGATCAAAGAAATGCCTTATCCTGTCTAGGTAGGCGGACTAGATGGACCCTCAAGGCCTAGCCGTGTCTCGTGGGAATAAAAACGTCGTCTTCAATCAAAAACCCAAACCCTTTAAATTAAAATTTAGATACACAGCCTAGTTCACAGCAGTCGCTAGGATCCGGGAGAGGTGATGGTACGCACAACAACAACCCAGCACACTAGTAGGAAACATAGCGAGTGTCGCAATGGAGAATGCTTCAGGAGTGCTAGGGAAATTTAGAAAAAAGAATACACACACGCACACGCACAAACATATACACACACGGTGGAAGGGGAAAGAATAAAAATCGTGGTTGCCATTCAACTAACAACGTTAACCTTCAAATGACCTTTGGGTGGGTTACCCCGCACACACACATGTCACGTTATCTTAACGTAGAATTAGACGAGGAATCCAAACGCATAATAAAAATAGGAGTTACCATTAAAAAATAACGATCACCTTTAAACAACTTTTCAAGGGGCGGGGGTTAATGGGGGGGGGGGGTCATCGGGACCCCTAACGTTAAACATTATCTGGACGCAGAATCTAACTAAGAATCTGAATTCGCAGTGAAAATCGGGATTACCATTTAAAAAAATGTCTTTGGGGGGGATTCAAGGGTGGGGGTCACGCCGTCCCCAGACATGTTAGGTTACCTGAACGTAGAATTAGACAAGGAATCCGAATCCATGATAAAAAAATGGGGATTCCCATTTAAAAAAAAACATTGACCTTGAGATGACCTTGACGGGACATGACCAAGGTCGAATTCAAGGTTACCAAAAGATGTCCCCTTAATATTGAGCAACTTTTATCTAAACCTTTTTTTTATATAACGCTTAGGAACGGAGTAATTTGAGGACCTCGATTGAAATGGACCACCCTGTATTTTTTTATAATTGAAATACCAAAATTCATTGTGAAAGTTTGTATATTGCATCAACGTAAATTCTTAGGCTGATATTATTGATAATATAATGTTTTTAATATTCATCAATTCTTTTTGTCTCAGTTATAAATTCAAATGAGATATAATGATATCTTTTTAGGATGAGTAATTTTACAGTACAACAGTTGTTCGATTGCACAGGATAATAAATTATATAAAATAAGTCGAGTATGTTAATAATAAGTTAGTAAGTTTCTTGGTTGTACCTACAGTATTATTTTTATATCATTTGAATTTTATACCATTTGATTTGAGATCACAATTGAACTTACTTTAAAAATTCAACATTATGGTAGAAATTATCAATCAGATAAAGTCTTGAGTTAAATAAGAATGACAATTTTTTTATTTTATAACGAATTAAAAAAATCTGTTACAAATCTTTCAAAAGTGATGTAAAATTATCTTAATTGAAAGTATATAAGAAAACGAACTCAATTAATTTTTAAAAGTACTTTCCATTATATGAGCTTTGAATGAATCTATTTCAGCTTTTTTCAAAATGTCACCATGCATAAATTACAATGTGTCACATATATCGGCTGCTCGCGCAGCCAACACCATCAAATGTTTAAATTCGTCCAGCGTTGGCGGACTTCCATGAGCGTAGCGACGGCAGCACTGTCTGGATAAGTCCGCTTTGTTCATGAGCGAGTTCGTCACAATTGTCAGTAGCAACCGGCCTTCCAAGCGCCAAGCACGTGAATTTCAATAGTCAACGTGTTTCCAGGAAATAAGACGTAAAAAAACGTATTGCGTAACCGGGTTTATTCCTTTTCGATAACTTCTGTCCATTTTCTGCCGTTCAAGGAAAGGTGTGCTGAGTGCTGAGTGCTAAGTGTGTGTATGTGGGCAATTGTGCCTGGCTGTTACAGCCTTCTTCTCGTGCGTAAGCGGCTGAATATCCGACACATGATACATTCACCCTCTCGGGTATCATCGCCTTGCGGCATTTAAGCAGTCTCATACGAGCTTCTGGTGATTACCCTCTCGGGTATCATCGCCCTTGCGGCATTCAAGGGAGTCTCACACGAGCTTCTGTGAGGTCAAATTCCTCAAATCCTTTTGTGCGTGCGAGTCAGCTCATTTCTCGAACGAGCACCGTGCGGTCGTGCGAATTCCGGCGCCACGTGTTAACGATCAATCAAAAAATTTGTTCTTGTTTTCTCATTACGATTAAGTGCGTGCGATTCAATTTAACTTTAATTTATCTATCCATAAATTTGAGTTTTTTTTATGCCTCTAGGCTTTTTTCCTAAAGCGTGTTTTCATTAAAAACCTCTAACTAATTATCATTCAATCAGTCTAAAATTCAAACTAATAGTAAAAAAACGAATTTCACACATGTATGCCACCTAGGACATGATGTGTTAGATGACAAACAATAATGTGAATACTAAGAAATGTATTAAAAAAGATATATAAAAAGTTATAAAAAATGACGTATGTGTTAGAATACAGTTTTCATAGATTTTTTTTTCACAATCATCGTACAAGAATCTATTCTTTAATTATTTACAAGATAAACTGGTTATTTTTAAAATTCCATTCAGTTTAAAATTGAAAGTTTTTTATTAATATTTCACATTGCTAAAATATATATTTTTGTTGCAAAGAGAAATATTGTTCGTTCAACTGTAATTTATAGGTCGAAAATATATGAAATTGTCATATTGGATTGTATTAACGTTTTTCTTCATCTACATTCTTGAAGTAAGTAATAGATTCTTTTTCTTTCATATGTGAATCAGTATGGTTCTGAACAAGTGTCTGTGTTGCGGTTTATCAGAAAAGAAGATAGTCGAAAGCAAAAAAAGTTGGTACAGATAAAGAAGCTGTTGTTTTGGCCGACTATTTTGCTACAGATGTTGCAGTTAGAAATATTGCAAGTGCAGCCGTTTCGTATGTTTAGCAAAATCGAAACATCGTAAACTTGAAGAACCGAAAAACATGGTAAGTATGCTACAATCCGACGGTCAAAAATCTGCTTCATCTTCAGATCCACCATCACAGCCTTCTCCAAGTCATAGTCCATTACAAAAACACGTTACTGTTAAAGAAACTATAGAATGAATTTGTAGAAGAGTGGTATTTACGAAAGATTATGGTTGCCTATGTCAATGCAAATCAGGAATTATCAATGTTCCTTTTGAAGTGCGACGTCAAGCTTTCGTTAAAAGGAAAATATCCAGGAAGGTAATCGATGCTGTCACAAACAGTTAATAAAGAGACGGTTTTATGTAAAAGATTTGAATAGTTTAAAAATATATTCGAATATATTATATTCGAATAGCAACAACTGTAGATATTACTAAGTTACTCAAATCTATAAGTATCAAATCAGATAGAGAATTACACGATAGAATCGGTGAGTTTTCTATATCTCAAGACGAAATTCGCGCGTTTACAGGATTATGCTGAAAACAAAATTGAAAGATATGATGGTTTCTTTAAGAAATACAGATAATTGGCCTGTTATACAAGCTATTGCTGTGTTTCTATTCAGAATGCGAACAGGTAATTTAAATGAGATGATCTGCTCTATTCTTGGACTTGAACGTCATCAGTAAGTTTTTAAATTTTTAAAGTATATTTTGGAGTCAATTGATAATGATGTCTTACCGTCGCGCTTTGGTTTAAAGGCCATCAATAGAGAAGACTTAATTCGTAATCATTCAACAATTCTTCTCGAAAAACTTTACTGTGAAACTGATAATCATCTTGCACTTGTTGTTGACGGTATTTCTTTGAAACATCAGAAAAGCTGTGATAACGAATATCAACGAAGATCTTACACAGGGCATAAAATTTCCTCTCTATAAGCTGCTTACCATATGTACTAGAATGGTCTTGCTGTTGAAGTATTGGTGCCGTATTTTGCTAAAGAAAATGGCGCGAAAATTTTCATAAGATTTTGCATTCCAATAACAGTGATCTGAAGAAGTTAATGTGTAAAAAAGATGATGTTTTCATACTTGATCGGGGCTTTCAGGATATAAAATCGCAGTTAGAAAATGATGGACATCGCGTTCTTATGCCAGCTTTGATAAGCAAAAATGAGAAACAGATGTCAGCTGAAAATGCAAACTAATCTCGGCTTGTTACAATACTTCGTTAAATAGTTGAAGCTATACATGGTAATGTAGCTCAAAAATAAGTTTTTTCATCATCAATTGGACAATCGCATTAATTTGTAGTCGGTCTGTACTGCGGAATAATTTGTTATTTAATAAATCAATTTGGAAAACGACTAGTCATCACTCCTTCTTCAGATAATGAGATATTACGATATCTACTTGAAAAAAATTCTAAAGAAAATATCATAGCTGTAGAAATTAAAGTCGGCAAAAGAATATAAGCACTATATGTTTCAAGCTAACTTGTGGGGGATCCAGGTGGCTTGAAACATACATAGGGGTTAGCGCATGCGCGCGTGCGGTACGCACGCATTATGGGTGGTCAGGGAGTGGGTGGTGCCTCCCACCGACCTCCCGGAGTGGTTCCTTGACCTAGTTGTGATCCCCCGCCCCCCTCCAGCCCCCCCTTATTAGTAAATAATATAATAATAAATATTATTACATAGACTGTCAAGATAGATTTCTCCTGTAGAGGTTGTAAAGGTAGGACGCTATAGAAGTTGATAGAGCGCTTGACAAGCTATATGTTGGTTAGGTGAGGGTCCTCGGAGAGGAGGCAGCGTCTCTAGCTTTCTAAGTTATATGCTGGCTAGGCGCGTACACTGTATAGCGTGGATGCTGCTCTCTCTCATTTCTTAGAGTTGTAACAGGGCTCATAGCGATATTCGCTGGCCCTGTGCGCGGCATTCTCCTCGCACGAATGCGTCGGCCGAACGTGGCTATGGCAACATGTGCTCGTGTCGTTACAGGGCCTGGAGAGGGGAGGACGCAAGGAAAAGCAAGAAGAGCGAAGGAGAGGGCAAGAGAGAAAGAAGGGCGAGCGAGAGCGTAGAGAGCGCGTCTCGTGCCACGAAAAGTGGAGCGAAAAGAAAGAAAAGAAAGTGAGCAGGAGTGGACTGGCAGAACAGCCTAGGCCATTAACTAATAAGATCACAAGAACTATTTGTTAGACCGACGGTGCGCACCGGCTGTGACTAGTTAGTCTAATGACCAGTGAGGATCAAGTCTTTCTGTCTGTGGGGTACTCGGCTGCTTCCTGTAGCCCCCTTCGTCTACCACCATTCAGCAATTAAGGAGTCGGGGACGCGTGCTAGTGATTAGCAGATCGTTCTCGGTGGTTCTATAAGCTCCACTGCTAGCGAGGCTACGCTACAGGCGATGGCAGTTCTCAACCAGCGGATCGCGGAAGGAGTCATCCGGTGGGTCGCACTAAGTATTTCCCCGCTAATTCTCTCCCGCATCAGCTCTCGCCCGGTGCAATGCCACGGTCTTGTATCTGTCGCGTTGAGATAGTCGAGCGAATGCACTTCTAGATTTCTGCCTGTTTATCGCGTCTAAATTCGAGCGTGTGCGCTCACCATTGTTATATTAGGTATAGTTTCCGTTATTGTTGTATCGGTGATGTTGGTATAATAAAGAGTTTGCCCTTTATTAATAATACCGATACCGTGGTGCCTGTGTCAGTGTTTACTTCCTTCACCTTTGCCGTCATCGCGCCGGCTCCCTTCACTGGAATAGAGCCCATTTTAAATCGCAAGGATACAGCATCGGCGTAACAAGCTGCGGAATAGTTTCCCCTTTGCAGAGTTCATGGCTTTTAAGTTCATATAAAACGTATATCGACTTAATAACTAGTTTAGTTGATAACCGTAGTGTTAAACTGTTATAAACATTCAAATTCTCTTTTATTGCAATTTAGGTATGAACGTAAATTAGCATTAAGTACGTTATTCGTTTGATAGATTAAAATTCGTTTCTATATACATAAGGTATAATTTCTCCTTAGTATGTATATTAATTGTAACATGGTGTTTTGCCGACTAACAATCACCATGGTACTCGACGTAAAATAAATTACAAGTTACGATAATTAATTTATCAGATTATTGGGCGCCAGGCACTATTACTAATTAATTAGGCATAATTAATTCTTCAGGGGAGTGCCACCCTGAATAATAATGATTGGCGTTAAGAATTTTAGCTAATACTGTAAGTAATTTTATATAGAGCAGTCTAATATTTCGTCAGGCTAATCCCCTTGAACTAAGAAGCTAACAAAATATTATTCGCGAGTCAATAAGTGTATAGATTTGTTTATCCGCGATACTTATCAGCGGCTAAGCTCATTTTGATGCTGGGATTTGAATAATATCCAAGGTTGGGTAGACAGAGGAAGTAAGTTATTGGAATAAGTAAAATAATTGGAGTGGTATAAAATTGAGCCGATTTATTAAATAATACTTTATGAAATTATCTCGTGCAAAATTAATGACCATCGAAATAACCGTTAGGTTAGGCACTTATAATGTGAAATTTGCAAAAGTCTGGGTATAACAGTAAGTTGTGCGGTACTCACTCTAATTTTATATAAAACTGGTACAATTGCTCAAAATAATCCCTTATCGCCAGTAATGCATGTCCCATAAAGTAACGTGACAATTAGTCTAGAATTTAGGCACGGTGAGCACGAGCAAGCTATGGTGCACATACACTTGGACTTTGAGGAAGTCACGGGGAAGAGACCTGCAAAATGATTCAAAGAAACAAAACTATACGTCTGCACTTGACTAAAGCCATCGGAAAACACCGGCTAATTCTTCCCTTTTCACTTTCTCCTAGTCATGAATATTCATAGTCGCAATACAATTTGATTTCGATGATTTTCGCTCATAACGTTATCTCTCTCTATCGCATCGATCAAGATATTATTCTGTCTCTATCTACTAGACAAGCCGAATGTGATACGCCGTCCTTTTCTATCCATTAAGCTATGTCGTGCTATTTCGCATAGGCTTAGACATAAGTGGGCGTGGCAAGCGTAGAATATGAATATGGATATCAAGCAGCATTTAAATTTAGATGAATATTAAAATGATTTTTATCAAATAATAGCGAGAGGTTAATTTGTATCTCTTGGTATATAAATTCGAGATAAATATCGAGATGATCTTTACATCTTTTTATTATCGAAATTTTCGAGTATTATTGCGCATAATAACTAAATTAGGAAAGTTATCGCTGCTGTCCATAGGCACAATTATATAATATTTTCTGTGTGTCAGCAACATAAAGAAAATATCCGATACGTTTACGCAAAATTAAAATAATTATTTAATGCCTGATATGTATATTTTCGGACGTAGATCTTGGAGTTCTATATCGTGTACGTCCAGCATTTAATGACTCCTTATTTTTCTTGCATCATGTAGGCGTACATAAGTTGGTTTTTCTTTCTTTAGCAGCGTTGATTATATTCCTGTGCTTGAATTCATATATTGACTTTTCGGAGTAGTCGTTGGAAGAGTAGCAGGTATTAATAATTAGTAAATTTGTAACGCTGGTGCTCATCGCGTAATAGCATATGAAAAAAATTAAAATAAATAGTTGTTAGTTGTAAATTATTTTACAATTCGCTGCGCTAGTGCAACTCGGAATACGGAGAGCTGTCGTTGGCTTTTTGGACCATTCTGCAGTTATTTAAAAGGTTCTCAATCGAACGACCAGTTACATAATTTGCAGGTTGACGGAACCTTGAGCTGTCTTCCACCTATTGTGTTTATCTAATTTGAATTTTCGTGCGTGACGTCCTAGCGAGATTTGCTATTTCTTGCGTGTCAACGTCCGATAGGTCATTGACTATACTGTAATACAATGCATCCGTTACACAAATATCGAAGTTTCTAGCTATCCACAATGCATTGAAGATAAATATGGAATTTTCAACTCAGTTTATTATTAAAAAGAATAATGAAGATGCTATTCAATTTTAATACTTTAACACTAAAAGTCAATGCATTTATAAAAGTAGTGATCTCATTGAATGGTTTGAAAGAAATATTGATGACGTTTTACCTAAGAATATTGAAAAACTTCAAGAAAGGGAATCTGGTTGGTCATTAAAGACTATTGTTAGGCTTACAGTTAACATAAATAAACATAATCCACTCAAACCTTGCTATACGAGCAATACCATTAACTCAGGTCATAGAAATAAGAAAAGCGTGTATTAATGTTAAGAATACCGACAATGAATGTTTCAAATGGGCTGTACTATCTTGTCTTCATAATACTGATAATTATAAAAACCACAGTTATAGAACTAGTAATTTTACGCGCCTTGCAAAAGAATTGAAATTTGATGATATAACGTTTCCTGTAGAAATAAAAATTATTCCGAAATTTGAAAAGTTGAACGACTTACTCGTATCTATAAACGTATACATTCTTAAAAAATACAGAAAAAAATTTGAAGGGTCACCATGTCATGTAACTAGCTCAAAGAAATCCAAAAAGATTATATTGATTAATATGATGATGATAAAAGCCAAAATATTCACGATGTAGAACCAATTTCGAACGAGTTTCACTATGTTTGGATTAAAAATTTATCTGTTTGCTCTTGTTAGAAGTCAAATAACCTCACATACTAAAAAAAATTTATCTTTGTGAACGCTGCCTTCACTATTTTACTACTGAGGATCAATTGATAGCTCATGATATAGATTACTTACAAATTAATAACTGTAGTATCAATCTACCTGATGATACTCGTATAATCTTAAAATTCAAATATTCGAAACATAAAAAAGTGGTTCCATATCAAGTGTCGCGGTAGTGGCACGCAGGCGAGTAGGTCGATGAAGGTTGATGAGCCTGGCCGCACCGTAACAACACTATATACAAAAGTATGGCATTTTTGGGCTCCCCAGAAAGTCTTTTCATCGTCTTCGTAGCTTCCATGCATGATATGGTGATGTATCATACGATGGATCGAAAGTTGAGATCAGCATCTTTCATTTAAAAAAAGTTTCGGTTCGATCAGTGCAGTTTCAACAAAGTTATTCGCAAAATAAGATTTTGAACTTGTTCATTTTTTGATACACATTCCTGTCTCACGCAGATTTTGTCTCATAGCACGTGACCACCATCACGTGACTGCTAACCAAAGTGCATATATATATAATATATATATTATATTTACTATGTTGTGAGATATCGCAAACTTCACGCTGATGAGAAGTAAGTATCGAAAACTTCACGCTGATGAAAAGTAAGATGGCTGGCTTATGCTTGTTTTGATTTTTGATCAAAAATCGTGGTCAGTCGTGTTTTGTTATACTTTTGCATCAAGTACGGGAGAATTCATTTGGCTCATATTTAATAGTTTCGTCGATCGATTATATGTAAATATGTAAAGTATATGTGTTTATTTATACTTATTAGTTTTAATTTATATAATTAACAAAAGAAAAATCAGTTTCGACTGACACGAGTGGCAGATAAAAAAGGTTAAGCGAACGATACATACACGAGAGTAGTCCATGATATTACCTTTGAAAACCCCGGTTTTATAGTATTTTGATGAGTTTATTTTTTTTTTTTTTTTTATTACATCAAATCAAATTATTTTTTTTTATCACATCAAATGATTAAACAATCTATATATTTAATTGTTATTGTCAAATTATATATTTATTTGTTTACAATCTAAACAATTTAATTTTTCTATTGCTGAATGTTTTGTTGTTGATCAAACTGAAAAAAAAAATTTGTTTGCAGAGATTATTATTATTACGTATAGGGTGGCTCAGTCCTGTTTCATCAAAAATCGTTTCATAGATATCACCACAAACCACAATGCCTGTGAATTCCTTAGGAGAGATGATAGACTACATAACAAATGAAAGCATAAAAGATATGATTGAAGCAAGCGAGGATGACAATACTGTGTAAGTTTTCCAATGTTTCAATGTTTTTTTATTGTATACCTGTTTTGTATATCTGTTATTTATTTTATTATTAACTAACCAAGGATGATTATTTGTTTTTTAGTGAGTTTATCGGATATGTTGTTCAAATTTTGGGCACTGTGGATGTTAATGGTGAGAAGTTGTTCAAAACAATTCTCTCCAATGGCTTAATCCGAATCTTGCTGTTGATATGGGATACAAATCTGGTTGAAAAGTTACATGGAGAACTTACTTATGGGAAGGTATACACACACACATACATAATAATAATTAAATTTCTGATAATTCTTTTTGTTTGTGATTGTGATATATTCATAATTAATATAATAAAATGTTCAGATTCTTCATCTTGATGCTTGCAATGGCAAAGTGGTGAAAAGTAAATTCCATCGTATTCACCAGTTGGAAGATTTGGAAATTATCATTCAGCCTGGATCTATTGTAAAGTCACGTGGATTTCATGTTTCTGAACAAGTATCAGAAGTAATACGCACTATTGAATTTAAGGAAATTGCAAAAGCTTCTGGAAAGATTAGTAAGTACATACATTCATGAACTTTTATATCAATCGAGTTTTTAGTAAGTACATACATTCATGAACTTTTGTATCAATTGCAACGATTACCGAAAATCGTAAGACTCGCGCGAGGTTAACGAGCGGCTAAGCGAGAGGAGCCGCGTTCGGTTCGCGAGAGAGAGAGAGCACGTAAGGGGCAATGACCGGGAGGGGAGGCTCCGACCGGCAGTATGACTGTGCCACTCAGTCAGTTCGTGCCGATCTAACCTCCGTTTTCCCGAGCCGTTCAAGTTTTGTGTTTTTCTGGTGTCATTGCGAACTTGAGTGCGTGGGTGCGTTAGCAGCAGCAATAGCGGCAGCAGCAGCGATAGCAGCAGCAATATCGGCGGCAGCCCTAGCAGCAACAGCAGCATTAGCGACAGCAGCAACAACAACAGCAGCAATAGTAATTGAGGCGGTGCAGCAAGCAGCGGAGCAGCTTATTAGCAGCGTGTTGATCGGATACGGTTGGCCACCGTATCCTCGTCGTTCTTGCGGTAGGTGCACCTTTTCCCCCTTTTTGTCATTGTAATTTGCGTGCGATCCCGCGCAGCGTGCGCGAGGAAGATTAGTTGTTGCGTGCGGGCGGTTAGTTCGCGGCATTCGTGGTTTTCTCTCTCTCTCATTTTCAGCGTGTGTTGTCATTCACGCGTGCGTGCGTAAGTCTCTCGGCCAATTCCCCGTGTAAATTAGTTACTTCAATAAAGTGCATCTTTATCATTATTTTTGAGTTAGATAGTCGTTATTTGGTCTTTCCTTTGTCCGGAGGTCGCGCCAGTGTTTATTTTCAGTGGATTCGAATTCGCCGGTTGCGTAGCACGAATCGTGCGATTATCGATAGACGCGAGTCGACGGCTTAGGTTCCAGCGGCGGTCGCACGAGCGCTACTAGCAAGGGGCGACAGCGCCGCCAAGCGGTGAGTTGGGGGAACCCAACTCGGAACAGCGAAGAGACTCTGCGCAGGCGCACTCCGAGGCAAGGTAGGTTACTGTGCTTTGAGCACATAGATAGCAAGGCGTCGTTTAGTCGCAATTAAAGGTACGTTTGCATGATTATAGACTAAACGGCAGCCTGTTACACAATCGAGTTTATATCATTCTTTTTTATTTTATTGGGCTATACATATTATTTATATTTTACTTTACTAATTGTTTTCATTTTTATTTTATGAAGTTACAGTGGTGAAAGCTTTTATAAAAACCGTTGTCACTCCGGCTTACAATAGAGATGGTATTTTGAGCTTTGGGAATGGATCCATAACTGAAGGAGTGCATAAAGTTGCTATAAAAGTTACATCATTTAAGCAAGAGGAGTCAAAGTTAGAAAAAGGTTCATGCGTTATGGTTAGGGGTACTGTGTCCCGTACAGGTATTTTCTTTTTTTTTTTATTTCTATTAATCATAAATGATTGCTTAGTTTTTTTTCTCTTTATAATTGATTCATGAATTATTTATTTGATTTCTAAATCAATAAAATTTGTCTATGTTTAGGTAAACTACTTCTAATATGTCAAGATCTGAATTGCATTACAACTTTGAATGAGCCAAAATTAGACGAAGCCATCGTTTCAAATGCAAACAGGCTACTGAAACGCTGGGATCCTAAGGAGGAAGATTCTGAAAGAAGAATGGACTTCAATTCAATGCAAATAAATAACTCAGAAAAAAAAAGAAAGAATAAGCATAGAGCATCTTTTCTTCTTTCAGTTTTTTTCAGTTTTTGGATTTCTTTTTATTTTTTTCTATTAAATTAAAAATTATCTATGGTGACGCATGGTAAAATACAGCTTGACTTTTTTTTTAGTATTGATATTCATTTGATATTTGATTTGACATTCTTATAATAATTAAAAGTATTTTACTGTAGCGTAAAAAATAATAATATTTATCAAGGTATGTAGTGTTTCAAAATATTATATATTGAATTTAAAAAATTATAATTCTCAATCAAGAAGACTGAACAAATCGAAGAAAAATCTATAATGTACTTGTAAGCATTTTGTGATATTATAAAATATATCTTGTAACTTGTAACAAATCAGTTTATAACTTAACAGTTGATTTTTTCTAGGTATACATATGTATATATGTAATTTAAAATGTAAACTGTACATAGTTGCTACAGTACCTACTGTGTAAGATTGTTGGATGTTCAGAGTCTTGTAATTCAATATTTATGAAAGAGTACATGGTTAAATTTATATAACTTGATTTATTGCAAAAATATCATTACTAGATGTATCTATCTATAAGTATTGTCACCTCATTATAATTTGTACCCGACTCCATTGAAACATTAATAAACAAACTTATATTACTTTTTCTTTGCCTACTCCCTTTGCATCTTCACTTAGTATGATAATTTTAATTGTAGAATAGAAGTGCCACAACATGATTAAAAATATATAGCAAATATTTTTTTCTCCGAAACAAGATATCATTCCGAAAATTTTAGTTTTTGATTGTTTTTTCTTTTTTTTCGAATCCTCGTATAAAAATGATAAATTAATAATAATAATTTTTTTTAATAATGATAATGATAAATAGATTTGAAATAAAAATTAATGATTAATGGTTCAGAATAATCCGAATATTCCGAATTGAGTGTGACACCGTTGTTATCGATCGAGAAAACTGCAATTGTTGTGATAACAATAAATATGTATATTAGCACCGCCTGTGGCCTATTATAATATTATACAATTCATTAAATTCATAATATTGCATTTCAAGTCACACTTGTGGTTAACCTACAAGCCTACACCCTACATACGCTCACGATTGTGTTATTATTGTGTTATTACCTATTGTTTTATTATCGTCGCTATTGTTACTATTAGAAAAAAAAAACCACGCACGGTGTCAATAAATAAAATTGTGTACTATAGACATATTTCACACCCAAGCAGTAATTTCATTGGCATCTTATCAATGTCAATTTAGAAATAATGCGTTGTAACGGGGTAAAACCGTTTAATTATATTTTATTTACGCTATTAAATAAAAGGGGCGAATGTAATTATCAATGCTCGAAATGTAGTCCGGAGAGCATGCAAAGACAGGCGTCAGTCAACCAGTAATTGTAAATAACCTATAATAAATTGAGTGGAAGCTATATGAAATGAGCGAGTCGAAAAATACTTCTTAATAACATGGAAGGAGCCATTTATTATCATTCAAACACTACATAAAGTCGGCCCGCGCGTTTGTTTACATTGACGCTCGCTCATTGGCAACACGTATTGCCGGGACGCTCGCTGCTCTTTGTTATTAGAGCCGCTACATGCACGCTTCGAATATCGGAAATTAATAATTAGTCATGCAACCACGATTGCGAAATTAAGCTGGCCAGCTTACCTTATTAGTGCAGGTGATCGAGGAAACACAGACAAACCGCACAGCGCGGAACAGTTTTTAATTGTTTGTCGCCGGTCGCGAACGCGCGCACACGGTTATGGTTTCGCTCTCGATGGCGAAACCTCCCACACACTTTCTTGACCTGGCTCCGAACTGGCAGTCGTATGGCACCTTGGCGGCAACGATCGTAGATGGCTGATACTGGTCCGGATATTCTTCTCCCAATCTAACTCAAGCGGCACTCGAATTGACAGCGGCGAAATAGAAAAGGCGAACGGGCGTGTTGACGGTTGACGCTTCACTAGTTCGGTTTCAATCGCGCGCGTTCCGTCTGCTCGCGTGCCGAATTCCTTCGTTACGAATTTCGTCCCCCCGGCAGGTGCTGCCCTCACAGGCAACAATTAAGTTATATTATCAGCGCTAATTTGACGTTTACCGTCACAGCGTTCATAAAGTTCATATATTTTTCAAGTTAGTGAAACGCCTACGTGTTTAAGGTAAAGGTCCCAGTTATGGAACAGTTTTCGAGAGTCACCGACTTCACTGATTTTTTAAGTATAAAAAAACATCAATAATTCTATAACTTTCTATAAGAAATTACTCATAGATTAAATTAAAATGGTGATTTAAATATTTTAAGGGGGTATCCTCGTATAGATCGATCGAAAAATCGATTTTTTTTATTACATAAGTCGATAGTATAACATGTCAATAGTATGCTGTTAAAATTTTAAAGTGAAATTCGCAGCGTTTTCGATGCTATGGCTATTTTCTTTAACGTTGTGCGACGCGCTGCCGGAGTGCGGCGCAGGTAGGCAGGTACGCGCTCGAATACAATAGGTGCCCCGCTGAGTTTGGGTCTTCGAGATGCTTCGCAGTTGTACTATGGCAGATGCTATTCCAATTTTGGTTGTATTAGTGCGTATACTTGTGTAAATAAGAGGATTACTACAGTCTAAGCCGACTGAAAGTATAGGTAGAAAGGTTTATTTCGAAGAGTTTTACAACAGTTGGCTCAGTATTCTCGTAGCTGTCGATTATTTCACTGCTGTTTTGCGTGCAAAATGTCGTCTTACCCTAAAGGTGAAAAGGCCGGGAGGTATCGAGCATCAGAACGGAAGCGTTCTTTTCAAGGAAACCAGCATACAACGGAAACGGGCGAGCCAAAAGGTGCTAGTGCAAGTGCCCGAAAATTGTCAGCAGCATCTACTGATGATGTTTCGATTGACTATGATCATCGGTACCGCATAATCGAGTTTGTGACAATTTTTACCGTGTTGAGTGAACTACTGTGCTGCAAAAAATGCAAAGGAGGGGTGAATTTCAAGGAGGCTGGGCATCGCGGTCTCGGTTGGAAACTAGTGATTTCGTGTAGATGTAGTGACACTCAAGTGAACTCTGGCCCTTTCATCAATAACGGCTTCGAAGTCAATCGTAGAATAGTGTTTGTGATGAGACTTTTAGGTGTAGGCTTGAAAGGCCTCAATTTATTCTCAAGTTTGATGGACTTTGGTGAAGGATTAAGTAAAAAGGCATATGATGGCATATTGGAGCATATACATCAAGCGTCGAAGATCTGTTTTATGAGTAGTTGCCAAAGTGCTATTGAAGAGGAGAAGAAGCTCAACGAACAAAATGACAGGCCACTTCTACAGTTAAAAGTTTCAGGCGATGGATCGTGGAAAAAGCGTGGTTTCTCATCAAAACTTGGTGTCACCAGTTTGATTGCATACGAAAGCGGGAAAATCATTGATTTAGTCGTGAAAAGCTCGTTATGTCAAGCGTGCGCAACATGTAAATACAAAAAAGACACACAAGAATATCTGGACTGGTATGAAGAGCACGGAGACGAATGCAGCGCAAACCACGCCGGATCCGCTGGCAAAATGAAGGTCGATGCAGTCGTCGAAATGTTTTTGAGATCGCAAGAGTATTACGGCGTCATGTACACTAATTACATCAGCGATGGTGCCTCCAAGACTTTTTTGGCTATACTTGAAATAAATCCTTATGGAGAAGACTACATTGTCAAGAAATGTGAGTGCATTGGACACGTTCAGAAACGAATGGGTATGCGTTTGCGAAATTTGAAAAAAAGTGAAAAACTTGGCGGAAAAGGAATGCTCACCGATGCGCTCATCAAAAAGTTAACCAATTATTATGGACTTGCGATCAGAAGAAATGATAACTCCGTTGAAGACATGAAAAAAGCTATAATAGCAACATACTACCACATGTGTTCAACTGACGAGAACCCGCAGCACGAAAACTGCCCTGCTGGAGTAGACAGTTGGTGCGAATGGCAAGCCTCACAATGTATTGGAGCAAATGTCTATGAACATCCTCCGCCACTGCATCCGGACGTTCAAAAACACCTTCTTCCAATCTACCAAGATCTTTCCAAAGATGATTTATTGGAAAGATGTTTAGGTGGCTACACTCAAAACGCTAACGAGAGTTTCAATGCGCTCGTGTGGCGTTTAGCACCAAAACACTTGCATTGTGGCGCAAAGACCGTGGAAATTGCTGCTTATATAGCTGCCGTAGTTTTTAATGACGGATTCAATGCAGTTTTGAAGATGATGAAGTGCCTGCAGTTCAAAATCGGATTGCCCAGTACCACTTACGCCAAGAACACCGACGCTGAACGAGTAACACGGCAAAACATCAGAACGGAGAGTGCATCCAAGGAAGCTGGATTGGTCAAAAAAAGGAAAACTGCATCTGAAAATCAACATTTCGAAGAAGAAGAAGGGCTTCTTTATGGAGCAGGCATTGCTGAATAGTGCAAAAGTCGATTAGTAGCTGTAAGTATGAAAAAATTCTATTAAAAAATAATATATTGTATACCGCAAATTTTAAACGCGTTTTTCTCGAAAACTCAATTTTTCGATTTTCCTAATTGGCGCCACTGATTACTCAGCGAGTTTTAAAGCTATTGAAAAAAAAATATACCATTTTAAAGGAAATTTAATTAGCTAGTCGATAAACCTAAAGGATTTTGTTTTAACAAATTATTTAATAACTCTTTTGCATTAATAAAAAAAAAACTTTTATGAATTTTTTTTCAAAAGTCCGCCATTTTTTCAAAAATTTTTTTCAAAATTAGGTAAGTGGACGAGGAATTGGTATAATAATGTCAAAAAACTTTGTTTCTTATGTTTCAGAATGACACAGCAACAACGAAACATGGCGCCAATTGAGACCAAAAAAAAAAATCTTCACCTTTCATTTGATTACGTGGCTCACCTAATTAACATTATGTATATATAAAAATTTTTCATGTTTCTACAAACTACAAGAAACTACGTAATAAAATTTCAAATAAAAATATTGAATAGTTTCTTTTAATAAAATTCCTAAAGTTTGTCTTCATTTTTCGCGATCTATACGAGGATAACCCCTTAATGGAATAATAAATAAAATTATTATTGATTAAAGTGTAAATGAACAGCTATGTATGTATTATGGATCACGTTTTTTCACTTGTACCCATTGTTCCACCGACCGATAACCCTATTATGGAACACTGGTAAAGTGCTTTAATTTTGCAAC
Source organism: Phymastichus coffea (assembly GCF_024137745.1). Taxonomy (NCBI): domain Eukaryota; kingdom Metazoa; phylum Arthropoda; class Insecta; order Hymenoptera; family Eulophidae; genus Phymastichus; species Phymastichus coffea. Next base: position 906,944 of record NW_026706812.1, on the reverse strand, counting down.
AAATAATTATTTTATACGATATACGTGTGAATGGTTGCTGATATTGAGGATTATTATATCAAAATGGACATTGCATATTTTAAACAATATTTAACTTATCAATCTCAAACGTACAACATAACATTTTCAAAAAACAACTCAATTTAGTACTATACATTGATTGCACTTTCACAATTATATTGCAAAAGAGGCTTCGAAAGTTGTTATTCAATTTTTTTTTACGATCCACTACATCAGAACAGATTTTATTTTATTATTTTTTCAAGTGTTCCATAATAGGGTCGGAATTTGAGAGGTGTTCCATAACTGGGATCTTTACCTTATGTTACAGTTTTTTCACAGCTATGAACTTTGTTCTTACTGATATTTTGTTTTTCAGGTATATGAAGACTGATCTGACATCTCCATACATTATAAGGGGAATGCAGGCTATGCTTTATGACCTATACATAGTATTGTTATAAACATTGTCATAGAAGTAATTTATATAAATTTTCTTCAAGTGATATGTAAACTACATTATCGGAATGAATTAATGAACAAACTCATTTTTCAGGTCCTTTGGATTTTTTCTTCGCATACACTGATTGAATTGCAAATGAGGCTCTAGTTATTCAGTGTATGATAGAGGATAACTTTAATATATTGAAAGGTGTGTATCTCATAAAATAGTTATTACTATCTAAAATATATTTTCTCTGTCAAAAAAGATAGCATATATGTATTAAAGGATTTACATGTTTTCAATAATCTATTGTTATATGAACGATTAAAGTTACATGCAATATTTCATATGAAGATCATACAATTACGGTTGTGTTTGATTAGGTTAAAACTGTTCTTATTTTGTTACTGAAACTTAGGATTGTGAAAATGCTATAATTATATATATATAATATTAATTATATAATTATTATATGCTCGATTATAATCAATATATATTATAATCGAGATATATTATGATATTATTTGGTTGTTTAACTATCCATCAATATTCGGTAGAGATACAATTTTTTCTTTTATTTGGTTCCGCTTTTCTATTCTGATAAATATTTATGGCAATCAAGAATTCAGCATTGCATTAAATGACTAGGAAAGCTCATTTTACTGCTTCTTTTCATTGACATTGTGATTATAGATATATTGAGTCTATTTTCCCATCACCTAATTAAGTAATTTTTTTTTCAGGTGTAAAGACGCACTGAAAGAGTTTCTGTCGTGTGCCATTTTTTCAATTTCAACAAAAGTTTCAACATTTATTTACTGATATTGCATATTTATTTATCAAAACAAGATGAACAATGGATTATTGTACCTCTAATTCTTCATAAATAAATTGGATATAATAAACTATCAATTTATTATTAATATTCGACATTACCTTACCTGTACTTGTACCTGATTTTTACCTACACTGTACCTGCATTCAACTTGCATTGTACCGTCATTGTACCATTCTATTTACCATTACCATACCTATACCATACCTCATACCTGTGTTATACCTTAGTGCGTACTTACACTATATTATCCAATACACAAGAAACACGATATTATTACTTAACAAATTTATTTTAAAAGTCTGGTGGTTGTTGCATTATATTTATAGATATATTTTGTACTTTATCTGAATAAATCAGTTTCAGTTACAAATATGTATATTTATCGTCTTGGAAAAGAGGATGAGCTCATGATTTTGAACTCTTCATCACTCCTTAAAGATTCTCACATTGATAAATTTCATAGTTTGATAGAATGCCATTCCAATTTTAAGCCAGAAACTACTTTATATACTTCGGTATTTGTTAAGAACCCATTATGTAGAAGATTCGAACCACTTCCTTCAAATTTGCCTCATTTACAAATATTGCACAGTTGTGATAATAATTGCTTCGAAGGTAAGTGTAAGAATGGACATTGGATATGCTGCTTTTATGATACAAAAGCAATTTATATTTATAAATTCGTTAAATCAACTGCAATTACACAATAGCCATAAAATATATTTAAGAAAATTATTATCGAATTTTGATGACTTGCCCATATATTTTCCAAAAGTCCAAAGTCAACAAAACGCGGTTAATTGTGGGGTTCGGGTTTTTGCCATAGCATTTGCAACTTCGTTATATTTTAATCAATATCCTGAAAAAATTAAATACGATGCAAGGCAAATGCGTAAACATATCTTTGATATGTTTCAATCGAATAAATTGGAGCCCTTTCGTCAATTATTTAGTGACGCTAAGAAATGTTCAATGGCGATTGATCATCAGAAAACGTTTGGTGCAAAAAATCTTAATGATAATAAAAAAATATTAATGAACAATTATCGTTCCAAGTCCCATTACACTTCATCGAAAATTCAACCACATAGAACTGATATTATAGTCAAAAAATCCAAATTTGTTGAAAAATTCCCAATTAGATGGATTCCTCCCAAAGTTGTTGATAATATTGTCGATCAAATTGATAGCAGTAATTTGATAAATATTACTAATGTTGCCGATAATAAATTTCCCGCTTCCCTACAATCTTTTCGTGAAGTAATTCCTCAATCAACAAACAATGAGGTTTCTAACAAAAATTTACTTATTTCGAATAACATAGCTGAGTGTACTCTTGATAAAAAAAATATCGTAGATAAAGGAAAATTTCTTGAATCCCCTGCAGTTCCTGATTTGAAACGCCAGCTCCCTTTGGATTAATAAATAACTAAATAAATAAATAAATAAATTTAATAAATTTAATCAATAAATAAATAACGATAAATCAACTGCATTATTGAAAAAGCAAAAATTCAATCCTCCATCTACGCAGCTTGATAAAATTTATACTACCATCAATAAAAATGTCATTTCTAATTTTAATATTTCATCATGGAAAATCGTTGGTATTTCAAACACAGATCTGGTTTCCTGTTATGTTATTTCAGTTTTACAAAGTTTATTTCATTGTTCTTCAGTCAGAATGCAATTTTTAAGTAATCCAGAGAATGATGATGATAAATTGCAAGCGGCTTTCAGGAAGTATGCTATGGGCGAAAAAGTGCAAATAATAGAAGTACGACAATTTGTTGGAGGGGAATTTAAGCTAAGACAACAAAGAGATGTCGCTCATTTTTTGGCCGAACTTTGTCTGAAATCAAATAATTTACAACAAAATATTTGCTTTAATCTTGGTACGGAAGTAAATTGCACATGTTGTAACATTTCAAACATAACATTTTCAAATTCAAATTGTATGATACCGCTAGCTCTACCAGAAAATGAGAAATGTTGCACTTTGCAGGAAATTGTCAATCATAATTTGGACCGATGGAATGAAGTAGATATACGTTGTGAAACAAGCCATAGAAAAAAACGTATGAAAAATTTTATTGAAACTACTAATACTATTTTGATTCTACAATTGCTGATATACACATTAGAGCCTGACGGTACACGGAGAAAAATTACCGACTTTGAATTACGACCCTTTGAAAATGAAATTATTTTTATTTCAAACAAAATGTACAAAGTAAAAAGTATAATATGTCATCACGGGACAAGTCTGGAATCTGGCCATTACACTTCTATTCTTCGTGAAATGAAGCAGTGGATCAAAGCAGATGACACATAAATTTCATCACATTTGCAGCTTCCAGAGCACAAAGGTGCATACGTTATTTTTCTTGAAAATATAAATGTGTCAGTTGCAACACCTGCACGTGTAAATTGCAGTGAATCACTAACTCAACAACATAACATTGCTAATAAAGATATAACATCAAAATTTGTTGAAAAATTTCCAATTACATCGAAAGTAATCGTTGAAAGTTGCCCTCAAAGTGATTGTATAATAACTAATAATGATATTCAAATTAAAAGAAATGATTTACTAAAAAATGATACCACCGGGTATAATGATGATATGCAAGTTAGTTCAAAGTCTTTACTCATCACTAACAATAAGGATAATGCAGAATTTGATAAAGCAATATCTATAAAAAATAGCGACTTGAAATGTATTCCAAAACAAGACTTTGTTATGAAAAAAAGAAAGTTAGATGAATTGCTTGATAATTCTGGCGGTAAACCAGAAAAAACGTCTATTCAGCTTTCAAAGAAAAAAAATTTAAGAAAAACTTATATAGAAGCTGCATTTGATGATAATCTCCGTCAAGGTGTGATTACGAATCATAACAGTTTGTGGCATATTATTGGTATTCAAAACGAGGGTAATGATTCTTACGCCATTTCATGCTTACAAAGTATATTTCATTGCCCCTCAATAAGATCAACATTTTTAAAGAATCCAGAAATTAATCTATTGCAACAAAGCTTTCAGACATATGATTCCGGTGGGAAATTATCAATAATGGTAGCTAAAATGTTTGCTGGCCCTAAATTCATTCAAAATAAAGAACAAGATGTGTCCGAGTTCATTACACAACTTTGTTTGAAATCTGAAAATCTACATTCCTGTCTTTATTTTGATATTGATCGGCAGGTAGCCTGTACACAATGTAATATAGTACATACGCCAACTGAAACACCCAATTACATATTTCCATTATTACTTCAAAAAAATATAAATTATAACAGTTTGCAAGAAATAATCAATTATAATTTGAATGAATGGATTGAGGGAATTACACTTTGTGAATGCGGTGAGAATGTGAATCGTGTGAGAAGTTTCATTTATGATACAAGCGATGTATTTATTATACAGTTGCTTATATATCAAAATGAACTTGATAGTCAGTGTCGAAAAATAACAAATTTCGAATTACCCTCCTTCGAAAACGAAATCATTTACATAACTGGAGAAACATATCAAGTAAAAAGTCCCATACTGCATCACGGTCCGAGTTTTTGGCCTATTCAGTCTGGTCATTATACTAACATTCTTCGCGAATCGAATCATTGGGTTATCGTTGACGACATGCAGATACAATCTTGCGTTAAGTTGCAACAAGAGATAGAACCATATATTGTTTTTCTTGAAAGAGTTAATGTACCAAGTATAACAGTTCCACCACTTTGCGATGGTTCAAGTTTTGAAGAGGATACAATTTTAGTAAACAGTAAAGATAGTCAACAAAATTGTTCTTTGGATCTTCCCATAACGAATACTGCACCAGCAATTCTATTTCAATCGGATTCTATTTTTAAGGAACTTTCAGATGCAATTTCACAATCCTCTCTTCAACAAACATTAGAATCAGATGTCGGTATTGATGATGTAACAAATAAGAGCGTGTCCCATTCTCCTTTTAATGGCATACATTATTCTCAATGTTTCACCAACAGCGCTCTAGCATTAATTATAAATCAACCATTCAGCCAACCATCATCGGCAAAGAATTCTCGAAAATATTATGAATCCCATCGTTAAAAAATTTCCGAGAGACGTAAAATACAGTATCAACTGAAAAAAAAATTGGAGACACCAACAGGCAATAAAACTGTAAAATCAAAAGCTGGAACCGCAGAAAGGTCTAGAAAATATTATGAATCTCACCGACAGAAAATTTCAGAGAGACGTAAAATGCAGAGTCAGGAGAAAAAGAAATTGCAGAAAACGATAGTCGTTAAAACTTCATCTATAACATCAAAAATTAATATGAAAATTCTTAAAAAAATAAAGCGTACAATAGGTTCTTTGAGATATTTACAATATAAACAGATGGCACGTGATATAAAAATAAACAAAATGAAGTATCATCTTTCAAGTAAGACTTCTATTTTAGAAAAGCGAAAAAGACGCAGACTAAGAACTCAACAAATCAGACGGAAAAGTAAAAAAATTACTGTACGTCATGGCACTCGATACATTTTACAATCTAAAGAATATTACGTGAATAGTGTAGTTAAAAATATCAATTGTCCTTCTTTATCGGCATTAATTGAAGCTGAATAAATGATTACTGCAGTCGTTTATGCAAAAGATCAGGCAATAAACCAAGTCAAATTGTTTATAAGGAAGTGTAAAAAGAATGTTGAAGTATCTTTAGCTCGTTTGGGCAATGAACCGATTAGCGGGAATGAGATATTTGCTGCAACTGCTTTTTATGTGGATTAGCAAAACATTGTTCAAGTGCGGAAGCTTATTTTGCAGAAACAACATATAACTTTAAAGATGCATTTGAAAAAATGATAGATATTGTTGATAATACAAAAGTTCAGCCAACCACGTGTATTTGTAATGAAAATTGTAAAACTCTCGACCCAGATATACTAACGATATTGGTGGATTTATATAAAGCGATACTAAATGTTTCATACACTGACGGTTCCAAATTTTATCGAAATATTGACATCTGCTCTTGTGAATCGAGAGATCCGAGTAAATTGGGTCATCCAAAACTTTGTTATGAACAACCACTTTCGTGCAAATCAATGTTTTTAAAGTTGAGGTATTTACCGGTTCATTATCCTTCTCTGCGAGCAATAACACGATTTATTTATAGAATAAAAGCTCTATATCGTACAATTTCTCAAATTGATAACTCACTAAATATACATGATATAGCTGAATTACAACGTATAGCAAAGACGTTCAATAATTCACGCACCAAATTTAATTGCACAGACGATGTGATACAGTGCCGCTTACGCACTTTTACCCCCCCACGGGCAAAATCAGTCTAACTTCAAAGTTTTATATCTCTGGTAGAAATTAACGTACAGAGACGCGCGTGGGTGCGTTTGAAAGGTCTTTCGGAGAGCTTTCAAATGATATGACTCACGGTTGCCATCGATTGTTTTTTTAAATTTTGCAACAATTATGCAAAATTGAAAATTCTGAAACTTTTTTATTATTTTTGACAATTAGCCAATTTTGGAAAAAAAATAGTACGAAAATTTGAAGTACACCATTTTTTAGCTATTACCAAGCCCTATCTGAATCACTCATCAAAAATTTATTTTCGTCAAATATGACGCGCGCACGGGCATTTTTTCCTGGAAGTGACAGTTTTTTTCAACATTTTTTATCTCCATCAAATTGTAACAATCGAAAAAAATTTATAGGAGAAAAAATGTTTGTTTTTTCATGTAGAATACTGCAATAATTTTTTTTTTGGTTTTTCGAAAAATTTTTTTTTTCGGTTTTTTTCAATTTTTTTTTCTCACAGTCGGTACGCTAAAAAGATGAGAAACCACAAAAAAAAATTTTTTTCCACCCATTCAATAATACTACATAACAAGTATCGTAAATTACATAAAAAAAAAAACTTTTTTTTTTCGATCTTGAAAAATAATTTAAACCGAAAAAAAAAATTTTTCGAAAAACCAAAAAAAAATTATTGCAGTATTCTACGTGAAACAACAAACATTTTTTCTCCTATAAATTTTTTTCGATTGTTACAATTTGACGGAGATAAAAAATGTTGAAAAAAACTGTCACTTCCAGGAAAAAATGCCCGTGCGCGCGTCATATTTGACGAAAATAAATTTTTGATGAGTGATTCAGATAGGGCTTGGTAATAGCTAAAAAATGGTGTACTTCAAATTTTCGTACGATTTTTTTTCCAAAATTGGCTAATTGTCAAATATAATAAAAAAATTTCAGAATTTTCAATTTTGCATAATTGTTGCAAAATTTAAAAAAACAATCGATGGCAACCGTGAATCATAACATTTGAAAGCTCTCCGAAAGACCTTTCAAACGCACTCACGCGCGTCTCTGTACGTTAATTTCTACCAGAGATATAAAACTTTGAAGTTAGACTGATTTTGCCCGTGGGGGGGTAAAAGTGCGTGAGCGGCACTGTATGTTTAGACGAAGTCAAAATTGAAGAGAAATTCAGAAAAAGTATTATTGAATTTAAAAAAATTGACAGGGATCCTCCTTGTATTCCGTGCATTTCCTGTGAACGACTTTGCTGTTTACGAAATATGACGTCTGTACAGAAACGTGCAGATGACTTAAAAGTTGAAAATAAATCATACAATTTACGAGATAGGAAACACGTTAATTATGATGAAAATGACAAAGACGATGTCGAAAATGAGTTTTCGAAAAAAGTTGAAGACGACAAAGAGAATGCTAAAGATCCTTCATTCAAAGTACAAAGCAAAGAACAGTGGAATAAATTCTTACAATTACATGACCCCATCACAATTGCAAATGCTTTTATCTGCGTAAATTGCAAAACCAATTTAGATAAAAATTGTATGCCTTCTAATTGTATTTTAAATAAAGTATCCAGTGATGAAGTTCCTAGTGAAATAGCTGTCCTTAATGATTATGAGAAAATATTGATTCAACGAGCAAAAGCATTTCAAACAGTCGTAAAAAAGGATACTGTTATGAAAAAACAATTACCACATTATGTTAAAATTGATAAAGTTGTAGGTGGAACATTTCATTTACCGCTTCCAATTGAAGAAACTTTGAAAAAAATATGTTCTCCAGCAGATGCTCTGATGAAAGATCAAGAAGTATACGTACTAGTGAGAGGCAATCCAACAAAAAAAAAAGTCATGTGGGAAGATTATGTAGATGTTCAAAAAATATGGAAAGCTCTACATTGGATCAAGTCAAACAATCCTTTGTATGAGAATATAATTATTCCAACTAATCCACTAAATCTGTTTGATGATTTGCAAGACTGTAGGGTTGATGATGATGAAAATAAAAGTATCGCTGATCATTCAAGTGCAGATAATGTAAAAAAGAAAAAAAATACAGAGTGCTTCAATGAGGGACAGAAAAATGAAAACCATATTTCAGAAAAACCACAAGTCCAGTTGCAATATTGTAAGGTTGACGAGAAAAATAAAGAAGTGATTGATCATCCAATCGTGAATGATGTAAAGATGGATATGAACATTAATTGCCCAATCAAGGATCAAAGAAGTGATGAAAAGATTTCGGAAAAACCGCAAGCTTTATTGACACAAAAATACCCATCTGACAATTTCTATAATCAATTTACAATTTATCCTCTACATAATGAATCAAAAAATATCGATGACATAACATTATATCAAATGTTGAACGTTTATGCCACTGCTATAGACACGCGGGAAAAGCAGTTGGATTTTATGTGTTTTCCCGACTTGTTTCCGAACGGTAGGCATGGCATGTATGAAGAAAGAGATTTCCATTTGAGAGAATCTGATTTTATTAAAAGCAAATTGACTTCGAAACATTCACGATTTAGATTGAATAATCAGTATCTTTTCCATTTATTATACAATCACAATCGTCGACAAATTGCTGCAGGAGTATTCCATAAATTAAATATTGTCAATCCACATTATAAATGAACAGCTAGGGACTTACAAAATTTGAAAAAAGATGATAATCTTGAATCAAACATCAACAGCTTTTTTTCACGTCTGAGAGGTACGGAAGCATACTGGAAACAACCAAGAAATGAATTAAATTGCATGATGAGAGAGTACAGACCAGCAACATTTTTTATTACGTTCAGTCCTGCTGAATAGATGTGGTCGGAAGCTGGGGAATACATTCGTATAGTGAATGGTTGGAGCGGTAAATCAAACAGTGAGTTAATAGCTGCTGATCCGGTTTCTGCTGCTAGATTTATTAATAATAGATTTGAAGCAACGATGAATTACATTTATTCCTCTGAAAATCCAATAGGCAAGGTCCTACATCATTATTATGTGCGCGAATATCAAGGTAGAGGACTACCACATTTTCATTGTATATTTTGGATTCAAGACGCGTCAATATTTGGAAAGGCTTCGAATGAAGAAGTTAAGGACTTTATTCTGAAATATATTACTTGTCCTATACCAGATAAACGAATATCGCCTGAACTTCATAGACGAGTAATGGCTTATCAGCAACATAAGCACAATAATTACTGTATGAGGAAGCAAAAAACAAAATGTGGTTTTATAAGTGCTTGTCGTTTTGGGTTTTCACGACCTGTCACAAAAGAATTAATCTTGAGAAATGTAGACGTGGCTATAGCAAATAAACAAAAACTTAAAAATAAAAGTAGATTTTATGATCTACCTAGAAACTTGGAAGAACAAAATATTAATGATTATATGATAAATTTATTAGTAATGTGGGAAGGTAATATGGATGCTCAGTATATTGGTGAGTCATCTTATCTTCTTACGAGTACGTCTGTTCTTACGGTACAAAAGGGGAAAAAAGTTCGATTGATTTCGATTTGTCTGAAATGAAAAATAATAAATCATTATGCAGTCGCTTATGGTCTATTGGCCTCCGAAGCTTGAGCCACAGAGAATGTGGAGCAATTGAAGCTGCTGATACACTTTTATCATCTCCACGCTAAAGATACTATGTTGCGATGGTTGAATACAAATATTGTTCGGAGTAGAAGACTTAGATCTTTTGCAGAAATTAAGCAACTAGCTCCTGATTCTACGGAAATTTTTTATAATAATTTTATCGATACTTATTATCCAATTCGCCCTAAAAAATTAGAAAACCTTTGTTTGTATGATTTTGCAAGATGGTTTGATGTAAAGAAATCGAAACCGAAAATTAATTGCGAGTTCTACAAAATAGGTGAAGATTTATATTGCGTTAAAAGAAATAAGCCATATTTGATAAACCATTGTAATCATAATCCAATAACACAACCAGAAGAATATTATCATTCATTGTTATTGCTTTTCTTACCTTGGAGAATTTTTGATCAACTCAAAGGATCAGAATCTACTTATTTGAACATTTTATTAAAATAAAAGATACCTTGGCAGATGCTATGCGATATCACGATAAATCTGAAACCATTCGAGAAGCGATAGACAATATGGCAAAACTTATTGAAAATTAAATGATTCAGAATAATGAAGACAGTTCTCCCCAAGGTGATTTACCTGATGGGTACGTTCCAGTGGAAATAGAACAAGCTATGAAAGATTTTGAAGATGCTGCTGATAAAGTTGTGATGACTACTGATGCGCTTGAAGATAATATAAATGAATTCAATCCAGATCAAAAAAGAGTATTCACTAAAGCCAGAGAGGGTTTATTTAATGACACAAAACCATTGCGATTGGCTATTTTTGGATCAGGTGGTACTGGAAAGAGTCATATAATTGAAAGTATTGTTGCCTTAAACAAATTGCATCGAAAAATGAAAACCTTGATACTGGCACCAACGGGTATAGCGACTTATAACATTAACGGTCTTACAATCCATAAGGCTTTACAAATACCCGTTGAGCCCGGGACAACAGCAAAGTACAAAGAACTCTCCAATCCTGCACTGAAAATAATAAGACAGTCTCTTAAAGACGTTGATTTGCTTATCATTGATGAAATATCGATGGTATCTGACGTTTTATTTATGTACATCAATTTGCGATTAACGCAAATTAATAATACATCTGAAGTTGAAGATGGTTGGTTTGGCAAAGTAAATATTACTCTTTTCGGTGATTTGTTGCAACTACCACCAGTAAATGAAGACTTTGTTTTTGTAGAATTAACCAAACAAAAAGTATTAAAATACGTAGGGGCGGTAGGCTCATATGATTTGTGGTCACTTTTCGATTTTGATGAATTAACAATCAATATGAGACAAAGAAATGATAAAATATATTCTGAAATTCTAGGTAGAATTTGAATGGGCATTGTAACCAAATCAGATATTGAAATTCTTGAAAAAAGAAGGTTGAAATTTTCAAACGGTGATTGCTTAGCAATAATGAATGAATTATGTGAATCGTTAGAGAAATTACCAGCTGATGCTGTTTGTTTATTACCTACTAGAAATATGTTAAGAACTTAAATGATGCTATGTTACGTAGAATCGATTCGGAAGAAATTGTGTTAGTAGCTAATGATTGCTTCAAATGCCCAAAATATTTGATTAAAAAAGTTGATAATTTACTTGATAAAGATAAAGGTAATGAGTGCGGAATAGAACGTGTGATAAAGATTAAAATTGGATGTAAAATTATGATTCGAAGAAATATTGATGTTTCTATTGGATTGATGAATGGAACTATTGGGACTGCAATATCAGTTTCTAAAGACGATGCAAAAAATATTACTAGTGTCAATATTCGGCTAGCAAATGGCCAAGAACACTTGATATCGAAGCTCGAGTATCAATTTATTATTATGAAAACTGTTTTCATAACTAGGCAGCAATTTCCAATTTGTTGTAGTTTTGGAATTACAATCCACAAAAGTCAGGGGTTGAGTTTAGACAATGCTGTTGTTGAAGCAGGAAACGCCATATTTAATGCTGGCCAAACGTACGTAGCTTTATCTAGAGTTACAAAATTAGAGGGATTACATTTAATAAATTTTGACCCTTCTAGTATATTTGCCAAAGATTCTGCGGTGATTGAATATAATAGAATTAGAACAATTACTGGATCGCATGTAGAACCTATCCCGGATAAAAATCAAAATAAAGAATTTATGATTAGTAACAATAAATGGAGTGTGCCACTCAAACACTTGATAGGTCAAGCAAATCCAATTGATGACTATTATTGGGATAATCTCAGAGGACTGCCAAATGGAGATAACTTTTCTTCATATGCAAACGCGTGCATGCAAAGTATATTACATTGCGATGAAATACGTCTAAAATTAATGGAGCAGCAAAATGTGGACACTCTAAAATTTTTCTTCAATCAATACATTGCTAAAGATTATACAGACATAAAAGGATTAAGAGATTTCATTAGTCAAGAATATTCGCTACCAATGGTACATGATGCGTCGACATTTTTACAAGATTTATGTGAAAAGTTTCAGTTACTTAAAATATATTTTGCTCACGAATTACATGCTATCATGAAATGTTTCACATGTAATAGACGAGATGAAACAGTAATAAATGAAAACTATATACTACAGCTCCATACATCTGATAGTTCTAAAAAACATACGTTACAGGAAATTATTGATTATAATCTCGGAAATTGGTCAAAAATCGAAGCGCCTTGTAAAAACCTTGTATATTAACAATGAATCAAAGAGTAGATCTTTCTTTTGCCAAAAGCTTATTAATCATAAAATTTCCAGTTATTAATATTAAAATAAAAGATGTACCAAGATCAAAAATACTGATAAAAAATAGATACTATAGTGTAATAAGTGGAATTTTTCATGCGAGTGATGACCCCAAAAAATGTAATTATTACAATATGCTTAAGCGAGATAATCATTGGTTGAAAGTAACTGATTCATACGTTGAAAAAAAACCATGGCCAAATGTGCTAAAGGGGCATACTTATTTATTCTTCATGAGATAGTTACACCGAAACATATAAAATAATTTCAAAAACTAGTTGTTTTATTACTCTTTTTCCATATATGATATAATTTAATAACGAATTGAAACGTTCTTTGGATATAAACCTAAGTACCTCGAATGAGATCTTTGGCCCTCACCCCACACACCTTTCAAGAAAGGTATAAAACCGGCAGGCGAGTAGGTATTGGCATCTTATTAACATCTACATATTTTTCAGATTATTGTGAGAAAATGATTTGTGGATTTCGTTGACCACTAGGTGGCGTTTACATTGCTTTCTTTTACTACTATCTAGTAAACTAATTTCAGTACACTATAAATTCAGTTTCATTGATCTTTCTTACAAGATACGTGATCATTCAGAGGCTGATGATGCTTACTTGTATTTATCAAGTCTATAATAATTTTCAATTGAATTTAATTGAAGTTGAATTACTTTGTTGTCAATATCAAATATCTATAAATATTGTAACAATCTAATTAGATAATATGTGTGTAATAGAAAAATCTCAGTGTTAAAAAAATATATTTCCACATTCAGATAGGATGTTTGGAGTTAAATACAACCGCTTAGCGTTATACTTTATTCGTATATTATATCAAATACGGTACTATTTCTTCTACATTATGCTCATTTCTTTTTCATTTTTTTATGTCGAATAAAATGGTACATTTGTCGAGATAATAAGTGTTTTTAGTTCATTTTAAGTTTAATAAGATTGAACCTCGTCATATCATTCAGTAGCTGATCATGCTTACTTATATTTATCGAGTCCATAATTGTTATATTTATATTCTAATAAATATTTGTATTGCTATAATTCCCTTACTACGTCCGATATGGATGTCAATCCCATGTTTCAAGAGCATTCTTGCTGCATGCATTCATGAAATTGAAATTGTTTCCAAGCTACAATGTATGTGAGCAAAATACGATACTATTAATAATCGACGTAAGACAGGTGGATATGTCGAAATCTAAATTAAATTAGCGACAATTGTGAAATCAATTTTATACAGGCGAGTAGATTTCTTGCACTTAATTTCACATAGGTTAGTGCCCTGAGGTAGAGAACGTTCTGGAATCAAATTTGTACAGGCAAGTAAATAATTCAAACTCAAATTACTAAGCTTCAAATAAATGCGATGAAACTACTCGTCGGGCCCGTGGCTAAGAAAATCAACAACGGACTCATAACTTATCATGTTATTGTAGTTAAAAATTATAGTTAGTTAGTTGAAAAAATTAGTGTGTTGTTAAAAATCGAATGTTTTAAAATGCGTCTATTGGAATCTATAGTGCATTATGCTATCCAAATTTATCTTATGAGAATTCAATCCATTCTTTTTCCGAATTGATTTCGCGTACACATCTTTCATCACATCGTCAATAAAAAGGTGAAACGTTCAATTGAATGGATTAAATCGAAAGTTTTTCATATGGTTTCACAGATTGGTGTTTTGCTACAATGATATATACTACTTACAAGTTCCTTTCATGAATCAACAAGTTTCAAAATTATAAGAAATTTAAAGTTATAAGTTGAAAGAATATTGATACGATCTAGTTCGAATTGACAATAATAAACTAATAGTCCTAAATATATGTTAAAAAAATGAGAGTAATTTTGATCGTCTTGATTTTCTTAGCCACGGGCCCGACGAGTAGTTTCATCGCATTTATTTGAAGCTTAGTAATTTGAGTTTGAATTATTTACTTGCCTGTACAAAATTGATTCCAGAACGTTCTCTACCTTAGGGCACTAACCTATTTGAAATTAAGTGCGAGAAATCTACTCGCCTGTATAAAATTGATTTCACAATTGTCGCTAATTTAATTTAGATTTCGACATATCCACCTGTCTTACGTCGATTATTAATAGTATCGTATTTTGCTCACATACATTGTAGCTTGGAAACAATTTCAATTTCATGAATGCATGCAGCAAGAATGCTCTTGAAACATGGGATTGACATCCATATCGGACGTAGTAAGGGAATTATAGCAATACAAATATTTATTAGAATATAAATATAACAATTATGGACTCGATAAATATAAGTAAGCATGATCAGCTACTGAATGATATGACGAGGTTCAATCTTATTAAACTTAAGATGAACTAAAAACATTTATTATCTCGACAGATGTACCATTTTATTCGACATAAAAAAATGAAAAAGAAATGAGTATAATGTAGAAGAAATAGTACCGTATTTAATATTATCATATATGCTGACTTAGAATTGTTAAAAACAGTCGACAATAGTCTTGGTTTTCAAGAACATGAAGCTTTTAGCGTTGGGTTATATATAAAATGTTGATATGATGATAGTAAGTCAGAGTATAAGTCTTATAGAAAATAAAAAATTGAAAAAGAGAGGCCTGCTCAATGACTTATAAAACATTTTAAAATATTATTAGCTTAGTTAGAAGAAGTATATAAAAATGCTTTAGCAATGAATCTTTCCTATATATATGAATATACGAGGGTGGTCCGATAAGTACTTAGTCTCACCGCCCGATGGCGCCACTCTCGCAAAAGAAATATTCTATCACGTAGTACAACCTTCTCGATGGTTACTGTCAAGATTTCAGCCGGATCGGAGTTGTACTTTATTTTAGATAGCGTGTGAAAGCAAGTGTGTCCGTTGATTTTTGAAAAATGGAAAAAGAGCAATATCGGTCGGTGATTCGATTCTTGTTTTTGGAAGGGAAATCGTGCAGCGAAATCAAAAAGCGCTTGGATGCTGTGTACGGTGACTCTTCTCCTTCGATGGCGACCGTCAAAAATTGGTTTAACGAGTTTCAACGTGGTCGCCCGTCAATTTTTGAAGAGCCACGTCCAGGTGCTCCGAAAACGGCTACCACGTAGTATAACGTGATAAAAATTCACGATCTCGTATTGGCAGATCGACGATTGAAGGTGCGCGAGATAGCTAAGATCACAGGCATCTCAAAAGACCGTGTGGGTCATGTCCTGCATGAAATTTTGAGCATGAGAAAGCTGTCAGCACGATGGGTGCTGCGTTTGCTCACTCCGGATAACAAGCGCAACCGTGAGACAACTTCAGAGCAATGTCTGACGCTGTTTAGCGCAATCCGAAGGAGTTTCTGCGTCGTTTCGTGACAATTTAAAAAATTATATGATAAAATAGCATTTCTCCATAATATACCTATAAAATTGATTATATTAAATATTTCAAATAAAATCAATGTTAATTAACGATAATAAAAATAAATACCATGATGATGTAATAACAACCACTTATTAACACTTTGATATTCAATAGGCAGTTTGAGCCAGTGATATGGAGGTTTAAAAAGTAGTACTGTAGGTGAAGTATTAGAACATACTGGTAAATAGGCAAACTCTTTACAAATAAAAATATTATTAGGACTCTGAAAGCCTTGAATATCTAAAATATAGTCCATCTTAGAGTATAAATCCCATTATTCTCTATGATATGTGAGCTAAATCGTATCTCAAAGCAATAATGACTATATTTTTATTCTGAAGATCTATATATAAACCCTTTAATACTAAATTAATAAGTTAGATGGTGCTACAGTCGGTTCACCCCCACTCTTTCATTTAAGCTAACACTTCCGTATCCTGCCTATAGCGCCCACACTTTGTAGGCAGCGCCCTCAGTTGGCTGGCAGCGCCCTCAGTTTGCTGGCAGCGCCCTCACTTAACCTTTAAAAACCGCTTTGACCTAGCAAAAGAACGCAGTCTCTCGAGACAGCCTGCGAGCTAAGCTTGCCTTACCTTACGCCATTTGCAAGTAGTTCCTCAGTGTTAGTTGAATCCTTATTTTTTTGATAAACAAATCAATATTAATTACCAACTAAGAACAAGTTTAATTTAGAGCTGTTCACTACCTTTTTCATCCTTTCATCATAAAAATCTTTTATACAACTATAGACAAGTGACTCTACAAGACAATAATAAACTAGATAACTAACAACATGACTTCTATCGCCTATTTTGAAGAAGCAATTAAAAATTTATGGAAAGCTTATAATCATTCGGACGATTTAGATATAGACGATTGTATTAGATGGAGAACTCTAACAGTTAATGCTATAATTTCAATTAATGAATTTATGAAACGATCTGATTTAAGTAGAGCAATTCGACAAAGGTGTCAAACTTGTGCTTGTCATTTGAATTCTATTGAAGTCAATTTAAGTAAAACTATAAAAGTTGGTGGAAGTATACAACCATTAACAGCTATTCAGGATGAAATACTAGGAGATGGAGTTGTTTGGAGACCAATTCATTCAGCCTTTAAAAATCGAATTAGTACAGTCTGTATAGTTAATTAACATCATTTAGATATAAAAACATTTCTAGTTGCCGCAAATCAACTATTACAAATTAAAATACCTCAATTTCTTGCTATCCATAATAACTTAAAAATAAATACAGAAATGGCATCACAGTTTATCATAAAGAAAAATCAAGAAGAAGATATTCAAATCAAGTATTTCAATACAGAAAATTTTTGCATTTATAATAGTACTAATCTTGATAGATGGTTTTAAAATAACCTTAAAGATATTATACTTAAACAAATCGAAGAATTTCAAGAAAGAGACTCAGGCTGGTCGTTAAAAACTATTGTTGGTCTCACTATTAATATAAATAAGTATAATCCATTTAAACCATGCTCGTATATACCATTACCGTCAAGCATAGATAATAAAAGAGCCTGTGTTATTGTTAAAAATGAAGACAATGAATGTTTTAAATGGGCTATACTTTCATGCATTCATCCAGTTGAAAAAAATCCGAACAGAGTAATTAAGTACAAACCCTATGAGAATGAACTGAATTTTGATGGTATAAGCTTCCCTGGAAAAATAAAAAGTATACCTAAATTTGAAAAGTTGAATAATATAAGTGTAAATGTATATATACTAAAAAAATATGGATCGAAATATGAAGTCTCACCGTGCTATATAACGAAATTAAAACAAACTAAACTTGTGAACTTACTCTTAATACAAAACGAATATATTGATGAAAATGATACTAATAGACCACGAATATCAATAGATGATGAAAAATTCAAATTAGAAACTCACTACGTATGGATTAAAACTTTATCTGCTCTCCTTCGTAGACAAGTTACCCAACATACTGAAAAAATTTATCTTTGCGAACGCTGCCTTCATTATTTTACTAACGAGGAAAATTTGAAATCTCATGAAGTTAACAGTTCCAAAATAAATAAGGGTCGGATTAATTTACCTGACGATGCTACTTTAGAATTTAAAAATTTTAAGCATAAAGAGGAAGTTCCATTTATTATATACGCTGATTTTGAATGTCTGTTAAAACCTATAGAAGATCTGAATAGAAATCTCAATGTTGAGAGACATAGTTTCCAAGAGCATGAAGCCTATAGCATTGGATTATATGTAAAATACCGTTATGATGATAGTAAGTCGATATATAAGTCATATAGAAAAAAATTAAATGAAGACGAATTGAAAATGTTATAAACCAGCATTATGGTTTATAAAGCAATTGAAGTCCCTAGTGATTGAGTTACAAAAGATATATAATAATGCAATAAAAATGGATTTATCATTTATTAATGAGCAGACATTTAAAACGGCAAGAAGATGTCATATTTGCAACCAATATTTTCAAGATAACCAAAAACGAGTTCGTGATCATTGTCATTTAACAGGAAAATTTAGAGGTGCAGCTCACAATCATTGCAATTTGAATTACAAAAATGCTGCTTTCATACCAGTCGTATTTCATAACTTTACAGGCTATGACTCACATTTTATTATAACAGAAATTGCTACTAACTCAGAATTTGAAGGAAAGATCTCTGTTCTCGCTGAAAACAAAGAGTGATACATATTCTTCACAAAAGAAGTTGCAAACAGTCGAATTAGCTTTCGTTTCATTGATTCCTTTCGATTTATGCCTACATCTCTAGATAAATTAGCATATTATTTACCTCAGCTAGATATTGTACAGAGAGTATTTCAGAAAGATAATTACACTTTAGAACAGATTAATTTACTCAAAAGAAAAGGAGTTTTCCCATATGAATACATACAAAATTTAAATAGACTAACTGACAGAGTTAACCATCTATTGAAAAATTTCATAGTTAATTGACAGATAGTGATATTCCTACTGAAGAATATAAGCATGCTCAAAGCGTATGGAATATTTTCGGTAGTATTAGGAAGAAAATAGATTTAGGAATGTATTCTGATTTCTATCTAAAAACTGATGTACTTTTACTAGCTGATATTTTTGAGAATTTTCGATCAATCTGTAAGAATGCATATGATCTCGATCCTCCTCATTATTACACTACCCCTGGATTAACATGGGACGCGATGTTAAAATATACAAATATGAAGCTTGAACTATTAACAGATATAGATATGGTTTTATTCATTCAAAAAGGTATTCGTGGAGGTATTAGTCAATGCTGCAATAGATTTTCAAAAGTAAACAATAAATATATGGGTGAAGAATTCAATAAGGATGAGCCAAACAAATTTTTAATGTATTATGAC
The DNA here is from genome assembly GCF_024137745.1 of Phymastichus coffea. Taxonomy (NCBI): domain Eukaryota; kingdom Metazoa; phylum Arthropoda; class Insecta; order Hymenoptera; family Eulophidae; genus Phymastichus; species Phymastichus coffea. The sequence continues at coordinate 887,163 of NW_026706812.1, read as the reverse complement.
GTAAACAACCTTTATGGTTGGGCTATGACTCAATCACTACCATTTGAGGGCTTCAAATGTGGATCTGTCAAATTTTTTCAATATCTCTGATGATAACGACGTAGGCTATATTTTAGAAGTAGATCTAGAGTATCCACAGGAGCTGCATGATGATCATAAAGACCCACCTGTTTGTCCTGAACATACTAAACCACCCGGATCAAAACAGAAAAAACTTTTGACAACGCTTTATGATAAAGAACGATACGTTATTCATTATAGAGCGTTAAAACAAGCTCTCAAATATGGACTAAAACTCAAAAAGATATATAGAGCGCTAGAATTCAAACAAAAACAATGGCTGAAACCATATGTTAATTTAAATACTGAAAAAAGAAAGCAAGCTAAAAATGAGTTTGAAAAATTATTTTACAAGCTTATGATTAATGCAGTATATGGAAAAACAATGGAAAACGAAAGAAAACGAAAAGATGTCAAACTGATCAATCAATGGGTGGTAGATATGGCGCTGAAGCTCGAATTACCCAACCAAATTTCCATAGTAGTTCCATAAATTAAGCTGCTATTCAATTATCCTGGACAACTATCATTATTAAAAAACCTATATACATCGGTCTATGTGTATTAGATCTTTCAAAAACATTAGTCTATGACTTTCATTATGGTTATCTGAAGTAACGAATTAGTGAAAAATGTAAATTACTTTATACTGATACTGACAGCCTCATTTATGAAATTCAAGATGTCGATATGTATGAGATCATGAAAGTAGATATTGATAAATTTGACACATCGGACTATCCTGCTGATAATTAATTTGGAATGCCTCTAGCTAACAAAAAAGTTCTTGGTGTTATGAAGGATGAGTGCAATGCTGCTATTATGAGGGAGTACATTGGGTTACGAAGTAAACTATACAGTATCGAAATAATAAATAAGGATCCTTTGAAAAAGGCAAAAGGAGTGAAAAAACATACAATAAAAAATACAATAACTCACTCAGGTTATCGAAAGTGTTTAAACGAAATGGAAATTATTAAACGTACTCAATGTAATATTCGATCTAAATTACATCAAGTAATAACAGAGAGAGAGGAAAAGACAGCACTAAGCCCTCATGATGATAAACGTTGTATTTTTGATTATAATCCGGACACACTTCCATGGGGGCATTATAAAACTCTCGAAATTGCTGAAATGAAAGAAAGAGTTGAACGGCTACGAAGAAAGAGGTATAGAGAAGAAGACGAAATGATAGAACTAAATAGTAATATGAAAAGATTCAGAATTGAAGAAAATAATTCTAGAGGGCAGCACTAGCGAAAGAATTCTACTCCTTCGACAGTTACTAGATGGCGCTGATGACTAGTAATGGAGAGGGAGAAACAATGGATACCTGAATCTACAGAGTGGGAGAGTGGTTTTAGATGAAGAATCATGAGAGAGGGGAGACTGAAAGAGAGGGAAGCGGCGACGGCGGCTTGAGCTTTAAGAGTTGGGATGTCACTTATAAAACTAAGAGCTCACTCTTGTTCGAAACAGTTGCTCAGCTCTCACTCAAGCGACAGTCTTACCTCAGCCTCTAATACATCTTCCACTAACTATTAAAACAAGTAAGATATTTAAATAATTTTAGTTTATTAATACCTTAGTAATAAATAAATAAATAATTAATTCTTTGATTTTTTATTTTACAGAATGGATTTCTCAGCAATAAATAAAATTTCCAAGACGACTTTCCTTCCTCGGAAGGCGATGTCCCAACTAACATCGAACACATTATATCAAGTTACTAAAGTTAGATCATTAACACCGAAATATGGATTTAGCGTTGTGATTACAATTGATGACGAGTTTGATGTGTTCCTGCCCAAAAGGGTTAATATAGTAGTCGAAAAAGATAAAGAAATGTTGAAAAACCTACATCAGACTAGTGAGAAGGAGGAGTTATTTATTTACCATATTGTCGGTTGAAACTTCGAATTTAAACATAATTGTATCTTCAACGAATAATAATTAAATGTATTATAATACTAATGTAAATAGCTGCACTATCAATAATAAAAAAAAATATTTCTAATTGAATAGTCTTTTTTCCTTTATTTAACTATCCTCTTATTTTCTTTTGTGAAGAGGTAAAAAAAAAAGTTCTTAATGCCTTTCCAATGAATTTTATCTCAATGTAAAGGTGACTCATGAGCGATGATTCGAACGGAAGTATCTCACAGGTGAGAGCGAAGATTGGGGCTCTCACTATTCCTATAATTAACCTTAAGTTCCGATAGAGGGCAGTCATTCGAGTTTTAATATATTTATAAGAAGGATGCATAGTTTGCTTTACCATCATTCAGTGAGAAGAAATAGCTATAGCAAGACTATCCTCTTGTGATTCATCATGGCGCCTATTAGAAGAAACAAGAAGAGCATTCGCGCTTCGAAGTATGTATGGTTCTCGGATAATATTCAATTCTTCCTATTAAAGACAATGACTCGAGGAAAGGAGTGTGGGAGCAGCTTGCGCGAGATCGAGAACGCTTCCAACGTCGTATTATGCAACTAAGTAGTATAATATCGCGAGCACTATTTAAAAAACGTATAATAATGATGAATCGTATTCTTGAATCTATACTAAAAAATCATTGTATAGTATATACACTTAACAAACTAAAAATCTAAGTGGAGATGGAAGAAGCAGCAAGTGAAGGGAGGCGGTCATGGCGGCTAGAAAAAAGTGTAGTAGTGGGGTAAAGGTCTTAAGAGAGAGAGAAGAGCTCGGAAAACGTCATTCTGTTAGAAGTATCATCACTAGTAGAAAAATCACTAGAAGAAAATCATTGTTTTTTAGTAACAAACTTTAAGGAAGAAGATAACAATCGAATCATTCTCGAGCTCGATGCTGAATTCCAACTTATTTTACCAGATCGAATTTCAAAAGCCATCATGAAACGTTATGATCTTTCTATATTACTTTCAGATCATGTACAAAAATATTGTTTACAGATTGAATATCATAGCACTGGTAGATTTCAATTTATTATTTAATGTAACAACAATGTATCTTTATTTCAATAAAGTATGTACAATAAATTTATTATAAAATATATTGTGGAGAGGTAAATGAGTCACAGGTGTTTCTACTAAAGCAGGTTTCAACTTGTTCTAATGGACTCACAAGTGATGATGCTCAAATGGAAGTACCTCACAGGTGAGAGCGAAGGTTGGGGCTCTTACCATTAAGATAAAACAAAAATTATTTATTATTATTATGATATTTATTTGAATAAAAGTTAGTTTACATAAACGTCTTTATTCTTTTATACGTGTAAAGTCTAATCTATCCATGAATTGTGCGAATTGTCGAATCTCAACCATTTAACGTATACTTGATTACCACGTTTCCTTAAAACTTTTTCAATGAGATATACATCAGGATACATAGCTTTCTGTAGTTCTTGCTCGTAAAAACCTCCAACAATTGGATTGCCTTTATAATCTATTAAATGATAAGTAATAGGCTTTGTCTTCGCAACTCGTTGAATAGTAAAAATCTCAGTAGAGCAGTTAGGAGTGTATCCTTTTTCGAAAACGTGTTTAGACTTGCTCACACGTACTTTATCGCCTACTTGAAATTTAGGGCTCTTAACGAAAAGACGTCGGTCGTAAGAGAATCGTCTCAACACCTGCATTTCATTCTCTTTAGTCACGTCTTTAGGCTTCATATCTATCGTACGATGTTTTCGATTATTGTAAGATTTCAATAAATCAGCTAGAATGTTGATCCATTTGTAATTTCCTTGAAGACTGAATTTTTTCCACATGACATTTTTTAGCGTGCGATTGAAACGTTCACAAATAGTTGCCTTAAGATTGCTATAGGTTGAATATAGATTTATTTTATACTTTTTCATTAGTCTTTGAAAATTTGAATTGTAGAAATTTTTGCCATAATCCACATGTAGATTTCTAGGAGTGCGTCCTTTTTTTAATATAGACTTCATTGCATAAGCAACATCTACACCAGTTTTTTGTTTCACAGGAACTGCCCAAGCGTACTTTGAAAATATATCAATGACAGTTAATAGATATCGAAAGCCTTTGTTCTCTCTCGAGTAGCCTTGCATCTCTACAAGATCAGCTTGCCATGTCTCATCTATTCCGCGTATATCAACTTTTCTACGGGGATAGTTTCGACGTGCTGGTTTATGTAACTCATCCACAACTCTTTGATGTTTCATTTTAAACTATTTTTGAAGTTGTTTTTAAAATGTCAAACGGTCCAATAGTTTTTTCTTTCTCTTTATGACTACTAATATTATCTTTTTCTAATTGGGCAAGAACTACTCGATGCTTTACTAATTCTAATCTTATTGTATCCAATGATTTTGAGAGATCATTTATTATACTCGTAAGCGTAGTAACGTTAGCTTCACTAGTTTTTCGCAACGTTCGTAAATTTACAGCATCGTTACTCTCCTGAGGATAGGCTATATAACAAATTCTTTTGTCATTCGCGTCGTATTGTCAGTCTTCAGTGATATTATACCCTATACCAGGAGGACCTCGATTATCCTCCTTTTTTTTATTCAATATACGTCCAATCACATCCACACTTATTTTATTACTGAGTAATATTTAGGATTCTCTTAATATATCTAGCCAGCTTCACGTAATTCTTCAATAATTGAATAAATTTCATTAACATGACTAGAATTACCGGCGGTTTGTTCGGCAATAAGCAATCTCAATCGATCAACGAGCTCGTTTGGATCATTCCAATATTCATAATCAAATAACGTTCCTTTTCTAGCTATTTTATAGTTAGGAAAAAGACCTCTTCCATTAATAGTCGATTTTCGCTTCTTAGCGCTACTGCTCAAAGATAAATTTGGACCAATATACTTTTTGAATTTATTTACATGCTTATTGCGATATTCTCCATTTGTTTCGTATCTCTTTCGATGAGCGTTAGTGATTTCGAGAATTTTTATATAATTTTCAATATCCAATGAACTGATTAATTTAAAATCAGGTTCTTTACGAAAGAGAAGTTCCATTAAACCAAGCGTCTTGCTGTATGCTTTATCATTCACAGTCACATTATCGTTTTGGAAGGAAATTGGAGAATTGCCTATGACATACGTATTTTCATGTAAGCGAACACCAAATGTCTTGTCTAAATTACTTTTCTGCTGAGGTTCATGCGATAGTCAAACATAGTTTCCTATAATCGAATCATCCAATAGCTGTTGTCTCTGTTCTGTAGTTACATTTGAACTACTTTTGTTCAAATTTATAGCAATTGTATCAAGTGATGATTCATCATGATCATAATCATTATCATCATAGAAATAGCAGACTCAAATGTAGTATCAAGCGGTTGTAATGTAGAATTTAATTCATTAGCAGTACTATTAAAATATCTAGATTTGTAGGGAGTGTCAGTTGCTACTTCTGACTTGAAAACATTATCGAACTCGATTTTCTTTTTCTTTTTCGTTGGCTGTTCAACAGTAGTAGCATTACTTTTATCAGTAGTTGCCTCTACGAGTTTCTTCAAGGGATCAACCATAGGTTTAAAAGTTTCATGCAAAGGACTTTATTTGAAACCATATCGTAAAGGTTATGGTCTTCATCTGAAACCATATTCAAGTGGAAAAGGTTTAAAAAAAAAGCTCCAAATAATTTTACCTAATCAAGCACTGACAGATCATGATATAAGAAAATATGCTAAAATACTAAAAATTGCAAATTTTCGAGATGTTTTCATGCGTAATGCTCTGCCAGCTGATGGACCACGATATAAAGAGACAGCTATTGTAAATTTAGATGATAAACGTGGACCAGGTACTAATTGGGTGGCATATAAAAAGAAAGGTGATGAGGTTATGTATTTTGATAGTTTTGGTAATCTACAACCACCTATAGATCTGTTGCTTTATCTCAAAGTTAATAGAATCATGTACAATTATATTATATTAGATATCAAGATTTTAATACATATAATTGCGGCCATCTTTGTCTCAAATTTCTTTTAAACAAACTATAGAAAAGACGACTAGTATATAAAATACTCATTCAAAGAATGACTATCATTTGACATGAATCTGTCATGGAGAATACACTGACATTGAGTCTCTCGGGAACATCATCCGTACTCGAATCATATTATTTTCCACCGATCGAATTGATACCAAACAAAAAATACGTTCTTGGTCTAGTTGAGCTATTAACATTTAATTCAATACCAAACATTGACGTTGGTTATAATAAATTTGACATCGAAAGTCAAGAAGCTATCACTTTACCGACTGGTATGTACTTAATAAAAAATATTGAAAGCTTTCTCAAAGAAGCATTAGCACCTAAAGGCATATCGTTTAGCCTGAAATCAAATAATAATACTTTACCTAGTGTCATGCAGTGCAGTCAAAAAATATATTTTGAACCAGAAGATTCTATTGGATCAATTTTAGGCTTCACTAGACGTGCGCTCGTTGAAAACGAAACACATAGTTCTGACTTACCCGTCACTATTCTCAAAGTCAACGCTTTACGTGTAGAGTGTAATATTACTACAGGCTCTTACATAAACGATCGCAAAGTACATACTATACATGAATTTTTCCCAGCAGTCCCACCTGGATATAAGATTATAGAAGTTCCCTCTCAAGTCATTTACCTTCCAGTCGCTGTGAGGAGCATTGTTCATTTTCAAATTCGTATAGTTGATCAAGACGGAAACCTAGTTAACTTTCGAGGAGAAGTCATCACAGTGCGAGTACATATAAAGACTATATCTTAGTAATGGGTATCATTTACAATATAAAGTCCGGTCGAGGCTATATTAAGAGACTAAAATGTCAATCAACAACCAGTCAACAGCGAGCTATCAGACAGCTCACACCTCAGAACAGACAATTCCTGAAAAGCTTGAGACTGAAAGTCGTAGAAAATCGTGGAAGAAAATATTGTGCATATTAGTGTGCTGTATAAAACAACAACAATAATATGGAGGGAATTCTAGACATTCATTCAGGTATCGCTTTCGATGAGTCTATAGCTCATTATGAAGTTCATACGCATCAGCCTTATTCATTATCATATTTCAATAATAGTGATGAAATCCATATAGCAATTCAACATCTCTGCTTCCATCACGCAGTATGATTCATATTTGTGGTCGGTTGACCAAGCCGGACGGTACTATGCCAGTGGAGAACACTTTATTAGTCAACAACGCCCTCTGTCATTTGTTCGAGGAAATACGATATGAAATAAATGCTATTGAAATTGATAAAGTGGAAAATATAGGCTTAACGAGCCTCGTGAAAAATTGGCATTCACTCAATCCACGTCAAAGCTCTACCGCTGAAAATGCCGGATGGATGGTGATAACAAAGAAGTTTTAATGCGTAACGCTCAAGGTTTTTTTGATGTGACTATCCCTCTCAGTATGTTACTGGGCTTTGCTAAAGATTATCGGAAAATTGTAGTCAATGTCAAGCATGAACTTATTCTCACAAGATCAAAAGATGATTTGAATGCTATTTTAAGTATTCCAGTAAGGAATCCTGATGCTTCAGAAAAATCAGAAATTACTTTAACTAAGGTTGAATGGTTGATGCCATATGTGATGGTTGCAGACAAAGAAAAAATCAAATTACTCAATCAGATTAGACGAGATCGTGCAATTACTGTGAGTTATCGTACTTGGGAAATGTATGAGTATCCAAAATTACCTCGTACATCAAAGCATGTTTGGAGTGTTAAGACTTCCAATCAATTGGAAAAGTCTCGCTTTGTTATTTTAGCTTTTCAAACTAAACGTAAAAGTTCAATTCACAATGCTATCCGTATGGAAATCTCAATTTAAATATCAATCACAATCAGTTTACTGTTCTCTACGATATGTATACTAATTTTCAAAACGCTTACTATGGTAAAGAAAACGAGCCGTTACTCAATAAAAAGAATTTCATTAATAAAGTGCCGTTAATAGTTATAGACTGCTCCAAACAAAATGAAACATTAAAAAGCGCTCCAGTCGATGTTCGCCTAGAATTTGAAACTCGGACCAACTTTCCTGAAGATACTGCAGTCTACTGCTTAATATTACACGATCGTATTGTACAATATAATCCAATTAGTGGTGATGTTAAAAAATTAGTTTAAAATTCACAAGACATTATATGATCAATGTACACAATGCTTTTCAATAAAAAAATAAAATTATATATATATATATATATACACATATACACTATACAGGGTGTCAATTAAGTCCCGGGACGCCTGAATATTTTCTGAAGTACTTCAGTTCTGAAAAAGGTCAAGGTCATTCCTTTAGTAACTTTCAAAGCGGAATCCGATGGTGGCCTTGGATTTGACCTTGAGATTGACCTTCAAGGTTATTTCAAGGTCAACTTTGTTTTTTTAAATGGAAACCCCTATTTTTGACAACGGCAATCGAAAGAGCGGAAAATTTTACGTCCAAAACGGTATTTTTCATTTTTTTTCATGGCCTTGAGAAGGTCGATTTAAGGTCAAATGCTTTAAAACCTGCCTAAAAGCGTTTTTTTAATTTTTAAGATATCGAAAAATGACCTCTACAAAATTTGTTCAGAACAGAGTGGGCCACCCAATGCACCAAAAACCTTTGACCTTTAACCTCATTTTGAAGGTCATTTCAAGGTCGAAGTGTTTTTTGTAATGGAAACCCCTCTTTTTGACCCCGGATTAGCACATAGCGCGAAATCCGACGTTTGGATAAGGTATTATGTTGAGTTTCGATTGATCCACGACGTTCATCGCTAAGGTCATGTGAAATTTAGATCCAATATTATTCGCGAAACATTTACAAAATGTTTCGGGCTAAATTTATTAAATTCTACTGAGAGTATGTTACAGTGACCTTATCTTTGACCTTTGATTGTTTGAATAATAAAGTAACGGGTTATCCAAACCGAAAGTCAAGTTGTTTTAAATGAGGAGCAAGCAGAGACATAGGTACAGTTTTTTTGCCGGATAAGTTTTTTCCACTCACTGCGTTTTGAATCTTTCTTTCTGATTTCGCGCTATATGCGAATCCGGGGTCAAAAATAGGGGTTTCCATTACAAAAAACACTTCGACCTTGAAATGACCTTCAAAATGAGGTTAAAGGTCAAAGGTTTTTGGTGCATTCGGTGGCCCACTCTGTTCTGAACAAATTTTGTAGAGGTCATTTTTCGATATCTTAAAAATTAAAAAAACGCTTTTAGGCAGTTTTAGAAGCATTTGACCTTAAATCGACCTTCTCAAGGCCATGAAAAAAAATTTAAAAATACCGTTTTGGACGTAAAATTTTCCGCTCTTTCGATTGCCGTTGTCAAAAATAGGGGTTCCCATTTAAAAAAAAAAAGTTGACCTTGAAATAACCTTGAAGGTCAATCTCAAGGTCAAATCCAAGGTCACCATCGGATTCCGCGTTGAAAGTTACTAAAGGAATGACCTTGACCTTTTGAAGAACTGAAGTACTTCAGAAAATATTCAGGCGTCCGAGGACTTAATTGACACCCTGTATATACAGTTAATAATAAAATCAATTATTTTTGTTTCAATGAAAACTTTTATTGGAACATTATTAGAGGTTGCAACGATTACCGAAAATCGTTCGACTCGCGTAGGTTAATGAGCGGCTGAGTAGAATAGCCGCGATCGGTTCGAGAGAGAGAGAGGGCCCGTAGGGGCAATGACCGGGAGGGGAAAGTTCAGTAGCCAGTATGACTGTGTCACTCAGTCCGGCTAGACTCTCTCTACGGTTTCGTGCTACTAACACATTGGACATTTCTTGAGTGAGATCCAGAAAGCCAGGGTTTACCGGTGGAAAGTGCTGTAGTGGGTGCGTGCATAGCGAGGCGAGTGCGGTGGCAACGAGCATCGCTGCGAGAGTGACCTCGACGATAACCTCAGCGGTACCAGCAATCCCGGCAGGAACGCATAGCGGGCAGAACAGCAACACCACCAACAACAACAACAGTAACAGCGGCAGTGCAGCGAGCGGCGGAGCAGTTAATCAACGACTTGTGTATCGGATACGGTTGGTCACCGTATCCTATTCTATCTCGCGGTAGGTGCACAACTTTCTACATTGTTGTTAGCGTGCGATTCCGCGCAGCGTGCGCGAAGAAATGATTTATAGCGTGCGAGCGGTTAGTCGCGTTCGCGGCGATCGCGATTTTCTCTCTCTCTCTCCCACCCAGGCCTATTGTCAATTATATTTGCGTGCGCAAGTCTCTCGGCAAATTCCCCGTGTATCAGATTTAATCTAATAAAGCGAACAGTAGTTATTCCTAATCGAGTTATTGCTTTGTCTTTCCTTTGTCCGGGATGCATGTTTGTTGACATTCAATTCGAATAAGCCGGTAGCGTAGCACGGATCGCGCGGATATTGATAGAAGCGCATAGCGAACCGAGTTTCCAGCACCGGCCGTAGGAGCGCTACTAACCAAGAGCGACAGCGCCGCCAAGTGGCGAGTTGGGGAACCCAACTCGGATTGGCGAGGGAACTCTGCGCAGGCGCACTCCCGGACAAGGTAGGTTGACGTGCTTTCGGCACGTAGATAACAAGGCGTCGTTTGACCGAAATAACAAATAGGTTTAATAGGTTAACGGTTAAACGGCAGCCTGTTACAAGGTACGTCAATAGATCATTGTTTAATATTATTGTGTCGGGAAGCGTTTCAAATAAAATTTGTAACACATTGTACAACGAATAATAGTGGGTATAACTTGCGAGAGCCCTGCGTCGCTATTCTTCAGGGGCGGGCGTGTGACGTCGGGAACAGATCAGGCTATATAAAAGCGGGAAATTTAAATTTTTATGGAGGGGTAATTTCTTAAATTAGAATAATGCCTAATTTAAGTCTGACCTTGTTCTTGGTGATGTGCACTCTCCTTATGGCTGTAACCCTTTATAGGTTAATTTAATATGTTTTGCCCTATAAAAGAGATGAGAGAGCGCCTGTTAGTGAACCTAGCACTCCACTCCGGAAGTCTCTGTATCGCTTGTTCTGATTAATAAATATTTAAAGTAAAATACCACTTCTCAGTTATTCTAACTTAGAAAAGGTCTTGCGTCTACTTAATACAGCTACATTCCATCCCTGGATTCTGCAATACGAGATATACAACGAGTCAATCTTCAGATAAATCTATTTCTATTAATCGTTATTTTTCTAGTAACCGCCTTAGTTTGATTACCAGCCTGCTCTTACTTAGTCTCATACCCGTGGTAAACGCTTACGCGTTGACCGAAAAGAGACAGTCGCAATTGAGTAACTATTGTCAATCCGCGGCCGTTGCGTGAGATGTAACAATAATATTGAAAAAATAAACAGTTACAAAAAAAAAGCAGAAACATGTAATGAAAAAAGAAAAAGGAAGAAAGAAAGAGAAAATAAAAGAGAATAGGATTAATCAAAAAATATAGGCAACTGCGAGTAAGCAATATAGGTTAACAGGAACCGAGACAGAAACAGAGACAAAGACAGAAAAACAGAGAGAGAGAGTGAAATCTGTCGTACATAATATTGAATACTTACACATAGTTTCACCTAATACCCAAATTTCTGGACTTGCAGTGACTTCCACTAAAATTGCTGGAGTACATATTAGAAGTACGCATAGATCAGCTATGCTCAAGTTCATCAGAAATATGTTTGTACTTATGCTCATTTTATTTCTTCCTTGGATTATAACTGTAATAGCCTTTTCAAAATAAAAGATGTCAAAAAAACCAGATTCGTACAAGTAAAAAAAATTTTTTTTGAAATATAATTTCTACAATTATATAAAAACTGATGATTTTTTAGAGGATAGTTGTTAAAATTCGTGAATGCAAAGTTTTAAAGCAAGTATTTTGAAAATACAGGGTAACCATTTTAACTTTTCCAGAAAGATTTCTCGAAAGTGGTTAGAGTTAGTGGAAAATGTTGCAGACAAAAGTTGCTTAGCTTCAAGAAAACATATTTGAACAGAACGCCTTTAATTTTTGTAAATCTCATTTCGAATTCCGTGAGCTATAAAGAATAAAATGAATAACAATTATAATTCTTAGATTTAGATCGTGAAAACAGTAATGGAATTGAAATATAGCTATGACTAAGACGAGCGTCACAATATAATTTGGTAACTTTCAAAATAAGAACTCTTATTTTTTACTCCTTTTTCTTTATTTTTTCATATCAAAGGTTAAAGCATCACAATTTTTCCACTTTCAAATAGCGTTAATGATAAAAAACAAAAACTTTATATAAAGATATTTCTAAAAAATATGTGACGGGCAAAACGGCTTTGTTGCGATTTGTACTTTGTCCGCTGCCTCTCCTTGTTTGTACGCGCTAACGCCAAGGTGGACAAAAACCTGTTTGCTTGAGTGGAATACTCATATCCGATTTGTTTCTTTAAGATGCTGATTTGATGCAACCGGAAGTGAGGAATGGCGCAGATTTTACCTGGCTTTAGGTGTAAAGACTGACATGGAGGGAGAGTTGAAGGAACAGATAAAGTGGCTCACTGCTGCACAAGCGTGCACTCATGCTAGCCCGTAGTGGTTGACTTCCACCCTTCGTGGACACTTCTCGACAGATCACCATGTAAGACGCGGTATTGGTGAGTTATATTTTTGTTTCGATTTCGTGTTTTTTTATATATTTTTATTTTGTAAATAACCGGCAATAAATTCATTTTTATTGTTTAAATTTACAACGTCATTTATCGGGTTCCCTCTTCTTTTTTTGATTCCAAGTTCTCATGCACGCAAACTTCACAATCTACACGGTCAGTAGGTTGATTACAAATTGGAGCATACGTGTCTTCCTTTCTTTTCGCAAATAATTTTGTAAATATAATCTCGGGCCGAGTTACAATTTCGAAAAACCGCCTTTCTCTGTACAAAGATAACAAACTCTTAAATAGTTTCTGCAGCTATAAATATAATAAAAGGTTAGAATACCTAGTTGAGCAAGCATTAACTCAAAGAGCTCTGTCAGGTAAGCATGGAAAAAATGCCTTCGACGATATTGGAATTCGGACTCGATATATTTTTTCGCCTTAAAAAGTTATGACCATACCTAATCCTTTTCTGAACCCTAGAGCACCATAGGGAAGATGGGACGCCATAGTATCGGTTTGGGTATTTTTGAGATATCTCGGTTAATTTTTGAGCTATAAAAAAATAAAAAAATACAATTTGAATAATTTTTAAGCTCTACAAACTTATTGAACCTAAAAAATTTTTAGCGTAAAATTCAACTTTTTACAGCCTTTCGCAAACTTTGATTTGTCGCCATTTCTTCGGGTTATGATGTACAACAGAAGCGCCGCCGGCTACGCACGCATGTGTGGATCACGTTGGCGACATTATTTCTCTCTCTCTCTCTTTTTCTCCTCTAGGAAGAACTCATTTCCTTCCACTCCAACTATCGATGCCGATCTGTAATTAACCCTTTGAAGCATACATTTTTCTCTCCAGGATATTTAGATGAAAATTTATATATAGGGGTTTTTGAGGTCGCTGATCATGAATCTGACATTAGATTGTTCGAATTTTGCATCTAAGATGGCGGATTCAGAATGGCGGACATAGATTTTTTTCTATATTCGCTTGAAAACTTTAAAATTCATAACTAATGAGTTTTAGGGGTCACTGATAACGAATCTGACATCAGGTTTCCTAAATGATGTATCCAAATTGGTGAATTCAAAATGGCGGACAGGCATTTATTTTCTATATTGGCCTGAATACTTCAAAATTCAATGTAAAGGCTTTTAGGGCTCGCTGATAACGAATCTGATATCAGATTTCCGAAATAATATATCCAAAATAGCGGATCCAAAAATTCGGATATCAAATTTCATTTTTAGGGACTTCATTTTCATGAAACGTAATTTCTAAGGGTTTTCGGTCGTGCAGATAACAAATCTGATAATATAATTTAGTATTCTGTTTCAAATATTCTAGTATTTTGTTTTCTGATTAGGTGAATGAATCTCTCAAAAAAAAAAAAATATATATATATATATATGGCCCTCAGACCCATGGAGAGTACATTCAATACAAAGTGTTTGGTGCTCATACAAATCGCCAAAAGGCCCTTAACCCCCGACCTACGAAAAATAAATAAAGATCGGCTCTTTGCTTCTGGAGTCATCCATATGTTTGTTGACACTCATTGACTAAAAGACCGGAGTGGATTCACTATATTAGTTGAAGAGCAAAATAGGCGTTTTGTATATTTGTGTTCATAATATTCTTGTTTTACGGGAATTTTTTCCCGCCAATTAGGAATCAATTTTTACGTAGTACTCTTCAATTTTCATATTTTCTATATCAATAAATTTAGAAGAGATTTATTTTGTAACCATGGGGAGAAGAAGGCGAATTGTGAATGAAATTCCTAGTCATTCAGAGTCTGTTGATGGGTTGTGCGATTCTAATGATAAAGATGAGGTATTGGATCGCAGAGTAGATCATGTTGCCCCTTCAATCAACAATCTTCTCGAAGATGAGGCACACGAAGAAGAAATTGACGACGAAACAACCACTACAGATTCAAATAAAAGTGAAATTTGGAGATCGACGAGTATTCCAAAGACTGATTTACCTTTCAGTAGGAGTCACGGACCCATCATCCCTGACTCCGCGTCTTCTCCAAAGGATATATTTCTTTGTTTGTTCCCTGAGTCTCTATTAGATGTTATTGTAGAGCAAACAAATTTGATTATTTCTCAAAAGAAGTCAAAAGGAGATCTATATCACCAAAGATGAGTTGAAAATTTTCATAGCGATCAATATCCATATGGGTTACAAGAAGTTACCTTCGTATCGGGATTATTGGTCTAATAGCCCTCAATTCCATGATTCATATATTTCTTCATTGATGACTGTGAATCGCTTTGGATTTTTTTGTCTCATTTGCATATCAATGATAATTCAAAAGAACCAGCAAAAGGAGATCCAGAATACG
Organism: Phymastichus coffea; assembly: GCF_024137745.1. Taxonomy (NCBI): domain Eukaryota; kingdom Metazoa; phylum Arthropoda; class Insecta; order Hymenoptera; family Eulophidae; genus Phymastichus; species Phymastichus coffea. Next base: position 872,157 of record NW_026706812.1, on the reverse strand, counting down.
ATAAATTGTATAAACTAAGATCTCTTCTCCACAATCTTTCTGAAACATTCAGAGAATGCTGGAAACCAAGCCATCACCAAGCTATTGATGAATCAATGATCAAGTTCAAGGGGAGGAGTAGCATGAAACAATATATGCCAGCCAAGCCAACTAAACGTGGTTACAAAGTTTGGACCCGAGCAGATGAATCGGGATTTGTTTGTCAATTTCAGATCTACACAGGCAAAACAGATAGTCCTGAAAAACAATTAGGAGCACGTGTGGTTCGTGATCTTACACGTGACCTTGTTGGTCATAATCACCAGGTGTATTTTGATAATTTTTTCACAGGAGTAGAGCTTCTAATATCTCTAAAACAAGATAACATCCTTGCATGTGGCACAGTACGATCTAATCGCGCGAATCTCCCCAAAAGTAATAAGTCTGATAAAAAAATGGTTATTGGAGAGTACGAATACAAGACCTCGACATCAGGACTCACATGGATAAAGTGGATGGATAAAAAACCAGTATACTTTTTATCCAATTTTCACGACCCTACCGAAGTAACTGTTGTGAATCGGAGGCAAAAAGATGGTACTCTAACTCCTGTCAACAGTCCTGTCTTGTGTTCAGACTATAACACACATGGGATATGTCGACTATGCGGATCGTGCAATATCTACTTACCAGATTGATCGTAAGTCCAAAAAATGGTGGTTTAGAATTTTTTGGCACTTCATCGATCTCTGTATATGTAACGGATTCATTTTATACAAGGAAAAACAAATCAAACCACTTTTGTCATTGAAAAAATTCCGAATGAGATTGGTAGAACAATTGGTGGTACATAAGATCCCAACTCCAAAAGGTAGGAAAAGAACAGCACCAAATACTCCAAGCCATGCAAAAATCAAAGTACCTGATGAAAAGAGACTTTCTAATGCTGCTCACATGCCATAAGTCTCAGATACATATAAAAGATTTAACCACTGTTCTACAAGAAATAAGCCATAGAAGACGAGATGGATTTGTAGTACTTGTAATGTTCCTCTGTGTCTTTTACCGGAAAGAAATTGTTTTCAAAAACATCACATATAGACAGTAATGAGTTTTGTTGCTCTGGTTGTATGAAGAACATGTTTTTATGTCTAATTTCAAAGAATACTCAGTAACAATATTACAGTACAAATTTATTGATAATGCAAAGGGGATCCTCCTACAGGAAGAATGGAGGAAAAGAGGAAATAAAAACCCAGAAAATGAAACATAAAAAATGCAGAAAATAATATATAAAAAATAAAAAATAATATAAAATATAAAAAATAAAAAAAATATATAAAATATAAAATATACAAAAAAAATATAAAATATGAAAAATACAAAAAAAAACTTAAATGGAGCTTGAACTCATCACGTCCTCGTCGTAAGCTCCGGGTAATGTCGAGAATGAGTGAAAGAAGTATACACTATTCTGAGATATTATACTTTCAAGTCATGCAAATAAGCATGTACATCAATCATATCCTTTGGCCATCTTGGCTGCAGAATTTCAGAAAACTAGTATGATATTGATTATCACTGAGATTGAGGCACTTTAGATATGAGTTTGAGAGTATTCAAACCAATATAAAAATATACCTATCCGCCATTTTGAAAGCATTATTTCGGAAACCTGATATCAGAATCGTTATCTGCGACCCCTAAAACCCTTTAGATATGAATTTTAGAGTATTGGTATCAATATAGGAAATCTTCTTGCCCGCCATTTTAGATCCGCCATCTTGGATACACAATTTTTGAACTCTGATGTCAAATTATTATTCAGCGACCCCAAAAACCTTTGTATACCAAATTTGAAAGGGATACTCTCATTATTCGTGTCAATAATGAATTTCGCCCCAAAAATTCAATTTTTTTCTTCTTTGCTCATTTAAAAATATTAAAAAATAACCCATTATATTGATTTCAACTGCAAAATTATGTTTTTGAACTATTAATGAACTGAAAGAATGCAAAAGACCCTGTTGAAATCCATAATGTTGTTCTAAAATGGCAAAAGAAGCAATAAATCAATGTGTCCATCAGGATGGACACTGTGCTTCAAAGGGTTAAACCTGAAACAAAGACACATCGAGCGTCGATACTTGGTTCGAACTACCAAGATGTCGATGTGACAGCGGCGAAACGGAAAGCACGTGGAAGAGAGAGAGAGAGACGAACAGGGCGAGCGATATCTACGATAGCATCACCCGTCACATCTTGTTGAGAAAGTTATAAAATAGCGTGGAATTCAAGTATTTGTAAAGTGGTTAGGATTCGATAATTCACACAATAGTTGGATTAATAAAGATGAATATACCAAGTTTTTCAAAACCTTATTTATATATATACAGTGCCGCTTACGCACTTTTACCCCCCCACGGGCAAAATCAGTCTAACTTCAAAGTTTTATATCTCTGGTAGAAATTAACGTACAGAGACGCGCGTGGGTGCGTTTGAAAGGTCCTTCGGAGAGCTTTCAAATGATATGACTCACGGTTGCCATCGATTGTTTTTTTAAATTTTGCAACAATTATGCAAAATTGAAAATTCTGAAACTTTTTTATTATTTTTGACAATTAGCCAATTTTGGAAAAAAAATAGTACGAAAATTTGAAGTACACCATTTTTTAGCTATTACCAAGCCCTATCTGAATCACTCATCAAAAATTTATTTTCGTCAAATATGACGCGCGCACGGGCATTTTTTCCTGGAAGTGACAGTTTTTTTCAACATTTTTTATCTCCATCAAATTGTAACAATCGAAAAAAATTTATAGGAGAAAAAATGTTTGTTTTTTCACGTAGAATACTGCAATAATTTTTTTTTTGGTTTTTCAAAAAATTTTTTTTTTCGGTTTTTTTCAATTTTTTTTTCTCACAGTCGGTACGCTAAAAAGATGAGAAACCACAAAAAAAAATTTTTTTCCACCCATTCAATAATACTACATAACAAGTATCGTAAATTACATAAAAAAAAACTCTTTTTTTTTCGATCTTGAAAAATAATTTAAACCGAAAAAAAAAATTTTTCGAAAAACCAAAAAAAAAATTATTGCAGTATTCTACGTGAAACAACAACCATTTTTTCTCCTATAAATTTTTTTCGATTGTTACATTTGACGGAGATAAAAAATGTTGAAAAAACTGTCACTTCCAGGAAAAAATGCCCGTGCGCGCGTCATATTTGACGAAAATAAATTTTTGATGAGTGATTCAGATAGGGCTTGGTAATAGCTAAAAAATGGTGTACTTCAAATTTTCATACGATTTTTTTTCCAAAATTGGCTAATTGTCAAAAATAATAAAAAAATTTCAGAATTTTCAATTTTGCATAATTGTTGCAAAATTTAAAAAAACAATCGATGGCAACCGTGAATCATATCATTTGAAAGCTCTCCGAAAGACCTTTCAAACGCACTCACGCGCGTCTCTGTACGTTAATTTCTACCAGAGATATAAAACTTTGAAGTTAGACTGATTTTGCCCGTGGGGGGGTAAAAGTGCGTGAGCGGCACTGTACATAGATAAATAGATAAATAGATATACGAGGTCTGTCCGGAAAGTATCGGGCCTAGGTTTATATCTTCGCGCCATAGTGTTCGAGCGACCTCTACCGGACAGAAACGTCAACAGTACAGCCTCACGAATCTATTGGTTACTTACTGACACCTGCCGGACGTATAGTTCATTCGCAGCGTGCCTTTGTTTACAATGCCTTTTTCGCGTTCGTCGGATTTTGATATTGTCAAAAATGACTGAAAAACAAGATCAACGAATTTGCATCAAATTTTGATTTCAACTCGGAAAAACGAGTTCGGAAACTATTGAAATGTTGCAAAAGGCCTTCGGAAGCGAGTGTGTGAGCAAAACACGAATAAAAGTGTGGTATAAACGATTCAAGGATGGTCACACTTCTGTCGATAATGATTCTCGTTCCGGCCGACCTTCGACGACAAAAACCGCAGATAATATTGAGCGGGTGCGACTTGAAATCGAACAAGATCGTCGTATGACTTTGCGAGAACTAGAAGAAGACCTTGGGATACCAAAAACTATCATTTCAGAAATTTTAACCGAAAATTTAGGAATGAAACGCGTGTCTGTGAAATTCATCCCAAAATTGCTCACAGCAGAGCAGAAGAACATTCGCTTAGAAATCGCTCTGGACAATCTGAAAATGGTCAATAATGATGATAATGTGCTTAGAAAAGTTATTACAGGTGATGAATCATGGGTTTATGGTTATGATCCTGAAACAAAACAACAATCTTCACAGTGGAAGTCAATGTTGATTGTTTTTTTCGATTGTGGAGGTGTTGTACATCACGAATATACATCAACAGGTCAGACATTCAATAAAAAATACTACGTTCAAATTTTGAAACGTTTGCGTGATGCAGTAAGAAGAAAACGGCCGCACTTTTGGGAAAGTGGTGACTGGCTTCTCCATCACGGTAATGCGCCAGCGCATTCATCCATCATTGTGCAGCAGTTTTTGAGCAAACACAATATTGCATTGCTTCGAAAACCTCCATACAGTCCCGACATAGCCCCTTGTGACTTTTGGCTGTTTCCAAAACTAAAAAACCACTCAAAGGACACCGATTCGATGACAAAACAACGGTTGAAAACAATGCGACGAGTGTACTTAAGGCTATCCCTAAAAGTGAGTTCCAAGACTGTTTTGAAAAGTGGAAACATTGATGGAACCGTGTTATTCAATCAAGTGGGGATTACTTTGATGGATGCCACCCACCAGATGATAAAGCTAGCACGAAAATATAAAGGTAGGCCCGATACTTTCCGGACAGACCTCGTATGTAGAGTAAAGGATATTTAAATAAAATAGTTCATTTAGTATTTTTAAAGTGATTTGTTTGTATTGGAAAAAATCATAAAAAAGTAATCAACTTTATGATAGATATCATACAATGTTAAATCCTATACAATTGCCGCCTTTGTAAGTTAAAAATTATTTTATTGAAGCAATTTCACTTAAAATAAGATCAAATTATAACTATTGTCGATCACTAGTTGAAGCTAGATTATGCTGGGATGACTGTAGGATTGGCTTATATAAACCTTTTTCCACTTGAACCACCCCTGCGGCGACTTGGAGGGCTCATTAGTTGTTCTTGCTAACAGAAAACGTTTATCGTTATGCGTGCTGAGTGTAATCTTTATCTCTATCGCACTATAGAGTTGATGATGTCGAGATTTGATGTTTTCCTGTTATCGTGTCAAAATCTTATTTTCGCGAAAGTATCTGACGTAATCGTCAAATGTGATTGTTGCCTTCAGCACAGAACTCTTGGCCTTTTTGATTGGATTCTTATTCTGCACTCTCACACTGTACATTTTACTTCTCAAACCAACTCGAGCATGATTCCAGTGTTTTCATCTTTCATCTTTCGTACTACCTTTTTATTGGCTCTTGGAGTGTTGAATGAATTTTGGATAGCATAGTTCGAGGTATCAATCTCATGTATATTTCGTCATATAATTTTATGCACGTCAATATTTTTTACCGCATATGCCAGACTGTCGATGTTGGTATACAATATCTTGCAGAACTTGTTGTTCACAGTATTATGAAAACGATAAACAAGAATATTTGACAAATCGAGGACAGCAAGACTAATGTAGATGGTTTGTCTTATCAAAATTTCCGTTCGCAAGAGTTGTACTGCTACCAGTTTCTCATTCAAAATATCACTGCTATGATAATTTGGTCTAGCAATAAGGGCATCGGTACCATATCGCCTGTCCTACGAATTTATCAACTTGACATCAATGCGTTTCATCTCATTCTCCATAGTTTTTTCATATATTACATTATTAAATAGCTTAAAAAGCATCTTTTCAAACTAATTTTTACCATTTTTATGCGTCTCGCTATTCACATGTATGTATGCTTTGAGCCATCGCCTTTGATCAAACTTTAAAGAACAATGGATCTTTTTTAGCCATAAACCGAATTTTCTCTGCGTATTCCAAATTTACTTCGAGTATGTATTAAAAAAATAAATCATCAAGAACATTAAAATGAAAGTATTCATGAATAATGCACCATTCGAAATTAGCTTATGGAAGAGGCTCTGTCATACACCATCTATTCAAATTATTGATGTCGTAATACATCATCTCTTTGAGGATCATAACCTTTCTCCATGGGGTTGTTAGCTGCAGCATACCGATTACAACACTGGCTAATACCTCCGGGAATACCGGTCTCGATGAACATGAGCATGTCACTATTCGTTAAAAGCTCTAATTTCACCTTTGTATACTTCAACATAGTATTCCAACTGAACCCAGGCATTGTATAATATTGACTTCAGCCAATAGAAGCACGTCAGTCTTGAGGTATAGATCTGAATAGCTACCAAGATCAGTAATGTTAAATGATCTCCACACATTTACCACGTGAGCATACTTCTCGTCATTGATCTCACTATAATGTAAATTGCTGTAAAAGTCTTCTTTTCGAGAAAGAGTCATTTCTTCGAGTTTCTGCAGCGATGATGCGTAATCGTAGGAAAACTTTAACTTTAAATCAGGGAAAATTTAACTTTTTTCTTTAACAAAGTAATTTGATCCGTTGTGTATCTATCATCTTGTTCAAATGGCTGTTCCAAAATATTATAACTTTCTAAATACGAAGATAGTTTATCGAACGAAGATGGCATGAATCGAAATGAAACAATGAATCGTAGATATATATCAATACCTTTAACGTACTTGATAAAAGCTATATATTTTTCCTTGGTTTGAGTAATGAGAGCAACTCGACTGAGGAATTCATTAGCAATCTCTTTGATAATATAACGGTTGGATAGATCGACTCGGGATTTGACAGAGGAGAGCGGGTGACAAAGGCGGATACCCTCTCCACTGAAAAATCTCGAGTCTAGCACTGAGCTTTAGCCTCCATTGAGGCCAAGACCTTGATCGAATCCTCTTATCCTATCCTGGACTAGACGGGAGTCAGTTAGAGACTAAGCTTCGCGGGAATAGGCAGTGCGCCTATCTTTTCAACAAGCGATATCAATTAAATCCAGGAATTCCTAACACAAATAATTATTGAACTCATCTTCCGAGTTGAGTGCGCAAGGCGCGTGCTCAACACGCGAAAGAGGCGATAATTTTATTTCCGTAAATCCGAACAAAACCTTTTCTGAGATAGAGTCGGGTCCACGAACTTGGCACTAACCTAACGTGTAACAAATTGGCGACCGAACAGGGACCCGACGATAGATATCGCATTAGATATTATTCACGTTAAGAGTAGGGATTAAGTATATTAAGATTATTTTGTCGTTGCTTGATGATTAAAAGCAAATTTCCATATCATTAAATTCAACTAATAGAATCAATTGTTGTATATATAAATATTGTTTTGAATATATTTTTTTGAGATAAGCTTACAAGGCAAAACAGAAAGTACAGTAAAATTTCAAATAAACATTTATACCCTGTAACAGGCCGCCTCCTGGCCACAAATCCCGGGTAATAATAATCCTTAATACAGCCAGACGGTGCACTGTTAACTGTGTGCTTCTAGCACACTTGCTCACTTTGTCCAGGTGTGCGCCTGCACCGAGTTCTCTTACCGATCTAACCTGGGTTCGCGATCTCTCCGCAAGGGGCACTGCTGCGCTAGCTCACCAGCGCTCCGTCGGCCACTGCTGACAACTCTGTTGGCGGCCAGCTTCTCCTGTTGCTGTCGTGATTCGTGCTGTACTACCGGCGCGTTCGAATCAAACGTAAACCATAACACCGATATCGAACAAAGGGAAGACAAAATAATGAGAGTGTTTCGTATTGATCTCTAACCAATTTATTTACTTAGAACGTATAGTATATAAGGGAGGGATTTGCCGAGAGACTTTCGTACGCTATTCGACACAGTAATTCAAACGGGGAGAGACAGAGTATATCTCGCAGACGTCGCGGACTATTCGCACGCTCGCTGACTATAAACCCACTGCGCACGCTGCGCGGGATCGCACGCTAGACGTGATTAAAAAATGCTGTGCACCTACCGCTAAATCTACGAGGATACGGTGGCCAACTGTTTCCGATTAAATTAACTGACAATGAACTGCCTCTGCGACTGCTGCTCCGCTGATGTGGTTGCGTCGCCGCTGAAGCTGCCGAGGTTGAGCTCGCTGCTGCCGAGGCCGCACACGTTAAGCAATGTGCGCACTCGGCACTCCACTCGCAGCTGTTATTACCGGTGCCGGAGCCACACACGTTGTGCAGTGTGTGCACTCGTTCCACCGTACCGATTGTTGTTGACAGTTGTTGATGCACACGTTGCGCAGTGTGCACACCCACCTCCACACTCACTAACAATGTACACAACTCCCTGGATCTCACTCAGAAACAATAGAACACGCCATTGCCTCTGACTCATTAACTACGATGTAGCCGGACTGAAGGACACAGTCATACTGGCTAGCTAACTCTCCCCTCCCGGTCATTGCCCCTAACGCGCCCTCTCTCTCTCTCTAACTCACTTAGTAGCTCACACGAGTCCAAACGATTTTCGGCAATCGTTGCAACCCTTAGATAGATTGATTACCAATTAGCGTATCAGTGTCTTCTGTTTACCTTTGATATTTCATAGGCTTGTTTTGGTAACAGTTAAAAGTAAATAGATGGGGTATTGAAATTTTTATAACTGCAGCATTTAATTCGGAAACGATGAGTAAACTAACAACTGCTGTATTTATTGCATTACATGTTTCACGACGAAATCGTCGTTTACAAATTGATAATGAAACAAGATTTAACACATTGATTGGTACAATTAACGAGAAAAGTAAGTATGTCAGAAAATGAGATTTAAAGTTAGCGGTTACTTAAAACCAGAATAATGATAATAAAGCTGATATAGAAAAGTGAAAAAGAGATAATGAGAAATTGCAGAAAGATTTAGTATTTATTTTCAAGCGGATTGATAAAAATTTGGAAAGTTTAGAAGAACAAATAGAATATTCCTTATTTAAGTTTGGCTGAAGACAATTATCGATGCCCTAGTCGAATGATTTTCTATTATATTAGATATTAGAATTGATAATTTTTACTGTGTAGTTTTTATTATTTTACCTTCTATAACGGCCTGGAAAATAATCAAATTATTCTTGCGGCCCGCTAAGAATTTTGTTTTCGCTGTTCGGTGCGGGGCTCACCGCCGCCCCGATCAGCCCCCGGTAGCCCGGACTTTATGCCTTGCTTAGCCAAGTAGTCTTCGGCGAGTTGGTTTTTAAACTCCGTCCGTTGTCCGAGAGGAATTGTTCCGGCGCTCCGAATATAATTACAATTTTGTCGTTAAACTCTTTAACGATGGTCTTGGCGTTGGCTCGGCGGATTGGTAGGCACTCCACCCAACGCGTAAACAAGTCGACAAAGACTAGGAGATATTGGTGGCCCCGGGGGCTGCGCGGGAACGAACCGGTAATGTCGCCGGCCACTACCTGCCATGGGCGCTCAACTTTGTGTCGCCCCATAAGCCCATAAGCGCGTCGCTGCTCCACTTTGCACTGCTGGCAAATTTGGCAGCCGCGCACGTATTCTTCTACGTCGCGCTTAAGTGCCGGCCAAAAGTAAAGGCGGCGCACGCGGGCGAGTGTTTTGTCTCACCCCAGGTGCCCTGCTGTCACTGCATCGTGACACTCGGCCAAAACTTTCCCCTTCTGCTCTTGGGGCACTACTAACTTCCATGCGTCATCGTCCTCAAGCAGTTCGGAGAAAGCTCGGTCGGGGCGGTAAGTGTACAAGTTACCGCCCGTGATTTTCCTAATCGGATGGGCACCGGGTTAATTTTTGACCTCTTCGATTTTGGAGAGGTACCACTCGTCTTTAGTTTCTTTGGACCACGTGAAAGCACTTATCGTGGGCCCATCTTCGTCGTCGTCCTCGAACGCGCGTGACAGTGCGTCGGGGACCGCGTGCAGGGATCCTTTACGGTGCTCGACCTCAAATTGATATCCTTGAATCCTCGCTAGACGGTTCGTCGGGTTTCTCATGCGTCTTAGCCAGCGCACAGAGCTGTGGTCCGTTACTACTTTGAACTTGTAGCCCTCTATGTAGTGTCGGAATTTTTCAATTCCATACAGCACTGCTAGGCACTCACGCTTCGAGACCGAATAGTTGCGTTCTGCTTTCGACAAGGTGCGGCTCGCGAATTCAATTACGCACTCTTCACCGCCAACCGAATGGACCAGGACGACTCCGAGTCCTGAGTCGCTGGCGTCCGTGTGTAGCGCGTAGTCTCCCTTGGGGTCTGGTGGCTGTAGGATTGGGGCTGACATCATCAAGTTCTTGATGGTTTCGATCGCCTCTTGCTGTGCGGTTCCCCACACGAATGGTTCGGCCTTTCTGGTCAGCTTGACGAGGGGCTCAGAGGTCGTGGCAAAGTCTTCGATGAATCGCCGGTACCACGAGGCCATGCCCATGAAGCGCCTGAGCTTTCGAACATTGCTGGACCTCGGGTATTCTGCAATCGGCCGGACTTTTTCAGGATCCGGCCTGATTCCGTCGCGATTAACGAGTAGTCCGAGGTATCGGACCTCCGACTTGCAAAACACGCTCTTGTCAGAGCTTACTGTGAGCCCTGCCTCTATCAAGCGGTTCAGAACTTTCGTCAAGTGGAGCTTGTGCTCTTCAAATGACGAAGAGACGATGATGATGTCGTCTAGGTACGCGAACGCAAAAGGGTCGTCTGGGCCGATGACGCCGTCTATCAGGCGTTGGAATGTCGCCCCCGCATATGCGAGGCCGAAGGGCATTCTCACGTATTGAAAATGCCCCAAGCCCGGTACGGTGAAGGCTGTATACGGGCGACATTCCTTTTCCAACGGGATTTGGTGGTAGGCGAGGCTCAAATCCACTGTTGATATATACTTGGCGTTGCGCAGCCGCCTCAGTATATCTTGCATAAAGGGAATTGGGTAAGCATCTGGCTCTGTAATCGCGTTCACCTCGCGGAAGTCGATGCACATCCGGTATTCTCCTTTATTGCCTCGCGGTACCATCACGATTGGATTTGACCAACCGCTTTTCGATCTTTCTATTACGCCGGCCTCAAGCAACTTTGCAACCTGCTCGTGCATTTCCTGCTCGATCTTGGGTGAGATCGGGTGTAATATCTCTGCTTGATCGGTCTGGTGGACGTCAGCTTGATGTCATGCTCGACGTCTCTCGCCGCCCCTAGAAGTTTGCTGGGCGGTGGCAGCATACTTTTCACCAAACTTTCTATCTCCGCACGCTGCTCTTCTGTCGTGTCACCGATACCATTTCGGCGGCTCCCTTTAAGCCAGCCATCTCCATCGGTACCGTCACGTTATCGTCTCGCAGAAAAATGGTATTATCAGTGTGGTCAGTCACTGCCTTGAACTTTTTCATGAAGTTGACCCCCACATAACATTGATCTGCGAGCTCTGGGATGATAGAGACGCGGACATCTTTGGTCACGCCTCCGGTTGTGAAAGGCATCTCTAGATGGCCTATCACGGGCACTGATCGGCCGTCCGGCAACTTACACGACCCAGCCTTGGTTATTTTCAATTTAAGTCCGAGTTCAGCGGCAATCAGCAGACCTAACGCTCCCATCGACGTGCAGGAGGCTCCTGAATCGTATAGGGCACGAATTCGGAAAGTCCCGATCTGCACGGTGAGCCACCACCTTGATTCGTCCTCCGGTGCGTATTCTTTTTCACGGCTTATCGTATGGCGTTCTTTTGCGACCGCGGCAGTCGCCGAAGACTCGCCGCCCAAATCACAAGCTCCATTAGCTACAGTGAGCCCTTCGCTCGCTGCCTGCTCCGTCTGGGCTTGCGTAGATGCGCGGGATCCTGAGATCTCCGGGTTCTCTGGTGCCGAGGCCGATACCTTGCCATTGCTGTGGAAAGAATGTCCGTCGCGCTCATCTGTGAGGACTAAGTCGGCGCTGCTGGGTCCGCTGACTCTCGTTTCCTGTGTTGTAGCTAAATCTTCGCTACTTGCCGCGGTCCCACAGCCGATGTTACCGTCGTCACTGCTTCCTCGCCCTTGTGTCGGCTGGGCGCCCGCTGGCTTCAGCGAGTCGTCGTTGCCCTCCGATTGCGAGTTTATTCTAGTGACCGGCATCGGGGGCATCGGGCTATCCTTATCGCCCGGAGTTTGCCCTGCCTGTGGGATCTGGGGTTTGGGGAGAGCGGTAGAGATCCCTTCTAACCGCTTCCCGTCCCGTTTCCCGCCGGCACTGGCGGGTTACAATCTGGGCAATATCTAACGCTGAAACCGAGTCTGCCGCACTGGGAGCAGCTGAACGGTTTCGAGTAATCTATGGTCCTTCGCTGACCTCTTGGTCTGGGTGTCGCCTCGCCCTAGACCTGCGGCTTGGGCGGTACTCTTGTCGCGGAAGGAATCTGGGCGAGCTTCTCACTGAGCTTATCCATTATGGATTTTTCCAGCTTTTCCATCCAATGGCTCGGCGCCCCCTTCTGAGCGACCGCCGCGATCTCTGCCTTGGCCGGTTCCTCTCCTTCCTCTGGCTGTTCGGAACTCAGTGCTGACACTTTTGCCTTTTTTGCCCCCGCCCCCGGTGGGGTATAAGTCCATTCTGGAAACAGGGCGGCTTTCGGCTCCAGCATCACTCTTTTCTGGCTCGTCGTTCTGGACCTCTGTGGCAAGGCGGCATAATTCACGCACCGACGTTACTTCCGTGCGTCTGATATGGCGCTGGATTTCTGGCAGCAAGTTGGCGTATAGCAGTTCAACTTCTTCCGACGCGGGCATGGGTGGCTGCACTTTTCTCACCATGGCTTGGAGCTTGATAATATAATCCCTTACCGGCTCATCTTGCCCCTGGTAGCGCGCATGCACCTCCCTCTTCAGCCTCTGTTGCTGCACGATACTGGTGCCAAACCATTGGCGCGCGTCCTCGAGGAAGTCCTGATAGCTGATCCAATCCTGGTGGTTGTTTAAGTACCGTTAGGACTTCGGGTAAACCCATCAGCATCTCTTCCTCGGAAATTCCGGCGGCCATCCGTTGCGCTTCCAGCTTATCTATAAAGACGTCCACGCTTTGGCCTTCACTTCCAGCCAACCTAACCTTCCATCCTCTCACCATTTTTCCCACATCTCAGATCGTGGAAAACCCGCCGGTCGTATTTTGGTGCGACCCCGCCGACGGGCCCATGCTGTACCTGGGCAGATAGGTGCTGTTGAACCTGTTCTGCCCTGCACTGCGTCCCAGTCTGTCGGTGGTGGTCGGTTCTACCTGCCCAAAATTCCGCCCGACTGCGGTACTATGGTGAATCCTCGGCTGCCCTCCTGGGTTCGGTACAGCGGAATTCAAATGGGCATTCTGCTGTCCGCCCCCTCCTGAGAGCTGCGCTAGGGGTGGTTGGTGCGGCCATCGCGCCCTGGGCATTTGATTGCCCCTCAATGGCGTACTGCCGCCCGTGTCGCTCGGGTAGTGAAGCGTGAACGTATCCTGGAAGCGCGCGCCCGGGCGCGGATTGTCTGGTGGCAAGGCTTCTTGTTCAGCGTGTGTATGCGCTTCTTGCGCATCCTGCAGGTCATCCATGTCGTTTTCTAGCATTCCGACTCTGTGCTGGAGTGTCTCGATTTGGCTGACGATTCTGGCTTGTGCTGCGCACACTCCTTGCATCAGCTGCGTCGCTTCCCGGACCCTCTGGTTGTTTAGGGCCACGGACTTTTCCACAGCTCGGAGTTGCTTCAGCCAAACTCCTATTGCTTTTATAAACTCTCGTGAAACCTGTACTGGGTCTCCTCCGGTTGTCAGCAATTCGTCCGCCTCATCTATAGGTTGCTCTGGCCTTGGGGGTGATGTTGGTGCTTCGCCCGAGTGCATCGACTCCTCTAGAATCAGCCTCGTTAGTTGCATATCCATTTTTGATATGAGCATGTCATCGGTCAATGCTATTTACAGTGGATGTTCTGCGACGCCCGTCGCCTCCGCTAACGCTTCTTGCTATTGCAGGATAAACGTTGTCCTCCGTTCCATCCTGGCTCGCATGGCCGACGCTGGTGACGCTTGCAACTTCTGCTGAAAATCTGATGCGGTATAGTCTCCCAGCATCCATTTCTGCAGCCGGCTCTTCTTTACTGCTATGTCACCATCTACTTTCAAATCTAGGGCTGCCAGTGTCCTATGTAGCCCATCTTCTTGCAACTCGGCGATCCATTGCTGAACGCTTACTTCCGGGTCTCTTAGCGTTTCCATTATTAATTGGCTGCGAGCGCTGTTGTAAATGTCAATAATCGCCTAGTACGATTTACAACCTCGCTCTGACAACCTAGCGCACGTGAGTGTGTTCTTGACTAAATGGTGGCCGACCAAAACAAATTAATTAATCGCGTCTTAAATTGCAACGAATTCAATGCTCCAACGCGAGCTTTTATTTTAATGGCCTCTCAACACACGGCTTGGGGCGCCCCACTCTACGCAGAAAAAAAAAACAATAATCCTACCTATCAGCAGTACTGTTTGTTAGAGCCGCTGTGTTATTTTTCTTTTGGGCACGCCCGGTGTTGCAGTTCTTGGGGTTATTATGTGACGATAGCTAGAATCCGAGAAAAGTTCGATTCGCTTCGTCTGTTATAAGTTCGGCGTAGCAAGACGGCTTACGACGAGTCAAAACAAAATAGTGAGAAGAAAAGAAAATTTTCAAAACAAAAGCAAAAACAAAAAAAATATATCGACCGCTGCGAGGAGTCACACACTACTACTCAAAAAAAAATCAACGGAGAAAATCAGGAAAAAAAAGAAACAAGTAAAGTCAAAAAAAAAACAATGATAGAGAAAAAAAAAACTTCTCGCAACTGTCGGTCGCCTTGCTCGCGCGGGCGGCGGTACAATTTTGGCTGTCCGCGCGACTGCCGTCGAACCTATTTAGCGGCGTTGACGACTAGGAATTTTAGTAACCGCGATACTCGGCTACAATGATAAAATTTTGAACGACATAAAAGTCGTCAAGGCCGCTGTTTTCCCCACGAACTCTGACTGAAGCCGCGTGTTTGTAAACACTCACGCGCGCCTGACACAAAGACTCTCTCTCTCGCGCCGGTTTCGACCTGTTAAAGGTTGCCGCGCGCCGGTCAACCGTTGTTGCCCGTGATTATAGCTAGTTGGGCGCCACTGTAACGGCCTGGAAAATAATCAAATTATTCTCGCGGCCCGTTAAGGATTTTATTTTCACTGGTCGGTGCGGGGCTCACCGCCGCCCCGATCAGCTAGCCGCTTCCTGGCGTTCCGCCGAATACGGGCGGGTACGCGCTGCCCTGAAAAGGGATCGCGAAAGCACGGCTAAGCACGAGAGCGTGCGTGAGTTCTAATCATGGGCGTGGGAAGGGACAGAGGTGCCTTCCTGGGTACGTCCAACACAAAGTCAACGCTTAAACAGGTTAAATCGGGTTTTATTTACTCGTACGGACTTTTCATACAATACCGCATGCCGAGATTTCGCTATCAATACTATTTTAGAGAGAGAGGCGCTCGCTCGCTTAACTAACGCACGCTAAGTTGTCGCTTATAAACAGAGAGGAACTCACCGGGAAGTAGCTGGTATAGACAGACTACTCCTTGCTAATCGCCTGCGTTATCCACCCTTGCTCGGGCGGGCAAGTTCTACCCCTGGTAATCGCCCACTCGAGATGACGATCCACAGGCTCCGGCGATCTTTGACGATAGTCTCCAATTTTCTCGCGCACTCGCACTTTTCTTTATCTGCCGGTCGCTTTTCTTTTCTTCCTCTTTCCTTTTGGTCGCGCACGCACGTGACAATCTCTCGAGCTCGCCGGTCTAAGTCCAAGTCTTCGAAAATCGTTTTTTTTCCCCACTCTCGCGCTGCGGCACGCGCCTCATCGAGTCTCGCTCTGTCTCTCTCTCTTCACTCCTCGCTCGCTTGCCCGCTTGGCCATGCTCGGCCTCGTGCGCGGATAATCAATATATATTATCATTGCTCATAAAAGAAAGTTACTTAGATTAACAAGAGAATTACATTTTATGTCGGTGGAAAACGATAGTGTAAAATATAATAATAAGCAAATAGAAACGATTGAAGCTATTACTAATGAGTTAAAGGAATTGCATCAGGCTCAAGGTGATTTAGGAAGAAAGGTAGACGAAAATTTAAATTTATTAACAGATGATACGACGAAAATAACATCATTAACGAAAAAGTTACAATGTGATATTCGGAAGGATGATTTGTATGCATTGTCTGATACAACGAAACATGGAACGATTCATTAAAAACGTTAGCTGATGAATTTGAGCAATTAAAAATAAACAAATTCGAAAAATTAATGCAAGAGTTTTATACATTTGTTGATTCTGATGAAACAGATCAATTAATTCAACTAGTAAAATTAAATTTACAAACACGTATAGATGAAAGTAACAATGAATTTGGAGAAAAGTTATTTGAAGTGAAAAACGTGATTCAGCATTCTCAATCGCATAATATTTTAATATTAAACCTACCAGAGCGGTCACATGACCACTCCTATAGCCCTAAAAATAAATGTTTTTTAATTATTATATGATAATTATTTTCTGTTTATTGTTTATGCCAAACTCTGTATTAATTACAATCAACTGGAAAAGACTAGAATTGTTTATTTCAAAAGCGGTCATTTGACCGCCATTCGGTAAAAAGGGGTATATATAATATATCCGTAGGTTTAGTGTTAAATAATAGTTCAAGTTTCGATATAGTATCAAAAATCAAAATATCAATTGCAGAGAGAAAGTGTGATACGATTATTGAGTGCTCGCTTTAATTGCTTACTGCTGCAAATTATCCATTGTGTGATCCATGAATTTTATTATTCATTCTTATAGGAAAAAGATCAAGGAATCCAATAAAAAAAGAATTTTTGAAATAAAAATAGGACTTTTTGAGATATAGCCATTTGTTTAAAATAGAATTTAATAACTTAACAAAAAATTATTTTATAAGCACCCTTGCATTACTACTTTGAACTTTAATGATTTTACTATTATTTGAAAAAATGAACATTCCGATATCTGGAATGGTTGCCGAAATATGATCAATTGAAAATGTTATATCTAATTTTTCAATTTATTATAACTTTTGAATGAATTTACAAATTTACTAAAAAATTTATACAGAAGTTTATTACTATATAGACAACAATTGTACAAAGTTGAAATAAAATCGGTCACCTACACCTAGAGAGCTGTCCGTATTAGTTTAGAATATGCCATATATATAATAATTAATTATATAATAATAGCCAAAGAATCATTGCATATTCATACATACGTAAAGCGATATAGACAGTTACAAGAGCCACTGCAGCGACTTGTGCTTTCAATGTTCTAATAGAGAGTGTGAGTGAGAAAACACTTCACTAATTCTTAGCGTGTTCAAGACAATCCGCTGCCCCTACCCCACCCTTATCTTTCTTCTCCTATTTTTCATATTTGTGATTCGTGCGACGTTGATTTACTAAAATCAGCTCTGGTCAGCCTTTGTGCCGTTGCTGCCGCTCTCGTCACTATTTCTATGAGTTATGCGTGCATACGCTTACTATTGCTATATGTTAATAAATTCATGTCCTAGTTAATCAATATTTTTAGTTAACAATACTGCACATTAACTCACGTCAATTTGCTTTTTTTCATGAATAACTTTGCTAATATTTTTAATAATAGTTGCTGAAACTGTAAACAAACAACGTAATGGCATATTTAGACAATCTTCATTGTCGTGTAATGTTCCATGTGTAACATAATTGTAATTAGAATATTAACAAGTAATAGTACTAATTCACATTAAAATAATTTACTTCAAATTCGAATTGCAAATATTAATGAAAAACTTTAAATATCTCGCTAATTCTACGTCGTCAATCACGTAATCCCCCAACCGACAAATCGAAATTACTTGAGATTTCAAATATGTTTTTTAGATAGAAGATGAACGTTATTTAATATATTTTTATACGAAGTAAACTTTTGTTTCATATTTCTGTTTCTTGTTAATCGATACGAAATTGTGAAAATTCTATTCATTAATAATCAAGCGAAAATTATTATTCCTTCCTACATTCTTACTATATGATTATAGATACTGGACAGTCAGTCAATATGCGATCAATTTTATAATATAACTACAAATTATTTTATAAAACAATTTTATGTCTACATATGTCTATCTATAGACGTCCGAATAAATGTAGATGTCCATAAAAGTTCTGAATAAACGTGGCTTTATGCGGAGGGCATAGAAGCCTAATTAGAAAGCGAGAGAGAGAGTGAGACTAATTTTTGTTAGCGGAAAAAATTATAAAAAAAAAAACTTTTAAAAATGACAGGTTAAATAAATAAAATTAACACTAATTTGAGGGAAAAAGCCTATTACGGCACACAAAACCCTTATATTGGGATTAACACATAGAGGATCAGAAATCAGAAATCCACGGAGGAAATTCCGCGGATTGACGTCGCGCGGAGAACAATGACCGCACGCACGTGTTCGCTCGAATTGAATTTTGCAAGAAAACACAAAATTTTGCTCGCGTTTTTTTTTGCACACAAGATACACACCACTGCGACAGCCCCGTATGGGCTCTCACATTGACGATCGCTTGCGTAGAGTATACGCGCTGGCTGAACATGATCAGCAGATTTCGATATTCACAGATTTTTGCGAGCTGAACGTATTTCAGCAGGTCACGTCGGAGCTCCGCACGCTTTGCGAAGTAGTCGACTACTGCCGGCAGAACCGGCCAAGCGCAACGTGCTCAAGATGGCGACGCTTTTGGACTCGGCCCATCACACACACACATGTATATTGCGCGCGCAGACGCAAATAAAAAAAAACGCTAGTTAGCTAAATGTTGCGATGCAACATCCTTCCGGCCACAGCTGCGAGACCAGTTTATTTTACTGGTAGATCAAGGTTAAACATAACATAGTAATTGAATTAAACAAATAGTTAAATGACGCTTTAGTAACTTAACTGAGTCTTTGAATTATTTACTAGTAGAGTCAGTTTCTGTTGGAAGGTCTGCTCCATTGATTTGCATCGTTATCACAATACGTTGAATACACTAGATTAGTTACAAACAAGTAAATTAAAAAAATTAATTTTAGTGTGAAACGACTAGTTTAAAGACTAGTGAAGATGGTTCATGCAGGTTGATTAATTAGTCGCATTACCAAACCCGATCCGAAGAGCGGAATCTCACAATCGATTGGGAACCCAACACGTGATTGGGTATCGCGTCACAAAGGGTCGCCTTCCCGGCGATTCCTTTGAGCTTCTGGCTGTAGAACTTCCGGGTTCTACCACTTTCGGATCAGGCTTAATTGCGGCTCTTCTAGAATACGGCAGGGTTCGACTATATGGCAAACCCCAGCGCACAGATCTGGGACCAAAACTAACAATCATTCTTGGGAGGGAGGTGGAGATTCCGCCGGAGTCCCATCGCTCGGAGTTTCCTCGCTCGAAGTTACGGGTAGAATGCAAGGTCGAGTGATGTTTCGTTTGTAGATTCCCGATGCCATCTTCACTGATGCGACTCTTACAATGCCATCGTCCCAGGGTGAACATCGACGACCACACCCAGCGGTTATTTAGCGCACACAGATGTGTCTTCCATCGACACGACGACGATGCCGAGTTTCAGAGTAGCGCTCGACTTTACCTATTTTTGCCGGATATGGAGTTCGTGTAAATACTCCTTGTGCCATTTTGCCCACGAGTCCTGTCTGGCCTTGGAAATGAATTGATACGGCTTCAAGCGGTTATCCAGAACTGAAACAAAATCAAGTTCGGGTAAGAAAGTGAACGGACGTCCAATGAGAAGATGCGCAGGGGTGATAGCAAGCGCACCGTTGGGGTCCGTAGAAGTCGCGTACAAGGGAAGAGAGTTTAGAATTGCCGCGATTTCCTTTTAGAACGTATCCAGTTGTTCATACGTGAGCAGTTGATTATTCACGACTCGATTTAGGTGGTGTTTGAAACATTTAACCGCGGCTTCCCACAATCCGTCGAAATGCGGAGAGAGGGGCGGATTAAATTGCTACTCGATGCGCTGTGACACGGCGAAGCCTTGAACGGCGTTTAGAAAATCGGGCGTAGCATGCATCTCGAACAATTTCTTGAGCTCGGCGTTCGCTCCGACGAAATTCGTCCCGTTATCGGATTTGATGACTCGTTTGCCTTGCGTACTGATGAACCGACGAAGACAAGCGAGAATAGCTTCGGTGGATAGATCCGAGGCTACTTCGATAGCAACAGCCTTAGACGCCATGCAAACAAAAACGCAACCGTACGCCTTGATGAAACTGCGATTGCGATCTTTCTTTTCCTTGATCAGAATGGGACCAAAGAAATCCACGCCCGTTTCATCGAACGCAAACGTAGGGACGACAACTCGACCATTCGGTAAATCGGCCATCTTAGCGTGAGGAAATTTCGGTCGTTGACGAATGCATCGACGTATGATGTGCATGATCTGGTTCCGAGCATTAAGTGTCCAGAATTTTTGACGCAGAAAATAGAGGGTAGTTTGAATTCCGCCGTGATAATTTCGTTCATGCGCGTCGCGAATGATGAGGTCGGAAACGTGGTGATTATTTAGAAGCAAGATTGGATGACGCTGGTTAAAAAGAAGATCGGAGTTCTTCAAACGTTCCCCCGACTCTAATCATATCGTTGTCATCTAGAAAACGATTGAGCTCGTCGAACTTCATATTCCCCTTAAAAATCTCTTTCGGTTTTCCGACATTTCCCCCTTCGCAGATTCGAGAAGTTCGATCTCCGGAGTGAAGGCGTCTTGTTGAATCATTAAAAGTATGATGCGCTCCGCATCCGCTATTTCGAGAGGAGACAAGTAGCGCACCCCTTGCGGCGACTTGTCCTTTTCTAGAACGTAGTGCGGGAACAGTTCTCTCTTGCACCAGCGCAGCATGTAGGCGAAGGACCTTAGAAAGTAACCATAACCTAAAAATCGCGAATAGATAAAGCTCCCGGATAGAGCAGTGAAGAGCGTTAAGCCGTCCGTCGCACCCTCAAACCTAGACTAAGGCGAATTTCACGACGGAGGCCAATTGTCTTCGGAAGGAATCATCCATGAAGCACCAAATTTTTACAACGTGTTCTCCAGGAACTCCTGACGTAGTTGTCCTCGTGACAGCGCATCGGCCGGGTTGTCCTTAGAACGGATGTGTCTTCACTCGACTCCAGTCAGCTCTCAAAGTCGGCGACTCGATTTGCTTCCAAAGTTTTTAACAAATGAGGAGCCTTTCTCAACCAGTAAAGAAGTCTGCTTGAGATCGGTGGTTGTAATCACGACGCTCTCAGCTCGATTATGATCCGCTTAGCAAAAACATAGATGATGCCCATGGCGCACCATATGGCCAGCCGTGCGGCTGGCCAGGTCATTTTGTGCAAAAATCTTTTTGTCAAAGCGGCGGATAATGATTGTCTTCCTTAACAGAGAATGGAGACTTCTCAAACAAACAATTCGTTGTTTTGGGAGAGGATGTCGTAAACTTCTCTTTTCTGTACGGGCATATGCAAATGCAAATGCTGATGTACAAAATGTGTCACCGATTGCCCTCGACAAGCAGCAAATACTAGTCGACCCGAAGTGAATACAGTGTGTATTTAAACGAAGACTTGCAATCACAAGTGCGGATGTATGTACTTTCACGTGGTGGGGCTGAAAACGCAGTCTCTGTAAAGAAACAGTAGGCAAAACACACCACTCTTGCCCCTAGGGCAAAAAGCCAACCGGCCAAACAAACTATAAACAATACGGACCATGACAACACGTGGTGAGGTGCGGCCTGTAAACGCCCAAACATTCAACGCGGAGTCTACCGCACCCCAAGAGCTCAACTCGAGTCCAGAAAGGCCCAAAACCGGGAGTCACTTGAGGGGAAATCTCTCGGAATTGTGGTACCGCGCGCCCTTTTAGAGGACGGAAGACCGCTCCGGAACTAGTTGCAGAGGACCAATGGTCCCAGCAATCCGAATTTAATTCGGGTAGATAATAAATTACTCCCTATCGACTGGCAATCGGTAGGTGCCACTATTGTGGGTAAAGAGTCGCGGCCGTGGTCATAGTTGCCATCCAAAGTTCTTTGGCTTGAGCTCCTGGAGTAAGGCCTGACACCATTGTGCGAGAAAACAGTCCATTGGGCCGAGTAACTCTCGATGATTAGAACGCACTATGGATGCCAAAAACACTCAGGAAAATTATTTCCACAGAAGGGCAGCATCTTTCCTGCTAAGGAATTGTTTAAAGCCCTAATAGCTAAAGCAATTTTACAATTGAAAGCGAAACTAGTGGCTGTCAGCTCTCTTTGAAAGCGAAAACCATGCACTAAATGCCTATCAAATCCAGTGCAGAGCAATAAGCGTCTATTGCCAGTTCAGCCACAGCAGGAAGACCTATCTTGACAAACTAGCTGAGACTCTAAAGCAATTGAAAGGCAAAAAGGTCTTAGTTGGAATGGATGTAAACGCCAAGTTAAAGATCTGGTCTTCATAATACACAGGATAAGAATAGAATAGCCATTGAAGAATTCATAGACCGATACGGGCTAATAGTGGTCAACAAGAAGGGTCAACTTTCAACGTGCCGTAGTACGAGGGGAGAGACGGATATCGATGTAACTTTGCATACATTAAATCTGTTAAACTTCTTGGCTAGCTGGACGGTGAAGGAATGGACCATCAGTGACCATAGGCCGATGGTGATCGAACTGGATTTTGCCTCACAACCAGCCAGACTCATACGAACCGTAGAAACAATAGAACCAAGGTTCAATATGAGAAAAGCTGATTGGGATAAATTTGGGAGACTTTGTAAATTCGAGAAAGAGAACCTATCTGAGCTCCCTTTAGAAACCTCTGAAGACATTGAAATATATGTTTCAAAATTTGAAGAGGTTTTAATAAGGGCAGCAAAGGACTCTATTCCATCAAAGAAGAACGCGCTCTCAACTTTGGTGAAATCCTGACTTGCGAAGTAAGAAGCGAGCGATACAAAGATAACGCAAAGTCCTCGCTCTGAAAGACAAGGAAGGACCGAATAGAAAGCAAAGGAAAGCCCTCCTCTAGAGCTCACTTGAAAAATTGAGTCAAATGAATTCTGAATATGCAACGACTATTAAAAGAGCCAAAAATAAAAGCTGTCGAGATTTCTGCACTATTGAAAGCAAAAAGAATGTTTGGGCGTATCCATACAAACGAGCATCCAATAAAGTCAAAATCTCAAAAGCGATGTGCACGGTTAACCGTAATGGTTCAAAAACAAAAGACTGGGAAGAAACAAGCATGGCTCTACTAGAAGGACTAATAGCTGATGACGACCCAAACTGCGAAAATGATGCACATGCAAAGATTCGCAGAGATATGCAGGAGGTTCCAGTAACCGGCGACGCAACGCCTTTCCTAACAAGGGAAGTTGAAATGGCCCTTAAAGCGAACAAGGCAGGGAAATCACCAGGCAAAGATAGAATAGAGTCAGAAATGCTTGTTGACGCAAACCCATTACACCAGGAACTGACGCGACTTTTCAACGCCTGCTTACAATGCGGAGTGTTCCCCAGAAGATAGAAAAGTGGAATGCTAATCACGTTACTCAAAGGGGTTGAAAAACCTGAGAACGAGATTAAATCATATAGCCCCGTATCTCTACTCCCCATAGCTGGGAAGACACTTGAGAGACTTGTGATTCAAAGAATATCCAACATTCTAAACAGCTCAGACTGGTCTTCGGATGATCAGTTTGGCTTTAAAGCAAATAGAGCCACAGAGGATGCCCTTAGAAGACTATATGAAATAGTAGAAGAGGCAGAATCAGATCCGTCAATCAAGTACGTAGCCGCTATTCCACTGGACGTCTCGGGAGCATTCAATGCCTTATGGTGGCCAAGCCTGCTCTCCTAATTGAAAGAAAGAAATTGCCCGAAGAACATCTACAAGCTCCTCCAGAGTTACTTCAGTGATTGAGAGGTGGGCATATATGCAAACATCAGTATCAGCCAGTCATAAAAGCCATTTCATAGAAAGCGAAATCCGAAATTAAGGCGAAAACCGGGAAACAACTTTTTCGAATGACAAATACCCACCAGCGTGAGCGGAGATGACCGAAACGCAATGGGGAGACGTGTCACGGTACGTCGAAGCGATGGATCTGTGAGTCGTGGGAGCAATCCCTTAATACAGGTACGCAGGGTGGGATGTTTTTGAATGAGAGCCCAGGAGGGGAACCTTAGCTTATTGATCGTCTTAGGAATTTCCTCTGGCTGTCCAAGCTGAGTCTCTTCTGACAACCCAATTTGGGTTTGCCTCTGCGGGATAGTGGTACCAGGTCAAGCAAATCTTGTAAGATTTGTATACTGCGTGCTTCCGACGCGGTAGACGTTGGGGCAACTAGAGTCCCGTCGCGCCCAAACCGAGGGTCAAGCCTTTAGTTCCGCTCTTCTTGAGCGTCACATTTTGAAAAAATCGGTACTCCTTTCGAGGAGGTCCACGCAAATGCAGCCCCACCGCCACGCATGGATGCGTCGCTGAATCCATGTATCTCTGTGGTGACAGGATTCAAGCATCGCAAATGCCTCGATATGGCGAAGTCCTCGATCAGTGAAAGCTGCTCAGCTAACGTCGTCCATTTCATGTGAACGTCTTGCGGTAGCGACTCGTCCTATGTGACCTTAGGCCTCCAACAGTCTTACACAAGATTTTTTGAATAAAAAACCACTGGGCCTAACAGACCTTTCCCGGTCGAAAATTTTCACTATCTCAGAAACTAATTTTCGCTTCGTGGAGACGGATAAGGAATTTTTCGCATCTACGGTGTAGGTAATGTAACGTTTGAGTCTATCTCGCGTTATTAAAACAATAGTTCGGACTCTTTGTATTGAATTCGCAATCGCGTCTCCGAGAAAAGCAAGAAGTTGACACGCGTGTATCTAAATAATATATGAAAATCTTTGGAGTAGCAAACCACAAGGCTTTCTAACTCGATGAATTGTCTTGAAATGCAATTGAGAGTGATCACATCTATCGGGGAGAGGCCCGACAGCGCCGCAACCACTACTCAACTTAATTTCTCAACAGCAAATGTATTTTAGGTAGGAAGATATCTAAGGCTGCTTTTTTCTCATGAGAGAGATAGTCTCATCGGTTGAGCGCTTAGATATCTGAAGGATAGGAGTTTAGCAGGCTAACCACTGAATAAGAAATTTTTCTCAGGAAATTGCTGAGGCTTTATTTCTCTAACAGTGCTCGCGCTGCTAAGCAAGGTAGGATAGTGAGTCCTATTGCCGCAGCGACGAGCGAATTTATACTTGCGAATTGGGCTCCTTTCTACGCTTGGTAGCCCCTACAACGCTATTTTCGAAATTGATATAAACTTTGCAAATGTTTTGTCGCAAAATGGCTCGATCAAAATTGCAATCTTATGATTTAAAAAATCAAATATGAAAAGACGAATTTTTTAACATAAATCGCTTCTCGAGGAAAAATCGCCTTCTGAAATTATAAGTTAGACAATTCAATAATTAAATTACGCCAATGTTACAATAAATTTATGGAAAATTTTTACATGAAAAAATCGCTTGTAATTAGAGGAACGTTATTTAAGTTAAGAATGATTAATGTAGCTGTCTAATTTTGAATGATAATTAAAAAACGGATTGGCAAATTTCTTTTTTAACGATTTAAAAATCAACAAATTAGTTACAATCATAATCATTAATTTTACAGATACGTACGATCGATTCGCTATCTAACAGTGCAATTTTAATTGTTTAAAACAATTATAAATTTTTTATTTATTGATAACTTAGTGAATAATTAGTTATCAAAGTGTCAAATTCTTGCTTTTCTGTTTCAATGCGTCGAGGTTGTAATCGCATACTCGAAATAACAATATAATCGTTTATTGCAAAATAACTAACAATATTAACTTGTAAATTAAATTTGACTAATAAATATCGACATGAGAGTTATAACAACATGAAATTCAGGATCAGCGCATCAAAATTGACTTAAAAATACTTTAGTTTATTCGAAAAACTTTATAATTATGGATTTCCTATTGTAAACAATAAATTTTCCCACGGTCGTGACGTCACGCTCCTTATATGGTAATGTTTTCGCAGAGTTGCCCTAACACATTTGCATATACGTGAGAAAAGCGCCTTTGCTCCATTACCGCTTTTCTTTGATTGTTTTGTGTATGACGGGTTGCTAATTTGCAGAGGGAAATGAGAGACAAATCAGACTGGACCGTTACAGTAAAGAGGTCGCGCTCGGAATCTCATACGACTTTTAACGTCTTTTTGACCGGATTGCCCCGAATACCACAATCCAAGTCAAAGATTCTTTTATCGAGATTATTTAAGGCGGACGGATGATTCGACGCCCACTTTCGAATAACGAAATCCCCGCGACTCAGAAGTTCGATCATGTCGTCGCGGATCGCCCAGATGTCCTCCAGCTTGTCTGCACCTGAAAGGAAATCATCGACATAGAAGTCTCTGCGAAGCAGTTTAGCTTCTCGAGGGAAGTTGGTTTCCTCGTCCGTGACCAGCTGGATCGAAGTTCGGATTGCTAGAAGAGGTGCGCAAGTAACCCCAAAAGTGACGATGTTTAGTACGAAAGTTCGAATCTTGCCTTGGTAGTACCACAGTATTTTCTGGAACTTCCTGTCGTCCGGATGGATCCAGACCTGGCGATACATCTTCTCGATGTCGGAAGAGAAAATGCGGAACGACAAGTGTAAGAGAAGAGTTATTTGAATGGTAGGACCGGTTAACAAGGCGGAGTTTAACAATCGACCGTTGGAGGTATTGGGTGAAGCATCGAACACGACCCTACACTTCGTGGTGTCGCTGGACTCCTTGATCACGACGTGGTGAGGCAAGTAGTACCAATCGTCGTCGTCTTACTCCTCCACCAGTGTCATATGGCCCAGCTTCAGATAGCTGTCTATCTCCTTCTCGTATGCAGCTCGAAAATCCGGATTAGCAGTACCAGAATCGTCAATTGCTTCGATATTGATAGAACATTGCTGAGTTTTTAAACCGAGACGTGATAGAAAACTTTGAGTCATGAGATTTACATTGGAACAGGAATCTGAAAGCGACCGGGCCATATAACTATCACCTCGAACGCTTTCGAACTTCAAGACTGCAGTTGTCATTAGTTGAGAATCGGCAGAATACGCATTGTATGTGCAAACTAAACCCGAATTTAGTCACGCTGACGATTTTCTCGCAGGCATACTCTTGTCCTTGGCGGAGTTGTTGTCCTTTGCCTTGGCCCCTTTGTTCTTCTTGTCGTTGTGGAGGAAGGAGTGATGCTCAACCTAGCAATGCTTGCACCACTTGTTGCTGCTACACGGAGAAGCGTGCGGGCCCAAGCAGTTCCGACAAAGTTTGTGAGCGTTAACGAGTTTCCATTTTACGTCAAGATCGCTCTTCTCGAATTCAGCACATTGATAGAGACAATGACCTTGACTGCATTTCAAACACGAGGAACTTGAGGATGTACGAGGGTCGTTTGAAAAGTCCGTGCAAAAATAAAAACTGTTTTATTTTTTTTAATAAATCTTTTTTATTTTTCAACATAGTCTCCTTTTAGGCTTATACACTTCATCCAAAGCTGCTCTACTTTGTTAATCCCTTCCAAATAATAGGATTTGTCCAAGTCTGTAAAATAGGCATTCATTTCTGCAATCACCTCCTCGATTGAGTAAAATCTTTTCCCCGCCAAACATTTTTTCATATTAGGGAACAAATAGTAGTCCGACGGAGCCAAGTCTGGAGAATAGGGGGGATGTGAAACGAGTTGGAATCCTATCTTTATCAGTTTTGCGGCCACAACTGCTGAGGCGTGAGCTGGCGCATTGTCGTGGTGGAAGAGGACTTTTTTATGGGCCAATCGTGGACGTTTCTCTAGCAACTCGGTTTTCAAATGATCCAATAACGATGAATAATATTCGCCTGTAATGTTTTTACCCTTTTCCAGATAATTGATGAAGATTATTCCTTGCGAATCCCAAAACACAGTCGCCATAACATTCCCGGCCGAAGGAATTGTCTTCGCCTTTTTCGGAGCAGATTCCCCCTTGGTAACCCATTGTTTAACCCTTTGAAGCATACATTTTTCTCTCCAGGATATTTAGATGAAAATTTATATATAGGGGTTTTTGAGGTCGCTGATCATGAATCTGACATTAGATTGTTCGAATTTTGCATCTAAGATGGCGGATTCAGAATGGCGGACTTAGATTTTTTTCTATATTCGCTTGAAAACTTAAAAATTCATAACTAATGAGTTTTAGGGGTCACTGATAACGAATCTGATATCAGGTTTCCTAAATGATGTATCCAAAATGGCGAATTCAAAATGGCGGACAGGCATTTATTTTCTATATTGGCCTGAATACTTCAAAATTCAATGTAAAGGCTTTTAGGGCTCGCTGATAACGAATCAGATATCAGATTTCCGAAATAATATATCCAAAATGGCGGATCCAAAAATTCGGATATCAAATTTCATTTTTAGGGACTTCATTTTCATGAAACGTAATTTCTAAGGATTTTCGGTCGTGCTGATAACAAATCTAATAATATAATTTAGTATTCTGTTTCAAATATTCTAGTATTTTGTTTTCTGATTAGGTGAATGAATCTCTCAAAAAAACAAAAAAATATATATATATATGGCCCTCAAACCCATGGAGAGTACATTCAATACAAAGTGTTTGGTGCTCATACAAAAAAAAACATACAAAACAAAAAAAACGTAAATGGAGCTTGAACTCATCACGTCCTCGTCGTAATCTCCGGGTAATGCCGAGAATGAGTGAAAGAAGTATCCACTATTCTGAGATATTATACTTTCAAGTCATGCAAATAAGCATGTACATCAATCATATCCTTTGGCCATCTTGGCTGCAGAATTTCAGAAAACTAGTATGATATTGATTATCACTGAGGTTGAGGCACTTTATATCTATGAGTTTGAGAGTATTCAAGCCAATATAAAAATATACATATCCGCCATTTTGAAAGCATTATTTCGGAAACCTGATATCAGAATCGTTATCTGCGACCCCTAAAACCCTTTAGATATGAATTTTAGAGTATTGGTATCACTATAGGAAATCTTCTTGCCCGCCATTTTAGATCCGCCATCTTGGATACACAATTTTTGAAATCTGATGTCAAATTATTATTCAGCGACCCCAAAAACCTTTGTATACCAAAGGCCATAGACGACTTTGTATGGGGCTCTGGGCCCAGAAACCGATTTCAAAACTGAATAGCGGATCATATTTGGGATGCTAAAAGATGATTTTTCACCGGGTTATAGCTCCCGAAATGCACTTGGGGCAAAATGGGACACAAAAAACCGCTAAAAATCGTGATTTTTGACTTTTTTCACGTTTTGGCCTCGTAACTCAGACGCAAATCAATATTTTTCAACGTACTTGTTTTAGTTTTACTGATGAGAAAATTTACTAACAAATACATTTGTTTTTATTTTTTTTCTGAGGCTTTGGAGCTCGCTAGAGCGCTTTTTCGGACAAAAAAAAGCACTTTTTTTCATTTTTTTTTTATCTTTTTCTCCATTTTTGACCGGGAAGTCGGCCCGTCGCTAACTTTAGACCTATTCCATTCGATTCCTCGGAAA
The DNA here is from genome assembly GCF_024137745.1 of Phymastichus coffea. Lineage (NCBI taxonomy): Eukaryota > Metazoa > Arthropoda > Insecta > Hymenoptera > Eulophidae > Phymastichus > Phymastichus coffea. The sequence goes on along the minus strand of NW_026706812.1, from coordinate 842,419 downwards.
AAAATACAAAAGAATCATGCTTAAGAAGTTAAAAAGACGTGGTGCAATTTTGCCAGTGAACCAAAGCTCAACGCACAATCATTGTAACCGTGGTTTCCCCATGCAATAGTTCTCCGCATTGATTGCTATACCGCCACGGGCGCACACAGAAGGGATATCTGTATTTCCGAACATATATCTTTATGTATTTTGATTCGCTGAATCTGAATTTCAAGTCAAAATGACGCGAAAACCCCTGGAAATCTCAGAAAAATAAAAAAATAGCCAAAATCGCAAAAAATTGGAAAAAATGATGTTGACGAGTGTGAGAACATTCCATAACATTTTTGTATTTTTGATTCATATTGGGTATGTTTCTTACGTATTTTGATGCGCTGAATCCAAATCTGCAATTATATATAATATTATATGATTAAAAAAATAGTATCGTACATTTATTTTACAGCCACTTTGGAAACTTGAATTTGACAATGGGTCTTGAAATTGGATCAATATATACAGTTTTTCATTCATTTTCAATACAAAACCATTTCTTCTAATCATAAAATATATTTTATAATTATGCAATTTCTGCGGCTCTACCTAGATTTAAGAATATTATAACTTGGTGATGGAAAAGGTACAAAATGAAAAGATAAATATGTGTGAATAAGTAAAAATGGATTTATTTTTGAATTATCCATAAATACTTGGTAAAATATATTTATATCTACCATAATATATATATATATATAATAGATATCCCTTAAGTTTCAGTCACTATCAATATCATTGCAATCGTCCTCGATATCACTGCTCAAATGTTCTTCTAGATCTTCTTCTGTTATATTCTCTTGTTCAACAGGTCCCACTTCTTTTTCAGTTTCAATTTCGTCGCATATATCACTCGCCAAATCTACCCCTTCTTCTCTAAAGAGTGTAGTAAGTTTTTCAGCCGGTTTGAAAATTTTATTGTCATATCTTGCTAAAGCTAGATAATATATCACAGCTGCAACATGGCAGCAACAACCTACAGTCCTCAACCCATTAGGGCAATCACAAGTGTACCTTTGAATCCCGTTGAGTCCAAAGGTATCAGGCTTATAATCTATATAACATTTGTAGACCTTCCTATTGACGTGGCGTGATCTCACCAAAACTGAGATAATATTTTTATGTTCTTTGAGATATTTCAATTGCAGATTACCCTCCTCATCTAACATTTCGGCTAAGTACGATATCGCCATTGCAAGCTGGTAGGTACCAGAAAATAGTATTTTGAAATCTCGTTCAGACATTTCTGGAAAGTCAACAAGGTCAGTTGCACTGAGCTTTTGAAAATTTTTGATTTTACGACTCCAGCCTGCCTCTGTCACTTCTTCAGCAAGGGTATTCTCGGTGAAGGTCGGATTCAACATTTTGTTGATTATTTCGTCACTGATCTTGTCATCTGTTTTAAAACGTTTACCGAATTTATTGTTTAAATAACAGGCTATCCGGCAGAGTGACTTGGCTTTTGGAAGCATTTTATTGTCCATATTATGATGAAGCAGCTTGAATTTTAATTTGATCTGTCCATGTACTGCTTCAATAACCCAACGCAACTTAGTTACAATACGGGAGCTATTTGCTTCTGCTGTGGGAAGCTGTTTTCTTTTTCCCTTCAAAGCGGGCATTAGAACAACAAACTTTTTATCTTCTAACAACTTAACTACATTTCTGAAACCGCGATCAACGATCATAATGTCGCCTTCTTTCATTAATCGAAATACACTGTTGGGATCAGCCAATACTTTTTTCATTATCTCTGCATCATTTTTTGTGCCTTCATAAGGGCCACAAATATCCACAATAAAGCCGTTGGTTGTACAAACAGTAAATGGTTTGATCAAAGGCGCTTTTTTTTGCCCTGAAAAAGCATGGCGTTGATACTCATTGTTGAAGCTTTTTTGATGCTTGACGTAGGTACCATCAAATATCAAAACCAATTCATCTCCAGTCAACTGTAATAACTTTTTAGCATCTTGAGATGTATGATTTTTAATCAAGTTTTGTCTAGCCTCAATGCATTCTGCTGCAGTCATGTGTTTCTTTACACCGAACAGTGTAGGTAAAATATCTTTTTCAAAACATGTTATAACATTGCTACAGATCTCTGACACCAGCTGATCGTTATCAAATTTAAAAATTGTGGCAATGGTATTATTTGATGCTCCAGAACGCAATTTAAATAAAAATGTTATTAAAGCTTCAGTAACTGTTCGGTTATGTGAATTATTCATGGAAGTCAAAGCGAAACATAATTTTTGTAAATTGTTTAAAGAGAAACCTGTGAGAGATTTCAAACGATCTTCACTTAATTGAAAAGCTCCGGCTTCATTCAGCAAAGATTGATTACTCTCTATGGATAATCCTTGGATCAATTTCGTTACCTCATCTACAGGCACCTCAGAAGTCTTTGAATATGATTTAATGTTACGTAAATCTTCTAAATATATTCGACCATTTAAGTAATGTTCCGAACAAGCACGAGCACCTTGCGGTATATAAAGTTGCATCTGTCTGTAGCAGTGCAATCTGGCCTCAAAAGTTATACGAGCTCTATCGCCAACAACGCCGCAAATAATACAACTTCTTTCAGTAATAGAACATCTTGGAATTGGCAAGGTAACGTAATCAACTCCATTTTCTTCAACACTTGGCGGTCGATACGAATTATCTGATCCATACGATTGTGAGGAAACTTGAGAATCAGTCTTCTGACTCTCTGACTTTAAAGTTACTGTACTTCGAGTGACACGCACGGTTGAATCTCGTGTGCCAAGTTCAGTTGTATTGGCCAAGGCAGTAGGTTCATTGGAGCTTTCTGTACTTCTTGTGACACGAACGAATGGATCGTGACTACGTGATTCTGTTAAATTGCAATGAGTATTAGCAGATGTTTCACCCAAGGCTTTACTTTCAGTTTTTGGTTTTTTGCTTGTATGAAATACAACTAGTTTTTTACATTTTCTGCACAAATATGCACCTATACTGGTAGTAACAGAAAGCTGTTCAAGAATTTCACTTACTTCTTCCGCAGTAGTAATTTTTTTTGCTGTTGATTCTGGAAATTTGCGCATGTGAGTCCTGCATTTCGCACACTTCGAATTTCGAAATGCATCTGTTGCAGTTGATGTTCCGGGCGGACCCTGAATAAAAAAAGACTTTCGTTTGTTTGACTTTTAAAAATGCTAAGATTTTATTTGTACAAAAAATTCTTTCGAAAATAGAAGCTAATGCTGAATACGAGGGGTAAATCACTCGACGAAATGGCGTACAAAGATTGTGAATCTTCAAGATTTTTTTAATGATTTTCAAAATCTCTCAAATCTCAATGATTAGTAAGATTTCTAGGAAGCTGCAAAGATTTGCAATAAAATGAAGATTGCTTAGAAATTATTAAAGGATTTCTTAAAATCTTCAAGATTTTTATAATCTTTCAAATTTCCAATGATTAAGAAGATTTCCAAGACATTGAAAAGATTGCACAATTATTTGCAAAGATTATTTGGAGATTATGAAATCATTTTTATGAAATATTGAGAATTTCAAATGATTGTGAAAAATCTTTGCAGTCTAGATGATTTTTTTGAGATTTCTATAAAATTGCAAGATTATATATAAATTGTATTTCTATTTTTTTTTTTGTACAATGATATACTATAACGGGGTTCCTGCTCAGCTTCGCTCGAGCGGGACACGCTATATAAAAGTAACCGCGGAAAAGTAGATGAATGGCTCTCCAGAGCAGATCGGCACTCCTGCACCGAACGTCCTGGGTCCAGCAGCTCAGTTGCCTCCTTCTCGAGTCGAAAATTTGGCCCGCGGAGAGTGTTGTAGGCTACGCGTGAAGATGCGCGACGTCCAAAATGAGAGATTCGCGCGTGTATAGTCGCATACACAATTGCAATCCAAGGAACAGGGAGTCGGCGGGCAATAAGCACTCGGATATAATTAAAAGTGGATGCGTGTAAATTTTAATTAGCACAAAGGAATACATAATATCAAAATGATCGATATAAACAAAGTTAATCGCAACGCAACAAACTCGCAATAGCTTGACAGTGAAGCGAACGGAACTGCGCACGCGCTACGCGGTTAAGGTCGCGCAAGCACTCGCTCTGTTGTGAGCTGTGCACAATGGCGACAGCGAACCGGCGCACACCGTTCGAACGAGGAAGCGACAGCGCTTAACCTCGTCGAAGCATGTAACAGCGAATTCGCCTCGCAGGAGCCGGACGTTCGCAAACGGCAAACCGCACTTATTCGTTTCGGAGACGACGAATGTATAAAAGCGACAGCACGTTCGCGGGGAGAGAGAAATTGCCGGTACCAACCGTGGCTGCGGCACAACGTGTACCAAAGAAAAGGCGGGTGTAAACGCGTGGTTCAGTTAGCGTGAAAAAGGAGAGAACGGTATAGAGAGAGAAGCCAGGTACTGGATCTAGTACTTACAGTATAGCCGCTTGCACTCCTATCCTAACCCGCAAATCAAGGGCACGCGACGGCGGGCTCGCTTCTACCGCGCACTCGCTTTGTTTTTGGTTGGCTGCCTCGCAATAACACTTTTTTTTTGGCGTATCCAGCGTACGTAGGCGCGTGTAAGGCTGGATGACCGTGGTAGGCTTCGACTCGCGCGAGGAACGTTAGCTCGTCGATCGTCGAAAACGGACTGTCTCAATATTCGAAACTCTCTCTCTCTCCTCGCAAGGAAGCGTCTCCCCGCGAGGTCCGCGCCGCGAGTCGATATCGATTATCGTACGCAAGTTGCGTCGCTTACCAGTTCGCTGACGTCCGTAATGCTGTAACTATTCAAACAATAAAGTAATTTACAATGATTATTAAATATATTAGTTACTGGCTTCTTGGAGAGAGAGAGACATAACGAAGATACAAACGATTCGTTATATCCCCCTTCCCCAGACGCTGGTTGCCAGTGGGTACCAGATCGAAACCTAGTCTCTCTCTCTGCATGCATATGAGTTTATTTACCTCTTAGGGAAAATTTAAGGCGCGGGCCATCATATTGGGGCGGAATAAGCGCAACCACAAAAGGATAGGAAGGGCAAGGTAGTTAGAGTAACTCTCTCCTTTACAAAAATAGGCGTTTATTCGCTACAAATGTAGTAAAAAAAAAAATAAAACGGTTAAATACACTTTTTTTTTGATTAGGGGCACAGCCCTCGTTTAGCGTTACGCGCGCCGCGTAACAATCAAGTACATGAGAAGAGAAAGAAAAGAATAAAACGTGGTAGCGAAACTCGCTTTTAGCGTGTACGCTAAGCGTAACGCTTACTTGCTGCCCTTATGGGCGCGCAGCTCATTCGCCGTATAGGCGTACTGCGCCTGCTGCTCCGACAACCACAGCGGGTGGAGCGAAAAGTTCGGGCAGTCCGTCGAGCGAGCGACGCCAGTCAGGCCGCACATGCGGCAGAACCTCACGCCTATGAGGTCGTCGCGTGGTCCATCCCACTTTCCGCAGGGTTCCGTGCGGAACGCGTTCTTGAGGGCCACGTGGCCGGGTGGCCGTTTAATGGAGCCCCGCGCGAAGCTCTGAGTCAGGCCTCCAGGCCTGGCCGGAGCCTGGGCGACGACCATTTCTGCGCACGGTCCCGCCTGGTCAGAGGTAGACTCCGTGTCCCAGGGCCTTCCGGCTTGGCAGATACGGAGCGCGTGGTGACGGGGATCCACCGCCAAGCGATCCAGCTGCCTCATCTGGGCACGAAGGTCGTCCACCTCCCGCAGCTTGGCCTCGACGGCCTCAGCGAGCGCTCGCTTCTCCTCCTCGGCTATGCGCTGCGCCAGCCAGTCAGTACGGACGTCAGCGACGTACGCTTTCCAGTCCAGCTCCTGCTGGATCTTCACAGCGTATTCGCCAGCGACCCGCCTTGCCTCGGGGCCAACGACCCGGATGAAGTCCGCCGCTTCCGTAAAAACGTCAGTCTCTTCCAAATTGGCGGCAATACGAGCAGCGCGGGCGCCTTTTACCCGCTGGAAGAGTTCCTTCCAGGCCTCTTCAAGGGCCCTTGGCCCATAGACGGGGTAGGGAGCGTCGTCGCTGGACTCGGTGTCGTCCTGGGCCGATGACGAAGCGGCGTCCGCGGCAACCCCTGAGCCTCTCTCAGTGCTCGCCTCTTCGTCGGGCGTCCTCACTCGCTCGTCGGAAGCTTCGTCCTCGGGGGCTAGTCGGAGGAGCTCAGGCGACGAAGCGGGCTCGGCTCCAACGCCGAGGGTCTCTTCCCCGGTCGCTTCAAGCGTTCCCCCGGGGACAGCAGCCTCAGCGCTCAGCGATTTCTCGCCTTCGTCGGTTACGACCTTGACGCATACCGCGGCTTCGGCGACCGCGTCTTCAGCGACAGCGCCTTCAGCCGGAGCGACGACTCGCTGGGGCTTTCCCTCGGAGCTCTGCTGCGCAGATTCCATCTGAAAAATCCCAAGGTAAAGTAGTATCTCTTGGAGCTATCAAGATGACTCAGCAAGCAGAAGAAGATCAAGCATTAGAGAGCGATGGAGTAAAGCAGCAAAGCAGAAGTTGAAAAGGCAGTAGATCGAGTAAAAGCATAAGCAAAACAAAGCAAGAAAAAAAAAACAAAGATAAGGCGCAATTGGGTCGCTTAATTTCGGTTGGAACGGAGTCGTCTCGGTGACGGCGGATTCGCACGCAACGCGAGCCTCTTCTTACCTTTCGGTCGGCCACGTTTTCTCCGCGATTCGGAGTTCGTCTCGCAGTTTTCCGACCTATTCGGTTTAGACACGCTCTCGACGGGTACTGGAGAAAACAGATCGTTGAGATCAAACTCTTCTTCGGACTTAGGTTCCTCTTCTACTTCTTTGTCCGCGTCCGGACATTGGTCCTCGTCGTGGCAAGGTCGTAAGTCGCAAACGGCAACTTTACCCACATCGTGGCCTTTTTCGGTGCTCAATTGGTATGAGTTCAGGCCTAGACGAGCAGTCACGTCGAAAGGTCCCGCAAACTTCGGGCTCAGCTTAGCAGCTATTTTCATCGCTGCTGAAGAGAGTAGGCGGTTCTTAGCCCAGACTTTATCTCCAATGCAATACTCTACGTTTCTTCGCCTTACATTGTAATACTTCTCTTGGCGATCTTGCGCAATCCGAGTGTTTTCCCTAGCGACGGCGCGGAAATCATCCAATTTCTCCATCCTTGCGTGCCAGTGTTCCACTGCCGCAGCTTCAAGGTTACGGACTCGGTCTCTATCTTCCCTTCTTTTCTTGGAGTCGGGAAGTTCAGGGTGCCGCCCGTAATTAAGGAAAGCTGGAATAGCGCGCGTCGCTTCATGTATCGCTGTGTTGTAAGCGAAAGCGAATTCCGCTATGTGCGCGTCCCAGGTGGTGTGATTTTCTTGAATGAAGGCACTAATCATGGTCTTGATAGTGCGATTCACTCTCTCCGTCGGATTGCTCTTAGGAGAATACGGCGCGCACGTGCTATGCGTTACGCCGAATGAGTCCAAGAACTCATCCACCAACTTATTTTTGAACGGCGTACCGTTATCCGATAAAAATTTATCGGGCACTCCGAATCGCAAAAAGATTCGCTCCTTTAACTCGCGGCGGATCGCTTTCCCATTAGCTTTGCGTAATGGAATGCACTCTATCCAGCGAGTAAAGAGGTCAACAAAAATGAGAAGATGTTCGTGACCCTGCGCTGACCTTGGAAAAGGGCCCATAGTGTCGCCTGCCACTATTTCCCATGGCCGAGAGACTATGTGCCTTCCCATTAAACCTGCAGGAGCGACTTGCTCCACTTTGGTTTGTTGGCAGACAAGGCAATTACGGACGTAATGTGCTACGTCTCTATTCATGCCAGGCCAATAATATTTCAGCGCTGCTCGCTTTAGCGTCTTATATCGCCCTAGATGTCCTGCTGTCAGGCTATCGTGGCTTTCTACAAGCACTTGAGCTCTGCGTTCTCGCGGGAGCACTAGTTTCCATGCGTCCTCGTCCGCGCCCATCAGATCGTCAACAAGAGGATCCGGCTTGTAGATATATAGATTATCTCCGCTATACTTCCAATATGGGTGTTCGGTTGGATTCTCTCGAACCTTTTGAACCCATTTCAAATACCAAGGGTCTTTGATTGGAGTTAGCGCTGAGAGCGATGCTAAGTCGGCGGCAGTAGTCGTGCCATCTTCTTCGTACATCCGTGATAAGGCATCTGGAACGACGTTGAACTTCCCTTTGCGATGCACTATATCGAAACTGTACGACTGTAAGATCAGCGACCAGCGTCCGAGCTTACCGTTCGGATGCTTCAAATCTCGTAGCCATTTCAGACTATAGTGATCGGTTATCACTGTAAAATGATAACCTTCTATATAAGGCCTAAATTTCTCAATCTCCCAAATTACTACGAGACACTCTTTTTCTGTTACTGAGAGCCTCCTCTCCGTAGCGCTGAGTGCTCAACTGGCAAAACAGAGCACTCTGTCTTCTTCTCCAATGTGTTGTAGGAGAACGCTGCCCAGTCCTGAATCGCTTGCGTCACATTCGACTATAAACGGGGCCGCGAAATCGGGCCGTGCCAAGACTGGGGCAGTGGCGATCTGTCCTTTGATGCGCTCAAAAGCGTCTTGCTGCGCTTCGGTCCACTCGTACTTCGTGTCTTTTCGGGTTAATAAGGTAAGCGGATCCGCTATGCTCGCAAAATCGGGCAAGAACTTCCGATACCATGACGCCATGCCAAGGAATCTGCGCAACTGCTTCAGATTCTTTGGCGGCGGATAGTCCAAAATAGGACGAACCCTTTCAGGATCAGGACGAGTCCCATCCTTGTTGACTAAAACACCTAAGTAGCGAACTTCTGTCATACAAATGCGCGACTTCTTGTAGTTGATGGTTAGGCCCGCCTTTTTGATCCGATTAAGGAAACACGAAAGCCATTTCAGATGTTCATCATAGGTCTCGGTGGCTATGATCAAATCATCTATATATGCGAAGGCGTAGGGCTCCATCTCAGGCGGTATCAGCATATCTGCCAGCATTTGGAAGGTAGCTGGTCCTCCAGCCACTCCATAGGGCATTCGCACAAACTCGAATAGCCCGAGGCCAGGAACAGTAAATGCTGTAATCGGCGTGGATCGCTCCGTAAGAGGGATCTGGTGAAAGGCCCCTGAGCAGTCAAGAGCGCTAATGTACTTAGCATGCTGCAGTTTTCGCAGAATCACGTCCATGAAGGGAAGCGGATATGCGCTAACCTTGGACACTGCGTTGACCTTTCTAAAATCTACGCAAAAGCGATACGAACCGTCTGGTTTTTTAACCATAACGACAGGGCTCGACCATTCGCTTTTCGAACGCCGAATTATCTTCGCCTCAAGCATCTTATATACCTGCGCATGCATCTCCATTTCGATAACATGCGAAACAGGATAGTATTTCTGCTTGATCGGCCGGGCATCTCCAACGTCAATGTCATGGGAAATCCATGAAGTACATCCAATGTGGCCATTCTTTGATTCCGGCAGTATCTCCTCAATTACTCGGTCGATCCCTTTTCGCTGCTCTGGAGTAATCTCTGCAATACCAAGTGCGGACAGAGCGAGCGGACTATCAACGCTCAAAGACGAGAGGGTAAGTGACACGGGTTGATCACACCCTTTTACCCGTAAGGTATTCGTCTCGGGATCAAGACAAGCGGAAAACGCACGAATGAAGTCTCCTCCTAGAGTACATTCAGACTCGGCTTCGCTTAAAATAAGGGCATCTATCGTATAAGACACTCCTGCGACCGAAAACGGTAATTGAACACTGCCAATGATGGGCACGTAATGTCCATCGATAGCGCGCGCTCCTGGGCCGTCGTACAATGTGACCGGACGATCCAGGGCCGCAGCTATTTGAAGGCCAATGGGGCTTAAGACAGTCCGAGATGCACCGGTGTCATAAAGTGCTCTAAACGTGAAATGGCCTACTTGTACTGGTAGCCACCACCGAGGGTACGTTTTAAACAAAGCGCACGTCGCAGTACTTTGGTCTGGCAGAAGCGTAATCGCTTGGTCGTTCTGTGCCGGCGAACAGACGACTTTTGCTGATTGCTGTGCCTGACGGTCTCCTGAGTCGGCGTTAGTTGATGAGGCCCTCGGAATCAGGGGAGCGATAGGGACCCCGTCTACTCGCTCCTGTCTGCGTTTTTTGCAGGCTCATTTTTCGAGCATTCAGGACAAGTAGCCTTAGTATAACCGGGCCAACTACACTCCCAGCAGAGTAACTTATCTGCGTCTGGTCCAGGAGTTTTATCTTTATTCTTGTCTGAGCGTGGTGTGATAACTCTTGCTCGACCTCCAGGCAGTCGATCACCTCCTCGACCACCTCTAGCGTTCCATCGCCCTCCATTCCTGCCCCCTCTGCCACGAGAATCGGATCCTCTTCGTGGAGAAGTAGGTGACTGTCGTGCTGCAGCTTTCGTTGAAGTTGGAGTGGTATCCACACTAGCGATAGGCAGGCTTTTGGGAGAAGACACTGTAAGCTCCTGGTATTTCTTCAGTAGGTAATTGTGGAGAGATTTCTCTAACTCAGCGTCTGATAAACTAGAAGCTTCCGCCATTGAAGCGATATTCGCCTTTGACTTCGTCGTTGTCTTGGTCTTCGGCTTATATGCGGCCTCTGGTAGCAAGCTCTGCTCTGGAGACAGCGGCGGCTTCCAAAGTTCATCGGATTCCGCGATTTCCACCTCTTGTGCTCGATGGAGGAGCTGAGCTAGCGATGCGATGGTGTGTTGCTGCTTCTTTAGCTCCTTCTTGAGTCTTGGAACCATGTTATCTATTGCCAAGTCCACTTGGTCAAGGATACTCCATGGTCGCTCAAAGCGGCTGAAAATCGTATGTAGGGCTGACAGGTAATCTCTCACGGGTTCATCAGGTCCTTGCGTCCTTAAATACGCTTCCACCGACAGGTTTCGGCTGTACCGACGTGACTTGCTATAAGCGGTTAGCGCTGCATCTCGAAACTCTTGGTAGGTATTCCATGTTGGTCTCAAGAGGCGGTACCAGTGGAGCGCTTGACCTCTGAAAAGCGTAGATAGTGAATTCAGGATTTCATCCTCCGTGATACGGTCTAAACAGCAGTTTTCTTCTACACGCTCCAGGAATTCCTCGATACTGGCACTCGAGTCGTTGGAGAACTGGATCTTCCAGTCTCTGACCGTTTTTCCCAGGTTTCTTGTTTGAATTCGTGTATTGTCGAAGCCGTTAGCGTTTGTTCTCCAATTTGGAAGTCCGTGACTAGTGGTCGCTTGCCGTGTTGCATTTGTTGGTTGCGATCCCGTAGCATGCGAGAGCGAAAACGCTTCGTCTCTTAGGACCCCCCTTCCCCAGTTCGAAGCTGCGGGGGTAGAAGTCATTCCGCAAGGCCGAAGGTCTTGCGTACTTGTCGCATTAGCTGTTCCAGTAGGTATTGCATTCCTTAGTATGCTTGTTCTGTTGGTAGCTATTTGCGATCTTCTCGTTGACGAAAACAAAGCTGCATTCGGATTCAGTTTTGGCTTTTCAATTACTGTTAAATCGTACTCTGGATCTATAAGACTGTAGGTATCACGAAAATTCAAATTTTTGTCCTGTGTTGTTGCTTTCCAGTTACTGATAGTTTCCGACATCGACTTTATCTGTTGTTGCTGAGACTCGATTTTGTGTTCGAGTCTAGCGTTCTCGCTTTGCATTCTTGATAAGTCGTTTTCCATGTTATCGACTTTTTCTTGAAGCATAGTCGCAGCAATTATGGCTTTTTTTAGCTCTCTAGCCGTGGATTCTGGTATGTGCTGTGTTTCCCCTGTTGGTAGCAAACACCATACCATTTTCTCCGGCGTCTGTGATATTTCGCTTGTTAATCTGTTCTCCCATGTCGATGTCCTCGGCCTTGTATTGACAAAACTTGTTGTTGTCATTGTCTGTGCCGTATGTGTGCTCCCTGCGATCGTATTGTTGATTAAAGTTTCCTTTGTTAAAATTTGTGCCGTGTTAGATGTTGGTGTTAACGACATGTCCTTGTGTACGTTGTCTTCTTCATCGTTGGTGTTATCCGTATTGTCAAAATCTTCTTCCTTATCCAATTCCGCAATAATTTTAAGATCGTCGCGTAAAGATTCCGGTATGACTTCTGATTGCATCAGCGTCACCCATAGTTTATCGCGTCTTTCTTTCGCTTTTAGCGTTAAATTGTCGATCGTTTCCATGAAGTCGTCCGTTGAATAATCGCCTTGTAGTCGCCTGTAAAGTTTATTAGCGCGCTCATACATTGAACCGTTATTATCTATTTCAAGGTCATTTAAAATGTTATTTAACGTGTCACTGGGTAAAGATTTTATCCAATCTTTAATTTTGTTATCAATTTCATCTTTAAATATCGTTAAATCGCTAATGTTATCCATCTTTAATTTAATTTAATTTGTTAATTATTTATATTTTATTTATTTATTATTAATTATTATTTCTTGTTATGACTCTTGATTTGGTTCTTGTATTTCTTCTTAGATAATTTTGTATTATTTAATTTAGAATTTATTTGATTTATATGCGCGTTTTAAATAATTATTGATTATGTTATAATCGCTATAAATTATGACGATATATAATGTAAATCAGGATTGACATACATACACAGTAAAATTCAAAATAATCGCTTATATTCGTAGTAACTATATACGTAATATATAGCGCAAACGCTTAGATTGAAAATGTTCGGACAATACGCATTAATATAAATATACGCTTGGGTAGCGATTTTCGCTTCGAACGCTTTTCTCGCCGAGTATGTCTGTACGACGTAAATACTCTGAATTCCTCAACACTATTTATATCGCAAGCAGGTTTTGTAACTAGCTTGGTCGATTTGTTGTGTTTACGTTACCACACGTACGTCTCTCTAAATTTTCCGCGAAGGATATCGCAGCAAAGTCACACGAAAATCGATGAACACGTTGGGCGCCAAGATATAACGGGGTTCCTGCTCAGCTTCGCTCGAGCGGGACACGCTATATAAAAGTAACCGCGGAAAAGTAGATGAATGGCTCTCCAGAGCAGATCGGCACTCCTGCACCGAACGTCCTGGGTCCAGCAGCTCAGTTGCCTCCTTCTCGAGTCGAAAATTTGGCCCGCGGAGAGTGTTGTAGGCTACGCGTGAAGATGCGCGACGTCCAAAATGAGAGATTCGCGCGTGTATAGTCGCATACACAATTGCAATCCAAGGAACAGGGAGTCGGCGGGCAATAAGCACTCGGATATAATTAAAAGTGGATGCGTGTAAATTTTAATTAGCACAAAGGAATACATAATATCAAAACGATCGATATAAACAAAGTTAATCGCAACGCAACAAACTCGCAATAGCTTGACAGTGAAGCGAACGGAACTGCGCACGCGCTACGCGGTTAAGGTCGCGCAAGCACTCGCTCTGTTGTGAGCTGTGCACAATGGCGACAGCGAACCGGCGCGCACCGTTCGAACGAGGAAGCGACAGCGCTTAACCTCGTCGAAGCATGTAACAGCGAATTCGCCTCGCAGGAGCCGGACGTTCGCAAACGGCAAACCGCACTTATTCGTTTCGGAGACGACGAATGTATAAAAGCGACAGCACGTTCGCGGGGAGAGAGAAATTGCCGGTACCAACCGTGGCTGCGGCACAACGTGTACCAAAGAAAAGGCGGGTGTAAACGCGTGGTTCAGTTAGCGTGAAAAAGGAGAGAGCGGTATAGAGAGAGAAGCCAGGTACTGGATCTAGTACTTACAGTATAGCCGCTTGCACTCCTATCCTAACCCGCAAATCAAGGGCACGCGACGGCGGGCTCGCTTCTACCGCGCACTCGCTTTGTTTTTGGTTGGCTGCCTCGCAATAACACTTTTTTTTGGCGTATCCAGCGTACGTAGGCGCGTGTAAGGCTGGATGACCGTGGTAGGCTTCGACTCGCGCGAGGAACGTTAGCTCGTCGATCGTCGAAAACGGACTGTCTCAATATTCGAAACTCTCTCTCTCTCTCCTCGCTAGGAAGCGTCTCCCCGCGAGGTCCGCGCCGCGAGTCGATATCGATTATCGTACGCAAGTTGCGTCGCTTACCAGTTCGCTGACGTCCGTAATGCTGTAACTATTCAAACAATAAAGTAATTTACAATGATTATTAAATATATTAGTTACTGGCTTCTTGGAGAGAGAGAGACATAACGAAGATACAAACGATTCGTTATAATACATATGTATATATATATATATATATATTCAAAGCTCAATTTTGAGAAATAATATTTCAATCGCAATTTTGAAAGAAAAGTTTCTTTCATATTGTGCTCAAACGTAATTTTTTTTCGAGCTATTAATAGTATTTTACGATTCATTCCTATTCGAATTCCTATTGACATCAAATATAATTTTAAAATTTTTAAAAATTACTTATTCAGTGTACTATTAATTTATTATGAAATAAAAGGAACATAATTTGATCTATTAAATAATTTGGTACTAGCCAAGTTTTTGTTTGGGCCTTCATGGGTTGATAAGATCTTTATATAATTAGAAGAATAAAAAGCGAGAAAAGTTCGAATTTTTTTTTTTCAATTAAAAATTCAAGTCTAATACAGTGATATGAACATTTTAAATTATTTTCATTTATTTTTGTTCTATAAAAGATTACTTTTTCAATTTCTTTGTATTGTTCATTCCATGAATTGATATTTATTAATACTGAAAATTAAAAAAAAAGAAGGAATTAGCAGCTGCACGATGATACAAAACTTGGAATTGCATTAGTTATCCTTTTACTGAAATTGAACTTATAGAAGATAAAATTAAGAAAAAATATTTAGATCATTTTCCAAAATACTGCAACGATTACCGAAAATCGTTCGACTCGCGTGGGTTAGTAAGCGGCTGAGCGGAATAGCCGCGATCAGTTCGAGAGAGAGAGAGAGGGCGCGTAGGGGCAATGACCGGGAGGGGAGAGTTCGGTAAGCAGTATGACTGTGCCACTCAGTCCGGCTAGATCTACGCTACGGTTTTGTGTGTCTAGGTATTGAACATTTTAGCAAGTGAGATCCTGGGAGTAAGGATTTTTCGCGTGAGAGTGTTGCAGTGAGTGTGCGCATAGTTGGCGTGTGCAGTGACTGCAACCTTAGCGGTTTCAGCGATCCAGGCAGCAACGAACAGCAGCAACACCAGCAGCAACAACAACAGTAACAGCGGCAGTGCAGCGAGCGGCGGAGCAGCTAATCAGCGGCTTGCAAATCGGATACGGTTGGCCGCCGTATCCTCAACTATCTCGCGGTAGGTGCACCATCCCCTATATTGTTGTTTGCGTGCGATCCCGCGCGGCGTGCGCGAAGAAATTATTTATAGCGTGCGAGCGGTTAGTTCACGGCGGTCGCGAGGTTTTCTCTCTCTCTCCATCCACTTACATTGTCAATTGTATTTGCGTGCGCAAGTCTCTCGGCAAATTCCCCGTGTATCAGATTTAATCTAATAAAGCGATTAATCGTGATTCTAAATCGAGTCGTTGCTTAGTCTTTCCTTTGTCCGGAGTTCGCGTTTGTTGACGTTCGATTCGAATAAGCCGGTAGCGTAGCACGGATCACGCGGGTATCGGTAGAAGCGAATCGCCAACCAAGTTTCTGGCAGCAGCCGCAGGAGCGCTGCTAAGCAAGAGCGACAGCGCCGCCAAGTGGCGAGTTGGGGAACCCAACTCGGATTGGCGAGGAGACTCTGCGCAGGCGCACTCCCGGACAAGGTAGGTTGACGTGCTTTCGGCAAGTAGATAACAAGGCGTCGTTGACCGAAATAACAAATAGGTTTAATAGGTTAAACGGCAGCCTATTACAATACATATTCACAAACTTATCAAAATAAAAGACAGAAGTTTTTTTATTATTCTCAAAGAAATAGTTCAGCATAACTAATCAATTGGTACTTTCAAAGTATTTGATAAAATCAAGTTTATGATCAAGTTTATGTGTAGAAATATTAACATTTTCTTGAATTATATTTTTATCAGATCTCACTTCATTACAAAATAATCAGTTTCAATAATTCCAAATATTCTGGAACTGATCAAACTGTGGCTAGTATACGAATATTTATTACTGATAAAACTTATTTGAAGCTTTATTTGACACATGTACATCAATCATATATGCACCAATAGAAAGTTATTTATTCGGATTTAAGTTTATCACTAATACAATTTTTAGTGTTGAGTTTGTAATATGTAGATCTGGTTAAGAAAATAGTTAAAGCATCGTTCTTCAATGTCATTTTCAGTCAAAAAGAAATAAAGTATTCGCTACTTATACGTATGTATTCAATACAGATGTAATTCATGTGTAGTACCAAACTATATAGTTTTATTAAATATATGAATATTGGTAACGCTTGTGCATCTACTACAGACTTATACAAATTGTTGATTGTAGATTATCGCTGATTTTCTTGTCAAAATTCAAAATTCATTTAAAATTTTCTTTTACTTTAATTTTTTTAAAATAAACATTACGATTTTCAAAATCATAAGTTAACAAGTTCAGAAGTGTACTTGCGAAAAAATTAATAACTGTCTAAATATTAGATTAAGATACTAGAATCATAAATGTAAAGTAGCCGACTGGACAACTCAAAATGTAGCTTGCTTCAGAAATTGTTATAGTAGGCATAAAAAGTTTCTGAAACTTACCATATTTACAAAACATTCAAAATTGACAGCCTCACTGGAATATACAAAAAAAATGAATGTTTTAGTTAGTTTGCCAAGTTTTTCAGCCACTTGAATAGAAATGTAAGTATGAATGAAATAAAATAAAATAATATCCTTTGACATTGTTTCTTACCTCCGAAAACAAAGTTTTAATGAAAAACAAAGACTTTCGCAAAAAAGATTAGAAACATCACAGTCGGTTTGTATTGCAAACTTACATGTATACAAATGGTACAAATGTAAATAAATATGGAGTAAAAGTAACGTAGGTGTATAGACTCGACTCGTAGAGGGTAAAAGTAGCAACTAGACGATGGCGCCAACTATAGTTTAGAATACGAAAGTAACCTAATCATGGCGGACGGATAATATAAACGTCAAATTTTATAATAAGTTATAAATATCATTACTGATAAATCTTTCGTAATGATTTATTTTATACTATGATTTTTTGTTAATCGCAAATGGAAATGAATACTGTTTTTCGGAAAAATAAGAAGAAATGGTTTTGTATTGAAAATGAATGAAAAACTGTATATATTGATCCAACACCATAGGTGTACCTCAAGGTACAGTTCTAAGTCCGCTTTTATTTATATTGTATGTGAATGATTTACTTTGTGATATGCCAAACGACTCTGTGATATCGTATGCTGATGATACAGCAATAATTGCTAGTGGAAAAAATTGGAAGGAAGCTGTTGATAATACCAATGATTATTTAAAATATGTAGCTAACTGGCTCATTGCTAATAAACTATCTCTCAATATGGAGAAGACTGTATATATCACTTTTGGTAGCTATAAGACTAGTGTACCTGAACATGTTGAAATTAAGATCTTTAATAATTTAATTAAACGCGTAGTGAGCTGCAAATACTTGGGCATTATTTTAGAGAGTAACCTAAAATGGAAATGCCATATAAACAGCATCGCAAATAGAGCAAAGCACTTGATCTTCATTTTTTATAAATTGGCTAGAGATGCGAGTACCAAGGTATTATTAACTGTCTACTATGCTTATTTCCAAGGTTTGATGAATTATGGTATAATTACATGGGGTAGTGCATGTATTACAGCACTTGATCCGGTGCAGAAAATACAAAATAAATTATTTAAGATTATAAGCAAAAAATCGTTTATAAAAGATAATTATCCACTAAGATTTGATCAACTATCTGCGTTAGAATCTTTAACCTATCACTATGAGGAATTTAAAGATAAATATGTTAACTCTCAGAGTATTACAAGAATTAAAAATATACAATTGCCGAAAATCGAAAAATCTTTATATAGAAACAGTGGCTACATTAAAGTCTTGAAGATTTTTAACCGTCTTCCACGTGAACTCAAGTTATTGAACTGTAATAATAAAACTTTGAAGAAGAAGTTAAAAAATTGGATTGTTGGAAACATTTAACATTCAATATTACCACAGTGAATATTAAAATACATATTTCATGATCAGCATAAATCAAATATAGTTTAGTTTCTCTAGTACGTAAGTTAGTTTTAAGATACCAATCCTGCGAACAGGTGATTATATCACCTCTGCAGGCTGTACAGTGTAATTTGTATGTATGCTTTTTACAACTGTAATGCATTTGGTTTTGAATAAATAAATAAAAATAAATAAAAATTAAAACATTGTCAAATTCAAGTTTCCAAAGTGGCTGTAAAATAAATGTACGATACTATTTTTTTAATCATATAATATTATATATAATTGCAGATTTGGATTCAGCGCATCAAAATACGTAAGAAACATATCCAATATGAATCAAAAATACAAAAATGTTATGGAATGTTCTCACACTCGTCAACATCATTTTTTCCAATTTTTTGCGATTTTGGCTATTTTTTTATTTTTCTGAGATTTCCATGGGTTTTCGCATTATTTTGACTTGAAATTCAGATTCAGCGAATCAAAATACATAAAGATATATGTTCGGAAATACAGATATCCCTTCTGTGTGCGCCCGTGGCGGTATAGCAATCAATGCGGAGAACTATTGCATGGGGAAACCACGGTTACAATGATTGTGCGTTGAGCTTTGGTTCACTGGCAAAATTGCACCACGTCTTTTTAACTTCTTAAGCATGATTCTTTTGTATTTTTTTCCGAGGAATCGAATGGAATAGGTCTAAAGTTAGCGACGGGCCGACTTCCCGGTCAAAAATGGAGAAAAAGATAAAAAAAATGAAAAAAAGTGCTTTTTTTTGTCCGAAAAAGCGCTCTAGCGAGCTCCAAAGCCTCAGAAAAAAAATAAAAACAAATGTATTTGTTAGTAAATTTTGTGCCAGCCCAGCGAAGTCCGCTGGGCTGGCACGTAGATCTTTTCGCCGGCTGGCGACTTCGTGGATTATGGCGCGGCTGATGGACAAAGGCTGGCTCAAAATGCTGCCCCACTGAGTCGTACGCTGTGCTGGACTGCTGCACTGTACTCGCTGGAGAGGTCTCTCTCCTAATGCCAGCGAGAGACGACTTACGAGTACGTGAGAGACTACTTCTCACGCCTCCTCCACCACTCACTTGCCTAATTGACGGCACGCGGCACCGCCAAGTGTGGCCGGTGCCAAGCACCTAACAGCACCATAGTATCACTTATTATTTATTTTATAGTTCGTACTCTTGTGGTCTGTCGCGTTAATGAGTAAGAATTAGTTTCTTTCAATCTGATTCTAATTATTAATATAAAATAAAGCAATAAATAATAAATATAAGTATATAAGTGAAATTTCAAGGAAAAGACAGAATTTACCCTAGTTTCTTATGGTACGAATTGTCTCATAAGCAGAGCTTAAGTCTTTCTTATAAAGGATATAATTCAGCCCAAGTTTCTTATAGCGCGAAGTTTATTAGTCGAGCATAAATTACAATCGGAAAAGCGGATTTGCTCAGTTAATAACAATGAGAGAAAGAACATAGGTATTAGCCAAATTTATTCAATCTCATGCGCTCACTTTGCAATGCTAGGAGTGAATGCTAGCCTGTGCAAAAATCAGCGTATTTATACACAGATTTTTCCATCTATTTTCATAGGATAACTCTCTTCGAGTTGTTTACGCAATTTTGAGAAATGAATTTCCTAAATTTACAAGTGAATAAAGAGTAATACTGAAATTTTTAAACATTTAAATTTTACAAAAGTAGTTATTGATCATTTTAGCATGATTTACAATTATCGGCAGAAGTTATTAACTAATAAAGTTAATTAACGTAATAGTACAATATTTACAATAAAACGGTAATAAAATTTTATATCAATTAATATAGTTTATCAATTGTAGAAGTAATTTATAAAAAGAAATACTCAAATTATTGTATAACATTTGAATTACATCTAATAAATTTTCATATTTGTAACGGTTTATTCTAAAACCTCATAATGCAATTACTAGATTAATTAATTAAGATATATAAATTATAAAGCTGCCATTATTATGTACAAAATTAACGCTTTCGATCTATATACAATGCAACGATTACCGAAAATCGTTCGACTCGCGTAGGTTAATAAGCGGCTGAGCGGAATACCCGCGATCGGTTCGAGAGAGAGAGAGAGAGGGCGCGTAGGGGCAATGATCGGGAGGGGAGAGTTCGGTAGTCAGTATGACTGTGTCATTCAGTCCGGCTACATCGAGCTACACCTTTTGAGCTGTCAGCGCGTTTTTGTGGTGGTGCGAGAAGGGTAGTTTCCCCGAGTGTTGCAGAACTTGAGCGTGGTGTACTGAGTGCGGCGATAACAGCAGCAAATCCGACGAAAACACAATGACAGGCAGCGGAGCACAGCAACAAGAAGTTTTGCGAGCGCAGGAGCGGTTATCCCGCGGCTAGAGCGTCGGATACGGTTGGCCACCATTATCCACAACAACTCCGTGGTAGGTGCACGAAGTCATATATTTATTGTAATTGGCGTGCGACCCCGCGCAGCGTGTGCGGCGGAGTTATAAAGCGTGCGAGTATTTAGTCCGCGACGGTTGCGAGTTTTTCTCTCTCTCTCCCCTCGCTTGCATTGTCAATCGTATTAGCGTGCGTGAGTCTCTCGGCAAATCCCCCGTGTATCTGATTTGATTTAATAAAGCGAACAGTAGCTATTCGTAACAGAATTATTGTTTTGTCTTTCCTGTGTCCGGGATGCATGTTATTGTTGACATTCGATTTGAATAAGCCAGTAGCATAGCACGGATCGCGCGGATACCGATAGAAGCGCATTGCAAACCGAGTTTCCAGCAGCGGCCGTAGGAGCGCTGCTAAGCAAGAGCGACAGCACCGCCAAGTGGCGAGTTGGGGAACCCAACTCGGATTGGCGAGGGAACTCTGCGCAGGCGCACTCCCGGACAAGGTAGGTTAACGTGCTTACGGCACGTAGATAACAAGGCGTCGTTTGACCGAAATAACAAACAGGGTTAATAAGTTAACGGTTAAACGGCAGCCTGTTACAACAACTATATGTTTAAATAAATTATTAATTATTTATTTATTGATAACAAGAATAACTAACTGTTATCAATGAAACCAATTCTTATTCATGTTTTTAAGATATTCATTATGAATTGAGAGTATCGGTATTATTGTGGTAATTAATATTTACAATGTAATAATCAAATTAACTTTGCATATTAAAATTCAATATAATTTAATAATTAAACGCAATTAAAATTATTATAATTTAAATCTATGTTCTAAAATCTATATAAAAAATGTTTTATTTCATTAAAATTACTCTTAATTAACATATTTTGATCAAATAATAAAAACTATTATATCTATAAGTATGTGACGTCACGCTCCTTATATGGTCACATGAAATTTGACTGGTATTAAGACAATCAAATAATATGTGAGGCGGCGCCGTTTAATATGCTAATTGATGTAAACAGATTGATGAGTTTAGCGGGTTGAAGTGATTCAGTGAGTTAAGAAAATAGCTCATAGATAGGACCGTTATAACAAAGCACCCTTTTCTGAAGAATTTGTGACGAGAGCAAGCGATGCGCTTGTTCTCGTCGGAATTTTTCCAAGTTCCCCTCTCTCTCGGCAAGGCACGGTGACCGGCGTTAGACGTATCTAAAAATGCGTCTAATGAATGGTCTCTGTTTCAGCTGACGGAGATTGCCGAGCGGGGCCGAGCAGGCCCGAAGCGGCTGCACTGGCGATAGAGAGAGTATAGAGTTGTTAGAGAGAGAGAGAGAAATAGTCGAGGGCGGGCGTGCCCTACGCAATATTAGGCAGGCGCGCGTTTAGAACCAATTAGCGCGTTGGTCGCGCACCGCCTAATAAGTAGGTCAAGTGGGGAGAGAAAAGATTGACGAAGAAGCTGTAGCTCGCGGGGAAAAACGAGATCTAGACGCAAGTAAGTCGAGGAAAGACTCAGAAAGTTTTCGGAGTCGCCCAGAGCAGGACGGTGGACGGCCAGCGGCGAAAAAGTTCAGCCGAGGACAGAGGGCCGAGAGGAAGCCGACAGGAGTTGCCCAGCGACGACCTGCATAACCGTGCGCAGGGCGCAGCCAGGACTCTCGCTCCAGAACCAAGGTCTAGTTTTCAATTTAATCTCTCTCTCTTTCTCTCTCTCTTCATCGACGACACTGTGTGCGAATTTTAACATTAGGTGGGTAGCAAGGCGTGCTCACGCCGGCTACCTGCCCTAATGACGGTAGGGCAGTAAATCGCGCAAAGAGAAATCGTCCAGGCGATCCCTCGCCGGACGATTGTATATACTCTATGTATCCTAATATTTGTTGGGCGCCATGTAACAGGCTGCCGTTTAACCGTTAACCTATTAACCCTGTTTGTTATTTCGGTCAAACGACGCCTTGTTATCTACGTGCCGTAAGCACGTTAACCTACCTTATCCGGGAGTGCGCCTGCGCAGAGTTCCCTCACCAATCGAAGTTGGGTTCCCGAACTCGCCACTTGGCGGCGCTGTTGCGCTTGCTTAGCAGCGTTCCGTCGGCCGCTGCTGGAAACTCAGGTTGCAGGTCGCTTCTCTCGATACCTACGCGATTCGTGCTATCTTACCGGCTTATTCGAATCCGACGTAAACAATAACAAGCACCCCGGACAAAGGAAAGACAAAGCAATGATTCGGTTACGAATAACTGCTGTTCGCTTTATTAGATTAAACCAAATAGACGGGAGGGATTTGCCGAGAGACCCACGCACGCGAATACGATTGACAATGTAAACGAGGGGAGAGAGAGAGAAAATCGCGATCGTCGCGAACTAAACGCTCGCACGCTTTATAACTTCACCGCGCACGCTGCGCGGGATCGCACGCCAATGACAATAAATATAATGTCGTGCACCTACCGCGGAGTTGTTGTGGATACGGTGGCCAACCGTATCCAGTTACGCTATATGCTGTTGCTGCCTGTGAGCCGGTTTTCCCGCTGTTGCCGTGGAGCGACTCGCTGCTGTTGTTGTTGCTGAGGCGACTCCAACCGCTGCTAGAACCCGCGCACGGTTACCAGTGAGTGCACAACGCTCCATTCGCTCAACAGTCGCTAATCGTTTTTCTTCACCCGCTGATCTCACTCGCAAAACAATAGTCACAATGTCCGCTCACAATAAACCACCGAGGTGCTACCGAACTGAAAGTCACAGTCGTACTGATTGTCGAACTCTCCCCTCCCGGTCATTGCCCCTATGCGCCCTCTCTCTCTCAAACGGATCGCGGCTGCTACGCTCAGCCGCTTCGTAACCTACGCGAGTCGAACGATTTTCGGTAATCGTTGCAAAACATATAAGTGAACTTCGACATTTAATCATCTTCGTCAAGTAAATTTTGTTTGTAAACTATCTTCCAGAAAAGGGATAAGAGTGCATAATATTACGTAGAGTAAAAAGCTTCTCTCACTCTTGTTCTGAGCTCGCGAGTGTTCGGCTCGCATGGACGACGCCTATTGAGTGCGCTCGTAGGTCTTCTCCACGAGCGCACCACATTTCTCTACCGTTGCTCTCTCTCTCTGTCTTTCTTAAACACACGCGCGCTACTTGCTCGCGTTGTATCTGCCGGAGGTTCGTCGTACTTCCTTTGTGTAACAATTTGCTACATGCATGGCGCCCATTTTTGTTTACCGGCTTCGAATTTCATAGAGAAAGAGAAACGCTTGTCACTGATATCCCATCATGTCATGCAATGTCAAGAACACAGAAATGCTTTTTAGTGACTCTTCCTTCAATACGAGCGTTAATTACGGCAATGTGATTTTGAGAAAAAAGAACAAATGTTCTTCACGAGCAAACTCCCATCCGCGTAATGGATGACGACGACTTACCTTGTCTTTTGCTGCTGTTGCTTACTTCAGCGTTGCTTCCAGTCCCTTCCGCCATGCTTCGCCTGTTAATAGGAACGACGCGGAAGAACGTGCAACCCACTGTGGTACCTCAATAACATTATCCGCGAACAACACAGAAAAGAACAAACTTCTTTCACTTCAAGATTTGCACAGCGGAATAACCCGCTACGTTTTACAGGAAAGGGGTGAGCCAAAACTGAATTTGAGGTAAAAAGGTTTCATTCAGGATCTTAAAAAATTCAATACTTTGAGAGAAACGTGTAAGCCACACGAGAACTAAGTAACCAAGAAGTGTAGCAAGGCGTCGCGGCGTCAACGACAAAAAAGGCTGCGCGAGCATGAGTATACATGCACACATCTACGAGTTGTACTTATAAATATACCTTCAAACTTGACAGTAATATATAATAATAATAATATAAATTATTCATAACTATAAGCTTAATTAATGAAGGACCAACATTTATTTTAAATTAGAATAAAAAAATATTTGTTTCGGCACTTAATTATGGACAATAACATACAAAACTTAGCTTATATTGGAGGAGAAGAGGATAGTATGTAAATAAAAAAATAATAAAAATTTACTATATCATTTCATTCCACTACTACCGTTTACTTTGGCAATTTTATTCAACTCCAACAACTTTATTATATTTTTTATTTCTTTTATAATTATAAATTGCAAATTCAGAAAAATCTAGTTCTATGTCAGGGTAGAGTAATAAAAGTAGTAAACTCGTTTATTATCAAATAGTTTGTGAAAAGTATTATAGGATGTTTGTATCGTCAAAGAATGAAATCAAACAATGTATTATCCACATCAATTGTGTTCAATAAAGAATCCATATTACAATACTGAATAAAAAATAATAAAATATAATTTCGTGTGTGGAAAGTTACATTCTTATTCAGTAATGGTAAGAAAATTATTGTACAAGTGAAGACGAAAATAGTGCAAATTAAAAGTACGCTGTTAAATATGCAAAATAAAAGTAGGTTAAGTGAATCTTACATTAATTGTTAGAATTATCGAATAATTAAATGAAACCAAGGGATAGCAACTTAGCTATACATTTCTTCAGTTGTTTTATAAGCGAAATCCAACAGTACAGTAAAAATTAAAGAAAATTATGTCGAGATACAAAAATAATTGCTACATTACAATTTATTTAATATACCAATAAAATATTTTCATTTGCTCACATAACTAGACATTGCTCCATTCACTTCCATTGCCTCATTTTGTGATGTTCCTGGTGATGCTAAGTTAGATGATGCTGACTCATGTGCTGGCAAAGGTGAGTTAAACTCAGATGATACTAGTAGTATAGCAATGTATGTTTCAGTTCACCTGCGAGGGGTCCGTAACCCTTTGGTCCCCTTTCATGTTAATAATAATTATTATTATTGTTAATAATTATTATTAACAATATTTTTGAGGGTTCCTGGTTAGACCCTTTGATTCCCTGGCCTATCCCTTCCATGTTAATTATTATTAATGTTATGTGACGGTAAACGTCTTGTTAGCGCTATCACTTCAACCATGCGGCTGCCTGCGAGGGCAGCACCTACTGGTTGGGGAAAATGGAAAAAGGGAATTCGGTACGAAACAAGACGGAACGCGCGCGAATATAAACGATCCAGTCGAAGATTAGTAATCCGAACATCTAGCCGCAGTGAGTAGTTGCCAAAGTTTTTCCAACGTTTTCCGAGAGATACGAAGTGAGCCAGCCGACTTACCAGAACATTAAGTAGAAGTGACACCTTCGCCGATACCGGGATATCTACTTTCGTCGCTATTGTTACGAGTGTGTACGAGTGTGTGAGGGTGTGGAGTTTCGCCATCAAGGGCGAAATCGTGAGCGAACTGCTTCCGGCAAAGGACCAATAACGATCTTTCTCCTCCCCCTGCAAATAATACGACCGCTAATAAGGTAAGCTGCCCAGCTTAGTATCGCGACTTTTTGTATGACTGTGCGGAGCGAATTATTAATCCTTCGTACTCTATAAAAAACGGTAGCGTGCATGTATTAACTCTGCGAACAAAGAGCTGCGGACCCTCCGGCACTGTATGCTGTTGACGCACGCGTGCTTCGTAAACATAAACACGCGGGTCGAGTATATTGTATAGAATAGGTAAATAAACTAACTCGCATGTGATACAGATCATAATTTCGCTGTTGTTATTTCTATCGAGTAGCAAGTTGGTTGACTGACTCCTCTCCCCTCCTGCTCTCCGATTAGCGAATTTGAATATATCGATAATACCGCGCGCATCTCGATATGATTGCGCGTCACGTGAATAATCGGAATAAAAACGTAAGTATTCACCCCGTTACAGTGTGTATTTCTCTCGTAGTTAAATTATTATAGGCTAAAACGAATAAATCGTAGAACAGTCAAAATTAAAGTGAGAAATTAAGTATGTCAACCCATATATATATATACTCTTGATCTATTATCCCTTCCTCATCGATCTTAATAAAGGCTTATAGGTGTGACTAAGATATTGTATATCCTCTTTTCTATTTAACGTATTTTTATGTAAGCCAATGAGTACCATTTCGGATATTCTTCGTTTCTTATAATTCTTGATGATTTAGTTATCGAGACGTTTAATTCTTATCATAATAGACTACAATTTACGTTTGAAATTGAAAAGAATAATTTTATTCCATTTCTTGACTTAAAATTAATCAGAAATAATAATAAATTAGAATTTGCTTGGATTAGGAAAACAACACAAACCGACAGAATTTAGAATTTCAACTCAGAACATACAATTCATCAAAAAGTTAATATAGTTTCAAATTTAGTTGACTGAGTGTTTTTACTTGCTGACAAAAAATTTTATTCCAACAATTTAAAAATTATTACTAATATTTTGAAAAAAAATAATTATCCATCTTTATTTATAAAAAATCATATACAAAAACGTATCAAGAGATACAAAAAAGGGAATAATAATTCTAAAAAATTAGAAAATCCAAAATTACCTACAGTCGCTATTCCTAATAATTGCAACATCTTCAAAAATTGTTCATCTGTGTTAAAAAACATTACATTATGCCTATCCCGTTATTACAAAAACCATTACAAGAGTTTATCCGTTTAGGAAAAGACAAATCTGATTTATTAGACAACACTGGTATTGTCTACAGTTTTAACTACAAACAATGTTTAGCGGTCTATATAGGTGAAAGTAAACGTTCATTAAAAATTAGATTAAACGAACACAAAAGAAAAATTGACTCAGATACAGTAGTAGCTACACATAGAAGAACGTTCTCACACGAATTTGACTGGAAAAATGCTAAGATATTGGATTAGGAAGAGAATTATAAGAAACGAAGAATATCGGAAATGTTACACATTGGCTTACGTAAAAATATGTTGAATAGAAAAGAGGATATACAATATCTTAGTACACACCTATAAACCTTTATTAAGATCGATGAGGAAGGGCAATAGATGAAGAGTATATATATGAGTTGAAATACTTGATTTCTCACTTTAATTTTGACTGTGCTACGATTTATTCGTTTTAGCCTATAATAATTTGACTACGAGAGAAATCAGGTATATACTTATAATTATATATACACATATACTTATAATTATATACTTTTAAAATTACTTGTGAAAACTCTATTGTTAATAATTTGTTGTGTTTTTTTTATTAATAAAACCTGAAGAGATCAGTAAATGTGTTGACGAAACGTTGCTGAATTTAATTAAAATTAAGTGATTTTCCATCTATCACTATTTCTCTTCGTTCCATCATTACAAAATTTATCATTTAAACAAACCATAAAGTACTCAAGACAGTATGTTGCGTTTAATGGTTCATTTTCTTTTCCATAAATGCGCTTTGAAAGTTAGCGTACATATCATAAAGTACTGCACACTTGTTTTGATTAGTGTTTAAATTAAGATTTCTATATGGATAGTATTGAGAGTTTAAAAATAATTTAACATCACAAATGTTACAATGGTCAAAGTGACTAGCAGAAGTAGCTACTTTATTTTTTCGTTGTTTGGAAGGCTAAAATAACGAAACGAGATTTTTCCAATTGATTGGATAACATCACACTCCAAACATGTTTAGATGTGCGTGGTAATTTTGGATACTCGTATAACTCCAAAGTACGAAAACTCATAGTATTTGCTCTATTATAACTAATTTGATTAAGTAATTTGATTTTTTCTCTATTAGCTGCTACTACATATGGCATTAACCATTCAATTTTATTCAGAGTAATTTTTATTTTTTCATAAGTATTATACTATTTGTATTGGTAGGTGTAGTTATGGTAGCATTCAAATTGTTGCTCCATATTTTAATAAAAAGCTCATATTTAACACTTACGACAATTTTTCGATAATCTTCAGTAAAACCAAGTAGTATACTAAGGAGGATAATAACATCGATATAATCTTTATCATTTGTAGCCGATACTTCTTTGTCACGAGAGTAGGTAAACGGGAGGGGCCTCAACTCAGAGGGGTATCAGCTCACTGAGTTGAAGCGTGTGCATGTTCACCTCACCCCCCCCCCCTCCCGATCGGCCTCCGGATCCGCAGGCCGATGCTCTACCGCTAGAGCTACAGCCACTGTTACCGCGGGCAATACCGTATTGTGTATACTAGCTACACACGCGATTGATATATGGGGGCGGCGGTGGCGGCTGCGCCGACGGCTCCTGCTGCTGGGGAGGGCCCAAGCGCTAATATATACAAATGATAATAAATTTTAATAAATATACTAATTATAATAAATAATATACATAAATATTTATTATAATTAGTATATAACGAATAATAATTTTTTTATGTCCGATGTGCGCGCGTGTGTGTGTGTGTGTCTGATCGATGTAATAAAAAAGATATATTATTAATAATTATTTATTATATAAAAAATACAAGAAAATATAAAAAAAAAATGTACATAAAAATACAAAAAAATATAAAAAATGTACAAAAATTTATAAAAAAACCGACGCTTAGTTATCGTCACCATCGTCGTCGTCGTCGTCTTCGTCGTCGTCGTCATCGTCGTCGTCGTCGTGATCAGCGGGAAATAACTTGGCAACTTTATAGCGCGGGGCGCCGTCGACCGTTTTGTCCATGACGCACAGGCGCTTTTTTCTCGTGATGTGGAGATCCTGCATGAGCGTCGTTACAGGCGATCTCGCGGGCCTACTCAAGGGACCTGGCGACGGCGATCTAGAAGGCTGGCGCACAGCGGGGGAACCTTCGGGACTGCACGACCTCGATGTAAATAATCTGGTCACCACGTGTCTGACCGGCCCATTTCGATCTACGTGCCGCCTGCTGCCGCGCTGCGGTGGTGATTCCACCCACTGCGGCTGCAGACTGCAGCGACCAGCGGCGCAGTATACGCACTCCCAGCCCTCGCATACTGGCATGTTATTGTTGTTGTTGTTGTTGTTGTTGTCGTCGACCTGCAACAAAAAAAATGAAAAAACTTTGAACATACTACCGCCGATTAGAAAAAAAGAAAAGAGAAAAAAATCATACCTGTTCTCGTTGGCGGCAGGGCGTCTCTTGCATCTCTGGTGAAACTAAGTTCACCAAGAGCGGCTGTTGTGGCGTTGTGATGTCGATGATCACAGGTGCTGCTCGAGGCGTCACCAGGTCGACGTGTGTCACGTGTCGTGATGATGGTGGTGGTGGTGGTCGACGCGCGACAATCACCTCGCAGACCATCTCCACGTCGTCGTCGTCATCGTCATCAGACCTGCAAAAAAAAGATTCTTTAATTGAAAAAAAATCAATTCATATATATCTATCTATATATATAACAATATTCAACTTACACTTTCACCGTTGGTAGTAATCGCAAGCTTGGAGACGGTGGCAGTAATTGAAGTGGCGACCGATGCCTGCTGTAATAGGAAACATATGTATAATAAAAACTATGAGAGTAACAGCGATAACGACTACGACGACGAAAACCAGACATCGTAAAAAAAAGAACGCGATCCAAAAACAAAACAAGAAATTCTAACTACGTGAGAGAAAGGGACATTAAATTTAAAATTGGAAATACTCTCTCTCTCTCTCATTTACACACGTACAGACTGTAACGGAGTAAAACCGTTTAATTATTTTGTGCGCGCGAATACACGGACGCGCGCAGTTAATTATGCTCGGTACGTAAATCGGAGAGCATGCAAAGACAGGCGTCAGTCAACCAGTAAATTGTCTAATCTAAGGAAAATGTAAATAACCTATAATCAATCGGGAGTGAGTGGAAGCTAGAAGATATAAGAGAATCAAAGAAAACACTTGTTAGTAATATGAACTAGGCTTTTTATTATCCCTTATGATCTACAGAAGGTCGGCCCGCGCGTTTGTTTACATTGACACACGCTTGTCGGCAACACATATTGTCGGGACGCTCGCTGTTCTTTATTTAGAGACGCTGTTACATGCACGCTTTGAGAATGATATTTATTCGTCAATTAGATAACCGCGATCGCGAGATTAAGCTGGTCAGCTTACCTTATATTTGCAGGCGATCGGAGAAATCACAAATACTTCGCACAGAGCGGAACTGTTTTTATTGTTTCTTTCGCGAGTCGCGAGTTCGCGCACGTTGTGGTTTCGCCCTCGATGGCGAAACCTCACACACACTTCCGATAGCTCGTGCTCTCCTTCCTCTGCAATCAAGCTGGTGGATGTCTGGCACCTCGGTGGCAGCTGTCACGGCTATCTGGCACAAGCTGAATACCACTGATCTGGCGTGTAGTCGTCAAGGGCACGTGAATCGGCGATAACAATAGCGAAAGCGGGCGGACACTATGATGGTCTAAGCTTCACTGGTTCGAATTCTATCGCGCGCGTTCCGTCTGCTCGGGTGCCAAATTCCTTCGTTACCTATTTTGTCCCCCCGGCAGGTGCTGCTCTCACAGGCAGCAATTAGGCTAAATAATCAGCGCTAATTTGACGCTTACCGTCACAGCCCCCTTCCAGTCTGGACCTATAGGGTCCTCGACGATAATTCCATTAGCGCTACCCCTTTCGAGGAGGAGAAGAGGAAGGATAATAAAGAGTTATAGTCCAAGTGATGTTAAATTTGTACTTTATTATACGACAGGGCGATATATCGGTGGCCCTGCCCACGGGGGCAGGGAATCATCACCTAGCTGGTCTCGGTGGCAGTTCCTGGCCCTGGTCGTCCAACGGGGGTCGGCCACGCGCCTCCCACCCCAGCCTCTCTTGGACCAGGTCGGCGTGTTGTCGCACGCGTGGGCAGCGGTCCATGCGGATCACCCCGGGGTAGTGGCATACGTTGCACCCTTCCCACTGAGCGCGGGAAAGGGTGCCCCGTGGTAGGCCTCGCTCTCTGGGGGTCAGAGGCAACCCGTTTCTACGGTTCGGAGCGGACCACAATGGTCTTTCAACCGTGGAGTCCGCACCCGCGGGGCCTAAAACCACATTGATGTGGATGGGCCCCATTGCTTGACCGCCCTGGCTCCCGTCCACATTTAACACCAGGTTTACCCCGCACATTTGCGGGCCCTGGTGCGACAAGATCCCCGACCTGGTTTCCGGAGCCGTTGTCCTGGCTCCGGCGATCGGAGACTGGGGGAGGCTCGTGGAATCGCCACTCGCCGGGCCCTCGATGGCCTGGCGGTGGCGCTGCTGTACCTCTCTCATCTCCGACGCGAACTGACGACAGCGGGATACCACCTTATCCCAATGATCTAAATCGTCCGGGTGGTGTCCCGCGGCTGTGTACATGTCATATTCGGTGTACACAGCCCGTCGGAGGGTGTTGAGGGTCGCCCAGCCGTGCTCGACTTCCCTCGACGATGTCCTCCCAGGTCCGCCCGCCAGACGGGGGTGTCTGACTGGTGAACCTGGGGCGCCAGGTCGCGTCGGCGGCACCCTCCTCCGTCTGGGTGCCGATGGTCGAGGTTGGGGCCTTCCGGGGGATTGGTCCCGCTGGGGGCCCGGGCAGCGGTGCGGCGTAACCACGTGCGACTCTTCTGCGGGCACTCTTCTGCCGGGAGCTCTTCTATGAGCACAGATAACGAGCTCTCGTGAGCTCGCACCCGCGCTCGCTCCTCTTCCTCCTTCTTTGCGGCGAGCAGGTGGAGGGCGGCATGCACCACCCCCTCGACGGCGGGACCTAAGTCCAAGCCGATGAGGGCGGCTGCCGTTTGCTCGAACTGTTCGAGCGTGATCTGCATCCTGTAATGACCCAGCAATTTATTATCCTGAATATCATTGGATATCGAAGATGGGCGCCTGTTCGGCTGCCCAGGACCTTCGTCGCCGGATTCGAAGGTGGGGTCCTTGGCGTCGGTCTCCCAGGTCCTTCGTTCGCCGTGTATCATGCATCCACGGTTGTCGCTTTCGGTGGTCTGCCCCTCTTCCTCTTCACGATGATGGGAGGAGGGGCTTGTGTTGTTTGTCGATGTTGTGTAGTGTGTGTAGTTCGCGCGGACTTACGAGGTCTTCCTCGTGGGCGCTTCGTCGGGTTAGTAGGAGGGATATCTAGTGGGACTCGGCTGGGGGGATTACGCCGAGTACGGCGAGGTGATTTCGGAGTTGTCGCGTCGTCATTTCGGAGTGTATTATCTGAAGTGTCGGCGCTCCCGTTTCCGTGTATCGATGTGTCGCTCGCATTGGGCGGGACGCTCATCGCCTCGGTTCCCTCGGTGGTAGCGGTCTCGTCGTCGTCTCGTGTTCGGGTCCCATTTTCCGGTGTATCGTCCTCTCGTCCATAATAAGGTTTGAGGTCCTTAGCGTGTATTAGCTCCGTGACCTCCTCCTGTTGGTTGGCGAGGCGATATGAGTTGGCGCCGAGTACCTTCGTGACGATAAAGGGGCCTATGAATTTGGGTGCTAGTTTCGCGGAAATGCCCTGCGCCGCGCAGGACAATACGCGATTCTTTTTCCACACCCAATCACCTTCTTTACATCTGTGGTCCCTGTGTCTGGCGTTGTAGTACTTGGACTGCCTCAGGGACTCATCCAAGGCGCTCTCGTGAGCTTGCTGAATGGCGGAACGGCTATTCTGCATGTGCTCGTTCCATTGCCCGATTCGAAGCAAACTCTCCTCTTGTGCGGCGAGCTCGTCCATCCGTTTCCGGAGAGTATTCGGGGCTCCCGGTTGTCTGCCGTAATTGAGCATGGCCGGACTAACCCCGATGGAACTATGGACGGCCGTATTCAACGCGAACATGAGTTCGGGTAGCGCTCGGTCCCATTCCCTATGATTCCCCCGCAGATACGACGTTATCATCGTCTTCAAGGTGCGGTTAACCCTTTCCGTAGGGTTAGCCTGCGGGGTATAGGTTGGCGTGAAAGTCCGTTTTATCCCCTGATCTCTCAGGTACCCGTCCACCAACTAATTGCGGAACTCGGTGCCGTTGTCGGACAAGAAGATCTTTGGCGTGCCGAAACGTAGGTTTATTCGTTCTCGAAGTTCCTTCACTATCGTCTTGCCGTTAGCACTACGTATGGGTATACATTCGACCCATCGTGTGAATACGTCGATGAATACCAGGACGTATTTGTGCCCTCGTGGGCTCTTCGGAAAGGGTTCGGCTATGTCGCCCGCGACCACTTGCCAAGGCATAGACCATGTTCGGTCCTGCATGAGCCCGCGCGGCGGTCGCTGCTCGACCTTGCACTGTTGGCAGACCTGGCACTTTTGGACGTATCCCTACACATCCGTGTACATTCCCGGCCAGTAATAGGACTGGGCGACACGGGCGAAAGTCTTCTCACGTCTCAAGTGTCCTGCCGTCTCTAGGTCATGATTTTCGAACAACACCGCTTTGCGTTCTTCCGGGGGCACGACGAGTTTCCATTCGTCGCCATATCCGTCTCCTCCTTGATGATCGTAACTCGGCTTTCGGTGATACATCACCCGGCCGACAACCTTCCAATTCGGGTATTGCTCTGGTTGGCTCTCGAGGCGTCGGAATTGATCCGTGTACCAGGCGCTATCTCTTGGCTTCGGCTGGTCCATTGCGCCAACCTCCACCTTCGTGGGCTCGAAAGCGCGTGATAAGGCGTCGGGCAACACATTGTCTGCCCCCTTTCGGTATTCGATCTCGAAAGTATGGCCTTGAAGTTGTAAGGCCCATCGGGCGAGACGTCCAATTGGATTCTTCAGGTTGTATAGCCATTTCAGGCTATTGTGATTAGTTACTACCCTGAACGGGTACGCTTCTATGTATGGGCGAAATTTTTGGATGGCCCACACGACCGCCAAGCATTCCCGCTCCGTAGCTGAGTAGTTTTGCTCAGCCGGATTAAGGACTCTGCTAGCGTACTCTATGATTCGGTCGCCGTCTCCTGCTTTTTGTATCAGGACGACCCCGATTCCGGTAGCGCTAGCATCTGTCTCCAGCACGTACTGCCCATCGGGTTCCGGTAATCCCAGGCACGGTGCGGACATCATGAGTGCCTTAATTTTGGCGAAGGCTTGTTCCTGTTCCTCTCCCCACACATATTCGCTCTTTTTTCCTGTTAATCTCGTTAACGGTTGAGCGTGTGTGGCGAAGTCGGTCAAGAATCTGCGGTACCATGAAGCAACCCCCAGGAAGGTGCGCAGTGCCGCACGTTTCCTGGTCGTGGGTACTCCACGATAGAGCGCACCTTTTCAGGGTCTGGACTGATCCCCTTGCGGTTGATCAACAGGCCGAGGTATTTGGCTTCAGACTTGCAGAAGACGCTTTTCTCTCGATTAATCGAGAGGCCAGCTTCGCACACCCTATCCAATACGGTTTTTAGATGTCGTAGGTGATCCTCGAAACTGGACGATACCACTATGATATCGTCCAAATAGGCGAAAACGAATTCGCCTAATTCGGGGCCGATCACACTATCGATCAACCGCTGGAAGGTGGCACCGGCGTACGAGAGATCGAACGGCATTCGTACGAAATGGTAATGTCCCAGTCCGGGTACGGTAAAGGCCGTAATCGGCCAAGATTCGATCTTGAGTGGGATCTGGTGATACGCGCTATTGAGGTCGAGCGTCGATATATAGCGTGCGTTTCGCAAACGCCTTAATATATCTTGCATAAACGGCAAGGGATACGCATTCGGCTCGGTGACTTTGTTGACCTTTCTGAAGTCAATACAAAATATGTACGAACCGCCCTTCTTGCGTATCATAACCACTGGGCTCGACCAGCCACTGTCAGCTGGTTCGATTACCCCATGGGTTAACATTTCTCTTACCAGTCTATGCATTTCCTGCTCGACCTTGTGCGATACCGGGTAGTAACGCTGTTTAATTGGCTTCGTATCACCGACCCGAATCTCGTGCTCGATGCCTGCCGCACATCCCAAGCCCTTCGGGGCTCGGGATAGGGCCTCGTCGATGGTCTTCTGTAGCATGGTCTGTTATGTAGCCGTAACCTCAGCTAGTCCGATTGTGGCTAATCTCGGACCAGCCTCCAAGCTAGCTACTTCTAGCTCCATTTTGGCCTGCGATCCCTTGAACAGCAACGTGTTATCATCTGGATCAAGTACCGCTCTGAACAACCTGATGAAGTTCACTCCTAAAATACATTCTTCGACGAGGGTAGGGAGGATGGCTACTCTCGTCGGCATCGTTAACCCTCCCACGGTGAAAGCTAGCATGGCGTGGCCGACGATCGTTAACTTACGACCGTCTGGTAATCCTGCTGTTCCCGCGTGGGTGGTGTCTAATCTGACGCCCAGCACAGACGCTATTTGTAGAGCATTACTACCCATGGCTGTGGTGGAAGCTCTCGGATCATAGAGGGCCCGTATTTGGAAGTCCCCTATCTTCACCGGTAGCCACCAGCGCGTTTCCTGTTCCGGGGAATATCGGGAAACAGCTTCGTCGGCTCCACAGCTTTGCTCTTTATTCATCATAGCGCTAACCATTGTGCTCTTGCGTGGTCGAGTGACGTTACTTGTCGTTCGAGCCCCTTTGGTTCGGACGATCGGAGTTCCCATGGGGTTCTTCTTCGACAATTTATCTGCCTTTGCCCGTGCCCCCGAGGGCGTGTGCGATCCATACGTCACCGCCTCGGCTGGTCTAGGGTCTCTGGCTTTACTAGCGTCGTAACCCTTCTTTTCCAAGTGCACTCTACCGCCACGTTCACATTTGGCGTCAGCAAGGGAGTTCTCGTTCTCGACGCCAAACACGCTCGCTTCTAACGGCGCGAACTGTGTTGGCGGAGGCTGCGAGATCTCTTTGACGGGGTTTGGGTTACTGGATGAAGGAGTGGGATCAACCCCACCTATCCACTCCTTTGCTCGTTTCGTTTATTGCACTGGGGACAGAACTTCCTATAGTAACCCAGTAGGCCGCACTCGGCACACTTGATCGGCCCTGAGAACTCTCTTCCTCGTTTGCGGGGAGTCTCCGGCCTTTTAGTTCGGTCCTCGGAAGTCAAGCTTTTGTCGGCGCGGTTATTCTTCATTTCCGCCGTCATTTCCTTGATGGACACCAGCAATTGGTTAAACATGTCGATGGGCAGAACCTTTTTCTCGCCATCGACGGATTCCAGACTCGGATTAGGTGTCGCCCCCGAGGGCGTCGGTGTGTAGACGACCTGGTACGTCACCTTCTCGAGTACTTTTTCCATGCGGTCCAATCTATCGCTGACTTCCGGTTTGTCACCGGACATAGATGCCACTTTCCCTTTACGACCCTTGCTCGCGTCGGTGCGGGGGTGATACGCCAACTCAGGATATAAAGTCGACTGAGGGTCTGGTATCGCCCGCTCCATCCTTCGCTGATGCAAGTTATTTTGGGCCATCGTGGCCAGGTCGTTTAGGGTCCGTACGGAGTCCACTTCTGATCTCCGTATTTGGCTTTGGATTTCCGGCAGGAGGTTGGCATGTAGCAGGTCCAGCTGGTTCTCGTGCGTCATTCTGGGGTTTAGCCGACTCATTAGGCCCATCATGTTCGCGATGTATACATTCGCGGGTTCGTCTGGGCCCTGGTTAGACCTTTGGTCTTGGACCTCTTTGGTTAGACGCTGCTGTTGTTGCCTGCTGGTCCCAAACCATTCTCTGGCGTCTGCCTCGAAATCCGCGTAGGAGAACCATTCATTCCGCATCGCTTCGAACCATACGAGGGCAGGACCGGCGAGTAGCTCGGAGACAGCTGTGAGCATCTCGTCTTCCGTAAGTCCAGCGCTGCTCCTCGAGTTGTCCAACCTTGATAAGAAGGTGTCAATACTCGCGTTGCCTTCTCCGGAGAACCTGAGTTTCCATCCCCGGACGATGCGTCCGACGTCCCTTGTTGTCGACAACGGGCTTGACGTCTGTTGGGATGACGACATGCTCGGCGGGTGGTTGCTCACTTCAGCATTAACTCCACCGAGTTGATGCTGTCCACCCTCTCCGAAAGGGGGCGTCCGGCGGGGGGTCCTGCCGGCGGCCCCCGTGGGCCTCAGTCCGGGTCCGGCTGGAGTGCTCTGGGGTAGCCTGGCGTCGTAGTGGCACGTAAATGTATCCTGGAATGTGACGCTCCTACGCGTGTTTTCCGGTTGTGGTTCCTCACTGGAACTGATTGACTCATCTTGCCGCATATTCCTGTGTACGGCATTTTCCAGTTCCTTCATCCTGTTTGACAGGTTGTCGATTTGTTCCTGCACCTTGATGTTGGTACTGACGATTTGTTCTACGATTTGGGTTAGGTTAGACGCATTTGAATTTCGTGAGTCTTGTACTTCCCATTTCCTCTCATGTTCCCTGGAGCGGAAGATGAGGTCTTGAATCATCACCGCGAATGCCGGCGGGAGTTTAAACTGGCTGCCATCGTCAGTCGTTATAGTAATTTCCTTCTTACTATTTGATTTTTCTCCGCTGTCCAGGGCATTCGCGATGTTTATCGCGGTTTTTTGAACTCGCGATATTACGTCCGCACTCTGTAATAGTTGGGCTAGCGGGTGTTCTCCTTCTTGCTCGGATGCTGTGTGTTCCTGGCATAGGGACACAATTAGCTCCGAGCGTAGGGCGGCTCTTTTGGCTGGACTGCTGTGTTGGTGGTCGGCTTCCGCGAAATCTGCTGCGGAATAGTCGCCGAGTAGCCAGTTGTGCAGTCGTGCAGCTCTCGAGAGCTTGCTCCCGCTAGTTTTGAGCTCCAGCTGGTCGAGGTATTCTTCGATTTCCTCCTCCTGGAGCGTCCATACCCAATTTTCTATTTCTGTCTGAGTGCGGTCCATAATTGCTGTTTGTTCGCTTGCGTTTGCCTTCTTTGTAAAATTTACAGTTATGTTACGCGGGTGCGAGTGTTGTATTATAATTCGTACGCCGAATGAAAAAATAATAAAATTTTATTAGCCAACACTGGGCTTCATCAACGGCGTTTTACGAATTATTTGCCGAAAGATTCTTCGCTCGTTAGTACGCAATATAATTATCCTGCCTATCAGACGCACTAACTGTTTGTTAGTACGGCTGTGTGAGTTAGTATTTAAAATATTGTAACGAGCGTTGCGCGTAATCACCAACAACCGCAGTTAATAATATTAAAAAAAAAAAACATTTACGTTACGACAATTTGATGTCAAAGAAAAATTATTTAATTAAATTAATTTTGTTTGAAAATTGCTGGAGTTAGTTTTCCCCGGGCCAACGGGTATAATATTATTTGCGGCAACTTTCAAAATTCGTTGGTGTTTACGTTCAAGAATCTTTCGGTCGCACTCGCACGCGTTCACAGCTAATATTTACAATTTTACGCCGCGGCGGGCTTCCGCAAGCTAGCTAACAGGCTTTGTTTACTAACGTGGCCTTCGGTATCAAGTGCGCACAACAACACTTGATTGCCACCTGGGTCACTGGTTGACTGGGCGCGAGTTTATTACTGAGAACCGGTGTTTTGCACTATCAAAAACACCGTAGGTTCTTTAACGTTGGGCGCCATGTAACGGAGTAAAACCGTTTAATTATTTTGTGCGCGCGAATACACTAAAAGGACGCGCG
This sequence comes from Phymastichus coffea, assembly GCF_024137745.1. Taxonomy (NCBI): domain Eukaryota; kingdom Metazoa; phylum Arthropoda; class Insecta; order Hymenoptera; family Eulophidae; genus Phymastichus; species Phymastichus coffea. Next base: position 803,445 of record NW_026706812.1, on the reverse strand, counting down.
CAGTTAATTATGCTCGGTACGTAAACCGGAGAGCATGCAAAGACAGGCGTCAGTCAACCAGTAAATTGTCTAATCTAAGGAAAGTGTAAATAACCTATAATCAATCGGGAGTGAGTGGAAGCTATAAGATATAAGAGAATCAAAGAAAACACTTGTTAGTAATATGAACTAGGCTTTTTATTATCCCTTATGATCTACAGAAGGTCGGCCCGTGCGTTTGTTTACATTGACGCACGCTTGTCGGCAACACGTATCGCCGGGACCCTCGCTGTTCTTTGTTAATAGAGACGCTGTTACATGCACGCTTTGAGAATGATATTTATTCGTCAATTAGATAACCGCGATCGCGAGATTAAGCTGGCCAGCTTACCTTATATTTGCAAGCGATCGGAGAAATCACAAATACCTCGCACACAGCGGAACTGTTTTTATTGTTTCTTTCGCGAGTCACGAGTTCGCGCACGTTGTGGTTTCGCCCTCGATGGCGAAACCTCACACACACTTCCGATAGCTCGTGCTCTCCTTCCTCTGCAATCAAGCCGGTGGATGTCTGGCACCTCGGTGGCAGCTGTCACGGCTATCTGGCTCAAGCTGAATACCACTGATCTGGCGTGTAGTCGTCAAAGGCACGTGAATCGGCGATAACAATAGCGAAAGCGGGCGGACACTATGATGGTCTAAGCTTCACTGGTTCGAATTCTAACGCGCGCGTTCCGTCTGCTCGGGTGCCGAATTCCTTCGTTACCTATTTTGTCCCCCCGGCAGATGCTGCCCTCACAGGCAGCAATTAGGCTAAATAATCAGCGCTAATTTGACGTTTACCGTCACAATACATATTATATAACGAATAATACAATATTATTCAATGAAAAAAAAGAACAGAACCTCTTTTTTAATGTAAAGAACATATATGCTCTTATTATTATAAAAAATTTATGTGTAACTAATACCATTATATTGATAAATTAATAAAATTAAAATATAATTGTGTTATTAGTATAATGGTATTAATTATATATAAAATTTTATAATAATAAGAACATATCTATTTACATTTTAATAATTTTGTTATTATATTATAAAAACAGAATGAGAGAGAGAGTAAAAGAGAATGAAAAAAATGATACTTACAATAATATCGTTGGTGGAGGTGTCAGCGGCATCCGTATTGTTGCCGCTTCGTGGATGTCGTCGCCGTTCCTCCTCGGCGAAGGTGTTCGCGGCTCCTCGACGACTTCGTCCACCGCTGCTTCACATGCTGGTAAATTATTTATTCCAAAGATTTCGTCATCTTCGTGAAGATCGACGTCCTCACCAAGTGCTTCTATGGCTTGCATAATTGCCTCTTGCCACGGCACATCGTCCGGCGAAAACAATTGTTCCAACAATTCATCACTCACTGCACTATCGTTTTCACGCTGCATTTTTCTTCACTGAACTTAACTTCACGACAAAAAAAATCACAATGTTGCAAGGCGTTCGAATTTTATTCATTTTTGAAACACTTGCTGCGTTTCGGTCATTGGTTGAAGATTTGGGAGTAGGGACGCGAAACTATACGCACTGATTTTGTCGCGCGCATAAGACGATCATAATTAGTGGTGGGAGTAGCTAAAGAAAATGTGATTAGTGCGGAGAAAAGACGCCAATGTGTATTAATATAGGATCGCGATAGCGCGTACGCTCTTTTTTTCTCACGCAACGGACGAAGAGTAGGTGGTGGCAAGCCGTTGGTAGTGACAAGTTGCAGCGAACGAACGATCGGCCCTTTTCTGGGCCACTTTTTTTCAAGTTGACGAAGCTGTACAATCCCGACAGTTAATCGATATCATGATCAGATCAGATAAATTTAAAAACAGCACTTTTCAGTGCTAAATTTTCAATAAAAAACTTATATTATTTTTCTATAAATTAGCACTTTTAAGTGCTATTCAAACGTATGGTTAAATATAACATAGACTAACTATTTGTTTAATAAAAACTTATATAATTTTTTAATAAATCAGCACTTTTAAGTGCTATTCAAACGTATGTGCAAATATATCGTAGCCGCAAAGGTAAGTACTAAAAACAATAACAATTTGAAATTACGAATAAATTTAACCTTGTGTTTTTCTTTATTCTTACCCCCTCCATTTTCAGCAAACGAGCAGGTACGTATAAGGTAAGTATTTTTTTTAATTAGTTAAAAAATTAGTTTTTAATTACTTTTTTAATTAGTTAAAAGTATTTTTTTGAATTAGTTAATCAATATAATATTTAAAATATACAAAATTAAAAAATAGTTCGTTTAATTCAGCGTACAAAATAATATTAAAAAAAATGATAATTTTTTTCCTAAATCATAAAGTAATATACAGTTAGTATGCACTATCTTTAGAAAGAGCGACAATGACTCAGACGGTAGAGCACTGTCATATAGATGCAAAGGAGGCTAGGTTCGATTCTCCTGTATGTCTATTACCGAAAGATTATTACGAGAAAAAAAATTCGATAAATAATGTTACTAATTTTTTCTTATAGAGTATTAGATGTAGACAATTAATTATTTATATGTAAATTGTCAACAATTAAATTTAACAGAAAGGACAGGTAATTTCTTCTTAATTAAAAATAATTGAAATATCGTCATTAAAAACAACAACAACAAATGTCTCTAAAAAATCAGTGCGTATATGCGACAGTTTTAAATGACGTCACTCGCATAGGCCGTTGAGTCAATTCCCCACAAGTTATATGCTTTACATACGCATACGCGCCCACGTGTATGTATAACTCATAAAAATTAAATGAATTTTTTTTTTTATGGAATGGATGGTACGAGGTGTGATCAAAAAGTAAGGTGAATTTTTATTTTTCTCAAAAAATATTTATTTATTCATCAATTTTTATTTTATCTCCTTCAAAGTAATCCCCCTCGGATATAATGCACTTGTGCCAACGCTTTTTCCAATCCTCAAAGCATTTCAAAAAATCATTTTTTGTGATCTTGTTTAGTTCATCCTTCGATGTCGTCTTTATCTCCTCAATCGTGGCAAAACGCCGTCCTTTCATGGGCCTCTTCAGTTTTGGGAACAAGAAGAAGTCACAGGGGGCCAGATCTGGGGAATACGGTACCTGTGGCATCGTTACTGTGTTGGTTTTAGCCAAAAATTCGCACACAAGCAACGATGTGTGAGCAGGGGCGTTATCATGGTGCAAAAGCCAATTTTTATTTTTCCACAAATTCGGACGTTTCTGGCGGATTGCTTCGCGCAAATTGCGCATAACTTGCAGGTAATATTCCTTATTTACTGTTCTACCCTGTGGCAAGAACTCATGATGCACCATGCCCCTGCAGTCAAAGAAAACTGTAAGCAAAACCTTTACATTTGATCGAACTTGGCGTGCTTTTTTTGGTCTTGGTGATCCAGAATGCCTCCACTGGGACGATTGAGTCTTAGTCTCGACGTCATAACCGTATACCCATGTTTCATCACCTGTTATAACCCTGTTGAGTAAATCTGGATCATCGTTGACGTCATTCAGTAGCTCTTGGGCGATGCTCATGCGACGTTTCTTTTGGTCGAAATTGAGCAATTTCGGAACAAACTTCGCTGACACACGTCTCATGTCTAAAACACTCGTCAAAATTGATTGGCACGAACCAAATAAGATGCCAATATCATCAGCAATTTCTCTAATGGTAATTCGACGATTTCCCAACACTATTTTCTTCACTTCTTCAACATTCTCATCAGTTGTTGATGTGCTGGGGCGTCCAGAACGAGGTTCGTCGTCGGTGTCTTCTCGGCCTTCTTGGAAGAGTTTATACAACTTGTAAACATTTTTTTGGCTTAAAGTAGACTCATCGTGTGCCACTTTCAGCATTTCAAGTGTTTTGGAACATTTGATTCCATTTTTCACACAAAATTTAATGCAAACTCTTTGATCCATGTTTTTAGACAGCAGCAAATCGTGGAGCACGCAAAACACTTCTAACCTTGATGCCTCTCACAAACAAACCAAACATACTACAAAGCTGAAATTTGGAACGTATGTTCTAGACGAGTGTACCGACATAACCAAATAAAGTCGAAGATCGAACGGACGTAGCCCGCTAAATTTCAAAATTCACCTTACTTTTTGATCATACCTCGTATGTATGGAATGAATGGAATGTATGGCATGTATGGAATTTTTTTAATGGAGGATGGAGGGGGGAAATCTCAATCGTCCGTTATAAAAATGAGCTGCATCTCATCAGCAGTCGCATTCGCATCCAGAGTGAACTAGTGTAAAGTGTGAAAGAGAAAAGGTTATACGAACATTCTACAATGAGCTTCAACGAGATTGACTATAGGTAATTATTTGTTTTATTGTTTATAGAACATACTTTATATATTTTTTAATATTTGTTTATTTGTGCAGATTTGAGCAAGCGAGGCTGGATAGCTTCACGTCTCAATGGACATGCGCACACATACGACCAGCAGATCTTGCTGCGACCGGCTTTTATTATATGGGGCAGATCGATCAAGTGCGTTGTTTTGAATGTGGTATGGAAGTCTGTCGTTGGGAAGAAGGTGACGACTCTATGACGGAACATAAGCGCTGGGATGGTGGCTGCCTTTTCATTCGAAACAGAAGTTGCGGCAATGTGCCGATCGGATCGATCCCCGTACCGATACTTCCTCCTCCTCGAAGAAAAAGTAAAGATGTTTGTGGACCGTATAAGCTCGAGTATCGGGCAGCAACAGCGTGCGCAGCAACTAGCCCACCTTCGAGTACAGACGAGCCTGCGTTATCGTTATCGATTGAGAGTCTTATTACAAAGCTTTTTTCCGATTTACATTTGACGGAGAAATGTGCTTCGAAAACCATAGCAAATGCAACTGTTGCAACTTCACAGGCACGTGAATCTTCTTCTAGTGGAAAATTATTATATCGATGTGAACGAAAAGCAGCAGCAGCAGCAACAGCAGCAGCAAATGGAACGTTCCGGTATACCATACAAAGTGCACTACGTTTGGATAAAAGACTTATCTCGATTGATGTATCGACAGTTGTCATTTCGCAAATGTAAGTCGTACATATGCGATCGTTGCTTGCACTATTTTCTAATTGAAGAGAGATTGAAAACGCACGAGATCGACTGTAAAAATGTGAATATTTGTAAAATTGTGCTTCCCAGTGTCAAGGATAAATATTTACAATTTGAAAACTTTAAAAATGAGTCCGCGGTACCGTTCGTCGTGTACGCCGATTTTGAGAGTCTCTTGGAAGCAGTGTCCAACGACGAGCGGATCTATCAACGTCACAAACCGTACAGCTTTGGCTTCTTCGTCAAGTGTAGCTACGATGACTCTCTTTTGCGTTATCGAAGCTACAGACAGAAAACCGCCGATGACGTTGGTCCGGCCAAGTGGTTCGTTCGCAATCTTCACGATTTGGCCAAGTATCTGCAAGAGTTGTACAGAAGCCCGCAGCCTATGGAAAATTTAACGTTCCAAGAGACATTTAGCTTTCTTCGTGCTACGCTATGTCATATATGTAATAGGCCTTTTGTCGAGAATAAAAAAAAAAAGAAAGAAAAGTTCGCGATCATTGTCACTTTACTGGAAAGTATCGTGGAGCTGCTCACAGCACGTGTAACATTGCTTATCAAGAATCGCGAACTATACCCGTTTTTTTTCACAATCTCAGCGGATAGGATACGCATCTATTTATCCGGGACATCGCGAACGAATTTCCCGGTCGAGTGAGGAACCTCAAACCAAGGAAAAATACATATCTTTTACGAAGTACGTGGAAGGTACCGATATAAAGCTGCGTTTCGTCGATTCGTTTCGATTTATGACGTCTTCGCTCGACAAACTATCGTCGACTTGGAAAAACACGATATTCTAGAGCGCCATTTACAGCAAGATGACGGATACACACTGCCGCAGATTGCCCTACTCAAGAGAATAGGTGTATTTCCGTATGACTATGTGTCGTCGTTTACAAAACTCGAGGAGACGACGACGCTTCCACGAAAGCAAGATTTTTACAGCAGTCTGTACGATTCGGATATCAGCGACGAGGAGTACAGTCACGCGGAGAACGTTTGGAGAACGTTCGACATCGCCGATCTCGGCAACTATTCGGCTTTGTATCTCAAGACGGACGTTCTCTTGTTGGCCGAAGTTTTTGAAAATTTCAGAGCCAAGTGTCGAACGGCGTATCGTTTGGATCCGGCCTACTACTATACGACGCCCGGATTGAGTTGGGACGCCATGTTGAAGTATACGGGTGTAAGGTTGGAGCTCTTGACGGATATCGACATGCTCATGTTTGTCGAGCGCGGCATTCGCGGTGGAGTTAGCCAGTGTTGTAATAGGTACGCTGTCGCGAACAATCCATACATGGACGACGACAACGACGACAACAACTACGATCCACAGAAAGATGACAAATATTTGATGTAGTTTGACGTCAATAACCTTTACGGTTGGAGTATGACCGAGCCACTTCCACTCGGCGATTTCGAATGGTGCGACATTGACGCCGCCGCCAACTTTTCCTTCGATATTCCCGATGACTTAGCCTTCGGTTACATACTCGAGGTGGATTTGGAGTATCCAGAAGAAATTCACGAAGAAGACGACGAACTGGTGGCGATTCAACTGTTGCGTACGGTAATCACCGTGAGAAAACCCATTTACATAGGTCTCGCTGTTCTCGACTTGTCCAAGACGCTCGTGTATCGATTCCACTACGACTACATGCGCGGTGCCGCCGTTGGCGGGGAGCGTTGCAAGCTTCTGTACACCGACACGGACAGTCTCGTGTATGAGATCACCAATGTAGACATGTACGAGGTCATGCGTCGTGATATTCGCGAATTCGATACGTCGGATTTTCCAGAGCTTCGCGATTCCCAGAGTCAATAAGAGGGTGGTCGGAAAGATGAAGGACGAGAACGCCGGAATGATCATGCTCGAGTTCGTGGGACTCAGAAGCAAAATGTACAGCGTGAGAGTTCGGAATAGAGATGCGATAAAGAAGGCAAAGGGGATTAAGAATTGGGTGCTGAATACCACGATTACGTTCGCTGACTATGTCAAATGTCTCCGAGAAAATGTGATTTGAGCCGACAGCAAAAGTCCATCAGATCGAGTCATCATCAGTTGTAAAGCGAGAGACAAACAAAGATCACGCTCAGCGCGCACGACGATAAACGCTTCTTGCTGCCCGGAACCACCGATACGCTTCCTTGGGTCCATTACGGCATTCCATTGGTGGAGAGGGAGGGGCAGATAGAGGCGTTGGGAATGATCGCAGTCGAGCCAACAGTTGCTGCTGCCGCCGCTGATGCCGCGGCCGCCATCGCCGCCGCCGCCGCCACCACCACCACCACTACCATCGAGACGCCAGCCGACGCCGTCGAGCCGCCGGCCGACGCCGCCGCCACCGCTGCCGAGTCGCCGTCGCCAAAAAGAGCGGAGTAGGGGACGGGTTATATCAATCGACACCCGAGGCTTCGCAGCTCATTCTCATCGAGACAAAGTTACCAGCAACGTTGACGACGAGTAGCGAGCAGCAGCAGTAGCAGCAACAGTAGCAGTCTTCGAATTTCATTCTTAGTCAACTTGCACCGAGGAAAAGAAAGTTACTGGAAGCTCGGTTTGTCAATAAAATTAGAAAAAAATAAACAAATTACACGAGGTAATTGTGAATTTGTGTGTGTGTGTGTTTCAAGTCAACTGAGTTTAAACATCATTGTTATTTTCTACAGATGGATCTCGCGCAGCTGAATAATTTAGATTGTAATCATTTCAAACCAACTATGAAGATTCGTGAATTGGACACAGAATCCAAGTATATGATCACCAGACTCAAACAAGTTGAAACACGATACGGTGCAAAAATCGTAGCCGAAGTGAACGAGGAGTTTCAGCTGTTTCTACCAAACAAAGTATCGAGTGCACTGATCGTGAATGAAAAACTGTTCAACGATATGTCGGATTACGCTAATAAACTTAAATTATTTCTCAGCCATAAGGGTAATGGTTGTATAGAATTTACAACTGTATAAATATATGTATATCAATGTACGCATAACAAGAAAAAAAAAGAAGAAAATAAAGTTCCTTTATATTTTTTTCAAATCAAAATATGTGTGTGTGTTTATTTATTAATTCTTCAATCTACATAGTTTTTCTTTTTTTTCTCTACAATACGGTTCTATTTATCCAACTATTGTGCGAATCATCAAATCCTAACCACTTTACGAAAACTCGATTACCACGCCTCTTAATAACCTTTTCCACTAGATAGATGTCGGGATATTTGGTTTTCTGAAGTTCCTGTTCGTAGAAGCCACCTAGGATAGGCTTATTTTGGTAATCTTTCAAATGATAAGTAGTTGGATTTGTTGGTGCCACGCGCACAATTGTAAATATTTCCGTTAACCAATTTGGTGTAAATCCCTTTTCAAATATTTGCTTCGCTTTGCTCACTCTGACTTTGTCGCCAACTTTGAACTTTGGCTTTCTTCTTTCTCTTCTTCTTCCCGCGTATTATATAAATTTTTTTAAAACTTGAACTTGATTCGTCGCTGTAACTTGGATAGGTTTTATACCAATAGTTTTGTGTTTGCGATTATTGTAAGCAGCTGTGAGCTCTGGTAGTACGTCGAACCATTTGTAGTTCCCACGGAGACTAAACTTTTTCCACATAGCGTTCTTCAACGTGCGATTAAATCGTTCGCATATCGAAGCTTTGAGCGAACTATTGGTAGAATACAGATTGATATATTTTTTCACGAGAGCTTGAAAATCTGCATTGTAGAATTCCTTGCCTCTATCCGTATGAAGATTCTTTGGCCGTCTGCCTTTCGCTAAAATAGATTTCATTGCCGCTGTCACATCGCGACCGGTTTTCCTTTTCACTGGCACAGTCCACGCGTGCTTGGATAAATTATCAATTATCGTGAGAAGCCAATTATAGCCGCGATTTTGTCTAGAATAGGCCTGCATATCGACGAGATCGGCTTGCCACGTCTCATCGATACCTCGAACGTCGTACTTTCGTCTTGGATAATTACGTCTCGTTGGTTTGTGCAACTCCTCCACCACCGCTTCCATCTAATCGACTGTTTTCTAAATTTTCAAACTTGACATTATTCGTGGTAATTCCTAATTATCAAAGGATAATTGCATCCAAATCCTCAAGATCACTCCTTAATCGTGCGATCACGTCTCTCGTAGAATTGATTGCGATCTGAACGATGTTTTCCGCAGTTTCCCAACTTATAGCATCTTTAGCCTTCCGCGGAGGAGCAAGATTTTCCAATCTTTTATTCTCTAGATCGTAATGGTACTCGCTCGTGAGCTTGAACCCAATACCGGGCGGACCATGAAGACCGTGAACTCCTTGCTCTTTATATTTACGTCCGAATACGTCGACGTTCATTTTGATAATGCTCGAACGATAGGTGTGCTCTTAGTACATACGAGTATATATCCACCCTCGCGTAATTCTTCGATTATGGAATGAATTTCGTTGATGTGATTATTGATACCAGCTGATTGCTCAGCCAATAACAATCGAAGACGATCAACGAGCTCATTCGGATCATCCCAGTATACGTAATCCATAGAAGTATTGTTTCGAGCAATCTTATAGGTAGGCAAAGACGTATCAGTCGTCTGTAGCAGCCCTTCGCCTCCTTTTGTATTTTTTTTAGTCAAACCAAATAACGGACCAATTATGTTATTGAATTTATTACTATTGTGCGCTCGTATAGCCTCGTTTGGATTATTTTTCTTCCTATGAACATTAGAAATCTCCAGGATTTCTTTGTAGCTCTTGAGATCATTGGAAGTGATTAAACTTTGATCAGGTTGCTTTGCAACCAGTAACTCCATCAAACCCTGTGTTTTTGGATACTTGAAATCATCGACGTCTACGTTATCTTTGTCAAAAATCACCGTAGATTTACCAAGCGTGTATGATCCATTTCGTTCTTTACGTACTCCATAAATCAAGTCCACAAAATTCGAATCACTTTTATCCAATGCATTCGTGTACTTGTCGCCAGCTAAATGCTCATCCTCGCTCCGTTCGTCGGATAAACTGTTATAAAACTGTGTAGTATTGTGGGTGACAGTAGCATCGCTATTTCCGCCACTAGACTGAGTGGTTTCGTACTTGACGACATTATCAGCTGAATTAATTTCGTATTTTAATTTTTTTTTTGTTTAGAAATTTCGGCTTTTTAATAACTGTAACGGGAGTTTCGGGGGGAAGATTTTTTTTTTGTTCCTTCTCACTTATTATGACTTTAAGAGGATCGACTATTGGTTTGAATGTCTTATTCAAGACTTAGTCGGTATACTCTCGGTTATGCTTTATATTTATATTTTCGTCTTATCGCGTCTTGCGCTTTTACGAGTTGAGAAAGCACATGTTTTTCCCTTTGATGATCAGCCATGTTAACGCTTCGACGATCATCGAGAGACTGTGTACCGCATTACTATCGTGATATATTTATAACAAAACAATCAAAGCCCTTTCGATATCTTCCACAGTTTATAGCTCTGTCTTTGTCGATCACTAAAAACCCATATTTATCATCCAACCAGCATTTTGCACAAAGTTCTTTAAATTGATTGTAAGTCATATCTGAATTCACATGATCGTCGTATATATGTTTCATATTTGCTTCGTCTTGTTGAAAAATTGCCAATAAATTGACGTTATCTCTCACGAGATGCTTAGGAATACGCGCGTACGTTTGCGAGAGATAGAAACAGTCGACGCTCCTATGTCTGCCCATACAAAAGAAAGCGCGTACATTGTCCTGTTTCTCACAGGCGATGTCGTCGAGTATCATAATTGAATTAGGCAATGCATGGTCGGGATCGATCACGGATTCGTGCTCCTTGAACGGAAAATACTTCACTCCGTCTATCGGCTTTAACATCTCTTCCAATAATTTATACTTTGGCTGATCGAGCGATTTCGAGTACACGTAATCATTTTTGAATCTAACGCCATTGGGGTGAGTGATAAGCGCCAAAAGACTGTTGGTCTTGCCACAGTTGGACGGACCGCAAAAAATAGCTCTGATGCTATTCGGCAGTAAATCTCCGTGACGCTTTGGTTGCTTATCCTCCCGCACGATGACGTCAAAATTTTCTACGGAAAGTTTCACAGTTTGTTTCTTGAAATTCATACTCACGAGACAGAGTTCGAACGATACCTGACCACATGGCTATATATATACCTGCTTTTATAGTTTAAAAGGTTAGTCGTGTGTTGGACTTGGTCCAGGGATGATCATATGCAAACGTCAAAGAGTAAAGAAAGGACGAGGATTCGTCAATAATATCATTAATAAACTTCCATTTGAACTCCATATTCCAGTCTATCAATATTGCGGACCAGGAACTAAGTTACAGACACGTTTAGCTCGCGGCGATCCAGGAATCAATCCTCTCGACGCAGCTTGCAAGCAACACGATATAGCGTACTCGAAAAATCGAGAAAATATCCAAGCTAGAAATATCGCAGACAAAATTTTAGCTGAAAAAGCGATGAAAAGAGTCTTCGCTAAGGATTCTAGTTTTGATGAGAAAGCAGCTGCTTACGCTATATCTAACGCTATGAAATTAAAATCAAAGTTTGGTATGGGTCTCGCGAAGAGAAGAAAGAAAACCAAGACGAAACGACGCAAGAATACGAAAAAGTTAGTTAATTTGAAAAGCGTGATCAAAGCGGCCACATTCAAATAGTCCAAGGGTAAATGTTGGCGCAAAGTCATCGGTTCTGCTTTGAAAAAAGCTCGTACAACCGTTAAAAAAGCTGATGGAAAAGCAAACATCAATGTTCCACGAATTCTGCCAATATCAACTAAGCTTTACCCTTCCTCATACCACTTTTTGCAGGCTTGAGTGCAACTGGCACTCTAGCTGGTGGCACCGCGGGAATCGCAAAAGCCGTGAACGATGCAAAGTCTGCAAAACAGCAATTGGAAGAGAACAAGAGACACAACAAAACGATGGAGACCATTACTCTGGGAAAAGGCCTGTATCTCAAACCTTATAAAAAAGGCTATGGACTTTATCTCAAACCTTTTCTGGGATCAGGTTTGAAAAAAAAAAAGTTCGAAATAAATTTACCGGATAGAGCCCTCACAAATGCCGACTTGATGAAGTATGCAAAAGTTTTGAGTATACCAAATTTTCGCGGAGTCTTCATGAGAAATGACTTACCGAGTTCTGGACCATATTATCACGAATCAGCTATAGTCAATCTTGATGGCGTCGAAGGAACAGGAACGCACTGGGTGGCTTATCGCAAAATCGGAAAAAACGTCACATATTTCGATAGCTTTGGAGATCTTAGACCACCTATTGATTTAATGATGTATCTTGGCGATATCGAGATCAAATATAATACGAAACGATATCAAGATTTCAATTCTCACGTATGCGGTCATCTTTGCTTACAGTTTTTGTGCGAGGGTATAAAAGTAAAGGCAACGTGAAAATATCGGTAGTCATGTTCACACAGTCATGGAGGATTCGTTAACTCTGACGCTCTCGGGTAATTCTTCACTGTTGGAAGCGCACTATTTCCCACCAATCGAACTATCACAGCATAAACATTACAAGTTGGGCTTAGCCGAGTTTCTAACGTTCAACTCGATAACTAATATCGACGTACATAATAATAAATTTTACGTCGCATATCAAATTATCGACATACCTATCGGGACCTACGAGATCGACGACATTGATAAATTTCTTCGCAAATCTGTGCAGCGTCTCCGTACTGATAATAATAATAATATAATATTTAGTTTGAAACCAAACAACAACACCTTGCATTGTACAATCAAGTGTTCCGAACCTATCGATTTTCATCCGCAGAATTCTATCGGACGATTGTTGAGTTTTTCACAACGTACATTAGAGGCAAACGTTTCTCACAACTCTGATCTTCCCGTCAGTATTCTCAGAGTGAACGCTGTGAGAGTCGAGTGTAATATAACCGCTGGAGCTTACTTGAACGGAAACACCGTTCACGATATTCACGAATTTTTTCCAGCAGTACCGCCTGGATATAAAATTATTGAAATTCCCTCTCGCGTGATTTATCTTCCAGTTACGAAAAAGACTATAGATTATTTACAATTACGCATCGTCGATCAAGACGGAAATTTAATTAATTTTCGCGGTGAAGTTATAACCATCAGATTACACCTCAAAAGCGTATAATGGGAATTGTTTACGATTCAAAGAGTGGTAGGGACTATATAAGCATTGAAAAATGCAAACCCATCATCAGTCGTCGACTGAAATTGGAAACGTCAACACGACGAACTCCAGTCATCAATCGTCATCGGAAAGCGAAAGCTTTAACACGTCAAAGCATAAAGTTCCTAAAAAGTCTTGGGTTAAGAGTAGTTCCAGGTGGAAAATAAATTGCCTAATTTTTTCTTTTTGCTGCTGCTTTCAACGAAACAATGGAGAACATTCTAGATATACAGTCACCTATCGTCTTCAATGAATCTTTGGCTCATTACGAGATCCACGCTCATCAACCTTACACCAATTCATCGTTCAAAAATAGTGACGAGATTCGTATATCAATTCAACATCAAGACTTGTGCCTTTTACCATCTCGCAGCTCGTTACACATTTGTGGACGATTACGCAGCAACAATAATACTTTGTTAACGAATACTGATTTTGTTAATAATGCCATTTGTCACATCATTGAAGAAATTAGGTATGAGCTGAATGCTATAGAAATAGATAAATGTAAGAATGTTGGTCTCACAACCGTTATGAAGAACTGGTTATCTCTCACTCCAAGTCAAACCTTGACTGCCGAAAATGCCGGATGGATAAATACCTTAGAACAAGAGGACCGTAATATAACTAATGCGAATGGCGACTTTGACATTTTGATTCCTCTGAGCTTCATACTTGGATTCGCTGAGGACTATCGTAAAGTGCTAGTGAATATGAAACATGAATTAATTCTCGTAAGATCGAGTACTGATTTAAATGCAGTTTATCAAACGAAGAAGACCGTAGCCAACGTTGAAGCTTACGAATAATTCAAGATTAATGTAACACGTCTCGAATGGCTTATGCCCTATGTGACTGCATCGAATGCAAAGAAAATACGTCTACTCGACTTTCTAAAAAGCGAACGAAGTATTTCAATCAGTTTTCGTAGTTGGGAACTGTACGAATATCTAGCGCTGCCTGCGAACACAAATCACGTCTGGACAGTTAAAACGACAAATCAGTTGGAGAAACCACGCTACGTCATCTTAGCATTCCAAACCAATCGACAAAATGAACCAAACTCTAACGCTAGTATATTTGATCATTGTAACGTCAGAAATGTAAAACTGTACCTCAACTCTCAGTGCTATCTATACGGTAATCACAACATTGATTTCAGTAAAAACCAGTACGCAATGTTGTACGATATGTATGCTAATTTTCAAAACGTATACTACGTTAAGGATGCCGAACCGATGCTCAAAAAACTCGAATATAAAAATTACATGCCACTCGTAGTGATTGACTGTTCGAAACAAAATGAATCATTAAAGACTGCTCCAGTAGATGTGCGCTTGGAGTTCGAAACCAGAGAAAATATTCCCGAAGGAACTACAGCGTATTGTCTTATTCTACACAATCGCATCGTTCAGTATAATCCGATAAATGGAGATGTGAAGAAACTTATTTAGGAGAGGGGGAAGGGTATTAAAGAATTGACTCTTTCCTTAAGCAGCTCAGTAGTAGCTTTCTATCGCAATGGAGTACGTAGTGGATATGCAAGGCTTCATGATGCCTGGCAAAACTTATGTCGTGAAAGTTAGCGATACTCCCACTTAACTACAACGAAGAACCGCTCGTACGCTTGTTCAAACCTCCCTTTCCATGGCGAAGGCTAACGGAGAAATATAAGCGAGAAAATCTCTGGTTAGAACTCTACTATCATGGATTAACATGGAACTCTGGCGATTATAAATACGAAGAGCATAAATTCATCATCACAGATACACTCAAAGATGTCACAAAAATTTTTGTTTCCGGAGATTTGAAAAGAGTGGTTAGAACGATATGGCCTCAAAGTTTTCGATTTGAATGATTGGGGCTATTCGCCTTTCGAAAAATTAAAATTAGTTACCGTGTGCCCTAATCATAACGGCAAATACGTAACGACATGTGCACATCATAACGTTAAAATAATGAAAAAGTTTTATATTGATGGCTGTTGTATGGATTGGGAAGAGAGCGATGATGTCGTTGAAGGATTTCTACAGTGATTTTGTTTTTAAGTAAATACTTTGCAGAATAATATGTATTTTTTTAAGAACATGTAGAATAAGATATATTTTTTATCATTAAAAAAATTTTTGTTTCCATTGATACAAAAAAAATATTCTTTTATTTTTTATTAAACCATCCAAAAAAAGCGAAATTCTTCGCTGACTCTGACGATGACAGCAGCAGCAGTAGCAGTTCAACTTTTTATAATAAATTTTGTATTTTTTTATCAACAAAAAAAATTTATACAACATAGAATTTAGACAAAAAAATGTTTATTTATTAGTTGAGGTGGTGTACAATGATGACATGTATAAATATGATTATTTCTTCTTTTCGTTATTGAACTGATGATAGCCTTTTTGTTCAGGAACATTTTTAGTATTGCTCGAAAATTTGGAAATACTTTGTTTCCTTGTCGATGATTCTTTGTTCTTCTTTTCGTCCGGGTCTTCCTGTGGAAGACGAGAGTACTTTACTTTAGAGTAGCGATCCATTTTATGTGAATGCTGGTTGATGAAAGATTCGATAATTTTTACACTGTGCTATTTATAGTAGCTTACAACCACAAAGTCTACAAATAAAAGAAAGTAAGCAGGTACTTGCGCGTTTTTTCTATTAAACCATCTTCGGTAGATGAGACACGCATGCACGCACACACACGCGCGCCCGCGCGCACACATCGAACATAAAAAAATTATTATTCGTTATATACCAATTATAATTACTATATTTATTAAAATTTATTATCACTTGTATGTAATAGCGCTTGGACCCTCCCCAGCAGCAGCAGCAGCAGCCGTCGGCGCCGCCGCCGCCGCCGCCGCCGCCGCCGCCGCCACCCCCACATATCAATCGCGTGTGTAGCTAGTATACACAATACGGTATTGCCCGCGGTAACAGTGGCTGTAGCTCTAGCGGTAGAGCATCGGCCTGCGGATCCGGAGGACGCGCGTTCGATCCCCCGATCCGTCCGTTTTTTTCAGATAAATCTAAAAATTTTTAACACACGCGCACACATGCGCACACACACAATAAAAAAAATCAAAACGCGTAACACATAACGCGCGCGCAGTGCATAGGAATCAAATCAGCGGGAGAAGGGGAAGTGCTGCAGAGAACGCACGCCACATCAGATCAAGCCACATCAGATCAATTCAGTAGGGGAGGGGGAGTGCGTAGAACGCACCGGTATAACTCAGTAGGAGGAGGGGGAGGTGATGCGCGCATAGGAATCAAATCAGTGGGAGAGGGGGAAGTGCTGTAGAGAACGCACACTACATCAGATCAAGCCACATCAGATCAACTCAGTAGGGGAGGGGGAGTGCGTAGAACGCACCGGTATAACTCAGTAGGAGGAGGGAGAGGTGACGCGCGCATAGGAATCAAATCAGTAGGAGAGGGGGACGAACGCACGCCACATCAGATCAACTTAGTACGGGAGGGGGGGAGTGCGTAGAACGCACCGGTATAACTCAGTAGGAGGGGGGGGGGGGGAGTCGCCAGCGCACGGGCCGATCGGGAGGGGGGAGGTGAGGTGAACATGCACACGCTTCAACTCAGTGAGCTGATACCCCTCTGAGTTGAGGCCCCTCCCGTTTACCTACTCACGAGTTCAACCAATATTTTCAGTAATTAAATTTTGACTTGGATTGAGTGATAACCAGTTCATCATAAGACTTGTCAAGCCAACATTTTTTGCTTTATTTATTTCAATAGCATTGATCTCGTATCGTATTTCCTCGAACTAATGACATAACATTATTAACTAGCTTAGTTTTAAATGCTACATTTCCATTTTCCTGAGTTTATCTGCTTCAAATATGAATCATATTGCGATATGGAAGTATGAATAAATTTTGATGCTGAATTGAGATACGAACTTAATCACTATTATTGAATATTATTGAAATGTGATAATGAATAAGGTTGATGCACATGAACTTCGTAAAGAGCTATTGACTCATCGAAAGCGACACCTGAATGAATATTTAGAATTTAGTCCATTTTGTTGTAAGCAACACACGGTATACGGTCAAAATGTCGACACTATAAAGTCCACACCTAAAAAGTCCACAACTATTCAATGCCCAAAAAGTCCACAACTATTTAATGCCCAAAAAGTCCACAATTAAAAAATTAGAATAGTCCACAATAAACATATAATCATATTCCATCTGTAGAATGTTTTGTTTTTTTTTTATAACCTTTCTTCATTGACTTCGAGACAGTTTTTTTTTCATTTCAAGACAGTTTTTTTTTCGTTTCGGCGCGTGAAAATTTTTGTGAAAAATGGTAGTTAGTACACTAGAGATTATTAAAAAAGGACGTAATGTTTATGGACACCTTGAAGGATTTTTATACACCGGATCACATTCAAGAGGTGACATTAAATATTGGAAGTGTTCAAGCCCGCTTACCAGAGCTTGAGAATATTAAGAAAACCGTTCGGAGGGAACGTGTGAGAGACTTGCCGCTTAACCCTACTAATATACAAGATTTACAAGGTAAACTTGATTGTATTCAAGTACATAAGCTCTTTATATTAACATATTCATTTATATATTCATTAGGTTTACCTGATAAATTTATATAAAAACTAACGTCGGTGAAAATTTTCTAATTTATGACTCTTACGAAGACGAAAATTATAATTTGGGATGCGGCCGAACAATAGTATTTGCTACACGTGAAAATTTGCGATTGCTTTTCACATCGGATATATGGTACTTGGACGGTACGTTTCAAACGGTACCTTCCATTTTTTTCCAACTGTTCGCAATAATGGGTTCTGTCGTGCAAAAGTGTAAAGATATCGAACGAAAGATCGCCTTACCGTTCGTCTATGCGCTCTTAGAAAGTAAAAAAGAAGAAGCTTATTCAAAAAATATAGAAGTTACATTAAACTTTGCTGAAACTGCTGGCATTCAAATACGACACCCTCAGCATGTCATAACTGATTTTGAGCTTGCGATTATTAATGCTATAAAAACCCATTTGAGTGAAGATATCATAAGACTCTGTTTGTTTCACCTTTGTCAAAGCGTCTATCGCCAAATACAAGCAGAAGGTCTTCAGCAATAATACGGAGACCCAAACGATAACTCCATTCGAGAAGCTGCGCATAGCATGTGTGCCTTAGCTTTTGTGCCTCCGGAAGATGTACCCAATGTATTCGACATTTTTCATAATGAAGTACCTGAAGAATTTATCCCTATTTCAACCTATTTTGAAGTTAATTACATAAGAGGCATACGAGCGATTGGTAGACGAAATGCAGTGAAGGTACGATGCCCACCGGCCCTCTGGAACCAATACGACTCTGTTCTTCACGGAGTAGCTCGCACTAATAATGCTACAGAAGGCTGGCATAATCGCTTCCAGATACTAGTCGGACGAAGTCACTCGAGCCTTTACAGTTTTCTAACCGAATTGCAGAAAGAACAAGCAGACGTTGAATACATGCTACGTGAATTGAATTTGGGAAAGAAAGCAAAAAATGTACCTAATGAAAAGTTCCTTCGTGTGGAAGAGCGTATTATTACAATTGTTGAAAATTATCAAGATTATGTTGATGAAGATAGAGAATTGGCATACTTGAACACTATTGGATACCACCTTCACATGTGATATTTAACATTGAATAAATTATATTTTTCATTTTTATGTGGACTTTTATTTTTTGGATTCTCATGTTTTGGACTTTTTAATTTGTGGACATCTTGATGTGGATTTTTTTTTGTGGACATTTTGTCCGGTAATCATGACGAGTAAACAACATGGATTTCAAAGAACAGCCTCTTAAGCTTCAAGTTATTAATTTCGATAGAGTGGTAGAGACGGAAAAACAAGAAAAAAGACATGATGAACTATTGCCTAATAGTATCCGTGCCGTTTTCTGTGGACCTAGTAACCGTGGAAAAACTAATTGTTTATTAACATTAATCACTCATCCTAATGGTCTTAGATTTCAAAACGTGTATGTCTACTCAAAATCCCTTAATCAGCACAAGTATAAATTTTTGAAAGATTTATTAGAGCCTATTAATGATATAGAGTATCATGCTTTCAGCGAGCATGAGACAGTTGTTTCACCAGATAAAACACGACCAAACTCTATCATGATTTTTGACGATATAGCCACTGAGAAGCAAGATAACGTAAGAGCATTCTTCTGTATGGGAAGACATAAAAAAGTAGATAGTTTCTATCTCTGTTGATCGTACGCTCGCATTCCGAACCATATCATTCGAGATAATGTGAATTCACTTGTTTTGTTTCGACAAGATGACGTGAATATTCAGCACATTTACAACGATAACGTTAACTCAGATATATTTTTTGAGAAGCTTAAAGTAATTTATTCAAATTGTTGGAGAGACGATAACACAGCTCCACAAAAAAAAATGAAAGTCGAGTGTCAGAAACCAAACCCACCCTACCCTATGTTTTTCGGGTCGCTGAATACGAATCCGAAGTCCGTTTCACCCCATCAGGTCCTGATTTCCCATAACCTCAAAGTTCAACCCTAAAAACCACTTAAATCGTGATCTATGTAATTCTCAAGCATATTTACCCATATAACAATATAATTAATCAATACACATACCATAAGCCCTCAAACCATAAGATCCTGTGTCGCCGTAACTTCAAAACCCAGGACCCCCGTAACGCCATAACCCCTTAACCCCCATGAACTCGTTTTACAGGCATTCCGGAAAAAAAATTCCGGAAACCAAAACCTACTTACCCCATAGTTTTCAGGTCGCTAAACACGAATCTTGTGCTCGTTTTACCCCATCAGATCAGGATTTCCCATAATCTCAAAAATGAAGCCCACGACCAATTGATCCAAATGTCGGAATCTGAAATCGAATGTCGGGAAGCTGGCGTAAACGAATTGATAGTGAGACAAATCTAGTAATTTTCTACGCGTGTTTGCAATCCAGGGCACCTCCACGTGGTTGACGGTGGGCAACGGAGTTGTTTCGCCATCCGGCAGAGACCCTGGATAACGGCGTCTGAGCCGTCATGGCAAACACACGTAGTAAAGTTACGATGCAGGGATTGGAAACCCCAGTATCGGCGGCTGGTCAGGGTGCGAAAGCGGGCCCGCAGGCGTCGTCATCAAGCAACCGCAATTCCAAAAAGGTCGGTGCACCAGCATCGACGAAGACGAAAGTATCGATACATGTTCACGACAATCCCAACAAAGTAAACAATTTCTGTTATGTGTGCGGTCTTTTCGTCGTACCAAGCTGTCGGAAAACCATAACAGATGCTATTCAGAGTTCATACCTCCATTGCTTCGATCGTAATATGTCGAATCAAAATGAAGACTGGGTCCCTCACATTGTATGCACTTATTGTCACAAAATGTTACTTACGTGCCACAGAACTAAGGCCAAATCAAATTCAAAATTCAAATCACCAGTCGTATGGGGCAAACCAGAATCAAGAGATGATTGTTTTTTCTGTTTAACGGAAACCAAGGGATTTAATTCGAAAAATAAATCTAAAATAAAGTATAGGTACCCATCAAATGTTTCGCCTGCTACCTTCCTGGAAACCCCATACTGTCGCCCGATGGAATCAAACAACGTTAGTAAAGAAGCGATGGTAGAACAAGATGAAAATAACGTGAGTACCAGTGGCACTGAAGAAGATGAAGAATCGAACGAAGAATCTAGTTTGAGCGATGACGTCTGTAAAACGACTAAAGTTCCACAACAATTCAGTCAAGATGAGCTAAATGATTTGGGCCGAGAATTGGGTTTATCAAAAGAGGCACATGAACGTTTAGCTTCTGGGTTAAAAGAAAAGAATCTTTTAGAACAAGGTACTAAAATAACGATATACAGAAATCGCGAAAGCGAACTAAGACAGTTTTTTACACATGACGAATTTGAACATTTAGTATATTGTAACGATGTTGCTGGTCTTATAAACAGTTTAAAAGCTGATTTTTACAGGCCAAAAGATTGGCGCCTTTTTATCGACTCATCACTTCGTAGTTTGAAGGCAGTCCTCCTCCATAATACAAATGTCTTTGCTCCAATACCAATCGCTCATTCCACAGTTCTCAAAGAAAATTACGAAAATGCTCAGAATCTTTTGAACAAAATTAAATATTCGGAGCATGAGTGGCAGATTTGTGGTGACTTAAAAATCATTGGGATTATTTTGGGGATGCAAAGTGGTAATGTAAAATTCCCTTGTTTCCTTTGCCTTTTTGATAGTAGAGCTCGTAATAGTCACTACAAGGTGGAACATTGGCCCGAACGATCGTCGTTAAAACCAGGATCCGTGAATGTTACGAATCAACCGCTTGTACATCCATCGAAAATCATAATACCACCTTTACATTTAAAACTCGGGCTTATGAAACAGTTTGTAAGAGCTCTTGATAAATCAGGAGACTGTTTCAAGTATATTGCACAGAAAATGAACAAACTAAGTGATGCAAAATTGGAGGCAGGTGTATTTGATGGTCCACAAATCCAGAAACTTTTCAACGATTCATTGTTCATAAATCATATGACGAATACAGAGAAAGCTGCATGGACAAGTTTTTACAACGTCTCAACAAATTTCTTCGGAAATATGAAAAGTCCAAATTATAAGGAACTGGTGAGTGATCTTATTCACAATTTTGAAAGTCTAGGCTGCAACATGAGCGTTAAATTACATTTTTTAGATTCTCATATTAATTTCTTTCCAGATAAATTGGGCGACTTTAGTGAAGAGCAAGGAGAAAGATTCCACCAGGATATCAAAGATATGGAAAAAAGATACCAAGGAGTTTGGAGAGTAAATATGATGGCAGATTACGTTTGGAATTTGAAACGAGATGTTCAAGTGGATAGCCAAACTCATAAGCGACGTTCACTTCGTCGATCCTTCGAGAGTAAGCAAGTGAGATATCATAAAAGATGCAAAACAGAATGAAAAACTTTACTTTTATTCTACTTACATTTGTTTTTATTAATTTATATTCATATTTCTATTTGTGAGAGGCAAGGGGAACTCACGAAAATAAAGTACCCCGACTGTGAGAGGCGAGGGAAACTCACGAAAATAAAGCACCCCAAAGGGAACGGAATCCTGCTATGTCCACGTCGTCGTTCCTGGGCTCGGCTGAATGTGGGTATTATATCGAGACACATTAAACACATGAGAAAAGAATATATTTCTCGCTTATCATAAACTAATAAAGTTCCTCACATAATAAGATACAGGACATTAGTTTAGCGTTGGAGACGCAAATATCTGTTGCAACCTCGCGTTGAAGATCTCTGTTGCTGATTAGGCTTGAACGTTTCAGATCGTTCTTCGATTTTTGGGTTTGCGGCTCTGGAAAATGATAAAGTTGGGGAGTTTTCAGATTTTGAGCTGATAAATATTACTACACTTCAAAGAGTAGCGCGCATATTTCAACCTCGCAGTGTTTGAGACTCAATTCTTTGTTACAAAGCGAGCTATAAGGTTATACAATAACCGAGTCACTGAAACTTAATATTCATATTGTCGGGAAATGCCTGTAAAACGAGTTTATGGGCGTCACGGGGTTATGGCATAACGGGGATATACTGGGCTTATAGGTAACGGCTTTACGGGGTCTAAGGAGTTCAGGGCGTATGGTTTGTGATTCATTCGTGTGTCACGTGGATGAATATTCTTGATAATTACATAGTCACGAGTTATGGGGTTTTGGAGTTGATTTTTGAGGTTATGGAAGGTCCTGATGTGATGGGGTGAAACGGTCCTCGGATTCGTATTCAGCGGCCCCAAAAACATAGGGTAAGTAGGTTTTGGTTTCCGGAATTTTTTTTCCGGAATGCCTGTAAAACGAGTTCATGGGGGTTAAGGGGTTATGGCGTTACGGGGGTCCCGGGTTTTGAGGTTACGGTGACACAGGGTCTCAGAGTTTGAGGGCTTATGGTTTGTGTATTGATTAATTATATTGTTCTGTGGGTAAATATGCTTGAGAATTACATAGATCACGATTTTAGTGGTTTTTGGAGTTAAACTTTGAGATTATGGGGAATCAGGACCTGATGGGGTGAAACGGACTTCGGATTCGTGTTCAGCGACCCGAAAAACATAGGGTAGGGTAGGTTTGGTTTCTGACACTCGACTTTCATTTTTTTTGTGGAGCTGTGTAATCATGGGTTTTTGGTTATCCACAGAGACAGACCAATAAATCATGGAAGATATGAAAGGGATTCATTTACTATAAATATAACAGAGTAAGTGGATGAAGATTTTTCAACTTTAGAAATTACAAGCGTAAAAATGGCTAACTTTGAAAGAGAAAAAAGGGTGCACGAGCATATATCCATGGCTCGTGATGCCATAGGACGCAAGTATTAACTAATAAAACGCGGGAAAGCTGATTTAGAAAAGACATTGAATTAAACATTTAAACCTAGGTTGATTCATTGAAGAAACTTGTAGAAGTTACTACTGATAAAAGTAACGCTACTACTACTACTACTGCTGCTAAACAGCCAACGAAAAAGGAAAAGAAAATCGCGTTCGATAAAGTTTTCAAGTCAGAAGTAGCAGCTGATACACCCTACAAATCTAGATATATGAATAGTACTGCTAATAAATTAAATTCTACATTGCAACCTCTTGATACATTTGAGTCTGCTCTTTCAATTAATGATGAAGACGAATTTAATCCATTAACGACCAAAATGCTCAATTTTTTTGCTCTTTTTTTAACGCGTTTTTTTCGGTAGTCATAGGCCTAAGAAATTTTTGTAAACACGTATTTGGATGGAAAATTTAACGCTGTTTCAGAATCTTTTTTCAAAATTGCGATTGATTACGTTATAAAAAAGTTATAGCCAATTAAACAATAAAAACCTGAAAAATTTTGCGAAAAATCAAGTTTGAGATTTTTTTAGCAATGTTACCGCTTAAAAATATCAAACAAATATGATCAGAGGTGATCACGACTATCAAAGTATCTCCAGGAATTTTAGTGGAATTTTTGAACCACTTCTTCCAACAAAATGGTGGCAAAATAAAAAAAAATCCATAAAAAATATTTCTCATTTTTTATCTCGGAAACCATTAAGTTTAGATAAAAAGTTCATTGAACAAAAAAGTCTTAGAATTAAAGGAGAAATACGTATGAATTTTTTTAGAATTTTCCGAGGCGATTTTTGAATTTTCGGAGAATACGGAAAATCCATTTTTCGAAAATCATCCCCAAAAATTCTGAAAAAATTCAGGCATGTTCCTTGATGAATTCTAAGACTTTTTGTTCCATAAACTTTTTCTCCAAACTCAATAGTTTTTGAGATAAAAAACGTTCTACTCTTAGCATGACCTAGAGATAACGACGAGGATGTAGTAGAATTTTGTCTCCTTTGTTGTGCGTGATTTGAGTGAGTCTCCTTGCCTCTCACTTTTCGAGGTGCTTGATTTGAGTGAGTCCCCTTGCCTCTCACTGCAATACGAATTTTTCAGTGTTTTTTTTTGAAACATTCAACACAAATCGATAAATCAGATTTTTCACAGATAATTCTCGTTCTTACGGGACAATAAGAACAAAGTTAGAGTTTTGTTTGTTTGGACATATTGTGTTTCCCTTTTTTACATGGTCTCTGCGTCATGTAATTTTTAGCTATTGAAAGTGCAAAATCTTTTATTCCAACCCTTTTTTTCTCATTATTGACAGCAGTACAGTAGTATTTACAATCGAAGCTTGAATTAGTCTTAAAAAAACTACTCACGTCCACTTTTTTGAATGAATACTCGGAAGTAAATTGTTACAATGTCCGTCGTGGACATCATTGCCACCCATAAAACTGTTATAGACGCTAATAGCCCTCGGAAAAGGTATTTCAACTTTTTTTCCTTCTTGCTTACTGTATCTCTTTGAAAAGGATAATGGAGTTACCCCTGCAGCAGTAGAAATAATCGAAACTGGTTTTGAATCCATCATAGTGATGTAATTTATACCCTTGTTCTTATCGTGCTTCACGGCATACTCAACTCTTTGAGCTTTTTTATTTAGAACATTTTTATCTTTGACTCTATCTTCTCTAATAGTACATGTACATTTTAGCCCAAGGTTCTTCAAATGCACAGCGAGATCTAAGCTTGTGAAATAATTATCAAAATAAAGATGAAACATAGATATTTTGCCCGGAGGTATAACACGAAAAAACTTTTCTAGTAAATTCATGACAACGCGACAACCTAATGCACACTTACTAAATTTACTTCCCGTTGTAGAATTTTTTCCGCAGTATAAGTCAAGACCTTATACAAAACCATCGGAAGTACAAAGACCCCAGAATTTGAGACCAAATCGTATGGGTTTTTCTTGAATGAATTGTTTTAGAACCGTCCTCGCATAAGACTTAGCCATTATTTCATCGATGGAAGGAGCAGTTCTCCACACACCGAACTTCATAATATTAATTTCAAATAGATTTAATAGTGAACGGACACGCCAAGCATAGTCAGTTGGATTTTTATCTTTCGTTTGTGAATATTTTAATTTTGATTTGATCTCTTCAAACTTATTACGTTACATAGCAGAAGAAACAACGTTCCAAGATAAAAAGGGATCACGTTACCAGTAATCCCTCTGAGATTTCCTTTTGTTGAATGAAGTCAAAATGATTATTCCCATGAATGTATTTAAGTCTTTTAACTTTAAATCAAAATTATTTTCTTTGCAAGCATCTTGCAACGGTAGTCGATTCAATTAATCGAACCGTTCACGATTCTGATTTTCGCGCGTTAGTTCTAAGTATTGAGAGAGAGAGGGGGCGCGCAATCTTTTGAATTAGCAGTTACGTCTCAGCTGTTGTTACGAGTAGATATCGCCGAAGTTTGTTTCCACTGTTTTTCTCGCCGACTAATAGTTTTTTATCCAGAATAATTACGCGCGTGAGTGCAACAACGTGATTAACGGATTGCGGCGTTACGATAGCGGCAGATTTGCAGCTGATAGGCGGTACGAGGCAGCGCAGTTGATAACCTAGGACCAGAGGCAGTTGATGACATCAACAATTACGGCTGATCACCGTAATTGCACCGCAGGGTAGGTGCACCTCCCTTAATTATTACGTGACAAAATACATTTAGTATTTTGTCCAACCGTGTTAGCGTTGATTTTTTTTGTATTCGCGCCGAGCGTTAGATCGCGCCAATATTCGAATCTTCTCTCTCTCTCTTTCTCACCGAAAATTATTTAATTGTAAATCTTATTCGCGTGCGTCAGTCTTTCGGCCCGACAAAGACTGTAATGATTTTTTGTTAATAAAATCTGTTAAACTTATTCGCCGATTTCGTCATATAATTTTCCTAGTAGTTTAAGCAATTGAAAAAGGCTTAGGTTTAATCCGATTACAGCTAGGGGATTAAGTGGATTAGGAGTAAAGTCACTTACACTTAAAACTCATCGAGTGTCACAAGGCACGTGACTTAAGGTGAGTTCAACTCCGCTTGATCGAAGACAACTAAGTTAAGTCAGCTGACGTTAAGGCGAATACACGTATTAACATACGTGTTAACGGAGCGGCGGTTTGCTCTGCATCGTGGGAATTTTCTCTTAAATAAATTTCTCATTTTGTAGATTTATCCCCCCCGTTACAATCTATAATATATTAATTCATTTCAGTTGAGAAAATTGTTTCAAACAGTTCTACTGGCTCCATTTCTTGTATTTTATTTTTTACCGAGTCTTTCAATAAAATTTTGACTTTCAAATTATCATTATCCTTTTTTTCTCCTTTCATGCACTGGAGTTCATGCGTTCTTTCTTATTTAGTTTGAGTTTCAGTATGTTTTACAAGCTTCTGTGTGCGTTATATTAGAAATTTCATCATCTGAATCAGTATCGAAATCTGATCCATCAGAACCAGAATTGTCAGGATTTGGAAGGGTAACTATATCATCGTAAGTGTTCTTTGAAGTATCAATTTCGTACATTTCATGGAAGCGAGTGGAACGTCTTTTACGTTTTTGCGACATGTTATATCAAATAATAAAACTACCTAATGAAAATAATTACTACAGTTTACAATGCTTCTTGTCAAACCTAGACTTTAAAAAGCGAAAATAATCTTTTCGATTCGATTTACTGTATGGTCTCAAAATAACAAGAGACTAGTAAGTAATGAAAATGAGCTCACATACAATTTTCTGCTTTGCTTTTTTGATATGTGTATATTAGTATACGCTATACAAACTGCACTTGTATACACATAAAAAGACAAAACATTATTATATTATTGTTGAATGGCTGTTCTTTATTCTGTATCAAAAATATTAACACTGCTAGGATTATAACCTAACTCACTTTTTATCTCGAAAATTATTGAGTTTGAAGAAAAAGTTTATGGAACAAAAAGTCTTAGAATTCATCAAGGAACATGCCTGAATTTTTTCAGAATTTTTGGGGATGATTTTCGAAAAATGGATTTTCCGTATTCCGAAAATTCAAAAATCGCCTCGGAAAATTCTGAAAAAATTCAGGCGTATTTTTCCTTTAATTCTAAGACTTTTTTATTCAATGAAATTTTTATCTAAACTTAATGGTTTTCGAGATAAAAAATGAGAAATGTTTTTTATGGATTTTTTTTTATTTTGCCACCATTTTGTTGGAAGAAGTGGTTCAAAAATTCCACCAAAATTCCTGGAGATACTTTGATAGTCTTGATCACCTCTGATCATATTTGTTTGATATTTTTAAGCGGTAACATTGCTAAAAAAATCGCAAACTTGATTTTTCGCAAAATTTTTCAGGTTTTTATTGTTTAATTGGCTATAACTTTTTTATAACGTAATCAATCGCAATTTTGAAAAAAGATTCTGAAACAGCATAAATTTTCCATCCAAATACGTGTTTACAAAAATTTCTTAGGCCTATGACTACCGAAAAAACGCGTTTAAAATCGACAAAAAAATTGAGCATTTTGGTCGTTAATGGGTTAATAAGACTACTTAATCATCACTTGATATACAGTGCTGCTTACGCACTTTTACCCCCCCACGGGCAAAATCAGTCTAACTTCAAAGTTTTATATCTCTGGTAGAAATTAACGTACAGAGACGCGCGTGGGTGCGTTTGAAAGGTCTTTCGGAGAGCTTTCAAATGATATGACTCACGGTTGCCATCGATTGTTTTTTTAAATTTTGCAACAATTATGCAAAATTTAAAATTCTGAAACTTTTTTATTATTTTTGACAATTAGCCAATTTTGGAAAAAAAATAGTACGAAAATTTGAAGTACACCATTTTTTAGCTATTACCAAGCCCTATCTGAATCACTCATCAAAAATTTATTTTCGTCAAATATGACGCGCGCACGGACATTTTTTCCTGGAAGTGACAGTTTTTTTCAACATTTTTTATCTCCATCAAATTGTAACAATCGAAAAAAATTTATAGGAGAAAAAATGTTTGTTTTTTCACGTAGAATACTGCAATAATTTTTTTTTTGGTTTTTCGAAAAATTTTTTTTTTCGATCTTGAAAAATAATTTAAACCGAAAAAAAAAATTTTTCGACAAACCAAAAAAAAAATTATTGCAGTATTCTACGTGAAACAACAAACATTTTTTCTCCTATAAATTTTTTTCGATTGTTACAATTTGACGGAGATAAAAAATGTTGAAAAAAACTGTCACTTCCAGGAAAAAATGCCCGTGCGCGCGTCATATTTGACGAAAATAAATTTTTGATGAGTGATTCAGATAGGGCTTGGTAATAGCTAAAAAATGGTGTACTTCAAATTTTCGTACGATTTTTTTTCCAAAATTGGCTAATTGTCAAAAATAATAAAAAAATTTCAGAATTTTCAATTTTGCATAATTGTTGCAAAATTTAAAAAAACAATCGATGGCAACCGTGAGTCATATCATTTGAAAGCTCTCCGAAAGACCTTTCAAACGCACTCACGCGCGTCTCTGTACGTTAATTTCTACCAGAGATATAAAACTTTGAAGTTAGACTGATTTTGCCCGTGGGGGGGTAAAAGTGCGTGAGCGGCACTGTAACTGCAATAAATTTAGACAAAGTTAGTTTAAATATAAATACACAACAACAAACACAGCTATTGGATAATTCGATTGTAGGAAACATGAACCTCAACAGAAAAGTAATTTAGTCAAGACATTTAGTGTTCGCTTGCAAAAAAATACATATGTTATAGGCAATTGTTCAATTTCCTTCCAAAACGATATCGTAACTGTGAATTATAAAGCATATAGCAAGACGCTTGATTTAATGGAACTTCTCTTTCGTAATGAACCTGATTCTAAATTAATTAGTTGATCGGATATTTAAAATTATATAAAAATTCTTGAAATCATTAACACTCATCGAAAGAGATATGAAACAAATGGAGAATATCGCAATAAGCATGTAAATAAATTCAAAAAGTATATAGGTCCAAATTTATCTTTGAGCATGTGATGTTCGTATCACTTATAAATAAAATAATTCGAACTCTCGTATCTAGCTAATGAGTAAGAATTTGTTTCTAATGATTTTACTCTATTTGTCAATGAAATAGATAAATAAATCAAATGTAATCAATAAGTAAATCAAATATACATAAATAAGTGCAATATTTCGAGGAAAGTCAGACAATGCCCTAGTTTCTTATGGTGCGAATTGTCCCATAAGCAGAGCTAAAGTCTTTCTTTGTTAGGATATAATTCGGCCCAAGTTTCTTATAGCGCGAGATGTTCTATAAGTCGAGCTCAAATTATAAGGAAAGGATAGTCTTGCTCAGTTAATCACAATGAGAGAAAGAACTTAGGTATAATCCAAGTTTACTCAGACTCTTGCGCTCACCTTGCAAGGCTAGAAGTGAATGCTAGCCTGTGCAAAGGTGGGCTTATTTATACACAGATTTTCCCGCTTATTTTTGCAGGAGAGATGTCATCGAAAATTCGAGAGACATTCGTGAATTTTGAGAAATGAGTTTTCTTAATTTACAAGTAAATAACCATTAATATTAAGTTTTTAACACATGTAAATTTTACAGAATTTGTTATTTGTTGATTTTATATAATATACAATTATCGCCAATAGTATTGTGACGGTAAACGTCAAATTAGCGATGATAACCTAACTTAATTGCTGTCTGAGAGGGCAGCACCTACCGGGGGGACGAAATACGTAACGAAGGAATTCGGCACGTGAGCAGACGGAACGCGCGCGATTGAAACCGAACTAGTGAAGCACTGGCCATCATTACGTTCGCTCGCCTTTGTTTCGCTAACGTCGATTTACGTGCCGCCGATACCGAAAGTCTACAAAAGCACGTGCCAGTGGTCCAGAGAAGTGCCAGGATAGTAACTGCCGTTGACGTGGTGCCACACACCCGCAGAGAGAAGGAGCACGAGCCGCTGAAGGAGAGTGTGTGAGGTTTCGCCATCGAGGGCGAAACCGTGTGTGCGCGCATTCGCGACCGGCGACAAACAAACAAAAACAATCCCGCGCCGCGTGTGACTTTGTCCTTTTCTCCGTACGCCTGCAATCATAAGGTAAGCTGGCCAGCGTAATCACGCGATCGCGGTTGCATGGTTAACAAATAAATTATCGTATCCGCAGCGTGCATGTAGCGGCTCTAATAACAAAGAGCAGCGAGCGTCCCGACAATACGTGTTGTCGATGAGCGAGTGTCGATGTAAACAAACGCGCGGGCCGACCTTATGTAGTATTTGAGGAATAATAAAAGGTTCAGTTCGTATTACTAACAAGTGTTTTTCGACTCGCTTACACCTTACAGCTTCCACTCACTTTTTCATAGGTTAATTAGAATTACTGGTTGACTGACGCCTGTCTCCCCATGCTCTCCGGGTTATGTATTGAGCATAGATAATTATGCGCGCCCTTTGGTTTAATTGCGCGAATAAAATATAATTAAACGGTGATTTCCCCGTTACAGTGTCGTCAAAAGTTATTAACTAATAAAGTTAATTAACGTAATATTACAATATTTACAATAGAAAATTCTTAAATTTTTATATAACTTTATAGTTGATTAATTTTGGAAGTATTCTCCGAAATTAATTATTTAAATTAATTAATAACATTTGAATTATGACTAATTTTTCATATTTGTAACGGTTTTTTCTAATCTTATTATGCAATTATTAGATTAATTATCTAAGATTTCTAAATCATTATCAAGTATAAACTTAATGTTTTCGTTCTATATAGCTTATTGTTTAAATAAATTATTAATTGTTTATTTACCAATAACAGTTAATATACAGCTGTTATTAATGAAACCAATTCTTACTCATGTTCTATGTTTATTCACTTTGCGTATGACTTATTTACATTTTTCTAATATTTCATATGTTAACGTAATAAATAAATTAACTTTGCATATTGATATTCATTATTATTTCATAATTGAATGTGAATTTTGTTATAATATTATGAATATACATGCTAAAATCTATATAATCAATACTTTATTATATTAAAATTATCTATAATTAACATATTTTTCTTAATATCCTAAATCATTATATCTATGTCTATTACTTTGTGACGTCACGCTGTTTATTTTGATTCGATTCTTATTTATATACAATCGCGTACACAGTGAGGTAGCGCCGCTTAATGTATTGTTTTGAATAAACAGATAGATACGTTAGACTAGTTGCAGTCATTCAGTGATTTAATAAATAGCTCATATATAGGACCGTTACATAGCCCCCTCTTGAGACTGAATGATTTCTGATAAAGAAGTCTCATGAATGAGTTCCTTATGAGCTTTTTATTAATATTTTTATTTGTTTTTTATATCTTTTTTATTTATTTCTTTATTAATACATTATAATAAAAATTTTCCAGGAGTTGGAGGTCGCTCTGGTTTTGTAGATGAAATAGTTTCTTTTATTTCCTTAATTTTTTCCTTCGTCTTGATAATTTTTTCAGCCAGCTTCTTGATTTTTTTCTGGATCCTGCGCTTTTGCTTTCTTGAAGTTGTTGGTAAAGCTGCAGAAGGCACAGGAGCAGAAGGACGTGGTACGTTGGAAGGCAGGAACGTAATTGTAGACTGGTTCCTAGATTGATTTTTATTTTTCGCCTTTTCCACCTAAGCAGGCTTGGATGGTGTCTGTGTGCTTTTGCATGGCTTTCATGCTTTGGCTGATGGTGCTGGAATATAGTGCTTTAGGTCAGACCTATTGGTCTGAGTACTTTCACTCTTTCCTACCATCTTTCCAGATCGATGGTCTACTCTCTCTAGTGTTTACATATATCATATCAATATGCAAATTTGATTGGAGAGAGAATATATCCCCTAGTGGATAAATTTGGTACGGTTTTAGTAGAGAAGTATGAAATACACCTCTGTCTTTACCATTTTTGTATTTCAATAAGTATGTATCTAAACCGATTATGGATTTAATTATATACAGGCCTTTATATAAGTTTAAGAATTTCTTAATAATTTCTTCTTCTTTATTACTTATATTTTGACTTCGCAATAATACATATTCATTAACTTTATATTGATAATGACGTATATTTTTATTGAGATTATTTGCACGTTTTATAAGTTTATTGTGTATTTTTTTCTTGATATCTTCTATTTGATTATAATTTATTGGTACCTTTGTTTCGATATCAGGTATCCATCGATGCTAAAATCTATCTGGTTTTATGTGGAGGTGAGCTTCTATAGGAGTAATTTCAATTGTTTCATGATATACACAATTCATTATTTGTTGTATTTTGGGAATTAATGGAGCCTAACCTTTATGATTATTATTAGAATAGGCTCTTAAAAATCTTCCTAGTTCTCTATTAACTCTTTTCACGATATTGCTTTGCGGATGTCGAATACTAGAGAATATTAATTTTATGTTGTTAGCTAAAAGCTTTTCTTTCCATGCTTTAGCTGTGAACTGTGTTCCATGGTTACATATGATTGCTGATGGTTTACCATAATTTGGTATATAATGTTCAAATATCTTTTTTATAGTATGCAGCGGTAGTCGATTCAATTAATCGAACCGTTCGCGATTCTGATTTTCGCGCGATAGTTCTAAGTATTGAGAGAGAGAGGGGGCGCGCGATCTTTTGAATTAGCAGTTACATCTCAGCTGTGACGTGTGTAGTACCGCCAAAATAGTTTAGCACAGTGTTTCACCGATTTGCCAATAAATAGTTTATTTGGATTTTGGATACTTGTGCAAGGGTGAGCGAGGAAGCAGCAACAGTAGCAGCATCACGGAAGCAGCAGCAAAAGTGACAGCTATTAAACAGCAGACTTACGATCGAGGCAGCACAGCTGATTTGGATCAGAGGAGCACCTTTAATTTGCTTTAACAATTACGGCTAATCACCGTAATTACACCGCAGGGTAGGTGCACCTCCCTTAATTATCGCGTGACAAAATACATTTGGTATTTTGCCCAACCGTATTAGCGTTAATTCTTTGTATTCGCGCCGAGCGTTAGATCGCGCCAATATTCGTATCTTCTCTCTCTCTCTTTCTCACCGAAAGTTATTTAATTGTAAATCCTATTCGCGTGCGTCAGTCTTTCGGCCCGACAAAGACTGTAGAGATTTTTTTGTTAATAAAATCTATTAAACTTATTCGCCGATTTCGTCATATGATTTTTCCTAATAGTTTAAACAATTGAAAAAGGCTTAGGTTTTAATCCGATTATAGCTAGGGGATTAAGTGGAT
Source organism: Phymastichus coffea (assembly GCF_024137745.1). NCBI lineage: Eukaryota > Metazoa > Arthropoda > Insecta > Hymenoptera > Eulophidae > Phymastichus > Phymastichus coffea. The sequence goes on along the minus strand of NW_026706812.1, from coordinate 769,422 downwards.
TAGGTGCAAAGTCGATTACACTTAAAACTCAACGAGTATCACCAGGCACGTGACTTAAGACAACACGAGACGATTGCGCGAGCGCTTAGGAAGTTTTGAGCGGGTGGTAGAGCGAGATCGTGAGCGGTACCCCCTCTGCTGGGGAAAAAACGAAACCACTTCGAACCTTTGGTTAAAAATTGTTAAGATTATTGTAAAAAGGGCCGAAAGCGATAATTATTGGTAGGTCGAAGTGATTTCAGATCGTACGGGATAATCAGGTGTTAACCCATTTCAGCTACAGTTTGTTGGATAAGGGGGGGTTGGTAACACCTGATCAACGATAAAGCAGAGAGCGCGACCCAAGCGTGCAGTCCAAATATTAGCCAGGCGGAGCAAGCAAACAGCAGGCTCCGACCTTAGGTAGGATATTTTTATAATATTTATAGAAAGTTTGCGGATACTGCACGCGCTCATAATCTCCTTTTAAAAGGCCCTATAAAAGGAGGCATTAAAAGTAGTAACACTAAATAACCCCGCTCATACCTTGGGTGATAGGAAGCGGTAGTGGTCGATTAGGCCGAAATTTTAAACCTCAACCGCATCCTACACCCGTGCGGAGGCAAGATGGCTCTGTTGTCAGCTCAAATCGACAATTGGGCATTAGAGTTGACCTCCGCACAGCGCGAACACTATATAGCGGATTTGGAGCTGCGCAAGGATGGAAGTGTCATCCAACAGGCGGCTAGGCTTGGGAGATGGTTGCTGGGTGAGTACACCGCCACAGATTTTCAAGAGACCACGCACAGCAAAGAGGTAGCGGGGCGCAGGAGGCGAGCCCGACAAGCGTGGCTCGACACAGTCTGTGACGAGTTGGAAAACTCCAACGCGGATGATAACAGCGACCATCCCCTCAGGATCATCAATAGGGAGGGAATATCATTGACTGATATGTCAAGGACATTCACCTGCCCGGATGAGGATTCTGAGGGTGAAGCCAGCCGCCAAGAAGAGGATGAACTCATCCAGAAGGCCCACCGCATGCAATTGCAGGAGGAGGGGGAGAGGAGACAGGGCAATCCGGATCCCAGGTCGCAGGAATCCTGCACTCGGAAGGAACCTCAGCAAGAATTATACTTGAGTGAAGCCTTCCGGGAAATAGAGTATCTGAAGGAGGGAGTAGACCATAACCAAAAGTTGGTAGGTCGAATCCTAGAAACCCTTCAGACTCTGCAGGGATTACAGGTGTGTGCGGAGCGCGAGGCGCAGGACATGCGCAACCGAATTCGAGAGCTGGAAGACGCAATGCATGATATGGCCAGTGCTAACCGTGCTTCTCAGCGTGACTCGGTTCAACCGCGCTCCGGACGTAATGTGGACTTTCAGGACACATTCACCTGTCACTACGACTCGGGGATTCCGGGGAGTACACCGGCTCCTCCAAGACCAATACCTAGGAGAAGGGACGTCACCACACCGGAAGTCCTCCAAAGAAGAGGAGGTGAAGAGGATCCGGAAGTTTATGGGAGATCCGCACCCGTTCGACAGAGGAGTCGAAGCGGATCATCTGGCACCGAACATCAGATATTCTCAGGGCTCTCCACAACCCGAGATGTTAGGAAAATTGTCCGCGGATGGAAATTGAGGTTTGCGGGCAGTAGGGCACAGAGCGTAGATACGTTTCTGTCGGGGTTGGAGGATCTGCGCGTAGGTGCAGGACTAACTGACGACGAAGTGCTTTGTTCCGTATCAGAGATCCTCGAAGGTAACGCGAGGACCTGGTACGATAACAACAAGTACCAGTGGATCAGTTATGACGAGTTCGTCGCGGACGCCCGGGATTGGTTTGGCACAAGTACGCAACAGCAACAAAGGCTGTTGCAGGAAGCCCAGAACCGGTTCCAGGGTGAGGACGAACTAGTGCGAGACTACGTGTCCAACCTGGTGGCTCTTGTCAATCGACTAGAACCACCCATGCCCTTGGAGAGGTTATTAGACCTACTCCATGCAAACCTCCTTCCAAGCATCCAAATCCAGCTGCGTCGGAGCGAGATGACGTCGATACGCGAATTCAACAGGAGGGCGACCGAGGTACAGAACACCTTATCTTATGGTCGCCGTCCACGCGTATTCGCTGACCCCAACTCGACGATCTTCCCTCAGCATGCCTACCAGCCGAGCAAAAGAACGGCTGGTGGTAAATCCCAAACCGCTGCAATGGCCAGCGAAGGGAAGGCGCGTGCGAAGAAGGAGGGAGATCCACAACGCGGACTGGGTGTGGAGAACCCCCCGCGTTTTAAAGCGAGGTCTCTTTGAACGGCAGATCTCACAAGTGCCAACTGCTCCGCCTCAACGGGGTGACGCGGTGAACACCCAGAAGGGTGGCCAAAAGGCGGCTCTGGCTAAGCTTGCCAAGCAACAAAGGCCGTGGATAGCGACCACGATAAAAAATGTCGAACTTGAACGCGATGAACCCCGTTTTTGACCCAACGACAGAGTTTTGAAAGATCTGACTTTGGGACGGAACGGAGTAAAAACAACCTTTCGAATGACGGATACCCACCAGCGTGAGCGGGTTTGACCGAAACGCAATGGGGAGACATGCCCTGGCACGTCGAAGCGATGGACCTGTGAGTCGTGGGAGAAATCCCTTAATACAGGAACGCAGGGTGGAATGTATTTTGAACGCGAGCCCAGGAGGGAGGCTTAGTTGGTTGATCGTCTAAGGAATCTTCCTCTGGCTGTCCTGGCTGAGTCTCTCCTCTGACATCCCAATTTGAGTTGGCCTCTGCGGGGTAGTGGTACCAGGTCAAGCAAATCTCGTAAGATTTGTATGCTGCGTGCTTCCGACGCAGTAGACGTTGGGGCAACTAGAGTCTCGTCGCGCCCAAACCGAGGGTCAAGCCTTTAGTTCCGCTCTCCTTGAGCGTCGAACCGTGAAAAGATCGGTACTCCTTCCGAGGAGGTCGCCGCCTTAGATTAAAAAGGTTCCGACTCGCTGAGTCGCGCCAGGGATGTCGTAGCAAACTTGACTTCCAGATCCCCAATATATTTGAAAGCGAAGGGGTGAAAGACAGTGGGCTATGCCAACTTATTGGCGCCCAGAGAGAGGGGTGGCAATGTCTTGATTACGCTATACCACCCTCAAATCGGAAAAGTGTGAAACAACGCATACACTAGCTGTGGAGAACCCCGTCAGGAGGCCTACCGAACAAGCATCGGTATCGGCTACGCAAGCTTCCACTTCTGATAAGAAGATGGAAGAACGTCTGGAGGGCATCGAGCGGATATTGCGCAAGTTGGCCGCTGACAAGCAAGGCAGCCCTCCAGAACAGCGTAAGAGCCGATGGCATGGAGGAAGGAAAAATTCTCCTTCTTCCAGATCTCCTGGCGAGCGGCGAAAAGGACAGAGGTGGAAGATAGACTTTACTAAGCCTCTCCAGTGTTCCACTTGTGGCAAACTGGGTTTTAGTCGCAAGTTCTGCCCAGATTGCAACAAGGGAAACGACAAGGAGAGCGAAGAGAAGAGGTCATCTTCGACAGTAAATTCGACCTCTCGCTGCGGGTCGCTGATGGGAAATAGCAAGTTGTCGGCGACCCAGGGATCCAAACTAGTCCTGGGAGGGCATCAAGAGAGCCCAGGACATAGCAGTAAATTAGAGCGGAAGGCAATTGAACCCGATGTCAGCCCTCGGCAGAATAGGGGAGTGGTTATTCTGAAAGGACCAGATGGCCACATACAGGTTGTGGAGAAGGGGGAAGACTCCAGGGAGAGCCCCTCCACACAAAAAGCTCCTCTGCCGAAGGGATCCACGAGTAGAAGCCAGCCCACCGTCGTCGCGGCAGCAGAAGGAAAAAAGCCGCTGAAAAGCACGATGAAAGAAGGCGAAGATGGGGCTCGTGGATATGACCCCGAGGATGAGACCAGGTGGTGGTTGCGGGTAGACATAGGTGACATTAAAATTAGAGCACTCTTATGATACCGGCGCCTCATCCACGGTCATGGGTCAACTAGGGCTGAGATTGGCATCGGAGATGGGACTCGGGTTGAATGTGACCAGGGCGGGCGATGCAAGGCTTGCTGATGGACGCCCGTGCCCTATAATTGGTCACGTGATGTTCCCTTTTAAAGTAGGGGGAATCACGAACTCAATCAGAGTCGCCGTTACGCCGCTGCTCACAGATGACTGCTATGTAGGCGCGAACTTTATAAGAGAGTTCCGCGCCATTTTGGATCACAGTCACAGCTTGAAGAAATTGAAGACCTCGTCAGAAGATTCATTCCTGACGGGGGTCAGGCTTTAGGTTGTGCCGTGGGGATTGAGCATGAAATAGATGTTGGAAATGCTCGACTTATCAAACAGAAGTACTACCCAGTCTCAGATAGAGTGCGAGAGGAAATGCACACGCTGGTCAAAGATATGCTGGAAAAAGATGTTATCGAACCAGCGACCAGCGGATGGTCAAGTCCAGTAGTAATGGTAAAGAAGGCAGATGGAAAATATAGGTTTTGTGTGAATTATCAAAAGGTAAATGGAATTACCAAACCTGATGCCTATCCTTTACTATACATGAACGACATCCTAAGACGAATAAGGGATGCAAATTTGTTCATATCTACTTTGGACTTGAGCAGTGCGTACCATCAAATTCCCTTAAAGGAAGAATCGCGTCCAATGTCAGCGTTTACAGTTCCTGGATTAGGGCACTTTCAATTTAAGAGAATGCCCTTCAGACTGTCATACGCAGAAGCGACCTTCCAGAGGTTGATGGACAAGGTGATAGGCCCGGATATGGATCCATTCGCTTTTGCTTACCTTGACGACGTAATTGTGGTTTCGTCGTCCTTTGAGGAGCATAAGCGGCACCTAGAAAGGGTACTGAAAAGAATTCTAGGTGCGGGCCTAACCATCAGCAAAGATAAAAGTCACTTCTGTAAGACGGAAGTCAGGTACGTGGGAGTTCTTGTGATCCAGGACGGAGTAAGACCAGATCCCGAGAAGATACGCCCGATATTAGAATATCCAACACCCCGGACCGTCAAACAGGTGAAGCGGTTCATGGGAATGACCTCGTGGTATAGACGTTTTATACCCGACTTTGCCATGATCGCTGAACCTATAAACCGCCTGACAAAGAAGAATGTACGTTTCTCTTGGGAGGAGGAGCAAGAGCGAGCTTTCATGAGATTGCAGGAGGCGATGACTTCTGCCCCAATACTGCAATCACCCGATCCGAACGGTCAGTTTGTACTGCAAACTGATGCTAGTGACAGTGGGATCGGGGCAGTTCTCGCACAGGATGTCGATGGAGAGGAGCGTGTAATAGAATACGCCAGCCGATCACTCAACAGTGCTGAGAGAAATTATACGGTCTCCGAGAAAGAGTGCTTGGCAGTGGTATGGGCCATTGGAAAGTTCCGGCCGTATATTGAAGGACATCACTTCAAGGTCATCACTGATCATAGTTGCTTGAAATAGCTCCACAATATGAGAAATCCCACGGGAAGATTAGCGCGATGGGCGCTAGCATTGCAAGGCAATGTTTTCGATATCGAATATCGAAGAGGGGATCTCAATGTGGTGCCAGACGCTTTATCTAGGGCCTATGAGGAGGAGGGGACTGAAGTGAGTGCTATAAATAGTCGGCTGGAGACCACTGACGCCTGGTATTTGCAACAATACCAGGAAGTATGCCAGGACCCACACTCTTATCCCACTTGGAAGGTGGTGGGAGGGAGACTGTATCATTATCAGCCTGATGAGGATGGTGAAGGGTTCATCGACAACGATGAAGCGTGGAAGCTTGCGGTATCTAGGGAGAAAAGGTACCAGGTGCTCCAGGAAGTCCATGATGCTCCTACTGCAGGACATCAAGGACGAGAGCGTACGTTCTCCAGGGCTAGGCGCTTGTATTACTGGCCTAAAATGTATGATCAGGTCAGGGAGTACGTAAAGAGTTGCCCGGTATGTCAGCAATGCAAGGTGGAACAAAGAGCACCTTGCGGGCTGATGGGTCGTAGACAAGTATCACGACCCTGGCAGGTGGTGGCCGGTGATATCACTGGTCCATTTCCCAAAAGCTCTCGAGGTTTTGAGTATATCTTGGTATTTGTAGACTTGTTTACTCGCTGGATAGAGTGTGTTGCGATACGCAAGGCCAATGGGAAGACAATCGCAAGGGAATTACACAAGAGGATTGTCACTAGGTTTGGTGCGCCAGAGGTATTCTTGTCGGATAATGGAACCGAATTTAAGAATCAGGAGGTCGATTCATACCTGCAGATGAACGGCATCCAGCGCGCTTTGACTCCCGTGTATCATCCCCAAGCGAATCCCACAGAGCGAGTAAACAGGACACTCAAGACCATGATCACGTCTTACGTAAGCCGTGATCATAAGAGCTGGGATGAACACCTGTCAGAGTTCAACTTCGCGTTGAACTCGGCAACTCATAGCGCCACCGGATATAGTCCTGCGATGCTCATGTTTGGGCGTCAGCCGGTACCTCCTTTGACGTTCAGAAGAACCCAAGATCAGCAGGCCCTTGAATGTTCGGAGGGTCAGGCTGTAGAAGATTGGGCCGAACATATGGAGAAGCTTCCTAATTTGTGGGAGAGAGCTAACTCCAAGTCAAAGGAGGAAGCTGCGCGTCAGGCGGCTTATTATGACCGGAAGAGATGGCAACCCGAGTTTAAGGTCGGAGATTGGGTTTGGAAGAGGAACAGGATCCTATCTTCAGCTGCTCAAGGTATTTCAGCTAAATAAGCGCCGAAATATGCCGGCCCGTACGTGATTGAAGAGGTTTGTGGTTCCAACACGTACAGGCTAGGCAATCAGCTGGAGATCCTGTCTGAGCTCTTCCATGCCAAAGACCTTAAACCATATTACGGTCCGGGTGAGGATGGGGAAAGCGAACTGCCGTCGGAGGATGCGAACGATTCCGCGAATGCGCGCGAAAATCCGGGAGGGAATTTATCGGATAGCGAGCGGGTCCAATTAGCAACCCCCACGGCCGTAGATAAAGTTCCCACCGAGACGTCGGATTTACCGGTATCTGCCCCAACCAAGAGAGGTCGAGGTCGACCTCGAAAGGTTCCAGAGACGGTCACCGGTCCAGCGAGGGGCAACAACTCTCCCGTGAAGGTGAATAGAGGGAGAGGTAGGCCTCGGAAGACCGTGCCCGTCGTACAAAGGACGGTTGGGCCGATAAAACCGAGCGGTAACCGACGAGGGCTAGGACGTTCCCACAAAGAATCAAGAGGGAGCGTATAACTCGATGGGATACGGCTATTATTAGGATTTTTTCTTCGCGCAGGGAGATTCATCCGAAATTTGTTGTTTTTTGGATGTTTCAGATGGACCGGAGAATCGTCATCGAAGAGGAGACCTTCGAGGTGGTCACGCAGATGTTGTTAGATCTGCAACTGGGCCCTGATGCGACGCAGCTAATTGAAGATCTGCGGAGCTTCGCCAGGGTCCAGTTGGAAGGGACCACCCGAAGGGATCGGCGCAATGCCTCGGTGGCAGAGGTTCTCCGGGCTTCTCGGGACGCTTCGACACAGACCGAGGACCAGGACAGTGTCGAACGTCCCAAGTCTACAGTGGACCAGGGGGTGCAGACCCTCAAGTCCGGCGTAACCCTTACGTCGGACAGTGCGAGCCAATGCCCAGGACCCAGGGAAACCTGTGGGGTCTCGCACTGGGTCTGCAATCATCACCGGATCCCTGAGCAGCCTACTCTCCTCCTCGACTTCAGACACGTGCGTCTGGGGATCAACGAGGTGGAAATTGCGTGGCGGTTCGCTCAAGAACCCCAGTCTCAGGTGCAGGAGCACCTGAGACGCTTTGTGAGCCGCCAGGGGCAGAAGAACTGCTCGGGGAGTGGGCAGGGATGGCTCAGCGTCAGAGGGCCTACTGAGAGGTCCTGCTGCGGGTGGATAACGGACAAGAGTCCTCCGCAGCGCTCCCGGCATCGGCTCAAGAGAAGAGAGCCCCGGGAGCTACTGATGCTGGACCGCCGCTCACGGTCCATGTGGACGGGCGCATGGCTCCTGATACCACCATCGTGGTCAGGTCGCAGGATGGACGTGCGACCGCCACGGTGGGAAGCGTGACCATCACCGCCTCACAGGGAGTCAGTGCCCAGCAGTCCCCTCTGGCTGTTGAGCAGCCATCACAAGATCGGGAGGCTGCTCAATCTCGGTCGCAGCTGAGGGGCTGCTACATCTGTGGGGAGCCTGGGGTGACCAACTCCCAGCGGTGCCCGAAGAAGGCTACACACTGGCGCTACCCGAAACATCGCGCGCCAGGTGTAGCCAAACGATGATGTAGGCCCTGGAGGGCAAATAAATTAGCCGAAATAAAGAAGGGAGTTTAGTATTTGGTTTCCTTTCCTTCTTTATTACTTTCAGGTTCCTGATGGTAGCGAATCGCGGGTATTCGTCCTGCCCGGGTAGTCAGGACTTGGAGGGGGCTGCAACGGTAGTCGATTCAATTAATCGAACCGTTCACGATTCTGATTTTTGCGCGTTAGTTCTAAGTATTGAGAGAGAGGCGCGCGATCTTTTGAATTAGCAGTTACATCTCAGCTGTGACGTGTGTAGTACCGCCAAAATAGTTTAGCACAGTGTTTCACCGATTTGCCAATAAATAGTTTATTTGGATTTTGGATACTTGTGCAAGGGTGAGCGAGGAAGCAGCAACAGTAGCAGCATCACGGAAGCAGCAGCAAAAGTGACAGCTATTAAACAGCAGACTTACGATCGAGGCAGCACAGCTGATTTGGATCAGAGGAGCACCTTTAATTTGCTTTAACAATTACGGCTAATCACCGTAATTACACCGCAGGGTAGGTGCACCTCCCTTAATTATCGCGTGACAAAATACATTTGGTATTTTGCCCAACCGTATTAGCGTTAATTCTTTGTATTCGCGCCGAGCGTTAGATCGCGCCAATATTCGTATCTTCTCTCTCTCTCTTTCTCACCGAAAGTTATTTAATTGTAAATCCTATTCGCGTGCGTCAGTCTTTCGGCCCGACAAAGACTGTAGAGATTTTTTTGTTAATAAAATCTATTAAACTTATTCGCCGATTTCGTCATATGATTTTTCCTAATAGTTTAAACAATTGAAAAAGGCTTAGGTTTTAATCCGATTATAGCTAGGGGATTAAGTGGATTAGGTTCAAAGTCGATTACACTTAAAACTCAACGAGTATCACCAGGCATGTGACTTAAGGTGAGTTCAACTCTGCTTGATCGAAGACAACTAAGTCAAGTCAGCTGACATTAAGACGAATACATGTATTAACATACGTGTTAACGGAGCGGCGGTTTGCTCTGCATCGTGGGAGTTTGCTCTTAAATAAATTTCTCATTTTGCAGGATTATCCCCCCGTTACAAGTAGTATATGTAGTTGATCTTTTTATAGGATACATAACTACAAATTTACTAAAACAATCTATTGTAGTTAAAATATATTTGACTCCACCTTGTGAAGTTGGCAATGGTCCATAAAAATCTATAGATAATAGATCATTTGGTTTTTCAACTAATATAGGCTGCATTATGGATGATATCTTCTTCGTATAATATTTTGTACGTTGACAGAGATCGCAGCGATTTATAGTTTTAGCTACTTTTTTGCGAAGCTTGTAGATATAAAAATTTTCTTGTAACATTTTCGTAATTTTTCTAGATCCAATATGACCATATACTTCATGTATTTCTTGGATCAATTCTTGAACAATTATTTCTGGCAGTAATAATTTATTGTTAATTTTATCTTTTTTATATACTAAATTGTTATAAATAATATATCTATGATTAAAATTTTCCTTATTCCTTAAGTTTTGTATAAAACCATCATTTTGTTGTAATGATTCCATATTCTTGAAACATTTCATTAAATCTCGAGAACGTTCTTTCATCAACATAGCAATCTGAATTTCATCTGTATAGTTATTACTGCAGTCTGTGATGTGTCTAGATAGAAAATCGACGGCTTTATTCTTATTTCCTGGTAGATACTCATACGTAATGTTGTAGTCTTGAAGAAACAAGCACCACCTCACTAATCTCGCATTTGTAAATTTACAAGTTGTTAAGAATTTCAACGCTTCGTGATCAGTATGAATAATTATTTCTTTCGCACCTCTTAGATACGTTTCTAATTTTAAACATGACCAAGCTACAGCTAATAATTCTTTTTCAGTAGTAAAGTAATTTAATTCTGCTCCTTTTAGAGTTCTAGATATGAATGTTATAACTTCTTCATCACCTTCATTATTTAATTGTGACAAAGCAGCGGCTATAGTATGATAACTGGCATCAGTTGTTAATATGTAAGGTTTATTAGGATCAGGAAATTTTAAAGTAATTGTATCAATAAATATTTTTTTTACGTTATTAAAAGCTGTTTCATGCTCAGGTAACCATTGATAGCCTTTACTTTGTTGCAATAAATTCATTAAAGGTCTACATATTTCAGCATAATTTTTTGCAAATTTTGTATAGAAATTAACAAATCCAAGGAAGCTTTGCAAGCTTTTCATATTTTTTGGAGCTTTATAATTTTGAATTATTTCTAATTTGCTTTTTTGAGCTTTTATACCTTGAGGAGTAATAATATGTCCTAAAAATTCAATTTCTTCTTGAACTAATTTAGACTTTGAAAAATTCAATGTATAATTATCTTTTCGACAACATGTAAATAACGTTCGTAAATGATAAATATGTTCATTGAAGGTTTTAGAAATACATAGTATATCATCCACAAATGGTAAATATAATGAATTGTTTTAAATCGCCAATTGACAAATTTAAAGCTCTTACTAAAGCTGCTGTACTAGTACATGTACCGAAAGGAACTACATTAAATTCGTAGGTATTGCCCTCGATAATAAATGTTGTATATTTTTTACTTTCTTCATCGAAAGGAATTTGCCAAAAACTACTTGTCAAATCAAAACTAGAAATAAACTTTACTCCGAAACAATGTTGAAAAATATCATCCATATGTAGTGGGGCTTCATAATCTTTAACTAATTTTTTATTTAATTTTCGAGCATCTAAACAAAATCGCACTGATCCGTCTTTTTTAATGCTTATAACAATTGGATTAATATAATTACTAATTGATCGACGAATAACGCCATCTCTTAGCATTTCTTTGATTGCAATTCGAACATTTTCTCGATAATTTAACGGTATAGGATACTGTTTTGAAAAATGGTCTTTATGACTCTTTATCTTTTAAAATTAATTTATGAGTATATATTTTCAATAAACCTAATTTTTTACGAAATACATCTCTAAACTCGTACACAAGCGAAGCTATCTCATTTTTTTGAGCATCGGAAAGGTTAGAGCTTTCATCAACTTTCTCATCAATTTCCCCTCGTGTTAGATTTTCAGAATCATCATTTGTGATGCCTGCATCTATTTCATTACGAGTTAGATCAATGAGTGATGGTATGTCATCCCCAAAATCCGAGACAGTATCATACTGAATAGTTAAGCTTTGATATGTACTTTCATCTATAAATGCATCGTTATATTTCATGTTTTCCAAAGTATTATTAATTTCAAAATAAATTTGCACTTTATATGTGTGTTCCGTCGTCACGGAAAGAGAGAGAGAGCGTATGTGTATGTGCGATTTGTGGGTGCGCCCCGAAGTGGCCACTTACTTGCGCTCGTTTCCGTCTTTTCTTCCTCGCGCGAAAAGAAGGGGAGGGAACGAGTTCGCGCGCGTTACTAAGTCTGTAGGTCACGGCCAGCACGAGAGGAAGGAAGCAAGACCAGAACGTGAGGAAGTCATCGCGCGAGACAAAGGAGATCGCACCCGTCGATCTCACGCGTCGGGAAAGTTTGAAAATCGCAGAAAAACGTACTGCGTACCGCGACGCGAGTTTCGTAATCAAGGTCGCGAGCGAATCCGCCGTGAAAATTCCGTCTACAAAACAACAAACGAGGGTCGACCACGTCGACAGCGCCTTCGGGCCAACACACGAGCCGACCACGTCGGCAGCGCCTTCGGGCCATCACACGGGCCGACCACGTCGGCAGCGCCTCCGGGCCAACACCAGGGTCGACCACGTCGTCAGCGCCTGCGGGCCATCATTTTCACAAGTGTGAGTGAGTGCGGTGTGCGGGAGCTCCCCGGGTTCGGGTCGCGTTCGTGCGTGTCGTGCGTGCTGTCACGAGGCAGTCGGTTTTTCCGCGCGCGCGTGCGGGCTGCGAAAAGCCACTCGATCGCCGATTTTCCCGCGCGCGCCGTAGCCCGGCCACGTGGTCGCCTGCTGTCTTTTCAAGCGTGCATCGAGAGCGTGTCGTACGGCCACGAGGCCGTTGATTTCGCGCGCTTTTCTTCGCCGCGTATACTAGTACGACCACGAGACTGCCATTTTGTGTGCGAATTCTACAAAGACTTTTATGCGTGCGTGCGAGCGAGTCAAACCCGTCACGTCACCTCTTGCGAAAGCGTTTGTTCTTTTATTTTACATTCGATTCTAATTGCGAGTTCTTTATCATCTGATATTTTTGATTTCTCATTTTTCTTTTTGTGTTGTGTTCAAATAAATGGGTTTTTTATGCCGCAAGGCTTTTTCCCAAATACGTGAGTGTGATTTCGAAAACCTCAATCATTTCAAATAAATTTTAATAGTGCTGACATGCCACCTAGGGTATGCCAGGGTTCATTTCATATCAGTTCAATGTGTCAAGTTTGAGCTTTATATTTTTCATAGTATCATAACCGATAATACAATCTTTTATTAATCTAGGAATAATTATGAAGATAATATCAATATATTGTCTACCCCATTTTACATTCAAATAAATTTGCTTTTTCAATCTCACCGATTTTTGGCCTGTAGCTACCTTAATAACGTGTCCACTAATCGGAAGAGTAGGTTTATCTTTAAAATTACTTAAGTTTTGATTGTAAAATTCTTCTGAAATAGCAGAAACTTCACTACCCGAATCAAGTAGAGCTTTTACTGGAATATTTTCTAATAAAAGAAATATTTCAGGACAAATTCTGCCCCCATTGCTATTATCGTTATTTGATCATTCACCGTTAATTTCACGTCTAGGATCTTCAAAAATAGTTAATAATTCTTTTGATAATAAATCGTTACTTGATTTTATTGTTGAGCAGTATTATAATTACTTGCTTACAAATAACGTTTGAGATCATTTAAATATTTTACTGGTCGATATTTATAACTATCGTCAAAAACTGGACACGTTAAAGCAGGTTGCTTAATAGTTTCAATAGTAGTTTCATTAACAATAGATCTATTTTGATCAATATTCTTAATTTTATCAATATTCTCACGAACTACTGAAAATGTTTCATTCATTTCCATGGTAACATTATTTTTCGCTCGAATAATATCATTAAAATTATCTTCACATCTATCTTATAAAATAGAAATAATTTCATTTGACTTTTCTAAATTTGATTCTAAACTCTTAATTATTTGATCTTGTTCAACTATTTTATTCGTTAATCTATCAACTTTATTACTTAAATTGTTAATAGTTTCACAAATTGTTTTAAAATCATTTTGTAACTTAAACTGATCAGTATGAAATGTCTTTAATTCATCTACTACAGCTCTTTCCCATTCGTGCGTTCTTTTTTGCTGCACGGTCAATTCCTCACCAATTAGTGATTCACTAAGTTCGGGAGCAGCACATTCAGTAGAATTATACATTGAACGTTTTTCGTTTGACATTGTAATATCCATTTTAAAAAAATCCAAAGTATATAATTAATTCAACACCAATAATAAATGATATATGGATGACATTAATCAATTGATTTTAATAATATATAGGATTTGACAAATAATTGAACAAATTCAAATTATATATAGTAGTTATCAGATTTATTATATAAATAATAATACAAATTATGCGCCTGGAGCGGGCCTAGATACTAACATATGCTCCACTGTATCTGCTAAATGATTCAAATCAGAGCTCATATTTCTTAAACTAGTATCAAATAATCTCATATTTTTCTTATAATTATTACCTAAATTAACCAATGAATTCGCAAGTTCCATATACAATGTACGCAGTTCACTTAATTCTTTTTCTAGTGACGCATTTTTACATAGTATAGCTCGCATATGTCTATTTCTTTTCGACATAATAAAAGAAAAATTTATAATAAAATTACAAATTATTACAAAATAAATAACAAATACTTAACACTAACTAACGTAACAAGAGTCCTGTCACGGTCGCCAAATGTGATGTTCGTATCACTTTATAATGAGCCGAGGCTCGTTATGTCTCTCTCTCCCCTTAAGTTAATCATAATCTGTTGATAACCCATGTATTCTTTTCTTTATGTATTTTTGCCTTGCCGCAGCTGTGGACGCGGCACGAGGTAAGTCAGGGAGCACCGAGTAGAGAGAGAGAGATCCGCGTGTACGCGTGTAAGCGTGGACGCCCGAGTGCCGCGCACGTTGCCTAATTGGCTGAGACGCGCCACTGCCGAATAGCTAGCGCGAGAGAGGGGGACCACGTCCGCGTGCGAGACAGAATCGGCTGTCCGCCTTCGCGAAAGGAAGCAAGTTCGGCGATCAGCGCGAGGAAACAGTGCTTTGTGCTACGCAGCTCCGGTTTTCTTGCCGACAAAGACGAAGGGTGCAGCGTGCGTGCGTGCGTGCGTGCGTGGGTGTGTGCTTGCCGATCTTAGCCGGTCAGCCCGAGAGAGCTGCCTCGTAGCCGAACACCTGCGCGTGTCAAGTCTAAAGCCGAGGCCACTGCGAACTTGTCATGTAAGTGCCCGTTCGATCTTAAGACTCTCTCTCTCGCTTGCTTCTCGCTTGCCTCTCTCACTGCGAATGCTATTTGTATGCTTCCTTTGTTATCTTAGTCTTAATAAATACTCTTTCTGCTAACCGCTGCGTCTTTCCTCTCGGCACTTCCTCCCTCCCGTGTTACGCGCACGCCGGCTTGCACCGTCCGCTGCTACCTGACCTACGACGCTCTCCGCGGGCCGAAGGCAAGGGTGCCTTCGAGGGGCATATTTGAGCCGCTGGGCTGAGTCCCGCGTATTCCCCATAACGAGTTGCCCGCAAGCTTAGTAGCCACTTAACATCACCCTTAACGGGGTAACAAGAACCCTGTTACAACTTATAAATAAAATAATTCGAACTCTCGTATCTAGCTAATGAGTAAGAATTCGTTTCTAATGATTTTACTCTAATTGTCAATGAAATAGATAAATAAATCAAATGTAATCAATAAGTAAATCAAATATACATAAATAAGTGCAATATTTCGAGGAAAGTCAGACAATGCCCTAGTTTCTTATGGTGCGAATTGTCCCATAAGTAGAGCTAAAGTCTATCTTTGATAGTATATAATTCGGCCCAAGTTTCTTATAGCGCGAGATGTTCTATAAGTCGAGCTCAAATTATAAGGAAAGGATAGTCTTGCTCAGTTAATCACAATGAGAGAAAGAACTTAGGTTTAATCCAAGTTTATTCAGACTCATGCGCTCACCTTGCAAGGCTAGAAGTGAATGCTAGCCTGTGCAAAGGTGGGCCTATTTATACACAGATTTTCCCGCTTATTTTTGCAGGAGAGATGTCATCGAAAATTCGAGAGACATTCGTGAATTTTGAGAAATGAGTTTTCTTAATTTACAAGTAAATAACCATTAATATTAAGTTTTTAACACATGTAAACTTTACAGAATTTGTTATTTGTTAATTTTATATAATATATAATTATCGCCAATAGTGTCGTCAAAAGTTATTAACTAATAAAGTTAATTAACGTGATATTACAATATTTACAATAGAAAATACTTAAATTTTTATATAACTTTATAGTTGATTAATTTTTGGAAGTATTCTCCAAAATTAATTATTTAAATTAATTAATAACATTTGAATTATGACTAATTTTTCATATTTGTAACGGATTTTTCTAATCTTATTATGCAATTATTAGATTAATTATCTAAGATTTCTAAATCATAAAGTTATCATTATCAAGTATAAACTTAATGTTTTCGTTCTATTTATAGCTTATTGTTTAAATAAATTATTAATTGTTTATTTACCAATAACAGTTATTATACAGCTGTTATTAATGAAACCAATTCTTACTCATGTTCTATGTTTATTCACTTTGCATATGACTTATTTACATTTTTCTAATATTTCATATGTTAACGTAATAAATAAATTAACTTTGCATATTGATATTCATTATTATTTCATAATTGAATGTGAATTTCGTTATAATATTATGAATATACATGCTAAAATCTATATAATCATTACTTTGTTATATTAAAATTATCTATAATTAACATATTTTTCTTAATATTCCAAATCATGATATCTATGTCTATTACTTTGTGACGTCACGCTGTTCATTTTGATTCGATTCTTATTTGTATACAACAGCGTAAACAGTGAGGTAGCGCCGCTTAATGTATTGTTTTGAATAAACAGATAGATACGTTAGACTAGTTGCAGTCATTCAATGATTTAATAAATAGCTCATATATAGGACCGTTACAAGCAGTAGTGCTAAGAAGCGAAAATCTATTATTGATGGAAGAGGTCTTTATCCTAACTATAAAATAGCTAGAAAAGGAATATTATTTGGCTATGTATATTGGTATGATCCAAACGAGCTCGTTGATCGATTGTGATTGCTTATCGCCGAACAACCCGCCGGTAATTTTAATCATGTTAATGAAAATCATTCAATTATTGAAGTATTACG
Organism: Phymastichus coffea; assembly: GCF_024137745.1. Taxonomy (NCBI): domain Eukaryota; kingdom Metazoa; phylum Arthropoda; class Insecta; order Hymenoptera; family Eulophidae; genus Phymastichus; species Phymastichus coffea. Next base: position 752,671 of record NW_026706812.1, on the reverse strand, counting down.
TGAAGCTGGCTACATATATTAAGAGAATCCTAAATATTGCTCAGTAATAAAATGAGTGTTGATGTGTTTGAACGAATATTGAATAAAAAGGAGGGTAATCGAGGTCCTCTTGGTGTAGGGTATAAAGATCACTATAAAAATCTCTAAATACGGACAATACGACGCGAATGGTAACAGAATTTGTAATATAGCCAATCCCCAGGAGAGTAACGAACTTATGAACGTTGCGAAAAACTAGTGAAGCTAACGTTACTACGCTTACGACTACGATAAATGATCTTAGAAAATCATTGAATACAAAAAGAATTACTAATGTATCGAGAAGTGATTAAACAGTTAGAAGATAATAATAATAATAATAATATTATGTAACAGGCTGTCGCTTAGTCGATAATCTCTAGAAAATACCTTTATTACGACTAGACGAAGCCTTGTTATCTCTGTGCTTAAAGCACAGTAACCTACCTTGTCTCGGAGTGCGCCTGCGCAGAGTCTCTTACTATACCGAGTTGGGTTCCCCCAACTCACCGCTTGGCGGCGCTGTCGCCCCTTGCTAGTAGCGCTCGTGCGGCCGCCGCTGGAACCTGAGTTGTCGATTCGCGTCTATCGGTATTCGCACGATTCGTGCTACGCAACCGGCGAATTCGAATCCACTGAAAATAAACACTGATGTGACCTCCGGACAAAGGAAAGACTAAATAACCGAAACTCGTTTAAATAAAAATGATGATTGATTTATTCAACAAAATCAATGACACGGGGTATCTGCCGAGAGACTTACGCACGCTCGCGTGAATGACAAGACACGCTAAAATTGAGAGAGAGAGAAAACCGCGATTACCGCGAACTACCTGCTCGCACGCAACAAATAAATTCTTCGCGCTCGCTGCGCGGATTCGCACGCTAATTGTAACAACAATTAAAAAAGGGGAAGAGGTGCACCTACCGCGAGAACGATGAGGATACGGTGGCCAACCGTATCCGACTAGCAAATCGCTGAAAAGCCGCTTCGCTGCTCGCCGCACCGCCGCGATTACTGTTGCTGCTGTTGTTGTTGCTGCTGTCGCTGCTATTACTACTGTCGCTGTTTCTCCTGCTGCTGTTGCTGCTATTTCTGCTGCGATCGCTGCTGCTACTGCACCCACGCACTCAAGCTCGCAAAGTCACCAGGAAACACGCGAAAAACTTGGAACGGCTCAGGAACAGAGGTTAGATCGGCACGAACGGACTGAGTGGCACAGTCATACTGCCGGTCGGAGCCTCCCCTCCCGGTCATTGCCCCGTACGCTCTCTCTCTCGCGCTCTCGCTCTCGCTCGCTCTTAACCCGGTACGCGAATCTAAACGATTTTCGATAATCGTTGCAGCCCCCTCCTAGCTTCGGACCACCGGGTCGAACTACTAACCGGATTCGCGTATTCAAGAACTAGGGAAAGGTTAGTGGAAATAACTATACCTTCTCACACTACAACTCTTTATTCGCCCACCTGGGCACCTACATCCGTATCCGGGTCACCTACCGCCGCCCCCCGGCGCCTTATGCCGGGGATACCTCCAATGCTCCGCCTTGTTGGGGCACTTGGAGGTCATGGTGATCCCCGGATGCCCACAGATGTAGCATCCCTTCCGAGGTGGCCTGGATTCTCCTGGGGTGGATCTGGCTCCCTCCACCGGCGGACGGGGATGCGGGGTCGAAGGTCCCGGGGCGGCGGTAAACGTCACGCCGCCCACCGTGGCTGAGGTTCGCCCTTGGTGCGTCCTCACCACCACGGTCGGGTCAGGCACCCTCGACCCGTCCACGCGGACCGTGAACTCCTGGACCCCACCGGGGGCCCCCGCGGCTGTCCTTGCTTGAGCCGGGATCGGGGGCCTCACAGGAGCCCGGGCGGCGGAACGCCCTCTTGCTTCCGGCGGCGGCACTACCGCCGGTGGCGCCGCACCCGTCGGGGCCTCCTGTCCCCGGTTCACGCGCGACACGGCCTCCCCATAGGCCCTCTGTCGCTGGGCCACAGGAGCCCACTCCCCGAGCAATTCACGGGCCCCCCGGTAATCGAGGAACTGCTCCAGGTGGGTGTGGACCTGAGTCTGCAGTTCCCCGACGAACCCCCATGCATTTTCGACCTCCTGGAGGCCCAACCTTACGTGCCTCCAGGTGTCTTCAAGGCCCTCCTGCTCGGGGATGCGGGGATGGTTGCAGACCCAATGTTGCTGGCCGCAGGCCTCCCTTGGCCCGGGGCACTGGGTCGAGCTCTCCCTGGTTACCGCGCTCGACCCTTGGGTCTGCACCCCTTGGTCCTGCGTGGACTGAGACCGACGGCCCTCTTCGGACGGGCCGTCGGTCTGGGTGGACGCTTCCCGGGTCACGGGCTTGGAAGCTGGAGCCCTCATTCCTTCCCGGAGGAAGTCGTCCACCCGCTGGCGCGAACGGCCCTCGCGAGCGGCCACCTCGACCTGGGCCCGGACAAACCTACGGAGATCACCGATCAGCCGATCGGCGCCCGGACCCAGTCTCAGGTCGAGCAGCAGTTGGGTGGCCGTCTCGAGGGCCTCTTCACTGATGACCAGCTTCCTCTCCATCTGTAAAAGAGAAGAAGTGGTGTTAAGGGATTTCTCAGGTTCAGCCCTTAACCTACCCGTCGCTGTGTGACGCTCGACGCTATTGCTTACGAGGACGTCCCGGTCCCCTGCGCTTTCCTCGCGAACATGGCCCACTTGCGGGGGTAGCTGGCAGGACCACCTTCCGCACGTGCTGAGCGGTTCTACGTGGCCTGCCTCTTCCCCTTACCGCTTTGCCATCCAGGTCATCTCCACCTGGTTCCCGAGGTTCGCACGCAGGGTTCTTGCGTGGCCTACCCCGGCCTCGCTTAACCGGCGCCTCGATCGGTACCTTTGGAGCCGCCGCGGGTTTCTCACGCTCGTTCGCGGGGGCTGCAATCGCGACGCGCTCGCATATCGGATCCTCGCTGGATTCCTCGACCTTCGCTGACGGGTCGGCTACGCCCTCCTCTTCCTCCATCGGTGTTGAGTCCCCGCCTACTGGTTCCTCGTTGTCCTGATCCGAGAATGGGCCGAAATAGGGCTTGAGGTCCTTGGCGTGGATCAGCTCGGGCAACTCTTCCTGCTGGTTACCTAGGCGGTAGGTATTAGTCCCACATACCTCTTGAATTACGTAGGGACCAGCATATTTCGGCGCCAACTTCGCCGAAACGCCCTGAGCCGCGGAAGACAAGATGCGGTTCCGCTTCCACACCCAGTCCCCAACCCTAAAATCGGCCTGACGTCTCCTCCGGTTGTAGTAGACCGCCTGACGGTCCGCCTCCTCCCTGGACTTAGAGCCAGCGCGTTCCCATAAATTGGGTAACTGGCGCATGTGCTCACCCCATTCGGTCAGTTCTTGGCCCTCGGAAGCTTCCCGAGCCAACTGATCCTGGGCCCTCCTAAAGGTCGAGGGAAGAGTGGGCTGTCTACCGAAGACCAGCATGGCCGGGCTGTAACCTGTCGCGCTGTGAGTTGCCGAGTTCAACGCAAAGTTGAACTCTGGCAGGTGCTCATCCCAGCTCTTATATTCCCGTTCCACGTACGATATGAGCATGGCCTTGAGGGTTTTGTTCACTCGCTCTGTGGGGTTTGCCTGTGGGTGGTAAACTGGGGTAAGAGCGCGCCGGATGCCGTTCCTCGACAGGTAGGCATCGACCTCTTGATTCTTAAACTCGGTCCCGTTGTCCGAAAGAAATATCTCTGGCGCCCCAAACCTGGTTACCACCCTCTCGTGCAATTCCCGTACAATGGTCCTTCCATTGGCCTTTCGTACGGGTACACACTCCACCCACCGAGTGAACAGGTCTAAAAAGACCAAAATATATTCGAACCCTCTCGAGCTCTTTGGGAAAGGGCCAGTAATGTCACTGGCCACCACCTGCCAGGGTCGCGAGACCTCTCGACGATCCATCAGCCCGCAAGGCGGCCTTTGCTCCGCCTTGCATTGCTGACATACCGGGCAACTTCTCACGTACTCTCTGACCTGATCGTACATCTTCGGCCAGAAATACAGGTGCCTAGCTCGGGAGAATGTCCGTTCTCTCCCCTGGTGTCCCGCTGCTGGCGCATCGTGCACCTCCCCGAGCACCTGATGCCTCTTCTAGGCAGGAACCACTAGCTTCCAGGCTTCCTCGTTGTCGATGGACCCTTCGCTCTCCTCAGTCGGATTGTAGTGATACAGTCTCCCTCCGACCACCTTCCAGGTAGGTTGAGAATGTGGATCCTGGCATACAGTGCCGCTTACGCACCTTTACCCCCCCACGGGCAAAATCAGTCTAACTTCAAAGTTTTATATCTCTGGTAGAAATTAACGTACAGAGACGCGCGTGGGTGCGTTTGAAAGGTCTTTCGGAGAGCTTTCAAATGATATGACTCACGGTTGCCATCGATTGTTTTTTTAAATTTTGCAACAATTATGCAAAATTTAAAATTCTGAAACTTTTTTATTATTTTTGACAATTAGCCAATTTTGGAAAAAAAATAGTACGAAAATTTGAAGTACACCATTTTTTAGCTATTACCAAGCCCTATCTGAATCACTCATCAAAAATTTATTTTCGTCAAATATGACGCGCGCACGGGCATTTTTTTCCTGGAAGTGACAGTTTTTTTCAACATTTTTTATCTCCATCAAATTGTAACAATCGAAAAAAATTTATAGTAGAAAAAATGTTTGTTTTTTCACGTAGAACACTGCAATAATTTTTTTTTTGGTTTTTCAAAAAATTTTTTTTTTCGGTTTTTTTCAATTTTTTTTTTTCACAGTCGGTACGCTAAAAAGATGAAAAACCACAAAAAAAAATTTTTTTCCACCCATTCAATAATACTACATAACAAGTATCGTAAATTACATAAAAAAAAACTTTTTTTTTTCGATCTTGAAAAATAATTTAAACCGAAAAAAAAAATTTTTCGAAAAAACCAAAAAAAAAATTATTGCAGTATTCTACGTGAAACAACAAACATTTTTTCTCCTATAAATTTTTTTCGATTGTTACAATTTGACGGAGATAAAAAATGTTGAAAAAAACTGTCACTTCCAGGAAAAAATGCCCGTGCGCGCGTCATATTTGACGAAAATAAATTTTTGATGAGTGATTCAGATAGGGCTTGGTAATAGCTAAAAAATGGTGTACTTCAAATTTTCATACGATTTTTTTTCCAAAATTGGCTAATTGTCAAAAATAATAAAAAAATTTCAGAATTTTCAATTTTGCATAATTGTTGCAAAATTTAAAACAACAATCGATGGCAACCGTGAGTCATATCATTTGAAAGCTCTCCGAAAGACCTTTCAAACGCACCCACGCGCGTCTCTGTACGTTAATTTCTACCAGAGATATAAAACTTTGAAGTTAGACTGATTTTGCCCGTGGGGGGGTAAAAGTGCGTGAGCGGCACTGTACTTCTCTATACTTCTGAAGGTACCAGGCATCGGCAGTTACCGGCTGATGAGTCATGGCACCCACTTCTACCACCCCCTCCTTATAGGCCCTAGATAAAGCGTCTGGCACCACGTTGAGGTCTCCCTTTCGATACTCTATATCGAACACGTTCCATTGTAGTGCTAACGCCCAACGCGTTAGCCTTCCTGTAGGATTCCTCATACTGTGGAGCCACTTAAGGCAACTATGATCGGTGATGACTTTGAAGTGGTGCCTCTCAACATAAGGCCGGACCTCCCCGATAGCCCATACTACTGCCAGGCACTCTCGTTCGGAGACTGTATAGTTCCTCTCCGCACTGTTTAAGGAGCGACTGGCGTACTCAATTACGCGCTCCTGTCCATCGACTTCTTGCGTCAATACCGCGCCTATCCCACTATCGCTCGCGTCCGTTTGTAACACGAACTGCGCGCTGGGATCTGGTGACTGCAAAATCGGTGCCGAGACCATTGCGTCTCGTAACCGTTCGAAAGCCTGCTCCTGTTCCTGCTGCCACGCAAACGGGAGGCTCTTCTTCGTCAGGCGGTTTATCGGCTCAGCGATGGTTGCGAAGTCAGGTATGAAGCGACGATACCACGACATCATCCCCATGAATCGCTTCACCTGTCTGATCGTCCGTGGTACTGGGTACTCCATGATGGGCTTGATCTTCTCTGGATCTGGCCTTACCCCTTCACGGTTCACTAGGACCCCCAGGTACTTGACTTCCGACTTACAGAAGTGGCTTTTGGTCTTATTCACAGTGAGGCCCGCACCCAGGATTCGTTGTAAAACCAATCCCAGGTGTCGCTTATGCTCCTCAAAGGACGGCGAGATAATAATCACGTCGTCGAGGTACGCAAAAGCAAAAGGATCTAAATCCGGGCCAATCACTCTGTCCATCAACCTCTGGAAGGTCGCGCCGGCGTAAGACAATCCGAAGGGCATTCTCTTGAACTGAAAATGCCCCAGGCCGGGGAATGTGAACGCCGTAATGGGGCGCGACTCCTTTTTAAGAGGTATCTGGTGGTACGCGCTACTCAAGTCCAGTGTCGAGATGAACTTCGCATCCCTGATCCTTCGCAGGATGTCACTCATGAAGGGTAATGGATAGGCGTCCGGCTTGGTTACTGCGTTTACCTTCTGGTAATTTACGCAGAACCGATATTTGCCATCTGCCTTCTTAACCATCACCACTGGACTTGACCACCCGCTGGTTGCTGGTTCAATGACGTCGTTGTCCAGCATGGCCTTGACCAGCGCGTGCATTTCGTCTCGCACCCTGTCGGAGACCGGGTAGTATTTCTGTTTACAGGGTCGAGCGTCTCCGATATCTATCTCATGCTCGACCCCCACAGCACAGCCTAAACACTCGCCTCCGTCTGGAATTAATCCATCGACGAGGCTAGCCACTTCTTGGCGCTGTGCTTCCGTGGCTTCTACCAGGCCTACGGGTGCGAGGTACGACGTACCAGTGACGCCTGCCACTTCCAACGGTACCGCCACTTTGGCTTTCGCCAAGTACAACTGGTCCGTGTCAGGCTTCAGGTTGGCGCTGAATTCCCTTACGAAATTCGCGCCGACATAGCAGTCATCAGACAGCAGTGGCGTTATAGCGACCCTTACGTCTTTTGTGATTCCCCCTACCGTGAAGGGGAAAATCACATGACCCAAGATGGGACATGGGCGACCGTCAGCGAGCTTCGCTTCTCCCGCACGCGTGACGTCCAGGCCCAACCCCATGTCTGATGCCAACCTAAGCCCGAGTTGACCCATTACCGTCAATGAGGCCCCGGTGTCGTAGAGTGCCCTTAACTTGTAGGCACCTATCCCCACCTGAAGCCACCATCTGGTCTAATCCTCGGGTCTATACCTGCGGGGAGCTTTCGCCGTCTCTCTCCCCTCTGTAGACGGGAGGCTTTCACGGCTCTTCTTGCCTTGGGCAGCCGCTACTCGCATCAACGTGCTCTCACCCGCAGGTGTCTGGGTCACCGGTGTATCCTCCGGAGTGTCAGGTGGTCTCCTGGAGCTTTTGGGTCTGATGGTCTCCTCTCCGACCCATTCAAACCCCTGCTCGACCACCTGAATCCGGCCTCCGTACCCTTCGAGGATACAAAATGCCCGGTTACCCAGATCAGGCATCTGTTCGGTCGCTGTCGCCTCCAACGCCACCGCACTGCCAGGTCTCGTAGGGTCCGATATCCCTGGCGAGACCTTCCTGAACCCTGGGGTCGCTGGCGGGCCCCTGCCCCGTTCCAGCGACCCGCGACGAGAGGTCACCTTTACTGGGGACGCGGAGGGGACCTCCGTCCTCCGCTTCCCTGCCCGTTTCCCTTGTTGCAATCCGGGCAGTACCTTCTGGTAAAGCCTAGTTTGCCACAAGACGAGCACTTAATCGGTTGGGAGTAGTCTATTTTCCTCCGCTGACCCTCTCGTCGCTGGCCAGGAGACCCTGGGGGGGTTTTATTCCTCCCCTTTTCTTGCGGCCGACCCCTCGGCCGCCTGGGAGAGTTAGCCTTCCTCTCCTTAAAGTACCGGTCCATATCTCGTCGCAGGGTCGCAATTTGCGACGACAGATCCTCAAAGCGGTCTGTCGCCTGCGTTGCGGCGATTGTGGGCCGGTCCTCGGGTTTCCTGGCCGGGGCTTTAACCGGTGACTCGGGTTGCAGCTGTTCCCTACCCCGAGGCTTGTTGGACATGGCCGCTGTTCGGGGTCCTGCCCGGGGCGGTGGTGCCTTAGCTGACACCCCCATGTGCTCGGGGTACAACGTGGACGTGGGCTCTAGCCTGGCCCTCGGGCGCTCATCGTCCCGCATCGCGGTCTCGATCTCCGTCGCCCGGGCGTGAAACTCGTCCACGTTGGAGAACAAATTTCTCCGCAGCTGCGTATAACAAATCTAGCTGACGCTGCTCGGGTAATGGCGGGCGCAGCTGGGCGAGCATGAAGAGGAGGTGGCAAGCGTATTCCCTTACCAGCTCTCCCTTCTCTTGATAACGGGCTTGGGCCTCTTGCAGCAGCCTCTGCTGCTGCAACTCGCTCGACCCGAACCAACGGCGAGCGCCGGCTATGAAGTCGGCGTAGCTCCTCCATTTGAGCTTATTGAGCTCGTACCAGGTCCTCGCTACTCCTTCGAGGAGCTCTGATACTGAGCATAATATCTCGCCGTCCGTCAGCCCTGAGCCCGCCCGTAGATCTTCCAACCTCGAGAGGAAGGTATCCACACACTCCGAGGCGGTTCCCGAGTACCGCACCTTCCAGCCTCGGACTATCCTGCCCGCGTCACGGGTCGTGAAGAACCCTGACGCTGCGTTGATGTCTCCCCAAGTCGATCCGTCCGGGATCGCTTGCCCATAACCAGCGCTGGCGTCGGGCCCTCTCCGTGGCGGCTGTTCAGCTCGCTGAGGTGCCTGTCGTTGGGGAGCCTCCCTATGCTCCCTTGGTGCTGATCTTGGGGGCTCCGGGGTACTTCCCGGTACCCCTGGGTCATAGTGGCACGTGTACGTGGACTGAAAGTCCACGGTTCTCCTGGGCTGCTCCCTCACGATGCTTTGGCGGTTGGTAGGATTCGCGCTCCTTAGCTGCTGGATCTCCACCTGTAGGGCGGCCACCTGGTCACCCCACCGCGTGCATACTCTGTCGTGCTTCTCAAGCATCTCTAGTATGCGGTCAATCCCGATGCGGTTGCGCTCTATCTCTTCTTTCAACCGCTCGGTGACGCATCGTTCCTCCTCTTCCTCCTGAGGAGGGAGCACTTCACCCTCAAAGCGACGGGCTCGTCGCCTATTGGGTGATCCCGTGGAGCCCTCACGTCCACCATTGACCCCTTCCGGGCGTTCGCCTTCCTCGCGAACCCCTGATTCCTCGGCGGGCTCTCTCTCTTCAACGTCGCTCCGACTGTCCCCGTCGAGGTTGTCAAAGACGGCGAGAGTTCGCGTCAGGTTCGGTTCGACTGTCTGTCGCTGTGCAACAGCATGAGCGGGTGAGTGACGAAATCCTCTACGCCAGTTGCCTCCAGCTCCTGGCGTCTCACCTCAAGCCATCTCTCCCGGCTCCTTCTTCTTCGCTGCACTTCGTCCTTATCTAACGCCGCTCCTAGAAAATCCTGGTCGACGTATTCGCCCAGGAGCCAATATGCAAGCCGCATTGCTTGCATAAGCTTCGGGCCATCTGTACGCAACCCCAGTTGCGACAGGTATCTGTCGAGTTGTGTGGAAGGCAGCTCCGATGCCCACCGGGTTATCGCTTCGGCGGTGTCCTCCATGTCGCTTATGCTGGGGCGTAGGTGACGGTTGAGGTTAATTTCCCTATTCGACCACTACCGCCTCCTATCGCCCAAGGCGCGAGCGGGGTGTTGCGATTTTTATCGCCAACTACCCAATTACGCCTTTATTTACAAGGCAACAATACGCGTGGCTTGTGGGTGTGTGCAGGTATCCCGTACTCTAAGGAAGTACGAACTTCCACTTCGCAACTACCTGCCTATAGGTGGAGGCTAACTGTTTGTTAGCTCCACCGGGTTAGTTAATCTAACCCTACACACACTCCAATTGCGCGCTCTGCTGGTACTGTCGCTCGGTGACTAACCCCCACTAAAATACTTTAATGTGTAATGAAACACTTAAAAGCAAAAAGTTAATCAAAATATGATTTGTCACCTTTTTTATTCGATTTAGAGCGACTCCGGACGTCTCTTCGACCCCTGGGGTTAGTGTGCTTTCGGCTCACAAAAGCAGGTGTTATTGGGTCGGAGAGGCGTCTTTCCCCTACCGCAGAGCACGTACCGAACGAGCCACGCGTTATTTTGCCCGCTCGCACCTTATTACGCACGCGCGCAAACGTCTCTCTCTCGCGCGCGTTGCTCTCTCTTTTCGTGCAATTCCCTCGTGTGTGAGTCCTAATTCTAGTTGGGCGCCATGTAACAGGCTGTCGCTTAGTCGATAATCTCTAGAAAATACCTTTATTACGACTAGACGAAGCCTTGTTATCTCTGTGCTTAAAGCACAGTAACCTACCTTGTCTCGGAGTGCGCCTGCGCAGAGTCTCTTACTATTCCGAGTTGGGTTCCCCCAACTCACCGCTTGGCGGCGCTGTCGCCCCTTGCTAGTAGCGCTCGTGAGGCCGCCGCTGGAACCTGAGTTGTCGATTCGCGTCTATCGGTATTCGCACGATTCGTGCTACGCAACCGGCGAATTCGAATCCACTGAAAATAAACACTGATGCGACCTCCGGACAAAGGAAAGACTAAATAACCGAAACTCGTTTAAATAAAAATGATGATTGATTTATTCAACAAAATCAATGACACGGGGTATCTGCCGAGAGACTTACGCACGCTCGCGTGAATGACAAGACACGCTAAAATTGAGAGAGAGAGAAAACCGCGATTACCGCGAACTACCTGCTCGCACGCAACAAATAAATTCTTCGCGCTCGCTGCGCGGATTCGCACGCTAATTGTAACAACAATTAAAAAAGGGGAAGAGGTGCACCTACCGCGAGAACGATGAGGATACGGTGGCCAACCGTATCCGACTAGCAAATCGCTGAAAAGCCGCTTCGCTGCTCGCCGCACCGCCGCGATTACTGTTGCTGCTGTCGCTGCTATTACTACTGTCGCTGTTTCTCCTGCTGCTGTTGCTGCTATTTCTGCTGCGATCGCTGCTGCTACTGCACCCACGCACTCAAGCTCGCAAAGTCACCAGGAAACACGCGAAAAACTTGGAACGGCTCAGGAACAGAGGTTAGATCGGCACGAACGGACTGAGTGGCACAGTCATACTGCCGGTCGGAGCCTCCCCTCCCGGTCATTGCCCCGTACGCTCTCTCTCTCTCGCGCTCTCGCTCTCGCTCGCTCTTAACCCGGTACGCGAATCTAAACGATTTTCGATAATCGTTGCAATTAATAATAATAATAATAATAAGGAGAAAGAAATAATGATTATACCGTTTGACTTTTAAAACCAATTTTAACAAATAGATTGAAAATGAAACATCAAAGAGTGGTGGATGAGTTACACAAACCAGCACATCAAAACTATCCTCGTAAAAAAGTTGATACACGTGGAATAGATGAGACATGGCAAGCTGATCTTGTAGAGATGCAAGGCTACTCGGGAGACAACAAAGGCTTGCGATATCTATTAACTGTCAAATATATATTAATATATATATATATATTAATATATATATATATTATCAATATATATTTTCAAAGTACGCTTGGGCAATTTCTATGGAACAAAAAACTGATGTACATGTTGCTTATGCAATGGAGTCTATATTATAAAAAGGACGCACTCCTAGAAATCTACATGTGGACCATGGCAAAGAATTCTACAATTCAAATTTTCAAAGACTAATGGCAAAGTATAAAATAAATCTATATTCAATCTATAGAAATCTTAAGGCATCTATTTGTGAACGTTTCAATCGTACGCTAAAAAATATCACGTGGAAAAAATTCAGTCTACAAGCAAATTACAAATGGATCGACATTCGAGCTGATTTATTGAAATCTTACAATAATTGAAAACATCGTACAATACTGTAACGGGGTAGATACCGTTTAATTATTTTTATTCGCGCGTATTCATTAGTGGGCGAATGTAATCATCTATGCTCAATACACAATCCGGAGAGCATGGGGAAACAGGTGTCAGTCAATCGGTAAATCTACTAATCTACGAGAAAGTGAATGGAAGCAATATGGAATAAGCGAGTCGAAAGCACTTGTTAATGTCACGAACGGAATCTTTTATTCTCTATCAAATGCTACATAAGGTCGGCCCGCGTGTTTGTTTACTTCGACGCTCGCACGGCGACAACATGCAGTGTCGGAACGCTCGCTGCTCTTTGTTGGAACATGCACGCTTGAGATGTCGGAAAAATAATCGTTATATATGCAATTATATCACGACCGCGAAATTAAGCTGGCCAGCTTACCTTTATATTGCAGACGTACGAGGTAGACAATGGCGAGTCGCACAGCGAGAAGATTGTTCGTGTTTGTGTCGCGGATCGCGAATTCGCGTACACGCGGTTTCGCCCTCGATGACGAAACCTCACACACACTCTTTCGATCTCGTTAAGGACGACGTTTCTCCGTCGGCTCGGATCTCTCCCTTCTGCAGATGTATAGCACCTCGGCAACAGCAATCACTATTAGCTGGCACTGATCTGGGCGTTCCTCTCTTGTTCTTTTTGGCGTTAACGGCACACGGATCGGTAATAGCAAAAAGGATAAGCGGACGAGCGTGATGGTGGTCAATGCTTCACTGGTTCAATTTTAAGCGCGCGCGTTCCGTCTGCTCGCGTGCCGCATTCCTTCGTTACGTTCTTAATCTCCCCAGTAGGTGCTGCCCCCCCCCCCCCCGCGAGCAGCAATTAGGTTATATCATTAGCGCTAATTCGACGTTTACCGTCACAATACATATGAAGCCTAAAGACGTAACTAAAGAGAATGAAATGCAGGTGTTGAGACGATTCTCTTATGACCGACGTCTTTTCGTTAAGAGCCCTAAATTCCAAGTAGGCGATAAAGTACGTGTAAGCAAGTCTAAATACGTTTTCGAAAAAGGATACACTCCTAACTGGTCTACTGAGATTTTGACTATTCAACGAGTTGCAAAGACAAAGTCTATCACTTATCATTTAAGAGATTAGAAAGGCAATCCAATTGTAGGAGGTTTTTACGAGCAAGAACTACAGAAAGCTATGTAACCTGGTGTTTATCTCATTGAAAAAGTTTTAAGAAAACGTGGAATATGAATCATCAAGTATACGTTAAATGGTTGAGATTCGAGAACTCGCACAATTCATGGATAGATAAGACTTTATACGTATGAAAGAATAAAGACATTTATGTAAAGTAGCTTTTATTTAAATAGATATCATAATAATAATAAATAATTTTGTATTATTTTTAATGGTAAGAGCCCCAACCTTCTCTCTCATGTGTGAGGTACTTCCATTTGAGCATAATTACTTGTGAGTCCATTAGAACAAGTCGAAACCTGCTTTAGTAGAAACACCTGTGACTCATTTACCTCTCCATAATATATTTTATAATAAATTTATCGTACATACTTTATTGAAATAAAGATACATTTTTGTTACATTAAATAATAAATCGAAATCTACCAGCGCTATGATATTCAATCTGTAAACAATATTTTTGTACATGATGATATTTTAATCTAGTAATATATAAAGATCATAATGTTTCATGATGGCTCTTGAAATTCGTTCTGGTAAAATAAGTTGGAATTCAGCATCGAGCTCGAGAATGATTCGATTGTCTTCTTCCTTGAATTTTTGTCACTAAATAACAATGATTGTCTTCAAGTTCATAATAATTTTTCTCCGGTAGTGGATCAAAGGGCTTAACAGCTATTTTAGTTAATATTTCCAAGTCCCTCTTGCTATCGAAGACTTGAGAAGAGTGGAGAAGGAAGTAGATACTACTGGTGATGATTCTTCTAACTGAATGACGTTTTCCGAGCTCTTCTCTCTCTCTCTCTTAAGACCTTTACCCCACTACTACTACTAGACATTTTTTTTCTAGCTGCCACGAGCGCCTCTCTTCACTTGCTGCTTCTTCCACCTCCATTTAGATATGTAGATTGTTAAGGGTATATACTATACAATGATTTTTTAGTATAGGTTCAAGAATATGATTTATCATTATTATACGTTTTTTAAATAGTGCTCGCGATATTACACTACTTCGTTGCATAATACGTGTTGGAAGCGTTCCCAATCCCGTGCAAGCTGCTCCCACACTCCTTTCCTTGAGTCTTTGTCTTTCATAGGAAGATAATGAATTTGAATATTATCCAAAACCATACATGCTTCGAAGAATAGAATGCTCTTCTTGCTTCTTCTAATAGGTGCCATGATGAATCACATGAGAATAGTCTTGCTATAGCTGTTTCTTCTTACTGACTGATAGTAATGCAATCTATGCATCCTTCTTATAAATATATTAGAACTTGAATGTCTACCCTCTATCGGAACTTAAGGTTAATTATAGGAATAGTGAGTGCCCCAACCTTCGCTCTCACCTGCGAGGTACTTTCTTTCGAATCGTCACTCATGAGTCACCTTTTCAATGAGATAAAATTTATTGGAAAGGGCTAGATTATGGACTTCTTTTACCTCTCCACAAAAGAAAATAAGAGGATAGTTAAATAAAGGAAAAAAAAGGACTATTCGATTAAATATATTTTTTTTATTATTTATAGTTTTTTTATTATTCTAAGCTATTTACATTAGTATTATAATTATTATTCACTGAAGATACAATTATGTTTAAATTCGAAGTTTAAGCCGACAATATGGTAAATGAAGAGCCTCTCCTTCTCGCTAGTTCGATGTAGGTTTTTTAACATTTCTTCATCTTTTTCTAGAAGTACATTAACTCTTTTGAGCAGGAACACCTCCAATTCATCATCTATTGCAATAACAACGCTAAATCCATATTTCGTTGTTAATGATTTAACTTTAGTAAGTGATATAATGTATTCGATGTAAGTTGGGACATCGCCTTCCGAGGAAGGAAAGTCGTCTTGGAAATCTTATTTATTGCTGAGAAATCCATTCTGTAAAATAAAAAAATCAAAGAATTAATTATTTATTTATTTATTACTAAGGTATTAATAAACTAAAATTATTGAAATGTCTTACTTGTTTTAATGGTTAGTAGAAGATTTATTGGACGTTGAGGGAAAGACTGTTGTTCGAGCGAGAGATGAGCAACTGTATCGAACAAGAGTAAGGTTTTATAAGTGTTAATCCCACTCTTAAAGCTCAAGCCGCCGTCGCCGCTTCCCTCTCTTTCAGTCTCCCCTTTCTCATGATTCTTCATCTAAAGCCATTCTCCCACTCTGTAGACACTGGTATCCATTGTTTTTCCTCCTCCATTACTAATTATAAGCGCCATCTAGTAACTGTCGAAGGAGTAGAATTCTCTTGCTAGTGCTACCCTCTAGAATTATTTTTCTTCAATCTGGATCATTTCACATTACCATTTTCTTCTATTACTTCATCTTCTTCTCTATACCCCTTTCTTCGTAGCTGTTCAACTCTTTCTTTCATTTCAGCAATTTCGAAAGTTTTATAATGCCCCCATGGAAGAGTGTCCGGATTATTATCAAAAATACAGCGTTTATCATCATGAGGGCTTAGTACTGTATTTTCCTCTCTCTCTCTGTTACTACTTGATATAATTTAGATCAAATATTACATTGGGTTCGTTTAATAATTTCCATTTGGTTTAAACACTTTTGATAACCTGAGTGAGTGATCGTATTTTTTACTGTATGTTTTTTCATTCCTTTTTGCCTTTTTCAAGGACTCCTTATTTATTATTTCGATACTGTATAGTTTGCTTCATAACCCTATATACTCTCTCATAATAGCAGCATTACACTCATCCTTCATAACACCGAGAACTTTTTTGTTAGCTAGAGGCATACTAAATTGATTATCAGCAGGATAGTCTGATGAGTTAAATGTTATCTATGTCTACTTTCATAATCTCATACATATCGATATCTTGAATTTCATAAATGAGGCTGTCAGTATTAGTATAAAGTAGTTTATATTTTTCACCGATTGGTTGCTTCATGTATTCATAACGAAAGTCATAAATTAATGGTTTTGAAAGATCTAATACACATAGACCGATGTATATAGATTTTCTAATACTGATAGTTGTCCAGGATAATTGAATAGCAGCTAAATTTTTATGAAAAATAGAACTACTATGGAAATTTGGTTAGGCAATTCGAGCTTCAGCGCGATATCTACTACCCCATTAATTGATCAGTTTGACATCTTTTCTTTTTCTTTCGTCTTCCATCATTTTTCCATATGTAGCATTAATCATGAGCTTGTAAAATAATTTTTCAAACTCATTTTTAACTTGCTTTCTTTGTTCCGTATTTAAATCAATATATGATTTAAGCCACAGTTTTTGTTTGAATTCTAGCGATCTATATATTTTTTTGAGCTTTAGTCCATATTTGAGAGCTTGTTTTAACGCTCTATAATGAATAACGTATCGTTCATTATCATAAAGCGTTGTCAAAAGTTTTTTCTGTTTTAATCCAGGTAGTTTAGTATATTCGGGACAAAGAGGGAGGTCTTTATGATCATCATGTAACTCTTGTGGATACTCCAGATCTACTTCTAAAATATAGTCTACGTCGCTATCATCGGAGACATTGAAAAAATTTGATATATCTACATTTGAAACCTATTTGAAACCCTTAAATGGTAGTGATTGAGTCATAGCCCAACCATAAAGGTT
This sequence comes from Phymastichus coffea, assembly GCF_024137745.1. Lineage (NCBI taxonomy): Eukaryota > Metazoa > Arthropoda > Insecta > Hymenoptera > Eulophidae > Phymastichus > Phymastichus coffea. The sequence goes on along the minus strand of NW_026706812.1, from coordinate 735,899 downwards.
GTTTACCATAATACATTAAAATTTTGTTTGGCTCATCCTTATTGAATTCTTCACTCATACATTTATTGTTTGCTTTTGAAAATCTATTGCAGCATTGACTAATACCTCCGTGAATATCTTTTTGAATGAATAATACAATATCTATATCTGTTAATAGTTCAAGCTTCATATTTGTGTATTTTAACATGTTAATCCAGGGGTGGTGTAATAATGAGCAGGTTCAAGATCATATGCATTCTTACAGGTTGATCGAAAATTTTCAAAAATATTAGCTAGTAAAAGTACATCAGTCTTCAGATAGAGATCAGAATACATTCCGAAATCTATTTTCTTCTAAATACTACCGAAAATATTCCATACGTTTTGACCATGCTTATATTCTTCAGTAGGAATATCACTATCTGTCAATCGACTATGAAATTTTTCAATAGATGGTAACTATGGCTTAGTTAGTCTATTTAAATTTTGGATGTATTCATATGGGAAAATTCCTTTTCTTTTGAGTAAATTAATCTATTCTAAAGTGTAGTTATCTTTCTGAAATTCTCTCTGTACAATATCTAGGTGAGGTAAATAATATGCTAATTTATCTAAAGATGTAGGCATAAATCGAAAGGAATCAATGAAATGAAAGCTAATTCGATTGTTTGCAAATTCTTTTGTGAAGGATTTGTATCGCTCCTTATTTTCAACGAGAACAGATATTTTTCCTTCAAATTCTGAGTTAGTAGCAATTTCTGTTGTAATAAAATGTGAGTCATAGCTTGTAAAGTTATGAAATACGATTGGTTTAAAAGCAGCATTTTTATAATTCAAATTGCAATGATTGTGAGCTGCACCTATAAATTTTCCTGTTAAATGACTATGATCTTGAACTCGTTTTTCGTTCTCTTGAAAATATTGGTTGCAAATATGAGATCGACTTGACGAAATGAATGCCTGTTCATTTATAAATAATAAATTCATTTCTATTGCCTTGTTATATATCGGTTCTAATTCAATCACTAGAGACTTCAATTGCTTTATAAACCATAATGCTGGTGATTTGTCTTGATTGAATTTTTATCTATATGACTTATATATCGACTTACTATCATCATAACGGCATTTTACATATAATCAGATACTAAAGTCTTCATGTTCTTGGAAACTATATCTCTTAACATTGAGATTCCTATTCGGATCATCTATAGGTTTTAACAGATATTCAAAATCGGCGTATATAATAAATGGAACTTCCTGTTTATGCTTAAAATTTTTTAATTCTAAAGTAGCAACGGCAGGTAAATTAATCCGACACTTATTTATTTTGAAACAGTCATGTTTATGAAATTTAAAATTTTCCTCGTTAGTAAAATAATGAAGACAACGTTCAAAAAGATAATTTTTTTCAGTATATCGAGTAATTTGACTACGAAGAAGAGCAGATAAATGTTTTATCCATACGTAGAGAGTTTCTAATTTGAATTTTTCATTATTTATTGGTATTCGAGGTCTATTAGTATCATTTTCATCAATATATTCATTTTGTATTAAGAGTAAGTTCACATGTTTAGTTCGTTTTGATTTCGTTATATAGCACGGTGAGACTTCATATTTCTATCAATTTTTTTAAGTATATATAAATTTACACTTATGTTATTGTAACGGTCCTATTTATAAGCTATTTATTAGATCACTGAATTACTGCGACTAGTCTAAGGCATCTATCTTATTATTCCAATTAATACATTAAGCGGCGCTTCCTCACTGTTTACTCGATTCAAATCAAAATAAATAGCGTGACGTCACAAAGTAATAAATATAGATATAGTGATTTTTGCTATCAAGAAAAATTTTCTTAATTAGAGATAATTTTAATATAACAAAGTATTTATGATATAGATTTTAGTACGTAGATTCAGAATATAATAACACAAATTGCATTTAATTATTAAATAATAATGAATTTCAATATGCAAAGTCGATTTATTTATTACGCTAACAATATGAATTATTAGAAATATGTAAATAATCCATATGCAAAATGAATAAGTACAAAACAAGAGTAAGAATTGGTTTCATTGATAACAGCTGAATAATAACTGTTATTAGTAAATAAACAATTAACTATCTATTTAAGCAATAAGCTGTATATAAATCGAAAGTATTAATTTTATACTTAATAATGATTACTTTATGATTTAGGAATCTTAGATAATTAAACTAATAATTGCATTATAAGATTAGAAAAAACCGTTACAAATATAAAAAATTAGTTATACTTCAAATGTTATTAACTAATTTATATATTTATTTTTAGAAAATACTTCCGAAATTAATCAACTATAAAGTTATATAAAAATTTAATAATTTTCTATTGTAAATATTATAATATAACGTTAATTAACTTTATTAGTTAATAACTTTTGACCACACTATTTGCGATAATTGTATATTGTATAAAATCAACAAATAACAAATTCTGTAAAGTTTTCATGTACTATTAATGGTTATTTACTTGTAAATTAAGAAAACTCATTTCTCAAAATGCGCGAATGTCTCTCGAATGTTCGATGACATCTCTCCTGCAAAAATAAGCGGGAAAATCTGTATACGCCCACCTTTGCACAGGCTAGCATTCACTTCTAGCCTTGCAAGGTGAGCGCATGAGTCTGAATAAACTTGGCTAATACCTAAGTTCTTTCTCTCATTGTGATTAACTAAGCAAGACTGTTCCTTCCTTATAATTTAAGCTCGACTTATAGAACATCTCTGGCGCTATAAAAAACGTGGGCCGAATTTATATCCTATCCAAGAAAGACTTTAGCTCTGCTTATGGGACAATTCGCACCATAAGAAACTAGGGCATCGTCTGATTTTCCCTGAAACATTGTGCTTATTTATATATATTTGATTTATTTATTATGTGACAGGGTTATAGCGATGTTAGCTAGCCCTGTGTGGGGCACTCTCCTCGCGTGAACGCAGCGACCAAGTGTACGCTATATAGTGACTACATACGTGTGTCGTTGCAGGATATGAAGAGAGGAGCGCGCGACGATCGGCGAGGTGTCGCCGTGAGTGCGAGTGAGAGAGAGAAGAGCGAGAGAGAGAGAGAGAGCAATTTTGACTGATTTTTTGACGGCGAGAGAAGTGGGAGCGCGGCGGCGCAAGGCAGAGAAATTAAGAGAGAGGAAGGGCAGTTAGGCGCGAGCTCTCGAGTAATTAGGGCCGCCTAGGAGAAGACTGGACCAAACGAGATTTTAGCCTGAAAGAAATGACTGCCATCGGTACGACTGCCACGTTTGCCGGGAGGACAGTTATCCGAAACAGAGCCAGTACACGCAGCGACCATTCGCCGTCCACGAGGCAAAGGCCGTGCTGCGGCCCTCCCTGCAGCAGCTTCCATCGTCGCCAGGGCACCGTTTCCTGCGGGACTACGCTTTCGCCGGCATCGCCACTCTGTCGACAGACCGTCGGGGCATCCGGTGGGTCCAAAGCCAGTTAATCTCTCTCGCGCCAGCTCTCGCTCGATTACAGACGTTAGCGTATTTTAAAAATTTATCGCGCACGCCGAGCGTGATCCCGCAAGCTCTGGTCGCGGAAAGGTTGAGCGAGCGCGCTCATCGCGGTGAAGTAAATCTTGTAGCGATATTTGTGAAAAGGCGTTAATAAATGAGATCGCCATATGTAGTATAAGTGTCCGATTATTTGTATCGACCTCCCCAACTAGACCGAACTACGGCCTGTGAAAGTCAGCGCCGGCTTTCTTTATCGAGAAAGAACCCAGAAAAATTAGCAGAGACCAGCCCAAGGCGCACGGTGGCTGACCCCCTCTCGCATGGCATCCCTTGTTTAATCTCGGCGGGTTTCGTTGTTCGTATCGCTTTGTTCTGGTTGGGAAGAGGTGATCACGATAATTCCCTTGGTGATAAGTTTTGAACAGTGCGGTGTCTCGGTCGATCAGTGCTTTTCGTCGAATTCGTGGAGTAGCGAGCGAGAGCCGTGGAAATAAGTCGGAAAAGGGAAAATTTCAGTTGCATGGGACATTTTGAGTTTTCGTCATTATCGTGTCGTCAACACATTTGGCTCGAGTTACGCGGAAGCCCGGAGCTAGTGAAACGGGCTGAGGCGAGTATCGCGGTGTTGTGATTAAGCGATTACGCTGTAAATTTGTGTGCTGTTATTGCGCAGATTGCGATTGCTCGAGCCGGGTGTTTTGGCTAGTCGAAATTTGTACGTTTGAATTGTGTGTTTGTGAATTTGAAAGTTGCGAGAATCGCAACCATCATTCTCGGTTATTTGGATTGTTGCTGAGCGAGAGCTCAAGGTTAGACGTCTTTAGAGGCTGAGCAAGGTCTTTGTGTTGCGTATTCGCACCATAGGCATGCCGGCTTGTGCACGTTGAGCTGTTCTCGAAAACAAAGAGGACAAACGCGCTTAGGCCTGTTGAAGGTGAAATAGGCCGAGGAAAGCTTGGGTCTGTTTTGGTGCCTGTTTGTTTACCGAGGCGAGGTCGCGTGAAATACGATGCCGGTGACGAGATCGCCCAAGCATCGGAGAGCTGCAGAATCGCGGCCGCGGGCAGAAGCGTTTAGAAGGCGGGTTATGAAAATTCCTGTAGTAAAATCAATATACTATAGGAGCACATTCAGGCAATGCAAATTCAGGAATTGCTGATATGGATGACGTCGAACGGATTAGTTACGGACGATACGACCGGGATCGTGCAGAACAGGGCATTTCGCGCATTTTTATATAGCGTGCGTCATGAATCGGCACCGCCTGTGAGAGCTGACAATTTTCTGTCAGGTGAAATACTGACTATCGTTGATGCGAGAAGCGCATCATCGGCGCGGGTCGGATCACTGCTGGAAGCTTTAGAGGTGGAGGTGAACGCAGCGGTAAGCGCTCGACGAGAGCGGAGTGACGTCATGTGGCAAACACGTGCGTTGCCATCGGAGACGCGAGTTCGCGCCACAGATGGTGCGATTGCACATGAGGAGGTGCGCGGAAGGGATCAAAGAGCGGACTTACACCGTTCGGTGCCGACGGACTTCACGCCGGCTCTGGGCATTGTGAATACGCAAACAGAGATTGTGCGAGCGCGCGCGGAGCGGCGTCCGGAGAGTTTCCACGGTCAGGAGCCATCGATGTGGCAGCGCACAGTAAGAACGGTTTGGCTGGCATGGTTGATTTCGGCAGCATCTAGGGTAAATAATGCCGAGAGCCGGGGCGAACGCGAGGATGTATCGCAGGTAGCAACGCGAGGCCCGGCAAGTACGAGCACGCCGGTGCGTGATGGCGCACAGCCGGGGGCAATGTACCGAACTTGTCAGATGAATTACGATCAGAAGCGCGTGAATGATACCGCGGGTGCGCGGTTAGTCAAACGTGAAGCCGGTAAAGAGCCTGATGAAGCAGAGGACACGGACTACAATTCGGCGCTCGACGACGACGAAACGTGGCTGGAGAGCGCGTCAGATGAAGAGCGCGCCAGATGAAGAGCGCGCGAGCAAACCGAGGGGCAGATTTCTTAATGGGCAACAAGCAGACGCGGTCAGGGCGGTAAAAAGTTGGTCTTTAGCATTCTCGAAGAAAGGTGGACTGACAGCGGAGCAATTTTTGAGGTGATTGCATGAAATGCAATCATTTTACAGATTCAAGGACGCGGAGATATTGTTGGCGCTAATGTTGTCGTTTACTAGCGCGGAAATGGCTTTATGGCGGGAAACAAATCGCCCGAGCTAGGATACATTGCAGGATTTTAAAGATGAATTCCAGCACCAGTTTTGTCCGCGGCGATCGCGCGAGGATGTTTACGACGCGCTACTCCGCCGATCTCAAGACGAAGATGAGCCATTAGGTGAATTCCTCATGGCCTTCCTGTATATTGCGCGTAGGTTAGAACCGAAGCTTTCATAACGTAGACAGCTTGAGTTGATTAAAAATACGTAATTTATACCCGAAACTTCGTAATTATATCAGGGCAAAAATGGTTCAAACGCTCAAAGACCTTCGCGTTTACGGGAAGAGATTTGAACGCAGACGAGATATCGAGAATCGCTACCGCCCGCCGCCAGCGCCGCAGAAGTCGTTGATGCCAGAAGTTGCTTACCGCGGAGATTTGTCAAAAAGAATCGCGAAGACTAGTAGTTGTGCGAACTTTGCGATGGGCGAACGGGTTTATGCGGTCGGGAATGAGAATAGTAAGGACAGCCAAGGAAAGAAAAATAAGTCAGCAACAAAACCCGTAGGCAGAAAGCGCAATCCGGATACTGAAGGTGTAGCTCAACGAGAGGATGTGGATTCGTCAAAAGAGTTGCCGAGAGATATGGTGGCCGTGTTATCACAGCTAGTTCATTCGCAGAGGGGCCCGCCCAGGGGAAATGCGTACCCTGCTGCGAGGAACGCTGCAGGGCGCGTGACCTTTCAGGGCGTATGCCACAAATGCGGGGGGGCTGGGACATCGGAAGGCCGAGTGCCCAAGCCCAGAGAACGTAAAGCCGACGCGAACAAGTTCGGAGCCGTTGGGGGCTGGAGGCGCGAGTGGCAGAGGGGTTGGGTTTCTGACCAAAGTATCGGGGAAAGAACCCAGTGCGCTGCTATAAATGCCAACAGCTAGGACATTACGCGAACCGATGTTCACAAGGAAGTAGAGCGGGATTAACGTGCCAAGGCTGCGGTAAGGAAAATAAGACGTTGGAAACATGTCCGCAGTGTCAGGTGTGGCTCAAAGCTCTGGAAAACTTAAAAGCGGGACCCAGTTGCCCGACGGATTCCGCGTAGTTGTGCGTAATAGGGCACCCAACGGGGCAAAAGTCGCGTTCATGAGGCTGTTCTATAGCAAGTTCGCAGAATTTCAACAGCAGGTTGAGCGAAATGAAGCTAGATTGGGCACGAATAACGCGAAAACAGAGGCCTCTATGCAACGCGACGGCGCGAAAGGTAGAATCAAGGAGAGTTCGAGGAAAGAGTTCGACTGGATCGAATTCAACGAACAATGGCTAAGAATGCGTCAAGCAGGTCTTGAGCGCGAGCGAGGAAAGCGAGCGTTGGAGGCAAGGGTTTCACGCGAATTGGAGCGAAATCGAGGAAATGGCCAAGGGAGTCCGACGCTCGGGAGTGGGTCGAGAGGTGAATCGACGAGAACGCGCGGGGTGGATCAGCTGGACAGGAACTCGATGAAAACTGCAGAGACCGCGCGGTCTTCGAGAAGTTCAGAGGGGGATGCGGCGCGTGCGCGGCCGATTCCGGAACAAACTCGGACTGAGAGATCGCCTCAGCAGGCTGGAAACTCAAAAACTGACGACTTTGATGGTGTAGACGAGACGTCGGCGCGATTCGTCACCTCGTTCAGGGAGTTTATGGTGCTGAGCGGAGAGGTAGTAGTTAGGGTGACACCGATCGCATCGGGTTTGGGAGCGTCGGATGACGCAGGATGCGAGTCCACATGCAAAGATTTGACGGGTAGTCGGGGAAGCGAGAAGCGAGGCGAGTCATCGGGTACCGGTACGGGTCTCTCGCGACTTTGTGCTCGTGTTTGAGTGGGCGAACCAAAAGTGGACGCGGTGGAAAATCGCGAGTTGCTGGTAGTCCATATCGCGGGAAGCCATACAGTGCGCTGAACGATTCAGAAGCGATGGTGACTATCGTGGGCCCGCGGATACGCGGCGACTTTGTAGACAGGATTGAGCCGTGCGACTTCGCGTTGTTCGGGTTTTCGGGAGCGAAAACTGGGATCGTGGGAAAACTTCGGGTCAGGGTTGAGATCGACGGAGTGTCACGAATAATCGTAGCGCGAGTCGTGGATGTGCCAGTGAAATACGACATGATAATCGGGATGGATTTCATTCAGGAGTTCGGTATTGGTACGAATCATGCGAATGGGAGATGGCATATAAAGGATGGCCCATGGCACTGGTTCGCGGAGCTGAAACGTGAAAGAGTGGAGTTCCCGAGTGATCCGGGGTTTGCGCGTGTTCGCGTTAGAGCCGAAGTCGCGGGGCTCTCCGAGTTGCGATCTTCGCAGCGCGAATTAGTGGAACGTCTGGTGCGTCGAGTAGTACCCGAGAAGTCGCCTGGGCATACGCATTTAATTATGCATGAGATCGACGTGCAGGGTGCACGAACAGTGAAAACTCCCTTAAGGCGATATTCGCCACAGGTGATGGAGCTTATGCAAAGCGAGACAAGGAAATGGCTGGAATCGGAGCTAATCAGAAAATCGACAAGCGATTGGAGTAGCGCGCCGGTTATAGTCAGGAAATAAGATGGCACGAATCGAATGTATATAGATTTAAGGTCGGTGAATAAGGCGACGAAAACAGATGCTTATCCTATGCCGAGGATTGACTCAGTTCTCGATCGACTGCGTGGAGCGCGTTATATTTCTAAAATCGACTTGAAGAACGCGTACTTGCAAGTACCGCTAAGCGAGAAGAGCAAGAGATATACGGCATTCCCGGTCCCGGGATTAGGGTTATTCTAATGTAATTATATGATCTTCGGATTAGTAAATGCTCCGGCGACGTTCATGCGGCTGATGGATACGCCTTTCGGACCGGAATTTGAGCCATATGTTTTGTGACGGTAAACGTCAAGTTAGCGCTAATAATCTAACCTCATTGCTGCCTGCGGGGGCAGCACCTACCGGGGAGACGAAAAACGTAACGAAGGAATTCGGCACGCGAGCAGACGGAACGCGCGCGATTGAAATTGAACCAGTGAGGGTTCATCCATCATCACGCTCGTCCGCTTTTCGCTAGCAACTACCGATTCGCGAGCCGCAAAGACCGAAAACCAAAAAGGAGAACGCCCGTACCAGTGATAGCTTGGAGTGATCGCTGTTTCCGAGGTGCCGTGCAGCTACCAAAGGGGCAGACCTCAGCCGACGGAAAAGCGTCGTCCTCCTCGAGATCGATAGTGTGTGTGTGAGGTTTCGCCATCGAGGGCGAAACCACGTGTGCGCGAATTTGCGATCCGCGACACAAAAATAAACAGTTTTCTCGCAGTGCGACTCATTGTCGTCCACTTCGTACGTCTGCAATATAAAGATAAGCTGGCCAGCTTAATTTCGCGGTCGCGATACGATTGTTGCTCAGTTAATTATTTGTCTGAAGCGTGCATGCAGTAGCTCTACGAACAAAGAGCAGCGAGCGTCTCGACACTGCATGTTGTCGTTGAGCGAGCGTCGATGTCAACGTAAACACGCGGACCGATTTAATGTAGCAGTTGATAGATAATAAAAGGTTCTGTTCGTAATATTAACAAATGCTCTCAGCGTGTTTATTCCTTAATGACTCCACTCCTCGTAGATTCGTAGATTTATTGGTTGACTGACACCCATTTCCTCTTGCTCTCCGACTTTCTTATTTGATACAGGTGATAGCGAGCGCATTTACGCGATCATCGTAATAAAAATAATTAAATGGTAAGCAACCCCGTTACAGTTTTCAAATATTTAGACGACGTAATTGTAGTAACCGGAACTTTCGATGAGCACTTGGCTTGGCTTGAACGAGCTCTACAGAAGCTGGTAAATGCGGAACTCGAAGTAAACGTGACGAAATGTGAATTCGGGTGCTCCGAGGTGACGTTTTTCGGATACCGATTGGATAGTCAAGGGTTGCGACCTGACCCAGACCGGATTAAGCCGGTGATTGACTTCCCGCAACCCCGAAACGTTAAGCAGTTCCGACGTTTTCTCGGTATGTGTGGTTGGTATGCGCGATTTATTGAGCATGAAAGCGAGATGAAAGTACCGCTCACGAAGCTTACGCGCAAGAGATTTTGTGAAGACTTCCTTTATTCATTGCGATGCATCGTCGTATGCGTTAGGTGCGTGTCTAATTCAGAAGGACGAGGATGGGTTTGAACATCCTATATGCTACGCGAGTAGAATGTTGAATGTGCACGAGCGCAATTATACTGTGTCGGAGATGGAATGCGCGGCTGTGATAATGGGGATTAAAAAGTTCCGCCCTTACATTGAGGGGGTACATTTTGTGGTAGTCACGGATCATACGGCACTTACTTGGCTACGCAATAAGAAAGAACCTACGGGTCGGTTGGCGCGGTGGGTTCTAGAACTCCAACAGTACGATTTTGAAATCGTGTACAGGAAAGGTCGCCTGCATCATACGCCGGACGCGTTATCGCGCGCATATGAGAACGGCGAAGAAGTAGCAGCTTTCGCGACGATCAAGGACCCTGAATACTTGCAGCGCATAAAGGACGTACCTTCGAGACCGGATAAATTTCGGAATTGGCGAGTGGAGGACGGAATGTGTTATAGATTCTCGTCTGATAGATTACTCAATCCGGTTACAAACCATGAGCAGTGTTGGCGCTTGGTGGTACCGTTAGAACACCGAGCTCGAGTGATGCGAGACGCACACTGCGAGCCGTCGGTAGGACATTTCGGAAGGGATAAGACCTACGATAGAGTCGAGAGAGAGTATTCATGGCCCGGAATGTATTATGACATCACGGAATTCGTGCAATCGTGTGAGAAATGCCAACGGTATAAAATAGAACAACAATTTCCGATGGGCCTCATGAGCAAGCGGGTAGTTGAGCAATGGGGTGGTTCTTAATTTTTTTTTTCTTAGGTCTTTAGACCTTAGGTCCGGGTTAAAATGGCTTCTAGGTACTCTAAAAACTCTGCGCAAATAGTTTTTAATTTTTTTTTATTGTATTAACACGTGCCTCAAGGAACCTCAAGTTTCCTATTGATTTTATATGGGAAAAACGAGTTAAACCCTTCCAAAACCTAGTCTAATTTTCGGATTTTTAATTTTGAAACTACATAATCTTGTGTATTTTGAGTCGCCAAATCGAATGGCACTATTAGTTTTTGTCTAAAATGCGATTAAAACATTTTATAAGCGAAAATTGTCAAAAAAATGGAAAAATCAGTGAAAAAAAGACAATTAACTGGCTTGTAATGTTTGTAACCAGTCAGTTATGTTTTTAGAAATACATATTTCCATGTATTTTGAGCTGCCAAATCGAATGGTATCATTAATTACCTGATAGCTAAGCGGAATATTAAAGTTATAGGCCAACATCGATGAAAAACTTGGAAAATCACCGGAAAACGGCAAATAACTTGCATACAATGTTTATATCCGGTAATATATCAGAAATTTCTTCGCGCTCACATCAATTTCTATATATTTAAAGCCGCTAAAATCAAGAGTACGAGTATGTTTTTGTCAGTATAGCCACACTATTTAGTTGTAAACCAAAATCCTTAAAAAACCCGTGCAAAGAAAAGGAATAAGAATCGTATACTTTTGATGAACATAATTATCAAATTTTTCCAGAATAGTTCATATGTTTTTTGACACAAGAAGAAAAAAACAACGACTTATTTCTGACATTTTTTAACTATAAAATTAAAATTGTAGTAAGTACACGTATAAATTTTCACTGTCGTAAAAAATAAAACACATGAGGTGAAATCCTAAAAAGTTACTATTTCAAAATTGAAGCCTAATGCATGGCATTCCAGTTCGAGCTATAGCGCCCCCGTCGGTCTAAACCATGAATTACAAAGCAGCTTCAATTTTGAAATAGTAACTTTTTAGGATTTCACCTCATGTGTTTTATTTTTTACGACAGTGAAAATTTATACGTGTACTTACTACAATTTGAATTTTATAGTTAAAAAATGTCAGAAATAAGTCACTGTTTTTTCTTTGTGTCAAAAAATATATGAACTACTCTGGAAAAATTTGATAATTATGTTCATCAAAAGTATACGATTCTTATTCCTTTTCTTTGAGTGGGTTTTTTAAGGATTTTGGTTTACAACTAAATAGTGTAGCTATACTGACAAAAACATACTCGTACTCTTCATTTTTGCGGTTTTAAATATATAGAAATTGACGTGAGCGCGAAGAAATTTCTGATATATTGCCGGATATAAACATTGTATGCAAGTTATTTGCCGTTTTCCGGTGATTTTCCAAGTTTTTCATCGATATTGGCCTATAACTTTAATATTCCGCTTAGCTATCAGGTAATTAATGATACTATTCGATTTGGCAGCTCAAAATACATGGAAATATGTATTTCTAAAAACATAACTGACTAGTTACAAACATTACAAGCCAGTTAATTGTCTTTTTTTCACTGATTTTTCCATTTTTTTGACAATTTTCGCTTATAAAATTTTTTAATCGCATTTTAGACAAAAACTAATAGTGCCATTCAATTTGGCGACTCAAAGTACATAAGATTATGTGGTTTCAAAATTAAAAATCCGAAAATTAGACTAGGTTTTGGAATGGTAAACCGTTTAACTCGTTTTTCCCATATAAAATCAATGGGAAACTTGAGGTGCTTTGAGGCACGTGTTAATACAATAAAAAAAAATTAATAACTATTTGCGCAGAGTTTTCAGAGTACCTAGAAGCCATTTTAACCCGGACCTAAGGTCTACTAAGAAAAAAAAAATTAAGAACCACCCTATTGAGCAACCGTGGTTGGTAATAGCGGCAGAAGTGATTGAACTTCCGAGGAGTAAGAATAGGTTCAGATACTTAGTCGTGTTTCAGGACTTGTTCACGAAATACGTGGAGTTTAAACCTCTTGTGTGAGCTACGAGGAAAGCTCTCGCGCAAGCTTTTGAAGAACTTATTTTGTATCGATGGGAGATACCGGGGTATATTGTCACGGATAATGGTAAGAATTTCTGTGGGAATGAGTTTCGAGCGACGCTAGACGAGTACAAGATTGAGCACGTACCAAAGTACACAAATCCACCTGGAACAAATCCATCTGGACAAATCCACCGTACCATTAGCAGGCGAATTTCGCCGAGCGAGCGATCAAGACGCTGAAGCTGATAGTGGCGATGTTCGTCGACCAGGATCACAGGAATTGAGATAAGTATTTGCATGAATTCAGGTAGGCGCTGTATACGACGATGCAGGCGAGCACAAAAGTCTCGCCGGCGTTCTTGAATTTTGGCCGCGAACCGTAGCAGGCTAAAAGTCTGCGTCGTGAGGTGGAAACGCGAACGCCGATCATCCGCTCGACAATCGAGGATTGGAACGAGCGTATGGCGAGACGCGATGCGTTACGCGATCTTGTAATTAAACATATTAAAGAAGCGCAAAACCGTCAGAAGAAACACTACGATAAAAAACGACGAGACGTAGAGTTTTCAGTCGGCGATCTAGTCTTGAGGCGAGCACACACTCTGTCAAGCGCGAGTGCGGGGAAAAACGCAAAACTGGATCCGCGATATACCGGTCCGTATAAGATTTTGCGGGTAATTTCTCCGGGAATTTATATGTTGACCACGAATAACAACAAACAGGTACCAATTGGTCATGTATCTGAGCTCAAAAAATATGTGCTTCCTCGAAATACGAGGAAAGGCCGAGGGTGATTTGTCTGTTGTGTAATGTTTGTGTAAGTGTAATGTTCGTATTGTTTATTTTATTTTTCATGGATGAGTTAAGATAAGATAGAACCGTGATTATCTGGTCAGCGAACTGGATGTTAGATGAGGTAGCAAGGCTAATACATGCATGGTTTATTACAGGAGAGGTAGTTTTGCTGGAGGAAACGCCGAGTTTCTCTGGCGAGTACGCCGAGATGCCAGGAGTGGTGGAGGAAAGCCAGCAGGGACAATCGGCGTTAGAGCTGCCTATTGTGCCGCGGGGCGCGTGTGACCTTGTTGACGCGGGCGCGGCTACGGGGCAGAACCAAGGCGAGAACGTTGGTTCTGTTCCCGAGGGGGGCGCCGAAGTCGAGGTAATCATGGACAGGGTTTTGGAGGTAGCGGTAGCGAGACCATTTGAGAGGCGCACGGAGCGAGGTACGCTTCGTGTTGCTACTCTCCCACATGGTCGGAGCGCGGTGGTTGCCGCTGCTGCTGCGATCGCTGAAGCGAGGGCAGGGGTCGTTGAATGGCCACACGATTTGCCGGTGGGCGCAGTAAAACCGTCACCGAGACGAGGATTCGAGAATCAAGTGGCGATGGCTGAGCCTACTGGGAGTTGGCTGCCGGTGGAGGTACAACCATCCACTTCGTGGGCAAGCTTGTCGGACGAATGGGATAACAGCAGGGCTGTCTCACCGCTATTGATAGCTGAAATTCGTCGGGGTGTACGGACTCCGGAGAAAAGGCAGGAATTGATTGGGAGGTTTGGCCCTATCGTGATTGAATTGATTAGGCCGGAGGACCTGCTGCCTGAGCGTCCTTTGCGCTTCAGCGCACCGGATCCATCATCTGCATCGGAGCGTCCGCGACCTCGCAGGTTGCCGTCGGTAAGCGCGACGTGGCGCGCACGCACGGATGGAGTTCCACCGGAATACTTAAGGGAACTTCGGGATGAGAAAGACGCTGCTAGATATGGAACGTCGAGGAGACGCCATAAGAACCGGAAAACGCCGAACTTCAATGACTAGGAGCCGTCGTTTGCATGTGCTGCTCTCATAGCACAGGACAATAGAATGGTTCAAGTCGAACTTGGGGAGGGGCGAGAGGAGCAGCAGCGAGAAACGCAGCGTGCTCGGCCTGCCGCAGAGCCACCGATCATAGCGAGTTCACTAGGTTCGGTACTTGCGATGCAGGAAGCACCGGTAGCTATGGATGTTGAGGCGGAAAACGTGGATGTGCGGGTAGCTATTTTGTGCGAAGCTGACGAATCGCAACCGATGCGACAGTTAGGTGAAAGCAGGGCTGATGTGACGTCATCGCATCAAGCTGCTGATAGACCAGCTAAACCGTACAACATAGGTCGTGAAAAGGATAGGTATCGCGTGTTCCCCGATGGGACTCGCATACCAGCACCAAAAGCGGGTGCGAAGGTTCGTCACCGTAAGGAAAACCAGCAGGCGAGGGCTGCGGAGGCCGAGGTAGCAAGATCGCAAACACAGCCTCAAAACGTAGACCGGAGTCAGCTCGAGGTAGCGCATCCGCAACGGCAGACTGTAACGGGGGAAGGGCGGTTGCAATCACGACGCTCTCAGGAAGCTCGATTATAATCCGCTTAGCAAAAACATGGATGATGCATATAGTGCACCATATGGCCAGCCACGAGGCTGGCCAGGTCACTTTGTGCAAAAATCTTTTGTCAAAGCGGCGGACAGTAATTGTCTTCCTCAGCAGAGAACGGAGACTCCTCAAACAAACAACTCGGTTTTGGGAGAGGACGTCGAAAACTTCTCTCTTTTGTGTACGGGCATATACAAATGCTGAAGTACAAAATGCGTCACCGATTGCCCTCGACAAGCAGCTAATGCTAGTCGACCCGAAGTGAATGCAATGTATATTTGAACGAAGACTTGCAACCACATGTGCGGATGTGTGTACCTTCACGTGGTGGGGCTGAAAACGCTGTCTCTGTAAAGAAACAGTAGGCAAAACACACAACGCTTGCCCCAGGGCAATAGGCCAACCGGCCAAACAAAACAAACAACACGGACCATGACAATACGTGGTGAGGTGCGGCCTGTAAACGCTCAAACATTCAACGCGGAGTCTACCACACCCCAAGAGCTCAACTCGAGCCCAGAAAAGCCAAACCCGGGAGTCACTTGAGGGGAGATCTCTTAGGATTGTGGTACCGCGCGCCCTCTTAGAGGACGGGAGACCGCTCCGGGAGCTAGTTGCAGAGGACCAATGGTCCCGGCAATCCGAATTTAATTCGGGTAGATAATAAATTACTCCCTATCAACTGGCAATCGGTAGGTGCCACTACTGTGGGTAAAGAGTCGCGGCCGTGGTCGTAGCAACCACCCAAAGTTCTTTGCCTCGAGCTCCCGGAGTAAGGCCCGACATCAATTGTGCGAGAGAACAGTCCATTGGGCCGAGTAACTCTCGATGACTAGAACGCACTACGGATGCCAAAACCCTTAGGAAAAATATTTCCACAGAAGGGCAGCATCCTTCCTGCTAAGGAATTGTTTAAGCCCTAATAGCTAAAGCAATTTTTGCAATTGAAAGCGAAATTAGTGTCTGTCAGCTCCCTTTGAAAGCGAAAACCATGCACTAAATGTCCATCAGATCCAGTACTGCTAATGGCTAACACAGGCTCAGACTCAAATGCTACTTTGGTTGCAATTCGTCTAACATCTAACCCGGATTTGACCAAACGAGGTTTGATTAAAAATCAAACCCAGCGTGAAATAAAGACACGCTGGTACACTCGTAATTAGTTTTAAGTTATATTATAATTATATTAGTTCTTAAGTAGTTAACAATAATTTAAGCAATAGTATAAGCAGTAGTGTAGTAAATAGAAAATAGTAAGAAAGTTACCAATCATAGTAAAACAAATAAGAAAGAATCAAAAATTACAGAAATTACAGATTTAAGCCCAGATTCAAAATCTCTAAATCAAATCAAAAAGAAATAAAATAAAATAAACAAAAAAAAAAAAAAAAAAGGAATAAAATAAAATAAACAAAATCAAAATAAATAATCTAATAATAGATTAAATTAAAACGCTAGGAAAATAACTAGCTTAATCAAATTGTAAATAAAAGAGCCATGGAAAACCATAGAGAAACCCGCAAAGGTAACTAAAGGAGCTCACGTCAACACACAAGCACTCACTACTCGCACTCTAACGCCACTTTCTTAATTGAACGCGCACGTTAACGCCAAGACTAAAATCGAAAGCTACCCTCTTAATTCATAAAACCATCATAAAACCACTCTTTAGAAAGCGAGATCTGACTTTGGGACAAACGGCGTAAAAACAACCTTTCGAATGACGGATACCCACCAGCGTGAGCGGGGATGACCAAAACGCAATGGGAAGATGTGCCTCGGCACGTCGAAGCGATGGACCTGTGAATCGTGGGAGAAATCCCTTAATACAGGTAAGCAGGGTAAGATGTTTTTCGAACGCGAGCCCAAGAGGGGAGGCTTAGTTGGTTGATCGTCTTAGGAACTTCCTCTGGCTGTCCTAGCTGAGTTTCTCTTCTGACATCCCAATTTGGGTTGGCCTCTGCGGGGTAGTGGTACCAGGTCAAGCAAATCTCATAAGATTTGTATGCTGCGTGCTTCCGACGCAGTAGACGTTGGGGCAACTAGAGTCCCGTCGCGCCCAAACCGAGGGTCAAGCCTTTAGTTCCGCTCTCCTTGAGCGTTGAACCTTGAAAAGATCGGTACTCCTCTCGAGGAGGTCGCCGCCTTAGATGAAAAAGGTTCCGACTCGCTGTGTGCGTCAGGGATGTCGCAGCAAACTTGACTTCCGGATCTACAAAAATGTTTGAAAGCGAAGGAATGAAAGACAGTGGGCTATGCCAACCTGTTGGTGCCCAGTGAGAAGGGTGGTAATGTTTGATTACGCTGTGCCTCCCTCAAATCGGAAAAGTATGACAACACACAAACACTAACTGTAACGGGGGAAGGTGTGAATCGTGATCCGGTAGCAGCAATATTGATAGAGTTAGCACGTTTAACGCCAGAACAACGGGAAGAAGTAACCAGGATCCAACGATAGGCGTGCGAGCTCGCTGCCAGGGCGATTGACAAGGGCGCAGCTCCAGATAAAGCATGAGAAGACTGAGGTACCAAATCTGTTCACTTTATAATAATATAAGATCGCCATATGTAGTATAAGTGAATTAAAGTGTCCGATTATTTGTATCGACCTCCCCAACCAGAGCGAACTGCGGCCTGTGAAAGTCAGCGCCGGCCTTCTTTATCGAGAAAGAACCCAGAAAAATTAGCAGAGACCAGCCCAAGGCCCACGGTGGCTGACCCCCTCTCGTAATTATTATTATGAAAATTGTAACGGAGAATTCCGGCCGTACCCGTCTGGGTTGCTCGCGGCCGTCCGCATAAATTATTTAATTGGGGATTCGGAAAGCAAAAGACGTTCCCACGACTGAATAACGCGTCGAGCACGTTAAACGCACAGATTCGAAGTCGGGATGAGGAGTGATACAGCGGCGAATAAACACAACAGCGGATTAATACGCTAGTCTTTAATTGTCAACAAACGATTACAATACGGCAACCTCGGACTTACACACTACGAGTGGTACAATAATAAACGCGAACGCGAAGGTGAATCGGTGGCTGGTCAGCCTGCCGATTCCCTTATAAAAACTAGATATTGTACAAATGCCCGAAAAACACTTTTCGCTGATAGGCCATTAATGGGTAGCCAGCAGGTCTGCTGTGCTACCAACCATAGACTGACGCCCAAACATGCAAGAGAGAGAGACAAGAGAAAAATACGGCACCGACCTCGACCTTCAGCCTCTTCCACGGCTGGAGCGCTCTGCACCGTGACGTCACTGGTGTGCTCCCGACCGTATCGCTGGTGTATTTGTTGTCGCCGCTATCTGTCCTCTGGCTCGTCCTTTTGCTCGCTCCGCAATATTGCTGCCTCGATCTCAACCCGCTCGTTGATCGTTGTTTCTGCCGCCTCCTCGTTGCTCGACGCTGCAGCACGTCAAGTTCCTCGCGCGCTCGCCCGCGCACCTCGCCGGTTACCCGCACGCACCGGTGCCGGGTATCTTGTGGGACACGGCTGGGCGCGACCCAGCCTCACGCTCTATCACTCGTCCGCGCACCGGGCGTGTCTCCGGAATGAACAAGACGTCGGCGAGATCGCGAGGCCAACTCGGAAAAAACCGTGACCTTTCGGTTTATCCGCGCGCGCGACTTTCTCTGCTCATTGCCTAGCAGAGACTCTCGAATTTTCCGCGGCGATCCGCAATTCGAGCGGTCTCTCTCTCTCTCTCTCTCTCTCTCTTTCTCTCTTCTTCTGCGCCATCTGCGTCGCTCCAGCAGTCAGCTCAGCTCGTATTCAGCACCTCACAAACAAAAGGTCCAAGCATGAGTGTGTGTGCCAAACGTACACACTCTCAGCCTAGCGCGGCGCACGGACATTTGCGAGAGCTAAACGGACGAGATCGGCCTAGCCGAGATTCTCCGTCACAAAATATATTTGATTTATTTATTTATCGACAAGTAGAGTAAAATTATTAGAAACAAATTCTTACTCATTAGCTAGATACGTGAGTTCGAATTATTATTATTTATAAGTGATACGAACATCGCATTCAAATTTAGGTATACTTTTTGTTTTAACAGGGAAGCTTATACCGTCAAAATTCAGTTCATTCTCATAGAGCTTGACTTATTTACTCTGTTTGAATTTTTTTCTACTGGATGAAGGCATGAAAATATAGCCCACTTAAAAGATTCATTGTCTTCATTTTTACCATTAACACAGGCTCTTTTATCATTTAAGCTTGACGGTAATGGTATACGTATATGAGCATGGTTTAAATGGATTATACTTATTTATTTTAATAGTGAGTCCAACAATATTTCACGACCAGCCTGAGTCTCTTTCTTGAAATTCTTCGATTTGTTTAAGTATAATATCTTTATCGTTATTGTGAAATCATCTATCAAGATCAGTAGTCTTATAAATGCAAACATTTTCTGTATTGAAATACTTGATTTGAATATCTTCTTCTTGATTTTTCTTTGTGATCAATTGTGATGCCATTTCTGTATTTCTTTTGAAGTTGTTATGGATAGCAAGAAATTGAGGTATTTTTATTTGTAAAAGTTGATTTGCAGCAACTAGAAATGTTTTTATCTCTAAATGATTTTGATTAACTGTAAAGACTGTACTAATTCGATTATCAAAGGTTGAATGAAATGGCCTCCAAACAACTTCATCTCCTGGAATTTCATCCTGAATAGCTGTTAATGGATGTATCTTCCACCAACTTATATAGTTTTACTTAAATTGATTTCAATAGAATTCAAATGACAAGCACAAGTTTGACATCTTTGTTGAATTGCTCTACTTAAATCAGGTCGTTTCATAAATTCATTAATTGAAATATAGCATTAATTACTAGATTTCTTCATCTAATACAATCGTCTATATCTAAATCGTCCGAATGATGATAAGCTTTCCACAAATTTTTAATTGTTTCTTCAAAATAGGCGATAGAAGCCATGTTGTTGTTATCTGGTTTTTATTATCTTGTAGAGTCAATTATTTATTCTCAATTATTTATCAATTATTTTTATTTTTCCTAGTTGTATAAAGGATTATTATGATGAAATGATGGAAAAGATAGTGAACAGGTCTAAAATGAACTCGTTTTCAGTTGGTAATTAATATTGATATATTTAACAAATCAATAAGGATTCAACTACTAAGGAACTACTTGCAAATGGAGTAAGGCAAGTTTAGCTCGCAGGCTGTCTCGAGAGACTGCGCTCTTTTTCTAGGCCGAAGCGGCTTATAAAGGTTAGGTGAGGGCGCTGCTAGCAAAGTAAGGGAGCTTGCAAACAACACTATTATCTCTATAGGCAGTACATGGAAGGGATAGCTAAAACGGAAGAGTGGTGGTGAATCGACTATAGCACCCTTTAACTTATTAATTTAGTATTAAAGGGTTTATGTATGGATCTTCAGAATAAAAATATAGTCATTATTGCTTTGAGATACGATTCAGTTCACATATCATAAAGAATAATTGGATTTATACTCTAAGATGGACTATATTTTAGATATTGAAGTCCTAATAATATTTTTTCGATATTCCGTGCGCAAAGTGCATCTTCCTGCACGCTCAGTAGAAAACGTGCGTTGAAAATCACACTTTCCACACGTCGTATCAAAAAATGCGGTACGGCACATGTTTGGGAAAGAGTTTCTCGTCTCGTGTGGCGTTTACACCCGAGCGAAGCGAGAATCTACTTCCCCGCACTTGTATCGTAATGTACTATTATTTGTAAGGAGATTGCCTATTTACCACTATGTTCTATTTACCAGTATTAGACTTCACCTACAGTACTACTTTTTAAACCTCCGCATCATTGGCTCAAACTGCCTATTGAATATCAAAGTGTTAATAAGTGGTTGGAATTACATCATTATGGTATTTATTTTTTATTATCGTTTGGGACAATGTCATGCGTGAGTGCAACGGTATTTTCAAGATAACCAGTAGCAGTGGAGAAGCAGCAGCTTTGTAGGCATTTGTAGCAATTTGAGGCAGATCGAGGCAGCGCAGCTGATAATTAAGGGGCAGCGGAAGTTGAGATTTTTTACAACAACATTTACCGCTGATCACCGTAATTGCACCGCATGGTAGGTGCACCTTCCGTCATATTAAGCGATACAAAATATATTCGATATTTTGTTTATTCCCGATAGCGTTATTTTTTGTAATCGCGCCGTGCGTTAGTTCGCGGTAGAATTCAAATCTACTCTCTCTCTCTCTCTTTCTCACCGAATATTACTAATTGTAAAATCCTATTCGCGTTCGTTAGTCTTTCAGCCCTACAAAGACTGTAATGATTTTTATTAATTAAAGTCTGTCAAATTTATTCGCTGTTTTCGTCATTTGATTTTCCTGGTAGCTTAAGTATTTGAAACAGGCTTAGGTTTTAATCCAATTACGTCTAGGGGATTAAGAAGACTAGGAGTAAAGTCGCTCACATTTAAAACTCATCAAGTATAACAAGACACGTGACTTAAGGTGAGTTCAACTCCGATCAATTGAAGACAACTAGGATAAATCATCTGACGTTAAGGCGAATACACGTATTATCATACGTGTTTAACGGAGCAGCGGTTTGCTCTGCATCGTGGGAGTTTGTTCTTAAATAAATTTCCCATTTTCAAATTTATCTCCCCCGTTACAATGCATATATCATAGTCAAAATCGAGAGAATATAGTATGTGCTGCGGTAAATACACAAAAGATATATGATTGGATGATGGAAAGGAATGCTATAACAAGCAAAATCAAAAGGGATCGATACTGTCAAAAGATTTACAGACGACTATAATCCATTTAAAAATTCGACTGAATATTTAAAAATAGCTATATCGGACACTGAACATAAAGATTATAGACAAAGTGTACTCTACTTAATACATAATTAGCTGGGTAGAGTGTGTTGCAATACGCAAAGCCAATGGGAAAACAATCGCAAGGGAATTACACGAGAAAATTGTCACTAGGTTTGGCGTGCCCTTCATTCCATTATCGGACATTCTTGTCGGATAATGGAACCGAATTCAATAATCAGGAAGTCGATTCATACCTTCAGACGAACGGCATCCAGCGCGCCTTGACTCCAGTGTATCATCCCCAAGCGAATTCCACAGAGCGAGTAAACAAGACACTCAAAACCATGATCACGTCTTACGTAAGCCGTGATCATAAGAGCTGGGATGAACACCTGTCAGAGTTAAACTTCGCGTTGAACTCGGCAACTCATAGCGCCACGGGATATAGTCCTGCGATGCTCATGTTTGGACGTCAGCCGGTACCTCCTTTGACGTTCAGAAGAGCCCAAGATTAGCGGGCTCTTGAATGTTCAGAGGATCAAGTTGTGGTGGATAGGGCTGAACATATGGAGAAGCTCCCTAATTTATGGGAGAGGGCCAACTTCAAGTCAAAGGATGAAGCTGCGCGTCAGGCGGCTTATTATGACCGGAAGAGACGGCAACCCGAGTTTAAGGTCGGAGATTGGGTTTGGAAGAGGAATAGGATTCTCCTTTCGGCTGCCCAAGGCATTTCAGCCAAATTGGCGCCGAAATATGCCGGTCCGTACGTGATTGAAGAAGTTTGTGGTTCCAACACGTGCAGACTAGGCAATCAGCTGAGATCCTGTCCGAGCTCTTCCATACCAAAGACCTTAAACCATACTACGGTCCGGGTGAGGATGAGGAAAGTGAGGAGGTCATCGATCCGCGCGAGCCGCAAGTTGAACAACCGTTGGAGGCGAACGATTCCGCGAACGCGTGCAAAGATCCAGGGAGAGATTTATCAGATAGTGAGCGGATCGAATTAGCAGCCCCCACGGCCGTAGATAAGGATCCCACCGAGACGTCGGATTTACCGGTATCTGTCCCAACCAAGAGAGGTCGAAGTCGACCTCGAGAGGTCCCAGAGACGGTCACCGGTCCAGTAAGAGGCAACAACTCTCCCATGAACGAAACTAGAGGGAGAGGTAGGCCTCGAAAGACCGTGCCCGTCGTGCAAAAGACGGTTGGGCCGATAAACCCGAACGGTAACCGTCGAGGGCCAGGGCGTTCCCGCAAAGAAACGCGAGGGAACG
The DNA here is from genome assembly GCF_024137745.1 of Phymastichus coffea. Classification (NCBI taxonomy): domain Eukaryota; kingdom Metazoa; phylum Arthropoda; class Insecta; order Hymenoptera; family Eulophidae; genus Phymastichus; species Phymastichus coffea. The sequence goes on along the minus strand of NW_026706812.1, from coordinate 712,825 downwards.
TATAATTCGGTGGGATGCTCCGTATGTTAGGGTTTTTCTTCGCGCCGGGGGATTCATCCGAGATTTTTTGTTTTGGATGTTCCAGATGGACCGGAGAATCGTCGTCGAAGAGGAGACCTTCGAGGTGGTCACTCAGATGCTGTTGGATCTGCAACTGGGCCCTGATGCTACGTAGTTAATTGAAGATCTGCGGAGCTTCGCCAGGGTCCAGTTGGAGGGGACCACCCGAAGGGAGCGACAGAATGCTTCGGTGGCAGACGTTCTCCGGGACTCATCGTGGGTCGCCCCGAAGTAGGCTTCCCAGGAGGCTTCGACACAGACGGAGGACAAGGACAGTGTCGAGCGTCCCAAGTCCACAGTGGACCAGGGGGTGCAGACCCTCAAGTCCGGCGCATCCCAGACGTTGTACAGTGCGAGCCAGTGCCCAGGACCCAGGGAAACCTGTCGGGCATCGCACTGGGTCTGTAACCACCCCCGCATCCGGGAGCAGCCTACTCTCTTCCTCGACTTCAGGCACGTACGTCTGGGGATCAACGAGTGGAGAGTGCCGGGCAGTTCGCTCAAGAACTCCAGTCTCAGGTGCAGGAGCACCTGAGACGCTTCATGAGCCGCCAGGGTGCAGAAGAACTGCTCGGGGAGTGGGCAGAGATGGCTCAGCGTCAGAGGGCCTACGGAGAGGCCCTGCTGCGGATAGACAAAGGACAGGAGTTCCCCGCAGCGCTCCCGGCTCTGGCTCAGGAAAAGAGAACCCCGGGAGCTACTGACGCTGGACCAATGCTCACGGTCCATGTGGACCGGCGTATGGCTCCGGATACCACAATCGTGGTCAGGTCCCGAGATGGTCGTGCGACCGCTACGGTGGGAGGCGTTACTATAACCGCCTCCCAAGGAGCCAACGTCCTCTGCTCCTCCTCCTGCTGAGCAGCCTACAGAAGATCGGGAGGCTGCTCAATCTCGATCGTAGTTGAGGGGCTGCTATATTTGTGGGGAGCCTGGGGTGATCAACTCCCAGTGGCGCTCGAAGAAGGCTACACACTGGCGCTACCCGAAACATCGAGCGCCAGGTGTAGCCAAACGATGATGTAGGCCCTGGAGGCCAATAAACTTAGCCAAAATATAGAAGGGAGTTTGTTATTTGGTCCCTTTCCTTCTTTATTTTTTTCAGGTTCCTGATGGCGGAGAATCGCGGCTATTCGTCCTGCCCGGGTAGTCAGGACTTGGAGGGGGCTGCAACGGTAGTCGATTTAATTAATCGAACCGTTCGCGATTCTACTTCTCGCGCGTTAGTTCGAACTAATGAGAGAGAGAGGGGGCGCGTGATCTTTTTAATAAGTAGTTACGCCTTAACTGTGAACGTGAATTTACCACCGATTTGTATTGCACTTTGTTTTCGCCGAATAATTAGTTTTTTTGGGACAATCTCGTGCGTGAGTACAACGGTATTTTCAAGATAACCAGTAGCAGTGGAGAAGCATCAGCTTTGTAGCTAATTTGAGGCAGATCGAGACAGCGCAGCTGATAATTAACGGGCAGCGGCAGTTGAGATTTTTTACAACAACAATTACGGCTAATCACCGTAATTGCACCGCATGGTAGGTGCACCTTCCGTCATATTAAGCGATACAAAATATATTCGATATTTTGTTTATTCGTGATAGCGTTATTTTTTGTAATCGCGCCGTGCGTTAGTTCGCGGTAGAATTCAAATCTACTCTCTCTCTCTCTCTTTCTCACCGAATATTACTAATTGTAAAATCCTATTCGCGTTCGTTAATCTTTCGGCCCTACAAAGACTGTAATGATTTTTATTAATTAAAGTCTGTCAAATTTATTCGCTGTTTTCGTCATTTGATTTTCCTGGTAGCTTAAGTATTTGAAACAGGCTTAGGTTTTAATCCAATTACGTCTAGGGGATTAAGAAGATTAGGAGTAAAGTCGCTCACACTTAAAACTCATCAAGTATAACAAGACACGTGACTTAAGGTGAGTTCAACTCCGATCAATTGAAGACAACTAGGATAAATCATCTGACGTTAAGGCGAATACACGTATTATCATACGTGTTTAACGGAGCAGCGGTTTGCTCTGCATCGTGGGAGTTTGTTCTTAAATAAATTTCCCATTTTCAAATTTATCTCCCCCGTTACAATGCATATATCATAGTTAAAATCGAGAGAATATAGTAAAAGGGATCGATACAGTCAAAAGATTTAGAGACGACTATAATCCATATATGATCCGCGAATATGAAATAACGGTTCACTCTGATTTGCTTTTTCTTTCGTTTCCCACTGCGGAAACTAAAGAAAAGCGGTATCAGAACTAAGGCGCTACTTCATATGTACACTTACGAGTATAGTTAAATGTGTTAGGGTAGTTCGTTAAAAATAAAGATCATAAATATCAATATCAAATCAATATCATAAAGCGTTACGTTACGAACATGGGAAATTTATTGTTTGTGATACAAAATTAATAATTGCAAAGTTTTTTTTAACGAACAAAAACATTTTTTCAAAAAGTAATCATTATCGCTAGTAGTTTTGCAACACATAAATATGATGCAAATTCGAATTAACAACAGTGATCCTAGGATCTTAAGAAAGAGAAACAAGAATTGAACACTTTGATAACTGGTTTTTAACAGAGTTATCAATAAATAAAAAATTTATAATTTATTTAAACAATTAAAATTGCGATGCGAGTTAACAATCCAACTATATATACATATAAAATTTCTAATAACGATTGTTACCTGTTTGTTGATTTTATTATGGCTAAAGAGTAATTTACAAATCAAGGGTCGCGGCAGCGACCTGCGGCATGAATGGCCGGAGGCGCGGTAGTCGCGACACTATATACACAATGCTTTTTGTATTTCAAATTTTGAATTAAAAATATTTAGTATTTGGCTTTCAATTTATATAAAATAAAATTTATATAAAATAAACTCGAACGACTTTACTTAACCCTTTAAAGAACATTGATTTTATTAAAAATTTATTTTTTATTAGTATATACAGTTTTCATATGTGTTTTACTTTTACATAGTCCATTCTTTTTTCTTCGACTTTTCTTCCATCAACGTTACCTATATCTTTAGATATCTTCAGAAAATAACCTATATCATTTGTGAAGGTTATCTTAATATCTCAAAGATGATTTATCTATCTATAGACTTGACTTGGTTATGATTCAATGTTTTTTTATATATAGATATGTATATGTGTATAACCTTGATTGGTGATTGATGTGAATTTGTGTTATTGATGATTGATGTGAATTTGTGTTATTGATGATTGATGTGAATGTGTGCAATAAAATTAGTGTAAATTGAAAAACAATTAAAAATTAGTGTAATAATAAATAAAATGAAAAATATGCCATAGGTACAGTATAATATTTATTTAAACAATTTAAAAAAATATACATGATATAATATTAAAAATAGGTACTTCCAGATCTGATATCTGATATCAATTAAATTATAAATTACTTAAGTCGACACCATAGCTAAGTAGCACCACCAAAATCTTATAAAACTCATACTTGCAATTACCAATTCAATGGGACTTTCACCTATGTTATTTTTTTTTTTTTTTTGCATTGACATATATTTTCTAATTTGTCCCATTACTGTTAGTATAATAACAATGTTCATCATTATCTGGCAAAGAACTGAAAAATAAAATACATAGAACGCAATCAATACAATTTATGAATTTCCATTCAACTATATTTAAAAAAATATAAACATATACCTTCAGCTTACCTTTTTTGTACTGTTAAAGACATTTTTGTTGAAGCTTTAAATTTTAGACGATTGATCAAGTTGAAAAAAAATGTTGTTTATCCAGTAAACTTTAGGCAATAATTAGGATAATTTTCGAACAAATAGGTTAAGTAAAAATAAACATCAAAAACTATACAAAATCAAAAATTACAGGTATTTCGAATGCTGTCTGCGTGTTGCTAAACTGTATTGAGAGTGAGCGTACTACTAGCAGTAGTAGCGTTGCACCAAAATCAACCACCAGGAGAAGCTGACTACAGAGCCAAGTGGCCAGAAACTCAACTACGCGAATGTAAGTAATAAATAGTATATTAGGTTATATACTATGAAAAGCCTTATTTTTTTTATGAAACGAGAAAATTACGACACGATTTAATAAATTGTTTTGTTTTTTTTTCAGATATTTATTTATCCACATCTATATTGTATTTGTTTACGCTTATATCCAGCGCCTGTCTGCGCTTATATCCAGCGCCTGTGTGACATCATGTAAATTATATACTGTGACGGTAAACGTCAAATTAGCGCTAATTGCCTAACCTAGTGGCTGCCTGTAACGGGGTTGGGTTGCAACCGTTTAATTAATTTTATTCGGACGATCACGTAGATGAGCACGCGTAATCATCTATATCAGACACGAAAGTCGGAGAGCAAGAGGGAACGGGTGTCAGTCAACCAACAAATCTACTGGAGTGGAATCAATACGGAATAAATACGTCAAGGATCTCAAGCCCTACTATGGGCAAGATGACAACTTATCGAAAGATGGGACCCGACGACAAGATGACGACGAAACCTCTACCACCGAGGGAACCGAGGCGACGAGCGTCCCGCCTAATGCGAGCGACGCGATGACACGCCGAAACGGGCGCAGCGACATTGCGGATAACATACTCCGGAATAATGACGCGACAACTCCGAGCTCACCTCGTCACACCCGTCCCAATCCCCCCGACCAAGTCTCGATAAACACCTCTTCTACTAACGCGGTGAAGCGCCCACGAGGGAGACCTCGCAAGTACGCGCTAACCACACACACTACACTACATCGACAGAATACACGGGCTCCCCCTCCCATCGTCGGGAAAAGGAAGAGGGGTAAACCACCGAGAACGCCAACCGTAGATGCATGAGACCCAGCGAACGAAGGACCTGGGAGATCGACGCCAAGGAGGGGTGCAACGTGTGCCACTACCCCGGGGTGACCCGCACCGACTGGTGTCCCCGCGTAAGGCAGCATGCCGACCTGGTCCAAGAGAGGCTGTGATGGGAGGCACGCGGGCGCCCCGCATTGGACGAAGATGGCCGAGAACGGACAGGACCAGCCAGGTGAACCATCCCTGCCCCCGTGGGCAGGGCTGCACACACGCCTTCAATAAATAGAAGCTGTTCGAAATATCACATGGACCACGATCTTTTATTATCCTTCTCACTCCTCACCTCGAAAGGAACAGCGCTAATGATATTATCGTCAAGGACCCCATAGGTCCAGACTGGAAGGGGGCTGTGACGGTAAACGTCAAATTAGCGCTAATTGCCTAACCTAGTGGCTGCCTGCGGGGGCAGCACTTACCGGGAGACGAAAAATATAACGACGGAATTCGGCACGCGAGCAGACGGAACGCGCGCGATTGAAAACGAACCAGTATGGGACTAGCTACCGATACGGAGAGCCGCAAGTGAAGGCTCGGCCATCGACACGCCTAGCCAAAATCGAAGAATCAGCTAACGATACGGAAGCCACGAAAGTTGAGGTTCGTGACCTAATTGCCCGTACGTGTCCCAGAGTTCAACAAATAGTTGTCACCGAGCTATACATGGTGCAGACCTGAGCCAGCTGAAGCAGCGTTGCTCCCTGCGGCATCAAGTATGTATGGGTGAGGTTTCGCCATCGAGGGCGAAACCCGTGTGCGTGCGAACTCGTGATCCGCGACATAGAACAGACAGACTTTCCCGCAGTGAGAGTGTGAATCGTTCCTTTCGTCTTCGTACGTTTGCAAATTAAAGTTGATTTGCAGATTAAGCTGACCAGCTTAATCTCGCGACCGCGATTGCATGCCGGATAATCTATTTTCCATACTCGAAGCGAAGCGTGCATGTAATAGCTCTGCTAACAAAGAGCGGCGAGCAATCCGACACTGTATGTTGTCGTCGTGCAAGCGCCACTGTAAACATAAACACGCGGGCCAATTCTAGTGTAACATTCAGAGAGGACAATAAAGAGTTTTCGTCCGTGATATTAACCAGTACTTTCGACGTGTTTATTCCGTATTGATTCCACTCCCGTAGATTTGTTGGTTGACTGACACCCGTTCCCTCTTGCTCTCCGACTTTCGTGTCTGATATAGGTGATTACGCGTGCTCATCTACGTGATCGTCCTAATAAAATTAATTAAACGGTTGCAACCCCGTTACAATACATGTACATGTATAAAAGAATATAATATAAAAAATAAAATTTTAGTACAAAAGATATATCAATTTTTGTTCTCATATTACTTAAAATATTTGCATATATTAGTATAAAACAATATTATGACTAAGCCAAATGCAATTTACCGTCATAAAATCAGTCAACCTGATAGGAAAATACTTTAAGATGGATCCAAACTGACGGACAATCATATTGATCTATTTCACAGTATTTTGCGTGCACATTCTCTCAATTCTAATCGTATTATTGTACCTAGAAGTATATTATCTCTCCAAAAAATCGTGCTAGCTCCAGGTTGTCAGTGGTTTGAAACAATTCCCTTCGATTCGGTACATATACAAATATTACACAGCTGTAATGATTTATCTAAAAACTGCGTAGGTGGTCAATGTATTGCTTGTTATTATGATACGCATTTTATTCATATTTAAGATTCGTGCAATTTAAATCAATTACATAATTGTTATGAACAATTTTTAATTCAATTATTGTGACGGGCAAAGCGACCGTTGAGTTCGCTGCCCTTGTTCGCCTCTCTCTCTCATCCGCGTGCCTTCCTCTGAGCCGCTGCCATATCGGTCTCGGTCGATTGAAACCGAGTATGGACGCACGATGTGGCTTTGTTGCAGGTTTGCTTCCTGATCGGCGTAGATTCTTGGCGCTGGAGGGATGGAACGAGAGCGGAGAGCAGAGGAGGAAGAGAGAGAGAAATAGTGTCGCAGGCATGAGTCGTACATGTGTGCGTAGCTGGCGGCGCTCGGCCGATTAGGTACCTGTAGGGAGGGGCGCGGAAGACGCGGCGGAAAGCGTAAGATCGCGGCATTAGCATGGCTTTGATCAGCGACGAATTCTCAGCTAGATAAGCCTCGCGACGAGAAAAAGTGCGTGACCAGCTAATTGTTATCGAGAGTGTATAGCATTGAAGAGGAAGATCAACTGCGCCTCCATCGATATCCACCTTGTTCGAGGACTACATAGTTGGTCCAGCGGACGTGGATTTCCACTACAGCGCTCCTTTCTAAGGTCAGGTACCCTTATTCATTTCTCGATGCGAGCCTCGATTTCTTTCTCTCTGAGCATCGTATCTGCCGGACGTGGACGAGTGGCTGCGTGCGTGAATTCGCACCGCACTCGTGGGAACTCGCGTCGAATGCTGTATGTAAAATAAGATTTGTAATAAAATGTTAATGACTATTCAAATAGATGATTTTCTTTGTATAACCAGTCTCTCTTGTAATTAGGTAAACCGCGATTATCGATACTGCCGGATGATATAAGTCCTCATTAATTTTCCGCGACGAAGCGAATACGCCATCCGAACCTCTCCCCTTAAAATAATTTGTGACGCGACACTATTTGGGATTATTTTCCACGCGAAATTCGAAAATTGTTAAGGTACGTGTTACATGGCATCCCTTGTGAGGAGCTCGCGGAAATCGGGATTGAAATAATCGTGAAAAAGAGAGACAGGGCACGAAATTATAGATCGTAATTGTAAAGTAGAAAAGCAATTGTGGAAACAAAGGAATTTGAAAAGGTTGGTTGAGGCAGGGAAGGGAGGTGGCGTTAAGTCGCGGCTCGAACGGTGTTTGTTTACACCAGCCAGGCATCCTGCCTGGTAAACGAACCTGGGAGGAAATCGTGGAGGGCTTGAGGGAGGTCAAGCAAGGCTGGACCACCCTCAATGCTGTCCAATGCGGAATTCGATGCATATACGGCCGCGGGACACCGCCCCAGTGATGTCGAACATTGGAGCAAGGTGGTGTCCCGACGGCGACAGTTCGCGCAAGCACTTAAGGAGGTGCAACGGCGTCACCGCCAGGCTCTCGAGGGCCCGGTTGGTGGCACACCTGATGTCACCGCCCAACTTTCATCCACCGAAGTGCGACCATAGGCTCCAGAGGTCGGACCAGCAGCCGCGGCACACCAGGACAAGCGGACGTGCGGGGTGAACCTGGTGGTGAACGTTAATGGCAGCAGCGGGGGTTAAGCAACCGGACCCACATCCACATCAATCTTGTGGTGGGGTCCACGGGTGAGGACCCCACGGTTGAAAGACCGTTGTGGTCCGCCCCGAATCGATGCGATGGGTTGCCGCTGCACCCCAGGGAATAAGGCCTCCCTCGGGGCACCTGTCTCGTGCCCAGTGGGAAGGGTGCAATATATGCCATTACCCCAGGGTGACCTGCACGGACCGTTGCCCTCGTGTTCGACAGCATCCAGACCTAGTCATCGAGAGGCTGGGCTGGGAGGCGCGCGGACGCCCCAAGCTGGACGAAGAAGGCCGGGAAGTAACCCGGTGACCTTCCTGGTGAAAGGTTCCTACCCCCGTGGGCAGGGCCGATCCCAGATTATTTAAATACATCATAAGAAACACCACGTAGAACATGACCTTTTATTGACCTTTATCCTCTTAACCTCGACGGGAATGGCGCTAACTATTCTCTCGTCAAGGACCCCCTAGGTCTAGAGTGGAAGAGGGCTGTGACGGTAAACGTCTTGTTAACGCTATCGCCTCAACCATGCGGTTGCCTGCGAGGGCTGCACCTACTGGTTGGGGAAAAATAGAAAAAGGGAACCCGGTATGAGTCGGGACGGAATGCGCGCGAATATAAATGAACGAGTCGAGGATTGGTAATCCAAGCATCTAGCCGCAGTAATAACAAGAGTTTTTCCAAAGTTTCCGAGCGCTGAAACAAGCCAGCTGAATAAGAGGGACACTTACACCAGCCGTACTTTCGTCGTCACTGTTGTGAGAGTGTGTGCGAGTGTGCGTGGGTGCAGCGTTTCGCCATCGAGGGCGAAACCGTGTACGAACTGACATCCCGGAGGCTGATACACGAACTTGTTCCCTCTCTTGTTCATTGTACGATCGCTAATAAGGTAAGCCGGCCAGCTTAGTATCGCGACTTTTCGTATGACTGCGCGAAACGAATCATTAATCCCTCGTACTGTATAAAAATCGATACCGTGCATATTAACTCTGCGAACAAAGATCTGCGGACGCTCCGGCACTGCATGCTATTGACGCACGTACGCTTCGTAAACATAAACACGCGGGCCAAGTATATTGTAGAGAATAGGTAAATAACTAACTCGCATGTGTTACAGATCATAATTTCTATGTTGTTATTTCTAACGAGTAGCAAGTTGATTGACTGACTCCTGTTCCCTCCTGCTCTCCGATTAGCGAATTAGAATATTTCGATAACACCGCGCGCATCTCGATATGATTGCGCGCCACGTGAATAATCGGAATAAAAACGGAGCATTAACTCCGTTATAACATATAACTAAACTTATAGAAAATCTTCATCTATGTATAACTGACACATTCGCACACATCTCAAATATTATCCAATGAGAATATATATCCAATCCATAATTTCCTCTTCAACCGTAGCTTATAATCCAAAGCTTTTTTAAGGACATGTTTAATATGCTTCGGAGAACCATATCCTGCAGTAGGTCAATCAAATAAAATTGCATATCACTGTTATGTACACTTCAGCATTCACACTCATCAACATCAAGTATAAAAATCTTTGAAATTGTCAAATTATCTTCAAATGAATATTAACTCAGTTATATAGCGTGCAACGATTACCGAAACTCGTTCGACTCGCGTAGGTTAATAAGCGGCTGAGCAGAATAGCCGCGATCGGTTCGAGAGAGAGAGAGGGCGCGTAGGGGCAATGACCGGGAGGGGAGAGTTCGGTAGTCAGTATGACTGTGTCACTCAGTCCGGCTACATCGAGCTACCCCTTTTGAGCTGTCAACGCGTTTCCGTGGTTGTGCGAGAAAGGAAGTTTCCCCGAGCGAAAACTTGAGCGTGGTGTGCTGAGTGCGGCGAGAGCAGCAGCAAATCCGGCGAGAAGCACAACGACCAGCAGCGGAGCGCAACAGCAGCAGTCTTGCGAGCGCAGGAGCGTTTATCCCGCAGCTACAGCGTCGGATACGGTTGGCCACCGTTATCCACAACGACTCCGTGGTAGGTGCACGACATCATATATTTATTGTATCTGGCGTGCGATCTCGCGCAGCGTGCGCGGCGAAGTTATAGAGCGTGCGAGCGTTTAGTCCGCGACGATCGCGAGTTTTTCTCTCTCTCTCCCCTCGATTATATTGTCAACCGATTTCGCGTGCGTGAGTCTCTCGGCAAATCCCCCCCGTGTAATTGATAGAATTCAATAAAGCGTTTAACAGCTATTCGTAGTCGAGTTATTGTTTCGTCTTTCCTTTGTCCGGAATGCATGTTATTATTTACATTCGGTTCGAATAAGCCGGTAAAAAGACACGGATCGCGTAGATAACGAGAGAAGCGGCTTGCAACCCGAGTTTCCAGCAGCGGCCGACGGAGCGCTGCTAAGCAAGCGCGACAGCGCCGCCAAGTGGCGAGTTCGGGAACCCAACTCCGCTTGGCGAGGGAATCCTGCGCAGGCGCACTCCCGGACAAGGTAGGTTGACGTGCTTACGGCACGTAGATAACAAGGCGTCGTTTGACCGAAATAACAAACAGGTTTAATAGGTTAACGGTTAAACGGCAGCCTGTTACAAGCGACTACTTGTGGTACTGAGCTTATGTTTGGAATAAAATGAGGATGACCGAACCACATTGGATCTTTACAATTAAATTTTAAATTACTTAAATCGACACCATAGCTGAGTAGCACCACCAGAATCTTATAAAACTCATACTTGCAATTGCCAATTTAATGGGAGTTTCACCTATGTTATTTTTTTTGACTTAGAATTCTGAAAGAACGCAAAATTCTACGTTCAGATTAGGGTCACAGTAGCTCAGTGGATAAGCAACTTTCCAAGATTTTCCGATAGATCGATTGAAATAGAATTCCTTGTATAACATAAGGTTAATTTATTAAGATAACATAAGAAAATGAAATTAATCACCAGTAAATTTATCAGTACATGAATTTTACTTACCAGTACATTACCGGAAAATCCAAAAACAATGATTATAACACAAATAAGCGTGGATATAACTTGTAATTGTACGGGCAATATGTACAGCCCATCTCTTATTCTATGGCTGATGTTGTGCATCTGTTATATGAAAGATTATTATTTAAAAATGATTTGATTTACTTTTGGCTTTATTTCTAAGTATTAGGATAACTACGATAACTTTGATTAAAAATTAACCTAAATATAAAGTTTGGTAAAACTTTTCAAGTTAAATACTTTTATGCGTTATACATCTATATAAATTCAATAAACTATTGATGGATTAATAAATTCGTAGATGATTCGACAAACCGTCAGTAAATCAAGAATCCATTTATTAATGTTGTTTTTAACCGTTGAACAAAGTGAAGAACTTTTTGGTATTTTGAACTGTTAAAAAAAGTGAATTCTGAACGATTATAAAATATTATATTTTTTAAATCTCTTACCGAATATACTCAATGCTGAATAATGCATATGCTGAGTATTAAATGTAAATGTAGCCGGTAGTTAGGGCTATAGGAGTACTGAGCCACTTACTATCCTTATTTTTGATTCCTACTATACCGGCAGTCAGTAATCGATAGATTGTCAAATTATCGGCGTATTTGACTGACACTGTGTACCGACACGTGTACATTGTTGCCTGAGATGATACACGACCAATGTCCTATGGGATAAGGTTTAATGGAAAATCCACAAAATCAACGAAATTTGAATACGTTTAAAATTTTAAACACATTTATTTCATAAAAAACTATATATGACTAATAAATTATAATACTTATATAAATTTTTTAACGTGACCATATATTAAATTACACTTAATTATATGATCGTGTAAAATTAAACAATATGCAGCTGTTTTCGTTGGAATATCATTTTTGGTTTCAAACTCTGGACGTAAATCTACAGCAGCTTCTTTCAATGATTCATTTTGTTTAGAACAATCTATTACTGTTTGTGGTACTTGCATAATGAATTGTTTTCGATCCATAAGTGAATTGACCATACCGTCTCTGCTGTAACAGTCCAGTTGAAAATTGGCATACATGTCATATAACACAGAATATTGATTATTACTTATATAAAAATTTTTATTTCCATACAAGTATTACTTAGAATTAAAAAAAAATTTAACATTCGTTATGGTGCAATGATGAAATCTGCTTGGATTTTTAGTTTTATCAAACTTGAATTTTGTTTGAAAAGCTAATATGATACATCTTGCTTTTTCTAATTGATTGGATGATTTTACTGTTTAAAGATGTTTTCATCTTTATAATAAACCTCGATACTTATCTAGTTCCTACAATCGAAAACTCATAGAAAAGGTACATCTCTTTGAATTGTAACAGGCTGCCGTTTAACCGTTAACCTATTAAACCTACTCGTTATTTCGGTCAAACGACGCCTTGTTATCTACGTACCTTAAGCACGTTAACCTACCTTATCCGGGAGTGCGCCTGCGCAGAGTTCCCTCGCCAAGCGGAGTTGGGTTCCCGAACTCGCCACTTGGCGGCGTAAATGAGGGGAGAGAGAGAGAGAGAGAAAATCGCGATCGTCGCGGACTAAACGCTCGCACGCTTTAAACAATTTCACCGCGCACGCTGCGCGGGATTGCCTACAAACAACAATAGATAATTTTGAGCACCTACCGCGGATCAGATAGGAATACGGTGGCCAACCGTATCCGGCGCACTAGCTGTTGATCGGACGCTTCGATGCTCGCCGCTCTGCTGCCGTAACTCCGCACTCTGTCCTTGTGCTGTTGTCGAGGTCACTCTCGTAGCTGCCGAGATCGCGCCCGTCGAACAGTGCTCGCACCCGGAACTCCATTCGCCACTGGTATCGCAGGTGACGGAGCCGCGCACGTTGAACAGTGCGCGAACTCGTTCCACCGCACTGTCTATCGTCACTTGTCGCCTCTACACACGCCTCGCAATGTATACACCCACTGCAGCTCTCTCCAACAATATACCCTGGCTTCCTGATCTCACTCACAGTTATCCAAATGCGTTGGCAGCACAAAAACAATAGCTACGACCTAGCCGGACTGAGTGACACAGTCATACTGATTGTCGAACTCTCCCCTCACGGTCATTGCCCCTACGCGCCCTCTCTCTCTCAAACCGATCGCGGCTGCTACGCTCAGCCGCTTCGTAACCTACGCGAGTCGAACGATTTTCGGTAATCGTTGCAGAATAAAATTGAATAACTATATTTTACACACATATGGCATAATTACATAAGGAATCAATCATTTGATTTGTATGAGGTCTATTTTAAATGGCTCATACTCATCAGTATTATTAATTTTCATCAAGTTTTATATGACTGCGTATAACAGTCTTATTTATGAGCTACTAGACTATTCCCTCATTTTTACTGAATTACGGCAACCCGCTAAATTTGGAAATCTACACCCATCAATTAGCATACAAAATAGCGCCACCTCACGTATTCTATGATTGTATTAGAGCAAGAATCAAATTTCATTACGATATAACGAGTGTGACATCACTCTACTTATAGATATAGATATGCTGATTCTTATTGTTTAGTTAAAATTAGTTATTAATAGTAATTTCAATGAACCAAAGTATTTTGTATGTAAGATTTTGGGCATAGATTAAGATTATCATGTTTTTAAGTACTTTCAACTATTGAATATCATTGAATTTTAATGTACAAACTTAATTTATTTATAACATTGCCGATATTAATTATTGTAATAAAGCGAATACTCTGAACTTGAGATGACAATCTTAGAAACATGAGTAAAAATTCGTTTTATTGATAGCAATTTAGTTACTATTGTTATCAATAAAAAAAAATTAATAATTTATTCAAACAAATAAAAGTATATTAATCGAAAGCGTTGATTTTGTACTTACTAACGAAATTGTTAGAATTTGTCATTTTTAATTAGCCTATTTTATATTTACATTATAAGATTTAGCCAAAAACTTAAATTAATTATTATTCAAATATTATTAAACAATTAATGATTTTCTTATTTGTAATTATGTCTACAACCGATTAATTATTTTTCTATGTAAAAAGTTTTTATTATTTTATTGTAAAATTTGCATTATTGAGTTAACTAATTTTGTTAGTTAACAACTTTTAACTACGATTTTAATAATAATTGCAAATTATGCGTTGTAACGGGGTTGCTTACCGTTTAATTATTTTTATTACGGTGATCGCGTAAACGCGCTCGCAATCACCTATGTCAAATAAGAAAGTCGGAGAGCAAGAGGAAACGGGTGTCAGTCAACCAATAAATCAACGAATCTACAAGGAGTGGAGTTATTACGGAATAAACACGCTGAGAGCACTTGTTAATATCACGGACGAAACCTTTTATTGCCTATCAAATGCTACATTAGATCGGCCCGCGTGTTTATATTTACATCGACGCTCGCTCGACAACAACATACAGTGTCGGGACGCTCGCTGCTCTTTGTTCGTAGAGCTACTACATATGCACGCTTCGGACGCGGAAAATTAGTTGTCACACATGCAATCGCGTTCGCGAGATCAAGCTGGCCAGCTTATCTTTATTCTGCAGACGTACGAAGACGGCGACAATAATTCGTGCTGCGAGAAAACTCTCTATTTTTTTTGTGTCGCGGATCGCGAATTCGCGCACACGTGGTTTCGCCTTCGATGGCGAAACTTCACACACACACTGTCAATCTCGCAGGGGACGACGCTTTTCCGTCGGCACCTAGGTAACAGCGATCACTCTAAGTTAGCACTGGTACGGACGTTCTGTTTTTGATTTTTGGTCTTTGCGGCTCGCGTATCGGTAATTGACAGCGAAAAACGGACGAGCGCGACGATGGATGAACCCTCACTGGTTCAATTTCAATCGCGCGTGTTCCGTCTGCTCGTGTGCCGATTTCCATCGTTACGTTTTTCGTCTCCCCGGTAGGTGCTGCCCCCGCAGGCAGCAAGTAGGTTAGATTATTAGCGCTAATTTGACGTTTACCGTCACAGCGTAAATTATTTATATTACATTCTGTATTTTTTACAATATTTAACTTTTCTTTAGTGCTGTCCGTTTTATTGTAAACAAGAGAAAATGATTTTGCACATTTGCGAAATCAGCGTAAAAAGGGCTATCCGGCGTCAACGGGGCTCTAAAACCTGTATAAATAGGCTCAATTTTGCAATGGCGGGGGGGTATTCTCTCTTAGCCTTGCAAAGTAAGCACTCGAGATTGAATAGACTTGGCTTATACCTGAGTTATTTCTCTTTTGTGATTAGCTAAGCAAGCCTTCTTCCTCCTATTGTGATTTATGCTCTACTCTTAGAACACTTCGCACTGTGAGAAATTTAAGCTTAATCACATCCTTTTTTCCCAGAGAGTTTTATGCTTTGCTGATGGGATACTTCGCAACATGAGAAATTAGGGCAAAATCTGTCATTCCTCAATTCCATTCCAAATGAATGGATATATATTTTCATTATGATTTTCAATCGTAAGATCAAAATTATACATCATAAATATTTTAGTCATACTTACTTTATTAAACTTGAAACGAATTCTTACTCAATAACGCGAGATATCATAAGTGTACGAACTAAATAATAAGTAATTAGCTACATCACATGCACTAAATTATTTCTTGATCGTGTCAGACTATAACTTCATGTTTTACATTCACAACAATTATGTAGCAGTATTCAGCAAATCTTAAAATCATGGAAAATTATTTTGAGACATCAAAGTACCATACTTGTCAGCTATTATCTCAATTTCTTCACTATCAAGCAATCCAACATTTTCAGGTAACGCACTTTGATTTTGATTCAATGAAACCAAACGTTTTATAGTACTTATGGATCCAACATTTATACATTTGTCTATCTCAATGGTATTAACTTCATAGCGGATATATTTGAATAAGTAGCGTGTAGCATTATTACGAACGTTATCCTAGTAACAGCATTACCATCTCGTCTTCTTATTTTTCCAACGATGTGTAGAGAACTTTTCAATGGTTAAAGACATAAATCTTCATGTTGTATTGTAACGGAGAATTTCGGCTAAGCCGATTTCGTCCGTTTGGTTCTCGTCAATGTCCGCGCGCCCCGCCAAGCTGAGAGTGTGTGCGTGTGGCAGACTTATACTTGGCTTTTGTTTTCGAGGTGCGGCGTACGGAATAAACTGACGGACGGAGCGATCAGGTTGGCGTGAAAGAAAAAAGAGGAGTGAGAGAGAGAGAAAGTATTCCAGTTGAGAATCCTCGTGCTAATTTTGAGGAAAATATCTCCTGAGCATTAACAGAGACCATCACGCGCATAGATTGAACCGAATTTTCAACGGTTTTCGGGAGTCATACACGAGACCTTGCTAACTTCTTTTTTTTGGAGGCACACCCGGTGCGCGGACGAGAAACAGGGTGTTGGCTGTATCGCGTCGAGCTATGTCCCAAAGGATACCCGGCATCGATGCGTGTTGGTAGCCTGCGAGGTGCGTGAATGCGCGCGTGACGGCCATCGTCGCTGCTGTAGTCACCGAGCGAGCGAACAATAGCGGGAACAACAATCGTCAAGGAACAACGACGAGCGACGACGATTTTGAAGCAGCAATATTTGAGAGAGCGAGCGAGAGGTCGAGCGAGAGAACAAAGAGCGACGGCAATAATATCAGCGAGGCGCTCATCGGGAAGGAGCACATCAATGACGTCATCCAACGACGTGTTCCAGCCGTCAGAGGGGCTGACGGTCGAGGTCGGTGCCGTGTTCTTTCTTTTCTCTTTTTCTTGCATGTTTAGGCGCCAGCTGATGGGTGGTTAGTGTGGCAGATCTACCAGCTATCCCGGCAGCTACATTAATGGTGGAATTGTTTATCAGGCATTAATTGTAGTAATTAGGTTTAGAAAGGTAGGCTGATCAGCCACTGATTCACCTACACCTTCGCGATGTGATGTTGTGCATGTGAAGTTAATGAAACCTTTTATTTATTATTCTGTTCGTACTCTCGTAGTCTGTCACGTTAAGGAGTAAGAATTCGTTTTAACTTTGAAAATATTTATGAATATTGAGTTTGAAATAAAATTATAAATGAAATATCTATGATTATTTGAATTGGGTTCAGCAAAGATAGACTTTGCCCTAATTTCTTATGTTGCGAAGTGTCCCATAAGCAAAGCACAAGCCTCTCTAAGAAAATAGATGTTATTCAGCCCAAATTTCTCATAGCGCGAAATGTTATATAAGTCGAGCATAAATTAGAGTAGGAAAGGAAAGTATTGCTTAGTTAATCACTTGAGAGAAAGAACTTAGGTATAAGCCAAATTTATTCAATCTCAAGCGCTCACTTTGCAAGGCTAGGAGAGAATGCTAACCTGTGCAAAAATCAGCGTATTTATACACAGATTTTTCCGCTTATTTTCGCACGACAGCCCTCTTCGAGCTGTATACGTAAGTGTGCAAAATCATTTTCTCTTGTTTACAAGATAATAGACAGCAATAACGAAATTCTAAAACATGTAAAATTTACAGAAGTAGATATGGATTATTTACGTATAATTTATACTTATCGCAAAGAGTATAGTCAAAAGTTAATATCTAATAAAGTTAGTTTAATATAATAGTGCAATATTTACAATAAAATAGTGATAAAATTTTACATATATCAATAGTTTATCGCTCGTAATTCCAAAAAAAACTACTTAAATTAGTTAATAACATTTGAATTATAATCAATTTTTGTATTTTTGCAAAATCTTATAACGCAAATAATAAATTAGTTGATTAAAATTGATGAATTATAAATATATTGCTATTTAAATAAATTATTAATTGTTTATTTATTGATAACAGTAATAACTAACGTAACATACACATAACCGAACTCGGTTATACAAACATAGGATTAAGAGAGCAACGAACCGACGTAGTTCACAAATTCATAATAAGCTTAGAGAAAAATGTAAATAAGAATCGCATGCGAATACAGTATACTCGTATATAAGAGCGGATGAGCTTGGTGGGGTACTCTTACTTTGGCCATCCCAGCGAATTGACGTGATGATCTCCGCTAACGTGCGATTAGACTTCGTCGTTAAACGAAGAGAATCACGTTGAATAACTTAAAATATCCTATCCTATTGGGTAAAAGTGGAAGCAGTTAGAATATTGTGCTTCGATGCATTACTTTAACCAGTAATACGTACGAGCACAATAATACAAAGCACATAAATTTCCTTAATCCAGTTACTTGGAAATTCCTAACGCAAACGACAAGGCTGTTCGCTTGCTTGACGGAAATCCAAATAACAATCCTGATCCATTATATTAAATCCACGAGAAGTTCGGGTCTCAAATAACCCAGACTTACCAATAATAAGTCACACAGAGCTGTTATCAATGAAACGAATTCTTACTCCTTTTTCTCTGATAGTCATCTTGAGTTCAAAATATCCACTTTATTATAATAAATAACATTTACAACATAATAAACAAATTAATTTGCACATTAAAATTCAATATGATAAATCATAAAAAAAGTAAAAGTAATAGAAAATATTATAATCTTAATCTATGTCCAAAAATATATATAAAAAATACTTTGTTACATTGAAATTACTCTTAATTAACGCATTTTAATTGAACAATAAAAACTATTCTATTTATATTTATAAGTAGAGTGACGTCACACTCCTTATATGGTCATGAAATTTGACTCTAGCACTAAGACAATCATATAATATGTGAAGTGTCGCTATTTAATATACTAATTGATGTAAGTAGATTAACAAGTTAGCGGGTGGCAGTAATCTAGTAAAAATAAAAGAAGAGTTCATAAATAGGACCGTTACATAGTCCCCTCTTGAGACTGAATGATCCATGTGAAAAAAGTCTCATGAATCCAGTTCTCTATAAGCTTTAATTCTTATTTTATTTGTTTTATTTTATTTATTTCGTGATACACATAGTTCGTAATTTCTTGTATTTTGGAGATTAACGGAGCCCAGCCATTGTGATTTTCATTGGCGTAAGTCCTTAAAAATCTTTCCAATGCTCTCTGTATCCACTCCACGATATTACTCCGTGAGTGACGAGTACTAGAGTATATTAATTTTATATTAGCTAAAGAAAGTTTTTCTTTCCAAGCTTCTACAGTGAACTGAGTACCGTGATCATATATGATTTTTATCCTCGAAACATAGCCAAGTGCGCCACTGCTATGCCCCCTGCGAGTTAATAAAGGGTCTTTTTCCGGTGAAGGAAGCCGGCGCTGACTCCCACGGGAGCGAACCTACCACGATGACGGAAAAGGTGAACAGAAAGAATCGGTATGAATACAAAGAGGCGATCCCTTTTATTTACGCCAACGAAAGTACATCTACGAATATAAATACAAAAGTGGTGAGCGCGTTTGCTCAATCCTCCAAACGCGACAGCAGGCGGCGGCTAGGAGCGCGATCGCTCAACTATCATACGCGGCTAATATATAATATTATATAATGGAGCGGATTCGCTCAACTAATGATCGCGACAAGTCAATTCGCGGCATCGTACCGGGCGAGAGCTGGTACGTGAGAGAGAGTCGCGGAAAAGAGAGGCAACAAACCCACCGGGTGGCTCCTCCCGCGGCTCGCTGGTGGCGAGCCGGTGACGGCGGAATCCCAGTCCAGCCGGCAGTGGGGCTCGCTGGATCACCGGCGGCGGCTGGTTGGCAGCTGGCGGCCGGGATCGGCTCCTCGATCGTCTTATGGTGATCGCCGGAAGGGCTGCTCAAACCGCAGCCGGAGACTTGCCACACAAAGACTTACTCTTGTCCTGGGGTTTCTCTCTCCTGGCGCGTGTTCTAACTTCTCTTGCGCCGTGACCTCATTAGCGTACGGTCACTCTCCAACTGTCCTCAATCTCTGCCGCTCTTCTAATTCTCGCGGCGCGAGCCGCGCTTTCCGCGTTCTCGCCCATTCCTCTTCCTCTCTCGCTCTCTCTCACGCTCTTGGTGCTCTCGCTCCTTCTCGCACCGTCTTCTCCGCCAGCCGCGCTCTCCCCTCTCCAGGCCCTGCAACGACACGAGCGCGTGAATGCTATGTTAACCAATAGCCACGCTCGGCCGCTACATCCGTGCGAGGAGTGTGCGGCGCACAGGGTTAGCGAACATCGCTATCAGCCCTGTCACAAAAGGTTTACATATTCAGGCATAATTTTTCGTAAACTTTGTATAAAAATTTACAAATCCGAGAAAGCTTTGCAAGCTTTTTATGTTTTTCAGAGCTTTATAATTTTGCATTATTTCCAATTTACTTTTTTGAGCTTTAATACCACATGGAGTAATAATATGACATAACAATTCAATTTCTTCTAGAAATAATTTAGATTTAGCAAATTTCAATGTACGAGGTGTGTTCAAAAAGTACCCGGAATGATTGTTTTTCCAAAAAAATATTTATTTATTCGTTTACATCAATGTGGTCCCCTTCAAAGTAATCCCCCCCCAGATATAATACACTTATGCCAGCATTTTTTCTAATCTTCGAAGCACTCTTGATGTTCACTTTTTGGTATGTCCTTGAGCACTCTCAGCGATTCGGCCTTTATTTCTTCAATCGAGGAAAAACGCCGTCCTTTCATGAGTCTCTTCAACTTTGGGAACAGGAAAAAGTCACACGGAGCCATATCTGGTGAATATGGAGGTTGGGGCACGACTACGTATTGTTTTTGGCCAAAAAATTACGAACAAGCAACGACGAGTAAGCAGGTGCGTTATCGTGATGCAAAAGCCATGAATTGTTTTGCCATAAATCGGGGCGTTATTTTCGGATTGCTTCACGCAAACGTCGCATAACTTCAAGGTAATACTCTTTATTAACCGTACGACCTTGTGATAAGAACTCATGATGCACCACGCCCCCGCCGTCAAAGAAAACTGTAAGCAAAACCTTTACATTTGATCGAACTTGACGTGCTTTTTTCGCTCTTGGTGACGTTGAATGCTTCCAGATGAACAATTGTGCTTTGGTTTCGATATCATAACTGTACACCCATGTTTCATCACCAGTTATGACCCTTTCAAGCAAACTTGGATCGTCGTTGACGTCGTTTAACAGCTCCTGAGCGATGTTCATGCGATTGTTTTTTGATCAAAGTTCAGTAGTTTTGGAATGAATTTTGCTGCCACCCGTTTCATGCCCAAAATATTTGAAAAAATGTTATGACATGAGCCAATTGATAGGCCAACTTCATCAGCAACTTCTCTAATTGTGATTCGGCGATAATTCAGAACCATTTTTTCCACTTTTTTCACATTTTCATCGATTGTTGATGTGCTGGGTCGACCGAAGCATTCGTCATCTTCAATGTCTACGCGGCCATCTTGGAAACGCTTATACCGCTCGTAAACACTTGTTTTTTTCATAGCAGACTCACCATAGGCTTTTTGTAACATTTCACACACTTTGTTACACTTTATTTCATTTTTTACGCAAAATTTAATACAACTTCTTTGATCCATGTCTTTTAAAAAACGAAAATCGCCGAGCTCATAAAAACACGTCAAACCTTAGCGACTACCGCAGACAAAGTAAACAGTGAATATAGCTGAAAATTTTATCATACTTCAGGGGCATGTATACCAACACAATAAAAAAAATTTGACAATCGGATTCTCCATAGCCGCGAAAATTAAAAATTCCGGGTATTTTTTGAACACACCTCGTAGAATTATCCCTACTAATAAATAGCGTACATTAATGACGTATATGTTCATTAAATGTTCTAGTAATACATAATATATCATGAACAAACGGGATTATAAGATGTTTGAATCGCCAATTGATAAATTTAAAGCTCTTACTAATGCCGCTGTACTAATGCATGTACCAAGTGGTACTATAATAATCTCCTAGGTATTACCTTCAATAATAGATGCCGTATACTTCTTACTTTCTTTTTTTTTTTATTTAATGTTGCTTAATTTATGCTCCTTCAGTGTTAATCAAAGTCGGAGGCTTGCAATTTGTTTGCGAACAAAGCACATGAATTCTTACTTTCTTCTTTGAAAGGAATTTGCCAAAAACTACTTGTCAAATCAAAACTAGATATAAATTTTATTCCGAAACAATGTTGAAAAATATCATTCATACGAGGTGTGATCAAAAAGTAAGGAGAATTTTTATTTTTCTCAAAAAAATTTATTTATTCATCAATTTTTATTTTATCTCCTTCAAAGTAATCCGCCTCGGATATAATGCACTTGTGCCAACGCTTTTTCCAATCCTCAAAGAATTTCAAAAAATCATTTTTTGTGATCTTGTTGAGTTCATCCTTCGATGCCGTCTTTATCTCCTCAATCGTGGCAAAACGCCGTCCTTTCATGGGCCTCTTCAGTTTTGAGAACAAGAAGAAGTCACAGGGGGCCAGATCTGGGGAATACGGTGCCTGTGGCATCGTTACTGTGTTGGTTTTAGCCAAAAATTCGCGCACAAGCAACGATGTGTGAGCAGGGGCGTTATCATGGTGCAAAAGCCATTTTTTATTTTTCCACAAATTCGGAAGTTTCTGGCGGATTGCTTCGCGCAAATTGCGCATAACTTGCAGGTAATATTCCTTATTTACTGTTCTACCCTGTGGCAAAAACTCATGATGCACCACCCCCTTGCAGTCAAAGAAAACTGTAAGCAAAACCTTTACATTTGATCGAACTTGGCGTGCTTTTTTTGGTCTTGGTGATCCAGAATGCCTCCACTGGGACGATTGAGTCTTAGTCTCGACGTCATAACCGTATACCCATGTTTCGTCACTTGTTATAACCCTGTTGAGTATATCTGGATCATCGTTGACGTCATTCAGTAGCTCTTGGGCGATGTTCATGCGACGTTTCTTTTGGTCGAAATTGAGCAATTTTGGAACAAACTTCGCTGACACACGTCTCATGTCTAAAACACTCGTCAAAATTAATTGGCACGAACCAAATGAGATGCCAATATCATCAGCAATTTCTCTAATGGTAATTCGACGATTTCCCAACACTATTTTCTTCACTTCTTCAACATTCTCATCAGTTGTTGATGTGCTGGGGCGTCCAGAACCAGGTTCGTCGTCGGTGTCTTCTCGGCCTTCTTGGAAGAGTTTATACCACTTGTAAACATTTTTTTGGCTTAAAATAGACTCACCGTATGCCACTTTCAGCATTTCAAGTGTTTTGGAACATTTGATTCCATTTTTCACACAAAATTTCATGCAAACTCTTTGATCCATGTTTTTAGACAGCAGCAAATCGTGGAGCACGCAAAACACTTCTAACCTTGATGCCTCTCACAAACAAACCAAACATACTACAAAGCTGAAATTTGGAACGTATGTTCTAGACGAGTGTACCGACATAACCAAATAAAAAAGTCGAAGATCGAACGGACGTAGCCCGCTAAATTTCAAAATTCACCTTACTTTTTGATCACACCTCGTATGTAGTGGGGCTTCATAATCTTTTACTAACTTTTTCTATAATTTTCGGGCATCTAGACAAAATCGTACTGAACCGTTTTTTTTTTATACCTTTAACATATAATTACTAACTGATCGACGAATAAGGCCATATTTTAGCATTTCTTTGATTGAAATTCGAACATTTTTTCGATGTTTTGAAGGTATAGGATACTATTTTGAAAAGTAATGATCTTTATTTTTTTAAATTAGTTTATGAGTATATACTTTTAATAAGCCTAATTTTTTTACAAAATATGAGGGTCGTTTGAAAAGTCCGTGCAAAGTCAGAGAGATGGCGCTACTAGTGGGTATCAAGGTTATTTTTAGTTAGTGGCATATCTTGGAAGAGCACACACCAAGTTTCAGCCAGCTCGGCCAATTATTTTGCGTTTTACATTCGTTTCAATCAAAGAAATCGAGAGGTTGTAAAAAAATAGACGAAAAAGAATTTCGTGTATTGATTAAGCATTACTTTTTCAAAGGCAAAACGCCTCAGGAGATTAAACAGAAGCTTGATAAACATTATGGTGATTATGCACCTTCGATTAGAATAGTTTATAAGTGGTTTCAAAATTTTCGGACTGGCCATACGTGCACAAAAGACGCTGAACGTTCTGGACGCCCTGTTGCGGTTACTATTTCAGAAATCATTGATAAAATCCATGATATGGTGATGGCTGACTGAAAAGTAAAGGTGCGTGAGATTGCTAGTACTGTAGGCATCTCGAGCGAACGGGTACATAATATTTTGCACCAACATTTGGACATGAAAAAGCTATCCGCTAGATGGGTTCCGCGATTGCTCACGATTGACCAAAAACGAGATCGTGTGAAGTGTTGCAAGAATGGTTTACAGCTGTTCCAGCAAAATCCGAAAGACTTTAAGCGTCGTTTCATCACTGTAGATGAAACATGGATACATCACTACACTCCTGAGACCATAGAATAGTTTAAACAATGGGTTACCAAGGGGGAATCTGCTCCGAAAAAGGCGAAGACAATTCCTTCGGCCGGGAAGGTTATGGCGACTGTCTCTTGGGATTCGCAAGGAATAATCTTCATCGACTATCTGGAAAAGGGTAAAACCATTACAGGCGAATATTATTCATTGTTATTAGATCGTTTGAAAACCGAGTTGCTAGAGAAACGTCCATGATTGGCCCACAAAAAAGTCCTCTTCCACCATGATAATGCGCCAGCTCACGCCTTAGCAGTTGTGGCCGCAAAACTGATGTAGATAGGAATCCAACTCGTTTCACATTCCCCCTATTCTCCAAATCCTATTATTTGGAAGGGATTAACAAACTAGAGCAGCGTTGGATGAAGTGTATAATCCTAAAAGGAGACTATGTTGAAAAATAAAAAAGATTTATTAAAAACAATCAAGCAGTTTTTATTTTTGCACGGACTTTTCAAACGACCCTCGTACATTTTGAAATTCGTACACGAGCGAAGCTATCTCATTTTTTTGAGCACAGGTTAGGCTTGAGCTTTCATTAATTTTCTCATTGATTTCCCCTCGAGTTAGCTCCGTAGAATCGTCTTTTGCGATCCCAGTGTCTATTATATTTCCAGTTACATCAATGAGCGATGGCAGATCATTACCAAATTCCGAGACAGTATCATACTGAATAGTTAAGCTTTGAAAAGTACTTTCATCTATAAATGAATATTTATATTTTAGGTTTTATAAATTATTATCAATTTCGTAATAAACTTTTTCATTATATGTATGGAGTTTAATCTTTATATTTCTCATCATATTATAACCGATCGTTCAATCTTTTGTTAATTTAGGAATGATTATGAAGATAATATTAATATATTGATTACTCCATTTTACATTTAAATAAATTTGTTTTTTTAATCTTACTGATTTTTGGCGCGTAGCCACTTTAGTAACATGCCCACTAATCGAAAGAGTTGGTTTATCCTTAAAAATATTTAGATTTTGATTATAAAATTCCTCAAAAATACCAGAAATTTCCCTATCTGAATCATGTAAAGTTTTTATGGGGATACTATCTAGTAAAAGAAGTATTTCAGGATAAATATTTACCCCCATTATTACTTTCATTATTTAATTACACACCATTAATTTCTCGTCTAGGATCTTCAAAAATAGTCAACAATTCTTTCGATGTTAACGTGTTATTTGATTTTCATATTGCTACTTGTTGCATTTTTCCGATTTTCCAGAAGTAATATTTATGTTAGCATTAAGTATATTAAGTATATTGCAACGGTAGTTGATTCAATTAATCGAACCGTTCGTAAATCTGATTTTCGCGCGTTAGTTCTAAGTATTGAGAGAGAGAGGGGGCGCGCGATCTTTTGAATTAGCAGTTAAGCCTCAGCTGTTACTTGTGTAGTACCGCCAAAATAGTTTAGCACAGTGTTTCACCGATTTGCCAATAAAAAGTTTACTTGGATACGTGTGCAAGGGTGAGCGAGGAAACAGCGATAGTAGCAGCATCACGGAAGCAGCAGCAAAAGCAACAGCTATTATACAGCAGATTTGCGATCGAGGCAGCCCAGCTGATTCTGATCTGAGGAGCACCTTTAATTTGCTTCAACAATTACGGCTGATCACCGTAATTGCACCGCAGGGTAGGTGCACCTCCCTTAATTATCGCGTGATAAAATATATTTGGTATTTTGTCCAACCGAGTTAGCGTTGATTTTTTGTATTCGCGCCGAGCGTTAGATCGCGCCAATATTCGAATCTTCTCTCTCTCTCTTTCTCACCGAAAGTTATTTAATTGTAAATCCTACTCGCGTGCGTCAGTCTTTCGGCCCGACAAAGACTGTAGAGATTATTTATTAATAAAATCTGTTAAACTTATTCGCCGATTTCGTCATATAATTTTCCTAGTAGTTTAAGCAATTGAAAAAGGCTTAGGTTTTAATCCGATTACAGCTAGGGGATTAAGTGGATTAGGAGCAAAGTCGATTACACTTAAAACTCATCGAGTATCACAAGGCACGTGACTTAAGGTGAGTTCAACTCTGCTTGATCGAAGACAACTAAGTTAAGTCAGCTGACGTTAAGGCGAATACACGTATTAACATACGTGTTAACGGAGCGGCGGTTTGTTCTGCATCGTGGGAGTTTGTTCTTAAATAAATTTCTCATTTTGCAGATTTACCCTCCCGTTACAATATTAAAGATATTAAGTATTAGATTCATCTAGTGGAATTGGTTTTGTACTTTTATTATATTTGTTCTTATTTACTTTATTGTTATTATTTTTATTAATTGATTTATTATTTTCAATAGTTATACTACTTATTTGTTGTCTTATACTGCTATCATTTTAAGTATGACGGGAACTAATATAATTATCATTATCTAGAGAAAATAAGATTTTAATAAACTCCGAAATATTTTTTATGTATCTAGCTTGAACTAATAGATGTATGTCTGTATCAAAACGCCGAGATAGTTTATCTATTAATTCTTCCTCATCTAAATTTTTATTTATGTCAAATGCTAAGTTTATTTTGCGTATTGCATCAATATAACGAGCTAATTTTTCTCCAAAATATTTACTATATTTTATTTCACGAATAATATTTCAACGTATTTCTGCGTTCCAAAATTTCTTTTTGGTAATGTCTCAAAATCTTCAAAATTTTTTATCTCGCGCTGTACTAAGTCGTACAACGAAAAATTTACTCCTTTCATAGATTAACATAGCAAATATAATAGCTGAGCGGTATTATAATTACTCGTCTGTAAATAACGTTTGAGATCATTTAGATATTTCACCGGACGATATTTATAACTTTCATTGGAAACTGGATACGTTAAAGCAGGTTACTTAATCGTTCCCATTATTGTTTCATTTTCAATAGATCTATTTTGATAATTACTTTTAAGTTTATTAATATTTTCGCGAAGTACAGAAAATGTTTCATTCATTTCCAAAGTAACACAATTTTTTGCGCGAATAATATCATTCAAATTATCTTGGTACTTTTCTGTTAAAATAGCAATTTCATTTGATTTTTCTAAATTTGATTCCAAGTTTTTAATTATTTTATCCTCCTAAATAATCTTGTCAATCTATCCATTTTATTACTGAGATTATTTATTGTTTATGAAATTGTTTTAAAATTGTTTTGCAATTTGAATTGATCAGTATAAAATGTTTTAACTCATCTACTGTAACGAGAGTAGGCTGTTGCCTGTTTCTCATCGGTTCCTCTGCCTCCCCCCTTTGCCCTTGGCAAGACTCAGTGGTCAGTATTGGGCGCACTTGTCTATGCGCTTAATACTGTACCTCTATTTCAGCTGCCATAAATTACCAGGCCCGGCTAAGATAACCTAAGAAGAGAGAAAGAGCGTTGCAGAAGGACAAACGTAAGAAGACGCTGCAGTTGAAGAAAGAGAGAGAAAGAACGCTCGCGTGAGCGCAGGCTAAGCGGTTATTAGGCAGGCGAGCGACGCGTGACCAATTAGCGCTTCGTCGCACGCCGCCTAAAAATGGGCTAAGTACGAATATTATGGAGACAGCAATCACTGCCCGCGCAGAAGTATTGCGTGGCGTCAGTCAGTCATTCACTCTAGTCAGCCAGCAATCGCGGTCAGTCAAACAATGAATTATTTCGCGCTGCCATCATCTGCCATTGTTCTCTGGAAGAAGAGGTTGGCTGCCTTCCATCCCGAGTGGCCCCACGCCCTGGCTTTCGTCAGAGCACGCACCACCTGAGGCAGCGACAACGACAAGAAGCAACACGAGTTGGCACTTACGCCTTCAAGGGATCTTCGAAGAGAAAAACAAAGGTCGGTCTATCTCTCTTCCGGTTATTCTCTCTCTTCTGCAATGATGTGCGGCCGCGTGAATTATTAGGTAGCCAGGCGATCACTTGCCGTTCAATTCCTTTTTCGCCGGTAATTTGTGTTTTGTTAGTTATAAGTGCGCACTAGTCAGGCGATCATTCGCCGGCTAATTTACGAGTTTCTTTGCATTAGAATAAGTCGCATTTACGGTTAAGGTGTGTAGATTTTTGATTAGTTTTATATTGTAGACATTGTAACGGGGTGTGGTGGTTGCAATCACGATGCTCTCAGGAAGCTCGATTATAGTCCGCTTAGCAAAAACATAGATGATACACATAGTGCACCCTATGGCCAGCCTCGCGGCTGGCCAGGTCACTTTGTGCAAAAGTATTTTGTCAAAGCGACGGACAGTAATTGTATACCTCAACAGAGAACGGAGACTTCTCAAACAAACAATCCGTTGTTTTGGGAGAGAACGTCGTAAACTTCTCTTTTCTGTACGGGCATATGCAAATGCAAATGCTGAGGTACAAAATGTATCACCGATTGCCCTCGACAAGCAACTAATGCTAGTCGACTCGAAGTGAATGCAATTTATATTTGAACGAAGACTTGCAATCACAAGTGCGGATGTGTGTACCTTCACGTGGTGGGGCTGAAAACGCTGTCTCTGTAAAGAAACAGTAGATAAAACACACAACGCTTATCCTTATTTGAGCATCGAACATCTGAATTAAACTCCGAAGTTCGATGTTTTGAACGCGAATTAGAATACCCGATTTAGACTAATATTGGGAATTGATTTGAATGAGTGGCATGACTGGCACGAATATTGAAAACTGCCTGGGGAGTCGCCTTGTCGGCTAGGCGAGACCCCGTCCCTGACCCAAGTCAGAAAATATCAATTAAAAAAGCAGAGATCAATATCAGCGAGTCATAAAAGCCTTCCATAGAAAGCGAAATCCAAGACTTGGGCGAAAATCGGGATACAACTTTCCTTTCGAATAATGGATACCCACCAGCGTGAGCGGGTATGACCGAAACGCAATGGGGAGACGCGCCATGGCACGTCGAAACGATGGACCTGTGAGTCGTGGGAGCAATCCCTTAATACCGGTACGCAGGGTGGGATGTTTTGAACGAGAGCCCAGGAGGGGAGGCTTAGTTGGTTGATCGTCTTAGGAATTTCATCTGGCTGTCCTAGCTGAGTCTCTCTTCTGACATCCCAATTTGGGTTGGCCTCTGCGGGGTAGTGGTACCAGATCAAGCAAATCTCGTAAGATTTGTATGCCGCGTGCTTCCGACGCGGTAGACGTTGGGGCAACTAGAGTTCCGTCGCGCCCAAACCGAGGGTCAAGCCTTTAGTTCCGCTCTCCTTGAGCGTCGAACAGTGAAAAGATCGGTACTCCTTTCGAGGTGGTCGCCGCCTTAGATCAAAAAGGCTCCGACTCGCTGTGTGCGTCAGGGATGTCGTAGCAAACTTGACTTCCGGATCTCCAAAGTGTTTGAAAGCGAAGGAGTGAAAGACAGTGGGCTATGCCAACCTATTGGCGCCCAGAGAGAGGTGGTAATGTTTGATTACGCTATGCTACCCTCAAAACGGAAAATTGTCTATGAAAGAAAAAATTCCTACGTTGCAGAGCTAACCGCCGCTCTGTTAAACACGTATGAGTATGAGTGTATTTGCCTTTACGTTTAATACTTTCGTTCAGATGTCTCCTTTTCAACAGAATTGAACTCACTTTAAGTCATCTGACTTGTGACACTTACTTTCTCTTAGGTTTACGGAGACTAATGTTTTTTTCAACTATTACCTAGATGAAATCGGTTTAAAAAATATCCGGTGACAGATTCGTTAAATTAAAGGGGAACGAAATAACGTAATAAGATATATAAAATCTCGACGTTTATAATAATATAAGCTACAATCTTTAGTGGGCTGAAAGACTTGCGTACGCGTATAAGATTTTGTTGGAATGTCGATCATACACAGCTTATATATTCTATTAAGACGCGCACGGCCTATGCCTGCGTGTGTGAGAGTGGAGGGAGAGAGCTGCTGCGCTGCTCCTTTTCATTCGAGTTCCGGCATCCGAGCTATTAGCCTCGTGACTTCGCTTAAAACAAAAGGACGTGACTTTTGTTCATAAATAAATCTAAAATAAATACTTAGACTTGTGTCGATTATTTTCGCACCTACATCAACGACTATCCTAAAAGGTTATGGACCCAGCACGCTTCCGCTGCGCGGAAACTCGGCGAAAATTATCGCGAGAAAGTTTTTGACGAGTTGACGAGATTGAGGTGCAGTGAGACTCGATTGCTCAAAACTGAAGTGTGTGCGATATGAAAATAGTGACGAGAAGAAAATACGAAAGCTTCAAGAGAATAGAGAGAGAAAAGAGAATAGGACGAGCAAACTTCGTACACACGTTGCCACAGGATCAAAAATGGCAGAGTCAATGGTACTGAAGTAACAAAGAGAAAGAGAGGAGATGATGCAACTTACGAAAGGTAAGAGAGTGAAAATACGCGTAGAAATTGAAATTAGTGACACGAAAATAAAAAATTAAATCACGATCGATCACGAGACGCGAAATTTGACGAGTGACAGCGACGCGAACAAAAAGAAAAGTCACCATGTATTTGAAATTCCAAGAAATGTGAGAAGCCGGTGAGCAAAATGGCGCACAACAATAGAACACGCGGTCGACAGGCGGCAACCTGTCAAAGTCGGTCAAGACAGGCGCGCGCATATAGAGAAAGAAAGAAAGAGAGAGAGAGAGAGAGAGAGAGAAAGATCGCACGCACATACAGAAAGAAGGAGAAAAAGAGAGAGAGAGAGAGAGAGAGAGAGAGAGACTGAAAGTTCGCGCGTATGCAGAGAAAGAAGGAAAAGAGAAAGACGACGACTTTCGACTGCCGCGCGTTTGAATGCTACGACTATATACAACTATACATATGTATATATACATAAAAGAAAGACGAGGCGACAAACATTTTAGAATGAACTATTAATACATGAATTAAAATTGAAATTGAAATTGAAAATATTGACGTGATTAATAAAATTAAAATAAAAGTGCACTTAAAATTAATTCATAAATAATAATATTTTGCATGTGATTGTCACACAGATAAGATGACGTATCTGCTGTTTGCTCGTACAACAGACACAGAACATGGTTGGAATGAGAAAGGATATAGAAAGATTAGAGTAAAAATAACCGAAACAACAATCATATTCACAACACCAGATTTCGAAGAAATTGAAACAGGTGTGTAATTAAATATTTTTATATAAATATCCGAAAATAAATGTGGCAGTACATAAATAAATTATGTACAATATGTTCCGTTTAATTCAATTCAAAATTAAATAGCTGAGCAGCGCGGAACATTTTATATTTGTCGCGATGTGAACTATACTGTGTGCGTATGCTCATGCCGTGACAAGAGTAAATGTTTCGAAAAGCTTGCTTTACAGATTTCGTACTTTTACTTATTCTTTCGTTTAATATATACTTGATGCTCAGAATATCAAATTGAAGAATACCCGACATTGAATTTATTAACTAATTGAATTTTTATTTATTCAGATATAAATAAATATATAAATGAAGAGATTAGAGTTCTGACTGAAATGATTCGGGCTGAAGAAGAAAATCACCGACCATTTCTAATTAACCTCCAAGAAATAAACTCTACCTTTATTGAAAGATTGAATGAGAATGAATTAGACGAGGATAGTGATAAGCAAAAGAAAGACGTGATTGAAAGGAGAGACAGAGACGAGAAAAACAATGACGAGAATCATGACGAGGAGAATGATAAGTCGAGATTGACAAGAGATCAAAATGACGATGAGACGAGAGTGAGAAAAAATGCAAACAAAGGTATACCTTCATATAATAAAATCAAATGAAAAATGCCACTTAACTATTGCTAACAAAAATTCAATGTCACAAAATACTATTTCCACAGAGAAAGAGAGAGATGACGATGTAAACTTTGACGAGAAAATGCTTAATCAGTTGCCAACGGAATTCGCAGCTGAAATTAAAAGGATGTGTCAAAGTGTGAACG
Source organism: Phymastichus coffea (assembly GCF_024137745.1). Lineage (NCBI taxonomy): Eukaryota > Metazoa > Arthropoda > Insecta > Hymenoptera > Eulophidae > Phymastichus > Phymastichus coffea. The sequence goes on along the minus strand of NW_026706812.1, from coordinate 680,296 downwards.
CAAGGTTACACGTTCATAACAACAAACTCCTGGAATTGAGATTAGACATCAATAAAGTGGATGATGAAGTGGACCGAATGTTCAAAGAAACAGATAAATTAAATAATAAGGTCAACCAAATGAGAGACCGACTCGAAGAGTGTGAGGAGGATATGAAAAGAATCAACCAAGAGGTAATAAATGATTTCTTAACGATTATGACGAGTCGAATCTAAATAAAAACGAAATTAGTTATGAAAAAGAGTCTAACTTTAGGAATTTAGCAAGTAGTTCGCGACAAGAAGGCGATTTATCAAAAATGATTAAAGATGAGTTGTTGAAATTAGGAATATCGAGAATTAATAATGCGAACACAAATTTAAATGATTCAAATTTAATAAAAGTAGAAGTTTCAAATAAAGACGGGAACGCGCGACGAGATTATAAATTGACGAGTAAAACTAAATTTGAACATTTCAAGGAGTACTTTACATCTGAATTAAGATCTAAAAATCTATTATACATTATTGACGAAAAGGTTGGAACTAAACATGATAATGACGCGGACACTAGAGAAAAGGATAAGTTTAAAGTACGTGATATTTTGATAAATCATTCAGATCAATGTTATCATGAAAAGACAATTGATATTAAAGATCCTGTAGATTTACTTAAAAGAATTGAACAAATTAAAAAATGTGAAAATAATACAACGACAATTTCTATGAGAAAGAGAATATATGCTATTAAATACGACCCTAGCAAGGATTCTGCTACAGGTTTCTGGGATAGATTTGAGGATCTATTCAGAGAATACAATAATGTTCAGGGTGCTCAGCCATTAAGCGAAGACGAGAAAAGAGACGCGTTTTATACTGCAATAGTGACGGGTTTACCAGAGATCAGAACGGCTGATTTTATGAATCAAAGAACTACAGGAAAGAAAATGTCCTATGAAGACTTAAAAATGTATCTCATGCAGGCTGAAGCAGAAAGAGGAGGAGTACAAGCAAAAGTCGGTGGAGCAATGTCAGCTTCTGTCAAAAGAGACTACTGCTACAGGTGCCACGATAGAGGGCACATATGGGAAAATTGCCCCCATAAAAATGACAGTAGGTTTGATGGTCCAGAATGACTCAGAAAATGCTACTGCTGCAATAAATTTGTGAAACACAAATATGAGACTTGTCCACAAAATCCATGTAACTCTAGACGTGATTCGAGACGTGACAACGATGGAAGTGTAAATAATTACAGGTACAGTAATCAAAATTACTACAATAATAGAGGCAGAGGTCACAATAAAGATAAAGGTTATAAACGTAAATCTGATAATGACGAGAGTTATGACGAGAACAATAGAAAAAGAAAATTTGACTCATCATCAAATAGAGGTAGAAGTAACAACAATTTTAGAGGACGAGGACGTAGTCGAGGCCGTGGAGGACGAGGACGTAGTCGAGGCCGTGGAGGACGAGGAAGAGGTGGACCGCCCAAAGATTCAACTTCTCAAAAACAAAACGAAGCTCAAGGTAAGTGCTTCTCTGCATATAATGTGACCTCTGCCAGCGCTCAAAACTTAAAAATTATTGATAATAATAATAATAAGATAGAAAAATTTATTGTTGATTCGGGTGCTACTGAACATCTCGCGAAATCAAAACTAATTTTTAAGACCTTAGACGAGAACGTAGTACATACAATTAAATGTGCGAATAAAAACGAAAATGCGAACTTGAGAACGGAGGGAGTAGGTTTGATTGAAACAAGTAATAAGAGATGAGATTATACAAATAGATAATGTAATATATGCAGAATCATTATCAGAAAACCTACTTTCTTTTCGCAAGTTCACTGATCAAGGACTTAGTGTTTATTTGGATAATAAGATAATTGATATATATAACCCTATATCGAATAAAACATTTATTTCGGGAATTTATCAAAAACCATATTGGATAATAGAGTTTGAAATCGATAAAAATGACGTGGTAGAAAATAGTGACGAGAATAGAGATAGATACAAACAAATTGTTGCATTCTTAGCGACCGATAGCAATGGGGAGCCCTTACACATGACTAGAAGCGTAACGAGAAACTTGAAACAATTGGAAAACGTAAATTCGATTGACGATGAAAACAATGTTAATAAACTCAGAAAAGACGAGACTAACCTGGAAAAGGAGAACGATAGAGAGCAAATTATAGAGAACGTCCCAAGATTTTCGACGACGATTTGTGATAGAAAAATAGGAAAGATGGATGTTGAAAATGAAACTGAAAATGAGATAGTAGAAATAGAAAAGGATCTCAATCATATAGACATGAATAACTGCTATAAAGATAAAGCCATGCTTTGGCTTGCGAGATTAGGTCATGCGTCTTTAAATTATTTAAAGGCAATGCAAAAAGAATTCCCAGAAGTAAAAGAATTAAAAGACGTAATATTTGTCGAGAAAATATTAGATTGCGAGATTTGCATGACAGCAAAAATGAATAGATTACCATTCCAAATGACGAGACAAAGAGCAACTCGACCACTAGAAATCATCCACGCAGACACAATAGGTTCTTATCTTATAAGTCCTGCTTCTTATCCAAAGGGATATAAATATATATCTGTGTTTGTCGATGATTATTCGAGACTAGCATTGACTTTCCCAATGAAAACAAAAAATGAAACAGGTACTTGTTTCGAAGAGTTCGTGAGAAGTGCGAGAAATTCATTAGGATATGATGCTAAAGTATGCTATTTGAGAATTGATCAGGGAACAGAATTTATAGGAGGCCACACAAAAGAGGTAATGGACAAAATTGGAACAGAGTATCAATTAGCTTGTCCTAACACTCCACAACATAATGGAGTTTCTAAAAGATTTTACCAAACAATACAAATGAAAGTTAGATCTTATATGTTTGACGCGAAAATACCAGAGAATATGTGGGATTTGGTATAGGGAACTGCAACGTATGCGTATAATAGGACACCACACAAGTCAAATGATATGAAACCACCTTTAAAAACATTTGCATTCAAATACATTGATTTTAGCCAAATTAAACGTTTTGGATGTTTGACATATAGCAAAGTAGATAGAAAGAAAGGACCAAAATGGAGACCAGAAGGTATACGTGTTATATTGGTAGGATACAAAGAAACTGGGTACATTCTCTTAAAACTAGAAGACGGAAAACTGTACGAGAACAGAAATATAAGGTTTAATGAGAAATTGGTTTATGGAGATAAGTATGGTAAAAATAGCGTAAAAGATTGGCTGACGGACTATGAAGAAATAGACAAAGAAAAATGGGTCGTTGAATTTGAAAAAGAAACTGAAAATGAGATAGAGAAAATCTTAGAAATGGAGGGAGAACAGAAAAGAAAATGAGGAAGACCAAGAAAAGAAAAAATTAGTAAAGATGTGACGATAAAAGAAACACCAATAAATGACGTGAGTTTTGCCCATTTCACAACAATAGAGAAAACTGACACAATTGATTTGAAAAGCACTGAGAAAGATAAAAACAGGACGACGAATAGCTGCATAATGGACGAGGCATTTCATGCACTGTTAGCAAAAATTAACAAAGATCCAGCTACTTACAAAGAAGCCATGTTAACACTAGAAATAGACGAGTGGCAGAAAGCAATTGACGTAGAATTAAATGCAATGAGAAATAAGAATGTCTGGAAAATAGTTGCAAGACCAGAAAAATCACAGGAAGGAGGAAAACCGAATATAATAGATTCGAAATGGGTCTTTAAAACTAAAACAAATCCTGATCTGAGTCCATTGTTTAGAGCAAGATTAGTAACGAGAAGATTCAAAGATCACAATCAGTATGATCTTAGAGAGACATACGCCCGTGTATCAAGATTATCGCTAGTGAGAGCTGTGTTAGCAATAATTCACAAACACAGTTTACATGCTATACTATTAGACGTGAAAAACGCATTTTTGAATGGAGAGATTAAAGAAGAGATATACGAGGTGTGATCAAAAAGTAAGGTGAATTTTTATTTTTCTCAAAAAATATTTATTTATTCATCAATTTTTATTTTATCTCCTTCAAAATAATCCGCCTCGGATATAATGCACTTGTGCCAACGCTTTTTCCAATCCTCAAAGCATTTCAAAAAATCATTTTTTGTGATCTTGTTTAGTTCATCCTTCGATGCCGTCTTTATCTCCTCAATCGTGGCAAAACGCCGTCCTTTCATGGGCCTCTTCAGTTTTGAGAACAAGAAGAAGTCACAGGGGGCCAGATCTGGGGAATACGGTGCCTGTGGCATCGTTACTGTGTTGGTTTTAGCTAAAAATTCGCGCACAAGCAACGATGTGTGAGCAGGGGCGTTATCATGGTGCAAAAGCCAATTTTTATTTTTCCACAAATTCGGACGTTTCTGGCGGATTGCTTCGCGCAAATTGCGCATAACTTGCAGGTAATATTCCTTATTTACTGTTCTACTCTGTGGCAAGAACTCATGATGCACCACGCCCGTGCAGTCAAAGAAAACTGTAAGCAAAACCTTTACATTTGATCGAACTTGGCGTGCTTTTTTTGGTCTTGGTGATCCAGAATGCCTCCACTGGGACGATTGAGTCTTAGTCTCGACGTCATAACCGTATACCCATGTTTCGTCACCTGTTATAACCCTGTTGAGTAAATCTGGATCATCGTTGACGTCATTCAGTAGCTCTTGGGCGATGCTCATGCGACGTTTCTTTTGGTCGAAATTGAGCAAATTCGGAACAAACTTCGCTGACACACGTCTCATGTCTAAAACACTCGTCAAAATTGATTGGCACGAACCAAATGAGATGCCAATATCATCAGCAATTTCTCTAATGGTAATTCGACGATTTCCCAACACTATTTTCCTCACTTCTTCAACATTCTCATTAGTTGTTGATGTGCTGGGGCGTCCAGAACGAGGTTCGTCGTCGGTGTCTTCTCGGCCTTCTTGGAAGAGTTTATACCACTTGTAAACATTTTTTTGGCTTAAAATAGACTCACCGTATGCCACTTTCAGCATTTCAAGTGTTTTGGAACATTTGATTCCATTTTTCACACAAAATTTCATGCAAACTCTTTGATCCATGTTTTTAGACAGCAGCAAATCGTGGAGCACGCAAAACACTTCTAACCTTGATGCCTCTCACAAACAAACCAAACATACTACAAAGCTGAAATTTGGAACGTAGGTTCTAGACGAGTGTACCGACATAACCAAATAAAAAAGTCGAAGATCGAACGGACGTAGCCCGCTAAATTTCAAAATTCACCTTACTTTTTGATCACACCTCGTATATGGCAATACCTGAAGGTTTAAGATACGATACCAGAAACAAGTCGAATTATGTGTGCAAGTTGATAAGAACACTATATGGTTTAAAGATTAGCTCAAAAAGATGGAATGAAAAATTGAGAGAAGTACTCGGAAGTATAGGATTGAATGGCAATGATTTGGAACCTTGTCTATTTACATGGACAGATGGAAATTTCTTTTTGATTTTGATAGTCTATGTTGATGACATTTTGGCTGCTAGCAATAATGTTATAAATTGACGGAAGTAAAAAGGAAATTACAAAAGGAATTTGAAATGACGGATCTAGGAGAACCCCAAAAATTCTTGAGAATAAGGATTAGACGTGATAAGAAAAAGAAAATTATGTAACTAGATCAAACAGAATACATAGATAATATGTTGAGAAAATTTGGATTTGAAAACATGCATGCAACTAGGACTCCAATGGTCACTAATCAAGTAAATAATTTGAAAAGAAAGTTGAGAGAAGAAGAAATTGACGAGACTAACTTATTGAGCACAAAGAGTGCAGAAAATGTGCCATACAGAGAAATGGTTGGAAGCCTCTTGTATTTAGCAAATGCAAGCAGGCCAGATATATCATATGCAGTCAACATTGCCAGTAGACATCAAATTAATCCCTCAGTCACTGATTATGAGATGGTGAAAAGAATTTTTAGATACTTAAAAGGGACGAGACACTATAGCTTGACTTATAGAGGAGAAGAAAATGATATGCAAGCCTACGCCGATGCAAGCTACGCCGATTGTAAAGTATCTTTAACTACTTGTGGTTTCGTAGTTAAATTATATGGTGATCCGATAAGTTGGAGAACACACAGCAACCTCATGTGACTCTGTCTACATGCGAAGCTGAATATATCACTATGAGTGATACTTGTCAAGAGTTGGTTGGTTTGGACAACACTGTAAAATTGATCTTGAATAAATCATTGGCTCCCATGACTTTGTGGTGTGACAATAGAGCAGCAGGAAAGAATACTGAGATGGACGGGGAAAACAAATTGAGACATGTAGTTGAGATTAAAGAACATTATGTTAAAGAATGCGTTAAGAAAAATTTTGTTAAAGTAAAATGGGTCGAGAGCAAGAAGCAACTTGCTGATATATTCACTAAGTCCTTACCTTTTCAAACTCACATAGACTTAACACATAAAATAATGAATCTGAAAGAATGATACTTAACATGATATCTTTGGTTTATTACAGAAGACAATAATAAGAAGTAGGCTGGATCCAGAGACGAATATAGTCGAGATGAGAAGAAAGGAAGAGACAAGATACTTTATACTCAGATTAGAGCAACTACTTAGATTACTCGTTTATTTATTTCTAATCAAAATTTTTTTATTAATAAGATAATGTTAAGTTGAATAAAAGATCAATAAGATTTAGACGAGTTAATGAAAGATTTTGACGTGTTATAATTTATTAAAAGGATCTCAATAAATATTATTAATGATTATTAGACTTAAATTTTGACGAGCTGTGTTGTTCGGGAGGGAGTGTTGGAATGTCGATCATACACAGCTTATATATTCTATTAAGACGCGCACGGCCTATGCCTGCGTGTGTGAGAGTGGGGGGAGAGAGTTGCTGCGCTGCTCCTTTTCATTCGAGTTCCGGCATCCGAGCTATTAGCCTCGTGACTTCGTTTAAAACAAAAGGACGTGACTTTTGTTTATAAATAAATCTAAAATAAATACTTATACTTGTGTCGATTATTTCCGCACCTACATCAACAACTATCCCAAAAGATTTACAATTATACGGGGAGTGAGAGAGAAAGAGAGAATTGGAAATTCCACCGCGAAATCTAACGCTTGGTGCGAATGCGATAACGGTCGCGTATAACAAAACACTTTCGGAAATATTTTGTTGCGCGAAAATGGAGTACCTACTCAACGATGCAATTACAGTGATCAGTCGTAATTAATGTCGGCAAATAACTATTGCTCCCGGATGATGTTGCAACGATGCTGCCCTTAGCTCCCAGATTGGTTGCTGCTCGTCCGACTCACTGATCTTGGCTTAGTTGCTTTTTCCTAACTCCTTGCTATCATTCACGCACGTATCAAAACTAAAAAACTTTCTTTCGGTAAAACAGAGAAAATTTTGGCGGTTTTCCTGTACGTGGCAGTCACACGTCCTTCTTGCGACCTGACCACGTTCGTGGTGACGGGAGCCACGTCCACGTGGACCGTGTGTATCGGCCCAGCACCAGTAGCTCCCGGGGCTCTCTTCACTTCAGCCGTCGCCGGAAGCGCTGCGGGAGACTTCTGTCCATTTCCCACCCGCAGCAAGGCCTCTTCATAGGCTCTCTGGCTCTGAACCATCTCTGCCCACATTCCAAGGGGGCGTCCATAAAGGACGTCCACTAATTTTTCGTGTAACTGAAAGCACCCCTCCCTTTTGTCACACCTGGTCACATTTTTTAATCCACCCCCGTAAAAGAACATCACAAAGCTATTGAACCCCCCCTTAATTTTTCTAACTTGAAAATAGTTTTATAAAAAAAATAGAATTTCACTTATATTTTCACGTATATTATTCAAAACAATATTAAAACATATTTTTACAAAACAATATTAAATAATTTTTAATAAATACATTTTTAGCTCATTAAACATATTTTCAATAATTTTTGATAAATAAATTTTTATTCTTGAGTCCAGGGGTTGGTTAACCATTCAGAGAAGGATGGAATTACTGACATTTCAGTAGTCTCAATAACTGGAGGTCGTTCTTCAGAAGTTACATCTTCTTCTTCTACCCATTCGATATTTTCAGCTCCGGTTTCCTCATCTTTAATGATACATAACAACTCCTCTGTATGATTCGTTTTTTGAACAGAAATGACTTTTTCAGGTTTTATTTTCTTAATGTTTTTTTGTTTTCCATGTATTTTCCTATGATTTTTAACTGACTTGATAGAAGCATGACATAAACCACATGCTGAACAAACTCTATCTGAAATTCGAGATTGTACAGTTGGACAGTACATATCATATGGAATTTGAGAGAAGGTCTTGTTTTCAATATCAATATTCAGTGCCAATCGCAATAGAAGAGGACAAAATTTTTTGTTGTTTTCATCGAACGGTGGTATATGTAGTGCTGAAGGTGATTGCTTTATGGGCATTAGAGGAGGCAGAAATCGAGATTTTAAAAGAAGCCGTAAACTACTGCGCCAAGGACCGCAGCATTCATCGTCATCACATTTGACGATTTGCTAAAAGTATTGAGACTCTCGAACGTGTTTACTGTACCAAGCAGCTTCAGGCATCTCTACTGATGATACATTTTCTAAGTCGATGTACTTTGCCACTACAGGATAGTCATCAATTATAACATCGCCCCAAATTTCTGCAAGAACACCACCTGCATATGCAAAATTTTTCAATTCCAATGCTTGATCCTTTGTTTTATTACTGCTATCAAGGTGAGTTCCAAAATGCTCATGAAGCAAAATAAGGCCTGCCAATTCATTGCTCAGTACCGACATTCGTCTCTCCACACGGTTATACGCGTTCCGCCCAGGAGCGTTGGTAGCGATGAAAAGAGCATCAAGCTTGAACTTTTAGAAATGCTGAATTGCACATGAAATGACTCGCGTGTATCGCGGGTTTTCATCTGGGCCACCGTCAGTAGTAATTATCACAACATGTTTTATACTACCATCATCTGTTTTGACAAGAGGTGTGAAGCTATCCAAATTTAATGCACGCTCAAGATCCGTCGCATGCGTCTCGGCCGTCGACGAGCAATGTTTGCCACTCCGAATTGCGACATACGTTGGCCCGGAGTATGAAACTGAATTTGGGCATCCCTCGCTGTCTGCTTTGATGACAATTCTCGCGTAGACAGATGGAATTAACTTATGTCGATCTGCAATAACCCAATCGTGATCGGGTAATGAAACTTTGTACTGCAAATGCATAAGCATAGGAGCTTGCTTTTTAGCTGCCGTGAGACCAATAGGAACTCTTGACTTATCATCGACAGACATAAAAACTGTTTCTGCAGGCCCTAGTACGGATGCCAATGTTTCTAACGCAAGTATCGTTGCATGGCAAAAAGGTCCATCGGGATGTTTGGCATGGTGATCTGCTTCTGGTCGACAGAGTTTCAGAGGCACAGTCTTCACGTGCCGTTTGCCCTTTTCTGTATTGCTGCGTCGAGGAAGAACCCGAAGATAAACTCCACTTTTTGAAATTTTAAACCCATCATTCTGTAGCTCTTTGGTGAGATCGTCCAAAGTCTTGCAACTTCTGATTACTGAAATTCAAAAGTTATATCTGTTATATATTGTAAGTTTTGTGCACAGAAAAACAAGTCCTAAAATATTAATCAAATGTTGATAAAACCAAAAATCTAATTATTATTTTTATATTTAACTATTTAATATATAATAAACTTAATTTCAATTTACGAAATCTTTATACAATTATTTATGCTAAATTCAATAAGTTTATTTCAAATTAAAACAAGGAAATAATGCTTATAGTTGAATTTTTTTCTAAAATTGCAAAAAAAAACGTACGTTCAGTACGGCGTCGCGGGTCAGCTACTCCTCCATGTGTAGCAATGTCAATCATCGTTTTTAGCAACTCTGGCTGGTCTACTTCCAGCCTGGGCCTTCCAATCACACCATCTCTATATTTGAGATCTTTGTTCACTTCAGGAAATTTGTTACATATTTTTTTTAATTTCAAACTTTGTATTTTACGACTTTTTCTTTTTCGTATAGCATCATTAACTTTTTTCTTCAAAGAATTTTCGTCTGCTAAAAGTTCTCTTCTTAATTTAGTTATATGTTTTTCAGTCTTTTCATTTGCAAATCCAATATCTTTTACTTTTGTCAAATGTACAATTTGACTCTTCAATGTATCAATTTGTTCTTTTGACTTCTCTTGAGATGGCTTGTACACACGACGAGGGGAACGATTGATTTCAGAGTCATGAGCTTCTTTACTTTCAGTCGTTTTCACTGCTGTACAACTTTTTTCTCTTTCATCAATATTATCTACAGTATTTTTATCGTCTATTAGATCACGTGACTCCTCTAATCCTTTTTTTTTGTTAACAACGTTGTCGAGTACTTCAGATTCTTTTTCGGAATGTCCAGCAGAACATGTGTGTGTATGATTCACTGATGAACTCGTCGATGCATGCTCGGACGATTTCGGTGTTGATTTGAGGAATTTCAGTATAGTCATTGATTTATTTATTGTCGTTTTATTTTGCAAAGATCGAACTCGTGTTTGCACTTCACGCTCCAAATCAGCAATATCCGGAAATTTATCTTTCAATTCTTTCCATTCAGCATGGAAATCTGTTTGTACATTGCCTTTCGATTGTTTCGGATATGCATCTTTGAATACTGCCCAAAAATTATTATACAACTCACCAGGAGTAACCATTCCAATAATCTCACGTATTCACTGTGAGTGATTTATTGACGATTGTTGCAGCGTGTGCACACGAAACAAAAGAGTTAATTCTTTATTGAGACAACAACGCTAGAGCAAGTCAGAGCTTCGTCATTTGTGTGTCTCGCGCTTTTGCCATAGATATCGACTTATAATATCGACACGCCGCGCGCGCCGCCTGGACGTTTTTTCACTGTACTGACCCACTCGATCGATTACCACCAAAATTCAAACTTAGTACATACCAAAAAAATCCTTCAGTAAATTTTTTTTCTAATTACTAATATTTTCTGATTTTGTTGATTAATAATTTAAAAGGTTTGAATTATACTAGAAAATGAAAAATATTTTATTTTTTTGAAAAAACAAAAATTAGAAATTACAGTATTTTTAATAGCCAACACAAAATTGTGACCGTCCGAAAATGAAAAAGCTCCCCACTATTTACTGTCACATTCGGTCACATTTTTTGACTTTGACCCTCCCTTTTGGCATCGGACGTCCTTTATGGATGCCCCCCAAGCAGCTCTTCTGCCCCCGGCGGTTCAAAAAGCGCCTCAGGTGCTCATGCACCTGAGATTGGAGTTCGCCGACGGACCGCCAGGTGCTCTCCACTTCATTGAGATCCAGGGGTACATGCCTATAATCGAGTAGGAGAGTCAGCTGCTCAGGGATACGGGGGTGGTTGCAGACCCAGTGCTGAGCTCCACAGGTCTCCCTGGATCCTGGGCACTGGCTCATACTGTCCGACGTCTGAGGTATGTCGAACTCAAGAGTCTGCACCCCCTGGTCCACAGTGGACTTGGGACGCTCGACCTCACCTTTGGTCTCTATCTGGGTCGAAGCGTTCCAGGAAGCCTTCTTCGGGGCGACCCTCGTCGCATCCCGGAGAACGTCCGCCACCGATCGCTGATGGCGCTCCCATCGGGTGGCCCCCTCCAGCTGGAACCTGGCAAAGCTGCGCAGATCTTCAATCAGCCTCGTTGCATCAGGGCCCAGCTGCAGATCCAACACCATCTGAGTGATCATCTCGAAGGTCTTCTCGTTTACGACGATTCTTCGGTCCATCTGCAGCAGCTAAAAGAAAAGATTGGATGAAACTCCTTGCGCAAATAAAAACCTATGGTACATCACATCCCACCGAGTTATGCGTTCCCTCGCTTATCCTTGCGTTATCGTCCTGGTCCTCGTCGGTTACCGCTCCCTTCCCATCGCTTGTTCAGGATAATCGGCTCAACCGTCCTTTATACGACGGGCACGGTCTTTCGCGGTCTACCTCTCCCTCTTGATTCCTTTAAGGCTAGGTTATCATCTCCTGCCTAACCGGTGATCGTCTCTGGGATTTTCCGGAGTCGACCTCGACCTCTCTTAGTTGGTGCGGATATCGGTAAATTCGACGTCTCGGTGGGATTGTTACGTACGGCCGTGAAGCTGCTATTTCGATCCACTCGCTCGATAAATCCTCGCCAGGACATTCGAACGCTCTCGCGGAATCGCTTGCCTCCTCCGGTCTTTCTTCCTGTGGCTCCCGAGGCTCGTTGTTGGTCGCTTCTTCACTCTCTTCTCCATTTGAACCATAATAAGGTTTAAGGTCCTTGCCATGGAAGAGCTCGGGCAAAATCTCCAACTGATTTCCCAGTCTATATATGTTGGTACCATATATCTCCTCAATAACATACGGACCAGCATATTTCGGCGCCAATTTGCATAATATGCCTTGGGCAGTCAAGGAGAGTGTCCTGTTTCTCTTCCATATCCAATCACCCACCTTAAACTCGGGTTGGCGTCTCTTTCGGTCGTAATAACCCTCCTGACGCGCCGCTTCCTCTTTTGACTTGGAGCTTACCCGCTCCCATAAATTAGGGAGCTTCTCTATATGTTCAGCCCAATCTATCACAGCTTGACCCTCCGAACTTTCAAGGGCCTGCTGATCTTGGGTTCTTCTGAATGTCAACGGAGATATCTGCTGACGCCCAAACATGAGCATCGCAGAACTATATCCAGTGGCGCTATGAGTTGCCGAGTTTAACGCAAAGTTGCACTATGACAGGTGTTCGTCCCAGCTCTTATGGTCACGGCTTACGTAAGACATGATCATGGTTTTGAGAGTCCTCTGTTTACTCGCTCTGTGGGATTCGCTTGGGGATGATATACTGGAGTTAAGGCGCCCTGGATGCCGTTCAGCTGGAGGTATGAATCGACTTCCTGATTGTTGAATTCGGTTTCATTATTCGACAAGAATACCTCTGGTGCGCCAAACCTAGTGACAATCCTCTCGTGTAATTCCCTTGCGATTGTCCTCCCATTGGCTTTGCGTATCGTAACGGACTCTACCCAGCGAGTAAAAAGGTCTATAAAGACAAGGATATACTCAAAATCTCTAGATCTTCTTGAGAATGGTCCACTGATATCACCGGCCACCACATGCCAGGGTCATGACACCTGTCTACGACCTATCAGCCTTCAAGGTGCCTATTTTTGAATTTAAGGTTCGCGAGTTGACCTATACAAATTAATATATATAAATATATGTAAGAATGGGATCTGACTTTCTCTCGAGGGGAGTGTGGACGTGTCTTGGATGTGAGCGCGAGTTTTGGTGAGAAAGTCAAAGAGGAAAAGTCTTTGAGGAGAGAAGTAGAGGTGAAAAGAGCGTGGAGGTGGAGGACTAGTGGAGAAGAGAGAGAGAGGCCTGGAGAAGAGCAGGAAAAAGCAGAGAGAAAGGAATAAAGAAAAAAAATAAAAGTTGAGCTTAAGAGAGAAAATCAGAAAGCGGGAAAGGCAGGCAGAGAGGAGGGGCGGTAAGAAGTAAAGGGAGAGACAGAAAAGGTAAGACAGGGAATAAAGGTGTGATCACGGGTACTGATAGAGAGTCGAATTAAGGTGTACGGAATAGGATGGAAAGATTTGTGACAACAGAAAAATTAAGAGATAAAGGTGGAATGTTGGATAAGAAAGGCCCAGAGGAGGAAACAAGAAAAGAGTAAAGGTGGTGAGGGGGAGAGAGAGCGGGGAGGGGCTGAGGGAGAATAATAGAGGATAAATGAGAGAGGCAAAGAGATGCAAGAGTGAGAGCGAGGAAAGCGAGATGGATGGGGAGGGGGGAGAAGGATTGGACAACACGATAAGAGAAGTGGGAAAAAGTAGTGGTGCAGAAGATATAAAGGAATAGATACGGACAGACATAAGGGAATTGAGAGAGATATGGGAGGAGGAAAGGAAAGAATGGACAGAAATGTTTAAAGAAATAATGGGTAAAATGGAAAGAATGGAGGCAGAGGGAAAAACAAAAGAAGAAAGATGGCAGAAGGAAATAGGAAAAGTTAGGAAAGAACATGAGAGAGAGAAAGAGAGAAGAAAGAAAGAAAGAGACGAAAGAAGAAAGGGAAAAAGCAGAACGTAGAGAAAAGAAACTGCAGGAAAAATGGGGAGAGAGGATGGACTAGTTGGAAGAGGAGTGCGTGAAACTAAAAGAAAGCATAGAAGGAGGAAACAAGAAGCGAAGAGGAACAGAAGTAGGCAATAAGGAAGAATTAGAGCATATGAGAGAAAAAATGAATAGAGAAAGTAGGATAAACAATATAATAGTGACAGACTTAGAGGGTGAGTTAAGATGGGAAAAGAAGGGAGAGGCAGGGGTCTGGTTAAGGGAGGTACTAGAAATGAAAGGAGAGATAGTGAATCTGAGAAAAATAGGAGGAACAGCGGAGAGAGATGAACAGACAGAAAGAAGAAAAAACATGTGGCAAATTAGATGCGCGTCATGGGAACAAAAAGAAGGAATTATGAAGAAGAAAAAGAATCTGGCACAGAAAAAGATATACATAGATCAGGACTGGACGTGAAAGCAGAGAAGGATAAGAGAGGAAGTAAGATGGAAAGCGAAAGAAATAAGATGTAAAGGTAAAGAGGTAAAGATGTGGCATAACGGGGTTAAATCAGAGGAAGAAGAATGGTGGTGGAGCGAGAGAAAGGGAAAAACGGTCGGAAAGGGGGTGGAAGGGTTTCGAAAACAACAGAAATAAAAGAGAGAGAGAGGAGAGAACGGAGAGAGAGGGGAGAATGGCAGTAAAAATACTATTCTGGAACGTGGCGGGGGTGAGGAGCATGGAGGAAGACGACTGGGAATGTGTTAGGGAATTCGACATAATAGGGCTAACGGAAACCTGGGTGAAGAGGCAAGGGGAAAGAACTGAAAGGGTACAGCATAGAGTGGAGGGACTAAAGAAGGGAAGGAAGAAGGGGGAGAGAAATAGGGGGAGGAATAATAGCGGTAAGAGAGAGGAAAGGGATGAGTAAGGTTGAATGGAAGAAAGAAAGGACAAGTGAGGTAATAGTAGGAGAAATAAAGATCGGAGGGAGGGAATACATGATAGCATCGGTGTATATGCAACAGGAGAAGAAGGAAAACTATGAATACCTAAGTGAAGAGATAGAGGAGAACAGAGGAAAAACAATAATTATAGTAGGAGACTTCAACGCAAGAACAGGAAACGAAGGAAGGGAATGGGAGACAGAAGAAAACCTAGAAGAAATTAAAGCCAAGGATAAAGTGTTAAACGCAGAGGGAGAAGAAATGATAAAATGGCTAGGAGAAAAGGGCTTAGTGATAACGAATGGGAGAAAAGAAGGAGATGAAGAGGGAGAAATAACATATATAGGAGCGAGAGGAATGTTAACGATAGACTATGTAGTAGGTAACGAGGAAGGTGATGAGGCGATGAAAAGGGATTAAATAAAGGGGAGGGTAAAGTCGGACCACTTACCAATAGAGGTGGAATTGGAAGACAAAATAGCGGAAGAAAGAAAAGAAGAGGAAGAAAGAATGATAGACGACTGGAGTGAAGAAGGTATAAGGGAGTATCAGAGATGGGTAGACGCAATAGAGGGAACAGATAAATGGAAAGATAAAAAAAATAAAGTGAAGAACGCAGTTGTAAAAAAGAAGATAAGGAAAAAAAAAGGATAAAAAAAAGCTGGTGGAGAAAAGAATGTAAGGTAAAAAGAGATAGGGTGATGGCAGAGTTAAATAAGGTAAGAAAAGGAGAAAGAGACAGAGGCAAATACTTAGAAGCAAAGAGAGAATACAGAGAGGACATAAGAAAAGCAAAAGAAGATGAAGGGAAAAGAGTGGCAGAAGAAATAAGAAAAGATAAGACGGGAAGAAATTTCTGGGATAAAGTGAATGGCAATAGGAAGAAAAGATTTGGATTAGATGAAAATATAGGAAAAGAAGAATGGATAAAGCACTTCAAGGAACAATTGGGAGAGAAAGAAAAGGAAGAAAGCAAAAAGGAAGAAACCGAAGACAGCGAAGGAGAGGAAGGTGAAGAAATCAAAGAAAGAGAAGTCAAAGAGGTAAAATAAATAACTTACTCCAGTCGTCTATCATTCTTTCTTCCTCTTCTTTTCTTTCTTCCGCTATTTTGTCTCCCAATTTCACCTCTATTAAGAAAAAGGCGACAGGAGAAGATGGTATAGCAAATGAAGCGTGGGTGGAAGGCACGGAAGGCTTGATAAAAGATATGACAAAATGCTTAAAAGGAATATGGATCGGAGAAGGATATCCGGAAGAATGGAGGACGGGAATAATTATACCAATATATAAGAAAGGGAGGAAAGAAGAAGTAGGAAACTATAGAGGAATAACGCTGATCGATACGGGATATAAAATATATGCGGAAATACTGAGGAAAAAGCTGGAAAGAGAACTAGAAGCTAAAGAAACGCTAAGTGATACGCAGATGGGATTTAGGAAGAAAAGAGGAACAATGGACGCGATATTTATATTAAAAACAATAATAGGGAAGGAAATAAGGGAAAAAGGAGGAAAATTCTCCGTATTCTTTGGAGACATGAAGGCCGCTTTTGATAAAATAAAGAGGAAGAAAATATGGGAAACAATGAAAGAGAAAGGGATAAATAGAAAAATTAGGAAAAGAATAGAAAAAATATACAAGAAAACAGGGAGTAAGGTAAAAGTTGTAGGAGAAATAATTGGGGAGTTTGAGACTTACAAAGGCAAGGGTGCCCTTTGAGCACCACGCTATTTAATCTTGCCTTCGCCGACCTGGAAGTGAAGTTCAAGCAGGTGCAGGAAGGAGGGGTAGTGATAGGAAGGAAGAAAATATGGACATTAGGATACGCAGATGATATAGTGATGACGGCAAAGAGTGAAAGTGGAATGAAAGCAATGCCGAAAAAATTAAAAAGATGCCTGGAAGAAAGGGGATTAGAGTTAAATGTAGGAAAATCAAAGATGATGAAATGCAGGAGAGGAGGAGGAAGGGGGAAGGAAGAAGAATTCGAATGGGAAGGTGATAAGATAGAGATGGTGAAAGAGTACAACTACTTGGGATATGTTATAAGCAGAAATAACGGAAATAAAAAGCAGATAAAGAAGATAGAAGGGAAAATAAATATGGTACTCGGAAAGCTATGGGAGGTAGAAGAAAAGTTATTTAGAGAAAACTGGGAGGTAAGGATGA
Source organism: Phymastichus coffea (assembly GCF_024137745.1). NCBI lineage: Eukaryota > Metazoa > Arthropoda > Insecta > Hymenoptera > Eulophidae > Phymastichus > Phymastichus coffea. The sequence goes on along the minus strand of NW_026706812.1, from coordinate 663,064 downwards.
ACCTGTTCGATGCTCTGGCGAAAAGCGTCATTATGTATGGAGCAGAAATCTGGGGATGGAAGAGATATGAGGAAATAGAGAGACTACAACTAAAATACATAAAGTGGCTATTATGATTAGATAGAAACACGCCAAGTTACCTAATATGATGGGAAACAGGAAGACAAGAAATGAAAAGAAGAAAGAGATGGCTCAATAAAAAAGAGAAGCATGGAGAGAATTAAAGAAAAAGGAAAGAAATGAAAAAGATAAAAAGGGTAAGAAAGGAGGAGAGAGAGGAAAGGCTGGAAAAAAGTATAATATAGAGAGGGAAGAGGGAGATGAAATGAGGGAAGAGTTTTGGGAAGAAATAAGACATGAGCTAAAGAAAAAAGATGAAGAAGAACTAGAAAAATCAAGATACATAAATGAGTGGAAAAAGCTGAAAGCAGAAATGAAAAGGTATAGGTTAAAGGAAATTCAAGGAGAGGGAAGAATAAAAGGCCTGCAAATAAGGGAAAGGTTAGGTAATGAAACGAGGGGAAGCAGGTATTGGGAAAAAGAAAAAATAAGAGATGCAGAATGTGTATGAAAGAGGAAGAAAATTGGAAGCACATGGTAGAAAAATGTGAAAAAAGCAGAAAGGAAGGTGAAGAATGGGAAAAAATAATAATAGGAAGCAAAGAAAAGATAGCGTGGATGATGGAGATAAAATGGAAAAGAAGAAGAAACGAAGAGAATAAAGAAAAAGAAAAGCAAGAAGACGAAGCTGCAAAACCTTAAAGGAAAGACGGAAACAGAAGACAGAGAAGCAAGACTCGCAGACACATCTACACACACACACATACACACACATACACACAAAACACGAACATACGCGCAAACATAAACATACACATGCACACACACAAGACACAAGTAACAGCAACTACACAAGCGAGAGGAAGCAGGTATTGGAGGACGGAGCAAAATGGACAAGAAGAAGAATCGAAGAAGAGAAAGAAAAAGGTAAACTAGAAGACAAATCATAAGATACTAAGGAAAAATAAGTGAGGTTGAGCAAAGGAAAGGCAGAGGGAGCAATAGGAAAGAAGAAAAAGGTGTCAAAGCCTTAATAAGGAGATAGATGAAATGATATGATGATAGATGAAATGATGAAAGCCTTAATAAGGAGATAGATGAAAAGATAGATGAAATGATTAGCAAGAAGGAGAGCAAAAGCAAAGGAAAGGCAAAGGTGAAAAGTCAAAAGAAAGTAATAAATGAAAAGCTGAAAAGAAAACATGCAAGAAAGAGAAAAAAAACAGAAGAGCGGAAAAGGCAGATCTTGGAGAGAGAAAGAGGAAAAGAAGATTAATCAGAAGAAAAATGAGAAGAAAAGAGGAACAGGCAGGCGCAGAAGACAGGGACACAAGAGTTGCAGACACACCTACAAAGGCACATATTTACACAACACATACACACACACACGCACGCGCGCACTCACACACACACACACACACACACACACACACACACACAAAACACATACATATTCAACTACACAAACTGGATACGAGACACAAATAGTAATATAAGAACTGTAAACCAAATGTAACATATAAGTTGTAAATAAATAAACTAACTATATGTAAGAGTGTGTGGACTGAAGAATAAATAAATGAAACAATTTTGATAAAGCAATAAGGAACGTATATTCTACAAAGGAAGATGTGTATAAAAAACCTCCACTCGAGGAGTGGAGGAAAAAGCCGAATACTAAAACTTACAATAATTGATGTATTATATGTAGCACTCTACCTTCATTAAGTAAAATTAATTCCAATTTTAAGAGCCAACCCGTTGTAAAAATAAATCAAACACTCATATTAGGTTACACACGTATGTTTCGTTGATATCCAACCTCATCAGATCTTTATTAACAATAAATGAAAAAATGGTTACAAAAAACAAATATATATAAAAAAATTAAATATCACACTAACAAACATTTACCTCAATTTATCAATCACAATCCAATTAACAAAAATTAAAGTATCAAACTTATCTTCTAACTTTCTCTCACACAAATATTCAAATTTCAACTCCGACAACAACTATGAAATAATACAAACCGACCGGTGTCTGTTACCTTTTATATCAAAACAAATCACAAATATATACACACTTAAATGTATCCCCTCTCATATGTCGAGAAGAACCGGTACAGTCAGCATCACTGCACATCAAAACAACATTCAAAAACCTTCAATCAAGTCAATCAGATAAAATATCAAACAAACTCTTATACTATATTGCTTACTTAGCAACTTACTATCTTCTTGTCTGTTTATAGTGTTGTCAGATAAATTAATGTATAGCATTTCTGAAATCAGTCTCTTATAATAATTCGACTCTCTATCCAAATTTATTGTGTTATCCCAGTCAAACGCATGCGAAGGATAATTTTTCAAATGCATCGGAATAGGAATGTTCATCTATGCGTTTTTTTAAACTTCTCTTAGTTTGACCAATATACACAGAAGGGCAACTGTCACAACAAAATTTATATACTATATTTGTCTCATTCCATTTATCCGTTGCATCTTTGCCCAGTTTTATTATACTATCCAGCTTATGATTAATTAGTGGTATACAGTGAATATTAAATTTTTTCAAACTAGAGTTACATAAGTGAAAAAATTTTTTATGAAAAGGTAACGGTAAAACTATTGATTTAATGTTCGTATTTTTTCTATTCTCATGAGTAGTAACACTATTACGGAAAATATGTTTACGAATACGATCAGATACACATGCATCAACAAATTTGTCAGGATAATCATTATCTCTTAAAATGGCCTTAACAATTTCAATATTTCTATCATGAAAAGTTGAATCAGACAATAATAAAGCTCTGTCAATTAAATTGTATACGATATTTCTTTTTTGCTGAGTTGTGTGGTTCGAATAAAAGTTTAAAATTCTGCCTGAACAAGTCAGTTTTTGGTACCAATTAGTAACAATTTTATTATTTTTAATTATTAACAAAATGTCTAAAAAAGCTATACTATTATTAAATTGGATTTCATGTGTGAAATTTAATTGACTATTGTAATTATTAAAAATATCTAACACCAATTGTAATTCTTCCTTTTTTATACATAAAATTGTATCATCTACGTATCTAAAATAAAACAGTGGAGAACAGTTATATTTTTCACGCAAAACCCTCAAACAATCAGTCTCTAAATCATCCATTACTAAATCAGCAAACAACGGCGATATCGGACAACCCATAGGAGTACCAAAAATCTGTTTATAAATTAAACCATCAAACTGGAAAAAAGTATTATCAAACAAAAATTTTACCGTATCGACTATTTCAACAAACGATATTTTAGAAACAGAGTGAATTTTATTAAATCGTCTATCAAGACTCTCAATGACCAAATTACACGGAATGTTTGTAAATAAAGAGCTGACATCTAAAGAAATTAGCATATAATCCGACGGTATTATGTCCTGGAGTTTTTCTATAAGCTGAAAACTATTATCTATATGTGAATGTGGACGTAAGTTGCATTTTTTTATTTCTTTGTCTAAAACCGTGGACAAAAAATGAACCGGGCTATTGATAGTTGAAATAATTGGTCTAAGTGGATATCCAGTTTTGTGAATTTTAGGAAGGCCATAAGCTTTTGAGAGTACCGTGCTGGTTTACGTGAGAGCGTATTTATTATACTTAAATTGTAAATAACCTTTTTCATTAAATTCGCGAAGAATCTTGTAGACATTAGATTGTAATGATCTTAAAATATTCTTGGTAGTTATAATTTTATACGTACTCACATCATTCAACAATTCATTCATTTTTGATTTATAATCATCAACCTCTAAACAAACCGTTAAATTACCCTTATCAGCTCGTGTAAAAAATATATTGCTATTATATCTAAGAAATTGCTTAGTGTGATGTATTTTATGTTTCAATTCTCTCTCCAACTTTGACACATGTAAAGTATTACTAGTAACTCCCTTCAAATTCCCTATTACAGTATCTCTAATCATATAGCTATTTGTTTTTTCTTTCTTCTGAGAAGCAGTATTATCAACAATGCTAACATCACCATCCTTATTGACATCCAATTTATTTCGTAAAAAATACTCAACATTTTTTATTGTCAAAATAATATCTTTTTTTGTAAATTGAGATGTATTGAAATTCGGGCCCATCGATACAACATCTATTATTTCAGTAGGTAACACAATATCAGTAAGATTTTTAACCCATTTTATACGATGCTCAACATTACAAACAACATACTTCTTTCTATATATCATCTCAAACTTATCACTCAATGTCCTATTCAATCTATGAAAAATGTTAATACTTTTTATTTCGGTAAAATTTCTAAATGAATTCACAATATCACCATCAATACGCAAACCATCTAACACACAAAAATAAAATACATCACACTAAGCAATTTCTTAGATATAATAGCAATATATTTTTTACACGAGCTGATAAGGGTAATTTAACGGTTTGTTTAGAGGTTGATGATTATAAATCAAAAATGAATGAATTGTTGAATGATGTGAGTACGTATAAAATTATCTGAAGTCCGTCCACACATTAGCGAGCGACCAACGAAGTCAATATCATCCGAAACTGGCCTGTCGAGAGTATAGCCGTCTCCTCGGGCTGTCCTACAGCTGGACCCCACCGTAATTAGACGGTCGGCTCTACGGCGTGTCCGAAAAATCCCGCAGTGAAATACTTTCCCTGGTGTTTCTTACAACATCTGCGCGAAAGGCTTCCCGGCTCTTATATCATAAATCTCTCGCGTATATGCTGGAGATGATTGAGATATATCTAAACAGACCCAAGAACTCCCCCGCGCATTTGCCGGAGATGATAAAGAAATAACCAAAACAGAGCCCTTTGTTCCACCTTGCATTGCTGACATACCGGACAACTATTCACCTACTTCCTGACCTGAGCATACATCTTAGACCAGTAGTACGAGCACCTAGCCCTGGAGAACGTACGCTCTTGTTCTTGACCCAATCGTCGGTGCATCGTGGACCTCCTCGAACACTTAGTGCCTTTTCTCTCTAGGCATCGCAAGCTTCTCCGCTTCTACGTTGTCGATGGACCCTTTACCGTCCTCATCAGGCTGATAGTGATGTAACGGTCCTATTTATGAGCTATTTATTAAATCACTGAATGACTGCAACTAGTCTAACGTATCTATCTGTTTAATCAAAACAATACATTAAGCGGCGCTACCTCACTGTTTACGCGACTGTATACAAATAAGAGTCGAATCAAAATAAACAGCGTGACGTCTCAAAGTAATAGACATAGATATAATGATTTATGATATTAAGAAAAATATGTCAATTATAGATAATTTTAATATAACAAAGTATCGATTATATAGATTTTAGCATGTAGATTCATAATATTATAACAAAATTCACATTCAATTATGAAATAATAATGAATATTAATATGCAAAGTTGATTTATTTATTACGTTAACATATGAAATATTAGAAAAATGTATAAGTCATACGCAAAGTAAATAATCATAGAACATGAGTAAGATATGGTTTCATTAATAACAGCTGTATAATAACTGTTATTAATAAATAAACAATTAATAATTTATTTAAACAATAAGCTATATATAGAACGAAAATATTAAGTTTATACTTGATAATGATAACTTTATGATTTAGAAATCTTAGATAATTAATCTAATAATTGCATATTAAGATTAGAAAAAACCGTTACAAATATGAAAAATTAGTCATAATTCAAATGTTATTAATTAATTTAAATAATTAATTTTGGAGAATACTTCCAAAATTAATCAACTATAAAGTTATATGAAAATTTAATAATTTTCTATTGTAAATATTGTAATATCACGTTAATTAACTTTATTAGTTAATAACTTTTGACGACACTATTGGCGATAATTGCATATTGTATAAAATCAACAAATAACAAATTCTGTAAAGTTTACATGTGTTAAAAACTTAATATTAATGGTTATTTACTTGTAAATTAAGAAAACTCATTTCTCAAAATTCACGAATGTCTCTCGAATTTTCGATGAAATCTCTCCTGCAAAAATAAGCGGGAAAATCTGTGTATAAATAGGCCCACCTTTGCACAGGCTAGCATTCACTTCTAGCCTTGCAAGGTGAGCGCATGAGTCTGAATAAACTTGGATTAATATCTAAGTTCTTTCTCTCATTGTGATTAACTAAGCAAGACTATCCTTTCCTTATAATTTGAGCTCGACTTATCATCTCGCGCTATAAGAAACTTGGGCCGAATTATATCCTATCAAAGAAAGACTTTAGCTCTGCTTATGGGACAATTCGCACCATAAGAAACTAGGGCATTGTCTGACTTTCCTCGAAATATTGCACTTACTTATGTATATTTGATTTACTTATTTATTACATTTGATTTATTTATCTATTTTCTTGACAATTAGAGTAAAATCATTGGAAACAAATTCTTACTCACTAGCTAGATTACGAGAGTTCGAATTATTTTATTTATAAGTGATACGAACATCACAGTGATACAGTCTCCCCCAAATACTTTCCATGTGGGATGTGAGTGTGGGTCCTGTCATACCTCCTGGTATTGTTGTAAATACCAGGTATCAGTGATCTCCGGTCGATTATTTATGGCACTCACTTCAATCCCCTCCTCCTCATAGGCCCTAGACAAGGCGTCTGGCACCACATTGAGATCTCTCCTTCGATATTCAATATCGAAGACCTTGCATTGCTAGCGCCCAACCCGCTAGCCTTCCCGTGGGATTTCTCATATTGCAGAGCCATTTCAGGCAACGAATGATACCCTTCAATGTACAGCCGGAACTTCCTAATGCCAAGCACTCTCTCTCTCTCCCTCTCTCTCTTTCTCTCGGAAACTGTATAATTCCTCTTAGCACTACTGAATAATCGGCTGGCGTATTCGATCACACGCTCCTCTCCATTCCTTCATTACGTCATATCAGGTAAGGGCGGGACCAACGAGCAGCTCTGATACTGATAATAGCATTTTATTCTCCGTGAGTCCGACACTGTTCCTCAATTTGTCGAGCCTAGACAGGAAGGTGTCCATACTCGCGTTACCCTCTCCGGAAAACTTGAGTTTCCATCCCCGGAAAGTACGACCAACATCCCTTATAGTCGACCAAGGGTTTGTTGTCTGTTGAGGTGACCATATGCTCGACGTGTGGTTATCTATTTCAGCATTAACCCCATTAAGTTGATGCTTTCCACCCTCTCCGAAAGGGAGCGTCCAGCGGGGGGTCCTACAGGTGGCCCCCGTGGGTCTTTGTCCGGGTCCAGCTGGAGTACTATGAGGTAATCGCTTGTCGTAATCGTAGGTGAAGGTATCTTGAAGCGCGATGCTCCTGCGCGTGTTTTCTTGTTGCCTTAATTCACTTGAATGGCTCGCATCATCTTGCTGTGCATTCTTATTTTCGGCTTTTTCTGATCTACTTACTCTAGCGGATCAGTCATTTAGCTGGCTTTTAACATTGCTGCTATTACTATACATTTTGTCTAACACCTTTGTTAGACTTGATACATTGTCGCTTAGCGAATCTAGCAGCTCGAGCTTCCTCTCATTCCTTCCGGAGCGGAAAATGAGATTCTGAATCATTACGGCGAATGCAGGCGGAAGTTGAAACTGGCTGCCATCATTAGCTGTTATTGTAATATTTTTATTATTATTACCGTTTCCACCATTGTCTAATACGTCTGCAACGTTTATCGCTGTTTCTTGTACCCGCGATATACCTTCTGCGTTTTGCATCAACTGTGTTAACGGGTGTTCTCCTTCTTCTTCAAATGCTGTTTGCTCAGAACAGATGAACGATATCACCTCTGAGCGTAGGGCTGCCCTTCTTGCTGGGTTGCTGTTTTGGTTGCTAACTTCGACGAAATCTGCTGCTAAGTAGTCACCTAGTAACCAATTTTGCAATCGCCCTTCTAGGGAGAGCTTACTCCCGTTTTTCCTTAGCTCCAATTGTTCGAGGTATTGGTTGATTTCCTTGACTTGGAATGACAGTACCCAGTTTTCAATTTCTTTCTGAGCGCTGTCCATTTTTGTTTCTTTGCAATATCGCGCTTTGTTTTACTATCGCCACGATTAATTTTATTAATAAATTACACACTTCCTTGAAGGACAATCTACAATCAATGCTTTTATAAACAAAAATTTAGTTTCTACTAGCCAACGAAACATTAACTGTTTGTTAGCACGATTGTGTTAGTTAGTTTCTAAATTATTACAGCGAGCTTATTCCGTGCAATCACCAATAATTAGCAACAATTAATTGTAATCAACAATTACAGTTAGCAACACTTGAAAGATATAACTACATTGAAACCAAAATGAAAGAAAACATTTGTGTTGTGTTTATTTCATTTTGAATGTTGCTGGTGTTAGTCTTATCCCCGGGCCAACGGGTACAATGTTGTTATTCTTCGACAACCTTCAAAACCTATTGGTGATTGCCAGGTAACTTACAAAGAGTCGTTCGTTCGCACTCGCACGCGCTTACACTGTTTACAAACTATCGTCGCGGCCGGCTTTCGTGAGTTAGATTACAATTTATTTTATTCCGATTTGGCATGCGTTCAAAGTGTGCACAACAACACTTTAATTGCCACCTGGGTCGTTGGTTGACTGAGCGCAGAGTCAGTGTCTAATGGAACCGGTGTTTTGAAGAATCATAAACGCTGTAGGTTCTTTTACGTTGGACGCTATATAACGGGGTGTGAATTCCATTTTAATTTTTTTGTCTCGCCTAATGCGCAGTCGTACCGGAATGAGCGCGACAAGATCGAAATAATCAAATTTTGTTAGCTAACCGAGGAGCAGGAAAAGACGGGTATCAATCAACCAACTTACTAATAGCAAAAAACAACAGTAAATTAATGTTGCAACCGTACGTAGGCTAGTTTATTAATTATATAATCTACACGAATTTGGCCCGCGCATTTACGCTTATACGATGTGCGCGACAATCTTACGTAATATCATTTTGTTTACAATCGTTCATTTACTCATTTGTATGCTCGGAACCAATATCTTTGTGTTAGCAGATGTGAGGAGAGAGCTAAGATATTGCGCGCGGTCGCACGTGATGCTGGCCAGCTTACCTTATATGATTATTCGCATGGTCAAGGGGAGCACTTTAACAACGTCTCTTAGCGCGTGGCTCAGGTTGCTACTTGTCCAAATTATAGACGAGGCTCTCTCTGTCGTCCTACTGCTTCCGTTGGACAGATTCCGCGGCCTCGTAGCTGGCCTCCGATGGCGTCTCGGCTAATCACTCGAACTCGCAGCAACGACAAAGACTATTGGTCGTCTAATGTTCAGACTCCTTGTGGCGTTCACACGCACGCAAGCCGTTGTCGATGTTAAAGGCACTCCTAGACGCTACTCGCGATTTTCGGGCAACTGCTCAACTCTAGCGTAAGTGCTCGTGGACTCCTGCACGTTGTTACCGGTGTCTGCATATGTTACACCGTTACTCGGTATATGCAACACGATCTCTTCCGGCACGTTTCTTCCCATTTCAGACCGTGTTCCCGTCTTCGGCTTCCCCGGGCCGGAAGTTGCTGCCCTCGTAGGCAGCCACGCGATCGAGACGGTAGCGCGAACTGGACGTTTACTGTCACAATAGTAATTTTAACAGAGCTAATTTTATAAATAAAAAAAAACAAAATTTGATATAATCTGTTTTACTAAATATGATTTTAGCATCAAAAAAGCCTTTTTTTAAACGCTTAAAAATATGTTATTGAGATCCTGGATTATTTTTATAGCATATTAATTTATAGAGGAGGGTTCAGGGAATGAGATGAATTTTTCAGTTTTGAAAAATATTGATTAGGTAAAATGTCATTAATATCGAAAGTTCGTAAAAAACTTCCAATTTCCGAGCTTTAAAAATTTATAACTTTTGAATAATGCATTTTACGAGGAAATCAGTAGAAGCCTTTTCTTTTTAAAATAGGCCATATTATCTAAAAAAATTAGTGCAGATAAACATTTCTTTCGTGTGGGACAGAACACTTGGTTTGTAATAATATCCGGCTTTCAGGGCGTCATAATGTACAGGACATTTTGAGGTTCTCGCTCATAGTATCTCAGATACAGCACTTGCGGGGTAATAAAATTAGACTTTCATTTCGTCGTGTGAGATATAGTACATTTTGAGTGATAATGTTCATTCTTCAGAGCGTCATAATGTACAGAACATTTTGATCTTCTGGCTCATAGCGTCATTGTAGGACAGAGTACTTATGGGGTAGTAATATTTATCCTTCGATCTCGTTTAGCTTCATTTGGTACAGTGATTATGATGTTGTTTTGGGCTAATTCTTCGGGAGTTATATTGGTACTTGGGGTTATATTTTTTGTGGTTTAAAACTAAATGTTCGAATCATATACGCAGGATCAAGGTTGTGATACAAAATCATTATCTTAGTGTTATTCAAATATTATTTCAATAATTTTGTAGCACAGCACCATCTTGCGCATTGTGTATGTCAAGAGCCTGATGGCGATCGACAGCCACCATGGTCGTTGATTGTTTGCCAGGGTGTTTAAACAATTGCATTTTAAACCAATTTCTAGGCATTTCTCGAAATATTAAGTCATGTGTTCGGATTCAGGGGGTCAAAATACAAGTGAAAATATTTCGAGTACGTTTACGAGAAAAATTTCATCAAGGTTTCAAATAACATTTCGAAAATATTTCTGGATAGCATGCACAATATTTTTCCAAAACATTTTTAAAATATTTTGTGAAATATTTCCTGAAGGTGTAATGCAATCTCGCAAAGATATAGTTCTAAGACCTTTGAGAAGCTTGCACAATATCTTTCCGAAATGTTCCTAAAATATTTTCTGTAATACTCGTAGTTTCTGAAGGCGAAATGCAACCCCGCAAAGATATACTACTAAAACCTTTCAGAAACGTTTCCCGAAAAATTGACTTGAAATACTTTAAGTACGTTTACGAGAAAAATTTCAGCATGATATCAAGTAATATTTTTAAAAGATAACTGATAAACTTTCACAATATTTTTCCAAGACATTTCTTAAATATTTTCTAAAATATTTTCTGAAGTAGAATTGCAACCTTGCAAAGATAGATTTTTGAAATTGTGAGGAGAGCACGTTGCGCTTGTTCACGTCGGTATTTTCCCAAATTCCCCCTCTCTCTCGGCGGTCTTTGTTCAGCCGACGGAGATTGCCGAGCGAGTCCGAGCCGCCCCGAAGCTATTACGCTGACGACAGAGTATAGAGGTGTTAGAAAGGGAGAGAGAGTTAAGGGCGTGCGTGCCCCACGGAAGATTAGGCAGGCGCGCGTTGCTAACCAATTAGCGCATTAGTCGCGCGCCGTCTAATAAGTAGGTCAAGCGAGGAGAGAAAGAACGAGGAAGAAGCTGACGATCGCGGAAGAAAAAACGAGCGACACAGACGGTAGTGAGCCGATCAGTCAGTCAGAAAGTTTCCAGTCGATCAGCAGTTAAGATAGTTCAGTCAGTCAGCGGTACAGAGGGAAAAGTGTAGTTTAGAACAAAAGGTCAGCCGAACGCACACGCTGCTAGAGAGCCGAGAAAGACAGAGAGGAAAGAGGACGACTGCCTTGTTCCAGCATCTGCTTGGGACGCTACCCGGAGAAGCCGGCAGGAGTTGCCCAGCGACGGCCAGCAACATCATCTGCAGGGCGCAGCCAGGCCTCCCGTTCCTGCATTGAAGGTCAAGGCTAGCAAACTAATTTCTTTCTCTCTCTCTCTCTCTCTCTCTCTCTCTCTCTCTCTTTCTCTCCCTATCTGTCTTTCTTTAGCGGTACGGCACAGCGCGTAATTGTAAGGGTCAGGTAGGTAGTAAGGTGTGTACACGTCGGGTACCTGCCCTAATTACGGTAGGCGTCATAAATTGTTCAAATAGAAAATAGTCCAGGTGATCCCTCGCCGGACGGCTTTCTCTTTTAGTTTAAGTAGGCTAAGTCGGTTCGTAGTCAAGGTGATCATCTGCCGGGCGACGCGCGTTGTATATCGTATAGCTTTGTAAGCGCGATAAGTTAGTTAATTTGTTTGTTGTTTCCTATTGTTCTATAGTGTTAAGACGTGTTTGCAACATCGTTGTGTTCATTAGGATAAGATTTGTAAAGATAGTTATAAGTAGAATAATGCGGTTTGTTCTTTTTGTAGTTGTTCATTTAAAAACTTATATTTTGGTTGATGTAGGGACTTTGAATAAACATAAACGTTTTCGAATCTAAGTCCATTACGATGTGTGATTAGTGTTAGCAAACAGTTAGTTTTCCCACAGTTACTAGGACCACAGGAAACTGCTCGTATACTGTCAGGTATACCATGTCTTTTTTCTCGTTTTTCCGTCTCAATCACACTATCAAAATTTATGACTTGAGACTTAAGTGGTGGCTCTTTGAAGTCCATATTGTTTTCTAGTCACTAACCGAACGACGAATGAGACTACTAACTATAAAAAGGCTGTTCATATATTTTTAGTTTCATTAAGACTTTGTCTTCTGATGAGGTATGATCATTTGTCACAAAACAAAGACTGCTGGTGCTGGCTTAGTGAATAAGATCATTAATAACTTACCATTCGAAGCTTATTTGCCTGGTTATCAGTATTGCGGGCCGGGAACTAAATTAAAAAAACGACTTGCTCGTCGTGATTCTGAAAGAAATCCGCTAGACGTAAAGATGACGATATTGCTTATTCTCAGAATCGAGAGAACATTGACGCGAAAAACGAAGCCGACAAAATTTTAGCTAAACAGGCCTGGGATAGAGTGCAAGCGAAAGATAGTAGTTTTGGTGAGGAAGTTGCTTTGTTTGCTTTAGCTAATATAATGAAAGTTAAAAGTAAACTTGGTATGGGAGTTAAAATTTTAAAACGAGGAAAGAAACGAGGTAAGGCATTAAAAAATCGTCAACAACAACGACAGCGGCGAAAGACACATGTAAAAATTATTCTACTTAAAACGTAATTGATAGAAAATCTATAAATTGCATTAAAAAAAATTATTAACGCTACATCGAGAAGCGTTGTACCTAGTAATAAATCACTCTTCGTCATTTATTCGGCTATAAAAGGCGCTAAAGAAGCTATGAAGAAGGCTGGAGGAAGAAGAAAAATAAATATGCCTCGTATTCTACCAATTTCTAGTAAAGTGGGTGTAGCTCTTCCTTTTTTAATTCTATTATTTGTCGCTTTGAGCGCCACTGGAGCTCTAGCTGGAGCAGCTGTTTTAATAGCAAAAGCCGTTAACAGTGCTAAGACCGCTCAAAATCAATTCAAAGAAGCACATAGACACAATAAAACTGTAGAAGCTAAGGACTTTATTTGAAATTACATCGTAAAGGTTATGGTCTTCATCTGAAACTATCTTCAAGTGGAAAAGGTTTAAAAAAAAAAGCTCGAAGTAACTTTACCTAATCGAGCACTAACAGATCATGATATAAGAAAATATGCTAAAATACTAAAAATTGCAAATTTTCGAAGTGTTTTCATGCGTGATGCTCTACCAGCCTATGGACCGCGATATCAAGAGACAGCTATTGTAAATTTATATGATAAACGTGGTCTAGATACTCATTGGGTAGCATATAGAAAGAAAGGTGATGAGGTTATGTATTTTGATCTATTGCTTCATCTCAAAGTTAATAGAATCATGTATAATTATATTAGATTTTAATACATACAACTGCGGCCATCGTTGTCTCAAATTTCTTTTAAACAAACTATAGGAAAGACGACTAGTATAAAAAATACTCATTCAACGAATGACTATCATTTGATATGAATCTGTCATGGAGAATACACTAACATTAATTCTCTCGGAAACATCATCCGTACTCGAAACATATTATTTTCCACCGATCGAATTGACACCAAACAAGAAATACGTTCTTGGTCTAGTTGAGCTATTAACATTTAATTCAATACCAAACATTGACGTTGGTTATAATATGTTTTACATTGAAGGTCAAGAGCTATCACTTTACCTACTGGTAGCTACGAAATAGAATATATTGAAAGCTTTCTCAAAGAAGAATTAGCACCTAAAAGTATATCGTTTAGCCTGAAACCAAGTAATAATACTTTACGTAGTGTCATTCAGTGTAGTCAAAAAATACATTTTAAACCAGAAGATTCTATTAAATCAATTTTAGTCTTCATTAGACGCACGCTCGTTGAAAACGAAACACATAGTTCAGACTTACCCGTCACTATTCTCAAAGTCAACGCTTTACGTGTAGAGTGTAGTATTACTACAGGCTCTGACATAAACGATCGCAAAGTACATACTATATATGAATTTTTCCCATCAGTCCCACCTGGATGAAAGTTTATAGAAGTTCCCTCTCACGTCATTTACCATACAGTCGCTGTGAGGAGCATTGTTCAAATTCGTATAGTTGATCAAGACAGAAACCTACTTAACATTCGAGGAGAAGTCAACACAGTAACAACGACAACAACAAAAATAAAGTCTAACGAAACAGCGTTTACACATTTTTTTTGGCTGCTTTTACGGCTGTTGTTTCGGCCACAGCCCTCGCAGCCTTTTCGGCTGCAGACTTTGCCGCCCTCGCCGTCTTCTCGGTCACAGCTTTAGCAGCCGTTTCAGCCCTTTCAGCTATCTATTTTGTGGCCTTTGCGGTCCTTTCGGCCGCGGCCCTTTCAAGTGCAGCGACACTCTCGCTCGCGGCCCTTTAGGCCGCAGCCCTCATGGTAGCGGTCCTCCCGGCTGCAACTCTTTCGGCCGTAGCTCTTTCGGCCTCAGCACTTACATCGCGCTGTAGCTAAGAATAAAATAATATATATATATATATATATATATATATATATATATATATATATATATATATATATATATATATATATATATATATAAATATATATAAATATATATATAAATATATAAATATATATATATAAATAATATATAAATAATATATAAATATATATATATAAATATATAAATATATATATATATATATAAATATATATATAAATATATATATATATATATATATATATATATTTAAATATAGAAGGTTAGATTTCACTTGAGGGGAGTGTGGACGTGTCTTGGATGTGAGCGAGAGTTTTGGTGAGAAAGTTAAAGAGGAAAAGTCTTTGAGGAGAGAAATAGAGGTGAAAAGAGCGTGGAGGTGGAGGAGTAGTGGAGAAGAGAGAGAGAGAGGCCTGGAGAAGAGCAGGAAAAAGCAGAGAGAGAGGAATAAAGAAAAAAAATAAAAGTTGATGTTAGAGAGAATATCAGAAAGCGGGAAAGGCAGGCAGAGAGGAGGGGCGGTAAGAAGTAAAGGCAGAGACAGAAAAGGTAAGACAGGGAATAAAGGTGGGATCACGGGTAGATATAGAGAGTCGAATTAAGGCGTACGGAATAGGATGGAAAGATTTGTGACAACAGAAAAATTAAGAGATAAAGATGGAAGGTTGGATAAGAAAGGCCCAGAGGAGGAAAAAAAGAAAAGAGTAAAGGTGGTGAGGGGGAGAGAGAGCGGGGAGGGGCTGAGGGAGAATAATAGAGGAGAAATGAGAGAGGCAAAGAGATGCAAGAGTGAGAGCGAGGGAAGCGAGATGGATGAGGATGGGGGAGAAGGATTGGACAACACGATAAGAGAAGTGGGAAAAAGTAGTGGTGCAGAAGATATAATGGAAAAGATACGGACAGATATAAGGGAATTC
Organism: Phymastichus coffea; assembly: GCF_024137745.1. Lineage (NCBI taxonomy): Eukaryota > Metazoa > Arthropoda > Insecta > Hymenoptera > Eulophidae > Phymastichus > Phymastichus coffea. Next base: position 647,287 of record NW_026706812.1, on the reverse strand, counting down.
AGGGAGGTATGGGAGGAGGAAAGGAGAGAATGGACAGAAATGTTTAAAGAAATAATGGGAAAAATGGAAAGAATGGAGGCAGAGGGAAAAACAAAAGAAGAAAGATGGCAGAAGGAAATAGGAAAAGTTAGGAAAGAACATGAGAGAGAGAGAGAGAAGAAAGAAAGAAAGAGACGAAAGAAGAAAGGGATAAAGCAGAACCTAGAGAAAAGAAACTGCAGGAAAAATGGGGAGAGAGGATAGACTAGTTGGAAGAGGAGTGCGTGAAACTAAAAGAAAGCATAGAAGGAGGAAACAAGAAGCAAAGAGGAACAGAAGTAGGCAATAAGGAAGAATTAGAGCATATGAGAGAAAAAATGGATAGAGAAAGTAGGATAAACAATATAATAGTGACAGACTTAGAGGGTGAGTTAAGATGGGAAAAGAAGGGAGAGGCAGGGGTCTGGTTAAGGGAGGTACTAGAAATGAAAGAAGAGATAGTGAATCTGAGAAAAATAGGAGGAACAGCGGAGAGAGATGAACGGACAGAAAGAAGAAAAAACATGTGGTAAATTAGATGCGCGTCATGGGAACAAAAAGAAGGAATTATGAAGAAGAAAAAGAATCTGGCACAGAAAAAGATATACATAGATCAGGACTGGACGTGAAAGCAGAGAAGGATAAGAGAGGAAGTAAGATGGAAAGCGAAAGAAATAAGATGTAAAGGTAAAGAGGTAAAGATGTGGCATAACGGGGTTAAATCAGAGGAAGAAGAATGGTGGTGGAGCGAGAGAAAGGGAAAAACGGTCGGAAAGGGGGTGGAAGGGTTTCGAAAACAATAGAAATAAAAGAGAGAGAGAGGAGAGAACGGAGAGAGAGGGGAGAATGGCAGTAAAAATACTATTCTGGAACGTGGCGGGGGTGAGGAGCATGGAGGAAGACGACTGTGAATATCTTAGGGAATTCGACATAATAGGGCTAACGGAAACCTGAGTGAAGAGACAAGGGGCAAGAACTGGTGTGGAGAAACAACTGAAAGGGTACAGCATAGAGTGGAGGGACTCAAGAAGGGAAAGAAGAAGGGGGAGAGAAATATGGGGAGGAATAATGGCGGTAAGAGAGAGGAAAGGGATGAGTAAGGTTGAATGGAAAAAAGAAAGGACAAGTGAGGTAATAGTAGGAGAAATAAAGATCGGAGGAAGGGAATACATAATAGCATCGGTGTATATGCAACACGAGAAGAAGGAAAACTATGAATACCTAAGCGAAGAGATAGAGGAGAACAGACAAAAACAATAATTATAGGAGGAGACTTCAACGCAAGAACAGGAAACGAAGGAAGAGAATGGGAGACAGAAGAAAACCTAGAGGAAATAAAGGTCAAGGATAAAGTGTTAAACGCAGAGGGAGAAGAAATGATAAATTGGCTAAGAGAAATGGGCTTAGTGATAACGAATTGGAGAAAAGAAGGAGATGATGAGGGAGAAATAACATATATAGGAGCGAGAGGAATGTTAACGATAGACTATGTAGTAGGTAACGAGGAAGGTGATGAGGCGATGAAAAGGGATCAAATAAAGGAGACGGTAAAGTCGGACCACTTACCAATAGAGGTGGAATTGGGAGACAAAATAGCGGAAGAAAGAAAAGAAGAGGAAGAAAGAATGATAGACGAGTGGAGCGAAGAAGGTATAAGGGAGTATCAGAGATGGATAGACGCAATAGAGGGAACAGAAAAATGGAAAGATATAAAAAATAGAGTGAAGAACGTAGTTGTAAAAAAGAAGATAAGGAAAAAAAAAGGATAAAATAAAGCTGGTGGAGAAAAGAATGTAAGGTAAAAAGGGATAGGGTGATGGCAGAGTTAAATAAGGTAAGAAAAGGAGAAAGAAACAGAGGCAAATACTTAGAAGCAAAGAGAGAATACAGAGAGGATATAAGAAAAGCAAAAGAAGATGAAGGGAAAAGAGTGGCAGAAGAAATAAGAAAAGATAAGACAGGAAGAAATTTCTGGGATAAAGTGAATGACAATAGGAAGAAAAGATTTGGATTAGATGAAAATATAGGAAAAGAAGAATGGATAAAGCACTTCAAGGAACAATTGGGAGAGAAAGAAAAGGAAGAAAGCAAAGGAGAAGAAACCGAAGACAGCGAAGGAGAGGAAGGTGAAGAAATCAAAGAAAGAGAAGTAAAAGAGGTAATAAGTAAAATGAAAAAGAAAAAGGCGACAGGAGAAGATGGTATAGCAAATGAAGCGTGGGTGAAAGGCACGGAAGGCTTGATAAAAGATATGACAAAATGCTTAAAAGGAATATGGATCGGAGAAGGATATCCGGAAGAATGGAGGAAGGGAATAATAGTACCAATATATAAGAAAGGGAGGAAAGAAGAAGTAGAAAACTATAGAGGAATAACGCTGATGAATACGGGATATAAAATATATGCGGAAATACTGAGGAAAAAGCTGGAAAGAGAACTAGAAGCTAAAGAAACGTTAAGTGATACGCAGATGGGATTTAGGAAGAAAAGAGGAACAATGGACGCAATATATATATTAAAAACAATAATAGGGAAGGAAATAAGGGGAAAAGGAGGAAAACTGTTCGTATTCTTGCGACATGAAGGCCGTTTTTGATAAAATAAAGAGGAAGAAAATATGGAAAACAATGAAAGAGAAAAGAATAAATGGGAAAATCAGGAAAAGATAGAAGAAATATACAAGAAAACAGGGAGTAAGGTAAAAGTTGGAGGAGAAATAATTGGGGAATTTGAGACTTACAACGGCGTAAGGCAAGGGTGGCCTTTGAGCACCACGCTATTTAATCTTGCCTTCGCCGACCTGGAAGTGAAGATCAAGCAGGTACAGGAAGGAGGGGTAGTGATAGGAAGGAAGAAAATATGGACATTAGGATACGCAGATGATATAGTGATGATGGCAAAGAGTGGAAAAGTGAAAGTTCAAGCAATGCTGAAAAAATTAAAAAAATACCTGGAAGAAAGGGAATTAGAGTTAAATGTAGGAAAATCAAAGATGATGAAATGCAGGAGAGGAGGAGGAAGGGGGAAGGAAGAAGAATGCGAATGGGAAGGTGAGAAGATAGAGATGGTGAAAGAGTACAACTACTTGGGATATGTTATAAGCAGAAATAACGGAAATAAAAAGCAGATAAAGAAGATAGAAGGGAAAATAAATATGGGACTCGGAAAGCTATGGGAGGTAGAAGAAAAGTTATTTAGAGAAAACTGGGAGGTAAGGATGAACCTGTTCGATGCTCTGGCGAAAAGCGTCATTATGTATGGAGCAGAAATCTGGGGATGGAAGAGATATGAGGAAATAGAGAGACTACAACTAAATACATAAAGTGGCTATTATGATTAGATAGAAACACGCCAAGTTACCTAATACGATGGGAAACAGGAAGACAAGAAATGAAAAAAACAGCATTAGAAAGAGCAATGAAGTATGAAAACAAAATAAGAGAAGAAAGAGATGGCTCAATAAAAAAGAGAAGCATGGAGAGAATTAAAGAAAAAGGAAAGAAATGAAAAAGATAAAAAGGGTAAGAAAGGAGGAGAGAGAGGAAAGGCTGGAAAAAAGTATAATATAGAGAGGGAAGAGGGAGATGAAATGAGGAAAGAGTTTTGGGAAGACATAAGACATGAGCTAAAGAAAAAAGATGAAGAAGAACTAGAAAAATCAAGATACATAAATGAGTGGAAAAAGCTGAAAGCAGAAATGAAAAGGTATAGGTTAAAGGAAATTCAAGAAGAGGGAAGAATAAAAGGCCTGCAAATAAGGGAAAGGTTAGGTAATGAAACGAGGGGAAGCAGGTATTTGGAAAAAGAAAAAATAAGAGATGCAGAATGTGTATGAAAGAGGAAGAAAATTGGAAGCACATGGTAGAAAAATGTGAAAAAAGCAGAAGGGAAGGTGAAGAATGGGAAAAAATAATAATAGGAAGCAAAGAAAAGATAGCGTGGATGATGGAGATAAAATGGAAAAGAAGAAGAAACGAAGAGAATAAAGAAAAAGAAAAGCAAGAAGACGAAGCTGCAAAACCTTAAGGAAAGACGGAAACAGAAGACAGAGAAGCAAGACTCGCAGACACATCTACACACACACACATACACACACATACACACAAAACACGAACATACGCGCAAACATAAACATACACATACACACACACAAGACACAAGTAACAGCAACTACACAAGCGAGAGGAAGCAGGTATTGGAGGATGGAGCAAAATGGACAAGAAGAAGAATCGAAGAAGAGAAAGAAAAAGGTAAACTAGAAAACAAATCATATGATACTAAGGAAAAATAAGTGAGGTTGAGAAAAGGAAAGGCAGAGGGAGCAATAGGAAACAAGAAAAAGGTGTCAAAGCCTTAATAAGGAGAAAGATAGATGAAATGATTAGCCAGAAGGAGAGCAAAAGCAAACGAAAGGCAAAGGTGAAAAGGTAAAAGAAAGTAATAATGAAAAGCTGAAAAGAAAATATGCAAGAAAGAGAAAAAAAACAGAAGAGCGGAAAAGGCAGATCTTGGAGAGAGAAAGAGGAAGAGAAGATTAATCAGAAGAAAAATGAGAAGAAAAGAGGAACAGGCAGGCTCAGAAGAGAGGGGCACAAGAGTTGCAGACACACCTACAATTGCACATATTTACACAACACACACACACACCCACGTGCACACTCACATACACACACACACACAAAACACATACATAATCAACTACACAAACTGGATACGAGACACAAATAGTAATATAAGAAATGTAAACCAAATGTAACATAGAAGTTGTAAATAAATAAACTATAGTTAAATATAATTATATATATTGTGACGGTAAACGTCCGGTTTACGCTATCGTCTCGATCGCGTGGCTGCCTGCGAGGGCAGCACCTACCGTCCCGGGTAAATCGAAAACGGGAATCGGAATAAAATGGAAAGAAACGCGCGCGAAGGCAAAAGGACCAGTGGAAGAGCGCCTTTGACACCGGTAACAACGTGCAGGAGTCCAGGAGCACCTACGCTAGAGTTGAGCAGTTGCCCGAAAATCGTGAGTAGCATCTAGGAGTGCCTCTAGCATCGACAACGACGTGCGTGCGTGTCAACGCCACAAGGAGCGTGAACTTTAAACAGCCTTTAGTTCTTTGTTGTTGCTGCGAGTTGGAGTGATTAGCCGAGACGCCATCCGAGATGAGATGACATCCGAGGCCAGCCATGAGGTTGGTGAATCTGTCCGACGGAAGCAGCGCGACGACAGAGAGAGCCTCGTGTCTAAGTGGAAAAGTGGCAACCTGAGCCACGCGCTGAACTACGATATTGAACTATTCCCCTTGACAGCGCGACTAATCGCATAAGGTAAACTAGCCAGATTCGCCTTATTGATTCAATAAGTGACCGCACGTAACATCTTAACTCTCCCCTTACATCTGTGAATGCGAGAAAATCGCTAACGAGCGAGTATGCAAGCGAACAACTCGATCGAACAATTGTAAATATAATAACAGTACATAAGATGGTCGGGCACACCGTATAAGCGTAAATACGCGGACCAAGTGCGTTGTAGATTACTTGATGAGTAAACTAGTCTGTGCATGATTGAAACGTTAACCTATTGTTGTCTTTGCTATTAGTAAGTTGGTTGACTGACACTCGTCCTCTCCTGCTCTTCGGTTAGTTAACAAGATTGATTATTTCAATCTCGCCGCGCACATTCCGGTACGACTGCGCATCAGGCGAGACAAGGAAAAGAAAACGAAATTCACACCCCGTTACAATATATATATATATATATATATATATATATATATATATATATATATATATATATATATATATATATATATACACATACCTCGATAACTACTTCTAATATATGCTGAATATATCAGCGCCTACGCGACGGATCCAGCACGATTATATTAACCTGAAAATAAAAAATGAAATGACTAAAAATAAATATATTATTATATTATATAAAAATGCTTATTATACTTAAAACTCGTAAAATAGAAATCAATAAATAATAAAAAATACTTGTCGGCAAACTTACCAACAGGATCGGTGGAGTCTAAAAAATTATAAAATTTATAAAAATTTATTATGAAAACTCTATGTTAAATAATTATTTGAAAACACTTACATTAACTATGAAGATAATCATGGCATTTATTGTGTTTATTGTTTGGATATTATCCATTTCTTTTTTCTTTTTGTTTTTTTATAAAAACAAAGAACAGTTACTAAAAAAATTGAGAATGCTTCGTCAATGTATTTTTCTTGAGCACTACCGAACGATGGACTCCGGAAAAGATTTTCGGAAAAATCAGGATGATTCCTACTCTCTAAAAGAAACTCTAGTCAAATTGTAAAAAATCTTTAATAGAAGAAGAACATTGATTTTGCCTTAAACGCTCAGCATGTGGGGGATGTTAACGCAACTAAACAAGGCTAACTTGAAAACCTTATCTCTAAGGCAAAAAGCATTAAGACAACTAAGAGACGATTCGTCATTAAGCACCCTCTGTCCAATCACCAGCTGCGAAATACATACTTTCGAACGCATCTTCATTGAAAAAGGAACATCGATTGCGTTTTTAACCCTCAGCGTGAGGTAAAGCGTTATCGCAGAGAGTACAAGGTGGTGCGAATGGTCGAAAGTTTCCTAAAATTAAATGTGACCCTGAAAAAAGGATAGTGTATGCTGCTAGAACGCATCTTCCTTTAAAAAGGAACATCGATTGTGCTTTAAACTCTCAGCATGAGATGTAGTGTTATCAGAGAGTGGTTGAATGGTGCCAAAAATCAAAGCTTACTATGCGCCCTACTATCGCATATAGCATATACGAGTAGCTTACCGAGCTAGAGACGCTACCCCCTTTGAGGGCCCACACTTAGCCAGCATAAGCTTACTGAGCACCTTACTATTGAAGTAAAGCGAGAGAGAGGGATAGAGAGAGACCATCATAGGGATAAACCAAACAGCCTACCAACTGCTACAGCATCCTACCTTAACAACCTCTGTAGGTGGGTGGAGTGGGGTGAGGTCAGTAGGTGGCATGAGGTAGGTGGATGGAGGACGGGGCACTCTGTCGAAGGGCCCACTGGGAGACAAACAAGTGTCAAATTATCGCGAAAACTCAACACCTTCATCGGGCGGCCTCATTCTGTCCCAGAACATACACATATCCCTTATACATTAGCGGCATCCTTTGTCGGCTCTTTTGTGTCCTAGAACATACTCGTACATTGCTTATCTACTCAGATAACCGCATATGTTCCATCTGTGCTCTGCGTATTTGATATTCTCTAGAAATATTTCCAAATTCTCATACGTCTCTTTAAGCTTGGTGGAATGTGCTATTAGAAAAGGTGCGAAGGTATTCCTCGTCTCTATAAGCATTTGGTGTAATGTCATCTACCAAATCTTTCACATTCGAACAATATACCAAATTTCCTGAAACTTTGTTCTCTGTTTAGATAAGTATAAGCGCTTGTTCCTTTCGATAGCAAGTTTTTCTTCTTCCGTGCTGCCAAATGTTCAGCTTCATTCTTAGGCAGTCCTAATTCACGAATGAGATCGTTCAATTCCTATTGAGTGGAAGTCTGACGAGTTGCAGTTTTCGATATGATTCCTCATCTCCATCGTCTTCTTCACTATTCTTCTCGGAGCTTGTCTCATTCTGATCATTATCTTCCACTTCTAAATTGTCTATATCCACAGGTTCATGTGCCGACTTTTTATCTGTTTCTGTTTTAATCGATGTCTGCACTGAGGAAACCGTCGCCTAGTTGATCTTCGATTTGTTGTTGATACTGAAGTCCGCGATGTTTGTCATGTAGAAATAGAAATCATCTTTACCAATCAGTTTTGATCATATCATGGGCTTTGTGAATTTAAGCTTATCTTTTTCTTTAATATTCTTATATCGTAATCAAAATGATCTCCGTAGAGAGATTCCCAAAGACCATTGATCTTTCTCCTATTTTTAGAAATTTGAAATTTACTACATACATAACAGAACATGTCTGTACTCTCGGTGCAGTTGTAATCTACTAGATCATAACTTGTAACTTCATATTCTATAGAAGCCAATGTTCCCTCTTCTGTAGAGCTGCAATCGCTTGATGACGACGCCTGCGGATCCGCTTTCTCACCCTAACCAGCCTCCGATACAGGGGTTTCATGTTATCCCATATTGATAGAAGGAATGAAATATTTTTATTTGTAATATTAGAACAATCATACTTACCGTTTCAGTCGACTTGATTTTCATAACAATGAGCCCGACAAGTACTCTTATAAAGTTTGTTCGAACTTTGTTTCCACCATTGGGAACATTTCAACGGGTAATGTTGGTAATATTAAAAAACGGAATTGAACGAAAATACGATCTCTTAGAAATAAACGACATAAGCGATGATGCAACAAGCATAAAACTATTGATGTACCTTGCATTTTCTCTACTATTCAAAAGTAGAGAAGTACTATTCAAAAAACATTGATAGTGGAAATGTAGGAACCACTACAATAGACAATGTACAGTATATATAACAGTTATTTATCAATTGTATCAATCTACTCGTCTAATGTAGATAAGTGATTTCACACCGTTCTCTAATTCATTGCATGTACAAACTAACGTATATATTTTTTTAGTATACTTATTCGACGTTGTAGCTAAAATAAGTAGTGTTATTCAAGTATAACATATATTTTTGTTAAAAAACATAAATAAGTAGTTATGAATTTGATTTTTCTTATGATTACTGCATTATATTCAACAAAAAGGCTAGAATAAAATTGTTCGAGGAATCCAATACAGCATGCAAAATAATTGATGATTGAAGAACAAGTTTGTGTATAATAAAAAAATTGTATGATTATCATGTCCACTTGCCTGCAGAAGCTTACTTTTCCTGAAAGTTGTAGGGGCTGGACAGAGGGGGAGATTTCATTCACTGTACGAGGTTCATTGCTAATGTATGAAAAATTTCATGATTCATTAAAAAATGTTTCAAATGAAATTAAATCGTGTTCTAAGACTTATTTAATATATATTTTAAACTAAGAATTTCGTAGAAAAAAAATATATTGGCATGCTTTGCGCACTTTCGCCATTGTTTCTTATTGACGTATAAATTAGCAACTTTGAACCACTGAATATCCCGTTTGAGCATATTATAATAATCGCATTGTTTAAAGTCAGTTCCACGTGAACAATTCCGCTTATAACGATATAAATCTATTATGTATATTTAATTTTGAGCGTAGGACATCTTTAATTTTGACATTTGTAATATGCGATACTAGGGATAGAGAATTAATAGTTTTTTCAAGTACGAAACATCGGCTCTTTGGTAAATTTATTTATTACAACCACTTACATAGAGCGTATCTGTTTGTAACTCGAATTAATATCAATGATATTTTGCAAAGTTTCGCTTACAATAAATAATTACAAACTATGAGTTTCGAGGATTTTTATTACAAGTTACGATAATTAGTTTGTCAGATTATTGGGCGCCAGGCCCTACTACTAATTAATTAGACATAAATAATTTTTCAGGGGAGTGCCGCCCTGAATAATAATGATTGGTGTTAAGAATTTTAGCTAACACTGCCAGTAATTTTATATAGAGCAGTCTAATATTTCGTCAGGCTAATCCCCTTGAACTACGAAGCTGACAAAATATTATTCGCGAATCAATAAGAATAGATTTGTTTATCCGCGATACTTATCCGCGGCTAAGCTCACTTTGATGCTGGCTCGTGGCTTACCTTGATAGTAAACTGTCGGAGAAGGTCCAGCTCAACATATTTACTAGCTCCTCTGTGGGATTTGAATAATATCCAAGGTTGGGTAGACAGAGGAAGCAGGTTATTGGAATAAGTAAAATAATTGGAGTGGTATAAAATTCAGCCGATTTATTAAATAACAATTTATGTAGTTATCTCGTGCAACATTAATGACCATCGAAATAACCGTTAGGTATTATAACTTAAAACTAATAACAAAATAAAAAATTTAAACTTTGAAATTAGGCACCGGTACAATGAGTTTCGAACGCTAACGCTACGTTACGTACTCTTCTTTGCACTATTTACCTAACTCTTAATTTCGCTAATGTGCAATGCAGTGAAATGAATAAACGTGAAATCGCTGGTTAATAATAAGTCGTGCGGTATTCACTTTTAGACTGGAGTAGATTTGATATTTCTATTCAATCTAAATTATCTGTCGTTAAATTAGTGGCTTCCATATTTAGCAACGTGACTTTGTACAATTAGAAATCCGGCACGGTGAGCACGAGCGAGCTATCGTGCTTCTAAATAATTGCACTTCGATTCTAGGAAAACCACGGGAAGAAGCTGCAAGCGGTTCAAGGACACAGACTATACGTCTGTATCAGTCAAAAGCCATCGGCAAACTCCGGCTAATTCTTCCTCTCCCTTTTTCTCCTAGTCGTAACTTTTCGTAGTCGCAATATAATTTCGGTTACGATGATTTTTGGTGTTTAATGTTATCTCTCTCTATCGTATCAATCCCTATACAGGCTTGTCTCTGTCTATTAGGAAAGTTGAGTGTAATTACCCGTCCTTTTCTATCTATTAAGCTATCTCTGTCTATTTAACGTAGGTATAGATATAGGTGGGCTGGCTAATGCAGCATATAAATATGTATATCAAGCAGCATTTTAATTGCTATTGCACTCAGGATATATTAGATAGATTTTACAGTTATTTTTTATATATAATTGTGAGAAGATAATTTCAATATTTTGACATACACTTCTGCGACAAATATTAATACACTTTTACGTATTTTTGCTATCAGAAATATTTAGTCTTAATTGAGTACGCAGACCAAATCATAAAAGCTGTCCTACATTTATATAGGCAAAATTCAAGAAAATATTTTATCTACGTTGGTAGCATAAAGAAAATTTACTATACATTCACGCAAAATTAAACAATGAATTACGCAAAACTAAAATACATTTTAAATGTATTTTTCGAACGCTCTTCTTGAGTTAATCGAAATGTCTGAGTTGATTGCTCCGTAATTCCTTATTTTCTTTCTTGCAATATATGTTTACAGGCAGCGTTGGTTAATTTCTTCTTCTTGAAGTGAACAACCTTTATTGGTATGACGACTTTTGGAAAAGGTTTTGGAAGAATAGCAGGTTATAATAATTATTTATTAATAGTACGCTGGTGCTCATCGCGTAACAGCACATGAAAAGTGCAATTCGGAGTACGGGGAGCTGTCGCTGGCCTTTCTTGGACTACCTTGTAGTAATTCACCGACTGTTATGATTATATTTAAAACCGCTCATTACAAGGGTTAATAGATGAAGAGTATATATATGGGTTGAAATACTTGATTTCTCACTTATTTGTAACTTGACTGTGCTACGAACTATTCGTTTTAGCCTAGAATAATTTGACTACGAGAGAAATCAGGTATACACATATACATATAATTATATACGAGGTCTGTCCGGAAAGTATCGGCCCTACCTTTATATATTCGTGCTAGCGTTATTCTTTATCATCTGGTGGGGGCATCCTTCAAAGTAATCCCCACTTGATTAAATAACACGATTCCATCGATGTTTCCACTTTTCAAAACAGTCCTGTAACTCACTTTTAGGGATAGCCTTAAGTACACTCGTCGCATTGTTTTCAACCGTTGTTTTGTCATCGAATCGGTGTCCTTTAAGTGGTTTTTTTAGTTTTGAAAACAGCCAAAAGTCACAAGGGGCTATGCCGGGACTGTATGGAGGTTGTGGAAGCAATGCGATATTGTGTTTTTTCAAAAACTGCTGCACAAGATTGGATGAATGCGCTGGCGCACTATCGTGATGGAGAAGCTAGTCACCACTTTCCCAAAAGTGCGGCCGTTTTCTTCTTACTGCATCACGCAAACGTTTCAAAATTTGAACGTAGTATTCTTTATTGATTGTCTGACCTATTGGTGCATATTCGTGATGTACAACACCTTTACAATCGAAAAAAACAATCAATATTGACTTAACATTGCTCCGACTTTGACGTGCTTTTTTTGGTTTTGGCGATTCAGAATGCTTCCACTGTGAAGATTGTTGTTTTGTTTCAGGATCATAACCATAAACCCATGATTCATCACCTGTAATAACTTTTCTAAGTACATTATCATCATTAATGACCATTTCCAGATTGTCCAGAGCGATTTCTAAGCGAATGTTCTTCTGCTCTGATGTGAGCAATTTTGGGATGAATTTCGCACATACGCGTTTCATTCCTAAATTTTCTGTTAAAATTTCTGAAATGATAGTTTTTGGTATACCAAGGCCTTCTTCCAGTTTTCGCATAGTCATAAGACGATCTTGTTCGATTGCAAGTCGCACCCGCTCAATATTATCTGCGGTTTTTGTCGTCGATGGTCGACCGGAACGAGAATCACTATCGACAGAAGTGCGACCATCCTTGAACCGTTTATACCACTCTTTTATTCGTGTTTTGCTCATACATTCGCTTCCGAAGGCCTTTTGCATCATTTCAATAGTTTCCGAACTCATTTTTCCGAGTTGAAAGCAAAATTTGATGCAATTTCGTTGATCTTGTTTTTCAGTCATTTTTGACAATATCATAATCCGACGAACACGAAAAAGGCACTGTACGCTACGCATGAACTACACGTCCGGCAGGTGTCAGTAAGTAACCAATAGATTCGTGAGGCTTTACTGTTGAAGTTTCTGCCCGGTAGAGGTCGCTCGAACACTATGGCGCGAAGATATAAACGTAGGCCCGATACTTTCCGGACAGACCTCGTACTATTAAAATTACTTGCTGCAAACTCTATTGTTAATAATTTGCTGTTTTTCTATTAATAAAGCGTAAAGAGGTTAGCAAATGTGCTGACGAAACGTTGCTGAAAATAATAAAAATTAAGTGATTTTACATCTATCACTATTTCCCTTCTTTCCATTATTACAAAATTTATCATTTAAAAATCATAAGGGAATCAACACAGTATGTTACATTTAGAATAAGGGAGTCTTTTCTGATTATTTATTTATTATTATTATTTTCTAATTATTTATTCCTCTGATCCCTTACTCCTCTAATTTACCTATTGTGAAACGAGTCAGTTCTGTCAGTTATTTATTTTGATTGGCAACATTTTCAATATTCTGTATTCAATATAAATTTTTAAACGATATTGCCTCTCTGCAGGAGGCGTTAATAAAAAAAAATAAAACTATTCAACTGCATGGATTTAACAATGCGAATAATAAGGATTATGGCACATGCATGTATTTAGTTTCAAATGATGGTAAGTATCAATGTTCATTGTTATATGCAAAGTCGCGCTTTTTTTCGTTAAAAAATCTTACAACACCTACAGTAGAATTATGATGGTCTTTATTATTTGTGACGGTAAACGTCAAATTAGCGCTGATAATATAACTTAATTGTTGCCTGTGAGGGCAGCATCTGCCGGGGGGACGAAATTCGTAACGAAGGAATTCGGCACGCGAGCAGACGGAACGCGCCCGATTGAAACCGAACTAGTGAAGCTTCGACTATCATTGAGTCCGCCCGCTTTCGCTATCACTATCGCTGATCCACGTGCCGTCAACATCAACACGCTAACGCAGTAACAGCCAGTTATCCAGTTATCCGTGATTGTAGCCGCCAAGGTGCCATCCAGCTACCAGTTCCAGGCCAGGACGAGAGTGTGTCTGTGAGGTTTCGCCATCAAGGGCGAAACCATAACGTGCGCGAACTCGCGACCCGCGAAATAGACAATAAAAACTGTTCCGCGCTGTGCGATTTACCTGTGTTTTCTCCGCACGCCTACAACAATAAGGTAAGCTGGCCAGCTTTATTTCGCGATCGCGATTGCATGAATAATAATTAATTTCCGACGTTCGATGCGTGCATGTAGCGGCTCTAGTAACAAAGAGCAGCGAGCGTCCCAGCAATACGTGTTGTCGATGAGCGAGCGTAGATGTAAACAAACGCGCGGGCCGACTTTGTATAGTATTTGAGGAATAATAAAAGGTTTAGTTCGTATTACTAACAAGTGTTTTTTCGATTTGCTTACACCTCATAGCTTCCACTCAATTTATAATAGGTTATTTCGAATTACTGTAAAACGGTGGTGCGACTTGCCCTTAAATCCACCCGTAGGATCCACCGATAATAGACGGGTATGCTCCGACTAGGTCAGTATAATTGTCGATCGACCAGGTGTCGATTGACCCGCGGAGGCGGTCGGGGTTTAACCCGTCGATTGAATTAGAGGTGAAGGATATGCAACGCAAATAAAGAGCTACGTTATAATAAAACGTTGGTAGATTTATTGTATCAGCGACTACCCTTATACAACGTACGACCTTCTCGCAGAGGTGCAATCAAGAGTTTCCGCCGAAACTCTGCGCCGCAATATAACTGATACCGCGTGAGAGAGAGAGAATGAGTCATACCGTATTCACGAGCTTGCGAGCTTCGTCGACGGGAGGCTATCCTCCGGATCGCCCTCGCACGTGGATCTGACGGTTTTACTTTGCGCCGTCGGCTGGTCAACGAAGGGCTCCGTTGCTACGCGGCTGCAGGCCTGCTGGTCGAATCACGGAGGTGATGAGACGTCGTCGCCTCGAGCGCGATACTCGGATATCGATGTGAACACGTCGAGCGTAGCGAGACGAAAAGCCTCGATGTCCGTTCGCGCGTTCGCGGGAGGTCTTCGCTATCGTGTTTCGGCTATCTTCGGTGATTGTCGGCTAATCGCTGTACTGTCTCTCTCTCTCTCTCTTTCGTCGTGCCGTATAATCGTGTGTGTGTGTCCTCACACTTGCGTTGGCTCTCGGCGCTCGCAATGTATGTAACTTTGTCGTGTTACAATATTCCCCCGGGTGGGGAAAAGTCTGAGAAGCAGATTTTTGACACACACGTACGGACGTTGAGGGCGAGTGCTAGGTACCGAAAGGGGAAAAGAAGAAAAGCAAAAAAAAACTAACAATTGAGCGTTAACCGGATTCTCTCTCTCTCTCTCTCTCTCTCTCGTTGATGTCGACTTATATTAAGGTGTGGCGCACTCAATAAATAAATCTGGGGTTCAAAATTATGGCTATTTATTATTTCGCTGATCAAATCGTGTTGTAACAATGTAATTTAACAATTATGATTTTTTTTGATAGTCCAGTAGTACTTTCTTTTGCGTACTCTGGAGTCGTTGCGCATATTCATTATAAAAAAATAAGGTTTATCTTTTTTTTGAATTATACCGATGGTACTTTCTTTTGCGTACCTCGGTTTGTAGAGAGTAAATATAGGACGGTAACATACCCTATTACTATGTTTTTTTTTTTGATTGCTATGTTTATTACACCACTAAAATTGTGTATCTAATCTTTATTTTTTTTTGATGTGTCGGATTTTTGGAAAGAGGACGAGCATATCGCAAAAGGAAAGAAAGGAAAAAGAAAGTTGTTACCGTAAGGTTGTTTTGCTATTTGTGTCAACCTCTTGGCAAACTGTCATTACTTCACTTCTTGACGGCGATGTACTTGCTGCTGCAGCTGTTGTTGTCTCTCTCTTTCCTCCCTGCGTGCCTCGTCTTTCAGACGATATTGTACCGGGCCTCGTGGGGAGAATGTTCCGGTCAGCAGTTTTTGCTTTAGCCACGTCTTGAAGTGCGGGTCTGCGTTGAGTCGATCTTCGTACTCGCGCTGCCTCACGAAAAACCACCGTTTCCGCACGTATCCGAACACGTTTTCGACGTCTTCTGGGACAAGGCCCGCGTCCAGTTGTCGCTGGGCTTCTTGTTCGAACCACTCTGTTGATGGTGTCTTTTCCATGTATCGGTTTTGCCGGTAATGTTGTTCGTATACGGGCTGGTGTCTTTGTCGTGCGCGTGCTGGTTCTGCTGCTGCGACTGGAGGCGCGCGTGGGCCTGTGGCTGTTGCTACCGAGGTGTCGCGTGCGTCTGCTTGTTGTTGTTGTTGTTGTTGCTGCTGCGTACCGTGCTGCTCGTTGGCGTCGTCTGAGTTGTCGGTATCACTGACCGCTGTAGCTTGCTGGTTGTTTTTATTTCCGGGTAGTCTAATCAACTCGGCTAGTGTGATGCCGCTCTCTACTGCTGTTTCCCACATGTTCTCTTTCGCCCAGTTGATGAGGGTTTCCGACATCCTCTTGGTTATCGGCTTGTGGAAAGCTTCGACGTATTTATCGTGTAAATATTTCTCGATTGCGCACGTCGCGCGTGTGGCGTAGCTCTGGTATTCCTCCCAGAAGGCGTTGAGTGCGGCGTCTGATACCGGTGGCTTTTCGTATTCCATTTCGTCGTCCCACCAAATGGTACCGTCGTCGGCAGCGTGTGCGTGTTTGTTGCCTTCATTGAAGTCTTGCCGCTCAGCGTCAGTTAGGCGTAGTGTAGCCAACTCGAATTGGAGCTCAGTCTTGCGAGCTTCTGTAAGGTTGAGGCCGCCAGGGCGATGGTGATATGTGAAGTCGCGTCCGATGCTGTGCCTATAGAAGTTTGGCAGTAGTGCCTTCTTCTCCTCGCTCATCTCTGTTGGTTCTGAGACCGAGCTGGTGTTGAGGTCAGACATCCTGTGTGCACTCACTCACTCACCCACGTTTTTCACTGGTAATTCTACCGAACTCGCCCGTGTTTTTGCCGGTGGTTGCGCAAAATGGCGGCGCTCCGTGTTTTGACTGTCGGCGGCGTGCTCGCTCACGTGTGTTTCGTCGTAGACTGGCGGTGCGGCGCTGGCGGGGAGGGTGGAGGCGACGTGCGCGCGCAGCTCACTGAGGCATCCTGCGCGTGTGTTGACGTGGTGCAGTTGGCGTGCGTGGTTTTTTTTGAATTTGCTCGATGTGAGTAGAGTATACGGTACATATTGTTGTGAATTTTAATTGTCGACTTTTTCGGTATAATTTTGATGTACCGTGCTGCTGCTAATTTTCAGCGATCCTCTTTTTCGGTCGACCTCGCTTGCGTTTTTCTAATGGTTGTGCAGATATCATATCTTCTTGTGGTGCGATTTTCCGTGGGCGGCCGCGCTTTCGTTTCGTCTCTACGACAATTTCATTAGTTTCTTGAGTTTTCTTGGGACGTCCGCGGGGTCGTTTATTGATAGGCAGTGTGGGCAGTGGCAATTCTTCTTTCTTCTCTCTTGAGTTTTCGATGTACGGTTTGAGGTAACGAGTGTGCCAAGAGCTTTTGAGTACTTTGTTATTTTCGTCTTTTAACGTATATATATTATTTCCTATTTTAGCTGTTATCGTGTATGGACCGATGTATGGTTTTAATAACTTTGCTGAAATTTGTTTCGCGCCGGACGATAACTGCATGTTTTCGTGGAGTACTTTGTCTCCGATTTTAAATGTGTCTATACGTTTATTTCTATTGTGGTAAGTACTCTGCCGTCTGCTCTCGTTTTTACTATTTTGTGCAGCTTGCACGTGTGCGGTTTTTAAATTGTGCATATGGTTGTTCCATGTTTCGGTATCGTTTTGTATTGTGTGTATTTGTGTGTCGTTACTTTCGGCGGAGTCTTGTAATTTATGTATTGAGTTAGATAGCATTTCCACTTCTCTTCGCCAAAGAGTAGGTGGTTGTAATTCGCGTCCGTATATAAGATACGCTGGTGTGTACTCTGTCGTGGCGTTTTTACTGGAGTATATGCAAATTGGAATTGTGGTAAATACTTATTCCAATTTGTGTGTGTGTGTTTGAGGTATGCTCGTATCATTGTTTTTAACGTTCGATTTGCTCTCTCGGTCGGGTTGCCTTGCGGTGAATATACGGCTGTCGCTTCGTGTAAAATTCCGCATTTCTTTAAGTACTCTTGTACTGGTGCGCCTATATATTCTTTACCGTTGTCGCTTAATAAGGTATTCATGCAACCGTGCTGTAGAATTTGACTTTCGATAGCTTCCCTTACGGATTCTGATGATTTGTCTTTTAACGGTTTGCATACAATGAAGCATGATTGTAAATCTATAAAAACTATTAGAAATGTGAATCCTTCTACTGTGCAAGGGAGTGGGCCTAGTAAGTCGATAGCAACCGTTTGCCATGGTCTGTCAATGTTTCGGGATTTCATAAAGTCAATTTTTCCGCGCTGGTCTGGTTTGTTTCGTTGACAAATGTCGCATTTTCGAACGTAATCGCGTGCATCGCGGTACATGCCAGGCCATGCGTAGTTTTGTGTCATGCGTGCATATGTTTTGTCTGTACCGAGGTGTCAAGCTTGTGGCTCGTCGTGAGATTCTCGCAAGATTTGTGTTCGATGTTCTACCGGTACCACTAATTTCCAAGGGTTTTTGTCATCGTCTTTGTCGTTATTATTTTTGTATATATATAGATTGCCGTTAATTAATTTGTAGTCTCGGTATAATTTCGGGTGTTTTATTAAATCGCGTACTCGCTTTATGTACCATTTGTCTGTTGTTTTCTTCGCGACTTCTATTGCGCTGCATTCATTTATTTCAGCTTCTGCCTCGCATCCCTCGTAAATTCGACTTAATGCATCCGGTACCACCATCTTTACACCTGCGCGATGTATTATTTTGAAGTCATAACAAAGTAGGTCTTGTACCCAACGCGCTATGCGTCCTGTGGGGTTTTTCTTCTCGAAAAGCCACCGCAGAGCACTATGGTCTGATACTACCGTGAAATGGTCTCCTTCGAGGTAACATCGGAATTTCTCTATTCCCCATTTCACGGCTAGGCATTCGCGTTCGGTCGTGGAAAATATCCGTTCGTTTTTCCGTAATGCGCGACTAGCGAACGCAATAACGTAGTCTACTCTGTTGACTCTTTGAATGAGTACTACTCCTAAGCCAACATTGCTTGCGTCGCATTGGAGGAAGTACTCTCCGTCTGGGTGCGGGCGGTGTAACATCGGTGCATCGATTAACATGGCTTTTATCTTTTGGAAGGCGCGTTGGTGTTCGTCGCGCCATTCGAACCGTGTATTTTTCTGTGTCAGTTTTGTTAGTGGGTCTGCGATTTGCGCGTAATTACGTAAGAATTTTCGGTACCATGATGCCATACCGAGAAATCTGTGAAGTTGACGTAGAGTTTTCGGTCGAGGGTAATTTTCAACGGACACTGTTTTGTCGGGATCGATTTTTATACCGTTTTCATTTACGATGAAACCTAAATATTTTATTTCCGACTGGCAAAATTTACTTTTATTTCGGTTTATAGTTAGTCCCGCGTCTTTGATACTTTTAATCAGTTTATTCAATAACTCCATGTGTTCTTCGAACGTTTCGGTAACCAACACTATGTCATCGAGATAGGCGTAGCAGTGTGGCTCCAATTCGCCGATAATTTTATCGATTAACCGTTGGAACGCGGCGCCCGCGCCGCTTAGTCCCATTGGTAATCGTTTGTACTGCCATAATCCGCGACCTGTAACCGTGAAAGCTGTGATGTGGCGGGAGTGTTTATAGAGCTTTATTTAGTGGTAAGCTTTGCTGAGGTCTAGCGATGTTATGTATCTCGCGGTACGAAGTTTGTTCAATATTACCTTCATGTACGGTAAAGGGTAAGCGTCCTGCTCGCAGTTTTTATTTACCTCACGTAAATCGACACACATTCGATACTCGTTCGCTGACTTTTTAACTAGTACTATAGGACTAGACCATTCCGATTCTGCCGGCTCGATGATATCCTGCGCTGCTTGCTCGTCGATTATATCGTGTAAAGCTTTTTCGAGCTTCGGCGATAGTGGGTAATATCTTTGCTTTTTCGGTTTTGTACCGGGTCGCAGTTTTATTTCGTGTTCGATTAATGGTGTGTATGGTAGCTTTTTATTTTTATTCGGG
This sequence comes from Phymastichus coffea, assembly GCF_024137745.1. NCBI lineage: Eukaryota > Metazoa > Arthropoda > Insecta > Hymenoptera > Eulophidae > Phymastichus > Phymastichus coffea. The sequence goes on along the minus strand of NW_026706812.1, from coordinate 627,459 downwards.
TTCTTATCAATCGGTAAAATTTCGTCAAGGATAGATTGTACTTTAGCTGCTTGTTCTCTTGTTAATTTTCTTATACCGCTTTCTATTGGTTTTTCTGCTTGTTTTATTTCGATGGAGCACGCGTCGAAAGCTACTTCGTTATTCGGTATTACCTCTATTGAACAAAGCTCGAATTTCTTTTTATGTGTATGACCGTCACATTCGTAAGTATATGTGTCATCTGCTGCGTTCATCGATATTTTATGTTCACGTATTAAGTCCAGTCCGAGAATCATGTCGTATGGTATCGTCGGTACCATTAGTACTTCTGCGTCTATTTTTAATGTATTTAATTCGATCATGGTTTTTATGTATCCAAACGCTTTCTCGAGTTTACCGTTTGGCATTCGGAAATAATTGACTGTTGAATCACCTATATCTATGTTATTATCGCAGCATAATTTAGGCCCGATGTTACCAAGGATTGTTCTCGATGCGCCGGGGTCGTATAGAGCTTTAATTTTTGTGTTTGCGATTTTTACCTCTAGCCAGTACCTTGGGTATACTTTAGATTTACCGTTAGGAGTGTTATTTATTTGATCGGCGAACCACACTGTGTTTTTGGGTTTACGGGCTGAGTGTTTTATTGAAGACGTGGCGGCGCCCGTTGTCGCTCCGTCTATCTGCCGTTTCCCGAATTTTTGCGGTCGTCTAATTTTGAATTTTTGTCGTCGCGGTATTTATCGCGACTATCACGTCTGTCGGCGTTGCGTTTGTTGTTTCTGTCGCGATTGTCACGTCTATCGTTGTTCCGTCTGTCGTTTCTCTCGTGTCTACCGCTGTCTCTGTCGTCATGCTTATCATTGTCACGATGTTGTCTGCTATTACTGCGAGTTCTGCTGTACTCTCGTCTCTCATATTTACCGTACTTGTCGCGATTCCGAGTTTCGTCGCGACTTCGGTGAGAGCCTTTCGAACCATTGCTGTCTTTACTTCGGCTTCTGCTATCACCCCTGCTCGAGCTTTTATAGTACCACGGGCTTTTACTCCGCTCGCGATTTCGGTACTCATTTCTGTTTCTTCGATCCCATCTCTCGCGACTACGACTGTGCCATCTGTCTCCGCTGTGGCTGCGGTATCCACTGTGGTTGCGTCGCGAATCGTATCTTTCGGTATTCATTGCCGCGATTTGATTTTTCAACGTGTCAAGTTCTGCGCGTAAGTCCGATTCGACTGTTGTTGTTGCGCAAGCTTCGCTCGGTATAAATGATTGTTTTTCTGCTTGCTCGCGTGATCTCTTGCCCGATTGGAATGCTTTCCCTAACTCCGTCGCGAACTCGATAAACTCATGCAAGCTCCTATGAAACTGCGTTCGTAACAAGGGCATGTAATCCGGTAAAATGTTCTTGTAAATTCTCTCTTTCTTTTTCTCGTCTGTTACTGGTTCGTCCATCTCATCGAATAAAATCATTAATGCGTCAATATACTCTCGTACCGATTCGTTTTGTTGTTGCTTGCGTGCTCGTACTTCGTCGTTTTTTCTTTCGGTGTAAAGCTCGTCCGAGTATTCTTTAATCATGTTAACGCGAATCTCGTCGTATGTTGCCCATTTGCTTTCGTTTCGGCGGTAGTGAGCTGCTGCTCCGTTTTCTACCAACATGTGAAAACCTCGTACCATGTCGTTTTTCGTTAATCCCGCGGATTTTTGCATCTGTTCGGCTTTCCGAAAGAAATCTCGGACGTCTTCCTTCTCGGTACCGTCGAACTTAAGGTTCCAATTCGGTATAATTTTAGATAAGTCTCGAGTCTTCCAAGGTTCGGGTGTGTACGTGTTAGGCCAGCGAGGTGTTGACGCGACGGATCTTTGGCCGCTTGTGCGTGGTTGTGGTTGTATCGCTGCGGGTATTTGCGACTGTAGCGACAGGCTAGCTATTTGTGCTTGTAAAATATCGGAATCTTGCTCGTCTGCAAATAGCAAATCGTAAGTTGCTTTATTTACAACGCGGCGTTTCCCGTCGGGGCCGGTTATCTCGTATGTTCTGGTCTCGCTGTTAGCAGTGCTCGTGGATGGGGTCGTGGTTGGGACAGCACTTGTACCGGTCGTCGCGACTTCTTTGATTGTTTTGTCGCGATCTTGACCTGCCGCATTTGATTCGAATTCTTCGATTTCGTCAAGGTACTCGTCGACCAAGTTCATGTGTGTGTCTTCGTCGTGGTCGCGGCCCGCGTCATTGTCTGTCTGGACATATTCGTACGATAACCTTTTCGCTAATCGCGTCTGTTTCTCTACCCCGGTACCATTCGGTTTCAGTTCAAGTCGCGTCAAAGCTCTTTCCAATTCTTGGGGGGTGAGTGATTGAGCGTGAGCTTGCGCTCTTTCTATTGTCCAATAGTGTTTTGACATCTCGTCGGCTTCGATTTGACTTTGTTTGATCGCGAGGAAATTCTCTAGCATGCGTCCGCGCGATTGTTCGTCAGCCGCTCCAACCTCGAATTGCGCGGCTTCGTATTTGCCTTGTAATTGATCCGCGAGTCGCTTTCTTTTTTCTGTAGCTGAGCCGGTTTGTAATAATCCCAATCCGAGTAATGCTACGTTCAAGGCTTGCCCGGATTGATTGTCTGCGAAGGCTTCAGCCTTAGCTTCGGCCCAGTATTTGGTCATGAACCAATGTGTTGTTTTTATTGTGTGTATAAAGTTTGTGTTGGGTGTGGTGTGTATGTAAATGTAATACCGTATGCATACTTTTTTCTTCGTTGCTTAATGAGACAACGGTAAATACCACAACGGAAATAATGAATATCAAAAGTAATTATTCAATGACGTTATATAAATATGTATTAATTAAAAAGAAAAAAAAAACATGCGTTTCTCTGCCGCTACCAACGGTAATTAATCGTTGTAGTAAATAATAAAAATATTCGGTATCAAAACAAACAAAAAGAAAAAAAAACTTTTATCAAGGGAGGAAAAAAAAATCTATCGATCTATATCGATAACAGCTTTTGCATATCCATCGCGCGCTTTCTTTATCTATTCTCAAATGGTTGTTGGGCGAATCTCACAATAGAATTCCTCGCTACTTTCTCAGTAAAATTGCTATGCTGAATGTAAAAAAAAATAATTTCGCTATACCTGCGAACCCTTCTCCTCTAATAGCAATGCTCGAGCAAATATATGTTACTTTTATTTATTTCTCAGCCCTTCAATCATCCTGAGAAAAAACAAAAATTTCTACCGTTTCGACTGTATCAACAGTCTCTTCGCTCTTTGTATATATTATATGTGAGCGTCAGCTCGCGCGTCGTTCGAGTGTTGTCGAGGGAGAGGGTGATCTCTCTTGCCGTGTGGGTAATATGTAAATTAGATTACATAACTGTTTGTTTTCTTTTTCGGATTAACTCCGGTATACTGCTCGACTGTACGCGTGAACGACGCACTAACGTGATGCTCGCGCCGGTTCTATTTCTTCAAGTAAACTTGAAAGGCGCGTGATAAAGGAATGCTCTCTTTTTTTTGAAGATGTAATTTTACTGTTGAAATTTGTTAATGTGAAAGGAAAAAAAAATGGAAGAAAAAAAATGCTTGAAGTAGACCAAACCACTGTTGGGCGCCACTAAAACGGTGGTGCGACTTGCCCTTAAATCCACCCGTAGGATCCACCGATAATAGACGGGTATGCTCCGACTAGGTCAGTATAATTGTCGATCGACCAGGTGTCGATTGACCCGCGGAGGCGGTCGGGGTTTAACCCGTCGATTGAATTAGAGGTGAAGGATATGCAACGCAAATAAAGAGCTACGTTATAATAAAACGTTTGTAGATTTATTGTATCAGCGACTAGCCTTATACAACGTGCGACCTTCTCGCAGAGGTGCAATCAAGAGTTTCCGCCGAAACTCTGCGCCGCAATATAACTGATACCGCGTGAGAGAGAGAGAATGAGTCGTACCGTATTCACGAGCTTGCGAGCTTCGTCGACGGGAGGCTATCCTCCGGATCGCCCTCGCACGTGGATCAGACGGTTTTACTTCGCGCCGTCGGCTGGTCAACGAAGGGCTCCGTTGCTACGCGGCTGCAGGCCTGCTGGTCGAATCACGGAGGTGATGAGACGTCGTCGCCTCGAGCGCGATACTCGGATAGCGATGTGAACACGTCGAGCGTAGCGAGACGAAAAGCCTCGATGTCCGTTCGCGCGTTCGCGGGAGGTCTTCGCTATCGTGTTTCGGCTATCTTCGGTGATTGTCGGCTAATCGCTGTACTGTCTCTCTCTCTCTCTTTCGTCGTGCCGTATAATCGTGTGTGTGTGTGTCCTCACACTTGCGTTGGCTCTCGGCGCTCGCGATGTATGTAACTTTGTCGTGTTACAACTGGTTGACCGGCGCCTCTCTTCACATGTTCTCCGAATCATGTATTGAGCATAAATAATTACGCGCGCCCTTTTAGTATAATTGCGCGCATAAAATAATTAAACGGTTTTACCCCGTTACATGGCGCCCAACGTTAAAGAACCTACGGTGTTGTTGTGCACACTTGATACCGAAGGCCACGTTAGTAAACAGAGCCTGTTAGCTAGCTTGCGAAGGCCCGCCGCGGCGAAAAATTGTAAACATAGCTGTGAACGCGTGCGAGTGCGACCGAAAGATTCTTAAACGTAAACACCAACGAATTTTGAAAGTTGCCGCAAATAATATTATTATACCCGTTGGCCCGGGGAAAACTAACACCGGCAATTTTCAAACAAAATTAATTCAATTAAGTTATTTTATTTGACATCGTATTGTCTTAACGTAAATGTTTTTTTTTAATATTATTAACTGCGGCTATTGGTGATTACGCGCAACGCTCGTTACAATATTTTAGATACTAACTCACACAGCCGTACTAACAAACAGTTAGTGCATCTGATAGGCAGGATCATTATATTGCGTATTAAAGAGCGAAGAATCTTTCGGCAAACAAATCGTAAAACGCCTTTGATCAAGCCCAGTGTTGGCTAATAAATTTTTTATTTTCATTCAGCGTACGAATTGTAATACAACACTCGCACTCGCGTAACATACCTGTATTTTTACAAAGAAATCCAACGCAAGTAAACAAACAGACAATCATGGACCGCACTCAAACAGAGATAGAAAATTGGGTATGGACGCTCCAGGAGGAGGAAATCGAAGAATACCTCGAGCAACTGGAGCTCAAAACAAGCGGGACCAAGCTCTCGAGAGCTGCACGACTGCACAACTGGCTACTCGGCGACTATTCCGCAGCAGATTTCGCGGAAGCCGACAACCAACACAGCAGTCCAGCCAAAAGAGCCGCCCTACGCTCGGAGCTAATCGTATCCCTATGCCAGGAACACACAGCATCCGAGCAGGAGGGAGAACACCCGCTAGCCCAACTATTGCAAAGTGCGAACGTAATATCGCGAGTTCAGAAAACCGCGATAAACATCGCGAATGCCCTGGACAGCGGAGAGAACACGAATAGTAATAAAAGTATTACTATAACGGCTGACGATGGCAGCCAGTTCAAACTCCCCCGGCATTCGCGGTGATGATTCAAGACCTCATTTTCCGGTCCAGAGAAAATGAGAAGAAATTGAAAGTACAAGACTTACGGAATTCGAATACGTCTAACCTAACCCAAATAGTAGAACAAATCGTCAGAACCAACATCAAGGTGCAGGAACAAATGGACAACTTGTCAACCAGGATGAACGCACTGGAAAATGCCGTACACAGAGATATGCGGCAAGAAGATTCGAACAGTTCCAACGAGGAGCCACAACCGGAAAACACGCGTAGGAGCGTCGCATTCCAGGACACATTCACATGCCACTACGACGCTAGGCTACCCCAGAGCACTCCAGCCGGACCCGGACAGAGGCCCACGGGGGCCGCCGGCAGGACCCCCCGCCGGACGCCCCCTTTCGGAGAGGGTGGACAGCATCAACTCGGTGGAGTTAATGCTGAAGTGGACAACCACCCGTCGAGCATGTAGTCATCCCAACAGACGTCAAACCCGTGGTCGACAACAAGGGACGTCGGCCGCATCGTCCGGGGATGGGAACTCAGGTTCTCCGGAGAAGGCAACGCGAGTATTGACACCTTCTTATCAAGGTTGGACAACTCGAGGAGCAGCGCTGGACTTACGGAAGACGAGATGCTCATGGCCGTATCCGAGCTACTCGTCGGTCCTGCCCTCGTCTGGTTCGAAGCAATGCGAAACGAATGGTTCTCCTACGCGGATTTCGAGGCAGACGCCAGAGCATGGTTTGGGACCAGCAGGCAACAACAGCAGCGTCTAACCAAAGAGGTTCAAGGCCGATACCAGGGCCCAGACGAACCCGCGAACGTATACATCGCGAACATGATGGGCCTAGTGAGTCGGCTGAACCCCAAAATGACACACGAGAGCCAGCTGGACCTGCTACATGCCAACCTCCTACCGGAAATCCAGAGCCAAATACGGAGATCAGAGGTGGACTCCGTACGGACCCTGAACGACCTGGCCACGACGGCCCAGAATAACTTGCATCAGCGAAGGATGGAGCGGACGATACCAGATCCTCAGTCGACTTTATATCCTGAGTTGGCGTATCACCCCCGCACTGACGCGAGCAAGGGTCGTAAGGGGAAAGTGGCATCTATGTCCGGTGACAAACCGGAAGTCAGTGATAGATTGGACCGCATGGAGAAGGTAGTCGAGAAGGTGACGCACCAGGTCGTCTACACACCGACGCCCTCGAGGGCGACACCTAATCCGATTCTGGAATCCGTCGATGGCGAGAAAAAGGTTCTGTCCATCGACATGTTTAACCAAATACTGTTGTCCATCAAGGAAATGTCGGCGGAAATGAAGAATAATCGCGCCGACAAAAGTCTAACTTCCGAGGACCGAGCCAAAAGGCCAGAGACTCCCCGCAGACGAGGAAGAGAGTTCTCAGGACCGATCAAATGTGCCGAGTGTGGCCTACTGGGTTACTACAGGAAGTTCTGTCCCCAATGCAATAAGGGAAACGAGCAAAGGAGTGGATAGGTGGGGTTGATCCCACTCCTTCATCCAGTAACCCAAACCCCATCAAAGAGATCTCGCAGCCTCCGCCAACACAGCCCACGCCGTTAGTAGCGAGCGTGTTGAGCGACGAGAGTGAGAACTCCCTTAGTGACGCCAAAGATAAACGTGGCGGTAGAGTGCACATGGAGAAAAAGGGTTGTGACGCTAGTAAAGCCAGAGACCCTAGACCAGCCGAGGCGGTGACGTATGGATCGCACACGCCCTCGGGGGCACGGGCAAAGGCGGATAAATCGTCGAAGAGTAACCCCATGGAAACTCCGATCGTCGAAACCAAAGGGGCTCGGACGACAAGTAACGTCACTCGACCACGCGACAGCACAATGGCTAGCGCTATGATGAATAAGGAGCAAAGCTGTGGAGCCGTCGAAGCTGTTTCCCGATATTCCCCGGAACAGGAGACGCGTTGGTGGCTACCGGTGAAAATAGGGGACTTCCAAATACGGGCCCTCTATGATCCGGGAGCTTCCACCACAGCCATGGGTAGTAATACTCTACAAATAGCGTCTGTGCTGGGCGTCAGGTTGGACACCACCCACGCAGGTACAGCAGGATTACCAGACGGTCGTAAGTTAACGATCGTTGGTCACGCCATGCTACCATTCACCGTGGGAGGATTGACGATGCCGACGAGAGTAGCCATCCTCCCTACCCTCGTCGAGGAATGTATTTTAGGAGTGAACTTCATCAGGTTGTTCAGAGCGGTACTTGACCCCGACGATAAAACGTTGCTGTTCAAGGGATCACAGACCAAAATGGAGCTAGAAGTAGCTAGCTTGGAGGCTGGTCCGAGATTAGCCACAATCGGACTAGCCGAGGTTACGGCTACACAGCAGACCATGCTGCAGAAGACCATCGACGAGGCCCTATCTCGAGCCCCGACGGGCTTGGGATGTGCGGCAGGCATCGAGCACAAGATTCCGGTCGGTGATACGAAGCCAATTAAACAGTGTTACTACCCGGTATCGCACAAGGTCGAGCAGGAAAGGCATAGGCTGGTAAGGGAAATGTTAACCCAATCGAACCAGCAGACAGTGGCTGGTCGAGCCCAGTGGTTATGATACGCAAGAAGGACGGTTCGTATAGATTTTGTATTGACTTCAGAAAGGTCAACAAAGTCACCGAGCCGAATGCGTATCCCTTACCGTTTATGCAAGATATATTAAGGCGTTTGCGAAACGCACGCTATATATCGACGCTTGACCTCAGCAGCGCGTATCACCAGATCCCCCTCAAGTCCGAATCTCGGCCAATTACGGCCTTTACCGTACCCGGACTGGGACATTACCAGTTCGTGCGGATGCCGTTCGGCCTCTCGTACGCCGGCGCCACCTTCCAGCGGTTGATCGATAGCGTGATCGGCCCCGAACTAGGCGAATTCGCCTTCGCCTATTTGGACGATATCATAGTGGTATCGTCCAGTTTCGAGGATCACCTACGACATCTAAAAACCGTATTGGACAGGTTGTGCAAGCTGGCCTCTCGATTAATCGAGAGAAAAGCGTCTTCTGCAAGTCTGAAGCCAAATACCTGGGCCTGTTGATCAACCGCGAGGGAATCAGGCCAGACCCTGAAAAGGTGCGCTCTATCATGGAGTACCCACGACAAGGAAACGTGCGACAGCTGCGCACCTTCCTGGGGGTTGCTTCATGGTACCGTAGATTCTTGACCGACTTCGCCACACACGCTCAACCGTTAACGAGGTTAACAGGAAAAAAGAGCGAATATGTGTGGGGAGAGGAACAGGAACAAGCCTTTGCCAAAATTAAGGCACTCGTGATGTCCGCACCATGCCTGGGATTACCGGAACCCGATGGGCAGTACGTGCTGGAGACAGATGCTAGCGCTACAGGAATCGGTGTCGTCCTGATACAAAAAGCAGGAGACGGCGACCGAATCATAGAGTAAGCTAGCAGAGTCCCTAATCCGGCTGAGCAAAACTACTCAGCTACGGAGCGCGAGTGCTTGGCGGTCGTGTGGGCCATCCAAAAATTTCGCCCATACATAGAAGCGTACCCGTTCAGGGTGGTAACTGACCACAATAGCCTGAAATGGCTATAGAACCTGAAGAATACAATTGGACGTCTCGCCCGATGGGCCTTACAACTTCAAGGCCATACTTTCGAGATCGAATACCGAAAGGGGGCAGACAATGTTTTGCCCGACGCCTTATCACGCGCTTTTGAGCCCACGAAGGCAGAGGTTGGCGCAATGGACCAACCGATGTCAAGGGACAGCGTCTGGTACACTGATCAATTCCGACGCATCGAGAGCCACCCAGAGAGATACCCGAATTGGAAGGTTGTCGGCCGGGTGATGTATCACCGATAGCCGAGCTACGATCATCAAGGAGGAGACGGATATGGCGACTAATGGAAACTCGTCGTGCCCCCGGAGGAAGGCAAAGCGGTGTTGTTCGAAAATCATGATATAGAGACGGCAGGACACTTGGGACGCGAGAAGACCTTCGCCCGCGTCGCCCAGTCCTATTACTGGCCGGGAATGTACACGGATGTGAAGGGATACGTCCAAAAGTGCCAGGTCTACCAACAGTGCAAGGTCGAGCAGCGACCGCCGCGCGGGCTCATGCAGGAACGAACATGGTCTATGCCTTGGCAAGTGGTCGCGGGCGACATCGCCGGGCCCTTTCCGAAGAGCCCTCGAGGGCACGAATACGTCCTAGTATTCATCGACGTATTCACACGATGGGTCGAATGTATACCCATACGTAGTGCTAACGGCAAGACGATAGTGAAGGAACTTCGGAAACGGGTAATCCTACGCTGCGGCACACCGAAGATCTTCTTGTCCGACAATGGCACCGAGTTCCGCAATCAGTTGGTGGACGGGTACCTAAGAGATCAGGGGGTAAAACGGACCTTCACTTCAACCTATACCCCGCAAGCTAACCCTACGGAAAGGGTTAACCGTACCTTGAAGACGATGATAACGTCGTATCTGCAGGGGAATCATAGGGAATGGGACCGAGCGCTATCCGAATTCATGTTCGCGTTGAATACGGCCGTCCATAGTTCCACCGGGGTTAGTCCGGCCATGTCAATTACGGCAGACAACCGGGAGCCCCGAATACTCTCCGGAAACGGATGGACGAGCTCGCCGCACAAGAGGAGAGTTTGCTTCGAATCGGGCAATGGAACGAGCACATGCAGAATAGCCGTTCCGCCATTCAGCAAGCTCACGAGAGCGCCTCGGATGAGTCCCTGAGGCAGTCCAAGTACTACAACGCCAAGCACAGGGACCACAGGTTTAAAGAAGGTGATTGGGTGTGGAAAAGGAATCGTGTACTGTCCTGCGCGGCGCAGGGCATTTCCGCGAAACTAGCACCCAAGTTCATAGGCCCCTTTATCGTTACGAAGGTACTCGGCGCCAACTCATATCGCCTCGCCAACCAACAGGAGGAGGTCACGGAGCTAATACACGCTAAGGACCTCAAACTCTATTATGGGCGAGAGGACGATACACCGGAAGATGGATCCCGAACACGAGATGACGACGAGACCCCTACCACCGAGGGAACCGAGGCGATGAGCGTCCCGCCCAATGCGAGTGATACATTGACACACGGAAACGGGAGCGCCGACACTACAGACAATACACTCCGAAATGACGACGCGACAACTCCGAACTCACCTCGCCGTACTCGTCGTGGTCCCCCCAGCCGGGTTCCACTAAATATCCCTCCTACTAACACGATGAAGCGCCCACGAGGAAGACCTCGTAAGTACGCGCGAACTACACACACTACACAACACCGACAGATTACTCAAGCCCGTCCTCCCATCATCGGGAAGAGGAAGAGGGGCAGACCACCGAAAGCGACAACCGTGGATGCATGAGACACGGCGAACGAAGGACCTGGGAGACCGACGCCAAGGACCCCACCTTCGACTCCGGCGACGAAGGCCCTGGGCAGCCGAACAGGCGCCCACCTTCGATATCCAAAATTATTCAGGATACTAATTCGCCGGATTATTACAGGATGCAGATCACGCTCGAGCAGTTCGAGCAAGCGGCAGCCGCCCTCATCGGCTTGGACTTAGGTCCAGCCGTTGAGGTGCATGCCGCCCTGCACCTTCTCGGTGCAAAGAAGGAGGAGGAAGAGCAAGCACGGGTACGAGCTCACGAGAGCTTGTCATCCGTGCTCATAGAGGAGCTCCCGACGGAAGACGCTACCGCGATACCGTCGACGAATCCCGGTATCGCGCGTAGTGATACGACATCGCTGCCCGGGCCCCCAGCGGGATCCATCCCTCTGAAGGCCCCAACATCGACCATCGGCACCCAGACGGAGGAGGGTGTCGCCGACACGATTTGGCGCCCCAGGTTCACCAGCCAGACACCCCCGTCTGGCGAGCGGACCTGGGAGGACATAGTCGAGGGGTTGAGGGAAGTCGAGCAAGGCTGGGCGACCCTCAACGCCCTCCAACGGGCTGTGTATGCCGAGTACGACGCGTACACAGCCGCGGGGCACCACCCGGACGATTTGGATCATTGGGATAAGGTGGTGTCCCGCCGTCGCCAGTTCGCGTCGGCAATCAGAGAGGTCCAGCAACGCCACCGCCAGGCCATCGAGGGCCCGGCGAGTGGCAATTCCGTGAACCTCCCCCAGTCTCCGATCGCTGGAGCCAGAACAGCGGCTCCGGAGGGCAGGTCGGGGGCCACATCGCGCCAGGGCCCGCAAACGTGCGGGGTAAACCTGGTGGTGAATGTGGACGGGAGCCAGGGTGGTCAAGGGGCTCATCCACATCAATGTGGTATTAGGCCCCGCGGGTGAGGACCCCACGGTTGAAAGACCGTTGTAGTCCGCCCCGAACCGTAGAAACGGGTTGCCTCTAACCCCCAGAGAACGAGGCCTCCCACGGGGCACCCTTTCCCGCGCTCAGTGGGAAGGGTGCAACGTATGCCACTACCCCGGGGTGACCCGCACGGACTGTTGCCCCCACGTGCGACAACACGCCGACCTGGTCCAAGAGAGGCTGGGGTGGGAGGCGCGCGGCCGTCCTCCACTGGATGACCGGGGCGAGGAGCTACCCGGGAGACCAGCCAGGTGATCTTCCCCTGCCCCCGTGGGCAGGGACACCGTCATGTTACCCGGAAAATAAATAGTGAAATGACATCACATGGACTATAACCCTTTACTATCCATCCTCTTCTCCTCCTCGGAAGGGACAACGCTAATGGAATTATCGTCGAGGACTTTGTAGGCCCAGACTGGAAGGGGGCTGTGACGGTAAACGTCAAATTAGCGCTGATAATATAACTTAATTGTTGCCTGTGAGGGCAGCACCTGCCGGGGGGATGAAATTCATAACGAAGGAATTCGGCACGCGAGCAGACGGAACGCGCGCGATTGAAACCGAACTAGTGAAGCTTTGACTATCATTAAGTCCGCCCGGTTTCGCTATCGCTATCGATGATCCACGTGCCGTCAACATCAACACGCTACCGCAGTAACAGCCAGTTATCCAGTTATCCGTGATTGTAGCCGCCAAGGTGCCATCCAGCTACCAGTTCCAGGCCAGGACGAGAGTGTGTCTGTGAGGTTTCGCCATCGAGGGCGAAACCATAACGTGCGCGAACTCGCGACCCGCGAAATAGACAATAAAAACTGTTCCACGCTGTGCGATTTACCTGTGTTTTCTCCGCACGCCTACAACAATAAGGTAAGCTGGCCAGCTTTATTTCGCGATCGCGATTGCATGAATAATAATTAATTTCCGACGTTCGATGCGTGCATGTAGCGGCTCTAGTAACAAAGAGCAGCGAGCGTCCCAGCAATACGTGTTGTCGATGAGCGAGCATAGATGTAAACAAACGCGCGGGCCGACTTTGTATAGTATTTGAGGAATAATAAAAGGTTTAGTTCGTATTACTAACAAGTGTTTTTTCGATTTGCTTACACCTCATAGCTTCCACTCAATTTATAATAGGTTATTTCGAATTACTGGTTAACCGGCGCCTCTCTTCACATGTTCTCCGATTCATGTATTGAGCATAAATAATTACGCGCGCCCTTTTAGTATAATTGCGCGCATAAAATAATTAAACGGTTTTACCCCGTTACATATTATGAAAATTGTATCACACATTGTCAGTTATAATTTTTATTAACTCGAATATTAATTCGACGATTTTTTGGATAGACTCTGAGATTTTTGTACACTGGCTACATACAAAATCCAGTTTATAAAAAATCTTTAAGAAGAATAGAGTTTTATAGGTGCAAGAGAGCAATAAAATTAGTCAATGGCGGTTATATGTACTCTTGATAATCCTGCAGGTAATTTATTATCCGCCGATTATCAAGAAAATTCATAAAAAAATATACAGTGGTTTCCTGTTCCACCTTTGCAAACCGTTTTGTTTGAAATCGGACTTTAAACTCAAGCAAGGTGTCTTACTGGAGATAAGAGTTTGAAATTATCTATAAATTGTGATTTGCTTGAATAGTTTCCTGACTTTTTAAAACCATTGAATAATTTTATATAAATTTTTAATTCATTGTCATCAACACTATAAAATAGTTTGTGTGTAATATATTGAGGTAACTAATATAATTTTTTTCACATTCGCAGATCAATAATGATATAATACAAAAAAATGACTTGCGTAATTTAGAAACTCACTAATTAAACAAATTGGTAATTATATAAAATTACACTCTCCTAACAAATGTAAATATGAATGCCAAATTTAAATATTTAAACAACTCAATTTAACAGCTTAACACATTAACGTCCAGCCGAATCGTTTCTTCTCGGAACTCCTTTACCACCCTCACAGCTATTGCATTTCGAGGCAAAAAAAATCGCAACACATGCAGTCTTATAGTTTGAAGTGTGCTCTGTCCGATGGTACCATTCAAATTATCGGAAAATTTTATTTTCTATTGAAAATTATTGTTAAAAACAAAAAAATCACGAACATTGAAGATAATTTTTTTATTTAAAATCGAGTTATCAAACAGTTACCGGTTTTAAATCGACGTGGAATTCACCTAGAACGTGGACGCGATATCTGAGTCTTAAGAATATAGGGTGCCGAAGTTAGTTTGACGACTGAGGAATTTCAAAAAGTGCAAAATTTTTGTCAAAATAACCATAAATTTTTTTCTCTACACCAAAATTCTTCAGAAGAAAAAATGTTTAAAATTAGTCAAAGAATACATCTAACTTTTTTCGAGAAGTTACAAGCAATTTTCTTAATTTTGCAAATTTTAAATTTTTGATAAATTTTAAAAATCCCTTGAATCGCTTTGAAAAAATTCAGGTATACTCCTTGGTCAATCCTAAGCATTTCTTATTCTTAGTAATTTTTTCGTAAAGTGCTTTGTTTTTGACGAAAATATTCTATAAGACATTTCAATATTTCGTATTCTTATGTGTAAGTTACTGATGGCTGTAATATCTAATGTATTAAAAAATCATTCGTACGCTTCAAAATACTCTAAAAATACATTCTAATTAAGTCATAATATATGAATAGCGTTTCAAATTAATTTTTAATATAGCTTTAAGTATTCCGACACCTCGTATTTCTTATAAGTATATCTATCATATAGTTTTGAATAATTTTAGTTGTTTTTTCTGTTAATAGAAACAATAGTTTTTCAACTTTTATTCAAATATGCTAAAGATACCTAAAAGAAAATGTGCTAATAATTTATCGGTTAGGGAAAATAAACAAAAAACATTCAATCGAAAGCTGTAAAAAAGATAATGAAATCGAAATGGATTATATCCTAGATGCTGATGATTCTAGTGACTCAGATTCTGATAATTTTGAGAATGAATTGATAATGATCAATCAAGAAGATTCTGAACCCGTTGAAGCTAGACCAAACAGCAAAATTTTTGAAACCTTTAACGAATTATAAAAGAAATTAGCAGATAATCATAAATATTCCTGGTTGATGGTAATTATAAATATAAACATGATTTGATAAACGACTTTTTTTTTACTCCAAAAATATTAAAAATCTGTCTCATAGATTGAGACAATAAGCAAATGATATTACTATTAGACTATAACGAGTTGGAGATCAACTCGTTATGTCTCTCTATCTCTATATTATTGAGAATATCATATTATTTGAACTATATTTCTCCTTAGCAGCAACAGACGACGACTGCGGAGAAGGTAAGAGAAGCGCCGGCAGAGAGAGACCACGTGTGCGTGTAGGCTTAGCGACTGGTATAACGTACCGTGCGCCGCGCGCCGCGTGACGAAGGTTCAGCAATTAGCCGATAGCTCGCGAGACGTGCAGAGGCATTTGTTCGTGCGTACGCTTGTATTAGCATTTTTGTTTGAGAAACGCCTCGTGGCAAAGAGAGACTTTCGACTGAGATAAGTGAGAGAAGTGCAACTGTGCATGCGATACTTCTCCTCCCTCGCCACAAGCGACTGCGCTATTAGGCGTATTCCGCAATCGTGCTAAGGTGTAATTGAAGGGCTTCGATTAATGTAAGTACCGACCGTTCCTTAGATCTCTCGCTTTGCCTATCTCGCCGCTCTCTCCGAACCGCCCTGTACATTGACACGTACATAAACTTTATATATTCGTACACTATTAAAGTTGCATGGCTTTTCTTTCGTACTACCTTTCCTTCCTATCGCTTCCCTTAACTTCCGCGATTTAAGCTGCGTGACCCACGACGCTCTCCGCGGGCCAGTTAGCGATTTGACCTACTGGGCCGGTCTTGCGTAGCAGAAAACGCAGTGCTGCGAAGAGCAGCATTTGTGCCAGCCTCTACTCAATCTCGGTTAATTAATATATTGTGGCGGTCTAAATCCCCATTACATTTTAGCACCCAAACGTTATGGTGCTGGCGTGCACAGCGAAAATCTTACCGAAACAAAAGTTTTGGAAAGTCGGTTTCTAGGAAGAACAAGGAATGCGCGTTCGCTCACAGCATGCTGTTTGTAAGCACGAGCCACGCGGCAAGCCACATATGCGACGCTCGCTATCAAATACCAGAATATAAACGAGTATAATTTAGTTGCTACAGAAACGTATATTTTCGAAGCTATTGCTTGTATTGAGAATCGAGCATATTTTTGAAATTACCAATTTGATCGAAAGTCATACAAATAAAATTACGTGTTGGCATGCCATAGCGCAACTTGCTGTCCTAGTCAATATACAGATAGAAATTTATAATTTCTTCTATATATTCTTAATATAAACATTGCGTAACATATGCCATAATACGAACTATATTATAAGTTGATTTGTGAGCAGCGAGCTATCAGTTAATTCACCCCTGCGTTTACACGTAACGCATAATAAATATTATAAAGATCATTAAATGTTCTCCTTTGTTAACAATCCTACAGCTTGCAACATAAATAATTAGTATATGATTATTTAAATAACAATTGTATATCTAACTTAGTAACTTTTATTAATATATTTAATTGTTATGTGCCGTTCCATTATGTTATAATTGTATTTTACGATTAAGAATTCGCTCTTGAGAATTCCGTTCGGACATAGCAATAAAGCAGCAGCTAGCAGTATTCGTGTGCGCGGCTCGGTGGGAATGAGCGGCAGAGGCTGTTTCACGCTGCTGCAGCATGCTGCGACAGCATGCTGCAGTCAGCGTGCTTAGCTAAGTAATATGAGCCGATTCTAGAGGTGTAAATGTCTAAAGCATATGTGCGAGAGAGAGACGGAATGCGAGGGACAAAGAATATATAATAAACCGGTGAAACATTATGGTGATTGTACACCTTCGATTAGAATGGTTTATAAGTGGTTTCAAAATTTTCGGAGTGGCCATATGAGCACAGAAGACGCTGAACGTTCTGGACGCCCTATTGAGGTTACCACTTCAGAAATCATTGATAAAATCCATGATATGGTGATGGCTGACAGAAGAGTGAAGGTGCGTGAGATTGCTAGTACTGTAGGCATCTCGAGCGAACGAGTACATAATATTTTGCACCAACATTTGGACATGAAAAAGCTATCCGCTAGATGGGTTCCGCGATTGCTCACTATTGACCAAAAACGAGATCGTGTGAAGTGTTGCAAGAGTGGTTTACAGCTGTTCCAGCAAAATCCGCAAGACTTTAAGCGTCGTTTCATCACTGTAGATGAAACATGGATACATCACTACACTCCTGAGACTATAGAATAGTCTAAACAATGGGTTATCAAGGGGGAATCTGCTCCGAAAAAGGCGAAGACAATTCCTTCGGCCGGGAAGGTTATGGCGACTGTCTCTTGCGATTCGCAAGGAATAATCTTCATCGACTA
Source organism: Phymastichus coffea (assembly GCF_024137745.1). Taxonomy (NCBI): domain Eukaryota; kingdom Metazoa; phylum Arthropoda; class Insecta; order Hymenoptera; family Eulophidae; genus Phymastichus; species Phymastichus coffea. Next base: position 610,126 of record NW_026706812.1, on the reverse strand, counting down.
TCTGGAAAAGGGTAAAACCATTACAGGCGAATATTATTCATCGTTATTAGATCGTTTAAAAACCGAGTTGCTAGAGAAACGTCCACGATTGGGCCACAAAAAAGTCCTCTTCCACCATGACAATGCGCCAGCTCACGCCTTAGCAGTTGTGGCCGCAAAACTGATATAGATAGGAATCCAACTTGTTTCACATTCTCCCTATTCTCCAAACTTGTCTCCGTCGGACTACTATTTGTTCCCTAATATGAAAAAATGGCTGGCGGGGAAAAGATTTTATTCAAACGAGGAGGTGTTTGTAGAAACGAATGCCTATTTTACAGACTTGGACAAATCCTATTATTTGGAAGGGATTAACAAACTAGAGCAGCGTTGGATGAAGTGTATAAGCCTAAAAGGAGATTATGTTGAAAAATAAAAGATTTATTATTTAAAATCAAGCAGTTTTTATTTTTGCACGGACTTTTCAAACGACCCTCTTATATACGTCCGATCGAATATCCCATTGACGCGCGAACGGGACGGGGTGCCCGAGAGTCTGATTGCCGCCCGAGTCAAAGTTCGTTGGGCTGTTGCCTTCGCACGGGACAAACTCGCCTCGCGCGAGTTATTACCCATCATTAATTAATAAATTAACAATTGTTTAATATATTTTATCTTGAATGGATACCGTACTTTTCACTTTTCGCTTTAATTAAACAAGCTGTTCGATTGTCTCGTAAGTAACTTGTCAATCTGAGTTCGTACAATATGGTGACAAATTGGTCACTAAGTGACGTATCAATTTTCAAAGAATATATTGATAAAAAATTGTCAAACTTGTTCAGAGACTTACCTACCTTGCAGGAAGATAGCTTATTGACTTAGCTAGAATTACGAATAGACCGAACGCTGTGTGAGCGAGCAAACCGATTATTTCGTAAGTTAAATGGCGACTACTCAGCTCAGGACTTTATAACAACAGATGATCTAGATGAAGAAACTGCAAGAGAAAGACGTGATAACCTTAGTCGTCTATTTTTCATGTCAGAAGCTTTACCAGCGGAAGTCCGGAAAGATTTGCAAACTGCCATAGATGCAGAAGAATCCCTCGACGCCGTAGGGCAGCCGAATTTAGAGGATAACGAACATGTAACTACAAACTCGCCACATAGCAGAGCCGTCGAAGAACCAGAGACCCTGGCAGGTAATGAGGTAATGGTTGCTAAGACCTCGACAGTTAATCTCACAAAATACCGGATTAAATCAAGATGCTGCTACTGCTAAGCACATAGCGTCAACAGCAACAACGACCAGCATCACGTCAACAAAAGTAGCAACTTCAAATTACGGTTCTGCAGCAAGTTATACAGCCATAGCTCACATGAACAACGTGCAAATAGTGATGCCGGACGGTAAGACGCACTTTATGACTTACGCCGTAGCACACAAACTTCGAAGGCTCTGGCAAGTAGAAATTGATGCGTTATGGGCACATATACACTTTCTGATTCATATGTCGGTCTTAGAAAAGGAAACTGAAACCATGCCAGCGAAAATAGCACAGTATGAACTCAAGAACGAGCTAACTCTACGAAAATACAGCAATAACTGCACGAGCAATTACAATAATAATGAGTAGTATCTACTGCTCAACATCAAGCTACGGAGCAGGCACGCCTAGAGGCTACACGAAATTGAAATGTTCAGTTTGCAAACACTTTCGAACTGAACTATTATAATTATCCAAACCAATTTGACAATACAACGCATTCTCATACGCCATCCTCACACAATCCGCAAGCGCCGTTGTTCCATTCGACAACACAGCCCTCCGCAATGCTCTCACAAGTACCATTGCCATTGCCATTGACGCTAGCGATGACTACGTCATCCTTGCCTACGTTGCATCCCCCGGTATCCTCGCACTGGGAGAAGCATATGCCTTTCAGTACTTCTTTGTCTCGGCCCCGTGTCTTCCCTCGCGTGCTCGTTCACCCCCGTGTACTTCGGCAGGAGTCACACCGTAGCAGGCAACGCTTAGCGCACCAAAACCACTAAGACTAAGCCTTCTGGTCTGTCCTCTCTAAGCGAGAAAACATGGCCGATCGACGATTCTGAGCTGGAAAACGTACTCATGAAGTTCCTTGAGAAGAAGAACTTAGAGTTTAAAGCTTTTAAGACCTCTGCTTTGCCACAGAAGAAAGGAGGTTCTAGCCAGAAGCCCGAGACAACTCCAAAGGAAAATTCTAATGGTTCCAAGGGAGACTTACCTCACAGTAATAAACGAGGACGTGGAGGCAGGAGAAGTTGGGGATGCCCCGGAGGCAATCGCGTTACTGCGGTTACTCCTGTGTCCAACAGAAATCAGGATAAAGAACCTGGCCCTGATGGCAACCAACTCCTCTGCTAGAACTGTAGCTGGCCTGGTTACACCAAGGCTACATGCCCAGATTGTTCTTCCCAACAGAAGAAAAATGAGGATTCAAAAAAAGAGCGAGGGAGCAAGTAGACCAGGTCCCTACAGCTCCCCTAATTACCAGGACCTTTGAGATTAGCGACATAATGGGAGTAGCACAGGTGCCGCACAACACGATGAGTGATTCAATGCTAGCTCAAGTCAACCCTTCCGACATGCAGTCTACCAGCGATGGAGGTACCGTTATAAGCGCCCTAGTTGATAAGTTCCCCAGGTGGTGACTGACTGTTGAAGTCAGCGATTATATTTTTCGACGACTTAGGGACACCGGAGCTTCTCACACTATCCTTGGTTCCATCACCATCTCTATCGCTGCCGCTTTAAATCGGCACGTACGACCGAATGTGGGCCCCGGGGCAAAGGCAGTTGATGGCCACTATGTACCTATTATAGGTAGCGTAAAGTTATCTTTTACTTTAGGAGAGGTAACGCGTACGATTGACTCTCTGATTTTAGCTGAAGTCGACACTGAGTGCACGTTAAGTGCCGACTTCAAACGCGCCTTTTCAGCCGTGTTAGATCCTAAATCTAACAGGCTGACATATGATGGCTGCGACGAAGGCGTGCCTGTAGTGCAGAAAAGAAATTGAAAAAGTTGCTCCCCGATCCCTCTTGCGAACAGATAGGTTGTACAAGTTGGATGGCACATGACATAGACCTCAACTGCCTGAGTCCAATGAAGCAAAGATATTACCCGGTATCTAAAAGGATAGAGGACGAAATGCACGAGCAAGTGCGTAAGATGTTACGACTAGGAATAATTCGGAAGTCCCAGAGCGAATGGTCAAGGCCGGTAGTTATGATCTTGAAACCTGACGGTACGTATCGATTTTGCGTCGACTACCGTAAAGTTAATGCGGTGTCGAAAGTTCCAGCATATCCATTGCCCTACATGGATGTAATCTTGCGCAAAATCCAGCACGCCAAGTATATAAGTGCTCTAGATTGTTCTGGAGCCTTCTGGCAGATACCTCTCACGGAGAGATCAATAACAGTCACGGCTTTTACGGTCCCGGGTATGGGCTTGTACGAATTCGTTTGTATGTCTTACGGCCTGCGGGTGGCCCGGATACATTTCAAATACTGGTGGATAAAATTATCACGCCTGAAATGAAGCCCCTCGTTTTTACCTATTTAGATGACCTGATCATCGCGACTGACACATTTGCAGATCACCTGAAATGGCTCACGATGATTCTGGAAAGAATTAACGAAGCGGGCCTCTCCATCAATAGGAAAAAGTCCATGATTTACATGTCCGAAATTCGTTATCTCGGCGTGTTAGTTAATCGTGACGGCTGCCGGCCAGACCCTGAAAGAATGCGACCAATCTTAGAGTACCCTGCGCCAAGAAATCTACGACAATTGCGACGTTTTCTTGGTATGGCCTCCTGGTACCCGCAAATTCCTGCAGGATTTTGCTACATTGGCTGCGCCTCTTACAGCTCTCACGAAAAAGGACACCAAGTACGTATGGACGGACGAGCAACATACTGCTTTTACACAAATAAAAGCACTTCTAGCTACGGCCCCTGTCTTAGCAAGACCTGACTTCTCTGCGCCGTTCATTCTGGTGTGTGATGCCAGAGATACGGGCCTTGGCAGTGTTTTACTTCAGAAGATAGAAGAAGGGGATCGCGTCCTATGTTTTGCTAGTCATATCTTCACGCCTACGGAACGCCGACTATCGGTTACCGAACATGTGAATGCCTTGCAGTCTTATGGTCTATAGAAAAATTCAGGCCATAAATTAAGGGATATCGCTTCACAGTGGTGACTGATCACCATAGCCTAGTGTGGCTCAAAAATCTGCGGAGCCCCAATGGTAAGTTAGGTCGATAGTCTTTGCACCTCCAGGCATACGATTCTAACATCGTACACCGCAAGGGCAAGGATAATGTCGTGCCAGATGCACTTTCTCGCTTGTACGAGACAGACGAAGACGTAGCAGCTTCGCTAGCGTCTTTCACGGTTGTAAAAGATATAAAGGATCCGTGGTACCGGCATAAGTTTCTGCAGGTCGAACGGGATCCAAAAACGCACCCTTACTGAAAGATTGTTGGTGGCCGTTTGTTTCCGTATCGACCGGACACTGTGATCGACGATCTCATGAGAGACGACGACGCCTGGAAGCTCGTTGTTCCAAGAGAACAACGCGAGCAGATTCTCATGAAATGTCATGAGGAACCCACAGCTGGTCATTTAGGCCGACACAAAACTCACCAGAAGGTGGTGCTGCGTTATTACTGGCCAAGTGTCTACAAAGATACCGCACACTTTGTACGTAACTGTCAAGTGTGCCAGCAAATTAAAGTCGAACAACGAGCCCCTGCTCGACTGATGGGAAAACATGTTGTTTCCCGTCCGTGGGAAATCGTCTGTGCTAATACGATGGGCCCCTTTCCGAGATCACCTCAAGGAAATGAACACGTACTCATCGTCATGGATATTTTCACGAGATGAATAAAATGTATTCCGATCCGCAAGGTCAATGCCAAACCGATCAAAAAAAAGAGATTAATCATCGCATCTTCTTACGTTTTGGAATCTCTGATAGATTTCTATCGGACAATGGCACGCCCTTTAAAAACTCGTTAGTTGACTCATTCTTAGATGCACATGGCGTCTTTCATAGCAGATGCGCTCCTTATTCCCCAAATCTAACCCGACCGAGCGAGTGAATCGCACCGTCAAACCTATGATTGCGGCATTTATTGCGGATAAACATAATAAGTGGGACAAGCATATTGGCGAGTTCGCCTTTTCCTACAACACTGCTATCCACAAGACTACTCGCTCCAGTCCTGCCTTCTTAAATTACGGACGGAATCCAGGACCACCATATAACGTTCGACGCAGGGAAGAGCGCGTTGCTCTACAGCAGCTAGAAACATGAAGAATGGTACTCTCGCATACAAAAGCTTGACGAATTACGAGCTCATGTCCGCGAGAGGAGTGAAGCTGCTCATCTGCGTCAAGAGAATTACTACAACCGGAAACATCGCGATATTAACTATAACATCGGCGATAAAGTTTGCGTAAAGAACCGAGTACTTTCCTCTGCGGCTAAAGCCATAGCAACTAAACTCTGCCCTAAATACGCTGGCACATTTGTTGTTGTATCTCGCCTTGGCATGAATTCTTATCAGCTTCGGAACGAGAATGGAGTCGATGTAGGAAAAGTCGCTGTCTGTGACATGAAGCCCTGTTTCGATACCGAGCAATTTCCCTCGGACGCGACACGGGATGAGGGTGACGTCTTGTTCGGGGAATATTTAAAGCTTTACATTGATGAAAGCGCCCGCGCAGATGCTCTACCAGTGATGGAGGAATCCACGGTAACAGCCTCTTCTGTGCCGGGGAATGATGATGCTTTCGAGCTGCCGCATCCCCCGGCTTTGTCCAGAAGGTCCGGGATGAGATAGAGCGCCAGGCCTTTCTCATCCAAGCTGGAGAACGCTGGAATAAGGCCAAGGCTATCCAGAAGGAGCGCGAATGCCTTCTGGCTAAGCAAGAGCAAAAGCGGCAGGAAATCTTGGAGCTCCAACGCCAACTGGCTGGACTAAATGTCCAGTACGCATGGGCTTCTGCCGCGACTGCGAGCGCTGGTCTGTCCCCGAGCCACATGCCAGATCCAACCCGTCGGGATCCTCGCCTGCTCACCTATGAAGAGCGTTGTGAGATTGCTAGGCAGGCCTAAAGGCTGCCTGGCAGATTTTATCGGGGAAACGAGGGTCTAACCCCTCAGTATTCTGCGCTCCTGCACTAAGATGCCCCAAGGCCAGGTGGCAAATACGATGGTCCAACCCCGGAGAAAAGGGGCATTCGGTTCTGTTATGTCTGCAACTTGACGGCAGTCAGTAAGACCGAAAACTGCCCAAACTTCTTCCAACAGTGGAAGTTTAAGCAAGGGCTGGAGCCGCGATACACCTACGGTGACGAATTTGGTCAGTGCCGCCACCATTAGGCTACAATCATCACGGCCACCTCTCTTTAAGTCTTTTGCCTCAAGGCCTCGACACCGAAGAAAGAAGTGAGACGAGTGAAGATTCAAACTGAAGATCTTTCGCCTCTTGGCCTGCGCGACATTCAAATTTTGCGCCATTGCGCCTACAATGTAAGGCTTTGCCGTGCCTCTTTTATTTTCTTAATCATGGCATTAACGCCACTTTAATTTGTATTCTTTCGTTGACACGGTCCCTATGTCACAGAGAAAGAGCGCGATAGGGAATATATTTCTTGTTCCTTTTCTTTATAATAATAAATTACTTATTTTGACTATTCCCTGTAGTTTTCTTTACGAGAGAGACCTGAGATCCGAGTTGGTACCGCCCTCGTTACTAACATCTGGGGATTGGGAATATAACGAGTTGAACATCCACTCGTTATCTCTCTCTCTCTCTCTCTATATATGACCATATTTTTAAGAATATTATATATTTAAAATATTTTATTATTTGAACTATATTTCCTCTTAGCAGCAGCAGACGACGATTGCGGAGAAGGTAAGAGAGAGCGCCAGCAGAGAGAGACCGGGTGCGCGTTTAGGCTTAGCGACTAGTATGACAAACCGCGCGCCGCGCGCCGCGTGACGAAGGGCCAGCAATTAGCCGATAGCTCGCGAGACGTGCAGAGGCATTCGATCCTGCGTTCGATTGTATTAGCATTTTTGTTTGAGATACGCCTCGTGGCAACAGAGAGACTTTCGACTGTGATAAGTGAGAGAAGTGCAACTGTGCGTGCGATATTTCTCCTCCCTGGCGACAAGCGACTGCGCTGTTAGGCGCAGGCGCATGTAAGTACCGACCGTTCCATAGATCTCTCTCTCGCTTCGCCTATCTCGCCGCTCTCTCCGAACCGCCCTGTACACTGACACGTACATAAGCTTTACATATTCGTACACTATTAAAGTATGCATGGTTTTCTTCGTACTACCTTTCCTTCCTATCGCTTCCCTTAACATTCGCGATGTAAGCTGCGTGACCCACGACGCTCTCCGCGGGCCAGTTAGCGATTTGACCTACCGGGCCGGTCTTGCGTAGCAGAAAACGCAGTGCCGCAAAGAGATGCATCCAGCCTCTACTCATTGTCGGTTAATTAATATATTGGAACGGTAAATCCCCGTTACAAGACACACACACACACACACACACACACACACACACACACACACACACACACACACACATATATATATATATAATGTTAATATATATATTATAACATTTAGCCAGTACACTCCAATGTGTATTCTGACTTTGTTTTACAATGGATTTTACAATTTAGTTGAATTTATTTTATTTACTTATTCATAAGTTTATGTTTTTAAGTCTGGTGTTTGTGATAGATGACATGAGGAATCTGTTGACAAGTTTGTTTGGATGGTTTTGAAGTCTGGAGTTATATTTTGTGTAGAAATTTTTAATTTCTTGTTTGACTGTTGGAACCTGTAGATCGTTTCGGATAATTTCGATCGATACGAACCATAGGGCCCTACTATATTGCGTAAGACTTTCGATTGAAATCTTTCCAGGATTTCAATATTTGAATTGGAAGCATCTCCCCATAGTTAAATGCCATAAGTCCAGACTGGTTTAAGCATAACTTTATACAACATCAGTTTGTTTTCAATTGATAGCTCCGATTTTCCTCCGATGAACCAGTAGATTTTCCTCTATTTTAGACCCAGCTGTTTAAGTTTAGTGAATATAGGCTCTCTCCATGTAAGTCTCGACCTAGGTAGATACCTAGATATTTTACTTGATTATTTTGCGGAATGAATTTTTCGTTTAACTTAATAGGAGTGTTACGTCTCACGTAACAGCCGCGAATTGACAAGAATTACTCAAACGCTACTGTCTCTTGTCGGTCAACGCGTAAGCGCTGAACCACGGGTGTGAGACTCAAATGAAAGCAGGGCGGCAACGTATCTAAAGTACCGAGTGAATAAGTAATAATTAAATAATTTACCTGCAGTTTAACTGGTTCAGAAACTCGTAACTTAGAACCCAGAGGTGCATGTGGATTAGGTGTAACTCTCAAATAAGTTATTATAGAAATAGATTTATAATATTCATTGATCAAATTACAGCAGGTGCGTAGTGTCATAGAGTGTCTCTTACAATTATTTTGCGTTCTCTTTTATAGCACAAAATACATAAAAACTTATGGATAAAGGGTGAATCCCAGAAGTGGTAAGTGCTTCACTCAGATTAAAGTCAGCTATTAAATGACTATTGCTTTTAATTACGGGAACTAGCCATCCATAAATATTCAAATTTTACCGCCATAAAATAGTCTGACTCGTCCTCGACATAACACGCCCGCCCCTGAAGACCAGCGACGCAGGGCGCTCGCAAGTTTCACCTGCCTATTTGAAATTGCGTACATTAAGATAATATACTTATACTTTGCACATAATGAAGTTATAATAAGCACTACGTACTAAACACTTAATGATTTTACATATATATATGTTTGAAAGAGAAAAACTTCGAAGCATTATAAAGTCTCTAATTTTCAAAAGGCAAGAAACCACCACTCCACACTACATTTAATCTTCTAAGAAATATTTCTTCTCCTATGGTGCCAGGTTTACTTATACAGCATTTTTCTCCGGGTTGAAGGGCATTCTTATGGGCGGTTGACCAGCACTCCCAACAGATGAGGAAGATATTCTTCGGTCCGTGGGATAAATATTTTAAAATACACAGCTTACAAAAACGCCACATAGGTAGAGGCCGAGAGCACTGTAGACTAGGGTGGATCGTTTTTGGGTCATGTTCGAGAATTGCTTCGTAATAGCAAAAAAAAGTTAGTATTACACGTGACTTGGAAGTACCCGAAGCCTGGATTCATAATTTTATGATCTTCTGTCCCCACAATTTGAAAATACTCATTTTTTGAGCTTTTTTCGTCATTTTCACGTTTTTTTTGGCAAATCTGCTCCCCTAAATTGCAAAATCAATATTTAAATATTCTTGGCACATTGTTGCATTGACAAATAGTATAATAAAGCTTTTCTATTCATTGCCGAAGCTGTATAAGCCGGAAAAAAAATTTGTCGAGCTTTGAAAGTCATTTTTTTTTGCTTATTTTAACCGATTTTGGCTTATTTTCACATTGCTATCAAAAATAGAATTTTCCATGTATTTCAATTTTGTTGACGGTTTTAGTTTTCTTGTAACATCAACTTCGCAAAGAAAAAATTCCCGAGGGGATTCAGCGAGTAGAAAAAATTTGGTGGGCCCGATTGTAAAGAGTATTTTTTACGAATTATTAGTTTTTTTCCATTAAACTAAACAACAATTCAGGAGAAATGTTACATCGAACTTGGAATATTTCAACGGTCTCGCAGATCATACTTTCATGCAATATTTCAAACTCATTACCGAACTAAAATTAAAAAAACAAATCAATTGATAACGTTTTTTTAAAAATTATAGTAATAATTGAAGATCGACAAATGCTCGGTCTTTATAAATCGTTTATTGTATTTTGCGACAAAAGTTATGAGGTATCAACTGAAACACTATATAAAGATGTTTATTAGAACTCAATATTTTCAATTTATTCAATCTAATATAACAGTACTTCAGAGAGTTGTTATTATTGCATCTTTAGACTATATTGGTATAACTTATTTTTGTATTTAATCTGATTTCGTAGTTGGAAATTGATTTTTAGTATCAAATCGTTGGAATGTTTTTCTGGATTGTAAAGTTGTTATAATAAAATCGTTTCTATTTTCTAATCCACATACTTTGCTAGAAGCTTCTGTAACGAGTTTAACTAGACGCTCCACAGCTACGGTATGGCATGGAAAACGGCAAAAATCCCAGTCTATGAAAACTTCTTGACTTGACAATCTGGCTGTTAGTTCTTCATTGCTGATTTTCATCAAAACTGGCGGTGATGTATAATAACTAGACCAATCAATCATTTCATAGTAATTTGCAGCAGAAAAGTTAAATTTTGGAAGCTTCCGATATTTTTCACCTATTGTATAACTGTTTGCTTCTAATCTAACAGCGATAATTCGCTCTAAAGCAATTTGGCGAATAGTCAAATTTTGATCCATCATCATAGCTAATAGAATATTTTCAGGCATCGCGAAAAATGCATTTCTTGCAATAGCTTTATCTACAACATCCAATAGTGCTGGAGAGAGGTATCTTGTTAAGCGTATTGTTTCAAAAAGATGCCGAGATCCTTCTGCAATAGACTTATTTTTCCTGATAGAAAACCATTGTGGTACATATACTTTTAATAAGAAAGTAACTAAAGTTATTAACTCAGAACTTGGATTTGGTGTTGAAATATATAATCGAAGAATGCCATTCGCGCAAGTGAGCCAGCGTGCATGGTTTAAACAACCTGGTTGATTTGTGCTCAAATCTTCCGAGCATTCACCTGCTCCAATGGCTTTTGCAATTTGCAAGAAATACTTTTGATCCGTGCTCAAATCGTCAAAGTCAATGTCCGGCAAAGTAAATTCGATTTTTTCAAAGCGAATTACAGGCAAAGTTTCACATGAATTTAACTGTTTACCTATTGGACTAGTAAATGATTTTGATCCATCAGTTCGTCCATCGAGGTGCTGAAAGAGAGCACGAAAAGGCAATTCGTTGAAAAGAAGAAGACAAATGCTCCATTGAACTGGCCTACCAATTTTCGTTTCAATCTTTCTGATCACTCCTCCTTTATGCCCAGTGTTTACTACAGTGCCGTCACATCCAACTAAAATTAATTCTTCAAAGCCTCCTTTTTCCGAAACAAGATCCAATAGTCCATTGCATATATTATCGGCACTAGATGATTCTGTTACCAGGTGACCAACGTAACATGATTGAGGTTCCGATAATACAGAGATATGTTCTTCCATAACAGTCATTCTCCGGTATTTTGATCCATGTTTCAATTGCACAATGGTATTATCTTTTCGACCATCAAAATATAAACCACGGATAACACTTTCATCTTGCAAATTTTGAATTTCCGTGCTGACTTTTCTCTTACTACGTCTGACTTTATTTCTATCTATCACTAAATCATTATTTTGTTTTGACACTAAACCATGGTCGATTAAGGTAGCTGAAGAAATAGCTGCAATAGCTCTGTCGCTGACATTAAACCGTTAGCCAACAATAACTGTTTCAGATAACTTACATTTACTCTTTTTCACGTTCGCTTCTGGTATTATAAATCCTTGAGAATCATCTTTCACTACCTTCAAGCTGTCCGGATCAGATGACTGGCTTGTTTGACTTGTCTGGACTGAAGTTTGTGAATCACATTTTGCAAGAGCATTATTATACTTAATTTTCAATTTTTGTTCATTTCTTTGATCGAGTATAAAATTCCATAGACTTTCTGGTATTTTCTGTTGAGCCGGACATTGGCAATTTGTCAAATCTGAACATTTGCATGAAGAAATGTCAAAAAGTCTATTCAAACTCTGAACGAATTCATCAATTCTTGTTTTGTCTGACTCTCTCTTATTTGCTAAAACTTTCTTGATGTCGTTGTATTTTTGATGAATGCTAACAACCAACTGCTTAACTCTATTGAAACTTACATTAGGAATCATAGCATTCTCACATACTTCGATCACTTTTTCAGCTACTGTTTGACAAATCTCTGAGAAAGTTGGTTCTTTATTACTCTTAGATAGTTTACCTAAAATAAACCGTTGACTGTTACAAAAAAGTAGTACATCTTTATATGTCGGCAACATTGTAGAACATAATTCCTTCGGTCTACCAAGCAAAGGGCAGGTACATGCTGTTCTTGTGAATTTTGACATAGTTGCAGGCATCGTTATATCCAATTCAAATCATAAACATCTGAAATAATTATCAGGAATAAATTAATGAAATCGAATAAATTAAACAATAATTTTGTCCATACGGCGGCAATGAAAATCAAAATGTGTTGCTAGTACGACTTGTAGCCATCAATATACAGAACTATGTCTTGTATATAATTTCCAAATCATGCAATGCTAAAAAAAAATCATGTATTATTCAATTGAGAAAAATGCATTGATTTATTGATTTCATTTTTATATTACTAAAATAAACGAAGCAAAGGCGTTTGTCATTCGAAAAATTCCTTCGATTGAAATATATCACAACATAACCTACAAATACCATGCGAAAAAAATCAAACGAAAAAAGTTTGAAAGTAATCCAATTTACTTACTCACTCATAAAAATAATTGTTATCAATGTTTCGTATATTTTTAAGAGCTTGAGTATTCTATAAATCCAACTGATTGTTTTTAGCAAAGTAGTAAATCAATAGCAAAAGTATAACGATGCTATTTATCCTAATGCACATAATATTTATATTCAATCCATCAAAACCACAACACTGCCGGCGACGAAGGATTACCCGCTCAGCTCAGTTAGCTGTTCGATCAACCGACTATGGCGCTGCCATGGTGAGAACTAGAACTAATGTCATATTTCAAATTACAACGATGATTAAATGAAAAAAAAATTCGGTGTTACGTTCATTGAAATATTCGAAAATATTATTTTTCATGTCTCGATAAATCTTAAAGAACCCTTTACAATCGGGTCCGCCAAATTTTTTCTACTCGGTGAATCCCCTCGGGAATTTTTTCTTTGCGAAGTTGATGCTATAAGAAAACTAAAACCGTCACCAAAATTGAAATACATCGAAAATTCTATTTTTGATAGCAATATGAAAATAAGCCAAAATCGGTCAAAATAAGCAAAAAAAATGACTTTCAAAGCTCGACAAATTTTTTTTCCGGCTTATACAGCTTCGGCAATGAATAGAAAAGCTTTATTATACTATTTGTCGATGCAGCAATGTGCCAAGAATATTTAAATATTGATTTTGTAATTTAGGGGAGCAGATTTGCCAAAAAAAAACGTGAAAATGACGAAAAAAGCTCAAAAAATGAGTATTTTTAAATTGTGGGGACAGAAGATCATAAAATTATGAATCCAGGCTTCGGGTACTTCCAAGTCACGTGTAATACTAACTTTTTTTTGCTATTACGAAGCGATTCTCGAACATGACCCAAAAACGATCCACCCTACTATAGACAGTTATCAAAAGTTAATAGGTCCGCAAAACCCACACCTCCATAAGGCAAATATACAAATTCGGCGTATGTTCTTCCGCGTTCGATCCTTTCTCCATGAAAATATGCTACAAGATTATCTATCCATACCTGCATATCTTCTCTCGTACATTCATCCGGTAGTCGAGGAACATACTCTACATACTGCAGCTGATCATTTTCGTATCTTAACTGCCACCTTTTCATGATAATTTGAAGCTGCTTGTTCGTTATATCCGGTCTGGGTACTAGCGATAGGATTAGGTCGTATCCCATCATACGAGCGCAATCCTCCGATGCCTTTCGGTACTCTTCGCAGCTGTTATAGCAAATCTGCCCTAGAACTTGGGCCTCATTGTTGGATTACCTGCCCTGGATGGTCGTCCCATTTTCATTGCTTCGCCGTTTAACCACAAGATGATTCCTCGTCGATAAATTTCCGGTAAAACCACGTTGTCGTATCGTTTCGGACTTTTGAACAAGTTTAAGGGATCGCTTATCACTCCTTCTTCTTTGATCACAAATCCGTGGTTTTCTCCATAAACTTCTTCCAACTTTTACAAGACCCTACTCACGAACATGTTATACAATTACTTATAAAGATACAGACACAAACCTAGTTGACACGATGCTGTCTTACTGGCAAATAAGTTCCCTTTATTTTATTCTACCAATCAAACCGGGAGCTTAATCACTAGTCTAGCTATAAAACTCTAACTTTTATTTCTTTCCTACTCCTAGATACTACTTAATTTATTCGAACACCAGGTGTCGAATTTAGTGTATTCTATGTTAACTGTTTTTGAAGGAGCCTTGCCAGGAAATTGCAGTATAAATTGACTCTATTAATAATTTATTTATTTATATCTATTTTTATATAAAAATAGCCCCCAAAGAAAATCTATTCACTAAGATTTAGCCAATAGTTACTGTTTTCTGAAAATAACTGATCTACTTGCCTACTCCACGCCTGAATTAATTCACTTCCTCCTTGATGGAATCGGCACCTTTCGTCATCATTTTCTAATGACTTCCGATGTTCGGTTAAGGGGTACTCCAAAATTTGCATCAACACGTCCTTACACTGTTTACTTAAATGTAACGCCGTGCAGTAACGACAATTACGTACTGTCAATAATGGTAATTGACACACTGCACAATATCTAAACGTAAGGCGATTATCTTTATTAAGACTATCATAATCAATCTTAAACAGATGCTAAATGAAGATATCAGTACTTTCACTCACGGTTTGAAATAGCAAATTTTGGCTCCTGAATAAACTATCCTTTGGTACTGTAAGATATTCCGGATATTGAAATATCTCGTTATTGTTTCTTAATGTAAAACGTTTGCCTCTGGCTTGTTGTTGTGCCACTGTGCATCCTGGTATTACTGGACCTAGCAATGAGTATCCCATCTTCGTTACACTTTCCTTGCATATTTCTTGAAATTCTGATGAGTTATTATATATTATTTCTCCGATTAATTCATACGTGTTGGTTGGCTGGAAGGTCCGCACTTTGTATCCGTATTCACTTGCTGTTTTGTTCAATCAGCGGCAAGCTCCCTAGCGATAAATATGAAACGGTTCGGGTGTCCAACAGTAGTTTTCACTCGTTTCGAACAGTCCTAGAGGGTCTCGTTGCACAACACCTTTCTCGTTAAAAAGAGAAAACCGTGGTAAAATCCTCGTTCACTTATGTGTTTGATGGAAATACACTGAGCGTACATTTTTCACTGGATTATATTAATTGCTTGCTCTGTTGTTTTCTATAGACTAACTA
Source organism: Phymastichus coffea (assembly GCF_024137745.1). Taxonomy (NCBI): domain Eukaryota; kingdom Metazoa; phylum Arthropoda; class Insecta; order Hymenoptera; family Eulophidae; genus Phymastichus; species Phymastichus coffea. The sequence goes on along the minus strand of NW_026706812.1, from coordinate 594,786 downwards.
ATTTCCTCTTACTCCATTCGTTTTAATAGTGATTTTTTCTAATTCCCTACCTCTTTCTTTCTACTTTTATGTTCCTGGATGATTACCATTTTACAATCCATGACCTACTCTAGTCACACTAGGAAAGCTTTATTACTCACACCTGGCCTAATACTACGGATAACGTTCCCCCGCAAAGCTAAATATTTCATATCAATGCTAAAACTGCAACTGGCTGACTGACTCCCTCAATAACAGGTATACTGATTTATTCTTTGATATTTATTGATTCTGAGCTTTCGATTCCTATTTGTTCAGACGATTCTTCCTTTAGTTCTTCATCCTGGGTTGATTCTAATAGAGTCGGTAATATATTTTCATAGTCATGAACCTTTTTAGGAGGTATGCGGGGTATCTCGTAAGACGGTGGTCCCGTAAAATCGTATCTAAACCCGGTATCTAATTTCGACATTGGTATATATGTTTCGCTTATTGTAGTGCCTCTTCTACTTTGTTTTTTGTTGACATAGCAATATACTATAAACATAATTAGAGAGCTTATAATTAAACATAAAATTGCAATGCTGATACAAATAAGGTTCCAAGTTGACAAGTTCATTGTTTTTGATTCTACTTTTGTTGTTAGGGTATTGATCGGTTTTATCTCAATTTTAGTTGTACTGTCTAACGGCTGGTCTATATTTAAAAGGGTTAGTTGAAAAGGCGGAATAATTAGATTTTTTATTACTTCATTGCCGGTCGCACCTCTATATATTTTTCCATATGACTTAATTTAACATTACATTCATATAAAGTTTTGATTTTTGGCTTTATTAGCATGTTGAACTCACAAGATGCTTTGGTATTTTCTATTAATTCAACACTACATATTCTATAATATTTTACGATGTTACATCGTTCAAAGCCCGTTTCACTCATAAAGAAATATGAATTATTAGTTTCTGATACAACAATGTAATCATTCCGCGGTTCAATATATGCAGCGATTGACTTGCTTGTCTCAGCTTTGTCTCAGATTGTCGAAAAACTGGAAAAGACATCATTTTGTATACGACAAACTGTTCGGCATCTATGAACGGTAGTACTATTTCTACAATTAGTATTTTTCTATACATCATAAAATGTAATTGTGCTGTCACCAATATTTGCTATATTAATACTTTAACAATGGATTTTAAAAGTTATGTCTTTTCTATTTCATGTATTACTGCTTGTAAGGTGTGCATAGCTAATAAATATTTGTTATATTTAAACATTTCAACCATTAATAACATAATTTCTTTACTTTCATGTTACAGTTCTTTAATGACTGAAATTGTTTTGTGGAAATTAGCGGCCTGATTTTTGTCTGTTATGTTCGGGTTCTGTTTTAACAGTTGCACGCATCTTTTAATATAGTCAGTTTTCGAGTTTACTGATTTAATTTGTTCATGCAGGCCGTTGTCAAAGTAATAAGTGTTCGGTTCATCGCCCACAATATAAGATAGATCGATTATACGCATGTTAGTTGCTCTTTCTATAACTTTTTTTGTGTTACTCGATGCGTAACTGTTTTGAAAAGATAAAGCTTTTCCTCCCCCCTTAATTTTGTCAACAGACAAAGTGTAGACAAGACGATTCATGGAATCGTCAACATGATTAATATCCCGCAGATCATCCATAACATGCTGTATAATCGAACTTGCTTCTATGTTGGATACATTATCTTCTATGAAGATGTTATTCAAAGTAGTTACTTGATTAGTAAGTACCTTGTTCCAAATGAAAATGTATCGCATGTCAATGGTTCTTAATAAACTCCAATTTTCACGCGTAAAGGCTATACGTTCAATTTTATGAAACGCAATCCCTGGATTGTCTTCAATCAGATGTACGACGGGGTTATCTTCTCGTCCCCTAACTGCCATAAATTCAGAAATTTTCGTTAAGTTAAGAAAATACAGGCAGATTGCTGCTTTTTTCATCTTGTCTGTTTTTTTTTGGGTGTTCTGCAAACTGCAATTCGATATAGGTTACAATTATTATTCGATAAATTATATATTTTTTTTATACAAGCTTATAGGACCATTAACGTCAAATACACTATTGTTAATCCATGCTTGGGTTAGGTCGTGTATTATCGTTATTACAATTTTTCTTAAATAATACTCTTTTACAAATTTTATCTAATGAATCAAATACGTAATTTAAAAAATGCGTAATTAATCAAATTATGTAATTAAAAAAAAGATCTTTGAATGTTTCGATACTGATTAGTTGCTAAATCTGTTGCGTTTGCAATATTTTCTAATTCATTTAGATTGTTGCTAATTTGTTCAGCGTATGAAACTGCCTGCTGTAATGAACTATAAAATTTGTATTGACACATATATCTTTTTATGCCTTTGTTTAGGTATTCAACAAAACACATCGTTGCTAATTGTTATCTTTCTTCCATAGTATCTATTACTTCATCTAACTGTAATTGAGCTAAATGGCCTGTAATCTTGTATGATTTTAATAAGTTTATGGCTCTTTTTCCAAATTTATGAGTTGATTCGTTATTTCTTTGAGCCATACATATTACTTTTGTCTTTATACAAATTAGATTTTCTAGTTCTTAGATTTTTTTTTGAATCATTCATGGGGACTAATCTAATTTTAATACCAATTTTTTTTATTTATTCGTCCCTATCTAAATGAGCTCATTTATTCCTTGGAGAAGTTGATCGAATGCAAGGCTCTTGTTATACGGGATACAGTCTAGTATCTATTAATCTGTTTTCTACCTGTTGTGCGTTGGGTTTAAAGGTACACTCGATTATTTTCGCTTCTAATACTGGTGCGTCCGAGGAACTTGGAGCAGATAGGGAATTTGGAGGGGTGTTTATATAACTCTTGTTGGCCACTGATCCCCGCTCGATTTTATTTTGATTTTTATCTTGTTCCTGTTCTTCGGTAGGAGTCCTAGCTAAATGAACAAGTAAATTTGTGAGTGAATTTCACACTGCACCTATTATTTTGATAGACCATCCGAAAAGCGAATAGAGTGCGTATCCATGAATGATTGTATCGAGTATAAATTTAATCACGCGAAAAAGCATAATTACGGAAATAACGCCTGCGCTTACCGAACCAAAGCTCATAAATCTTCCCCATAATTTCGACCATGTGGATTCGGTTAATTTCTCTAGCGCTTTTTCATCGAGCATATGATAAAATGATAATTTTGCTCCGGGACGTCCGTTCAAGGATACACTTTTTGCTACTTTATTCAAAATCGCGGCTTGTTCGTTTGGAAACATTATATAGCTTTTTAATTTTTCAATATCTGACAAACTATAAATTCCGCTGTTAGTTAAGTCAATGGGTGCTAGATATTTCCATGTTTGTTTTGTCTGAGGCTTTAAAACTCCTGGTCCGTCGCTAAAAAAGGTCGGTCGTGGTAATATCTTAAACCATCGACTTCCCACCTTAAACATTACTGGTACTGTCTCATCACAGGCTGTTTCTGTACCGAAAAATTTCAAAATTTGCGTGCGAGGTGTCATAGACATAGGTCTACCGTCGCGCTCTACAGGTAGTTCTTGATAGCACTCTGAAGAGTTTCTTGTCCGTCCATCTACTGGTAAGCACTTAATTATGTGAATGACCTCACCTGCGAGTAGGCTCATGTAGCCTGGTCCGTTCATCAAATAATAGGCTAATAAATCCGGACTAATTGTTGCGATATTTAGTGCATTCATTATGACTTTCCTTTCCTACTGGCACTGTTGATATAACACGTCATAATATTACTTTTGTAAACTTCTTCTTACGTGTTTTTCAAAGAAAAGTATCTTTGCATTAAAATATGCAAATAAATCAATGTTTTTAATGTTTTTATCTTTTATTGCTGGGAAGGTATCTTTATTTTCATCGTCTAGGATAGAAATTCTCGGATGTTCTGTTCTGGTTAAGACAAATCCGCATTTAGATAATGCTCCTAGATCTTTAAATGCGAAGGACACTCATTGTGTATCTAATACGTATAGTGGTAGCCTTTCGCTACCCTGTTCCATGAGTTTATCTACGTATCCTGCGTAAAGTTCTGTGAACTTATTTTCTTGGCACTCGTGCATGAGAATTGGGTCCCAGAAAGTGTAACCAAGAACACTATCTATACATTTACGTATCGTCACTGAATTTACAAACCGTACCTGTTGATAATGTGATTTTATTATTATCTAGCGATACTGTTCTCAGTGTTCTTGCAATGAAAATTTTAGCTTATCCTGTCACAAAAACGTCTTAAAACTCGCCATATGTGTCATTATAGTAGCCTGCATTACTGCATCCACCCGTGCTACCAGCTGATCCTGCGAAAGTTGTTGCGTGTACTACTGAATTATTCACTAGTAAGGATTGGAAGAAGCGATCTCCTATAGATATTGATTTTGTGTACGTGCATTCTTTCGCATTCGTCTCTTGATGTTTCGCGTAGATATTTTATTCTTCCTAATCCAACTTCCATATTATGATTATTATAGCCGCATCTCTTAGCATCCCTATCTATTTCTATTTTGCAATAGCGCACTCGGACCGACGAGTATTCATCGAGTCGCAATAGTGATACTTCGATCCGCGTAGAATTGACGATTGGTGGTGGCAATTCGCAGTCTGCAATATCTACTAAAGAAAAAGATGTAATATTTGCGAACTTCTGCGCACAATCATAAGCAATGAAGGCCGTCGCCTTGGTGACAAGTTCCAAGAGCAGTAGGCAAATTAGAAGATTTATCATCTGCAAACAATAAATTTAAGGTATTCCTTAATAGATCTTAATCATAACATGCAATCTGTGCGATTGTTTATTAAATTTTGCGAAACGATTATTCGGCTGGCCTTATATGCGATATGCGTAAACGGTTCGTATGTATAATTTTGCTGCGGTTTTTGCCGCTCTCAATTCGTCCATTTCCGTTGGGCCATAATTTCGATACCAGATATGGACCAGAATATTGGTCATCGAATTTTTTTGGTTCGGGGCCACTTAAAAGCCAAACATATCGTTTACCTTAATTTCTCTGGGATTGATTTTTTTGTCGTAATAATGTTTTGACTTAATTTTTGCAAGTATAATTTTTTCTCGAGCAATTTGGTGCAAAGCATTCAAATGGTTAATGTTAGTTGTGACATATAATCGGCATAAGTAGGCACAAGATCTTCCGGTTCTGGCGGAGTCGCTGATGGTACTCGTGCAACTCTTGCAAACATGAGTTCATATGGAGTATAATGCGTAGCCTCATGTCTACTAGTGTTATAATTGAACATTGCCATTTCTAAAAATTCAGCCCAATCTTCAAACTTTTTTGTAAAAACTTTTAATTATTCGTTTAATGAAGAGTGTTGTCTTTCTTTTAATCCGTTTGATTCATGATGCTTGTGCGAAATTGTTTAATACGAAATCTTTTCGCTACTCTTTTCATTAATTTTGACAAAATTTTGCCCGCAATCGGTAAGTAAGCCGTTTGGTGCTCCGAATACACAGACAACACGTTTAATAAAAGCATCTGCTATAGTAATAGCCAGGTATTGGAATACCAATAGCGAAACGTGTGAACATGCATTGAAATGTTAAACAATAACGATTATTTAGTTTGGTCGTTGGCATCGGTCCCACAATGTCCATTGCAGTTTTGAAAAATGGTACTGCCAGAGAATCTGTGACGACCATCTTCTGTTTAGTTTTTTCACGTCCTAATTTTTTTGTTTGGCAATCAACACCTTGTTGTATGAAACTAAGTACATCCTCATTAAGATGTTCCCAGTTCGAGTTGTGTCGAATATGATTAAATCTTTTATGCACTCCCGCGTGTCCTCCGACTGCTGAACAATGTGCTTCTTGTATAATCTCCGCTCTCTCGTTAGGTAGGGCATGTTTTATCTGTCCGGTGCATACTATGACCATGACATCTCGTTTTCCAAGCTTATCTCGTATACAGTTAATAATTTTACTGAATAACACGTTCTTTATGCTTTCACTTTTGGCTAAGTTAAAGGTGACTATCTTGTTTTCATCAATGATGTTTCTTAAATTCATGAATAATGCTTTTAGCATAATAATTATGTCCTCGGTGCTTTCTTGTTGTTCGTACCTTAGCGGCATTATTAAATGATATCTTTTCTCAGTAGATAAGCAATGTATGTTCTGGGACACAAAGGAGCCGACAAAGGATGCCGCCAATGTATAAGGATACGTGTATGTTCTGGGACACAAAGGAGCCGCTCGATGAAGGTGTGAAGGTAGTGACACCTTTTAATTAATGGTCAGACCCCATGGTGAGTGTCTAAAAGGGATTTGATGTACCTTTGACACCTTCCGCGTGCCAGTGGGCCCCATGCTGAGTGTTAAGGGGCATTTGATGTTGGTTTGACACCTCACGCGCGCCGCCAATGTATAAGGATACGTGTATGTTCTGGGACAGAAAGGAGCCGCCCGATGAAGGTGTGAATGTAGTGACACCTTTTAATCGCGATAAGGTGAGACCCCATGCCGAGTGTTGCATTTGATGTTCATTCGACACCTCCCGCATGCCAGTGGGCCCTTCGAGGGGGTCAGTCTCCCCCCCCCTCCTTCGATAGTAAGGCGCTTCACCCACCCACCCATCCACAGAGGTTGTTAAGGTTGGATGCTGTAGAAGTCGGTAGGGTGTTTGGTAAACTATATGCTTATGCTGGCTGAGTGAAGGACCCTCGGAGAGGGGGTAGCGTCTCTAGCTTGCTAGACGCGTACGCCGTATAGTGCGGATGCTGTTTTCACTCTCTCTCTCTCTCTCTCCCTCTCTATCCCTCTCTCTCGCTCTCCTTCGATAGTAGGGCGCTTCACCCACCCGCCCACCCACCCACAGAGGTTTTAAGGTAGGATGCTGTAGAAGTCGGTAGGGTGTTTGGTAAACTATATGCTTATGCTGGCTGAGTGTGGACCCTCGGAGAGGGGGGTAGCGTCTCTAGCTTGCTAGGCGCGTACGCCGTATAATGAGGATGCTGTTCTCTCTCTCTCTTTCTATCCCTCTCTCTCACTCTCCTTCGATAGTAGGGCGCTTATGCTGGCTGAGTGTGGACCCTCGGAGAGGGGGTAGCGTCTCTAGTTTGCTAGGCGCGTACGCCGTATAGTGTGGATGCCGTTCTCTCTCTCTCTCGCTCTCCTTAGTAAGCTTATGCTGGCTGAGTGTGGGCCCTCGGAGAGGGGGTAGCGTCTCTAGCTTGCTAGGCGCAGCCACCACCAACCCACCAACCTCCTACCTTTCGTCTGACTACTCCCTCTTCAACCTACAGCGCCGAAACCGCTGCTTTCAGCGCCACCATAGTGCTTAAAATCCGTGCTCGATGGGAAAAGAGCGCAGTCTTTCGAGACAGCCCGCTTCACTAGCTTTCTTAGCAGTTGTGATGATGCGTCATCACTCGAAAATCACGCTGCCTTATGCTAGCCCCGCTCCCACTAGAAACGCGCGGCCAAGCGTCTATTGCCATACACCCGCCCACGCACTCCCGGACCTCGCGAACTATGACCTCTAGAAGTCCCCCTGACCGATTCGCACGACCCTTACGCTCGCGTACAACCCCTCGCGCACTCACGACCCGATCCGACAATCCCCCGGGGAGCTAGAAGCCCCTAAAGTTTCCAGCCGCGATCAGCTGATCGCAAGCCCCCGTTAGTTAGGCAGGCATAGCTAGACTAGAAGTAGGAGCGATCGAGCGCGTGAGAGCGAGCGAGACCGCCGATGCTAGACCGATCGGAAGCGAGCGAGGGGAATCGGTAAGACCAACGAGCGGTAGATAGAAGAGGATAGACAAGCGACGCTAGTTGACCGACCAATCGTTATCAGCTTAGGGGTGGTCGAACTAATGAGGGAAAACCGACGCTATCTTCGCGACCAGTAGGCAAATTAGGCGCGAAGGACTGACCAATAAACAAATTGCAAAAAAACATTAATATAGACGGCGCTGAGACCTGGCTTAGCAACAAGCTAGCCAATCAACAAATACGAAGGGGAAGTAAACCAGGAGAAGCGGCGCGTCGCCGAAAAACGGCGCGCCAGTAACCGTTAAGCCTCGACGGTGAGTAGTCCGCCGAGCCTCGCTGTTGCGCGGTACGCAAAGGAAGATAGATACAGTGAAAAGAATAAGTATAGCAGCGAAAATAGTGAAAGAATAAGTATAGCAGAGAAAATAGTGAAAGAATAAGTATAGGAGAGAAAATAGTGAAAGAATAAGTATAGCAGAGGAATTAGTGAAAAGAATAAGTATAGCAGAGAAAGTAGTGAAAAGAAATAAGCATAGGAAGAGAATAGTGAAAGTGAGAATAGTGGAGAGAATAGTGAAGAAACAAATAGCGATAACAAATAACGATATCAACAAGCAGCGATAACAGATAAAGTAGCGAAGCAACGACCACATCAATAACGGCGACGCAAACAATTATAATAGCGGTCGCTACAACGGCCTTAACGACCATAGTCGCAATAGTGATCGGCCGGAAAATTAACAAGAGTGAGTACCTTTCTTTCTTTTCTTAATGATTTTCTTTGTGTCACCGCTTATTGCGAGATTGCCGTGCATTGCCGACCGTCGCGTTTCGGGAGTGCCGTACGACCTTCGTGCGTTCGAGATAATAACGTTAGCGCGCCTCCATTGCCGACCTCTGAAAATCCGCTATCAGGCCGTTGTACTATCGCTGGCCGCAAACGAAGTTGTCGCGTAATTACCGAACGGGAGTGCCGCATGACCTTCGCGCGCATTACGCCTTGTGATCGAGCCTACTTGTCGTTATTTCCGAGCTTTTCTTTGTTACGTCGTTTCTTTGTCCCGCATCTGGAGTCGTCGCATGACCGCCGAATGTCCGCGCGCGGGTATGCCGTATGACCTTCGCGCGCCCGTTGCCGTTGCCGCGCATGTTTTTGCTACCGACCTTTCGAGCATAGCTTTGCGCGTCGCCGTACTGTTGTCATCCGGAGAACGAGCCTTCCTTAGAGTGCGTGCCTATGAATTCCTCTTTTGAGCCGACCTACGCTACATTACGCGAGTCGTGTTAGACCTTTGTTCGACCGGTAGAATTCGGATACATATTCGCCTTTATTTTGTTCGCGATCGTCGCTACAAGTACCGTCAACACCGCGAACAGTAGTTAACCTTCGCGCGACCGACCGAATTCCTGAGCGCAATTGTTTCGATCAAGCTGGAATTTTCGCCGTGAATAAATAAACCGACGTTGTATATCCGAATCGTATCTGAAGTCCGAAACATTCAACCGAGTTATTGTTTGTCTAAGCCGACTTCGCGCCGTAGTACGCCACTCGCGTCCCCCAGTAACCTAGACCAGGCTGACCATCGGGAGGGATAGACCACTGGGGTTGACCTGGGAAGTTCTTTTGCGTAATAAATCCGAATTGCCCTTACATCCGACTTATTATTGACTGTACCCGCTTGATCGCCTCATCCCCCGTAGCTTTCGTGATCGGTTTGAGATCGGTAAACGCGTGCGCGACTGCCCTGATCAACACCTAGCCGATAGCCGCCGTCGCAGCCACTACGCCACCAGTCCAGGGAAGGAGCTATCCCCCCTGAACCACTAGCCCGTCAACCGGGGCGCCCCTGCGACGCCCCCCTTGATGTACCCGCTTCTGGGTTAATAGCCGCCATGCCCCGAATCTTCTAGCTAGCCGAACGAGCCGCAGCCGTGGGTGGCCTTGTAAACCACCCGTTGCCCTCCTTCTTTCCCCTTTCGCTCGATACGATCTAGATTCGAACGAATCGTCGCCTAGGACTTCGCGCTCCCGCTTCATTCTTCACAGGTGATAGCCGGCCACGCGCGCAAGAACACCAACGGCGACGAGGAGGGAGGCAACGGGGAAACCACCCGACCTCACAGCGACCAGCAGGACCACCGAGCCGAGAATCAGCCAACGTTGCAGTGCTACCCGCTCTCCTAACGCGAGAGCGCGGTAGCTGGCGCCCAACATATAATAAATAAAGCTGCATACGTTGTCTCGGCTGACTGCGCGCCGCTGGCGACAGCGCGAGACCGGAAGAATAACCGTCTCTTATTTTTCCCCTCCCTCTCCCCCGTCGCACAGTGACAAGCAGTAGTAGTAGTAGTAGTAGTAGTAGTAGTAGTACTAGTAGTAGTAGTAGTATTACTAGATATCCTACGTGCATTTTCATTACAATGGCTTCTATTTCTTATTTTGAAAATACAGTACGCGATTTATGGAAAGCCTATTACAACTCAGACGCTAATAAGGATGATTTTATTAGATGGAAAAATATAATAATTACCGCTTTGCATTCTCTTGAAGAATATATGTTACGGCCTAACTTAAGTAGAGCAATACGACAGAGATGTCAAACATGCGCTACTCATTTGAATTCAATCGAAATTAATTTAAATAATTCCATAAAAGTCAGAGGAAATGTTAATTCATTACGAGTCATTCCAAACCAAATTGAAGGGGACGGAGTTGTTTGGCGTGAAATAAATTCAGCATTTGAAAAACGTATCATTACTGCATTCATAGCCAATCAAGAACATAGAGATATAAAGTCATTCTTAAAAGCAGCAAATAAATTATTACAACTACAAATACCAAAATATCTTTCAATTCATAATGCTCTAAAAATAAATATAGAAATGTCAGCTCAATTTACCGTAATAAAAGATAATGTAGAAGACATTCAAGTAAACACCGAAAATGTTTCTATTTAAAAAACGACAGATCTTAAATTATGGTTTACAGAAAATATTGAAGATGTTATACTTAAAAATTTAGAAGAATTTCAAGAAAAAGATTCCGGTTGGACATTAAAAACTATCATCGGTATTACTGTTAATATAAATAAATTTAATCCTTTCAAACCTGGCTCATATATTCAACTACCAAAACAAATAGCAGATAAAAAAGCAATTATCAATGTTCAAAATACAGATAATGAATGTTTTAAATGGGCTGTGCTTGCCTGTCTTCATCCAGCTAGATTTCATAGCGAAAGAGTTCAAAATTATATGCCCTTTGCGAATGAATTGAAATTCGATGATATAAACTTTCCTGTTGAGGTAAAGAATATTCCTAAATTTGAAAAATTAAATAGTATTTCAATAAATCTATACATACTAAAAAAATACGGTTTGAAATTCGAAGTCTCACCATATTATATATCAACTTTAAAACAAGATAAGCATGTAAATCTTTTGTTACTACAAAGCGATTATATTGATGAGAATGAAACAGAAAAATCTAATAGATCAAATAACAGTGATAATTTCAAATTAAAATTCCACTATGTATGGATTAAAAACTTATCTGCTCTTGTTAGAAGTCAAGTAACGAAATATACTGAACAAATTTATCTCTGTGAACGCTGTCTCCACTATTTTAATAATAAAGAAAAATTGAATATTCATGAGACAGATTGTTCAAAATTAAATAAATATAGAGTTAATCTACCTAATTTTCCTCTTCTGAAATTTAATCATTATGATCGAAAAGAAATGGTTCCGTTTATTATCTATGCTGATTTAGAGTGCTTATTGAAACCAGTAAATAACGGACGATCCTTCCAAGATCATGAAGCCTTTAGTGTGGGGCTTTATATAAAATGTAGTTATGATGATTCCAAATCAGTCTTTAAGATGTATGGAAAAAAACTGAATGAAGAACAATCACCCGCACAATGGATTATCAAACAATTTCAGATTTTGTTAGATGAAATGAATCAAATATATAAGAATGCAATAGAAATGAATCTTTCATGGCGTAATCAAATGGATTTCAAGATGAGCAAAATGTGTCATATTTGTAGAAAATATTTTCAACCTGATGAAACAAGAGTCAGAGATCATTGTCATTTGACGGGTCGATTTAGAGGTGATGCTCACGCATCCTGTAATTTAAATTATAAGAATCCTTATTTTATACCAGTTGTCTTCCATAACCTTACTGGATATGATTCTCATTTTATAATAAAAGAAATAGCTACTAGCTCTGATCTTGAGGGAAATGTGACTGTTTTAGCTGAAAACAAGGAAAGATATATAGCTTTCACAAAACACGTGGACGGTAGTACTATAAATTTTCGATTTATTGATTCGTTTCGTTTTATGCCATCATCTCTCGAAAAACTGTCGTCATACTTAACCAAACTAAATATCGTAGAGCATGAATTCAAGATAGATAAATATACAAAAACACAAATAGAATTATTGGAGAAAAGGCGTTTTTCCATATGAGTATGTTAACAGTTTTGAAAGATTAAAACAGACTCAATTACTACCTATCGAAGATTTTCATAGTCAATTGATAGATAGCAACATCTCTGAAGCTGACTATGAGCATGCTCAAAAAGTGTGGAATGCATTTGACATCATTGATTTAGGACAGTATTCTGATTTATATTTAAAAACTGACGTATTACTCTTGGGCGATATTTTTGAAAATTTTCGTAAAACGTGTATGGACGCTTATCAACTCGACCCGGCACACTATTATACTACTCCTGGATTAACATGGGATGCTATGTTAATGTGTACAAAAATTGAGCTAGAACTTTTAACCGATATAGACATGGTTTTATTCATCCAAAAAGGCATTCGAGGAGGTATTAGTCAATGCTGTAATAGATACTCAAAAGCTAATAATCGATATATGGGCTCAGAATATAATGAAAAAGAACCTAACAAGACTTTGATGTACTTTGACGTTAACAATTTATATGGATAGGCGATGACGCAATCATTACCATATAAAAATTTTAAGTGGGTCTCTAACATCGATGAGCCTCATTTTTTCAATGTTTCCGATAACAATGAGGTTGGATATATTTTAGAAGTTGATCTAGAGTATCCAAAAGAACTACACGACGAACATAAGGACCTTCCACTTTGTCCTGAACACAACACACCACCTGGATCAAGACAAAAAAAACTTTTAACAACACTGTATGATAAAGAACGGTATGTCATTCATTATAGAGCGCTAAAGCAGGCTATTAAATACGGACTCAAAATAAAACAAATACACAGAGCACTTCAGTTTAATCAAAAGCCTTGGCTTAAAACTTATGTAGATTTGAATACAGAAAAAAGAAAACAAGCTAAAAATAAATTTGAAAAGTTATTCTATAAATTCATGATTAATGCAGTATACGGAAAGACTATGGAGGATGAAAGGAAACGAAAAGACGTTAAATTAATTAGTACATGGAGTGGTAGATATGGAGCAGAAGCACGGATCGCACAACCCAACTTTCATAGTAGTTAATCTTTGATGAAAATTTAGTAGCAATACAGTTATCATGGACGTCTATTAGTATTAAAAAACCAATATATATTGGACTTTGTGTGCTAGATCTCTCAAAAACATTAGTATATGACTTCCACTATGGCTACATAAAAGAAAGACTACCTCATAAAGCAAAATTACTTTATACTGATACAGATAGCCTCGTATATGAATTTAAAGATGTTGATATATATGAAATAATGAAAGAAGATATCAATAAATTTGATACATCAGATTACTCAGAAAATAATCAGTTTAATATGCCGTTAGTTAATAAAAAGGTTCTCGGTATTATGAAAGATGAATGCAATGGTAATATTATGAGAGAATTCATTGGACTTCGAAGTAAAATGTATAGTATACTAATAGAAAACCATCAAGCAATAAAGAAAGCAAAAGGCGTAAAAACACATACTGTCATAAAAACAATAGATCATGAAGATTTTCGAAACTATTTATTGGATTTAGAAATTATTAGGCGGGAGCAATGTAATATACGAAGTGTATTACATCAAGTAAGAACAGAAAGAGTGCAGAAAGTAGCACTAAGTCCATATGATGATAAACGATGTATATTCGATAAAAATCCTGATACACTTCCATGGGGTCATTACAAAACTATTGAACCGTCAAAGCTTAAAATCAAGAGTGCGGAACAACGCAGGAAAAGAAAGATCATAGAAATGGATGAAAATCCTCAAGAAAGTTGTAAGCTTCTTCCAACCTCCGACAGAAGTCGCTCAGAACAGAGTAGTAATAGTGGGGAGGAAGAAGGCTCAGTTAGGAAAAGACTAAGGATAGAATAGTGAGAGAGTGGAGACAACGGTAGAGTGGGGGACAACGGCAAACATGGCGACTGAAATCTGAGGAGTATGGGCAATGGAATCATTTGAGAAATTACTCAAGTGGGGATAAGGCGAAAAGAGAGGGAAATTACGGCGGCTCGAGTTCTCCGAGAGGGGACGCATGGTACAAAACGGAGAACACACCTCAGTCCGTCGCAGTTCTTCAGCAGTAGGTTGAAGCAACAGCAGTAGTCTCTCTTCCTAGTTCTCCTATTAAACTTCTAGAGTTTCTCTTAAAAGTAAGTTTCTTGTATACTAGTAGCTCTCTAACTATATATCCTAGTAGTATTAATTATTGATTGATTTTTTGTTATTGTAGAATGGACTTTTCATCAATTAATAGAATAGCTAAATCGGCATTTTTACCAAGAAAAACGATGGCACAATTAGAAAATAACTGTACCTACATGATAACGAGATTAAGATGGCTTAATACTCGTTATGGATTTAGTGTAGTTATAACAGTAGACGACGAATTCGAAATATTTCTACCTAAGCGAGTAAGCTTAGCATTAGAAAAAGATGAAGATATGCTGAAAAAATTATTCGAGACCATGGAAAGAAAGGAGTTGTTTATTTACCATCGAGAAGGCTCGAATTTTGAATTTAAAAATTAATCTAGCATAATATGTAAATGAATAAATAGTAAATAAATTTATATTTAAAATTTTAATTATCTCTTTAATCCTAATTTAATTATTCCTTTAAATCCTTTTTTTTTTGGAGAGGTTGAAGTAAAATTACTTATACGTTCTTTCTGCTGAGTTTCGACTTAGTGTAAAGGTCTCATAAGCAATGTTAGTAGTGGAAGCACCTCACAGGTGAGAGCGATGGTTGGGGCTCTCACCATTCCCTAACAAAAAATAAGAAAAGAGGGGGGGGGGGATTTCGGCGGCTCGAAAAGCGAAGTAGTGGGGTTATATTCTAAAATATCGATAAGATGTTAATAGGAATACCATTCTGTTCGAAGCATTGGTAAGAAGAAGAAGTAGTAGTAGTAGTAGAAGCTTAGTCATGCCAGCTATAAGAGACAACAGGAGATCTCACTCCTCTTCTAGGCATGTATGGTTTGCGAAGAATGTTAAAATACATCATCTTCCATACGAAGAAAAAGACTCTAGAAAAGGTATTTGGAAGCAAATAGCACGAGATCACGAACGTTTCCAAAGACGTATTGCTGAATTGAATAAAGTTATATCACGAGTATTACTCAAGAAACGTATATTGATGATGAATAGAATGCTTGGTCCTATATTAGAAAATCATCACACTATATATATGTTAAATAAAATGGAAATCTAATTTAAAGTAGAGGGAGGCGGTTGTGGCGGCTCGAAAACCAAAGTAGTGGGGAAAGGTTTTAAAAGAGCTGTGAGCCTCGAAGAGCTTCATTCTGCCTCAAAAATAGAGTAGTAGTAGCAGAAGCAGTAGCAGCAGCATCATCATCAGCACCAACAGCAGCGAGAGCAGTATTAGAAGTAGTATTAGAAGAAGAATACGTAACATTCTAGATTTCTTTACCTACAGCAAAATGAATTTTGAAATGTTGAATAACATTGGAATGAAGCTTTTCGATATACTTCCTGAAAAAAGTCATTATGAATTGCATGAAGATGAGAATTATCTAATAACATTCATGAGACAAGATGAATCTCGAATTATTCTTGAACTCGATTGTGAGTTCGAAATTGTTCTACCGGACCGAATGTCAAGAGCGATAATTCATCATTTGGATCTTTTTATTTATCTTTCTGATAGAGTACAAAAATATGCATTATTTATTCAATATTATGGATGTGATCGATTTCAATTTAATATTAAGTAAATGTATTTGTATATCTTATTAGATCTCAATAAAGATTGTATTATATCAATTTATTTTCTGGACAGGTAAATGAGTCATTAGTGTTTCTATTAAAGCAGGTTTCGACTTGTCTTAATGGACTCACTAGTGTCGAATATAAAAAATGGAAGTACCTCATAAATAAGAGCGAAGGTTGGGGCTCTTATCCTTAAAATAAAAAAAAACAATGTAATATTTATAAATGAAAACAATTATTTATTTAAATACAAGCTAGATACATATAAATTTATATTTGTAATTCATTGTTGTATACTCTTCTTATTTATCCAAGAATTGTGAGTATTATCAAAGCCAAGCCATTTTACATAGACTTCATTACCCCGTCTTCTGAGAATTTTTTCTACAAGATAAATATCAGGATACATAGCTTTCTGTAGTTCTTGCTCATAAAAACCTCCAACAATGAGATTTTCTTGATAATCTAGTAGGTGATATGTTACAGGTTTAGTTCTCGAAATACGATGAATAGTAAAAATTTCTGTAGACCAATTAGGCGTATATCCTTTTTCAAAAACGTGTTTAGACTTGCTTACTCGCACTTTATCTCCTACCTGGAATTTCGGTTTTTTGAAAAGACGTTGATCGTAAGAGAATCGTGTCAAGGCCTGCATTTCATTTTCTTTAGTCACGTCTTTAGGCTTCATATTTATTGTACGGTGTTTTTGATTATTATAAGATTCTATTAAACTGGGGAGAAAGTCAATCCACTTATAATTTCCTATTAAACTGAATTTTTTCCACATAATATTTTTTAGTGTTCGATTGAAACGTTCACAAATTGATGCTTTAAGATTGCTATAAGTAGAATAAAGGTTTATTTTATATTTTTTCATTAAACTTTGAAAATTTGTATTGTAGAACTCTTTGCCTCTATCCACTTGGAGATTTTTAGGAATGCGTCCCTTTTTTAATACAGACTCCATTGCGTTAGTGACATCTGTAGTAGTTTTCTGTTTTACTGGAACTCCCCAATCATATTTAGAGAACGTATCTATAATAGTTAACAGATAGCGAAAACCTTTATTCTCTCTAGAATAGTTTTGCATCTCAACAAGATCAGCTTGCCACGTCTCATCTATTCCGCGTATATCGACTTTTCGACGAGGATA
Organism: Phymastichus coffea; assembly: GCF_024137745.1. NCBI lineage: Eukaryota > Metazoa > Arthropoda > Insecta > Hymenoptera > Eulophidae > Phymastichus > Phymastichus coffea. The sequence continues at coordinate 577,673 of NW_026706812.1, read as the reverse complement.
GTTTCGACGTGCTGGTTTGTGTAACTCATCCACCACTCTTTGATGTTTCATTTTAAAGTTTTTTTTTTTAAATTTCAAACGGTCCAATAGTTTTAAAAATGTCTAACGGTCCAATAGTTTTTTCTATCACTTTCTCTTTCTCTTTCTCTTTATGATTACTAATATTATCTTTTTCTAACTTAGCAATAATTACTCGATGCTTTACTAATTCTAATCTTATTGTATCCAATGATTTTGAGAGATCATTTATCATACTCGTAAGCGTAGTAACGTTAGCTATAATAGTTTTTTGCAACGTTCGTAAGTTTACAGCATCGTTACTCTCCTGAGGATCGGCTATATAACAAATTCTTTTGTTATTCGCGTCGTATTGTCCGTCTTTAGTGATATTATACCCTATACCAGGAGGACCTTGATTACCCTCCTTTTTTTTCAATGTACGTCCAAACACATCAACACTTATTTTATTACTGAGGAATATTTAGAATTGTCTTAATATATATAGCCAGCTTCACGTAATTCTTCAATGATTGAATGAATTTCATTAATATGACTAGGATTACCAGCGGTTTGTTCGGCGATAAGCAATCTCAATCGATCAACGAGCTCGTTTGGATCATCCCAATATACATAATCAAATAATGTTCCTTTTCTTGCTATTTTATAGTTAGGAAAAAGACCTCTTCCATCAATAGTCAATTTTCGCTTCTTAGCACTACCACTTAAAGATAAATTTGGACCAATATACTTTTTGAATTTATTTACATGCTTATTGCGATATTCTCCATTTGTTTCATATCTCTTACGATGAGCGTTAGTGATTTCAAGAATTTTTATATAATTTTCAATATCTGATGAACTGATTAATTTAGAATTAGGTTCTTTACGAAAGAGAAGTTTCATTAATCTAGGCGTCTTGCTGAATGCTTTATCATTCAGTCACATTATCATTCTGGAAAGAAATTGTAGAATTGCCTATGACATATGTATTTTCATGCAAGCGAACGCCAAATATCTTGTCTAAATTACTTTTCTGTTGCGGTTCATGCAATAGTCGAATATAGTTTCCTACAATCGAGTCATCCAATAGCTGTTTTTATTGTTTTGAACTAACATTGTCTAAATTTATTGCGGTTCTATCAAGTGTTGATTCACTAGTCTTACTAAATTCGTCTTCATCACCGTTATCAGTAATAGACATAGCGGATTCAAATGTAGAATCAAGCGGATGTAATGTTGAATTTAAGTCATTAACAGTACTATTGCAATATCGAGATTTATAGGGAGTGTCAGCTGTTGTTTTTGACTTGAAAACTTTATCGAACGTAATTTTCTTTTCCTTGTTCGTTTCCTGTTCAGTATTATCGTTAGTTTTATCAATAGCTACCTCCACAAGTTTCTTCAATGGATCAACCATAGGTTTAAAAGTTTCATACAATGTATTTTCTAAATCAGCTTTGTCACGTTTTATTAGTTGATACTTACGTCTGATGGCATCACGAGCCTCAGATAATTGCTTGAGCATCTTCTTTTCTTTTTCAAAATTAGCCATGTTGACGCTTGCAATTTCTAAAGTTAAATAATCTTCATTCGTTCACTCCGTTATATTTATAGCAAAAGAATCGAATCCTTTTCTATACCGTCCATGATTGATTGGTCTATCTCTATCAATAACTATAAATCCATGATTATCGTCTCTCCAACATTTTGAACAAATTGCTTTAACCTTCTCAAAAGTCATATCTGAGTTAACATGATCGTTATAAATATGTTTAATATTCACGTCATCTTGTCGAAACAAAACTAGTAAATTCACATTATCTCGAATGAGATGCTTCGGTATGCGAGCGTATGATTGACAGAGATAGAAACTATCTACCTTTTTATGTCTTCCCATACAGAAGAATGCTCTCACGTTGTCCTGCTTTTCAGTGGCTATATCGTCAAAAATCATGATGGAATTTGGATTAGCTTTATCCGGTGAAACAACTGCCTCATGCTCGCTGAATGCATAATACTGTATACCATCAATCGGTTCCAATAAATCTTTTAAAAACTTATACTTTGGTTGATTGAGGGACTTTGAATAAACATAAATGTTTTCAAATCTAAGTCCATTAGGATGTGTGATTAGTGTTAGCAAACAGTTAGTTTTCCCACAGTTACTAGGACCACAGAAAACTGCTCGTATACTATCAGGCAGTAGTTCACCATGTCTTTTTTCTCGTTTTTCCGTCTCAACCACATTATCAAAATTTATGACTTGCAACTTAAGTGGTTGCTCTTTGAAGTCCATATTGTTTTCTAATCACCGATCGAAGGACGAATGAGACTACTAACTATAAAAAGACTGTTTATATATTTTTAGTTTTATTAAGACTTTGTCTTCTGATGAGGTATGATCATTTGTTACAAAAGAAAGACTGGTGGTGCTGGCTTAGTGAATAAGATCATTAATAACTTACCATTCGAAGCTCATTTGCCTGGTTATCAGTATTGCGGACCGGGAACTAAATTGAAAAAACGACTTGCTCGTGGTGATCCTGGAAAAAATCCGCTAGACGCTGCTTGTAAAGATCACGATATTGCTTATTCTCAAAATCGAGAGAACATTGAGGTGAGAAACGAAGCCGACAAAATTCTAGCTAAACAAGCCTGGGATAGAGTGCAAGCGAAAGATAGTAGTTTTGGTGAGAAAGTTGCTGCATTTGCTGTAGCCAACATAATGAAAGTTAAAAGTATACTTGGTATGGGTATTAAAATTTTAAAACGAGGAAAGAAACGAGGTAAGGGATTAAAAAATCGCCAACAACAACGACAGCGACGAAAGACACATGTAAAAAGTAAAAATCTATCAATTGCATTAAAAAAAATTATTAACGCTGCCTCGAGAAGTGTTGTACCTAGTAATAAATCACTCTTTGTCATTCGTTCGGCTATAAAAGGCGCTAAAGAAGCTGTGAAGAAGGCTGGAGGAAGAAGAAAAATAAATATTCCTCGTATTCTGCCAATTCCTAGTAAAGTGGGTGGAGCTCTTCCTTTTTTAATTCCATTATTTGCCGCTTTGAGCGCCACTGGAGCTTTAGCTGGAGGAGCTGCTTCAATAGCAAAAGCCGTTAACAGTGCTAAGGCCGCTCAAAATGAATTGAAAGAAGCTCATAGACACAATAAAACTATGGAAGCTATTGCTATTGGTAAAGGACTTTATTTGAAACCACATCGTAAAGGTTATGGTCTTCATCTGAAACCATATTCAAGTGGAAAAGGTTTAAAAAAAAAAACCTCGAAATAACTTTACCTAATCGAGCACTGACAGATCATGATATAAGAAAATATGCTAAAATACTAAAAATTGCAAATTTTCGAGGTGTTTTTATGCGTGATGCTCTACCGACCGATGGGCCTCGATATCAAGAGACAGCTATTGTAAATTTGGATAATAAACGGGGGCCAGGTACTCATTGGGTAGCATATAAAAAGAAAGGCGATGAGGTTAGGTATTTTGATAGTTTTGGTAATCTATAGCCGCCTATAGATCTATTGCTTTATCTCATAGTTAATAGAATCATGTATAATTATATTAGATATCAAGATTTTAATACATATAATTGTGGCCATCTTTGTCTCAAATTTCTTTTAAACAAACTATAGAAAAGACGACTAGTATATAAAATACTCATGCAAAGAATGACTGTCATTTAATATGAATCTGTCATGGAGAATACACTAACATTGAGTCTCTCGGGAACATCATCCGTACTCGAATCATATTATTTTCCACCGATCGAATTGATAGCAAACAAAAAATACGTTCTTGGTCTAGTTGAGCTATTGACATTTAATTCAATACCAAACATTGACGTTGGTTGTAATAAATTTTACATTGAAGGTCAAGAAGCTATCACTTTACCGACTGGTAGCTACGAAATAGAAGATATTGAAAACTTTCTCATAGACGAATTAGCACCTAAAGGTATATCGTTTAGCCTAAAACCAAATAATAATACTTTACGTAGTGTCATTCGGTGCAGTCAAAAAATACATTTTGAACCAGAAGATTCTATTGGATCAATTTTAGGCTTCACTAAACGCACGCTCGTTGAAAACGAAACACATAGTTCTGACTTACCCGTCACTATACTCAATGCTTTACGTGTAGAGTGTAATATTACTACAGGCTCTTACATAAACGATCGCAAAGTACATACTATACATGAATTTTTCCCAGCAGTCCCACCTGGATATAAGATTATAGAAGTTCCCTCTCACGTCATTTACCTTCCAGTCGCTATGAGGAGTAATGATCATTTTCAAATTCGTATAGTTGATCAAGACGGAAACCTAGTTAACTTTCGAGGAGAAGTCATCACAGTGCGAGTGCATATAAAGACCATATCTTAGTAATGGGTATCATTTACAATATAAAGAGCGGCCGAGGCTATATTAAAAGACAAAAATGTCGAACAGCAATCAGTCAAGAGCGAGCTATCAGACCGCTCACACCTCAGAACATTCAATTCCTGAAAAGCTTGAGACTAGAAGTCGTCGAAAATCGTGGAAGAAAATATTGTGCATATTAGTGTGTTGTATAAAACAACAACAACAACAACAATATGGAGGGAATTCTAGACATTCATTCAGCTGTCACTTTCGATGAGTCTATAGCTCATTATGAAGTTCATGCGCATCAGCCTTATTCATTATCATATTTCAATAATAGCGATGAAATTCATATAGCAATTCAACATCAAGATTTATCTCTGCTTCCATCGCGCAGTATGATTCATATTTGTGGTAGGTTAACCAAGCCGGACGGTACTACGCCAGTGGAGAACACTTTATTAGTCAACAACACCCTCTGTCATTTGTTCGAGGAAATACGATATGAAATAAATGCTATTGAAATTGATAAAGTGAAAAATGTAGGCTTAACAACTCTCAGGAAAAATTGGCTTTCACTCAATCCATGTCAGAGCTCTATCGCTGAAAATGCCGGATGGAATGGTGATAACAATGAAGTTTTAATATGTAACGCTCAAGGTTTTTTTGATGTGACTATACCTCTCAGTATGTTGATGGGCTTTGCTGAAGATTATCGGAAAATTGTAGTCAATGTCAAGCATGAACTTATTCTCACAAGATCAAGAGATGATTTGAATGCTATTTTGTCTGCTCCAATTGGGAATCCTGCTGCTTCAGAAAAAATAAAAATTACTTTAACTAAGGTTGAATGGCTGATGCCATATGTGATGGTTGCAGACAAAGAAAAAATCAAATTACTCAATCAGATCGGACGAGATCGTGCAATTACAATGAGTTATCGTACTTGGGAAATGTATGAGTATCCAAAATTACCACGTACATCAAAGCATGTTTGGAGTGTTAAGACTTCCAATCAATTGGAAAAGCCTCGCTTTGTTATTTTAGCTTTTCAAACTAAACGTAAAAGTACAGCGAGTGTTAATTCTAGTAATTTTGATCATTGTAATATTAGTAATGTGAAGCTATTCCTCAATTCACAATGCTATCCGTATGGAAATCTCAATTTGAATATCAATCAAAATCAGTATGCTGTTCTCTACGATATGTATACTAATTTTCAAAACGCTTATTATGGTAAAGAAAACGAGCCGTTACTCAATAAAAAAGATTTCATTAATAAAGTGCCGCTAATAGTTATAGACTGCTCCAAACAAAATGAAACATTAAAAAGCGCGCCAGTCGATGTTCGCCTAGAATTTGAAACTCGGACTGATTTTCCTGAAGATACTGCAGCCTACTGCTTAATATTACACGATCGTATTGTACAATATAACCCGATTAGTGGTGATGTTAAAAAATTAGTTTGAAATTAACAAGACATTATGTAATCAATGTAAACAATGCTTTTCAATAAAAAAGAAAATAAATTATATATATTGTTGGAATTTAATAAAAACTACCTATAACCATACTATATAGTGTCTATGACGCCCTATACTTTCGATTGGTGAGGTATGGTGACTATGGCGCCCTCTACTTTCGAATAGTGAGGTATAGGCTTTATATAGAACAAACACGTGCCTCTACTCTCATAACGGTTTTGGGAACTAGTAGAGTTCACATTAACTTCAGCATCTTTTCAAATGGATTTCGTAATAGATTTTCAAGGCTTTCAAAGTTTAAACGAGACTTTTGTTTGTAAAGAACTCGCATATCTACCATTAGATATAGATACTGTTCCAACTGTGTTTTTCTTCGAACCACCATATCATTGGTTTCAACTTCCTATCAAGTATCGAAAAGTGAATCATTTCTTAGAAACGTGTCATCATGGTTTATTATGGAGATCCGGTCTTATTCCATATAAAAATTTAGCACGTGTACTAAACAATCATTTAAATAATTCTAGAAATATTTATGTAAAAGGATTAACAAAGAAACAATGGTTACAAAAAATTTTACCTGAAAAGTAAGTATTTTTATTTATTTATTTTTTGTTAGAAATTAAGATCATTATTAATTAAAAATTGTTTTCCTTTTTTAGAAAAATTTTAGAACTTGAAAGCGAGATGAGATGTCCGCCAATGAGTGCATTACCTTACCCATTAGAAACAATATGTACATATCATTATAATAAACCAGCTAACTTTGTATGTGCCGTTACAAATGCACAAAGATTGTTTTCCTGGATAAAAGCTAGACTGAAGCAATCTGAAATGGAAGGTATTGATGAAGTGGACAATATTACATATAAAAATTCAATTCAATATTTCAATATAGCGATGTCAACTACTGAAAATAAAGATTATAGACAGACTGTATTATATTCAATGTATAGTTGAATGAACAATAAATTAATAATTAAACGAAAATTCCATAAGTTTTATTAATTAATATTCGAATAAAATAATAATCGAGGTTGAAAGGTTCCCGAAATCTAATGAAAATACTATAGCGCTTGCTTAGAGAAAGAGAGAGAGAGCAGCATAAAGCTTACCAAGCTATATGCTACCCTCTCTCCAAGGGCCCCAATACCCTACTATTAAAGGAGAGCGAGAGAGAGAGAGCAGCATCTACACTATACAGCGTATGCGTCTAGCAAGCTAGAGACGCTATCCCCCTCTTCAAGGGCTATACGGCGCACGCTCCTAGCAAGCAGCTAGAGACGCTACCCCCTCTCCAAGGGCTATACGGGGTACGCTGCTAGCAAGCAGCTAGAGATGCTACCCCCTCTCCTAGGACATGCATCTAGTCAGCATGTTTACCGTTGAAGGAGAGTGAGAGAGGAAGGGATAGAGAGAGAGAGATATTTTTTTAAATTTTAATCAATTTATTTAATTTTATTACATTACCTTAAATTTAATTAGATTACAAAAATTTTTTAATTTTCAATTATTTTTCCTACCACATGGTTTGGTAGGTCGTGTTGGTTTCCTGTTAAAACAAGAAAATACACTAGGGTCCTCGATTATTTTAATACATTTTACCTTAGGTACCACTTTCTGCTTGCTCGTGGTAGATAAAATTATACTGTTGATGCTGCTGCTGCTGCTGCTACTGCTGGTAGCGATGACTGCCGGTGGAAGGGCATTTTCGATGCTACTCATGGGGCATCTTGATGGTTCATTTCGATCCACAGCATCAGTAGCAACATTCATCTAAAAAATAATATTTATTTTTAAAAAAATTTAGTTATTAAATAAAAAAATGTATTTATCTATAATAAATAATCTTACCTTAAGAAATTTCTTCTTTGGTGGAAGAGATGTAAACGCTGCTAACGGAACAGCGTTTCGACAGCTTTTCTTGGCTGCTTTTACGGCTGTCGTTTCCTTCGCAGCCCTCGCAGCCTTTTCGGCTACAGACTTTGCAGCCCTCGCCGTCTTCTCAGCCGCAGCTTTAGCAGCCCTTTCAGCCCTTTTATATACATATTTTGCAGCCTTTGCTGTTCTTTCAGCCGCGGCCCTTTCGAGCTCAGCGGCCCTCTCGCTTGCGGCCCTTTCAGTTGCAGCTTTTTCGGCTGCAGCTTTTTCGGCTGCAGCTTTTTCAGCTGCAGCTTTTTCGGCTACAGCTTTTTCGGCTGCAGCTTTTTCGGCTGCAGCTCTTTCGGCCGCAGCTCTCTCGACTGCAGCCCTTTCTATTCTCTGAACATCGCTCTGTAACTAAGAAAACAATATATATATATACTTATTTAAAAATACTTATATAAATATAATTATTTATATACATACCTTTATGACTACTGTTAATATCTGTTGAATATGTCGCCTATGCGACGGCTCCGTCACGATTATATTTAGCTGAAAAGAAAAAATAAAAAGATTAAAAATAAATATATTTAATGTTATATAAAAAATACTTACCACTCTTAAAATGGCAATAATTAACCAATAAAATATGCTAGTTGGTAAACTAGCTAGCAGGATCGGAGGAGTCTGAAAAAATAAAAAATTTATTATAAAAACTGTCTTAAATAATTAATAGAATATATAGATAAAAATACTTACATTAACCATGAAAATAATCATGGCATTTATTATACTTATTATTTGTACACTATCCATTTTAATTTTTTATAAAAAGCAAAGAATAGTTACTAAAAATATTAAATGCTTCGTCGATGTATACTTCTTGAGCACTACCGAACGATTGACTCCAGAAAAGATTTTCGAAAAAATCAGGATGATTCCTACTCTCCAAAAGAAACTCTAGTCAAATTGATAAAAATCTTTAAAGGATGAAGAACATTGATTTCGCTTTAGACGCTCAGCATGTTGGAGGAAGTTAACGCAACTAAACAAGGCTAACTCAAAAACCTTATCTCTAAGGCAAAAAAAAAAAGAGCAATAAAATGACTAACAGACAATTCATCATTAAGATTACTCTATCTCCAATCACCTACTGCGTACATACTTTCGAACGCATCTTCATTGAAAAAGGAACATCGAATGCGTTTTAACCTTCAGCATGAGGTAAAGCGTTATTGGAGAAAGTGCAAGCTGGTGTGGGTGGTCGAAAGTTTCCTAAATTATATGTGTGGCCCTGAAAAAGGATAGTACACACTGCTAGAACGCATCTTCATTTAAAAAAGGAACATCGGTTATGCTTTAGACTCTTAGCAACGACTTCTACAGCAACCTACCTTAACAACCTCTGTAGGTAGGTGGGAGAGTGGGTGAAGTCAAAGGTACATCAAATGCCTTTTAGACACTCAGCATGGGGTCTCACTCTGTCGAAGGGGCCCCATAGCGCCCTACTATCGAAGGAGAGCGAGAGAGAGGGATAGAGAGAGAGAGAGAGAGAGAGAGAGAGAGAGTGAAAACAGCATCCGCACTATACGGCGTACGCGTCTAGCAAGCTAGAGACGCTACCGCCTCTCCGAGGGCCCTTCACTCAGCCAGCATAAGCATATAGTTTACCAAACACCCTACCGACTTCTACAGCATCCTACCTTAACAACCTCTGTGGGTGGGTGGGTGGGTGAAGCGCCCTACTATCGAAGGAGGGGGGGGCCTACCCTCGAAGGGCCCACTGGCACGCGGGAGGTGTCGAACGAACATCAAATGCAACACTCGGCATGGGGTCTCACCTTATCGCGATTAAAAGGTGTCACTACCTTCACACCTTCATCGGGCGGCTCCTTTCTGTCCCAGAACATACACGTATCCTTATACATTGGCGGCGCGCGCGAGGTGTCAAACCAACATCAAATGCCCCTTAACACTCAGCATGGGGCCCACTGGCACGCGGAAGGTGTCAAAGGTACATCAAATCCCTTTTAGACACTCACCATGGGGTCTGACCATTAATTAAAAGGTGTCACTACCTTCACACCTTCATCGGGCGGCTCCTTTGTGTCCCAGAACATACACGTATCCTTATACATCGGCGGCATCCTTTGTCGGCTCCTTTGTGTCCCAGAACATACATTGCTTATCTACTACTTTTCTCAACTTTAATTAGTTTAGGATATCCTACTTTTAAATTTTCTAATCTGGGTAATTTATTTACTTCTTTGAAAAAACGAGCTCCTTCATCGAGAGGTTCTCCTTTATCATTGACAAAATACAAATAATTATCTGTTCTCATAAACAATTTTTCGCTACAATAAATGATGTTGCTTTGAGCTAATTTATTTTCTATTTCATTCTCATTATTTGCGATCTCTTCTGTTGCGTCTATCTTAGTTTCGTTTGATTCGTATTCGTCTTCTTCTTTGATGGTTTCTAAACTAGTTTGTAAAGTCACACCTGTCCCCTTGCTTTGTACGTCTGTTGCTTGGTATTTTCAGGGGTTTTTGACCTCTTGTCTTCTCTTTTTTGTTGTGTTGTTACCTCAGTGGCACTTTGGTCTCGTCTCTTTTTCTCTTTACTAGGTTTCAGTGCGCTTATAGCTTCTTCGTATTTAGCGCTAGGCTTTCGTCCAGTGCGCTATCGTGTGATCATCCCTTCCGGTTCCGATACTATATCATCATTTGCTTCTAATCCTTTTACTATATTGATTGGTTCTTGAATTAATTGCGAGTCTAATGTATGTAATTCTATTGAGTTACGTGACAAAACATCTGCATTTATATTTGTAGCTCTGGCTTTATATTTAATTTCATATTGGAAATCTGCTACCTTCAGTGAATCTTACACGCACATGTTCTGCTGGACATTCCGAAAAAGAATCTGAAGTACTCGACAACGTTGTTAACAAAAAAAAAACGATTAGAGGAGTCACGTGATCCAACAGACGATAAAAATACTGTAGATAATATTGATGAAAGAGAAAAAAGTTGTACAGCAGTGAAAACGACTGAAAGTAAAGAAGCTCATGACTCTGAAATCAATCGTTCCCCTCGTCGTGTGTACAAGCCATCTCAAGAGAAGTCAAAAGAACGAATTGATACATTGAAGACTCAAATTGTAAATTTGACAAAAGTAAATGATATTGGATTTGCAAATGAAAAGACTGAAAAACATATAACTAAATTAAGAAGAAAACTTTTAGCAGACGAAAATTCTTTGAAGAAAAAAGTTAATGATGCTATACGAAAAAGAAAAAGTCGTAAAATACAAAGTTTGAAATTAAAAAAAATATGTAACAAATTTCCTGAAGTGAACAAAGGTCTCAAATACAGAGATGATGTGATTGGAAGGCCCAGGCTGGAAGTAGACCAGCCAGAGTTGCTAAAAACGATGATTGACATTGCTACACATGGAGGAGCAGCTGACCCGCGACGCCGTACTGAACGTACGTTTTTTTTGCAATTTTAGAAAAAAATTCAACTATAAACATTATTTCCTTGTCTTAATTTGAAATAAACTTATTGAATTTAGCATAAATAATTGCATAAAGATTTCGTAAATTGAAATTAAGTTTATTATATTTTAAATAGTTAAATATAAAAATAATAATTGGATTTTTGGTTTTATCAACATTTGATTAATATTTTAGGACTTGTTTTTATGTGCACAAAACTTACAATATATAACAGATATAACTTTTGAATTTCAGTAATCAGAAGTTGCAAGACTTTGGACGATCTCACCAAAGAGCTACAGAATGATAGGTTTAAAATTTCAAAAAGTGGAGTTAATCTTCGGGTTCTTCCTCGACGCAGCAATACAGAAGAGGGCAAACGGCACGTGAAGACTGTGCCTGTCAAACTCTGTCGACCAGAAGCAGATCACCATGCCAAACATCCCGATGGACCTTTTTGCCATGCAACGATACTTGCGTTAGAAACATTGGCATCCGTACTAGGGCCTGCAGAAACAGTTTTTATGTCTGTCGATGATAAGTCAAGAGTTCCTATTGGTCTCACGGCAGCTAAAAAGCAAGCTCCGATGCTTATGCATTTGCAGTACAAAGTTTCATTACCCGATCACGATTGGGTTATTGGAGATCGACATAAGTTAATTCCATCTGTCTACGCGGGAATTGTCATCAAAGCAGACAGCGAGGGATGCCCAAATTCAGTTTCTCACTCCGGGCCAACGTATGTCGCAATTCGGAGTGGCAAACATTGCTCGTCGACGGCCGAGACGCATGCGACGGATCTTGAGCGTGCATTAAATTTGGATAGCTTCACACCTCTTGTTAAAACAGATGATGGTAGTATAAAACCTGTTATGGTAATTACTACTGACAGTGGCCCAGATGAAAACCCGCGATACACGCGAGTCATTTCATGTGCAATTCAGCATTTCCAAAAGTTCAAGCTTGATGCTCTTTTCATCGCTACCAACGCTCCTGGGCGGAGCGCGTATAACCGTGTGGAGAGACGAATGTCGGTACTGAGCAATGAATTGGCAGGCCTTATTTTGACTCATGAGCATTTTGGAACTCACCTTGATAGCAGTAATAAAACAAAGGATCAAGCATTGGTATTGAAAAATTTTGCATATGCAGGTGGTGTTCTTGCAGAAATTTGGGGCGATATTATAATTGATGACTATCCTGTAGTGGCAAAGTACATCGACCCAGAAAATGTATCATCAGTAGAGATGCCTGAAGCTGCTTGGTACAGTAAACACGTTCGAGAGTCTCAATACTTTTTGCAAATCGTCAAATGTGATGACGATGAATGCTGCGGTCCTTGGCGCAGTAGTTTACGGCTTCTTTTAAAATCTCGCGTTCTGCCTCCTCCAATGGCCATAAAGCAGTCACCTTCAGCACTACATATACCACCGTTCGATGAAAACAACAAAAAATTTTGTCCTCTTCTATTGCGATTGGCACTGAATATTGATATTGAAAACAAGACCTTCTCTCAAATTCCATATGATATGTACTGTCCAACTGTACAATCTCGAATTTCAGATAGAGTTTGTTCAGCATGTGATTTATATCATGCTTCTATCAAGTCAGTTAAAAATCATAGGAAAATACACGGAAAACAAAAAAACATTAAGAAAATAAAACCTGAAAAAGTCATTTCTGTTCGAAAAACGAATCATACAGAGGAGTTGTTATGTATCATTAAAGATGCGGAAACCGGAGCTGAAAATATCGAATTGTGACGAGAGCAAGCAGTACGCTTGCTCCTCGTCTGCCCTCCTTCTCTCTCTCCCTCTTATCACTCGGCATGGCGACGTGGTCAGCGTTCGGCGCATATATTTATTGCGCCTAACCACTGGCCTTTATGTTTTTCCAGCCGCCGAAGATTGCCGAGCAAGGTTGAGAGCGCCCGAAGAAGCAAGAGCGCAGCGACTATGAGACAGAGAGAGACAGAGAGAGAGAAAGAGAGAGAGAGAGAGAGAGAGAAAGTTAGCGAGCATGCTAGAGTGCGCGTCTATGCACGTACTATGCAGGTTTGGGCCGGCGTGTGACGCGCGACCAATTAGCGCTTTTGTCGCACGCCGCCTAATGAGTGGGCTTGGTGGGAGAGCCCGGCGAGAACGCGAACGTTGACCATGCGTCAAGTCGCGTGAGCCAGTTCCCGGAAGAAAGTTAAGGAGAGAAGTTGGAAGTAACAGCGCAAAGAGAGAAGAAGAAATACACGTGCAGGAGTGACCAGACCAGAGCGAGCCGAGACAACGTGTGGCGGCAACACCTGCAGCAGGGCATTCAGTGTCGCCCTCGCCGCCATGCACGGCATGACTTCCAGGGGGTTCACCACGGGCTACGCCGAGGAAGACGTCCAGCCAGCGGCCAGGTCAACTCCCCGTTGCCGGCTCATCGCCAAGGACAAAGGTCAGGTTATCTCTCTCTCCCGGTATTTCTCTCTCTCATGGTGATGCGCGGCCGCGTAGGAACGATAGGTAGCCAGGCGATCACTTGCCGGCTACGCTTATCGTAATGCGGTAGAGAGGTTTCGACGTATTCTTTCCTTTGTAAGGAGGCAAATGGTCAAGGCGATTTAGTCGCCGGGCCATTCATCCTCCCGCGTTAGTTTAAGTTGTTCTGTACATGTGCGCGTCATGCAAACTTTATTATAACCGATTTTGTATTTGTTTGTCTGAATAGATTTAAGTTGTATGTTCTAATTAAGGAAAATTATTTATTCGTTCGACCTATCCTCTCGTTCCCCGATTGTTAAAGAGCGAAAGTGCCTCTCTTACTCTCAAATAAATTAATTTAATAATTAATAAATTAGTGACATCAGTGCCGAATAAGGCGCTGCCCCCGTTACAGAATGGGTAGAAGAAGAAGATGTAACTTCTGAAGAACGACCTCCAGTTATTGAGACTACTGAAATGCCAGTAATTCCATCCTTCTCTGAATGGTTAACCAACCCCTGGACTCAAGAATTAAAATTTATTTATCAAAAATTATTTAAAATATGTTTAATGAGCTAAAAATGTATTTATTAAAAATTATTTAATATTGTTTTGTAAAAATATGTTTTAATATTGTTTTGAATAATATACGTGATAATATAAGTGAAATTCTATTTTTCTTATAAAACTATTTTCAAGTTAGAAAAATTAAAGGGGGGTTCAATGGCTTTGTGACATCCTTTTACGGGGGTGGATTAAAAAATATGACCAGGTGTGACAAAAGGGAGGGGTGCTTTCAGTTACACGAAAAATTAGTGGACGCCCCCTAATGACGGTAAATTTTTTTGCATATAAGTATGGTATTGATGGAAAATTAAGAAGTCTTTAGTAACAATAATAAAAATTAAAGATAATAATTATTTTTAATTCAAACTTACATCATTTCAATATCAATAATTATTAGCTTCAAATTGAAAGCAAACTTAAAAATTAATTTATATTCAAAATTAGTAGAAATTAATTACAATTATAAATTTTTTGAAAATTAAGAAAATATATTTATATGATCTTTTAGCAAACCAGACTATGTAACAGGCTGCCGTTTAACCTATTAAACCTATTTGTTAACTCGGCCAACGACGCCTTGTTATCTACGTGCCGAAAGCACGTCAACCTACCTCGTCCGGGAGTGCGCCTGCGCAGCGTCTCCTCGCCAATCCGAGTTGGGTTCCCCAACTCGCCACTTGGCGGCGCTGTCGCTCCTGCTTAGCAGCGCTCCGGCGGCTGCTGCTGGAAACTAGGTTGGCGATTCGCTTCTACCGATCTCTGCGTGATCCTTGCTACTCTACCGGCTTATTCGAATCGAAAGTAAACAAACGCGAAGTCCGGACAAAGGAAAGACAAAATGATGATTCGATTTAGTGACAACTATTGATCGCTTTATTCAGATTAAATCTGATACACGGGGAATTTGCCGAGAGTCTTGCGCACGCAATTACAATTGACAATGTCAACGGATGGAGAGAGAGAGAGAAAACCTCGCGACCGGCGCGAACTAACCGCTCGCACGCAATAAATAATTTCCTCGCGCACGCTGCGCGGGATCGCACGCTAACAACAATAAAGGGGAGGTGCACCTACCGTGAGATAGTTCAGGATACGGTGGCCAACCGTATCCGATTTACAAGCCGCTGATTAGCTGCTTCGCCGCTCGCTGCACTGCCGCTGTTACTGTTGTTGTTGTTGGTGCTGCTGTCGCTATTGCTGTTGCTGTTGGTGTTGCTGGTACCACTGAGGATATCGTCGAGGTCACTCTCGCAGCGATGCTCGTTGCTATCGCACTCGCCTCGCTATGCACGCACCCACTGCAGCACTTTCCACCGGTAAACCCTGGCTTTCTGGATCTCACTCAATAACTGTCCAAAGCGTTAGTAGCACGAAACCGTAGAGTAGATCCAGCCGGTCTGAGTGACACAGTCATACTGCCTACCGATCTCTCCCCTCCCGGTCATTGCCCCCACGCGCCCTCTCTCTCTCTCGAACCGATCGCGGCTATTCCGCTCAGCCGCTTGTTAACCTACGCGAGTCGAACAATTTTCGGTAATCGTTGCAACTAAAATAAAATTTATGTCATTAATTAAATGTAAAGCCAAAAGAGTTTTTATCTAATTCTGTTCATTGATGGTTAGTAATACCATTTTTATTTTTTTTTATCTGGTTGTTAAAAGAAGTTTTTTTTTATTATTCTTAATTTAAATAATAAATTAAGTAATAGGATAATTAGGAAAGTTAGATATAGTTAAGAAGTTAGAAATTTTTTATATAAAAATTAGTATATAGTAGGATCGGTTATTTTCATTCATCAAAAATTTGCCGCCCTTAGAAATTTTTCTAATTTTTCCTCTTACGATGCCACCTTTTGTAGAGTTTAACAATTTCTCGAATGACGTAATTAATACAATAGATCAGGTAGTAGAAGATTTATTAACATTAAAGGATAGCCAAGATACAGTGATAAATTTAGTAAATAATCATATCACATCAATACTTCAAATAAACCAAAACGGTTGTAAGCTTAGTGCGCGTGTTACAGAATTAGAGTTGGAAAACAAGAATAGAAGTAAGCAAATAGCTAGTTTAGGACATCTTTATGTTGAATTAATTAAAACCAATAATACTTTAAAGAAATAGTTGAAAGGATTAAAGAAAAAAATAAGAGTCTATAGAAAACTAATTAATCCAAAAGGAATTTGTCAAATATGGTAGCAAGATTAGCTAAAGAACTTGAGAATTTGAAATTGTAGAAAAGTTTATAGAAAGAGTTGAATATCTTTGCCTCCCATTTTTTTTCTTTTGTTTGTTTGTATATTGACTTAAAATATTAATTAAATATTTTCTTCTCTCTTTCTTTCCTTTTTCCTCAGTGAACCGCGAAAATAGTCGAATTAAAAGGAAACGGTTTCCTACTCGCTAAAGAAAAAGGTTGGCTTTCGCCGGGCTGATTTTGTAATTCTTTCGAATTACAAAATTACCCCGACGGTCTGACCCAATATATTTACGAGGCAGAATGCAAGAAGCAATTTCAAATAAATAGAGATAAACGGGATTTGGACGTGAAAATAAAGAATATACTGGCAGAAAAGAAACCCTTTAATTACAAACACGGATACGACCCACACGGTATAAGAACGTTTAAAAGATTGGACCCGATCCCAAGGAAAACCTTTATAACCTCAACGGATTTAAAAGAGTTAGTGGTGGAACCGTCTCCACCTATTTATAAACCAGAAATAAAAACAAAAGGGTCTCAACAAGTCCCAAGCAGTCACAATAAAGACAAATAAATTAGAAAATTTAGAAAAGGAGCTATTTACAGACAAATAAAACCATATTAAGAAAAATAAAACGAGCAAAAGACGAAGCCAAACAAAGGACAGCGAGAGAAATAAAGGAATTAAACAAAAAAATTAAAATTAAAGAACAAGAAATTCCCGAAAAATTAACAACTTATAAGCCCTCTGTACAATTAAAAAACTATATAATTATACTTATTTAAAATATTAAACTAATTCTCATTCTTGCGTCAAACCCACATCTAAAATTCTTTTTCCTTCCTTCTAATAACTATATATAAATTTACATGAGTAATAAGAACCCAGATGACAAACGCCTAACAAGCAGCCAAGCCCAGAATACATCGTGGATAGTAGGTAGTGGTTTGGGACGGCTTAGACATTCTTACGAATTCGAGCAGCAAAATATCGACGGTAAAGAAACTATAATTCTAAAATCCGAGTTAAATAATCAAATATACCTTGACCTAGATAAAATATATCAATTTAACGAGGAATTAAATAGTATAAAGTTAACTGAAGAAATAGATACATTAATAGGAAAAACAGCCCGGAGTAGTAGAATAAGTTCGAATGAGAATTTGAATAATATCGTTACAGATATTAGCGACAAAATCTTAAATAAATCGATATATTGTGATGATGCGTCATCACACAAAAATACACTACCGGCACGATACGGCAGAACAGCCACGACCGCATACACCCACCCACGCACTCCCGAATCTCGCGAACTATGGCCTCCCTGAGAAGTCTCCCTGACCGATTCGCACGACCCTTACGCTCGCGTACAACCCCTCGCGCACTCACGACCCGATCCGACACTCCCCCGGGGAGCTAGAAGCCCTTAAAGTTTCCAGCCGCGATCAGCTGATCGCAAGCCCCCGTTAACTAAGGCAGACCTAGTTAGACTAGAAGTAGGAGCGACCGAGCGCGTGAGAGCGAGCGAGACCGCCGACGCTATACCGATCGGAAGCGAGCGAGGGGAATTGGTAAGACCAACGAACGGTGGATAGAAGAGGATAGACAAGCGACGCTAGTTGACCGGCCAATCGTTATCAGCTTAGGGGTGGTCGGACTAATGAGTGAAAACCGACGCTATCCTCGCGACCAGTAGGCAAATTAGGCGCGAAGAACCGACCAATAAACAAATTGCGCGGGCAAAAAGTATTAATATAGACGGCGCTGAGACCCGGCTTAGCAACAAGCCGGCCAATCGACACTAACTAAGGGGAAGTAAACCAGGAGAAGCGGCGCGAGATAAATATTTTGCATACGACAACTACGCATTCGCTACTTACCGCTTATGTCGACGATTGCCCGCCTAAATCAACTTCGCGTCGTAGTACGCCACTCGCATTCCCCCTGTAACCTAGACCAGGCTGACCATCGCGAGGGATAGATCACTGGGGCTGACCTGGGAAGTTTTTTTTGCATAATAAATTTGAGTTACCTTTAAACCTGACTTGTCACTGACTACACCCACTTGATCGCCTCATCCCCCGTAGCTTTCGCGATCGGTCTGAGATCGGTAAGCGCGTGCACGAATACCCTGATTATCACCTAGCCGATAGCCGCCGTCGCGGGAACTACGCCGCCAGTCCAGGGAAGGAGTTATCCCCTAGACCGCCAGTCCGCCAGCCGGGGCGCCCCTACGACGCCCCCCCTCGATGTACCCGCTTCTGGGTTAGGAGCCGCCATGCCCCGAACTACATCTAGCTAGCCGAACGAGCCGCAGCCGCGGGTGGCCTTGAAAACCACCCGTTGCCCCCCCTTCCCCTTTCGCTCGATACGTCTCTCCGTTTCAGACTCGAACGAATTCGTAGCCTTCACAGGTGATAGCCGGCCACGCGCGCAAGAGCACCGACGGCGACGAGGAGGGAGGCAGCAGGGGAACCACCCGACTCTCACAGC
Organism: Phymastichus coffea; assembly: GCF_024137745.1. Lineage (NCBI taxonomy): Eukaryota > Metazoa > Arthropoda > Insecta > Hymenoptera > Eulophidae > Phymastichus > Phymastichus coffea. The sequence goes on along the minus strand of NW_026706812.1, from coordinate 558,715 downwards.
GACCAGCAGGACCTTGCCGAGAACCAGCCAACGCTGCAGCGCTACCTGTTCTCCTAACGCGAGAGCACGGTAGCTGGTGCCCAACGAAATAAATAAAAGCTGCATGCGTTTTCTCGGCTGACTGCGCGCCGCTGGCGACAGTGCGAGACCGGAGAAATACCCGTCGATTATTTTTCCCCTCCCTCTCCCCCGTCGCAATATAAAAACTTAGCTGTAAACACAAGTCCTATTAAAATGAGTCAAGAGTTACAACGAACCTCTAGGCAAACAATCCAGTTAAAAGACGCGTTACAAGTTTGACCCAATTTTGATGGAAACCCTAATCAATGGATTCCATTAACAGAAGGTTGCAGGGAAGCCTTATATATGTTGCCTTCAAGTTGTGAAGAAGATCTTGTGAAATTAATAAAAAAAAAATTTAAAAGAAAAGCAAGATCAACAATTGTTGACACCAATTTTAAAACTGTTTTGAACTTATGTCATTTAGCTGATATTTTTGCCCCACCTCAAATAATGAACTAATTGTTAGGAGAATTAGGAAACGAATATCAGGAAAACAATCAAAAAGTTTTAACGTACGCTAATAGAATACGCTTATTAACACCGAAAATAATTGAAGCAAAGAAACGTCAAGACAATTCTGATATAATAAGTTCTACTGACAAGCACGACTTAGAAGAAAACGCATTTGTATGTTTTGAACGCGGTCTAAAACAAGAGATAAGAATAAATCTTCCACCAGGAGTCAATGCCAATAATACCTTAAAGGAAGCCATCAAGGTAGAAAATGAATTAGAACTACAAAAAAATTTAAGAGAGAAAATTACCAATGTTCAAGATTATTTACAACCGAAAAAACTGAATATAAAATTATGCCAATTTTGTGAAGAACACGGACATGACGCCTTAAATTGTAATATATTTGTAAATAAACCAAAATTATTTGAATTTGGAAATCCAGGACATGATATAAATAACTATTTCTCTACAATAAAGTTAAGTAATATAAGCTGCCAAAATTGTGGGAAAAAGGGCCATACTGCATTTGAATGTAAATCACATTTACATTGTCAAATTTTCAACAGAACAGGACACATTGCTAGAAATTGTAAGAATCGAATAAGAACATAGACCATCAATGAAGTTATATGCCAGTTATATAATAATTTCGGACACAGTGCCCAAAGTTGTCAAGATACAGACAGAATACAACTCATCAATGAAGCCATTTGTCAGTTATGCAATAATCGAGGACATATAGCTAAAGAATGCAAAAATCAAACCCCCAACATCAATAATAATCAATTTTTATCTAATCAAACTCCTCTTAACCAACTTGACAGATTCAATATAGAATATCACTTTTGTAAAAAGCGAGGGCATGTCATCGCTGATTGTTTTAAAAGGAAATGGTTGGATATCCAGAATCAGGGAAATGGCCAGCAGTTCTCTGTAATTCCGACACAGAGGACAAATATGACTCGGATAGAAACCAGCGAGGAGCTAGAGGATATTCAACTATACCCATAAAAAATAAAACATAATTTGCTGCAGAAGTACCAACAATAAGCGTTAGATTCTTTGAAAACATATACCACACAATGTTAGACAGTGGATCAGAAGTTAATATTACGATATGAAAATTGGAGTAATACAACATTACTTAGAATTTGTGGATATGACTACGCAACACACGTTGAAATCTATCGGCCTAGAAAGTTTTCGAACCATCGGAATAATCACTCTCCATGTATATGAAAGAAGGACTTAATTCTTGGTAGTTGAAAAAGATTCTCCCTTTCCTTGTGACATAGTACTTGGAGCGAGTCATCTCTCATCAAATAAAGTTATACTTAACTTTAAAACCCGACAATTCATCTTATCAGATAGGACTATAAATTTTAGGAAAGTCAGAGATTTAATTTATACAGGGATTTGTTGTGTGCATAACGTCAGAGGCGAATCCAAAATAGAACGATTTATTCCAAGAATCGAAGTAAAAAACCCACCTACTAGCTCAAAAGAATTTTTCCTAATAGTCTACGGGATCTGAATGTAGTTTAATCAAAAAAGGATTATTGCTACCCGACAACACTATTGACACTTCTCTCATTATTAACTTAAAAGGAATAGACAGAAATATGCTACTGATACTAGGGATAACAGAAATTAAACTTTTTGAAACAGATACTATTTTTAGTAACGTAGTTGAAGATGATTTTGAAATGACACATGCTGGAATATTAAGTGCAGTTTTTTTTCGAAGATGCTAAAACAATAATAAACTTCAAGGACAATGTTTCTGAAGTAGAGAACTTTTCGGTACCACTTATTATAGATAACTTTAACAAAAAATTCACGCAAAGGGAATTTAATAAATTAATACAAGAATTGATCCCTATAGAAGAGTTAACGCCACCAAGTTGAACAGTACGCCAAGTATTTACCATTTCGCAGAACGAAACTTTTTAAGATCTTAACTTCCTTAACCTCTCAATGCATGAGTATATGCTTGAGGCTACCCGACGGGACCTATAGAATAGCGGAACGATGTATTTCGTTGATATTCATTACGCGAAATTAAGATTAATCAAACTACAATTCAACCATTAACATTAGCTGGAAGTTTCAGATCTGACGGAGGTTGTAACGGTGCTGTGTATTCCGATGCATATGGTACTTGGGAGAATGTCGTAATTCAAGGTCTATTAAAGATAACTGTGTAAAAATATGTTGCACCAGTAGATTTGAATAATGATCAAGTAAGACCGAATGCACAAAATGCAAGTTAAGCGAGGAAAACTGCGTAGATCCAGAAGGAGGTAATACGTTTTAGAAAACAATACCAAGAGATGTATGTACAGTGCCGCTCACGCACTTTTACCCCCCCACGGGCAAAATCAGTCTAACTTCAAAGTTTTATATCTCTGGTAGAAATTAACGTACAGAGACGCGCGTGAGTGCGTTTGAAAGGTCTTTCGGAGAGCTTTCAAATGATATGATTCACGGTTGCCATCGATTGTTTTTTTAAATTTTGCAACAATTATACAAAATTGAAAATTCTGAAATTTTTTTATTATTTTTGACAATTAGCCAATTTTGGAAAAAAAATCGTACGAAAATTTGAAGTACACCATTTTTTAGCTATTACCAAGCCCTATCTGAATCACTCATCAAAAATTTATTTTCGTCAAATATGACGCGCGCACGGGCATTTTTTCCTGGAAGTGACAGTTTTTTTCAACATTTTTTATCTCCGTCAAATTGTAACAATCGAAAAAAATTTATAGGAGAAAAAATGTTTGTTGTTTCACGTAGAATACTGCAATAATTTTTTTTTTGGTTTTTCGAAAAATTTTTTTTTTCGGTTTAAATTATTTTTCAAGATCGAAAAAAAAAAGAGTTTTTTTTTTATGTAATTTACGATACTTGTTATGTAGTATTATTGAATGGGTGGGAAAAAATTTTTTTTTGTGGTTTCTCATCTTTTTAGCGTACCGACTGTGAGAAAGAAAAATTAAAAAAAACCGAAAAAAAAAAATTTTTCGAAAAACCAAAAAAAAAATTATTGCAGTATTCTACGTGAAAAAACAAACATTTTTTCTCCTATAAATTTTTTTCGATTGTTTGCAATTTGATGGAGATAAAAAATGTTGAAAAAAACTGTCACTTCCAGGAAAAAATGCCCGTGCGCGCGTCATATTTGACGAAAATAAATTTTTGATGAGTGATTCAGATAGGGCTTGGTAATAGCTAAAAAATGGTGTACTTCAAATTTTCGTACTATTTTTTTTCCAAAATTGGCTAATTGTCAAAAATAATAAAAAAGTTTCAGAATTTTCAATTTTGCATAATTGTTGCAAAATTTAAAAAAACAATCGATGGCAACCGTGAGTCATATCATTTGAAAGCTCTCCGAAAGACCTTTCAAACGCATCCACGCGCGTCTCTGTACGTTAATTTCTACCAGAGATATAAAACTTTGAAGTTAGACTGATTTTGCCCGTGGGGGGGTAAAAGTGCGTAAGCGGCACTGTAAGTTTAAACCTCTATGGGATTTTGTATGAAGGAATAGCCAGTAAGATCGTTGATGAACATCAAAATCACATATATTCTCTAGTAACCGAAGATATTACCTTCGCATTAATGGCCAAAGGTAGAAGACAAGTCAGTGAATATGAGATAGTTAAAACAGAAAACCCTAAGTTATGCATTTTCGAGACCCCAAGAGGAGCTTCAACCTTCGTTATAGCAAAAAAATGATCCTTAAATAATCTAGACATATTCGCCTATGTTAATTCTAAGTTTGTATTCGTCAAACGCTACATTAAAAATCAAATAAACAATTTGTACAGAGATGTAGTTGTACAGCGTTGTAGACAAGAACGCGCAATTTAAAAAAATGCTTTAGCGATAGCTACATATTCACCTGATCAGTTTGCATATAACTTGATGAAAAATAAACTAATAATCAAATAATAGACTCCTCTCCTTCAAATACATAAGGATATTTTTTCTTTTTCTCCTTCTCTTCATGAATAATAAGGAACCGGTTGATAAATAACTAACGCGCAGCCAATCCCGGAATACATTTACATCTTGGACAGTAGGTATTGGTTCAGAACGGCTTAGGAATTCCGACGAGTTTGTGCACGAAAAAGTTGAAGATAAAGAAACTATAGCCCTAAAATTCAATTTTAGCGATCATATACGAGGTGTGTTCAAAAAATAACGAGAATTTTCGTTTTATGAAAAAAATATTTATTTATTCATCTACATTAATATTGTCGCCTTCAAAGTAGTCCCCTTCGGATACAATACACTTATGCCAACGCTTTTTCCAATCCTCGAAACACTTTTGAAACTCGATCTTTGTAATAGCTTTTAGCTCTTTCAGCGATTCGCTTTTAATGTCATCTATGCTTGTAAAACGACGGCCTTTTAATGTTCTCTTTATTTTTGGAAATAGAAAAAAGTCACATGGAGCCATATCTGGCGAATATGGACGCTGAGGCATCGTTACAATTTCGTTTTTGGCCAAAAATTCACGAACAAGCAATGAAGTGTGAGCAGGCGCATTATCGTGGTGCAAAAGCCATTTTTGCCACAAATCCGGGCGTTTTTTTCGGATTGCTTCACGCAAACGACGTTGAACTTGTAGGTAGTACTGCTTATTGATTGTTTGACCTTGTGGCAAGAATTCATAATGCACTATGCCATTAAAATCGAAGAACACAGTGAGTAACCTTCACATTCGACCGTACTTGTCGAGCCTTTTTCGGTCTTGGCGATCCAGAATGCCTCCACTGGGACGATTGAGCCTTAGTTTCGACATCATATCCGTAAACCCATGTTTCGTCACCTGTTATAACACGTTTTAGTAGTTCTGCATCGTTATTGACTTCATTTAGCGACTCCTGAGCAACTTCCATTCGCCGCTGTTTTTGTTCGAAATTCAACAATTTTGGAACGAATTTTGCTGCCACACGTTTCATACCCAAAACATTCGAAAAGATTTGATGGCATGAGCCAACTGATATGCCAACATCATCAGCGACTTCTCTGATTGTGATTCGGCGATCGTTCATAACCATTTCTTTCACTTTTTTCACGTTTTCATCGGTTGTTGATGTGCTTGGGCGTCCGGGTCGTTCGTCATCTTCAACGTTTTCGTGGCCATCTTGGAAACGCTTATACCACTCATAAATCCTTGCTTTACTCATAGCAGACTCACTATATGCCTTTGTTAACATTTGACAAACTTTACTACACTTTATTTCATTTTTTACGCAAAATTTAATACAAATTCTTTGATCCATTTTTTTTCACAAACGAAAATCGCCGAGCTCGAAAAACACGTCTAACGTTAGCGGCTGCCACTTAAAAAGTAAGCAATGAATATAGCTGAAAATTTTATCGTACTTCAGGGGCATGTGTACCAACATAATAAAAAAAACTTTTATACAAGCGGACTCTCCAAACCCGCGAAATTTAAAAATTCTCGTTACTTTTTGAACACACCTCATATACCCTAAGCTTGATAAACTACAGAAGTTTAACGAAGAACTAGATCATTTGAAAATAAATAAAGAACCGGAAGCATTAATAGGAAGGTCAGCTCGAAATAGTCGATTAGGTTTTAGGGAAAATTGAAGCGACGTCACTATAGATATTAGTGACGAAGTTCTAAACAAGTCTATACGTGAAAACCTGTTTGAAAAACCAAATGCGACCAAAATAAATCAAGAAATACAAAGAACCTTAAAGCAAACCATCAGGCTAAACATCCAGCTAAAATATGCGTTAAGTGTTGTACCCAACTTCGATGGAACCTCCAACCAATGGGTATCATTCACCGAAGGTTATAGGGAAGCCCAAAATATGTTACCTTCAAGTTGTGAAGAAGGCCTCAGGAAATTGATAAAAGGAAAACTAGAAAGAGAAGCAAGATCAACTATTGTTGGCACCAATTTTAAAACAGTAAATGAGCTATTATCACATTTAGTAGATATTTTTGCGCCACCTCAAACCATGAATCAACTGTTAGGAGAACTGGGAAATGAATATCAGAAGGCTAATGAAAAGATCTTAATATATGCCAATAGAATTCGCCTGTTAACCACTAGGATAATAGATGCAAAGAAAAGACAAGACAATATCGAATTCATTAGCACCGACGAGAAAAATGCTTTGGAAGAAAATGCATTTGTATACTTTAAACGCGGCCTAAAACCGGAAATAAAAATAAATATACCACCAGGAATCAATGTCACCAATGCCTTAAAAAAAGCTGTAAAAGTAGAAAAGGAATTAGAATTACAGAAAAATCTAAGAGGGAAAATCAACTATACTATTATCTACAACTTAAGAAACATATAAGAATTAGTCAAATTTGTGATGAACACGGACATGAAGCCTTAAACTGAAACAGATTCGTAAACAAACAGAAATTATGTGATTTTTGTAAAGATCTAGGACACGATACAAACAGTTGACAAATATGTGGGAAAAGAGGACATAAATCGCGCGAATGTAAATGCGTTTGCAATGCCAAATTTGTAATAAAATGGGACACACTGCTAAAGATTGTAGGAACAGAATCAAAATCGAGACTATACATCAAATAAAATACCAATTATGCAATAATTTGGGATAAAACGCTCATGGTTGTCGAGATGTAGGAAGGACGCAACTTATTAACGAAATCACATGTCCAGTATGCAATAACAGGGGACATACAGCTGTAAAAATAAGACCCCCAATTTTAACAGTAATCAACTTCTACCTAATCAGCCTCTTCTTAATAAATATGACATATCCAAAATAGAATGTCTTTTCTGCAAAAAACGAGGGCACATAATGGCTGCTTGTTACAAAAAGAAATGGTTAAATGCCCAGGATCAGGGAAATGACAAGCCGTCCTCTGTAATTTCGTCACAGAGGACGAATATGACTCGGATAGACAACAACGAAGAATTAGAGGATATTCAATATTCCGATAATAAATAAAACTAAATTTGCTGCCAAAGTACCCATTATAAGTGTCCGATTTTTTTAATCCACGTATGATATGCTAGACAGCAGATCAGAAGTCCATATTATGAAGATTGGAGTAATACGACATTATATGGAATATGTAGATATGACCTGACGACATACATTGAAAGGCTAGAAAGCTTTCAAACTGTAGGAACAATTACTCTCCACGTATATGGAAGAAAGACTGAATTCCTAATAGTTGAGAATAATTTTCCAATTCCCTGTGATATAGTATTCGGAGCTAGTTATCTTTCATCCAACAAAGTTATTCTTGAGTCCGAAACCCGACAGTTCATTTTATCAGATAGAAGAATAAATTTTGAAGAAATCAGAAATTTAGTTTATACTCGTATCTGCTGCATGTACAATATCAAAGATGAATCGAAAATAGACCGAGTTATTCCAAGAATCGAAGTGAAGACTGCACCCACTGACTCGAAAGAATATTTCTTAATAGATACCGAATTAGAATATAATTTGATTAAAAAATGTTTCATTCAGCGATTGACCACTGTAGTGTACGCACGTGCAAATACAGCTCTCTAGCCGAAAAGCGGAAGTATTAGCCGATCTAAGTGCAGTGTCAGTGAATATTACAAAAATTGTTTGAAATCAAGAAGCTGAGTAATGTAAACGGCAGAAATGGCCAGCCAGTCGGAGGATACTACGATTACTCCTGATAAAAACATAAAAAATTGGAAAATAGTCAGCGTCAAAAGAAAAAGAATCAGCCCAGACAAACAAAGTCACGACAGGGAACGACAATCAAAAATACCGGACTATTGGCTAAGTAATACAAAAAACAAGTACGAACTTCTACAGAAAAATAACGAAAACGAAAGTGAAGACGACAATGAAGTAAGTAAAGATATAAACACAACTAAAGTAAAATCACCCCCGATCTTCGTATATAATGTAGAGGATATTCGTCCGTTAGAAAAACTGTTAAACTAAATAGCGAAAGACAGCTATACTCTAAAGATAACGGGGCGATCAAATCCAATCGTTAATATCCGAAAAATACTTGCCGATCGTTAGCGCTTTGAAGCAAAAACACACACAGTTCTACACATATCAACGTAAAGAGGAAAAAGGGTTTAGAGTAATTTTAAGAAGTATACACCCTTCAGTAGATATAAAAGATTTGAAAGATGCTATAGGAAATAAAGTACTGAACATCAGCAATATTCGACATCGTATCTCAAAAATACCTTTACCAATATTCTCGGTGGAAATAGAACACGATTACAAAAGCCAAGAAATTTATAAAATAAACAGGCTACTTAATACCGTAATCAAATTCGAACCACCGAACGTTAAGAGAGAAATACCGCAATGTCATAATTGTCAAGAGTTCGGACACACAAAAAATTACTGTTTTAAGAGCGCAGTATGTGTGAAATGTGCTAAACAACACTCAACTAAAGATTGTCCAATCAAAGAAAATATAAAAGAAATAGTATGTGCAAATTGCCAAGGAAATCACACAGCAAGCTATAAAGGATGTCCTACATGTAAACAGTTACAGCAGAAATTATATCGTAGACTTCGGGAAAAAGTACTAAATCAAAACAATATTCAAATGCAGTCAAATTCAAATTTAAATCCAGACATCAATAAAATTAGACCAAACATATCATATGCTCAAATAGTTTCAAAACAAAACGAACAGAGAGAGACAGACATACCAAAACAATCAGATATACAGACAGACTCAAATAATCACTCACAAGACCAAACCAATAACAAACTTGAACGTATGATGGAACAGCTAATGCAAAGAATGGACTCAATGTTAAACCTACTAACAATTCTAGTTAACAAAATGGCATAATGGAAAATTAAAAAATTGTAATCTGGAACGCAAACGGTCTTATGCAAAGGCATCAGGAATTACGAGCATTTTTAACGTACGAAAACACTGATATTATGTTGATTTCAGAAACTCACTTAACTAACAAAAATTATCTACACATTCCAAAATATATAGTGTACAAAACAAACCACCCACACGATAAAGCACACGGAGGTACTGCGATCATCATCAAAACAAAAATAAACCATTACGTTAACGAACACATTAGCGAAATAAATATACAAGCAACTACCGTAACCATCAACGATAACAAAGGTCCAATAACTATATCAGCTGTTTACTGTCCACCAAATAAAGCAATAACAAAAGAAAACTGGACGTACTTCTTCCACTCATTAGGAAATCGCTTTATAGCAGGGGGCGATTATAATGCGAAACACCCATGGTGGGGATCAAGATCATCAACTGCAACTCCACGAGGTAGAATACTGTACGAAATCTTAAGGAAAAATAACTATATACCAATTTCCACAGGAGAACCGACTTACTGGCCAACAGATATAAATAAACTACCTGACTTGATAGATTTCGCAATTGTAAAAGGAATCAATAAGAATAGCATTAAAGTATCATCAAGCTTGGACCTAACAACAGATCATTCACCAGTGATTATCACACTATAATCACAAGTTGACCAAACAGTAAACAGCTATAAAAAAACAGACTGGAAAAAATACGATTTATACATTGCAGAACAACTTAAATGTAACATACCACTTAAAACAGAAGATGATTTAGAAAATAGCATTAAAACACTAAATCAACTGCTAACAGAAGCCATAGATAAATGCTCTGTTAATATAAACAATAAGAAAGTACAGATATTCACCTCTAAAATAGTAGCAAAGAAAATCCAGGAAAAAAGAACTTTAAGAAAAAGATATCAAAAAACCAGATCAAGTCAAGATAAAGCTAAACTTAATAAAGCAGTCAAAGAATTAAAAATAATTTTATATAAAGAAAAAAATGCACAAACTGAAAAAAAACTTAAAGAACTGAATCCAACAGAAACAACGGACTACTCATTGTGGAAAGTTACCAAGAGACTCAAAAGATCAACTACATTTATCCCACCCATCAGAAAACCCAATGGCAGATGGGCTAGATCCAATGAAGAAAAAATAGACACGTTTGCTGATCACCTTTACTCAGTATTTAAACCACATCAAAGAATCATTACAAAACAGGAAGAAACAATATTACTGGAAGATCACGACGTACAAGACAATGCATCCATTGAGGCAGTTAAAGTAAGGAAGGAAGGTTAAGGCAAGGAAAGCAATCGAAAAAAAACAATACTGCACCGGACTATTCCTTGATGCAGCACAGGCATTTAATAAAGTATGGCACAGAGGACTCCTGTATAAATTAAAAAGATGCTTTCCAAAAAGACACTATGAAATACTTCAATCATATTTACAAAATAGAACATTTCAAGTCACAATAAACAAAAAAACATCTAAACAACAATTAATAAAAGCAGGAGTACCACAGGGTAGTGTGCTGGGACCAACACTATATCTGCTTTTCACCACTGATCTGCCAACGTCTCCAAACATCATGACAGCAACATACGCTGACGACACAGCCATTATAACAACACATAAAGAAGTAATAAAAGCATTCGAAGTACTACAAAAATACATAAATAATCACCTGCAAAATTGGATAAACGCATGGAGAATCAAAGTAAATGAAAGTAAATCAATACACATAACTTTCACACTTAAAAAAGATACGTGCCCACCTATTCAACTAAACGAAAAATACATACCGCAAAGCAACCACGTAAAGTACCTTGGAATACACCTAGACCAGAGACTCACATGGAAGGAGCATATATTTATGAAAGGGAAACAACTTGGACTGAAATGGAGAAAAATGTACTGGCTTATAGGAGGAAGATCAGAGCTATCAATAGAAAACAAAATACTACTGTATAAAGCAATAATAAAATCAATAAGGACATACGGAATACAGCTATGGGGTGCAGCTTCAAATTCAAATATTGAAATCCTGGAGAGATTCCAGTCGAAAGTTCTTCGGAATATCACACGGGCCCTATGGTTCGTACCCAACGACATTATTCGGAATGATCTACAGATCCCAACAGTGAAAGAGGAAATCAAAACGTTCTACACACAATACAACACGAGACTGCAAAATCATCCTAATGAACTTGTAAGTAAACTACTTAAGACATCATTAACCAGACTCAAGAAGCATAAACTAATGAAGATATAAATGAAGCACAAATAACAAAATAATTAAACCGGATCATCACTACTTGTACAACATCAAAAAATACAGAATAATACCCACTGGAGTATCATGCTTAAACTACGTTCTAACATGTCAAAATGTAACAAACATTTACTTATAGTCTCAATATAGATAGATTGTAATGAAACTTGGAGTTAAATTAAAAAAAAAAAAAAAAAAGTTTATTACCACCCAGCAATACTATTGATACGTCACTCATCATTAACCTGAAAGGAATAGGTAGAAATATGTAACTGACTCTGGGAATAACATAAATTAAACTATTTGGTACAGATACAACTTTTCATGTAGTTGAAGATGATATTGAAATGGTTCATACTGGAATATTAGGTGCAGTATTTTTCGAAGATACCAAAGCGGGAATAACTTGAAAAGATAATACTTTTGTAGTCGAGAATTTTTGAGTGCCACTAATTGTAGAAAAATCAGACATCGAAGAATATGACGATGTCGATTTTAACATAGCTGAGTTATACGTCGAAGAAAAAACTAACAATTGTAGAAAAAAAATAGATGATCATCTAGATTTGAGTCATTTGGATAATACAGAGAAAGAATATGAAGTGGACTTAGTCAATAAAGTTGCTGATGTTTTTTATTTGCCAGGAGACAAATTACCAGGTACTGAACTAGTAATGCATGCAATACATACCATTGACGACATTCCCGTGAATTACAGACAATATCAGTTTCCACATGCATTGAGAGATAATCTTTATTACCATGTTGACAAATTATTGAAAGCTGGTATCATTAAGGAATCTAATTCACCGTATAATATATCTGTGTGGATAGTCCCAAAAGTTACAGACCCAAACGGCAGTATGGTGCTCGACATGAGAGGACTCTATGAAAAAACCGTAGTCGACTCTTACCCTATTCCAAATATCACATAAATTTTTGACCAAGTAGGAGGAGCAAGGTTTTATTCCATGCTCGATCTCACCATGCGATTTTATCAAATTAATATGCACCCAAATAAACGCATAAAACAGTGTTTAGTCTTTCGGTCATTACGAATTTGAGCGTATGTCATTTGATTTAAAGAATTCAGCTGCAACCTTTCAACGACTTATGGATACCATATTATGCGGACTCCAAGGTCTCGAATTGTTTGTTTATCTTGACGATATAGTCATTTATGCCAACAGTATTGACGAACACAATCGAAAATTTAAGTTACTAGTTCAGCGATTAAGGAAAGCGAAACTAAAGTTACAAATTAATAAGTGTAAATTTCTCATGCAAAAGGTCATCTATTTAGGGAATCTTATAAGCGAGGATGGCCTAGAAGTAGACCCCAAAAAAGTTGAAGCCGTACAAGGATTTCCAAGACCAGAAACCGTTAAAAATGTTCGCCAAATCTTAGGACTATCTGGCTACTACAGGCGCTTCATCAAAGAGTTTGCCGAGATAGATCAACCATTGACTAAATTGTTACAAAAAGATACAAAGTTCAAATGGAATGAAAAAGCTGAAAAGGCATTTTTTGAATTAAAAGAGATGTTATGTAACGCGCCTCTTTTACAATTCCCTGATTTGTCTAAAGGGTATAACATACGTAATGATGCCTCTGGCACTACTATCACTGGAATACTATCCCAAGAACCGATCTCTTTACGTACTCCCTGATCTGATCATACATCTTAGGCCAGTAGTACAAGAGCCTAGCCCTGGGGAATGGACGCTCTCGTCCTTGATGTCCTGCTGTAAAAGCATCATGGACCTCCTGGAGCGCCTGGTGCCTTTTCTCCCTAGGCACCGCAAGCTTCCACGCTTCTTCGTTGTCGATGGACCCTTCACCGTCCTCATCAGGCTGATAATGATACAATCTCCCTCCCACTACCTTCCAAGTAGGGTGAGAGTGTGAGTCTTGGCATACCTCCTGGTATTGCTGTAAATACCAGGCATCAGTGGTCTCCGGACGACTATTTATGGCACTCACTTCAGTCCTCTCCTCCTCATAGGCCCTAGACAATGCGTCCGGCACCACATTAGAATCTCCCCTTCGATATTCAATATCGAAGACATTGCCTTGCAATGCTAGCGCCTAACGCGTTAGTCTTTCCGTGAGATTTTTCATACTGTGGAGCCATTTCAGGCAACTATGATCCGTGTTGACCTTGAAGTGATTCCCTTCAATGTACGACCTGAACTTCCCAATGGCCCATACCACTCCCAAGCACTCTCTTTCTCAGACTGTATAATTTCTCTCAGCGCTGTTGAGTGATCGGCTGGTGTATTCCATTACACGCTCCTCTCCATCAATATCCCGCATGAGGATCACCCTGATCCCACTGTTGCTGGCGTCAGTTTATAGTACGAACTGATCGCAAGGATCGGGTGATTGCAGTAATAGGGCGGTAATCATCGCCTACTGCAACCTCGTGAAAGGTTGCTCTTGCTCCTCCTCCCACGAGAAACGTACATTCTTTTTCGTCAGTATATTATAATAATATATATATATAATATTTATTATAATTAGTATATAATATAAAAAAATTCATCATAAACTAATTATAATAAATGTATATAAATAGCATTTTTTATATATATATATATATATATATATATATATATATATATATATATATATATATATATATATATATATATATATATATATATATATATATATATATATATATATATATATATATATATACAGGGTGGCCCATTTTAAGTGATCCACTCAGATATCTAGATTGGAGTGAGTTTTATCGAAAAAAGTTTCAGACAAAAGTTACTCAACTTTGAGGGGGCCATGTTTCTATGACCTTGGATGTGACCTTGGAGGTCATGTTCAAGGTCATTTCAAGGTCAACTTTGTTTTTTTAAATAGGAACCCCCATTTTTGACCCCGGATTCGGAAACAGCGGGAAATTTTACGTCCAAAACGATATTTTTAAATTTTTTTTCATGGCCTAGAGAAGGTCGATTTAAGGTCAAATGCTTGAAAAACTGCCTAAAAGCGTTTTTTTAATTTTTAAGATATCGAAAAATGACCTCTACAAAATTTGTTCAGAATAGAGTGGGCCACCCAATGCACCAAAAACCTTTGACCTTTAACCTCATTTTGAAGGTCATTTCAAGGTCGAAGTGTTTTTTGTAATGGAAATCCCTCTTTTTAACCCCGGATACGCACATAGCGCGAAACTCAACACAATACCTTATCCAAACGTCGGATTTCGCGCTATGTGCGTATCCGGGGTTAAAAAGAGGGATTTCCATTACAAAAAACACTTCGACCTTGAAATGACCTTCAAAATGAGGTTAAAGGTCAAAGGTTTTTGGTGCATTGGGTGGCTCACTCTGTTCTGAACAAATTTTGTAGAGGTCATTTTTCGATATCTTAAAAATTAAAAAAACGCTTTTATGCAGTTTTTCAAGCATTTGACCTTAAATCGACCTTCTCAAGGCCAAGAAAAAAAATTTAAAAATACCGTTTTGGACGTAAAATTTCCCGCTCTTTCCGAATCCGGGGTCAAAAATGAGGGTTCCTATTTAAAAAAACAAAGTTGACCTTGAAATGACCTTGAACATGACCTCCAAGGTCAAATCCAAGGTCATAGAAACATGGCCCCCTCAAAGTTGAGTAACTTTTGTCTGAAACTTTTTTCGATAAAACTCACTCCAATCTAGATATCTGAGTGGATCACTTAAAATGGGCCACCCTGTATATATATGAGCGCTTGGAGGCCCTATACCAATCTTGTGTAGCCAATATACACAATAAGAATTGTCTATGGTACTAGGGGCAGTGGCTCTAGCGATAAAGCATCGGCCTGGAGATCCAGAGGAAGCGGGTACGATTCCTCGACCTGTCTGTTCGTTTTTTTTCAATAAAATTTATTTTACTACGTCGAAAAATTTAACACACATATATAGGTAATTCTAGGCTATTTCGATTGACTTGTAACCCTTAGGTTACGGATTTTTTTTTAATTTGGCACAATTGTTGTACACATAAAACTGAGATTTTTCCCAAATTTTGGAGACGATACATTAATTATATCACAAGTTATTAACAATTAAAGAAAAATGATAAAAAATTTTCAAACAGCTATATTTTAAAAAGTAATAATGATATCGAAGTCGGATTTTTTTCAAAATACTTATAATGCCTTAAAATTTCGAAATAATTACAACAATAAACAATAAAAATTTTTTTTCGAAAGTTATTAACTTTTTGTTTAAACAATTGCTAATATCTCAAAAAGTATATTTTTTTTTTGAAAAATTCTTGCTCCTACGTATTCCTGAGGATTTTTGCTGTCGAAATCAATCATAAAATTCAAGGGCCCGACATATCGGAAAGCGTAGCCCTAATCAAAAGAAGACGCCTCGGCGTAAGGCTGCGGTAGCGCTCCAGCGGACTCACGGTCGAAAGGTACTTTAGCTTTAATCTAAAAAACTAATAAAGATACCGAATCGGAGTTTTCCCAAATTACTTATAATACCTTGAACTTTCGAAATAATTACAACAATAAACAATAAAAATTTTTTTTTGAAAGTTATTAACTTTTTGTTTAAACAATTGCTAATATCTCAAAAAGTATATTTTTTTTTTGAAAAATTCTTGCTCCTACGTATTCTTGAGGATTTTTGCTATCGAAATCAATCATAAAATTCAAGGGCCCGACATATCGGAAAGCGTAGCCCTAATCAAAAGAAGACGCCTCGGTGTCCGGTCGCTTCTTCAGGAATACGTAGGAGCAAGAATTTTTCAAAAAAAAAAATACTTTTCGAGATATTAGCAATTGTTTAAACAAAAAGTTAATAACTTTCGAAAAAAAATTTTTATTGTTTATTGTTGTAATTATTTCGAAAGTTCAAGGTATTATAAGTAATTTGGAAAAAATCCGATTCGGTATCTTTATTAGTTTTTTAGATTAAAGCTAAAGTACCTTTCGACCGTGAGTCCGCTGGAGCGCTACCGCAGCCTTACGCCGAGGCGTCTTCTTTTGATTAGGGCTACGCTTTCCGATATGTCGGGCCCTTGAATTTTATGATTGATTTCGATAGCAAAAATCCTCAGGAATACGTAGGAGCAAGAATTTTTCAAAAAAAAAATATACTTTTTGAGATATTAGCAATTGTTTAAACAAAAAGTTAATAACTTTCGAAAAAAAATTTTTATTGTTTATTGTTGTAATTATTTCGAAAGTTCAAGGTATTATAAGTAATTTGGGAAAACTCCGATTCGGTATCTTTATTAGTTTTTTAGATTAAAGCTAAAGTACCTTTCGACCGTGAGTCCGCTGGAGCGCTACCGCAGCCTTACGCCGAGGCGTCTTCTTTTGATTAGGGCTACGCTTTCCGATATGTCGGGCCCTTGAATTTTATGATTGATTTCGATAGCAAAAATCCTCAGAAATACGTAGGACCAAGAATTTTTCAAAAAAAAATATACTTTTTGAGATATTAGCAATTGTTTAAACAAAAAGTTAATAACTTTCGAAAAAAAATTTTTATTGTTTATTGTTATAATTATTTCGAAATTTTAAGGCATTATAAGTATTTTGAAAAAAATCCGACTTCGATATCTTTATTAGTTTTTAAAATATAGCTGTTTGAAAATTTTTTATCATTTTTCTTTAATTGTTAATAACTTTTGATATAATTAATGTATCGTCTCCAAAATTTGGGAAAAATCTCAGTTTTATGTGTACAACAATTGTGCCAAATTAAAAAACAATCCGTAACCTAAGGGTTACAAGTCAATCGAAATAGCCTAGAATTACCCATATACAACAGAATGAAAGTGTGGAACATAGAACGCATGAGCATCAGCTCGAGGAGTACATCAGCTGAGCTGACTTGACAGTGCCGAAGTCAAAATGCATGGGCATCAGTTCAGTAAGCTGATACTCCCCTAAGCTAAGGCCTCTCTAGTTTACCTACTCGAGTACCAAATTAGATCTATAATAAAGCTCCAAGAGGATCATTTGTGGTTAAAAATGATAAAAACAGCGGAATAAATGTCATTACACTAATAGACTCAAAGCTCGTTTCCATTTTATTCTCTGCAGCAGAAGTAACACCGTTATAAATACTACAGTATAACGTTACGAAAAAAAAGAAAAACAAAAAAAAATATGTATCTTTTCCAAACGCTTTCACTACCTATAACGAATATATAGGAGACGTTGATACACTTGACCAATATTGTAATCATCTTACATCTCCCATAAAATCAATAAAATGACATAGGTAGTATTTATGCGCTTGATCCAAGTAACTATAACAAATGCTGTTATTTTACTCAATATAGTGAATTCCTGTAATAGAAAAGCAAAAGTAGCTACAAAAGATTTCGCTTTGAGTATTTGCCAAGAGTATTGGAAGGGCTCAAAACAGGACCACATAATACGAACGGATGCATACAAAAGATGCTGTACAAATGAAAAATGTAAAATAAAAACTTTAAAATATTATGTTGATTGTGGGAAATATTATTGTGAAGTATGCTATGAGAATGTCCATTCTTCAAATGACAACAACAAAATTATAAGTTTACAAAATTCGAAAAAAAAAATTAAAAACTATAAAAAAACAATAAAACCTGAAATTATTTATGAACACTACTTCCACGTGATGAGAATTGGGTAACATTCATTCCGAATTGCTAAGAGCGTTTACACATACCTAAAAAAACCTAAAACAGTTATAGTAATCTTTATTTAAGCTCGATTAGGACATTTTGAAATTTTTTCGTCGAAAACAGAGCACTTTACGAAATAATTACCAAGAATACAAGTTTACAATTAGCCGAGGAGTACACCTGAATTTTTTCAAAGCGATTGAAGAAATTTTGAAAATTTATCAAAAATTGACAATTTGCAAAATTAAGAAAGTTGCTCGTAACTTCTCCGAAAAATTCAGACATATTCTTTGACCAATTCTAAACATTTTTTCTTCTGAAGTATTTTTTCTTGTAAAGTGCTTCTTTCTAAGAAAAAAATTTTGTACTTTGGGCACCATTTTGAAATTTTTAACTATTTAAACTGACTTCAGCACTCTATATTCTTAAGACTCAGATATAGCGTCCATGCTCTAGACCGGTTCAAAGTCAATTCCAAACCGATAACTCTAAAAACTCGATTTGAAATAAAAAATTATCTTTAAAATTCGTGATTTTTGTATTTTAAACAACACTTTTCGATAGAAAATAAAATTTCCGAATAATTTGAATGGTACGATTTGAAAAAGCACACTTCAAGCTATAAGAATGCATGTGCTGTGATTTTTTTTGCCTTGAAATACAATAGCTATGAGGGCGGGAAGAGAGTTGTGCAAACGTGTTCGGTTGGGCGTTACTGGGTCAATAAAATAAAGAAGCCTTTTCTTTAAACGAAGAATTGGTTGTTTAAGATTATTCAATTATTTAATCATAGTACAAAATTTTCATTTGTCTCATCACATCCCATTATCCACACACACACGCGTACGCACACATATATACACACATAAACACACACATTTTATTAATTTATCATGTGTGTATGTATGTATACATACATACATACATTTTTAATTTTACTTAGGAATATAAAATAAGACAAGAACATACTAATTTGAATAAATTATTCAAAGATAAAAACTTACTATCAACAGGAAGATTACTTGTTATGTAATAACTATGGTATCAAAAATATATCAATACTTAGATTATTGAAATGAAACTTTATTTATTTTTAGACAGATATTAGCTACATTTCTATTAAATTGAATAAAATTTATAACCTTAAGCTTTATTTATTCTTAACTAGGTCAACCGCTTTCACTTAAGTAAATACAACGCAAAATTGAATAGTATTTTCATTGAATTTCTTATTATTATGTTTGTCTAATAAGGACTGTAGGTTTTGGCGCGTGCGTAATGGTTATGATGTTAACTTAAAATTAAACTTCGATTCATTTTCATAATATATTGTTAACAATCTAACTTCACACTACAAAAAATATTTCTAATAAAGGTTAAATAAAAATCCGTTAACTGATACAAATTATAAATAATTAAATTATTTTCAAAGTAGTGAGAATAAACGCATAAATTGTGATATAATTACATCTTCTCAAATAATATTACAAAAATTACTACCTAATGAATAACCACCATTATTTGCTATTGAAACAGAAAATATATCGTTATACTATTATGCGTATTATCTTCCTATTACAATTACAATTATTTTTTTATTATCATTTCATTTACAATGTATTTATAAAAAGAAAAACATTTTGTTAGAAAAACATAACTAAACGGATATGCTTTT
Source organism: Phymastichus coffea (assembly GCF_024137745.1). Lineage (NCBI taxonomy): Eukaryota > Metazoa > Arthropoda > Insecta > Hymenoptera > Eulophidae > Phymastichus > Phymastichus coffea. Next base: position 538,738 of record NW_026706812.1, on the reverse strand, counting down.
TTTATGTATGAATAAATGGAGTTATATATTATTTAAGTCTTGAGATTGTAGATGCTGTGAGCATTAAATTTCTAGCCAGACGATTTGAATCTTCATTTAATCGATTGATGTATCTTGTGCAAATTGTTGTAATTTGTTCTTTTACGGACGATATGTTAGCATCTTTCCTTAATATATTATTTGTAACAAATCATTGAAACCTTAAGACACACTGTAAAATGTTCCAATAATATCAATGTTAAATTTTACGGCAATACCCTACAGTTGAATGTCATTTGTCCAGACTAGTTTGATAATACATTCGAATATTAATATTTTATTATTGATTGATAATTTAGATTTTCTACATATTAGTCAGTAATATTTACTCAGCTGTAGCTTGAGTTGTTTATGCTAGGTCGAAATATAGTCTTTCCATATTAGCCAGTACATACTCGGTGCATATTTGGTTTTGCCTGCTCGTTATATTTTTGTTGCTTATTTAGGTGTACTGGAGACACTTGTTTTTAAGATATAGGTTATCTGAATTGACTTTGTTTATCAATTAATTATTAATTAATTAATTTTTATAATATATTCTTGTATTATTGATACAGTTTGAGTACTCCTACATATTATTACACTTGAGGTAGGTGCTGTATTACAGTGGGATATTAGTATTGTCATTTGCATATGTGGCGATATTAATATTTATAATTTTTGGAAGATTATAACTATATAATAGATACAATGTAGGCCCAAGAACTTCTTTGGAAAGGGGGCATCCATAAAGGACGTCCGATGCCAAAAGGGAGGGTCAAAGTAGAAAAATGTGACCGAATATGACAGTAAATAGTGGGGAGCTTTTTCATTTTCGGACGGTCACAATTTTGTGTTGGCTATTAAAAATACTGTAATTTCTAAATTTTGTTTTTTCAAAAAAATAAAATATTTTTCATTTTCTAGTATAATTAAAACCTTTTAAATTATTAATCGATCAAAATCAGAAAATATTAGTAATTAGAAAAAAAATTTACTGAAGGATTTTTTTGGTATGTACTAAGTTTGAATTTTGGTGGTAATCGATCGAGTGGGTCAGTACAGTGAAAAAACGTCCAGGCGGCGCGCGCGGCGTGACGATATTATAGGTCGATATCTATGGCAAAAGCGCGAGACACACAAATGACGAAGCTCTGACTTGCTCTAGCGTTGTTGTCTCAATAAAGAATTAACTCTTTTGTTTCTTGTGCACACGCTGCAACAAACGTCAATAAATCACTCACAGTGAATACGTGAGATTATTGGAATGGTTACTCCTGGTGAGTTGTATAATAATTTTTGGGCAGCATTCAAAGATGCATATCCGAAACAATCGAAAGGCAATGTACAAACAGATTTCCATGCTGAATGGAAAGAATTGAAAGATAAATTTCCGGATAATGCTGATTTGGAGCGTGAAGTGCAAACACGAGTTCGATCTTTGCAAAATAAAACGACAATAAACAAATCAATGACTATACTGAAATTCCTCAAATCAACACCGAAATCGTCCGAGCATGCATCGACGAGTTCATCAGTGAATCATACACACACATGTTCTGCTGGACATTCCGAAAAAGAATCTGAAGTACTCGACAACGTTGTTAACAAAAAAAAGGATTAGAGGAGTCACGTGATCCAACAGACGATAAAAATACTGTAGATAATATTGATGAAAGAGAAAAAAGTTGTACAGCAGTGAAAACGACTGAAAGTAAAGAAGCTCATGACTCTGAAATCAATCGTTCCCTTCGCCGTGTGTACAAGCCATCTCAAGAGAAGTCAAAAGAACGAATTGATACATTAAAGACTCAAATTGTAAATTTGACAAAAGTAAAAGATATTGGATTTGCAAATGAAAAGACTGAAAAACATATAACTAAATTAAGAAGAGAACTTTTAGCAGAAGAAAATTCTTTGAAGAAAAAAGTTATGATGCTATACGAAAAAGAAAAAGTCGTAAAATACAAAGTTTGAAATTAAAAGAAATATGTAACAAAGAGCCCAACCGGGTAAGCATGTGAAAAGTGCCCTTAGACCTTTCGAAAAAGTGACAAAGCCCAATGTTCCGGCTTATAATGAAACCCCCTCTGCCAAATTTTCAGACCCATATTGACCCATAGGGCAAAATGGGACACTATTTTGTGGTTTTAGGTTTTTTGACAATAGCTTGGTTGGTTGTGAAGATACCTAAAAACTGTAAATACAAAAGTTGTAGGGTTTTTGAAGAGCTACAAACCTATAAACACCAAATTTTTTTTAGCGCGAAATTCAAATTTTTAAAAGCATTCGAAAATTTCAATTTAACGCCAATTTTGTCCATTCATACCTGCAACTCCGAAAAAAATCTTGAATGTTTCTCATAGATAGGAGTACATGTGTGAATTTTTTTAGATTTTTATAGGTGGTAGAAAAACCACTAAAAACGAATAAAAAATCCAGTTTTTCGATTCTAGCTCTTTTTGGTTTCATTCCACGATAAAATCAATAGCGCCATCGTATTCTACGTTGAAAAGTACGTCAAAAACATGCATAACACTTTTATCATCAGACCCATTACACCCTAAAAAATCGACGACTAAACTCCCAATCTTAGCCTGCCCACATGTAATACATGGAAAATCGAAGGTCGCACGTTTCATTGTCGGTTTTTCTTTACGCGGTAGAGCTAACGATGAAAGTATGATACATGTTTTCGACGTATTTTTTAACGTAAACACAATGGTGTAACTGGTTTTATGGTAGGCCTAATCCCGAAAACGATAAAAGCGAAAAACTAGTGGAAAGCAGCTGCTTTCCAGTAGTTTTTCGATATTTTTTTGACTATAGCACTTTTCAATTACCATTCTACGATAAAACCAATCGCGCCATCGGGTTCTACGTTCAAAAATACATCAGAAACATACATCATACCTTTATTATTAGTATCATTATACGACGAGAAATCGACTATTAATCTCTGAAACTCCGTTGAAAGGCTGAACCCAATATTATTATTATTCCTGGCTATATGCATGACTTATGTTTACTACTCGTACCTTGATAATGATAAAAAAATATTATTTCCCTGTTCACGACGAAGTGCTAAATATTTTAGGATGTTCTTTGTGAAAAAAATCTGTAGGATTTTTCATGAGATTTTTGCACTATTTGGTACTGCGGCACTGTTGAATAAACCACGTAGTTTCAAAATCCTTTTTACTTACTTTTATTTTGCACCCGAATCTCCGATAAAAAAATATTATTTTCCTGTTCACGACGAAGTGCAAAAAATTCTAGGATTTTTAAAAGTGATAGAAAACTATTAAATATTTCTAAAACTCAAAACAACGGTATTCCATCGACTATTCGATCGCAGTGCTGCCCTGGTGGCCATTTGCGAAACGATACCTTGCCACATTAAAAGAACCTCCCCCTCCACGAGATAAGAAAAAATAAAAATAATAATAAGAAGATAAGATAAAACACAGAAAAGAAGTCAGAACTCACTCATATCTACTCATGTCCATGTTTCTGACTAGACCTAAAGAGAGGTTCTTTTAATGTGGCAAGGTATCGTTTCGCAAATGGCCACCAGGGCAGCACTGCGATCGAATAGTCGATGGAATACCGTTGTTTTGAGTTTTAGAAATATTTAATAGTTTTCTATCACTTTTAAAAATCCTAGAATTTTTTGCACTTCGTCGTGAACAGGAAAATAATATTTTTTTATCGGAGATTCGGGTGCAAAATAAAAGTAAGTAAAAAGGATTTTGAAACTACGTGGTTTATTCAACAGTGCCGCAGTACCAAATAGTGCAAAAATCTCATGAAAAATCCTACAGATTTTTTTCACAAAGAACATCCTAAAATATTTAGCACTTCGTCGTGAACAGGGAAATAATATTTTTTTATCATTATCAAGGTACGAGTAGTAAACATAAGTCATGCATATAGCCAGGAATAATAATAATATTGGGTTCAGCCTTTCAACGGAGTTTCAGAGATTAATAGTCGATTTCTCGTCGTATAATGATACTAATAATAAAGTATGATGTATGTTTCTGATGTATTTTTGAACGTAGAACCCGATGGCGCGATTGGTTTTATCGTAGAATGTAATTGAAAAGTGCTATAGTCAAAAAAATATCGAAAAACTACTGGAAAGCAGCTGCTTTCCACTAGTTTTTCGCTTTTATCGTTTTCGGGATTAGGCCTACCATAAAACCAGTTACACCATTGTGTTTACGTTAAAAAATACGTCGAAAACATGTATCATACTTTCATCGTTAGCTCTACCGCGTAAAGAAAAATCGACAATGAAACGTGCGACCTTCGATTTTCCATGTATTACATGTGGGCAGGCTAAGATTGGGAGTTTAGTCGTCGATTTTTTAGGGTGTAATGGGTCTGATGATAAAAGTGTTATGCATGTTTTTGACGTATTTTTCAACGTAGAATACGATGGCGCTATTGATTTTATCGTGGAATGAAACCAAAAAGAGCTAGAATCGAAAAACTGGATTTTTTATTCGTTTTTAGTGGTTTTTCTACCACCTATAAAAATTCACAACATGTACTCCTATCTATGAGAAACATTCAAGATTTTTTTCGGAGTTGCAGGTATGAATGGACAAAATTGGCGTTAAATTGGAATTTTCGAATGCTTTTAAAAATTTGAATTTCGCGCTAAAAAAAATTTGGTGTTTATAGGTTTGTAGTTCTTCAAAAACCCTACAACTTTTGTATTTACAGCTTTTAGGTATCTTCACAACCAACCGAGCTATTGTCAAAAAACCTAAAACCACAAAATAGTGTCCCATTTTGCCCTATGGGTCAATATGGGTCTGAAAATTTGGCAGAGGGGGTTTCATTATAAGCCGGAACATTGGGCTTTGTCACTTTTTCGAAAGGTCTAAGGGCACTTTTCACATGCTTACCCGGCTGGGCTCTTTCCTGAAGTGAACAAAGATCTCAAATACAGAGATGGTGTGATTGGAAGGCCCAGGCTGGAAGTAGACCAGCCAGAGTTGCTAAAAACGATGATTGACATTGCTACACATGGAGGAGCAGCTGACCCGCGACGCCGTACTGAACGTACGTTTTTTTTGCAATTTTAGAAAAAAATTCAACTATAAACATTATTTCCTTGTCTTAATTTGAAATAAACTTATTGAATTTAGCATAAATAATTGCATAAAGATTTCGTAAATTAAAATTAAGTTTATTATATATTAAATAGTTAAATATAAAAATAATAATTAGATTGTTGATTTTATCAACATTTGATTAATATTTTAGGACTTGTTTTTATGTGCACAAAACTTACAATATATAACAGATACAACTTTTGAATTTCAGTTGTGACGGAGAATTTCGGCTAGCCGGCTTCTCCTTTGTCTCTCTCTCGTCCGTTCGTTGCGCCCGGGCTGAGGGTGTATTTGTATACACTCTCATGCCTACATTTTCTCTGTTTGAGGTGCGGCGAACGGGCATTGGCGGAGCTGGAGGCGGCCGACGAGGCGACGATCCGTTGCCAGGATCGTCATGCGGGAGAGCGAGCGGGATGGGGAGAGCGCGGGCTACGCACGCATCCGACGCGTGCGCGACCGGGGGGGAAATCGGCAGTATCGTTTGGGCTGGCCGATCGCGTGCGCGCGTTGTTTTTCATTCGTCGCCGATTTTGTTGTTTTTTCCGTTAGTTTTGGAAGCGGTGCGGTGCTTCGTCGTCGTTTTGTTTGAGGATGCGCATCCGGTGTCTGGGCGCGCATCGGTGGTAATTTTTCTTGTGCGTGGAGTGAGTGGCTGGGTCGCGCCCAGCCAAGCCTTGCCGCCCAGCACCGGTGTGCGCGGGTAATGGCGAAGCCCGTACCGCCGGCGCGCGCGCGTTCGGCGAGCGGCTGGGGAACAGCCGACGGCAGCGGCAGCAGCGAGTAGCAGTGGCCGGTTGGCAACAGCGGTCGACGGCGGCAGCAACCAGGGGTGGCAGCGGCCGGTTGTCAACAACAGCAACAACAGCGGGGAGCAGCGGTAGCAGCAGTAGCGAGCGGTAGCCGGTGGCCGGGCGCGGCCAGCTTTGTTGCAGTCTCCGTCGGCGAGGTCGGTGCCGGTTTTTCTCTCTCTCTCTCTCTCTCCTTCCCTCGCTCTCTTGCATGTCCGGGGGTGTTCACGGGTGCAACGGTGCAGGTCGGGCAGTGATGCCGGCCCCCGTTGCCGGGTTTTGAGGTCGCGGGTGCATTCGCGAGCGAATAGGCTTAGTCGAATTATCGGGCAGTGATTGCCGATAATCCGATTGAGCGGATTAAGCGGATTAGCGAGTTCTGCCGATTTGTGAGACGGAGCGTGCGTGCTCCGTCCACTTATTAATTTGTGTTCTTTTTCTTTTACTTTCTTTTATTGTGTCGTATTAATAAATTTTGTTATACATATATGTGTCATATGTTATTGCGTCAACCCGTTCGTTTTCCCGACTTTCCTTTAATTCGTGCGCGATTGGCACACCCGCTCGGTGTGCCATTCAGTCGTGGGAGCATTCGTGCCTCCCGAGCCCTCCTTAAATACTGTGCGGACGGCCGCGAGCAAAATATTCCCTTGAATAGTCGGCTTAAATAATTCCGTTACACAGTAATCAGAAGTTGCAAGACTTTGGACGATCTCACCAAAGAGCTACAGAATGATAGGTTTAAAATTTCAAAAAGTGGAGTTTATCTTCGGGTTCTTCCTCGACGCAGCAATACAGAAGAGGGCAAACGGCACGTGAAGACTGTGCCTGTGAAACTCTGTCGACCAGAAGCAGATCACCATGCCAAACATCCCGATGGACCTTTTTGCCATGCAACGATACTTGCGTTAGAAACATTGGCATCCGTACTAGGGCCTGCAGAAACAGTTTTTATGTCTGTCGATAATAAGTCAAAAGTTCCTATTGGTCTCACGGCAGCTAAAAAGCAAGCTCCTATGCTTATGCATTTGCAGTACAAAGTTTCATTACCCGATCACGATTGGGTTATTGCAGATCGACATAAGTTGATTCCATCTGTCTACGCGGGAATTGTCATCACAGCAGACAGCGAGGGATGCCCAAATTCAGTTTCTTACTCCGGGCCAACGTATGTCGCAATTCGGAGTGGCAAACATTGCTCGTCGACGGCCGAGACGCATGCGACGGATCTTGAGCGTGCATTAAATTTGGATAGCTTCACACCTCTTGTCAAAACAGATGATGGTAGTATAAAACCTGTTATGATAAATACTACTGACAGTGGCCCAGATGAAAACCCGCGATACACGCGAGTCATTTCATGTGCAATTCAGCATTTCCAAAAGTTCAAGCTTGATGCTCTTTTCATCGCTACCAACGCTCCTGGGCGGAGCGCGTATAACCGTGTGGAGAGACGAATGTCGGTACTGAGCAATGAATTGGCAGGCCTTATTTTGCCTCATGAGCATTTTGGAACTCACCTTGATAGCAGTAATAAAACAAAGGATCAAGCATTGGAATTGAAAAATTTTGCATATGCAGGTGGTGTTCTTGCAGAAATTTGGGGCGATGTTATAATTGATGACTATCCTGTAGTGGCAAAGTACATCGACCCAGAAAATGTATCATCAGTAGAGATGCCTGAAGCTGCTTGGTACAGTAAACACGTTCGAGAGTCTCAATACTTTTTGCAAATCGTCAAATGTGATGACGATGAATGCTGCGGTCCTTGGCGCAGTAGTTTACGGCTTCTTTTAAAATCTCGATTTCTGCCTCCTCCAATGCCCATAAAGCAATCACCTTCAGCACTACATATACCACCGTTCGATGAAAACAACAAAAAATTTTGTCCTCTTCTATTGCGATTGGCACTGAATATTGATATTGAAAACAAGACCTTCTCTCAAATTCCATATGATATGTACTGTCCAACTGTACAATCTCGAATTTCAGATAGAGTTTGTTCAGCATGTGGTTTATATCATGCTTCTATCAAGTCAGTTAAAAATCATAGGAAAATACACGGAAAACAAAAAAACATTAAGAAAATAAAACCTGAAAAAGTCATTTCTGTTCGAAAAACGAATCATACAGAGGAGTTGTTATATATCATTAAAGATGAGGAAACCGGAGCTGAAAATATCGAATGGGTAGAAGAAGAAGATGTAACTTCTGAAGAACAACCTCCAGTTATTGAGACTACTGAAATGCCAGTAATTCCATCCTTCTCTGAATGGTTAACCAACCCTTGGACTCAAGAATAAAAATTTATTTATCAAAAATTATTTAAAATATGTTTAATGAGCTAAAAATGTATTTATTAAAAATTATTTAATATTGTTTTGTAAAAATATGTTTTGAATAATATACGTGATAATATAAATGAAATTCTATTTTTTTTATAAAACTATTTTCAAGTTAGAAAAATTAAGGGGGGGTTCAATAGCTTTGTGACGTCCTTTTACGGGGGTGGATTAAAAAATGTGACCAAGTGTGACAAAAGGGAGGGGTGCTTTCAGTTACACGAAAAATTAGTGGACGTCCTTTATGGACGCCTCCAAAGAACTTTTTTGCCTGTTTTAATTAGATATTGTTGAATATAGTTGAATAAAATTTATTTGGTAATATTTTACTCAGTTTGAATAGTAGGCTTTATCAAAATCGAAAGCCTTAGCCATATCCAGAAATACTGCATTAAATTATTCATTTTTTCGAAAGTGTTTCTGATTTTAGTAATGATTCTGTTTATTTATTCAATTGTACGTAGCATGCTTATTACAAAAACTAAATTGATAATCGAATATTATGTTCTATGTTCCTGGATAATACTCTGTTTAGTTTGTGACGGTAAACATCTTATTAGCGCTGACAGCCCAACCATGCGACTGCCTGCGGCGGCAGCACCTATCGGTTGGGGAAAGATGTGACGAGGGAATTCGGCACGCGACGGGACGGAACGCGCGCGTATGAAAATGAACTAGTCGAGGATTCGCTATCGATATTGCCTGACAGAGTCGAGGATTAGCTGTCGATATTTCCAGCGAGAGTTGAAACTCAGAACCTGAGCACGCCGCTACAGCTAGTGAAAAAGAGAGTTTTTCCCGAGTTTTCCTGAGTGTCGAGACGAGATAAATAGGAGACAGAGAAGCTGTGCCTGCGCCTGACGGAGCTGAGTGCGTGTGAGCGTGTGTGAGTGAGGGGTTTCGCCATCGAGGGCGAAACCGAATACGTGAGCTACCTAGACGTAAAAAGACAGACTGTCCCGCAACTAGAGTGCGAACTTTTACTCTCGTGCTACCGTACAAATAAAATTGATAATAACTAATCTCTCGTACTCAATAAGAATCGTGCATGTAATAACTCGGCGAACAAAGAGCGGCGAGCGATCCGACACTGCATGTTATTGTCGCGCGTGCGTCTTGTAAACATAAACATGCGGGCCGAATACATTGTAGACGTTAGAAAAAATAAACTATCTCGCATGTGATATTAACCGTAATTCTGATATTATTATTTTGTGTTAGTAGAAAGTTGGTTGACTGACACTCGTTCCCTCCTGCTCTCCGATTTTCGAATTTAAACGTGTAGATAATCCCGCGCGCTCTTCGATGCGATCGCGCACATAATTAAATAAACGGATAGCTACCCCGTTACAAGTTTTTTGAATATTATTTTTTCACATATTTTTGAGAGTATTAGCAACGATCTGATTGGTCTGTAGGTGTAACGAGCTAAGTGGGTTTATCTGGTTCACTTTTGTAACGAGACTTTTGCTCGAGGTATTTCGAACAGGAACCGAAACAAAAATTAGTTATTATTGGCGGATGAAAATTATATGTAGTGGGCGGTGTCACTATCCTACACAACTCTATGCTCCTGCATAGGCGCGTTCAGGGATCAGCTGTTTCAGGTTGCCTATTTCGTTAAAAGAGAGAAACTGGACCGCGGAGAGTGTCGTGAGCTACGCGAAAATTAACCAGTGAATAACCGAGAGGGAACGGGGCGCGAATCAATAAAGTAACTGACTATGATAAGAAGAACGGGAGTGGTTAGGTTAATAATTCGGCATGAATTTCAAGTAAACAGCAGTTTATATTGGCAAGAGAGAAGTTGACACAAAGTTCAGAATGGTAGAACGAAAATCAGGCGATACGCCTGCGTCATGTAGGCCAGTGCAACACAAACACTCATGGACATGCCACCGAGAGAAACGAGTATAGCACACGCGCCACGTAAGTGAACTGAACGCGGGCTCACGCCACGTTATGAGCTGCCGCCGATAGAAAGCGAACCGGCGCACCGTATACAAATCTGTAATCTGACACGCTTACTTAGTTGCATTCGTAAGCGAACGATAGTTGATACGACAAAGCGTCAATATGCGGCACAAAAGAAATGATTACATGCGCCCGACGCACTAGTCGCAGTAGCAAGCAGATCAAACCAAAAGTTATAGAAAATGAGCGTGAGAAGAGAGAGCATAAAAGAGAGAGAAAGTCAAGTGACGAGCCAGTACTTACAGTGCTGATCTCTCGCTTAATACTTAAGGATTCGGTAGCGTAATCGCTTCGTGGACCTAGCATGCGTATCCGCTTCTCCACTAGTGGGCGATCGCCTTAATGTTCTCGTTCGGATCCTAGGTTATCGCTGCTGATACTGCTAGTTGTATGAGAGGCTGCCTTGCTTCTCTCCTCGCTACAATTCTCCGTGTCGTACTCCTATCGTTCATCCTTTTCACGATTTAAACACACGAGTTCAGAAATGGCGATTTTGGTTATCACAATTTAAATACGAAATAATATATACAAAAGGCAAAGCTAATGCTGCTGCAAATGCACTCTCAAGGAATCCGATAGATGTAAATATTATTGAAGAAATAGCTAGATCTCAGAATTTATTACCTAAAATAGATGTGAGAAATTTAACTATAAATGTTACGAATAGCTTAATTGATAGAGATTTCGAATTTCTCATCGATACAATCTCTTACAGAAATATAATCAAGATTAGTTCCATACCTAAAAGCCTACTAATCAAGCTGAGTAAAGAAATACTATTACAACGATTCTTGATACTAGGATGCACTACTGATTTTTATGTAATAGACGGTAAATATGACCCACCCTTCGACGGAATCATTGGTTCTAAATTTCTACATGAGATAAAATGTAAAATAGACTTTGACAAATTACAATTAACTCAATCAGGAACAATCACACCGATGAGACTAAATAACAGCGAATATAATAATACTGAATTCAGAATAATGTGAAATATAGATTCACATATTGTCAAAGATGATTTACCATTAGTTAATATATGTATTCACGACCTTGGATGCTTAACACAATTCTCTATTAGTACAACAGCTAAACTGAGTATAAAGACTGTCAATCAAGAATGTGATCGACAGAGAGGAAATTAATAAAAATGAACAAATTATCCTACGAGATATTGACGGCCAAACCTATCAAACATTGGGTTCAGTGCAAACCGAAATCTTTTTAATACCGAATAAATGTTACATAGTATCTGATTATTTCCCTATAAACTCAGAAGGGATACTAGGAATCGACTACATCATTCAGAGTAGAACAATGCTAAACTTTAAAACAAGGATAATGCGGATTGAAGTCATGGTAATCCCTTTTAGAACACGAAATATTAGGCTTACAACTCGAAAATCCTACAACTATTTAAGTCTAAGCCAAAAGCTGATCAATTGCTCTGTTGCTGAAATAAATATAATGACGCGCGGACAAAAACAAAACCTGGAAAATTCATTGCCCATTAAAAGGTGAACCCTATAAAATGACCCCGAGGAAGGTCTCGTAAGAACCCACCTCAGGTTCCACTAAATATTGAACCTGAAACTTTAATAACAAGACCAGAACCAGAAGAGCAACCTCAGTTGCCAGGATATCCCTCTAAAAGATCTAGAAGTAGTCCAAAGAATGTTCGACTACCCCCGCCGAGTGACTAGAAATCGGATAGTTCTGATAAATCTAACCAATCCAACGAAGATTTAACTTTTAATGATCCTGACGAAACTTCAAACGAATATATGAGTATAAAACTGGTTAAGGTTGAGCATTTAATCCATATGTGTGCCGACAACGTGGCTTACTTTATTGATAGTAAAGGTGAACCTTGCGATGAAGGTGCCAAAATAATGATTAAAAACAATCAGATAGAAGGTAAACAAATTGCCAATGTTGGAGAAGTAATAAAAGAAAGAAAGGGAAAAAAATACTATCGCATTAGACTTTGTATATGTGGAGAAAGACATAGAATCGCTGAGCTATATAAAAGACAGTATACTCGTAACTTTACATGTATTAAGGGACCTACAGATTAGCCTAAACCTGACAGAAATTTGTTTGACTAAAAGTAAAGAAATAAGAAATTTAGAATGGGGAAAAATAGTAAATTTACTAGACATCGTCTTCAGAAATACAGGGATAATGATCTTTATATGTACGAACTCCCTTGAATATGTGCCTTTAGAAAGACGCGTCATACTATTTTATGAATGCCATCAATCCCCAATTGGAGGACATCGTTCTGTTTCTAAGACGTTTTACCGGATACACCAGGATTTTTATATTGAGAGAATTAAAAGGAAGATATTCAAAGACGAATATAATGCCTAGAGTACCAGTTGAAAAAATTAACTGCTCTATAGACCAAACAACCCATGGTAATAACTAACACCTGTGCAACTACTTTTGATAAAATAGCAATGGATACTGTAGGGCTCCTAAAGAAAACTCCGAAGAATAAAGAAGATATTCTAACTATGCAAGATCAATTAAGTAAATTTTTTCTAGCAGTACCTTAACAGCAACAACAATTGCCGATGCAAAATCAAAATTCAAAATCATAAATTCAAAATCTGTTTTAATTGACCAAGGGAAAAATTTCTTGAGTAATCTGATGAATCGAATAGCAAAACATTTTAAAATTAAAAAATTAAAAACCACAGCTTTTCATCCACAATCTAATAGTTCGCTTGAACGCTCCCATCACGTTTTGGAAGAATTTACAATATAATAATTGGGACGAATGGTTAGACTTAGCAATGTTGAATTATAACACTTGTGTTCAAGAGAGCACTAAGCACACTCCTTATTAAGTCGTTTTTGGTAAATTAGCTAGATTACCTTCAAGTTATCCATTACAAGAAGGAGACTTATTACCTACATACAAAGGCTATGTCACTGATTTCGTAACTAGAATAGTAGGAATTCAAAAGTTAGCAGATGACAATTTAGTAACTTCATAAGAAAAATCAAATGATGATGAATTTATGCTTTTCGTATTTAAAATCGCCAGAGTTCCATGTTAATCTATGATAGTAGAGTTTTAATCAGATATTTTGTCGCTTATTTTTCTCCGCTAGTCTTCGATATGGAAAGGGAGGATTGAACAAGAGTACGAGTAGTTCGTCGTTATAGTTAAGTAGAAGTATCGCTAATTCTTTCACAGCATAAGTTTTGCCCGGCATCATGAAGCCTGGCATATCCACTAAGTACTTTATTACGATAGAATAGAGCTACGACTGAGCTGCTTAAGAAAAGAGTCAATTCTATAATACCCCTCTCCCCTCCTAAATAAGTTTCTTCACATCTTCATTTATCAGATTATACTGAACGATGCGATCGTGTAGAATAAGACAATACGCTGTAGTTCCTTCGGGAATATTTTCTTTGGTTTCTAACTCACAAGCGGACATTTACTGGAGCAGTCTTTAATGACTCGTTTTGTTTCGAACAGTCAATCACTATAAGTGGCATGTAATTTTTTGTAACGGTCCTATCTACGAGCTCTTCTCTTATTTTCATTGGATTATTGCAACCCGCTAAACTCATGAATCTACATATATCAATTAGTATATTAAACGGCGCCACCTCATATATTATATAATTGTATTAGTGCTAGAGTCAAATATCATGACCATATAAGGAGCGTGACGTCACTCTTCTTATAGATATAGATATGATGATTTTTATTTTTCAATTGAAATGCGTTATTAAGAGTAATTTCGATGAAACAAAGTATATTTCTTAGAGATTTTAGGGCATAGATTAAGATTATAATATTTTTATTTACTTTTAACTAACTAATCGTATTAAATTTGAATATGCAAACTTAATTTGTTTATAACTTTGTAAATGTTAATTATTATAATAAAGCGGATACTCTAAACTCAAGATGACTATCTGAGAAAAATGAGTAAGAATTCGGTTCATTGATAACAGCTTAATTATTACTGTTATAAATAAGTAGACAATTAATAACAAATAATATTATACGAATCGAAAGCCTTAATTCTGTATAAAATGACAATATTGATATAATTTATTAATCGTAATTATCCCATTTTATATTTACCTTATAAGATTTTGCAAAAATACGAAAATTGATTATTATTCAAATGTTATTAATTAATTAATTTAATTAGTTCTTTTTCGGAATTACTTCTACAAGCAATAAACTATTTTTATATCAAAAAATTTATTGTCTAAAATTTAATTTTAATCTAAAATTTTATTGTAAATATTGCGCTATTGTATTAACTAACTTCATTAGTTAATAATTTTTAACTCCAGTTTTTGCAACGGTAGTCGATTCGATTAATCGATCCGTTCGCGATTCAGTACACTCGTGATGCTTGAACGAACAACTAAGAGAGAGAGAGAGAGAGGGCGCGCGAGAGTTTAAAAGTTTTTAGTTAAGCCTCAGCTGTTACTTGGAGAGTACCACCAAATTGTTTCACTGTGTTTCGCCCTTTTTATAAATCAGAAGTTTCTCGATTTTTTGGATTCGTGCGCGAGTGATCAGCATCACCGCATGCAAAACACGGCAGCAAAGCAGTAGTAAATTTGAGAGCAAGTAGGCAGTACAGCTGATACTTGAGGAGCATCGATAGTTGATTTCGCTGCATAAACAATTACGGCTAATCACCATAATTGCACCACAGTGTAAGTGCACCTCCCTTTTATTGCGCGACAAAATACTAGCGAGAATATTTTATCCATCGCGATTGTTATTTTTTGTATTCGCGCCGAGCGTTAGTTTTCACGGCAAAGTTCGAATACTCTCTTTCTCTCTCTCCCCATATTATTATTAATCATTGTAAATCCTATTCGCATGCGTTAGTCTTTCGGCCCATTAAAGACTGCAATTTTCTAGAATTAAACATTATTAACTTTATTCACCGCATTACGTCATTTCGTTTCTTATTAATTTAACGGATCTAATACGGATTAAATTTTAAACCGATTTTATCTAGAGGATTAGGTGGAATAAGCATTAGCTCACTCACACCTAAGATAAATCGAGTGTCACAAGTCAGGTGACTTAAGGTGAGTTCAACTCGGTTGGAATGAAGACACTGAACGAAAGTATCAAACGTAAAGGCGAATACACGTATACTCATACGTTTAACGGAGCGGCGGTTAGCTCTTCATCGTGGGAGTTTGTGCTTTACTTAATTCCTATTGCATCAGTTAATCAACCCCGTTACAGTATAAATTATACTTAAATTATTTATATCAACTTCTGTATTTTTTACATGAATTAGATTTTCATTAGCATTGTCTATTTTTATTGTAAACAAGGGAAAATAACTTTGCACACTAGCGTAAACAGCATGAAGAGGGCTGTCCTGCGAAAATAGTCGTGAAAATTTGTGTATGAATACGCTGAATTTTGCACTGGCTGGTATTCTCTCCCAGCTTTGCAAAGTGAGCGCTCCAGATTGAATAAACTTGACTTATACCTCATTTATTTCTCTCTAGTGATTAACTAAGTAATTCTTTTCCTATTGTAATTTACACTCAACTTATAGAATATTTCGCGCTATGAAAAAATTCGGCTGAATCACATCGTTTCTCAAGAGAAACTTATACTCTGCTTGTGGGACTCTTTTCACCATAAGATACTAGGGTAAAGTTTATCTTTCCTCAAGTCCGATCCAAACAATTATAAATATTTCATTATATTATTTTATTTCAAATTCAATATTCAGATATATTTATCATAATTATACGAATTCTTACTCATTAACGCAAGAGACCACGAGAGTATGAATAAAAATAAATAATAGTAGGTAATTAGTAACATTATATTTTATATTCTAGTTTTTTGAGCATCGGTTCGGCATCTTTACCGTACTATACGTTTTGAAAATTGGCATACATATCGTACAACATTGCGTACTGGTTTTTACTATAATCAATATTGAGATTGCCACATGGATAGCACTGAGAATTTAGGTACAGTTTTACATTTCTGAAATTATAATGATCAAATATAATAACGTTCGAGTTTGATTCATTTTTTCGATTAGTTTGGAAAGCTAAGATGATATATCGTAGTATTTCCAACTAATTTGTCGTTTTAAATGTCCAGACATGATTTGTATTGGTAGGCAGCGCTGGATATTCGTACAGTTCCCAACAACGAAAACTCATTCAAAAACTTCGTTCGATTTCTAGAAAGTCGAGTAGACGTATTTTCTTTGCACTCGATGCAATCACATAGGACATAAGCCATTCGACATGTGTTACATCAAGCTTGAATCCATCGTAAGCTTCAACGTCCTTGACGGTCTTCTTCGTTTGATAAACTATTGTAACGGTCCAGTCTGATTTGTCCCCTTTTTCCCTCTGCAAAATAGCAATCCGTCGTGCACGAGACAATCAAAGAAAAGCGGTAATTGAGCTAAGGCGCTTTTCTCACACATATGCAAACGTGTTAGGGCAACTCTGCGAAAACATTAGCATATAAGGAGCGTGACGTCACGACCGAAGGGAATATATTGTTTACAATGCAAAATCGACAATTATAAAGTTTTTCGAATGAACAAAAGCATTTTTTTTAGTCAATTTTGATGCGCTGATCTTGAATTTCATGTTGTTATAATTCTCAAGCTGTATTTATTGGTTTAATTTAATTTACAAGTTAATAGTGTTAGTTATTTTGCAATAAATAATTATATTGTTAATTTGAATATGCGATTACGTCCGCGACATATTGAAACAGTGAAACTAGAATTTGACACTTTGGTAACTGATTATTCATTGAATTATCAATAAATAAAAAAGTTCTAATTTATTTAAACAATTAAAATTGCGTTGTTAGATAGCGAGTTGATTGTACATATCTGCAAAATTAATGACAATGATTGTCACTAATTTGCTGATTTTTAAATGGCTAAAAATTTTGCAAATTCGTTTTTTAATTATTATTCAAAATTGGATAGCTATATTAATCGTTTTTAATTTGAATAATGTTTTACTCATCACAAGCGGTTTTTTTATGTAAAAATTTTCCGAAAATTTATTGTAAAATTGGCGTTATTTGATTATCAAATTGTATTACTTCTAACTCTGAAAGGCGATTTTTCTTCGAGAAACGATTTATGTTAAAAAACTCGTTATTTTATATTTAATTTTTTAAATCATAAAATTGCAAATTCGATCGAGCCATTATGCGACAAAACATGTGCAAAGTTTTTATCAATTTCAAAAATAGCGTTGTAGGGGCTACCAAGCGTAGAAAGGAGCCGATTTCGCAAGTATAAATTCGCTCGTCGCTGCGACAAGAGGATTCACTATCCTACCTTGCCTAGCAGGGCGAGCATTGATTAGAAATAAAGGCTCAGCAATCTCCTGAAACTAATTTCTTTATTCAGTGGTTAGCCTGCTAATTCCTCTCCTTTTGATACCTGAGCGCTCAACTCATAAGACTATCTCTCTTATGGGCAATTCTTGGCTATTTCAAACAGTTTAAAACTTCAAATCACCAATTTTGTTCAAAGTTGGTAGACTTGTAACAAAACTTGTTCCTTGTTACCAATTCTTTTGCGGGGTAAGTGAGGCGCTTTCGCTCATGACAATTGAGAGGGAAGAATGAGGGGAGGTTGATAATAAATTATATACAGACACGAATCAAATCTCACTTATAACCTATTATTATTAATAATCATTCACACTAAACAAACGCGCGCATAACATAATCTCAATTACCGACTAACAAACTAAAAATCGAACAATAAACTGCTTAAGATAATCACAACTGAACATTTCGCATTTCACTAATATTTACTCGCGTACTTAACCTATTACAAACTTACTTAAAACTACGCGGACTAATACCGGGAAATTGCCCGGCACGTGGGCGCCTGGACAATTCACCGGTCGCAACTTATATCACTACAAATTAACCTTAGCGCGAACCTTCAGATAGCCGGCACGTGAGTGCCAGGCTATCTCTTTCACCGCGTACCGGTTGTCGCATCAACAGAGAGAGAGAGTATAGAGAGAAAGAAGAAAAGGAAGACTTGACCTTTTTTCTTTGTTCCTTGCAACGTCGAGAATCCTGGGCGATGTGCTGCCGCAGGACGTACCGGGCGTCGCTGGTCAGATCGTCGCTACCCGCTGTCGCTGACCAGGTCTCCGTCGGTGGCGTTGACTCGCTTGGCAGGTGGGCTGGCTGCTGTTGCTGGCAAAGCCGTTGCCGGTAGGGTTAACCGTCCTTCCTTCCGGCTATCCCAAACTGCTCTCTCTGCTGCGCTCGGACTTCCGCACTCTAGCAAGACTAGGCTTAGACTCCCTCACTCTCGTAAGGCTCGGCTGCGACTCTCTCACGCACTAATTCTTACGCGCATTCTTGCAGTCGCTCTGCGGCGCTCGCTCCTCTCCCTACCTTGACCTATTAGTTAGGCGGCACGCGACGCGTCGCTTTTCGGTCACGCGTTGCGCGCCTGCCAATCCCTGCATAGGCCTAATGCTCTCTTTCTCTCTCTCTCTTTCTCTCACTCTCTCTCCGCGCTCTTCAACTTTTCTTGCGCTCAACTACGCTGGCTCGTCCTTAGCGCTGAAACAAAAGACCAAGTGTTAGGCGCATACTTAAATGCGCCCAACGTTGGCCACCACGCTTAGCCGAGTGGGGGAGGGAGAAACGCGGACGAGAGACGGGCAAACGGCCTGCTCTCGTCACAGACTTGTTATCTATACAGAGGTCAACATCTGTGCAGAGTTTTAGATCAAATTATTAATAAGGGGCCGACTTATCAACTGTTGAAAAAATATTGGACTTTTTTTTATTAATTCGGTTTCTCGGAGACTAATAAAGATATGAACATGATTCTTTTTTTAAAAGACGCGGAAAGAGTTTCACTTTTAAAATGTAAATAATAAAATACCAAATCATTTATTTATGCTATTTTATTTAACAATTTTTTCAAAAAATCGACGATATCTCAAAAAACGATATTTTTTTTTTTTAATTCTTGTACCACCGTGTTCCTTGTCATTTTTGACATAAGAAACCGTTGAGAAAATCGAGTGCCCGCTATTAGGATTAAGATAGCACTAAAATGAAATGAACCGCGCGCTAGCCGCTCGGCCGTCTGCTACTCGTGCGGTTCCAACGTTGCTTGCTGCAATTGCCTTCTTTAAAGAATAAATAATTTCATATTCTAATAGTCTATATGTATTTATTTAAATAATATATAAATGTATTAATTAAGTAAATGAACTATTTTTTTATACAATCTGATATAATATTGAAATTAAACATTTGCTCTCTGCGTTTGAGCGGGCTTGAGACCGACGCATATTTAGGATGCGGCCGCATTAAAAATGTTTTTTTTTATCGGACCTACACCATAATACTCTTAATAAGTTATTTACAAGTAATTTTACAAAAAAACCCTTAAAATTATGCGTCTTATTTCAAATTTAGAAGAGTATGAAGTTTTTTTTTACTTAATTAATACATTTATATATTATTTAAATAAATACATATAGACTGTTAGAATATGAAATTATTTATTCTTTAAAGAAGGCAATTGCAGCAAGCAACGTTGGAACCGCACGAGTAGCAGACGGCCGAGCGGCTAGCGCGCGGTTCGTTTCATTTTAGTGCTATCTTAATCCTAATAGCGGGCACTCGATTTTTTCAACGGTTTCTTATGTCAAAAATGACAAGGAACACGATGGTACAAAAATTAAAAAAAAAAAATATCGTTTTTTGAGATATCGTCGATTTTTTGAAAAAATTGTTTATAATAATGGCATAAATAAATGTTTGGTATTTTATTATTTACATTTTAAAAGTGAAACTCTTTCCGAGTCTTTTAAAAAAAGAATCATGTCCATATCTTTATTAGTCTCCGAGAAACCGAATTAATAAAAAAAAGTCCAATATTTTCTCAACAGTTGATAAGTCGGCCCCTTATCAATATTTTGATCTAAAACTCTGCACAGATGTTGACCTCTGTATAGATAACAAGTCTACGAACTTTGAACAAAATTGGTGATTTGAAGTTTTAAACTGTTTGAAATAGCCAAGAATTGCCCTTTTGAGAAAAAAGTAACCTGAGAGATCTCCTTCCTTCAAATTTATGAATTGTTGAGAATTTAGATTGAATATTGGTTGCGGCGCTGTCGGGCAGATAGATAGATGCAATTACGCTCAATTGTATTTCAAGACGGTTGATCGAGATAGAAAACTTTGCGTTTACTACTCGACAAATTTTGATATTTCATTTCTAGCAGAATATACACGTGTCTACTTTTTGCTACTTTCGGAAACGCGATTACAAACGCGATAGAAAGAGTCCGAACTATTATTTTGATAACGCGAGATAGACTCAAACGTTACACTATATTTGCATCGGTACTCGATCTTATGAGTTCATATCTCATATTCACTAGCACTTTGCGATAGTCCTCAGCGAATCGAAATATGAAGCTCAGAGGTATCAATATATCAAAGTCTCCATTCGCATTAGTCATTTCATGGTTCTCTTTTTCTATATTTATCTGTAAGAAACGCCGAGAGTAAGACCCTTAAACTGTACTCGAGATGTGTAGGCGACAAAATTTTGGGAAACGGCAATAAAAATTTGACCAGCGCGTGAAGGTTGTAAGGGGGGAGAATTCGAGCGATCCCAGTAGCGATAACGGTAATGAACGCTGGGCCTTCTTATTGGAAAAAGACAAGTGCGAGCCACGTGTAACACAGACGTGTCCTATCACATTTCTCTCTGGTTTTTCAAAGCCCTGCGCCGTAAGCCGTTCTCGAGTTCGTGCGCGGTTGTTAAAATTAAGGAATCGTGATGCTTGGATACACGTGCCTCGTCTTTTTGCCGCTCCTTGTCTTGCTCATGGATGTGCGCGAGCGCTTTGAAAGCGTACTCGAGGCCGTGATGCCCCCATCAGCTCTGAGGAGTTATCTTCTGGAGGCTGTAGATTTGAGCATAATCAGCGTTAGGTAAGTTGCATAAATACGGGAATGGTAATCACATGTTACCCTAGACCGGCGGGCAAGCAGACAAGGGAGCGGACAAGCGAGAGTGAGGGCAAAAGACCGAATGGAGGGGGCAGACGAAGAAACTCGCGTCCGGACTGCGTGTAGAAGGCGTAGAAGGTTTACGCGGTTTTGTTTTCAAAAATCTTTCGTTCGGCAAGCGTGCAGCGACCCAAGCGACAACCATATGCGCGACACATGTCTGACAGATCAAATTTTTGGTGCAGTAAATAATGTAAAAGATTGAGCGACGTGTGTGACTGCTAGCATATCTTATCATCCGTTAGTTTCCCCAACATTGCCTGCCGAAGACCTGTAGCGCCTCTAGCGGAAGGATTCCGCCGTGCGGGGCAGAGAATGAAAGTCTTAGGACTGTTGGTTCAGCCAGCAAGCGCACAAGTCGTTCATTCTTGCTCTCGTAAGTTAACACTTGTTCTTACTCTGTAAACCGAAGTAATAAAGAAAAACAAGAAAAATATATACCATTATTTCCTGCTCACCTCACCCTTTTCATTATCCTTCCGGCATTTTCGACAATCAAAGTTTGACTTGGAGTTAGATATAACCAGTTCTTCATAACTGTTGTGAAACCTACGTTCTTACATTTATCTATTTCTATAGCGTACAGTTTATACTGAATTTCTTCAAACATGTGATAAATACATTATTAACAAAACTAGTATTCTTTAACAAAGTGTTATTGTTGCTACATAACCGTCCACAAATGTGTTACGAGCTGGGAGAAGGTAAAGGACACAAATCTTTATGTTGTGTAACGAAAGTTCGTTAGTTATCAGTTTTTAAGGTGTGCAAGTGAGGCGCATTCGCTCATAGCAATCAAGGCAAAGAAGCAAGGGGAAAAAAGCAAAGAAATGAAAGTGATTAGGGAATTATACACACAACAAAAATTCGCATTTAAACAAATCTAATTCAAATCAAATAAAAGTCGCATTACATTTGAATTTCAAAAACCGTACATGAACAACCACAAAAAGAACAAACCGCATTATAAAATGAACTCTTATAATCAAGTTTAACAAATATTAATCTAATGAACAAAACGGTGTTGCTTTTTTTTTTTTTTTTTATTTAACGTCGCTCTATTTATGCTCCGTCAGTGCTAATCAGCGACGGAGGCTTGCAATGTGTTTGAGAACAAAGCACATAAAACTTTTTTTCAGTGGTACTTGTATCAATCAGCAGGAACTGGGAATCGAACCCGGGCCTACCAGGTGCGAGTCCGTCGCCCTACCGACCGAGCCATTGCAGGCCTCAACGGTGTTGCTGACACGTCTTAACACTATAGAACACAACGATGTTCTTAACACCTATTACAATAGAGAACAAAGAACAAATTAACTAACTTATCGCGCTTACAAATCTAAGCTATATACAACGCGCGTCGCCCAGCAAATGACCGCCTTGACTATGCACCGACTTAGCCTACTAAAAGAGAAAGTCGCCCGGCCAGGTATCGCTTGGACGATTTTCTATTTGAGTGATTTATGACCCCGACCGTAATTAGGGCAGGTAGCCGACGTGTGCACGCCTTGCTACCTACTGGACGCTTACAATTACGCACTGTGCCATACCGCTGAAGAGAGAGAGAGAGAGAGAGAGAGAGAGTGAGAGAGAAAGATTAGTTTGCGAGACTTGACCTTCAATAATGGAACGGGAGGCCTGGCTGCGCCCTGCGCACGATGTTGCTGGCCGTCGCTGTGGAACTCCTATCGGCTTCTCCGAGTAGCGTCCCGAGCAGATGCTGGAACAAGGCAGTGTTGCTCTATCCTCACGGTTCTCCTTGGCCCTTGGCGGTGTGTGCGTTCGGCAGGCCCTTTGTCCTCAACTGCACTTCAACTTTGCACCGCTGACCGTCTACCGTCTTAATGAAAACCTTCTGACTCTCTGACTGCTCGACTCACTACCGCCTGTCGCTCATTTTTTCCATGATCGACAGCTTCTTCCTCGTTCTTTTTTTCTCCCTACTTGATCTACTTATTAGGCGGCGCGCGACCAATGCGCTAATTGATTCGCGACGCGCGTCTGCCTAATCTTGCGTGGGGCACGCACTTCCCTAACTCTATCTCTTTCTTTCTAACACCTCTATACTCTGTCGTCAGCGTAACAGCTTCGAGCCGGCTTGCCCTCGCTCGGAAATTTCCGTCGGCTGAAACCATGCAGTAGGCGCATTCTTAAATGCGCCTTACGCTGGTCACCGTGCCTTGCCGAGAGAGAGGGGGAATTGGGGAAAATTCCGATGAGAACAAGCACAACGCTTGCTCTCGTCACCGTTGAATTGATATATGAATCTCGTCACTAATTTTGAAAAATGAATTGGTATAAGGTTGGTGAGCGTGGATCTCGTAATGAGCAAAGATTCATCGAAGACCATAGGTGACTGTATTTCTAGAATGTTCACTATTGTTTCGTTGAAAGCAGCAAAAAAAAATTAGGCAATTTATTTTCAACCAGGAACTACTCTTAACCCAACCCAAGACTTTTCAGGAACTTTATGTTTTGACGTGTTAAAGCTTTCGCTTTCCGTTAACGATTAATGACTGGAGTTCTCCGTATTGACATTTTCAATTTCCGTCGATGACTGATGGTGGGTTTGCATTCTTCAGTGCTTATGTAGCCACTACCACTCTTTAAATCGTAAACAATTCCCATCATACGCTTTTGAGGTGTAATCTGATGGTTATGTCTTTATCACAAAAATTAATTAAATTTCCGTCTTGATCGACGATGCGTAATTATAAATAATTGACAGACTTTTTTGTAACTGGATGATAAATCACATGAGAGGGGTTTTCAATAATTTTATATCCAGGCGGTACTGCTGGATAAAATTCGTGAATATCGTGAACAGTATTTCCGTTCAAGTAAGCGCCAGCGGTTATGTTACACTGAACTCTTATAGCGTTCACCTTGCGAATACTGACGGGAAGATCATAGTTTTGAGAAACGTTTTCCTCTAATATACTTTGTGAAAAAACCAACAATCGTCCAATAGAAGTCTGCTGACGAAAATTGATAGGTTCAGAACACTTGATTGTATAATGCAAGGTGTTGTCATTTGGTTTCAAACTTAATGTTATATTATTATCAGTAAGAAGACGTTGCACAGCTCTGCGAAGGAATTTATCAATGTCGTCGACCTTGAAGGTCCCGACAGGTATGTCGATAATATGATTTGTAAAGTAAAATTTATTATTATGTACGTCAATATTAGGTATCGAGTTGAACGTTAAGAACTCGACTAATCCCAACTTGTAATGTTTATGCTGTAATAGTTTAATTGATAGGAAATAGTGCGCTTACAACAGTGAAGAATTACCCGAGAGAGTCAGAGTCAACGAATCCTCCATAATTGTCCGAACATGACTACCGATATTTTCACATTGCCTTTACTTTTATACCCTCGCACAAAAACTGCAAACAAAGTTGGTTGTATACGCGAGAATTGAAATCATGATATTTTTTCGTATTATATTTGATCTCGATATCACCAAGATGCATCATTAAATCAATCGGTCACCTAAGATCTCCAAAGCTGTCAAAATTATGACGTCTTTTGCGATTTTCCGATAAGCCAGCCAGTGCGTTCTTATTTCTTCAACGCCATCAAAATTGACTATAGCTGATTCGTGAAAATGATGACTCATGAAGATTCCGTGAAAATTTGGTATATTCAAAATTTTTCATCAAGTTAGTGATTGTGAGGGCTCTATCCAGTAGATTTATTTTGACTTTTTTTTTGTCAAACCTGATCCCAGATAAGGTTTAAGATAAAGTCCATAGCCTTTTTTATAATGTTTGAGATACAAGCCTTTTCCCACAATAATGGCCTCTATCGTTTTGTTGTGTCTCATGTTCTCTTCCAATTACTGTTTTGCAGACTTCACATTGTTCACAGCTTTTGCGATTCCAGTGGCGCTGGTAGCTAGAGAACCAGTTGCATTCAAGCCTGTAAAAAGTGGTATGAGGGAGGGCAAAGCTTCACCCATCTTAGTTGATATTCGCAGAATTCGTGGAACGTTGATATTTTCTTTTCCACCAACTTTTTTTACGGTTGTACGAGCTTTTTTCAAAACAGAACCGATGACTTTGCCCGCACATTTACCCTTGGACCATTTGAATGTGACCGATTTGATCACGCTTTTCAAATTAACTAACTTTTTCGAATTCTTGCGTCCTTTCGTCTTCGTTTTCTTTTTTCCCTTCGCGAGATCCATACCAAACTTTGGTTTTAATTTCATGGCGTTAGATATAGCGTAAGCAGCTGCTTTCTCACCAAACTAGAATCCTTAGCGAAGACTCTATTGAACGCTTTTTCAGCTAAAACTTTGTATGTAATATTTCTAGCCTGTATATTTTCTCAGTTTTTCCAGTACGTTATATCGTGTTGCTTGCAAGCTGCGTCAAGAGGATTGATTTCTCTATCACCGTAAGCTAAACGTGTCTGTAACTGGTCTACAATATTTAGTCTAGAATATGGAGCTCAAATGGAAGTTTATTGATGATATCATTGACCAATCCTCGTCCTTTCTTTGCTCTTTGACGTTGACATATGATCATCATTCGATCAAACCCAATACACGACGAACGTTTGACACTATATAAACAGGTATATACGAGGGTCACTTGAACAGTCCGTGCAAAGTTAGAGAGATGGCGCTACTAGTGCGTATCAAGGCTATTTTCAGTTAGTGACATATCTTTTACATTCGTTTTAATCAAAGAAATCGAGTGGTTGTAAAAAAATGGACGAAAGAGAATTTCGTGTATTGATTAAACATTACTTTTTCAAAGGCAAAACGACTCAGGGGATTAAACAGAAGCTTGATAAACATTATGGTGATTGTGCACCTTCGATCAGAATGGTTTATAAAGTAGTTTCAAAATTTTCGGAGTGGCCATATCTGCACAAAAGACGCTGAAGGTTATGGCGACTGTCTTTTGGGATTCGCAAGGAATAACCTTCATCGACTATCTGGAAAAGGGTAAAATCATTACAGGCGAATATTATTCATCGTTATTAGATCGTTTGAAAACCGAGTTGCTAGAGAAACGTCCATGATTGGCCCACAAAAAAGTCCTCTTCCACCACGACTGTAACAAACGTCGAGCCACGGCGCGTAAGGAACGAGAAAATAAATCGTGCGCGCGAGAAAATAGGCCGTGATGACCGCCGGGCGTGTCGGACGGCAACTCAGCAGCTAGCGTTAAGCTAAGAACCCCGTAATAAAAAGAAGCGGGGATGTTTGGGGAAACCCGGAACGCGCGCGCGTCAGGATTCGGAAACGTGTCGGCCACATGTTGGGGCCCGGGAAAGGACCGTTCGAGCACGTCTGAAAGGGAAAGTAAAATATGGGCCCCCTTTCTTTTCTTTTTTATCTATTTTTAATTTCGCGTGGTTGTCTCTTCGCTGCGAGCTGTAGGGCGCAGTTTCGGGTATCAAAAAAAAAAAAAAAAAAAAAAAAAAAAATTGTACGCGGCGCCTTATGCGTGCAAGGCCTTACATCTGGATGACACGCGAGATTGGCGAAGGAGTGATCGGGGAAGCGAGGCCCCTGTTAAGCGAGAAACAAAAAGTTATATGGGGCCATCGATTCGCTTCGGTCTCGCTCGCGACTTGAGCTCGGGTGAAGGCAAAGTGTGTTTTCGTCGCCATGTTTGCTGATGTCAGCTCTCAGGAACTGATCCGAGAGGCTGCTAGACCCTACGGGAAGCAAGTGGCTTCCGAGTTCTCGCGGGTCGAAGAGAGAGACAGAAGAGGCCAGCCGGTTGGCCTCTGGTCGAAAGGCTGATGGGCGAGAGTGCGAGCGGGGGCGGGGACGGAGCGAGAGTGCGCGCGGCGCGTTAAGGCCCAATAGAAATAACTACGTGGAAAATTCGGCGAGGGAGGGATAGGGCCGGAAAGGCTGGAGAGGATGCGAGCGAGAAAAATAAAAAGAACGAGTCAGTCTGCGCTCGGCCGCTCTTTCGCCGAAACTAAGAGGGTCGCTGCCTCAATCACTCTTCGAGTCGCGAGCGTGCGCCTTACCTATTGTAATCTGTTGTTGGTGTGTACTTATTAATAAAAGAAAAACTTCCATAATCGCGCCTTCGACTATTTTTGATTCTCCTCACCCCTTACAATTTGGTGCCCCGGGTGAGGAAATACGAAAATCTTGAACGGAAATAGTGCGCAAGGCGGTATTCGAGTTCCCAACTGCAATTCTTCAGTGCTTCAATCGTCTATCTACGATGGCGCCGAGAAAGCGCCCTATGCCAGCAGAGGCGCCGAAAAGAAATACGAGGAGACGACGCGTGAATAATGATGACGAAGTCATCAGCGAAGCGCCACCGAACTCTACAGCTCCGCCTTGAAGGGCTTCGCAACCCAGAGCACGAGCCACAGCTGTGAGACCGCCAGCCCGACCACCAACAAAAGCGCCAAGGCGAGCACCCCGACAGCAGCGGGAGATGACACCACCGCCGAGTCCGCCCCTAACCGACCCACTCGAGCCGAACGTCAACATCATGGAACCAGCATCACCGGCAGCCGAGCAACCCAGAGATCATCTCAACAACGCAACCTACGGCAGTGATGCAAGAATCATCGGTAACGATATTGGAAGTAGTGTAGCGAATAATTCCGTGAATGCGAACATAAACCCGTTCGAAAATGCGATACTATTGTTAACCGGGACGTTGACTGACACGATGAATGCGATCCGCCAAGGCGCCGAGAGCGGACGCAACTCGCGTTTTACCGATCAGCTAGACGTAGATAAGAAACTACCGGAATTTTCGGGAAAGCTCCTGCAGTGGATTCACTTTGAAAAGACCTATACGGAAACAGCGGGCAACTTCAGCGACCGTCGTAATATCGGACGTTTAGAATGGTCAAGCGTTCGACCTAGTTAAAACATTGTTAGCAACGACTGATAACCTAAATGATGTGATGCGAGAATTAGCGAAGCACTTCGGGAATAAGTATTTGTTAGGAAAAGACATATTAAACAATCTGCACGCGCTACCTTGCTTGAGAGCAGAGAAAAACAAGCTAGCTTTGTTCGCGACGAAGTTGAAAAGCGGTATAGATGCGCTGAAACTACTAAATATGAGAGAATACTTAAACAGCGTTGATCTTCTATCCAGCGTAGTAAATAAGATTCCGGACGACTTAAAATCGACGTATTGTCGATCGAGCGCGGCCGCCGAAGACGGGCTGTCATACCTCGAACGATTAGCGACGTTTATGACCACTGAATCGGAAATGGCGATCCGTGCGGGAATATTTGACATCGAAATGGCAACCTCAAAGAGTAGCGAAAGCGCAACGAAGAGACAACCAAGGAGTGCGCGAGCGGGTTTAGTATGCGCGGCCATAAGCCAAGAGGCAATTGATAAGCTAGAAGATGCAGGGTTAAATGATAGATGCGAGCATTGCAGTAGAATGTACTATAAAATTAGCGATTGTCGGGACTTCAAAAAGGAAAGCACGAAGCGTAGGTGGGCGTTGGTTAAACTGAAAAAACTCTGCTTCAAATGTTTGAAAAGCGGACACGCGCGCCCACAATGTGATGCGAAAGTGTGTGAGACGTGCGGAAACCACCACCACACGCTGTTACATTTTGTTAGACGAAGGGATGGCCGGGATAATTGCGGTCGCGGAGAAGACCGGGACAACGCGAGTCGCGATCAACGGCAAAATCGAAGTATACGAGACGATCAACGAGAGCGTGGTAACTCGCGAACACGGGATAGAAAATCGAGTTCAAGAACAGATTGACTACCAGTGCGACGAGGTTTATTGCGTATCGCGCCGCTGAACGTAGAGGATCCTAACAGAAAGTTGATGACGTGTGCCTTATTAGACGGGGGATCGACGGTTACGCTGATCGACGCGAAGTTCGCACGCGAATTAGGTTTGAAAGGAAGAGTATTTGAAACATCGTTGCAAGGTTTGTACGGAGGCGAAAGTCGAATAAAGTGTGAAAGGACTAGCTTCGTCGTTAGCGGACCGTTCGGTAAAGAAGAGATCGAACACGCATTAATTGTCCCAAGATTAAACTTGCCGTCGCAATCGCTCGCGAAGGAACTTGTGCAGCGCGTTAAAGACCGCGAGAAGATAGAACTCTCTCCTTATCGAGACGCGCCCTTGCGTATTTTAATAGGACAGGATAACTGGCCGTTGATAACATGCAAAGAATCGAGGCAACTCGAGGAAAATGGCCTCGTAGTCTCGCGTACGCGTTTAGGTTGGTCTATTCACGGGTATATAGAGGAGCGACGAGACTCAGAGCTTAGCGCGCCCGCGTCGGCTACCTGTTTTGCGACAAGCGAGCGACAAAAACGAGCGGAGCTCGAGAGAATAATAAATCAGTATCTAGAGTTAGAAAACCTCGGGGTAGTCAAAACCACAACCGTAGACAAACACGAAAGGGCTCGAGCGATTCTAGAAGCGACTTCGCGAATGAAAGAGGATAGATGGGAGACGGGATTGCTGTGGAGGTCAGGAATGATGCCGGATTTAGACAGCAAGGCGACGGCTCTGAAACGCTTGTATTCGTTGGAAAGAAAACTGGATAAAAATCCGTTGTTCGCCGCGCGTTATTACAAGGAAATGGATCGGTTAATTGAGAATGGGTACGCCGTAAAGGTCTCGGAGGACGTGAAAAGACCAAGGGATATAATGTACATACCGCATTTCGGCGTCGTAAATATGAACAAATCCGAGAAAGTTCGTTTAGTTTTTGACGCGGCAGCGAAAACGGGGGGAGGTCGCTGAACGATTTGCTAGAAACGGGCCCAGATTTATTAGAATCGTTGATAGGGGTTCTGCTTCGATTCCGTCAGTTCCCGGTAGCTGTGAAAGCGGACATTCAAGATATGTACTTGCGAGTTAGCATGATCGAGCGCGATCGCGGGGCCCAACGATTTCTTTGGCGTGGCACGGATCGGAAACGCGAACCAGACATATGGGAGAACACAAGTTTATTTTTCGGGTCGGCTTCGTCACCCTGCAGTGCAATTTACGTAAAAAACAGGAACGCGGAGAGATTTTTAGATACCAAACCCGACGCCGTGAAGAGTATCATTCGAAACAGTTATATGGACGACTATCTAGCGTCCGGGAAAACCGTTGAAGAGATGAGAGAACGCGTTCGCGATGTAATAATGATAAACAAAGAAGCAAATTTTCACTTACATGGATGGGCATCGAACGACCCGAAAGTAGTTGCCGACGTAAGTGATGAAAACAGATTAGGGAGTCAAAAACTAGCAAGCTTGTGCGACAACGAAGATAGAGTTTTAGGACTATATTGGGATAGATCGCGCGATACGTTAAGCTTCAACGTCGGCCTGAGTAAGGTACGCGCCGAATTGCTTGAAGGGAGAGAGAAACCGACCAAACGCGAGTTTTTCAGTGTAGTGATGTCGGTGTACGATCCCCTAGGTATCATAGCTCCGTTTACGCTTCAAGCGAAGCTAATCATGCAGGATATTTGGCGTAGTGGCGTTGCTTGGGATTCACGGATCCGAGACGACGAGTTCAAAGCTTGGCTTGGGTGATTGAAAAACTTAGAGGAAATGAGGAACTGCGAGATACCGCGTTGCTACTTGTCGAAAAGGTCTAAATACGCGAAAGTGCAATTACATGTTTTTTATGACGCGAGCTTGCAAGCGTTCGCCGCGGCCGTATACTTGAGATCCGAAACACCCGACGGGTTAACGCACCTATCTCTCATCATGTCAAAGTCGCGAGTTGCACCGAAAAAACCTATGTCCGTCCCGCGGTTAGAGTTGCAAGCAGCGTTATTAGGAGTGCGGTTAGCGAAAACAATCGAGCAGGAATTAGAATTAGAAATCGAAAAACGAGTTTTTTGGTCTGATTCGACGACTGTGCTGCATTGGATCAGAGGTGAACCGCGCACCAAGCAAATGTTCGTCGCAAACCGACTCGGAGAGATTGTAGATATGACAAGGACGGAGGAGTGGCGATGGGTCCCAACTAAATCAAATCCAGCCGACGACGCGACGCGAAAATCGGAAAAATCAATGGGTTCCGGTGATCGATGGTTGGTAGGTTCCCGATTTTTTACTAAAAGCGGCCGATTCGTGGCCAACGGAAAGAGCGTTAAACAATTCCGAGGTACAAGAGATAAATGAGCTTGAATCGCGAAGGGAGTATGTAGGTACGAATTTTAGTAAAGACCCGGAAACAAGCGAGATTCCTGTGAGCATAACGATACTTGGCTGGGGAAGAATTCGTAAAACGATGGAACGCGTGAGAAAGTTCTTTTACGTATGGTATCGCAGAACGTTTGTAGAATCACCCGGGAACCGAACCTCGCGACGGCGAACAAGCGCAAAGATCAGCGCCGTACGCGCACAAGATGAATCGCCAGTGGAAAAGGCCGTCGAAGCGGAAGAAGCGTGGTATAGAGTAATTCAATTGGCATGTTTTCGGCAGGAAATCGAGGCGTTAAAAAGAGGGAAAGAGATAACTAAAGGGAGCAAGCTAATCGGAATAAAGCCATTCATAGACAAAAAAGGGCTGCTGCGAGCAAAAGGGCGCGTGTCAAAAATCGCGTCCGTACTATTTGAAAATCAACCGATAATCCTAGACGCGAGTCATTTTGCCACGAAATTGCTCATCGCAGAATTTCATCGTCGGTACAATCACACCAACAATGAAACGGTGATCAACGAACTGCGCCCACATTTTTACATCGTCGGAGTGCGAACGAGATTGCGATATCTCGCGAGAAATTGCGTGAGTTGTCGCTTGCGCCGGGCTAAACCATTAAATCCACCGATGGCCGACTTGCCCGCGAGTCGCGTAGCTTACGGTGAGCGCCCATTCACACATTGCGGGATCGACTACTTCGGCCCTATGTCTGTGAAGATTGGACGTCGGAGAGAAAAAAGGTGGGGCGTGCTCTTCACATGTATGTCAACGCGAGCGATACACGTGGAGATAGCACATACCTTGAGTGCAAGTTCGTCGATTATGGCAATTCAACGGTTAGCGGCTAGGCGAGGCTTCCCGCGTCGAATATATAGTGATAACGGCACAAACTTCGTTAGGGCAAATAAAGAACTGAAGGACGCGATCGCGGGTATCAACAAAGAGAAGCAGCAAAAATTCAGCGAACAGAATCGTTTTGTATGGCATTTCAATCCGCCCGACGCCGCGCATATGGGAAGGGTCTGGGAGCGACTAATTCGCTCTGTGAAAGTTGTTCTCAATCACGCGCTGAATGACCAGGCCCCGACGGAGGAGGATCTCGTTACACTCCTCGCGGAAATCGAACACATGGTCAACTCAAGGCCGTTGACTCATGTATCGGTCGACCCGGGAGACGAAGAAACCCTTACGCCAAATCACTTTCTGTTGGGGACGTCGTCCGGTCATTTAAAATTTGAGAAGTATGAGGCTCAAATTTTCGATCCGCGAAAAACCTATGAAATAGCTCAGCAACTAGCGAACGGTGTTGGAAGAGATGGTTACCAGAGTACTTGCCAACTCTATTGCCGCGACAGAAATGGAATTCGGACGTTCCGACCCTGAAAATCGACGACATCGTGTTAATATCCGATTACCAAGCGCCTCGAAATACGTGGAAAAAGGGCAAGGTCATAGAGATACTCCCGAACAAATCTGACGGCGTAACTAGAGTAGTGAAAGTGCGCACTGGTACTAAAACATTCATTCGCCCCGTGAATCGTTTAGTGAAGATATTTAGCCCCGCGGATGGAATCTAAAATTAAATGAATTCTTAGATTGGGGGGAGGTTGTAACAAACGTCGAGCCACGGCGCGTAAGGAACGAGAAAATAAATCGTGCGCGCGAGAAAAGAGGCCGTGATGACCGCCGGGCGTGTCGGACGGCAACTCAGCAGCTAGCGTTAAGCTAAGAACCCCGTAATAAAAAGAAGCGGGGATGTTTGGGGAAACCTGGAACGCGCGCGTGTCAGGATTCGGAAACGTGTCGGCCACATGTTTGGGCCCGGGAAAGGACCGTTCGAGCACGTCCGAAAGGGAAAGTAAAATATGGGCCCCCTTTCTTTTCTTTTTTATGTATTTTTAATTTCGCGTGGTTGTCTCTTCGCTGCAAGCTGTAGGGCGCAGTTTCGGGTATAAAAAAAAAAAAAAAAAAAAAAAATTGTACGCGGCGCCTTATGCGTGCAAGGCCTTACATCTGGATGACAGGCGAGATTGGCGAAAGAGTGATCGGGGAAGCGAGGCCCCTTTTAAGCGAGAAACAAAAAGTTATATGGGGCCATCGATTCGCTTCGGTCTCGCTCGCGACTTGAGCTCGGGCGAAGGCAAAGTGTGTTTTCGTCGCCATGTTTGCTGATGTCAGCTCTCAGGAACTGATCCGAGACGCTGCTAGACCCTACGGGAAGCAAGTGGCTTCCGAATTCTCGCGGGTCGAAGAGAGAGACAGAAGAGGCCAGCCGGTTGGCCTCTGGTCGAAAGGCTGATGGGCGAGAATGCGAGCGGGGGCGGGGACGGAGCGAAAGTGCGCGCGGCGCGTTAAGGCCTAATAGTAATAACTACGCGGAAAATTCGGCGAGGGAGGGGTAGGGCCGGAAAGGCTCGAGAGGATGCGAGCGAGAAAAATAAAAAGAACGAGTTAGTCTGCGCTCGGCCGCTCTTTCGCCGAAACTAAGAGGGTCGCTGCCTCAATCACTCTTCGAGTCGCGAGCGTGCGCCTTACCTATTGTAATCTGTTGTTGGTGTGTACTTATTAATAAAAGAAAAACTTCCATAATCGCGCCTTCGACTATTTTTGATTCTCCTCACCCCTTACAACGACAATACGCCAGCTCACGCCTTAGCAGTTGTGGCCGCAAAACTGATGGAGATAGGGTTCCATTTCGTTTCACATCCCCTCTATTCTCCAGACTTGGCTCCGTCGGACTACTATTTGTTCCCTAATATGAAAAAATGGCTGGCGCATTGTCGTCATTAAGTACTTGTAAGTAATAATGATTTTAAATACGACGTTATAGAAGTTATTTGATAATGTATAAATATACGAGGTGTGATCATAAAGTAAGGTGAATTTTGAAATTTAGCGGGCTACGTCCTTCGATCTTCGACTTTTTTATTTGGTTATGTCGGTACACTCGTCTAGAACATACGTTCCAAATTTCAGCTTTGTAGTATGTTTGGTTTGTTTGTGAGAGGCATCAAGGTTCGAAGTGTTTTGCGTGCTCCATGATTTGCTGCTGTCTAAAAACATGGATCAAAGAGTTTGCATTAAATTTTGTGTGAAAAATGAAATCAAATGTTCCAAAACACTTGAAATGCTGAAAGTGGCATACGGTGATTCTACTTTAAGCCAAAATAATGTTTACAAGTGGTATAAACTCTTCCAAGAAGGCCGAGAAGACACCGACGACGAACCTCGTTCTGGACGCCCCAGCACATCAACAACTGATGAGAATGTTGAAGAAGTGAAGAAAATAGTGTTGGGAAATCGTTGAATTACCATTAGAGAAATTGCTGATGATATTGGCATCTCATTTGGTTCGTGCCAATCAATTTTGACGAGTGTTTTAGACATGAGACGTGTGTCAGCGAAGTTTGTTCCGAAATTGCTCAATTTCGACCAAAAGAAACGTCGCATGAGCATCGCCCAAGAGCTACTGAATGACGTCAACGATGATCCAGATTTACTCAACAGGGTTATAACAGGTGACGAAACATGGGTATACGGTTATGACGTCGAGACTAAGACTCAATCGTCCCAGTGGAGGCATTCTGGATCACCAAGACCAAAAAAAGCACGCCAAGTTCGATCAAATGTAAAGGTTTTGCTTACAGTTTTCTTTGACTGCAGGGGCGTGGTGCATCATGAGTTCTTGTCACAGGGTAGAACAGTAAATAAGGAATATTACCTGCAAGTTATGCGCAATTTGTGCGAAGCAATCCGCCAGAATCGTTCGAATTTGTGGAAAAATAAAAATTGGCTTTTGCACCATGATAACGCCCCTGCTCACACATCGTTGCTTGTGCGCGAATTTTTGGCTAAAACCAACACAGTAACTATGCCACAGGCACCGTATTCCCCAGATCTGGCCCCCTGTGACTTCTTCTTGTTCCTAAAACTGAAGAGGCCCATGAAAGGACGACGTTTTGCCACGATTGAGGAGATAAAGACGGCATCGAAGGATGAACTAAACAAGATCACAAAAAATGATTTTTTGAAATGCTTTGAGGATTAGAAAAAGCGTTGGCACAAGTGCATTATATCCGAGGGGGATTACTTTGAAGGAGATAAAATAAAAATTGATGAATAAATAAATATTTTTTGAGAAAAATAAAAATTCACCTTACTTTTTGATCACACCTCGTATAATTGTAATGCGGTACATTACAAAGCTTTGCCTGAGAATGTTGCATTATTTGCAACACCTCAGGAAAGCCACCCCCGTCCCTTGCCGTCCCGTAACCAGACGTATAATTATAATCTATGCGCGCCCTAATTCAAACAATAAATTTTTTCCATATCCGTCTACCCAAACTTGAGAAAACGACGTAACAAGTTGGAAAACGCAATCTCTATGGATGAATTAAAAGATGGAACGTACGAGGAGTAAAAAGAGAGCGCACGCACACATACACTCCCGACCACGTGTTGCCAGCTATAACGAAAAACATCAAAACTTGACTGGTAAGTCCAGTGGAAATGCATGATAACGGTATGTGCAGATCCGTTACACTTCCCAACACTGACACAAACACTCTGGAGATTCTAGCACACTTGGGGGGAACAGAAAATCGTCGATGAAGCGGCAGCCGGCAGTCAGCTGTGTCAGACTGCTGCGCACCATCGGCGACATTTTGAGCTCCACACACACTGATACTACCGCCGATCACTGATCACCCCCGGAAACATACACACACCATACCCGGACACACAAAAGTATCACACAACCGACGGGTAGCATTCCAGGAGGCGCTACAGAGACCGGCAGCGAGCACGAGGTTGACACGCGGGAGCAAAGGCGGCCATCTTGAAGAGCGAGACAGACTAAATGAGAGCGAGCGAGACAGACCATATGAAGCGACCGAAGTAAAATAAATATTATACAGATTCAAATGTAAATGTGATGATAAGGGCCCTACTAAAATAAGACCGAGTTACAATTATATTATTACTACAAATAATTTAGCGATGCAATTTATACATATAACATATTAAAATATAAAATTAGAAATACTTGTATGCGGCCGTTATAACCCTTTTAAATGTATTAATAAGTGACAAGCCATCTGACAAATTAAATTAGTAACTTGATTGATGAAATTCGAAATTCTGACGAAGCTCGCTCGTGACGTCACGACCAATAAGCGAATTAGAATAAAATTTGATTTCCGTCCGCATCGAAAAATAACTAAGAGTAGTGGTAGATCTTTCTCATCAATCAATGTTAGCCGATTTAGTGGGGGGGGGGGGAGAGAGGGTAAATAGCGAAGAAAGTAGGACATAAAATGAAGGCGTTGTACTTTGCTACTTTACATATCGACCAATGACTAAATATTCGGAGGGCGCTACCTATATCTGAATTAGCATAACGGCCATTAATAGGATTTCTTCTCGTAAAAAGGAGAGAAAATAAAAATCTTAGACCGCGAAAATCTGTTTCTCGTCCATTTTGCCACTGATCGCTAGATTAGAAGGAACAATTGCGTCAGATTCGCTGCCGTAGTTTCGCTTGTCGAGTTCTTCAGCCGAAATCTGTAAGTAGGCAAAGTGCCGCTCACTAAAATTAATTTTGAAGTGCGGTGCGTGGTTTTTCTCGGGCGTCGTGATGCGTGGATCCGCCGGCACCGGGAATTTAGTGCTCTGATCGAGTCGCGCTGACCATTCGCTATTTTTCCGAATTTGTTGGAAGTGCTAGGATCAAAACAAAAAGGAATTCAGTGTTCCAACCAAGTCGCGCTGACCATTCGCCAATTTTTCTGAATTGTCGTGAGTGAGGATCAAATAGAAATGGAATTTAGATAGTGAAATACAAAATTACGGTTACGAATTCAAGGATCGAGAGTGTTAGACCGTCGTAGATTTAATCCGCCGGAACGTGTGAATCTGTTTCGCCGCGCATTGAGTGGCGTTAAGTCGTGCTGACTATCTACTATTCAGACTGTAATTGTATTTGTATTTTAGAATAAAGGAAAGTCAAGTGTGATCGATTTTCATAATTTTATATCTCGTTACCTTCCCTTCCCTGCATGTTGATATTATTTTCAGCCGCAGACCAGTTAATAACAAGAAGTCATTATTCGCCATTTTCGGTTCCGACATTAGATAACTTACCCGCGAAATCGAACGAATCTCCGACTTGTCATAGCTTGAGCTGCCGGCACTTCGAGGACACGAGAAGACAAATAAGTTGACAACTGTTGGATACCATGGGCATGATACCAGGGAAATCGCTGTATCAACGTCTACCTGCCCACTCTGCGCAGTCGCACCTTGGGTGAACAGAGATACGCCGCGATACTCTGACCCTACCTCCGACGATCGTCCTAATTTAGGTAGGGCGGTCTGGCGCCCTTATAATTAGTCGGAGAAAAAAGGCCAATTAGGCCTTGTGGTGGAACTACTTCGAGTGCGCGGCTGAGATCCCCCGAAATTCCCCCGCCACAATATATTTTTTAATTTAAAATTATAACGTGGATAAATCACTCGTTATGTCTCTCTTTCTCAGACGACGATATTTACTTATGTACATTATTCATTATTCATATATTCATTATTACATATATTCATTATTCATATATTCATTATTACATATATTCATTATTTTCATAATGAATATATACTATATTCATTATTTGGTATAATTCTAACTTTTGTACCATGCTTAGCAGTAGCAGCTGCAGTGGGCAATAGAATACAAGGTAAGAAAGAGAGAGAATATAAACAACACAACGCGAAGCAGCAAGAGAGAGAATAGACTCGCGTAAGCTTAAACTGAGTATATGCTCATGTGCGAGAGAGGGAATGAGGAGAAACTGTCGCGCTATATGAACTGATATATGTTCGGCAGAGAAGGAGAGAGAGTGGAGAGCTTTTCCGCGGGACTAGCTTGTTGATCGTGTCCGAACGCGCATGTGTTCTCGCCGGCCGGCTTTCATATTGTAATTCGACAATTCTTTTCCAATCTTAACTTGGCCTTGAGGCATCTCGAAAAAGAGACAATTGATGGCAAATCGTGCATCAAGAGTGCTGTGTGAGAGAGTGCGTTGAATTGAGTGAATGCAAGGCCGTCGCCAGGTTCGCTGTGTTCGAGAGCCAAGCAGGGTTCATCCGAGGCTCAGTCGTTCTTTGTAAGTACCTTCTCGTATCTACTGTCTCTCTCTCTCGCTAGCTTGTTACTCTCTCTCTTTATCGCTGCGCTGCACTCCTTGTAAACTCTTATGTTATGTAAACATCATTTTATCATAAGATAAACTATAAATAAATTATTATATAAATAATTTATTATATAAATGTGCCTTCTTCTTATTTACACCTGACTCTACTGCCTCTCACGTTCCCCCGTCAATATATTAATACGAAGATGAGCTGCTTGATCCACGACGCTCTCGCGGGCCTTAAGGCATAACTCGTGCGGCTACTGCACGCCCGCAACGAGCTGCATATTATATCCTTCGTTCTCTCGCGAAATAACGCGGGCAAGTAACAACCCCGTTATAAAATATATCCTTATTTTTTAGAATACCATAAATTATTATGAAAAATGATTGCAGAGATAAACATCGTCTTATTGCAGAAATAAGTTTTGCATTTCAGATATGAAAATTGTGAAACAAGATATTCTCAGCAGCTGAATTTCAGCATGTACAAGTCATGTCGAAGCTATTGATATTAGATAATTGCATTTGAAAATTTTATATAAAAGTACATATTACATTTCTAAAACAATATTTGGAATATTTTATCGTGCAACCCCCATTTGCATTAGATTAAGTTTCGTTATTAATTTCCATAACGATAAACCCGACGAAGTAGTCTTATGACATTTATTTGATGCTTATGGTGACGACAAATAATGAAGGCCTGATTATGTGACTTACAACCATATTTTTTGAAATCCAACATAATAATAGTTATATTTACTAACTATATGATTATTTATATTGTTAGTAAATATAACTATTATTATGTTGGATTTCAAAAAATATGGTTATTTTTACAGGTGGGTTTATACCTTTATAAAAATGATTTCACATTATTCTCCGGTTTACCGAAAGTTTAGACTAACAATTATATTTTCGATTTATACCTCCTAGTATTTTTTGCCAATCCATATAGAACAAATAATGAGCATAATTATTCAAATATCATTTTTTCTGTAAAAAATTGAATAGA
Organism: Phymastichus coffea; assembly: GCF_024137745.1. Taxonomy (NCBI): domain Eukaryota; kingdom Metazoa; phylum Arthropoda; class Insecta; order Hymenoptera; family Eulophidae; genus Phymastichus; species Phymastichus coffea. Next base: position 499,049 of record NW_026706812.1, on the reverse strand, counting down.
TTGATATTGAAAATATTTGTATGTTGGACTACAGAAAATTATATTATGTTCCGAGGAAATAATACTGATTATACAGAGCTTTGGGCAGGAATAACATTTACAACTATCGTAAAATTAATTTTTACAAATCAAAGCTGATGCAGTTAGTTAGGAATATTTCGAAATAGGTATTGTATGCAGAGATTGTATAATGTCTAGTCGCCAGCTAGTTTTTAACTTTCTTGAAAAACGTGTGGGGGTATATAAGGGGAAAATAATTCATTGAAGGTACTAAGGTTTCAACCAATTATTACGCTGTAAAAATAGAAAACTATGTTTATAAAAATAGTATGATTATGAATATTTCAAATTTATGAAATAAAATAAGAAAATAAAATCATTGTTTACATAACATTAACATTATAATAAAACAATATTACAATAACAAAAAACATTATATTATAATAAAACAATAATACAATAACAAAAAACATTATATTATAATAAAACAATAATACAATAACAAAAAACATTATATTATGTTTTTTGTTATAGTAATATTGTTTTATTATAACGTTAATGTTAAATACAAGGATAGGTCAATGAATAAAAGTCAGATGTTTAATCGTAATCTCCGTCGAGTGTTAATCATTTATTGAAAAAGGAAAAGATGATCGTTGTAATCGTAAAAGAAAGAAAGTCACACGACTAGCTAAGGCGTTGATGTATCTCGAGCGGCAGGAGAGAACTGAGCGCCTCCGTCGGCGTGCTTGCCGCGAAGCATCGTAGAAGGGAGAAGGGGAAGATAGGCTGGACAGTGCCTTGCGCCGAGAACAGAATGCGCCATCTTGCTGCTAACACTCCCTCCTGGCGCACTTGTCCTTGAGTTTTACTTGTCCCAGTCCTCCTCCTCCTCTTCCTTTTCAGGCTCCTGATTTTCTACCGTATCGATTACTTCTGTAATTTCAATTCTCTCTGTCACTTCCGTGACATCTAAACCTATTCTCCAGTCAGGAACACTCGTTCTGTGTGGTTTGAAGCTGTTTTCATATCGTGTATCTTCCCTGGGATAGGGATCGTTGTGTTGTTTATGATGACCGAATTGCTTCCTTCGTTCATCAAAACCTTTCTTCATCTCGAGTCGTTCCACCTCTGTAAATAATTGTTATTCATTCGTCAACTTTCGTTATTTCGTTCGCTTCGTTAGTCTATTCTTTATTGCATGTTTAATATCGCTTTTGTTTGTTCTTCGTGTATCGTAAACGTCAGCGGTTTCGTGAATATATCCGCTAGTTGTTGTTTTGAAGCTATCCACTTCAGACTGATTATTTCCCTCAATAAGCACTCTTTTACGTAGTGTTCGCGTATTTCTGTGAGGTGTCTCAATCGCATTCCTCCTTGTATTTGTGCACTCGCAATAGCTGCATTGTTATCGCAGTGTAATATCGCGGGATATATCGGTTCGTTAGTGAGTTTCTCGAGTGATTTCGCTATCGATATGAGTTCAACACAAGCTTCGCTCATTGCAATATACTCAGCCTGACATGTTGACAATGACACGTACGCTTGTTTTCGCGTTCGCCAAGACATCGTGTCTCCGTACATTTTAATTAAGTATCCGCATGTCGTTATCGATCCTTTACAGTCTGCTAAACTGGCGTCCGAATAAACTTGCATATTGTCTGTTTCACCTCTATACGTTAAAGTGTAGTCGTTAGTTTTATTTAAATATCCGAAAACGCGTTCTACAAGTTTCCATTCTGTGTCTGTCGGATTGAGCTGATGACGACTTAATACGTTTACTGTATATGACAAGTCCGGTCTAGTTGCGTTCGCGAGATATAAAAGTGAACCAATTACTTCGCGATATTTGCTCGGATCAATTACGTGTTCATTTCGCGACTCTGCTTCTCGTTCTCGTCTTTCTCTATTTAAGACTTGACTCGACACCATGGGAGTTCGTTTAGGGTGTATTTCCGTATACTCGAATTTTCTTATAATTTTCTCTATGAATTTAGTTTGATGTAATTTCAACGTTCTTTCGCGTTCGTTTCTTTCGATCGCGATACCAAGATATTCTTTCGGTTCTCCTAAATCTTTCATGTTAAATCGAGCTTGCTGTTTTTGTCTTATTTCGTTCATTTTCTTCTCGTCATTTCCTACCATGAGTACGTCGTCTACATATATTATGATTATAATCATTACTTCGTCTTTAATAAATATAAACATACACGGGTCAGAATCCTCTACTCTGAAGCCTAACTTAATTAATTCTTCTGTGATGGTTTCGTACCACCTTTTCGGACTAGTTTTCAAACCATATAATGATTTTTCTAATTTTAACACGAGTTTTCGTTTTTCGTCTGCCGTGTATGGCATCCCTTCGGGTATTTCCATATATATTTCGTCATGTATTCTACTGTTTAGAAACGCGGTTTTTACATCTAATTGAACCATTTTGAATTTATGTTTATTCGCGAATGCAAGTATTGTTCTAATTAGTGGCAATCGCGATACCGGTGCATAAGTTTCGCGTAAATTGTAAAAATTACTGTCTTTAAATCCGCGTACAACTATTCTCGCTTTTCTTACATTATCCGTTTTAGTTTTAAAAATCCAACGTGAATCTAATATGTTCGGTTTCCGACCGTTACTGTCCAAATTTGGTCTAGACACTACTCTATACACTTCGTTTTCATTCAGTGATTCTAATTCTTCGTCTACTGCTCTTTTCCATTCGAGTCTGTCAGTAAATTTCATTGCTTGTCTATACGTTGTCGGATCTTTGTTAATTTTGGCTAACAGTGTGTAGTAAGTTTCGTCACAGTTTTCGTCATTGTTACAATCGCTCAAGATCAGCATTGCTGTGTTAGTCTTTTTAGGTCTACCTCGTTTTCGTTTTTCCGTCTTTTCTGGTACTACTCCCTCCGTTTCCGACATCTCTTGTTCGTTATTTAACTCACGCGTTTCTCCCTCCGTTTCTAAATTTTCTTTTCCGTCGAATTTCAATTCCTCGTATTGTTCGTTTGATTTTCTATATACTTTCCCGAAAGTTATTCTTTCGGCAAATCTAATATTTCTACTTTCGTACATTTTCTTATTAATAGGATCGTATAGTATATATCCGGTGCGTATGTAACCAACGTGTACAACTTTAATCGTTCGCTTATCGAATTTACTCGATGGATTCTTTGTGATATAAGCTATACAACCGAATCTTTTAATTTGATTTATATCTATGTTACAGTTTGGAGCGAATAGTTTAATTGGAGCTCGAAAGTCTAAAGTTCGATGCGGTGTAATGTTATACACATATGTCATTGCGCCTAACGCTAAATCCCACATTTTGGGCGGTAATCCGGAGTCGAACAAGGCCGAACTAATCTTTCGCTGTATAGTTTGGTTGAACCTTTCGGCAACCCTATTGTGCTGCGGAGTGCCTAGACATACTGCCAGGAGTTCCGCCCCAAATTCTTTTAGCACTTCAATCGTTCGTTTTCCAGTATATTCGGTTCCTTGATCGCATTCTAAGTAACATATTTTAGAATCTTCTCTTCTAAGATTTCTTGTCGAGATGATAAAATCTCTTAGACACTCGGGTACTTCGTTTTTATGTTTAATTGGATATGTACCCGCGTATCGAGAGTGGCTATCAATGAATGACGAGATATATCTATAACCTTTCGGATGAGATGTCGGCGTGATATATCCCATTAAATCCGCGTGTATTCGCAACAAAGGTTTATCTTCGCGATGTCTTACATTCTTAAATGGAAGTTTCTTGAGTTTAGTTTGTATACACGTTTCGCATTCTTTAATGCTTTCGTCAATTTCATTTTCTTTTAAATTTTTAATCTCGGGGTATTCTATTTTTATTTTTCGAATATATTCGCTCGACGCGTGTCCTAATCTCATGTGCCATATTTTCGCTGTACTAATTCTATCTAATTGTGCAAATTCGTCTAGTTCAGTATATATATTCGTTATATCTCTTCTTCAGTTAGGTTTTCTATTTGTCTGTCTCGAACCGTACTCAACAGATCTTTAGTTTCACTTACTCTATCGTCGGTTTTTCAACCTTTTCTTTTATTTGTTTGTCCGATTTTTCTTTAGTCGTGTTTAATTTACTTCTTGTTACTACGTTTGCGTGCACGTCTGTTTTAATTCGTTTACCCTCGATCGCTTTTAAATTCTTATTTTGAGATCCGATTTTAATAATCCAAAAAGGTCGTTTATATTTACCTGACAAAAACGTTTGTTCGGTTTTAGGGTCGTATACATCGATTATTTTTCCATCTAGATATACACTTAATCCTCGATCCACGAATTTTCTTAATGATATTAGATTTTTGGCTAGATCATTCACGTATATTACATTTTTTAATTTAACGGGTTTTCCTTCGTTATTAAATCCTTCGATTATTCCTTTTCCGTTATATTTTAACCTAGCGTTTGGTGATTTATTCGCGCAATAAATAAAACCTGTTTTATCTCTATCGGGGGTGACGAAGCTTAGTCAGTTATTATTCATGTGATCTGACGCTCCCGTATCCGCGATGTATTTGTCCGCGGTTTGATTTTGATCAATTTCGTCTTCGCTATCGCTTCGTTCTGTCTCCGAGTTTTCGCTTTGCTTTTCGCCTTCGTTATCCGCGAAATTACAACGCGCTTTGTTTTTATTGAATTTTCGGAATTGACCTTTTTCAGGCTGGTACCTTGACCTATCCTTGCTGTACTGCTTCAAACTGTCGCCTCTTCTTTCGTTGTAACGAGTTGTGGTATCGTTCCTTAGCTTCTTAACCGACGTATTACGTCTTTCGTCATCGTAACTTCGTTTCCTTTTCTCTCGTCTGCATTCTTGAGCTTTATGTGTGCCAATTAGGTTACAATTGTAGCACTTGAATTTGCCCGGATTAGGGCACTTGTCTTTGGTGTGTCCATCGTCTCCGCATCCGTAGCAGATTTCCTTCTCTTTATTTGTTCGTTTCGTCATTGCATGATTTGCATTTGAAGCTTGCACAATTTGTACAGGTCCTACCTGTAATAAGATTCGTTTTAGTTCCATGTATGTCAATTTAGTTCCTTTTGTCATTTCGGTTATACAATCGGCTGTTGCTATAGACGGTATATGTTTCTTTACCGCTTGAAATATCAAATTATTTTTGTCTCTATCTACGTATTCTCCTATATCAGACTGGTTTTCGTATTGTTTCACATAATCTTCGAATCGCGAGCAAAATTGAACTATATTTTCTTTGTTCGGATTAAATTTAATATTTATCAATCGTCTATATGTGTCGTGTTCAGTCATACCTGTTTCCGACACTTTAACTTGTTTAATTTCATTTAGTCATTCTCTTGGGTTATCATGTTTTGTCACGATATCTACATATTCTTTACCTAAATGATTGAGTATTATATCAAGAACTCTAACCTCGTCGTCTTTATATTTACCTGGATTCGTATTATTACGTACAGTTTCATCACTATCTATGACATAAAAAATTTTCCGCGTTTTCAGTTCGGTATATAATAATTTCTCAAACATGTCGTATCTCGTTTCTTTGGTCAAACTGTACTTTCTATTAGATCCCGAGTCTGCGTTCGTTACTTCTACGCTCATCCTGCTATAATCTATCGACTCATTTCGCGTATCTAACTTACTTATTCTATCAATAACATTGTTGCTAATTTTCTCGGTAATTAATCTTGTCAATTCGTCTACATTTTTACATACGTATGTGTTGTCTTCCCTTTTATCATTCGTTTGACTACTTATTAGATCAGACGTGTTTACCTGAGCATTTCGATCAGCTCTATCATCGCTGTCTCTCGCTGATGCAATCAACGTGCTGTGTGCCAGTGGTGTCGATTTCAGCAACTGACTGCTAGTTGTTCCCGTTTCTCTCGTTCGTGCTGATACTGGTTCATTGCACTGTTTTTCTCGCCGAGTAATAGTTTTATCCAGAACAATTACGCGCGCGAGTGCAACAACGTGATCAACAGATTACAGCGTTACGGTAACAGCAGATTTGCAGCTGATAGGCGGTACGAGGCAGCGCAGCTGATAATCCAAGACCAGAGGCAGTTGATAGTTTTACTGACATCAACAATTACGGCTGATCACCGTAATTGCACCGCAGGGTAGGTGCACCTCCCTTAATTATCACGTGACAAAATACATTTGGTATTTTGTCCAATCGTGTTAGCGTTAATTTTTTTTTGTATTCGCGCCGAGCGTTAGATCGCGCCAATATTTGAATCTTCTCTCTCTCTCTTTCTCACCGAAAATTATTTAATTGTGAATCCTATTCGCGTGCGTCAGTCTTTCGGCCCGACAAAGACTGTAGAGATTTTTTATTAATAAAATCTGTTAAACTTATTCGCCGATTTCGTCATATAATTTTCCTAGTAGTTTAAGCAATTGAAAAAGGCTTAGGTTTTAATCCGATTACAGCTAGGGGATTAAGTGGATTAGGAGTAAAGTCGCTTACACTTAAAACTCATCGAGTGTCACAAGGCACGTGACTTAAGGTGAGTTCAACTCCGCTTGATCGAAGACAACTAAGTTAAGTCAGCTGACATTAAGGCGAATACACGTATTAACATACGTGTTAACGGAGCGGCGGTTTGCTCTGCATCGTGGGAGTTTTCTCTTAAATAAATTTCTCATTTTGTAGATTTATCCCCCCGTTACATATAATATAATATATAATATTATATAATATAAATATATAATATTATATAATATAAATATATAATATTATATAATATAAATATATAATATTATATAATATAAATATATAATATTTACATGATTATTGATAGTATAACAATGGAGTACCACGAGTAAGAACCGAGAACCATGGAGTAATCAATTTTCGTAAAACAACATAAATGACCCTGTAATCCTGTTCAGTACCATAAGAAACAATGATGAACCATGATAATAAAAAACATTAAAATACCATGGAAACCCATGGAGTATCATGAAGTAGCATGGAGAACCATGAATTCTATAGCTGTAGAATGCCATAAAACACCCATGGCGTACAATAAGAAACAATCGAGAAACATGAATCATTAATTATTTTTACACGTGAGTAGTAGACGTAAAATACGTTGAAGACGTAGAGACCTATAAAAATAAAACAAAGCGTTAGAAGAATTTTAAAATGGCGGAAAGACAACATTACTCAAAACTTTAACCCTTTGAAGCACAGTGTCCATCCTGATGGACACATTGATTTATTGCTTCTTTTGCCATTTTAGAACAACATTATGGATTTCAACAGGGTCTTTTGCATTCTTTCAGTTCATTAATAGTTCAAAAACATAATTTTGCAGTTGAAATCAATATATTGGGTTATTTTTTAATATTTTTAAATGAACAAGAAGAAAAAAATTGAATTTTTGGGGAGAAATTCATTATTGACGCGAATAATGAGAGTATCCCTTTCAAATTTGGTATATAAAGGTTTTTGGTGTCGCTGAATAATAATTTGACATCAGATTTCAAAAATTGTGTATCCAAGATGGCGGATCTAAAATTGCGGGCAAGAAGATTTCCTATATTGATACCAATACTCTAAAATTCATATCTAAAGTGTTTTAGGGGTCGCAGATAACGATTCTGATATCAGGTTTCCGAAATAATGCTTTCAAAATGGCGGATATGTATATTTTTATATTGGCTTGAATACTCTCAAACTCATATCTAAAGTGCCTCAATCTCAGTGATAATCAATATCATACTAGTTTTCTGAAATTCTGCAGCCGAGATGGCCAAAGGATATGATTGATGTACATGCTTATTTGCATGACTTGAAAGTATATCTCAGAATAGTGGATACTTCTTTCACTCATTCTCGGCATTACCCGGAGCTTACGATGAGGACGTGATGAATTCAAGCTCCATTTACGTTTTTTTTTGTATTTTTCATATTTTATATTTTTTTTGTATTTTTTATATTTTATATATTTTTTTTATTTTTTATATTTTATATTATTTTTTATTTTTTATATATTATTTTCTGCATTTTTTATGTTTCATTTTAGTCAATGAGTGTCAACAAATATATGGATGACTCCAGAAGCAAAGAGCCGATCTTTATTTATTTTTCGTAGGTCGGGGGTTGAGGGCCTTTTGGCGAATTGTATGAGCACCAAACACTTTGTATTGAATGTACTCTCCATGGGTCTGAGGGCCATATATATATATATATATATATATATATTTTTGTTTTTTTGAGAGATTCATTCACCTAATCAGAAAACAAAATACTAGAATATTTGAAACAGAATACTAAATTATATTATTAGATTTATTATCAGCACCCTTAGAAATTACGTTTCATGAAAATGAAGTCCCTAAAAATGAAATTTGACATCCGAATTTTTCGATCCGCCATTTTGGATATATTATATCGGAAATCTGATATCAGATTCGTTATCAGCGAGTCCTAAAAGCCTTTACATTGAATTTTGAAGTATTCAGGCCAATATAGAAAATAAATGCCTGTCCGCCATTTTGAATTCGCCATTTTGGATACATCATTTAGGAAACCTGATATCAGATTCGTTATCAGTGACCCCTAAAACTCATTAGTTATGAATTTTAAAGTTTTCAAGCGAATATAGAAAAAAATCTATGTCCGCCATTCTGAATCCGCCATTTTAGATGCAAAATTCGAACAATCTAATGTCAGATTCATGATCAGCGACCTCAAAAACCCCTATATATAAATTTTCATCTAAATATCCTGGAGAGAAAAGTGTATGCTTCAAAGGGTTAAACTCAAATAACTTTCTCATATCAAATGCTATTGAAGTAAATCTTTTTTTGGATAATAGAAGAGAATCTGAACTTTTTAAACTATATATCAAATTAGGGAGTCTATACGTTGAAGCAAGAAAAAATAGGTATATTCTGTTAGACAAATCTGACTTTTCTCCATTGAACTGTATAGAATATTATGGCCGACCAGCGATTGTCATGACCACTTCGTGTCTACTGGCCTACGGCTCTCGAGCGCGGCCCCTGATATCATGAAGGATGAAATTATTTATTTTTATAACTTCTGTTTCACGTAATGTGGAACAGTTGCTATTGCATCACTACATAATAATTGTTATGAGTAGTAAAATTTGTTGACTCGTAAAATAATCCCTTAATAACGTGCATAGAATTTCAGTAATGTGACGTCGTGGCAACGACACAGCTCAGGTGCGCCTGAGGCTTAGTGCAGTCTCAGGGTTTCGATGTCGCCAGAACTGCGATTTCTCGTCTAAACTGGCGTGGATCACTTGTCAAGAAAAATGTTTAATCGGGGGGATAGTACCACAGAGCCTATACTTCTACCTTCAGATTCCAATCGAAAGTTGTAATCTTTAGGCGCGAAGCACCACGGGTCCTATCAATAGTAGTACCCGGGTTTCCCTAACAAAATTAATAATAACAAAATTAATAATTGAAATAGAAAATAAAGTGTAATTTATTATATCGCACGCTGTATTGTACAGATTCGTGGGTGATTTATTAAATTATTCACTAATCATGCATTCCTATTTATTTTAAGTTTTAGTCGGAGTATTAATACAAGAAAAAAAACTTATGAAACTTAACAAGGCGATTATTTTCTAATTTCTTACAATAAAAGTTCGTTTAACAACATAGTGCGTATATATAATTTTTTTTTTTTTGGATTTTCACTGTTTTTCTTATTTTCTAGCTAATCTAAACTTCAGAGTGAGAACTCCATGAGAGGTTTAGGAGGTCACAATTATCTGGGATGTACGATATCTATGCTCCTGATCTTTCTATTCTCCATGAAATATTTATTTTCTAAAAATCTTTGTTTTTTTTTTATTTTTTTTTAACGTCGCTTTATTTATGTTTCATCAGTGCTAATCAGCGACGGAGGCTTGCAATGTGTTTGAGAACAAAGCACATGAAACTTTTTTTAGTGGTGCTTATATCAATCAGCAGGGACTGGCAATCGAACCTGGGCCTGCCGGGTGCGAGTCCGTCGCCCTACTGACCGAGCCATTGCAGGCCTTTCTAAAAATCTTAAAGGGCTAACAGTTCTTGATGAAATTAAATGTAATTTGTGAAAATCAATTTTTGCGTTGATTTCGTCCAAGAATTTATAACTTATGACACCGTGGCAAGGTAAATCGTATTTATCTTCGATAATGTAAAATTCTGTTACGTGTCCTAATGTAGGCATTTCTACACTGTATTTTACTTCTATATCTTCTGTAAATAGTCCAGATAACATAATGCTTTTATTCAAATGATTCAGTAATCCTTGCGGGACTACAACACGTTTCAAGACATTCATTGAGGTAGTTGTGTCAATCAAAAATTCTAATTCATTTTTCGTTAAATGGTTATTTACGGCTAGGATCAGATTTCTTGGTTCTAATTCTTCGTAACAGTTTCTTATCGTATTTATTTCTGACATGTTCGCGGGATTGCGCGATAATGCATCAGCAGCTGAATTAGAAAATCCAGGCTTGTAAATTATTTTATAATCATATTGCGATATCCAAAATCGCCATTTGTGTACTCTTGTATTCAGGTCAGCTGTTTTGAACCAGACTAAGGGTTGATGATCGGTTATTATGGTAATTGGTCTATTATATAAATAGGACTTAAAAACTTTTATGCTTTGCACAATGGCTAAGGCTTCCTTTTCGTCTTATTCTTTCGCATCGTATTGTCCGTCTCTAGTGATTTTATACCCTACACCAGGAGGATCTCGATTATCCTCCTTTTTATTGAATATACATCCAAACACATCAATACTCATTTTATTACTGAGCAATATTTCGGCTTCTCTTAATATATGTAGTCAGCTTCACGCAATTCTTCAATGATTGAATGAATTTCATTAATATGATTAGGATTTCATTAGCGGTTTGTTGGACGATAAGCAATCTCAATCGATCAACGAGCTGGTTTGGATCATCCCAATATACATAATAAAACAATGTTCCTTTTCTTGCTATTTTATAGTTTGGAAAAAGACCTCTTCCATCAATAGTCGATTTTCGCTTCTTAGCGCTACTGCTCAAAGATAAATTTGGACCAATATACTTTTTGGATTTATTTACATGCTTATTGCGATATTCTCCATTTGTGTTGTGATGTTCGTATCACTTATAAATAAAATAATTCGAACTCTCGTAATCTAGCTAATGAGTAAGAATTTGTTTCCAATGATTTTACTCTAATTGTCAAGAAAATAGATAAATAAATCAAATGTAATAAATAAGTAAATCAAATATACATTAGTAAGTGCAATATTTCGAGGAAAGTCAGACAATGCCCTAGTTTCTTATGGTGCGAATTGCCCCAAAGTAGAGCTAAAGTCTTTCTTTGATAGGATATAATTCGGCCCAAGATACTTATAGCGCGGGATGTTCTATAAGTCGAGCTCAAATTATAAGGAAAGGATAGTCTTGCTTAGTTAATCACAATGAGAGAAAGAACTTAGGTATTAATCCAAGTTTATTCAGACTCATGCGCTCACCTTGCAAGGCTAGAAGTGAATGCTAGCCTGTGCAGAGATGGGCCTATTTATACACAGATTTTCCCGCTTATTTTTGCAGGAGAGATGTCATCGAAAATTCGAGAGACATTTGCGAATTTCGAGAAATGAGTTTTCTTAATTTACAAGTGAATAACCATTAATATTAAGTTTTTAACACATGTAAACTTTACAGAATTTGTTATTTATTGATTTTATACAATATACAATTATCGCCAATAGTGTCGTCAAAAGTTATTAACTAATAAAGTTAATTAACGTGATATTACATTATTTACAATAGAAAATTATTAAATTTTCATATAACTTTATAGTTGATTAATTTTGGAAGTATTCTCCAAAATTAATTATTTAAATTAATTAATAACATTTGAATTATGACTAATTTTTTATATTTGTAACGGTTTTTTCTAATCTTAATATACAATTATTAGATTAATTATCTAAGATTTCTAAATTATAAAGTTATCATTATCAAGTATTAACTTAATATTTTCGTTTTATATATAGCTTATTGTGTAAATAAATTATTAATTGTTTATTTATTAATAACAGTTATTATTCAGCTGTTATTAATGAAACCAATTCTTACTCATGTTCTATGTTTGTTCACTTTGTACATGAATTATTTATATTTTTCTAATATTTCATATGTTAATAAATAAATCAACTTTGCATATTGATATTCATTATTATTTCATAATTGAAAGAGATTTTTGTTATAATATTATTAATTTACATGCTAAAATCTATATAATCGATACTTTGTTATATTAAAATTATCTATAATTAACATATTTTTCTTAATATCATAAATCATTATATCTATGTCTATTACTTTGTGACGTCACGCTGTTTATTTTGATTCGACTCTTATTTGTATACAGTCGCGTAAACAGTGAGGTAGCGCCGCTTAATGTATTGTTTTGAATAAACAGATAGATACGTTAGACTAGTTGCAGTCATTCAGTGATTTAATAAATAGCTCATAAATAGGACCGTTACAGTGTCCTATCTCTTTCGATGAACGTTAGTGAATTCAAGAATTTTTATATAATATTCAATGTCTGATGAACTGATTAATTTAGTATCACGTTCTTTACAAAAGAGAAGTTTCATTAAAACAGACGTCTTGCTGTATGCTTTATTATTCACAGTCACGTTATCGTTTTGGAAGGAAATTGGAGAATTATCTATGATATATGTATTTTCATGCAAGCGAACACGAAATGTCTGTTCTAAATTACTTTTCTGCTGAGGTTCATGCAATAGTCGAACATAGTTGCTTACAATTGAATCATCGAATAGCTGTTGTCTCTGTTTTGTAGTTACATTTAAACTACTTCTGTTCTAATTTATAGCAGTTGCATTAAGTGATGATTCATCATGATCATGATGATGATCATCATCAATAGAAATAGCAGACTCAAATGTAGTATCAAGCGGTTGCAATGTAGAATTTAATTCATTAGCAGTACTATTGAAATATCTAGATTTGTAGGGAGTGTCAGTTGCTACTTCTGACTTTTCGATTTTCTTTTTCTTTGTCGTTGGCTGTTCAGCATTAGTAGCGTTACTTTTATCGGTAGTTGCCTATACGAGTTCCTTCAATGGATCAACCATAGGTTTGAAAGATTCATGCAATGTCTTTTCTAAATCAGCTTTACCGCGTTTTATTAGTTGATACTTGCGTCTTATGGCATCACGAGCCATGGATAATTCCTCGAGTACCTTCTTTTCTCTTTCAAAGTTAGCCATGTTTACGCTTGTAATTTCTAAAGTTAAATAATCTTCATCCACTCACTCCTCTATATTTATAGCAAAAGAATCAAATCCCTTTCTATATCGTCCATGATTTATTGGTCTATCTCTGTCGATAACCAAAAACCCATGATTATCGTCTCTCCAACATTTTGAACAAATTGCTTTGAACTTCTCAAAAGACATATCTGATTTAACATCATCATTGTTAATGTGGTTAATATTCGCGTCATCTTGTTGAAACAAAACAAGTAAATTCACATTATCTCGAACGAGATGATTCGGAATGCGAGCGTACGATTGACAAAGATAGAAACTATCTACTTTTTTATGTCTACCCATACAGAAGAATGCTCTTACGTTATCTTGCTTCTCAGTGGCTATATCGTCAAAAATCATGATAGAATTTGGTCGTGTTTTATCTTGTGAAACAACTGTCACATGCTCGCTGAAAGCTTGATACTCTATAGCATTAATAGGCTCTAATAAATCTTTCAAAAATTTATATTTTGGCTGATTAAGGAATTTTGAGTAGACATATACGTTTTCAAATCTAAGATCATTAGGATAAGTGATTAATGTTTATAAATAATTAATTTTTCCACAATTACTAGGTCCACAGAAAACGGCACGGATACTATTAGGCAATAGTTCGCCATGTCTTTTTTCTTGTTTTTCCGTCTCCACCACTCTATCGAAATTAATGACTTGAAGCTTAAGAGGCTGTTCTTTGAAATCCATGCTGTTTACTCATCATCGACACCTCAATGAATGAGTTTGTTAGGTATAAAAAATCTGCTTATTTATTTTTTATTTCAATAACATGCTGTCTTTCAAAGAAGTATGATCACGTACTATAAAAGAAAGACTGATGGTGATCTAGTGAACAAGATTATAAATAATTTGCCTATCAAAGCTCACTTACCTGAATATCAGTATTGTGGTCCTGGTACAAAATTGAACAAACGATTGGTACGTGGAGATCCTGGTAAAAATCCACTAGACGTTGCTTGTAAAGAACACGATATTGCTTATGCGCAAAATCTGGAGGATATTGCGACAAGAAATAAAGCTGACGAAATTCTAGCTAAAAAAGCTTGGGAAAGAGTGCAAGCTAAAGATAACAGTTTTGGTGAGGAAGCAGCTACCATCATTGTAGCTAATATTATGAAAGTTAAAAGTATGCTTGGTATGGGTGTTGAAATGAATAAAGGTAGTAAGAAACGAGGTAGAGGATTTAAAAAACGCCAAGCACGAAAGAAATGTTAAAAAATCAAAAAGCCGTCAGTTACATTGCATAAAATTATTAATAGGGTCTCGAAAAGTAGTGTGCCTAACAATCGAGCTTTTGTAGTTATCCGTTCGGCTATAAAAGGAGCCAAAGAAACTGTGAAAAAGGCTGGCGGTAGAATTAAAATAAATATACCACGTATTTTACCTATTTCCAGTAAAGTTGGTGGAGCGCAGTAAAGTTGGTGAAGTTTTAATTCCATTATTTGCTGCTTTAAGCGCCACTGGAGCTCTAGCTGGAGGAGCTGCTTCAATAGCAAAAGCCGTTAACAGTGTTAAGGCTGCTCAAAATTAATTGAAAGAAGCTCATAGACATAATAAAACTATGGAAGCTATTGCTGTTGGTAAAGTACTTTATTTGAAACCTTATCGTAAAGGTCTTTATCTGAAACCATATTCAAGTGGAAAAGGTTTAAAAAAAAAGCTCGAAGTAACTTTACCTAATCGAGCACTGACAGATCATGATATAAGAAAATATGCTAAAATACTAAAAATTGCAAATTTTCAAGGTGTTTTCATGCGTAATGCTCTGCCAGCCGATGGACAACGATATAAAGAGACAGCTATTGTAAATTTAGATGATAAACGTGAACCAGGTACTCATTGCCTGGCATACAAAAAGAAAGATGATGACGTTATGTATTTTCATAGTTTTGGTAATCTATAACCGCCTATAGATCTATTGCTTTATCTCAAAGTTAATAGAATCATTTATAATTATATTAGATATCAAGATTTTAATACATATAATTGCGGCCATCTTTGTCTCAAATTTCTTTTAAACAAACTATAGAAAAGACGACTAGTATAAAAAATATTTATTCAAAGAATGATTATCATTTGATATGAATCTGTCATGGAGAATACATTGACATTGAGTCTCTCGGGAACATCATCCATACTCGAAACATATTATTTTCCACCGATCGAATTGATACCAAACAAAAAATACGTTCTTGGTCTAATTAAGCTATTAACATTTAATTCAAAACCAAACATTGACGTTGGTTATAATAAGTTTTACATTGAAGGTCAAGAAGCTATCACATTACCGACTCTAGCTACGAAATAGAAGATATAGAAAGATTTCTCAAAGAAGGATTAGCACTTAAAGGTATATCGTTTATCCTGAAACCACATAATAATACTTTACGTAGTGTCATACAGTGCAGTCGAAAAATACATTTTGAACCAGAAGGTTTTATTGGATCAATTTTAGGCTTCACTAGACACACGCTGGTTAAAAACGAAACACATAGTTCTGACTTACCCGTCACTATTCTCAAAGTCAACGCTTTACGTGTAGAGTTTAATATTACTACAGGCTCTTACGTAAACGATCGCAAAGTACATACTATACATGAATTTTTCCCAGCAGTCCCATCTGGATATAAGATCATAGAAGTTCCCTCTCAAGTCATTTACCTTCCAGTCGCTGTGAGGAGCATTGATCATATTAAAATTCTTATAGTTTATCAAGACCGAAACGTAGTTAACCTTCGAGGAGAAGTCATCACAGTGCGAGTACATATAAAGACCATATCTTAGTAATGGATATCATTTACAATATAAAGACCGGTCGAGACTATATTAAGAAAGAAAATGTCAATCAACTATTACGTCTCGTGCATCAACTATGAATAGCTAATGAATGAGACGTACCAATATGTTGACTAGTGGTTGGATATGTCTCACTTATAGTAAATGTATGTGGAAATGTAAATATGTATGTATGATAATTGAACTACCTTGATAATCGTAGTTTTTAATTGTTGATAGAAATGCAGCAGGCTCTAACTGCTGGTTGAATTGTATTGGATAGGTCGTTGAATAATACTTGCACGATATTACTTTGTAACAGTCGCGAGTTTATTAAGTAAAGTAATCATCAATTGTCGGACCGGTGTATACGGAGTTGAGTCTTACAGGTACTTATTGACTGACTGACGGACTACTGATCAACTGCCCTAAGTAATTTTGTTCATTTCATTTTATATCTTTTACAGCTCTTGTCAGCTTAGTGTTGCGATATGGTGTGACATTTTGTTTTTGCTGAATA
Source organism: Phymastichus coffea (assembly GCF_024137745.1). NCBI lineage: Eukaryota > Metazoa > Arthropoda > Insecta > Hymenoptera > Eulophidae > Phymastichus > Phymastichus coffea. Next base: position 482,405 of record NW_026706812.1, on the reverse strand, counting down.
TAAATTCTTGCGTTCGGTGACTTTATTTCGGAGTGTCATTTACCTCGTGTTTCGTCAGCTTTTTGCTGACGTGCGAATAATTTAGCAGCTTTGAATTTTACGAATGTGCATTTGTTACAAAAGGGATGCATCGTAAGACGTAACAACTTTATTTCGGAGTGTCATTCACCTCGCGTTTCGTCAGCTGATGTGCGAGTAGTTTAGCAGCTTTGAATTTCACGAATGTGCATTTGTTACAAAAAGGATGCGTCATAAGACGTAACACCCCAAGGCCTAAGACATTGCAATGTTTGCATAAAAATACTTCTGAAATTCAAATCTACTAGCGGTTTATACAGAAATTTTGCGATGTGTGCACTTTAATTAGTATATAAGGAGCGTGGTTGCTCGACCTTGTACAGTTCAATTTTGACTTGTAATTTACAATGTTTGGATTTCCAAGGGAGCGTCATTCGATGGTCTGCGTAAGTATTTTACAAATTGATTGTAGTTCTTGTTACTTAGTTTCTAGTTCTTGTTGTTATTATTATCATTATATATTTTCCTTTTTCTAGTTTGCGGGTTGGCAGCATTCCCATGCGGTAAAGAAAGCCAGACGAGAGGGCCTTTACCAGCCGCACCTAAACCCGGGACCCGGAAATATGTGAGAATAGATGTAAGTGTTTTACAATGTATATTTGTATATTGGTATATTGATATATCTGATTAATTTGTTTCCTGTTTGCTTGTTAGTTTCAGAAATGGAAATTAGTGCGTATTCTGAGGCATTGCGACCGAGTGACACGGACGGCCTTCTTCTTAGGGGAGTACGGTCCAAATGAAGATACTTGGAATCTTCGTGAATTATTTTTTTATGATTTGTTAGTATATTGTAACGGTTTTCATCGAGTATGTGTGGAGGTTTTTAATGATTTTTACTATGTAATTATAGGTCCAAGTGATATAATTGTAATTGTATATAAGTGTAATTATATTTGTAAACATAATTGTAATTTTGTAAACATAAATATTTTTTTTTCTAGTCTTAGCCTAATATCTTAAAGCGAATATCTCGCTTCCCTCCCCGCTTAAAATGTAGCTATGACGTAAAGCATTTAGGATACTGAACGACACGACAATTAATTAGACTTTTGTTGAAAATAGGTCATGATTGTCTTTGACTAGTGTTGATTAGAGAGGTAAGCTTTGTTAAGGAATACGACAGTGGGCATCAGTGTAAATTTGTATCTTGACGTCTGTGTCGTTCAGGTTTGTGTGTACTGTATCCAGTTAAATTTTTGCGTTTTGTTTGTTATTTTTTGTCATACTGTAATGGTTCTGTCGTCCTAGTATCACTAGCAGGTGGGTTAGTGAGCTGAAGAAGGCCCATAGTAGATTCATAAACCAGCCATAAACCATGTGCAGCGTATATCCTCTGATGATGGTATAAATCGTCAATTTTATTATTTGCAGTAATATTAATATCATTATGATTACTGATGAGATTGATCCGCACGTGATTTGTTTGTTGAACATGTGATTCCAAGTGCTTTCAGCCAATTTCGCAAGTGTATTTTCTGTAAAAATGTTCTTTGTTGTTCCTTCTCCTGATATCTCTTTAGCTATAATATTTAACAGAGATGCTTTTTCCATGGGGAACATTATTTGTTGTTGTAGTTGGTCCAATTCTTGTTGTGAGCCGCTAGTTGCTAATGAATCTATGGATTCAAATTTCCATTTTATGTTTGTGTTAGGTTTGAGTGCTTGTGGTGGTATTGTTTTCATTGGTTTGGGCGTTAGTTTTATCCATTTGTTGTTTACTTTGTAGTATGTAGGTATTATGGAGTTGCAGTTCATTGGAGTACCTTTTCTTTTGAGGATATGTGTTTTTGGAGTAAGAAACCAGGTTTCATTGCCTGAAATTACTGGTAATTCGTTGTAGCATTCGCTAAGGTGCTGTGCCTTTATTACAGTAGGGGTGCATTTTATGACATGAACTGCTTCTCCTGCGATCCTGGCAATGTATCCAGGTTTCTTCATGATGTTGTATGCGAATTCGTCAGGGGAGAGGATTGCAAGGGATAGGGAGTTTTGTATTGTTTTCCTCTCTACTTCGACCTATCTGTAATGACTTTTCTGTAAAGGTCGTTCAGCTGTCTACCCAAATGCTTTTCGACATATACAAATTTAGAATTTACGTGTGTGAATAAATCTATCGTGACCTTGCTTTTGCTAGTAACAGTATCTTTATCGAATTTGTATTTGTTGAAGTTATTGTTTTCTTCCGCGATAAAGAGTTTTGGGTGTTCTGTTCTTATGAACTCTCTGTAGCATTTGAATATTTTATCTTTGGCTGTTAAAGCAAAAGTCGTGTCGCTAGTGTTTACCATGTATATTATGTCGTTATTGTGTGTGTTAAAATATTTTGTTACTGGACCTTTATATAAAATATCATAAGTGTTGGTAAAACATTCTTCCTGAGGTAAAATATCCCAAAATGTATAACCCCCGTCAGAGTCTTCGCAAGTTGTGTCTGAAAATTTACACGTCGTTCCTGAGCTTAAATGTAATTTGTCATTACTCAGACAAATTTTCGCATAGGCTTGTATTAATGTGGTTTTAATTGTGCCTTGAACATGTACCTTACTCCACGATCCGAACCTGTCTGCGTAGGCTACGCCGCTGCAGCTTCCTGCATCGCCAGCGAAGTCTATTCCCTTGGTTGTTGTGGCGTTTATTTTTAAATCAGCAATCGTATGAAAATTGTCATATTTAAAAATTCTCGTTTCGTGGATAGTTTGGCATTGTTCATGGCTCAATTCATACAAGTATTCTTGTTCGCCGTTTTGTTCAGGTTCGAGATGTCCGAATAATCCGCATTGGTATACTGTCCGATGGATTTCAATTTTGCATTAATGTACTGGAACATCTCTAAATTCGGCTGCTTGGATAAGTTCTACATTTACTATTATTGAGTTTATGGTTTCGGTGTTAAAGTCGCATTCGTCAGCGTCCAGTAGGGAGAATGTTGTGATGTTAGTGTTTGTGGTGCCGCAGTGACATCCAATGTATGCATAAGTAATTTGAAAGAATGTAATGAATAACGTTATTTTTGAAAACATGATTTCTTTGTCCTAAAACAGAGAAAAGTTTATCAGTTTATATACTCTTGTGTAATATTAATTTATTTGCATGAACTGTATTCGATTTTCCACCCTTATTTATTGTTACGTTATATTTATCTGTGATGTTTAATATTTCAAAGGGACCCAGGTTGTGATTCTTTTCTAATTTTCCTGGTTTAGGTTCTTTAATGAGCCACACTTTATCTCTTATTTTGAAATTGCAAGGGTTTATATGGCGATCGTAGTATTTTTTTTATTTTTCTTTTGCTGTTACGAGGTTTTCTCGCGCTAAGCATGCAATATCCTGCATGTTTTGTATAAGTGTTGATAGATAATTATTGAATGTTGGCAATTGTTCTGAAATTTTTAACGGTTCACTAGACGGTAATCGTAGTGGGTAAGCGAAGACCAGTTCATGTAGAGTAAATCTATGTGCGCTGTGAACGACAAGCGTTAAGGTTAACAAAAGGTTAACGTTTAATACAAGGTTGTAATGAAATTGGGCTAATTCTAATAAATTGTCCCATTCAATTTTTTTACTAGAAAAAATTTTCAAATATTCACAAAGGGGGTGATGTGCTCTTTCTAGGGAGCCGTTTGATTGTGGTGAAAATGCGGTTTTTTCTATTTTTGCTAACTTAAATCTACGAGCAATGGCTTTTAAAATTTTACTCATAAAGTTCGCTCCTCTGTCGGTGAGGACTACTTTTGGTGAACTGAAAATACATATAAATCTTTTGATTAGGGCGTCTGCAATTGTTTCTGCGGTTTGTTTAATGAGTGGAAAACTATTATGAATTTTGGGAGTAGAGGTCTTGTATAGAAAGAATGTATTTGTTCTGATTACACAGGCCTGCCTTAGTATTTTTTGGATAATGATTCTAGAATCATTATTGATGGACAATTGGCCGAATTTTTAAGCTCATGGTGAAACCTCAAAAATGGCAAATTTCCATTGATGATATCTTGATGAAAAAAAATGATATCTTAAATTTGAAAAATGAGTTTTAAAGGGTAAGAGTGCTTCTTTAAGATGCCGTCAACCGTTTTTGAAAAGAATATAAACTCACGATGTAATCAAGCCTTGAATATGGCCAAAAAACGTTTTTTCGACCTTTAGGGGACGATTACTCAAAAACCTGACGTGATGGAGAAATTCTGATGACGGATTCGAATTCTACGCCAAAAATTACTTCGGAAATGACCCTCAGTTGCAAAAGAACAAAACCTTGCAGGCCTGTGTTATAGTAACGTTTAGAGGTCCTACTATGTCCATTGCGATTTTGTCGAATGTTTTCATGGGAGTGTCCGTTATTATCATTGGTTGTCTAGTTTTTATTCTTTTTAGTTTATTTCTTTGACAAGTTTCACAATTTTTGATACGGTTCTCTATATCAGTTTTCAGGTTTTCGCAATAGTATTTGTTCTTTATTCTGTTTCATGTTCTGTTGATTCCCGCATGTCCTCCTAGTGTACTTGAGTGATATTGGTCGAATATATTGTCTCGGTCTTCGAGTTTTACGTAGTCGATGTAGTTTAGGCAAATGATAATTTTAGTTTCAGAAGTTTCGAATGTTGTTGCTAGAATGTTTTCTATTTCGGCCCAATGTATGTTTTTTAGTTGTAGGTCTCTTGAGATGCTGAATGTTGTTATTTTCTTGCAAATTATTAATGTTCTTAATAATTTGAAGAGACCTTTGTGATTCTCCTTTATCCTCATAGCAGACTGTCTTGTGTCAAGACAGGCTATGAAGATATTTTTTGTTCCTGACTGTATTATTTCAATTTCCTGGGGGCTGTAGAATTTTGTCTGGTTGTATCTGTTTGATTTTTATTAGTCTTTCTGTTGCGTTATCTAATGATTGATGTTTGTTGTCGATAAAATGTTGTCTTTTCTTGATTCGATGGGTTTTTTCGTAAATCGAATGTTATGTTCTTTCTGTATTTTTGCTTCATTATTTGTATTTTCTTCATTTTCCATATGTACTTGAACTTGTGTAATATTTTTATATCTATTTTCTTTTTCTTTGTCTTGTTTTCTTGTTATTTTGATTTGTTCCTCTTGTTTTTCTTGTACTTGACGTTCATTTGTTATTATTTCTATTGATTCTTGTTTTGCTTTTTGTGCTCTGGTAACTGCCTTTATTTTTATATCTTCCATCGGATTTCGTGATATTGCATCGGCATTTGTATTTATTTTGCCAGGTTTGTAGATAATATCATAATCATAATCTGCTAGTTTTAGTCTCCATTTTTGTACTCTTGATTTGTTATCTGCTGATTTGAAAGATAACAATGGTTTGTGATCACTAACAATGGTAAATTTATTTCCGTATATGTAATTCTTAAATGTCTTTATTGCGAATACTATGCCAAGTGCTTCTTTTTCGTATGTATGGTATTTTTTCTCTACTGATTTTAAGATTCTTGATGCAAATGCTATTGGTCTGTCATCACCAATCTCTCCTTGAGAGAGTACACAACCCAGCGCGTAGTTTGAAGCATCTGTTGTAATGATGAATGGTTTTTTCATATCTGGGTATTGAAGAACTGGAATTGTGCATAGGGCATTTTTTAATTTTTCAAATGCTTTTTGTCTTTCTTCAGTCCAAATAAATGGTTGTTCTTTTTGCAGTAAATCTATGATAGGTTTTGCTATTTGTGAGAAGTGTCCAATAAAGCGTCTGTAGTAGCTTGTTAGACCTAAGAATTCTCTGATATTTTTGAGTTTTCGGGATAGGAAATTTCTTTATTGCTTCTATTTTCTTTGGATCTGTTTTGATGCCTTCTTCACTTATAATGTCGCCTAGGAATTCTACTTCCTTTTGGAGAAATTTGCATTTACTCGATTCAATTTTTAATCCTGCCATTCTTAATTTTTCTGCTATGAGTTTGAATCTTTTATTATGTTCTTCAACTGTATTTGCAACGATAATTATATCATCGATGTACAGGTAGCAGAACCCTTTTTCCAATAGGTCTCCGAATACTTTTGTTAGTGCTCTTTGGAAGACCCTAGATGAGTTTATTAGTCCGAAAGGTAATACTTTGAATTCAAAACGTCCCAAGCCAGGGATACTAAACGCCGTTTTATGTATATCTGATTCTTTCATTTTTAGTTGATGAAATCCAGAAACTATATCGATGGTGGTGAAAACTATTTTTTCCTATGCAGTCGAAAATTTCTAATATGTTGGGTATAAGATATGGGTCTGGAATAGTTTTTGCATTCAATTTTCGATAATCTATTACCATTCTCCATTTTTTCTTTCTGTCTTTTGTTATTCCCTTTTTTGGCACGATCCATACTGGCGCGTTAAATGCAATTGTTGAGGGTCTAATTAAGTTATTTGCAATTAGCTTCTTTGTTTCATCACATGCGATTTGTTTGAGTGTATATGGCAGAAGAAATTGTTTAACATATACTGGTTTATCATCAGTTAAATTAATTTCGTGTTCTTCTATGTTGCATTTGCCAAGTTTATCTCCTTCTAACCAGCATATGTCTTCGAATGACAGTATTAAATTTTCTTTTTTACGTTGAGTCAGGTGTTCTAAGTTTATTGTATTTATCAATTGCTTTCGTCGTATTTTTATTTCGTGTTCTTGTGTCTCTTTTTGTGCGATTTTGTTGTGTGTAATTGTAAATATATGTGTCGATTTTAAATTAGTTTCTTTAGCTGTGAATTTTTTATTAATGTTTTTGAAGTTATTTTCTATATCATTCATAATGTGAATTTGCTGCTTCGTTATTTTGTCATATTTTCTGTCAATCTCTCCTGCAACGTTACCTTTTCACGTGTTGCAAAAATTTGAATAATCATTAATAGTATAAAATATTTCTTCGGTTTCATTGGATTCGTCTTCCAGGGCTTTACTAATATTTCCAATAAATTGTGCCAAGCTTGAGTGATAGTTAAGTTGAGACAATATTTTTGTTTCTGGATTCCCATATATTTGATCATTCGTACTATTTTTCGTTTCTTTTTGTATGTCACTTATTATATTTATGATTTGTGTTACATCTTTATGTATTGATACTTCTTGCTGTGTGTTGTCGTATTTGTTTCGATATTATTTTTGTCTACTATGTATTTTTTGTCAAATGCTATGGGTTCCCATGTGTCATGATGTTCATTAATTTCTTTTGATGTTTGTACTGTAAATGTGTTTGTTTGATTTCTGCTAGTAGTTTCTTTTAATGGCACTTTTTGATTGTTTATTTCTAAGTAACCTCTATCTAATTTTAATTTGTGTTTGGATAAAGCATTTATTCCTATTATTCCATCGTAAGGAATAGAAAAGTTATCTGGTGCTACATGGAAATCAAATGGTTCATCTGCAATATGCATTTTTGTTGAACCTATTGTTCTTATGGCGTCTTCTGTGATTCCTGATATAGATATTTGTTCGTTTCTATTTAAATGCTTTTGTGGAATGCTGCTATTCTTGATAATGTTTAGTTGTGCTCCACTGTCTACTAGTAGTTGCAGTTTGTTATTTGAGTTTGGTTCAAATATTTCTATGTACTTGAGAAGGTTTTTAAGTTTGACAATGTATATTTTGGTACAGTCGTTTGTAATTTGTTGATTAATATCAGTACTGTTTTTAGCTATATCTGTCTTTAGCATGGTACTCTCTATTTTCTTTACATTTCCTTCGAATTTTCTGTATATATCTATGTCCTGTTTTGTTTGTATTGGGAGAGTGGATGTTTCGTCGTGGAACGTTTTTAATGTCTGCTCATTCCTTAGGCGTTCCTTCCTAAAGTTTTCCGAGTTTATCCCATATTTACGGCATTGTTCTGTTGTATGACCGATACCTTTACAGGTTCTGCAAAATATTCTTTCTTCTTGTAATCTTTTAATTTTTTTACAGTTATCTATGTTATGTCCTGTTTCATTGCAACCTTCGCATGTGATTGAAATATTTTGAAGTGGGTAATTTTTTAGTGCTTGTAGTTTCCTACATTCACTCGCTGTGTGACCCATATTTTTGCAATAGGCACAGAATTTTTTCCTTTGATCATTGTTAAAATTGTTTCTGTAGCCGTTATTGTAGTTTCTATTGTAGGTGTTGTAGTTTTGTGGAGTTTGCTGAGGGCTTGCAGATTATTGTGTCTTCGCAATTTTTCTGCAGAACTTTGCTGTGTGACCTAACTGATCACATAATTGGCACTTGTAAATTGATTTGCTTCTTTGTTCTGTGAAATATATTCGCGCTTCTTCACAATCCTGTTCTTCATGTCTCTGTCCTTGGCGTAGGGTGCATATTCTATAAGGTGATCTATTTTTACCTGTTGTGCAAATTTTGATAGAGTGACCTTTTTTGTTGCATTTTTTACAAAAGACTTCAGGGCACTCTTGCGTTGAATGACTTCCCTCTTCGCAAATATCGCATTTGTTTACTTTTTGTGTGATCTTATTTTTACACTTGATGGCTTCATGTCCCGTTTCTCCGCATTTCCAACATTTTATGTAGTCGGCAATGTAGGGGCATTGACCTACCTCATGTCCTAATTCTTGACAGTATTGGCAATGGATATTTCTTCCTTTTGTAACGGAATTATTTAAGCCGACTATTCAAAGGAATATTTTGCTCGCGGCCGTCCGCACAGTATTTATCAAAAGGAGGGCTCGGGAGGCACGAATGCTCCCACAACTGAATGGCACACCGAGCGTGTGTGCCAATCGCGCACGAATTAAAGGAAAGTCGGAAAACGAACGGGTTGACGCAATAACATATGACACATATATGTATAACAAAATTTATTAATACGACACAATAAAAGAAAGTAAAAGAAAAGAAACACAAATTAATAAGTAGACGGAGCACGCACGCTCCGTCTCGCAAATCGGCCTAACACAAAATTCGCTAATCCGATTCGATCCGGCAATCACTGCCCGATAATCCGACTAAGCCCGCTCGCTCGCGAATGCACCCGCGACCTCAAAACCCGGCAACGGGGGCCGGCATCACTGCCCAACCTGCACCGTTGCACCCGCGAACACCCCCGGACATGCAAGAGAGCGAGAGAAAGAGAGGGAGAGAGAGAAAAAACCGGCACCGACCTCGCCGACGGATACTGCTCGCTACTGCTACTACCGCTGCTACTCGCTGTTGTTTCTGTTGTTGACAACCGGCTGCTGCTACCCCTGGTTGTTGCTGCTGTCGACCGTTGTTGCCAACCGGCCGCTGCTACTCGCTGCTGCCGTCGGCTGTTCCCCAGCCGCTCGCCGAACGCGCGCGCGCCGGCGGTACGGGTTTCGCCGTTACCCGCGCACACCGGTGTTGGGCGACAAGGCTTGGCTGGGCGCGACCCAGCCACTCACTCCACGCACGAGAGACAAAACCACCGATGCGCGCCCACACACCGGGTGCGCATCCACAAACAAAACGACGACGAAGTACCGCACCGCTTCCAAGACCAACGGAAAACCAACCAAAATCGGCGACGAACGAAAACAACGCGCGCACGCGATCGGCCAGCCCAAACGATACTGCCGATTCCCCCCCCCCCCCCCCCGGCCGCGCACGCATTGGATGCGTGCGTAGCCCGCGCTCTCTCCATCCCGCTCGCCCTTCCGCATGACGATCCTGGCAACGGATCATCGCCTCGTCGGCCGCCTCCAGCTCCGCCAATGTCCGCTCACCGCACCTCAAACAGAGAAAATGCAGGCATGAGAGTGGATACAAACACACTCTCAGCCCGGGCGCAACGAACGGACGAGAGAGAGACAAAGGAGAAGCCGGCAAACCGAAATTCTCCGTCACAGTTTGTTTAGCGGGCAAGCGCTTATTGAGCTGTTTCCACACAGCTGTTTCCTAAAGCTTCTTCTGCTTCTCTCTTCATTCTCACTTTCAATAGTTCTACTACATTGTGTTCATCTTGGTCATCTACTAGATTGTTTACTCGTCGTAGTCTCCTGATGTACTTTGCGGGCGGCATATTTTTACAATCGAAGTCCGGGACATAATTTACCAATTCTTTGAGAGATAATTTGATTGGATGTGAATTTGCCATATTTATTGGGTTTGTTGCTGGGCTTGTGATACGTTGGTTTTCTTGAATTTGTTTTCCTTGAATTTTCTGAGTGTTTCTTTCACTCTCTTTTTCTTTTGTGTATTCTGTTGTGTTTATTTGCCTAATGTCTTTTGTTGAGTCTTCACTGTTCTGGTGTTGGTCAGAGAATTTGGATAATGCGTATTTTGTGTAGACTGATTCTTCGTTTTTGTTTATGGTGAATAATATGTCCTTTGGTGTCCCTAATATTAGACTTTGTTCACCTAAAAATCCTCCAATGTCTGAATATCTATCGTGTTTTTCTGAGGCAAATGTGTCAAACGTCTGGTCTAATAGTGAGTATCTGTCTGAATCAGTGTAGTCTGTTTTGTTTGTTTATTTTTCTGTTAAATCAACTAATTGGTTAGTTGTTGGTATGATTTTCTTTATTGCTCCTGTGATTTTCTCTTTTTCTGCGATTTCGTCTTTGGTCCTAGTCGGCGATCTTCGTAGTTTGTTACTCTTTTTGAAAGCTAATTCATCCAGTCCTTTTTCTAAAAGGTTTTCTAATTTTGGATTCTTGTCAATTTGTGATCGCGTAAGTTTCCTAATTACGGATGATATGTCCTTCATTGTGCTGGACTTCTTGCTCATTTGGGCATATTTTTTTTTTTTTTTTTCTTTTCTTTTATAAACAAAGGGAATTCGACAAAATCAAAATAGAGTGAAGCAGGGAAAATATAAGAAAAATTATTGTTAGCAAAAAAAGTTATGGTAGAAATATGTAGAAGCACAATTACTTATTAAGATGGCAAAAAAGAAAAAAAAAAAAAATTGTAACAATGAAATTGTTAGATACATAATAATATATATATTGTTTGATTTTCGTACCGGAACCAATTGTTACGTCTGGTGCATCAACTACGAATAGCTAATGAATGAGACGTTCCAATATGTTGACTAGTGGTTAGATATGTCTCACTTATAACAAATGTATGTGGAAATGTAAATATGTATGTATGATAATAATTGCACTACCTTCATAATCGTAGTTTTTAATTGTTGATAGAAATGTAGCAGGCTCTAAATGCTGGTTGAATTGTATTGGATAGGACGTTGAATAATACTTGCACGATATTACTTTATAACAGTCGTGAGTTTATTAAGTAAAGTAATCATCAATTGTCGGACCGGTGTGTACGGAGTTGTATCTTACAGGTACTTATTGACTGACTGACGGACTACTGATCAACTGCCGTAAATAATTTTGTTCATTTCTTTTTATATCTTTTACAGCTCTTTTCAGGTCAGTGTTTCGATATGGTGTGACATTTTGTTTTTGCTGAATATAAATTCTTGCGTTCGGTGACTTTATTTCGGAGTGTCATTTACCTCGCGTTTGGTCGGCTTTTTGCTGACGTGCGAATAGTTTAGCAGCATTGAATTTTACAAATGTGCATTTGTTACAAAAGGGATGCATCGTAAGACGTAACAACTTTATTTCGGAGTGTCATTCACGTCGCGTTTCGTTAGCTGACGTGCAAGTAGTTTAGCAGCTTTGAATTTCACGAATGTGCATTTGTTACAGAAAGGATGCGTCGTAAGACGTAACACAACAACCAGTGAACAGCCAGCTAACAGACCGCTTACACCTAAGAACAGTCAATTCCGGAAAAGTTTGAGACTGAAAGTCGTCGTAAATCGTGGAAGAAAATATTGTGTATATTAATGTGCTGTATTAAACAACAATAACAATATAGAGGGAATTCTAGACATTTATTCACGTGTCACTTTCGATGAGTCTATAGCTCATTATGAAGTTCATGCGCATCAGCCTTATTCATTATCATATTTCAATAATAGTTTCCATATAGCAATTCAACATCAAGATTTATCTCTGCTTCCGTCACGGATTCATATTTATGGTCGGTTGACCAAGCCGGACGGTACTACACCAGTGGAGAACACTTTATTAGTCAACAACGCCCTCTTTCATTTGTTCGAGGAAATACGATATGAAATAAATGCTATTGAAATTGATAAAGTGAAAAATGTAGGCTTAACGAGCCTCATGAAAAATTGGCTTTCACTCAATCCATGTCAGAGCTCTATCGCTGAAAATGCCGGATGGAATGGTGATAACAATGAAGTTTTAATATGTAATGCTCGAGGTTTTTTTGATGTGACTATCCCTCTTAGTGTGTTGATCGGCTTTGCTGAAGATTATCGGAAATTTGTGGTCAATGTCTAGCATGAATTGTCACAAGATCAAGAGATGATTTGAATGCTATTTTTCGAGTACGTATTCCAGTAAGGAATCCTGATGCTTCAGAAAAATAAAAAATTACTTTATCTGAGGTTGAATGGTTGATGCCATATGTGATGGTTGCAGACCAAGAAAAAATCAAATTACTCAATCAGATTGGACGAGATCGTGCAATTACTATTGTTACAATGGCCACCTTTTCTCGTACTTTTGAACCGCGAGTAGCACTGCCCTACGAGTCATCCACCAGCAACCAAAAGTAACCTACAGTAAGGGATATTTATTAAAGTACCTTTCAGTATATTATTGGCCATAATAAACCATTGAATGACCGCTTACTCTGTTCACATTATGTGCCCCTAATACTAAGCATTGTAATTGCGACTAGTTATACTTATGTGATATGTACCATGGCATGCGGCCATGCTCTTCTTATATTATGTTCTCCTATTCCATATTATGATTTTCTATTATTAAAGATTCACTATTATACACATATTATATTATATAGCTAGCAATACCAGTTGCAAGCTCCTTAAACCTCATGTTCTCCTATTCCACATCATCCCTTTACCTACGGTATCCACGATACAGAATCACGAAGGGGGTAGCACGAAGGTAGCACGACAGTGGTTGTGCTCCACCTACCTTATGTTTGCCTGGTACCTCTAATACTCTAACTATGCGCCGGTAACATAGAATATGTACCATAGCAAGCCGCTATGATCTTTACCACTTATGTTCTCCTATTAGCATTGCGACAATTTTCTATATTTCTACGTATAAGATTTCATATGTACTCCTTCTATATAAGCATCCCGAGCATGATGCTCCTTCTCTATACGTTTACTTGCGAAATGTATGAGTATCCAAAATTATCACCTAATCAAATATAAGGAATACGCAGTTTTTAGGCTGCTATTTGTTATTAGCCACTCGATATTTAATTTTTTTGCATAAAATTGTTGTATGTAACATTAAGAACTAGTGTACGAAATTTGAGGCCGCGGAACGATATAGAACTACCCCTAAGTTAAATCAACAATATACGCGATCAAGGAAATTCGCTGTGTTTACGCCCCCATTTTTTATTAGCCACTCCTTTTTTGTTTTTTTGAATAATATTATTGAATGTCATATAAAGAACTGGTGTACGAAATTTGAGGCCGCGGAACGATATGGAACTACCCCTAACTTAAATCAACAATATATGCGATCAAGGAAATTCGCTGTATTTACGCCCCCATTTGTTATTAGCCACTCCTATTTTTAGTTATTTTGAATAATATTATTGAATGTCATATAAAGAACTGGTGTACAAAGTTTGAGCGCGCGGAACGATATGCCACTACCCCTAAGTTAATTTAACAACTAATGAAATATCGGGAATACGCAGTTTTTAGGCTGCCATTTGTTATTAGCCACTCCTTTTATTAATTTTTTTGCATAACATTATTGAATGTCATATATAGAACTGGTGTACAAAGTTTGAGCGCGCGAAACGATACGTACCTACCCCTAAGTTAACAATATAATTTAACAATATACGCGATCAAAGAAATGTGGAGTTTCAATTCTCCCATATGTTATTAGCCACATAATTTTTCACTTTTATTGTTTCCAAATGTTGAATGTTATATAAAGAAATGGTGTATAGAAATTTGTTACATATAATAGTTGACTATCCTGCAAATAATTAATGAGCAAAGTTTGATACTGGGAAAAAACATGAAATTGTCCTTAAATACATTCAAGAAGAAAAATATTTTTAATTTATACTAGTTCTGCTTCAATTTATTATGTGTATACATAACACATAGTAGTTGATGGTGTAATATGTGGTGATATATATCTATATATTGTAACGGGGTAACACCGTTTAATTATTTTTATTCGCGCGATTTTATCGAAAGGGCGAATGTAATCATCTATGCTCAAAGTGTAGTCCGGGGAGCATGGGGAGACAGGCGTCAGTCAACCAGTAAATCTATTAAGCTATAAGAAAATGAGTGGAAGCAAAAAGAAGTAAGCGAGTCGAAAAGACTTGTTAGTAACACGAACAGAACCTTTTATTATCACTTAAATGCTACATAAGGTCGGCCCACGCGTTTGTTTACATCGACGCCCGCTCATCGACAACACGTATTGTCGGGACGCTCGCTGCTCTTTGTTATTGGAGCCATTACATGCACGCTTCGAATTTTATTAATCAATTATTAGACATGCAACCGTGATCGCGAGATTAAGCTGGCCAGCTTACCTTAATATCGCAGGGGTACGAAGGTGACACAGACGAGTCGCACAACAAGAAAATTGTCCTATTGTTTATATCGCGGATCGCGAGTTCGCGCACACGCGGTTTCGCCCTCGATGGCGAAACCTCACACACACTCTCTCGATCTCTTCACGGGCGACGTTTCTCCGTCGGCTCGGGAATCTCCCCTTGATGGTTGTATGGTACCTTCGCGACAGCGGTCACTGCTAGCTGGTACTGTTCTGGGCGTTCTTCTCTCAACAATTGGCTTTAACAGCACTCGGATCAACAATAGCGAAAAGAACAGCGGGCGAACGTGACGATGGTCAGTGCTTCACTAGTTCGGTTTCAATCGCGCGCGTTCCGTCTGTTCGCGCGCCGAATTCCTTCGTTACGTATTTCGTCCCCCCCGGTAGGTGCTGCCCTCCCAGGCAGCAATCAGATTAGGTTATCAGCGCTAATTTGACGTTTACCGTCACAATATATATATTTAACTATTTATTTAATTATTGCGAACTTTTTAATACAATTATTAATTATAATTAGTAATATAACATTTGTAATTTAATATATTGTTAATAATTCATAGTTATGATTTTATTATATAAAACCAATTTCCTTTCTACATTCATAAGGGCTTGAGACCTTCATGTGAATAATGTTGTTTTACAATACAAATCTATAAATAATAAATCAATTCTTTATTTTCATGATAAATATTTTCAATAATTATAATATGCAACGATTACCGAAAATCGTTAGACTCGCGAGAGGTAAATGAGCGGCTAAACGAGAGGAGCCGCGTTCAGTTCGCGAGAGAGAGAGAGCGCGCGTAGGGGCAATGACCGGGGGGGAGGCTCCGACCGGCAGTATGACTGTGCCACTCAGTCTATCAGCGTCGCGCTAACCTCCATTCTTCCTAGTTTTTCGTGCGTTTTTCCTGGTGACATTACGAACGTTGGTGCAGAGTGCTGAGTGCAGCAGCAGCAGCGAGGGTAGCAGCAGTAAATGCAGCAGCAGCAGCAGCAACAGTAGTAGCAGTGACAACAGCAACAACAACAGCAGTAACAGTATTTGAGGCGGTGCAGCGAGCAGCGAAGCGGCGTTCCAACGATTTGCTAGTCGGATACGGTTGGCCACCGTATCCTCATCGTTCTTGCGGTAGGTGCACCTTTTCCCCTTTTTACCGTTATATTTAGCGTGCGATCCCGCGCAGCGAGCGCGAAGAATTTGTTGCGCGCGAGCGATTAGTTCGCGGCATCCGTGGTCTTCTCTCTCTCTCATATTCAGCGTGTATTGTCATTCACGCGAGCGTGCGTAAGACTCTCGGCAGATTCCCCGTGTCATTGATTTTATTGAATAAATCAATCATTATCTTTATTTAAACGAGTTTCAGTTATTGTGTCTTTCCTTTGTCCGGAGGTCGCGTCAGTGTTTGTTTACGGTCGATTCGAATTCGCCGGTAACGTAGCACGAAGCACGTTAATCGTTAGGCGGGAATCCTCAACTTAGGTTCCTGCGGCGGCCGCACGAGCGCTACTAGCAAGGGGCGACAGCGCCGCCAAGCGGCGAGTTGGGGGAACCCAACTCGGAATAGTGAAGAGACTCTGCGCAGGCGCACTCCAAGGCAAGGTAGGTTGCTGTGCTTCGAGCACAGAGATAACAAGGCTTCGTCTAGTCGTAATAAAGGCACTTTCAAGAGATTATCGACTAAACGGCAGCCTGTTACAAATATTCAATAATTGTTAAAACCAATAATTTAAGTTAACTGAATTTTCTAGATTTATATCAATCTTAGTCCAGTGACTTACTGTTTTTACAACTTTTAATTCTCAGATAGAAATCTGATTTTGTAGCTGAAACTGAATAGACCATGAATTTGATGATTATATAAAAACTTTGGAAGTTTTATTTGATTTTAAAATATTTCATATTATTAATTTTTACATCCTGTTTTGGAATTGTCTCACACGTCATTTCTTTGTCTTTATTAGTAAGATCTATTATGTCAAGATTTTGACGATCATCTCCTTCGAATTTTCTTTTACTCGTTGATTTATCTAATTTCTTCTTTTTATCGGTCGCCGTAAGAGCACGTATTTGCAAATAATTCTTGATATATTCTGTGCCATCAACTCTATTTTCGCCGCAGTTATACTACTTTTACTTATTTTTCTTTCATTAATCTGCACTTTCTGTAACTCTTTTGTTTCCAAATCATTCTTTAAGTTTTCTTCTACTTTTCGTAATTTTTTTGCTTCATGAATAAAAATGATGATGATGCATTAAGATGGTTCTTTTTACAATGCTTTTTGATATTTATCTTAGTATCTGCTGATGACTTTCTATCCCACGTCTCTTATAAGTACGGGTTAGCAACAGTTGCTGGATATTTAGCTTTCTTATTCGATAATCTGGTTCTTTTTATACATGGGTTGAGTTTAATGAAAACTGCCATTTCTTATCTGCTTTTATCTAGTATGCGTATTACATCACCAATACAAGACCTAGTATTTCCATTCAGAACATTATTTTTCATAACTTTTGTGGAGCTTTCGATGTAAGCATTGCTTACTTTTGAGATAGTGTTATCTACTAAATCCAAATCTAATCCACTCCACATCATCCATTTTTTTATAGCGTATTCAACAAATTCTGGAGCAAAGTATTTATTCGATACTGTTTTTGGAATTTCCTTTTCGCATTGTATTTTACTACCATAGATTGCATATATTTCTGGTAATAACGTTGATAAAATGGTGATTGTTTGTAGGTGGCACGGTTAAATAGCACTAGCTATTAAACTTCAATTATTAATTAAACTTATTAATTTATTAATTAAACTTCACTATCCACTATCTCAAAATCTTCATTTGTGTTGCCAACATCCCGTTCACTTTCTTTATTTTTAATCAATAATGACTGCAATGCATTGATACTATCATTCATATTTTTTCTTCTGTAGTCAGTAAAACGTTACAAATGTGTTGAAATATTTCGTCCTTTTCAATAAGATTTCTGCACAAGATTAATGAACAAATGCAATCTAACAAGAAGCTATCTACGTTCTTTTTTTCTTTTTGGTCGTGCATTTTATTATGTACAAAACGTGAAAAATTGACTTTCAAGGATCGTGAAACTGCGTGTGCAAAGTGAGCGCAGCATATTTTTACAATAATAAATCCTTTAGGTGGTAATACACCTTCTACACAGAAAGTATACAAAATGTCTATATACTTCGGTAATAGAATATTGGTCCATTCTAACAGCAATGAGTGAATGAATACCCATCACCAATCAGTAACTATACATCGTACAATTGGCCATCTTTTTAACTTTTCCATTGCAAGATTTCTGTATACTTTTACAGCCATTTACTAATTGATGAAACGCCATTCAGATGTGATCATATGCGTTATTTTGACTATTGCTGCATCATGTCTTATTAATATATTATAGTAATAGATCTTCTTACAATTCAGGTCCTGTGGATTTCGTATTACAGATCCCGTCGCATCTATATGAAATATTGCATTTTTTATTTCTGCTAATACATTCAACTCTTGTTCTGCATGCATGATAGCAGTTAATGGCAGTTGTACTATTCGCAAAAAAGGATCTTTTAGTTTTGCATGTTCCATCCACAATTGAAAAAGATCGGATAAATCCATTGACTCCAATTTACACCGATTTTTTGTTTTTAATTTAGATACGGCCTTGTAGACTGTTGACGTTTAGACTCAGACAATTCAAACTCGCTGTCTATACTTTCTAACTAACGAAAGAAATTTTTACGTGAAACTGGTTTTATTTCTCTCTTCCATTATTTTGCCTTCATTTCACCAATCGGGAATTTCTCAACACTTTCTATATTAATCTTATTATTTTTATATACAAAGGAATAAGGATCATCAATTTCCTTTTCACTTATATATTTTTCTATTTGTGTATCTTCCAAAATTGCTGCAGGATCATCTCTATTTTCTTCAATAGTAAGGGCACAATATTTTATCCAAGACAACCCAATGACCTTCCACCAGATTCCCAAGTAATAAAATATAGAAGCAAAGTTGATCTTCAGAGACAGCTGTATTTTCATCTACTTTAGTTATATTCAAGTCACCTGGTTTTTTAATAAAAACTTTCATATTAACTCGATATAACTTGATGAAAACTGCTATTTCATACAAAGTCCCGTATTCTCCTAATTTTCCCATTACGTTTTTATAATGAGTAGCATCACTATATTTAACGATACTAGGATTAGAATATATCCCCGACGATAATTCTGATTCCCAGATTTTCGTTGTGTAATCAACTATACATTGTCTCACTTTTTCATGATAAGATTGATCATCATACAAGAAGTCAGATAAATATCTAAATAAACAATTTCCATTAACAATAATATTTTTTTGTCTGTAATGGTGCAAGCCATCAGACTCAACGATATCTTCTAATTTATTTTCTATTTCATCACTTGAAACTTCACTATTTTTTATAACTTCACTTCTATCTTCAGCAAGTTGTTGCTCCTTATTAATATTATTAAATAAGTTTAGCTCATTATTAGATGAATACTGTAATTTACAGTTATCATTAAACTCTTTTTTATGGTCTTCAGTTACTCTACCGTCTTTACATTTATGTAAACAAACCGATTCTTTATAATAGCGTCAGCGTGCAATGCCGATAAATTCACTACTATTACCAATTATTTATAAAGAGGGAAGGTAAGGGAGGCGGTGTATCGCTCCAAGCAAAGCAGGAAGGAGAACAGCGGGCAAAAATGATTTCACACACACAACTCGTTAACAAACCGTTTATTACAAACGCACTACCTCGAGTGCCGACGAGAGTGCAAATCACTTATTAGCAATAATGCACAAACTTAGTCTAAATGAGATGACGGCACGTTAGCGCCATGTCACCTCGTTAACCGGCTCAAACAACAACTTATACTACACTGCCGAAAACTACGCCGGCTCGGGAAAGCCTGGCGTAGCAACGCGAACCGTGAGAATCGCCGTTTTAAAATGTCTAGGGACGTAGTAAATCACAAAAAATTAAAACTAAGCGTAAAAAAAAATTAATTTCCTTTATTTTTTTAATGCGCTAAAACACCGAAAAAAAATTTTTTCTCTATTTCTTTATTTTGACTTTATTTTTGTATTCTTGGGCACAAAATGAAATTTTTTTCCGAAACGTACGCAAGTCGAAGTAATTGAGGATTGAAAAAAAAGGTTATTTTTTTACAAAAAACGCCGTAACTCGGTTAAAAAACATCGGATAGAACCCCGCGGGGGCTAATTTTAAAGGGAAAGACATTACCCTCCGAACCCCTCTGGTCGATTTGCCCTCCACCGCCTGGTTCTAAATTGGCATTGATTTAAGTCGAGGTTAAAAAAATTGAAATTTTTTTAATCAGTTTTTTTACTGTAAAAAACACATATTTTCATTTTTAAGTCTCTGCACGTCTTAAATGGAAGCTTTTGCAATTACCTTTACAATGCCCTGCTGTTTCTTGTGATGCGATGATTTCCGACCGAGATACAAAACTTTCAAGTTTGCCCAATTTTGAGGTAAGCATGGCAAAAGTGATTGACGGGCAGTGTAGTTCTGAGTTTGGCTATGTCCATAGATACTTAATTTTTTTCACAAACCCGCTGTCACCTTTCTTCTTTGTACTCTTACAAATCTACAGAGAAACGAAATTAAATTAACATAAAAAATTTTTACGGACATCTACATTTAGTCGGATGTCTATCTACATAAAATTGTTTAATAAAAGAATTTGTAGTTATATTATAAAATTAATCACATATTGACTGGCTGTCGAGTATCTATAATTATATAGTAAGAATATAGGAAGAGATAATTAATGAAAATAATTTCGACAATTTTGTATCTATTAACGAGAACCTGAAGAAACAGAAATATGAAATAAGCTTTTACTTCGTGAAAGGATAATATATTAAGTAACGTTCATCCTTCTATCTAAAAAACATTTAAAATCTCAAATGATTTTGATTTGTGGATTGAGGGATCACGTGATGTGACGACGTAGAATTAGCGAGATATTTAAAGTTTTTCATTAATATTTTTCAATTTCAATTTAAAGTAAATTATTTTAATGTGAATAAGTACTATTAGTTGCTAATATTCTAATTATAATTATGTTACAGATGGAACATTACATGACAATGAAGATTGTTTAAATATACCATTACGTTGTTTGCTTACAGTTTCAGCAATTATTATTAAAAATATTTTAGAACACTTATTCGTGAAAAAAAACATAATAACGTGAGTTAATGTGCGGTATTGTCAACTAAAAATATTGATTGATTAATCATGAATTGATATAGGCGACATGAAACTAAAAAATACCAGTTTGTAGATATGACAAATGAGTATTTATAAAGTACAGTTGATGCTATATTAAATAAAATAATGGTGAAATATATGAACTTTGAAAATTATTCCAGACGAATAATTTCCCGTAGAATCCAAATCCGGGATTAAAAATAAAGGTTTCCATTTAAAAAAAACAAAGTTGACCTTCAGATGACCTTGAAACTCAAGTTTAAAGTCAAGTTGGAGGTCACCATCGGCATCCTAAAACTTTTATCCAAACGTTTTTTCGCTATCATGCTTCCGAAACGAAATAATTGGCCACCTCAATTAAAATAGTTCACTCTGTATAAAAATAATATCTACTTGCGCGGCAAGTTTCGTTTGTCGCACTCCCTAAGAACCACCCCTCCAGCTACTTCAAACGGCCATTCCCAGCGAATTTCAAAGTATTATTTTTTTTCTAAAGATGTTTTTTCTAGTAGATATTGGTTAGATCTATATGCTGTAACGGGGTAAAACCGTTTAATTATTTTATGCGCGCAATTACACTGAAAGGACGCGCGTAGTTAATTATGCTTAGTACGTAAATCGGGGAACATGTGGAAACGTGCGTCAGTCAACCAGTAAGTTCTCTTATCTAAGGAAAGCGAGTGGAAGCTATGAGGTATAAGTGAATCAAAAAGTACTTGTTAGTAATACGGACTAGATCTTTTATTATTCCTCATAATCTACAGAAGGTCGGCCCGCGCGTTTGTTTACATTGACGCTCGCTTGCCGGCAACACGTATTGCCGGGACGCTCGCTGCTCTTTGTTGTTAGAGTAACGACACGCACGCTTCGGATATCGGAAATTAGTTATCAATCATGCAATCGCGATCGCGAAATTAAGCTGGCCAGCTTACGTTATATTTGCAGGCGATCGGAGAAAACACAAATAACTCGCACGACGCAGAACAGTTTCAATTGTCTATTTCGCGAGTCGCGGATTCGCGCACGTTATGATTTCGCCCTTGATGGCGAAACCTCACACACACACACACTCGTCCTGGCCTCAAACTCGTAGCTGAATGGCACCTTGGCGGCTACAATCCTGAATAACTGGATGCTGCTGTTTTGATGCGTTGTAGTTGTCAAGGGCACGTGAATCGGCGGTGGCGATAACGAAAAGCGGGCGGACACAACGATGGTCTAAGCTTCACTGGTTCGAATTCGAAAGAAAAGTGATGGAAGCCATATTGAAGCATTTTATTCGTGACCTGATTGGCCCAAATGAAAAAAAACGCGAGAATTCAAATGATTTTTATTTTGGAATTAATTAAATTTATTTTTAGCAAAAAAATAAAAAATATAAAAAATATAATCTTTCATTCATCATTTAAGATCATAATGTAGTTCATTGTTTATCAGTTTTATCCCTTATAAAAAAGTGATGGATGCTACGTTGAAGCATATAGTGATCTGATGGCTGAGATATAATTGTGTGATATACTTATGTGGCGGAAAATAAGCATATAGGTGTGGTCTTGAGTTGAGATTTTACTAATAAAAATTCAAATCATCATAATTTATCATACGGATAATTTTGAAGATAAGGAAGTAAAAAAAGTAAACTGTAATATTGTTTATACACTCATAATATGAAACTAACAACGACAAAATCGTTTCATACAAATAATATAGGTTGAAATTGCTCTAAATATTTTCTATGCAACGATTACCGAAAATCGTTTGACTCGCGCGATGTAATTAGCGGTTAAGCGAGGTGAGCCGCGTTCGGTTCGCGAGAGAGAGAGAGCGCGTAAGGGGCAACGACCGGGAGGGGAGGCTCCGAGCGCCAGTACGACTGTGATACTCAGTCAACCCGTGCGCCTAACCTCCATCCGTCCCGAGTTTTCTCGTTTTGTTGTTTCGCCATTGACTATTCCTGGTGAGCGTGCGTGGGTGAGGTGCAGCAGCAGCAGCAGCAGCAATAGCAGCAGCAGCAACTGCGTTAGCAGTTACAGCAGCAGCATCGACAACAGCAACACCAGAGGTGACAGCAGCAACAGCAATAACAGCATTGGAAGCAGTGCAGCGAGCAGCGAGTCGGTCGATCAACAATTTGATTGTCGGATACGGTTGGCCACCGTATCCTCGTTGATATTGCGGTAGGTGCACCTTCCTTTCCCTTTTGTTAATTGTTAAATTTTGCGTGCGAATCCGCGCAGCGAGCGCGAAGAGTTCATTGTTTTGCGTGCGAGCAGGTAGTTCGCGGCAATCGCGGTTTTTTTCTCTCTCTCTCGAAAAGCGTGTGTTGTCATTCACGCGTGCGCGCGTCAGTCTCTCGGCCAAATCCCCGTGTAATTGATTTTATTAAATAAATCATCCCTTGGTCTTTATTCGAACGAGTTTCCGTTATTGTGTTTTCCCTTTGTCCGGAGGTCGTGCCAGTGTTTACATTCGATTCGAATTCGCCGGTTACGTAGCACGAACCGCGCGAGTATAGGTAGTCACGAATCGACGACTTGGGTTCCGGAGGCGGCCGCACGAGCGCTACTAGTACGAGCGACAGCGCCGCCAAGTGGCGAGTTGGGGGAACCCAACTCGGAACATCGAGGATACTCTGCGCAGGCGCACTTCGGGCAGGGTAGGTGATTGTGCTTCGTGCACTTAGATAACAAGGCGTCGTATAGTCACTTTTAGGTGGATTCAACGATTTATTGACTAAATGACAGCCTGTTACATGGCGCCCAACTGATTTAGGACTCACACACGGGGAAAATTATACAAAAAAAAAAGAGAGCAACGCGCGCGAGAGAGAGACGTTTGCGCGCGTGCGTAATAAGGTGCGAGCGGGTAAAATAACGCGTGGCTCGTCCGGTACGTGCTCTGCAGTAGGGGAAAGACGCCTCTCCGACCCAATAATAGCTGCTTTTGTGAGCCGAGAGCACACTAACCCCAGGGGTCGAAGAGACGTCCGTAGTCGCTCTAACGTGAAAATAAAAGGTGACTAACTGTATTTAGGTTAACTTTTTGCTTTTTAGGTGTTTTATTACACATTAGAGTAAGTAAGTGGGGGTTAGTCACCGAGCGACAGTACCCGCAGAGCGCGCAATTAGGGTGTGTGTAGGGTTAGACTAACTAACCCGGTGGAGCTAACAAACAGTTAGCCTCCACCTATAGGCAGGTAGCTGCGAAGCGGAAGTTAGTACTTCCTTAGACTACGCGATACCTGCACACACCCACAAGCCACGCGTATTGTTGCCTTGTAAATAAAGGCGTAACTGGGTAGTTGGCGATAAAAATCGCAACACCCCGCTCGCGCCTTGGGCGATAGGAGGCGGTAGTGGTCGAGTACGAAAACTAACCTCAACCGTCACCTACGCCCCAACATAAGCGTCATGGAGGACACCGCCGACGCGATAACCCGGTGGGCTTCGGAACTGCCTTCGACACAACTGGAGTTGCGCACAGATGGTCCTAGGCTGATGCAGGCAGTCCGATTAGCATATTGGTTGCTAGGCGAATACATCGACCTAGACTTCCAAGGAGCGGCGTTGGATAGGGAGGCCACACAACGCAGGCGACGGAGCCGAGAGAGGTGGCTGGAGACCAAGCGACGCGAGCTGGAAGCAGCCGACGCCGAGGATCTTGTCGCCCACCCACTCATGCTGCTATATAGGGATGAGGCGGTGGAGGCGAACCTGACGCGGACTCTCGCCGTCTACGAGAACTTGGAAGAGGAGAGCCAGAGCGAGATGGGGGAGCGAGAGCCCGCAGAGGAAGAGGGGACCGGCGAGGTCAAGGGGCCCACGGAGGGGGTCGGCAGTGAGCACAAGGGCTCCACCGGATCGCCGGATAGGCGAAGAGCCCGTCGCTTCGAGAACGCGGAGCTACAACCTCCAGAGGAAGAGGTGGAGCGGTGCGTGACCGAGCGACTAAAAGAGGAGATAGAGTGCAACCGGGTCGGGATAAACCGCATATTGGAGATGCTGGAAAAGCACGACCAGGTATGCGCTCGGTGGAGCGAGCAGCTGACCGCTCTGCAGGTGGAGTTCCAGCAGTTTAGAGACCGGGACCCCACCAATCGACGCACGGTCATACCAGAGCGGCCCCGCAGGACCGTGGACTTCCAGTCCACGTATACGTGCCACTACGACCCAAGGGTACCAGGTAGTACCCCGGAGCCCCAGCGATCGACCCCTGGCGAACCTCGAGAGGCTCCCCAACGGCAGATGCCTCCAAGGACGGAACAGCCACCGACAAGAGGACCAAGAGACTCCGACAATGGTGAAGGGCAGATGATCCCAGAAGGATCCGCCTGGTATGACGCCAATGCGGCGTCGGGGTACTACGCGACTCGGGACGCGGGTAGGATTGTGAGAGGGTGGAAGCTGCGATACTCTGGTACGGCTTCAGAGTGCGTAGACACCTTCTTGTCTAGGCTAGAAGATCTACGCGCGGGGTCTGGGCTAACGGACGGCGAAATCTTGTGCTCGGTATCAGAGCTCCTCGAAGGCGTTGCGAGGACATGGTACGAGCTTAACAAGCTGAAGTGGAGGAATTACGCCGACTTCGTAGCAGGCGCTCGACGTTGGTTTGGGTCGAGTGAGCTTCAGCAACAGAGGTTGCTACAAGAGGCCCAAGCTCGGTACCAGGAGAAAGGAGAGCTGGTACGAGAATACGCCTGCCACCTCCTCTTCATGTTAGCCCAGTTGCGTCCGCCGTTACCAGAGCAGAGGCAGTTAGATTTGCTGTATGCAAATCTCCTACCCGCCATCCGGATGCAACTACGGAGGAATGCGTTCTCCAACGTGGACGAATTCCACGCCCGGGCGACCGAAATCGAAACCGCTTTGCGGGACGACGAGCGCCCGAGGACCAGGTTGGAGCCAACGTCCACGTTGTACCCCGAGCACATGGGGGTGTCAGCTAAGGCACCACCGCCCCGGGCAGGACCCCGAACGGCGGCCATGTCCAGCAAGTCTCGGGGTAGGGAGCAGCGGCAACCCGAGTCGCCGGTTAGAACCCCGGCCAAGAGACCCGAGGACCGGCCCACCATCGCTGCAACGCAGGTAACAGACCCCATCGAGGATCTGTCGTCGCAGATTGCGATCCTGCGGCGCGATATGGACCGGTACTTTAAGGAGAGGAAGGCTAACTCTCCCAGGCGGCCGAGGGGTCGGCCACAAGAGAAGGGGAGGAATAAAACACCCCCAGGGTCTCCTGGCCAGCGACGAGAGGGTCAGCGGAGGAAAATAGATTACTCCCAACCCATCAAGTGCTCGTCTTGTGGCAGACTGGGCTTTACCAGAAGGTACTGCCCGGATTGCAACAAGGGAAACGGGCAGGGAAGCGGAGGACGGAGGTCCCCTCCGCGTCCCCAGTAAAGGTGACCTCTCGTCGCAGGTCATTTGAGCGTGGCAGAGGCCCGTCAACGACCTCAGGGTTCAGGGAAACCTCGACAGGGGTATCGGACCCCACGAGACCCAGCAGTGCAGCGGCATTAGAAGCGACAGCGACCGAACAGATGCCTGATCTGGGTAACCGGGCATTCTGTATCCTCGAAGGGTACGGAGGTCGGATTCAGGTGGTGGAGCAGGGGTTTGAGTGGGCCGGAGAGGAGACCACCGGACCCAAAAGCTCCAGGAGACCACCTGACGCTCCGGAGGATACGCCGGCGACCCAGACACCTGCGGGTGAGAGCACGTCGACGCGAGTAGCGGCTGCCCAAGGCAAGAAGAGCCGTGAAAGCCTCCCGTCCACAGAGGGGAGAGGGACGGCAAAAGCTCCCCGCAGGTACAGACCCGAGGATGAAACCAGGTGGTGGCTTCAGGTGGGAATAGGTGCCTATAAATTAAGGGCACTCTACGACACCGGGGCCTCATCAACGGTAATGGGTCAACTCGGGCTTAGGTTGGCATCTGATATGGGACTGGGCCTGGACGTCACTCGAGCGGGAGAGGCGAAGCTCGCTGACGGCCGTCCATGTCCCATCTTGGGTCATGTGATTTTCCCCTTCACGGTAGGGGGAATCACAAAAGACGTAAGGGTCGCCATAACGCCACTGCTGTCTGATGACTGCTACGTCGGCGCGAATTTCGTGAGGGAATTCAGCGCCAACCTGAACCCTGACACGGACCAGCTGTACTTGGCGAAAGCCAAAGTGGCGGTACCGTTGGAAGTGGCAAGCGTCACTGGTACGTCGTGCCTCGCACCCGTAGGCCTGGTAGAAGCCACGGAAGCACAGCGTCAAGAAGTGGCTAGCCTCGTCGATGGATTAATTCCAGACGAAGGCGAGTGTTTAGGCTGTGCTGTGGGGGTCGAGCATGAGATAGACATCGGAGACGCTCGACCCTGTAAACAGAAATACTACCCGGTCTCCGACAGGGTGCGAGACGAAATGCACGCGCTGGTCAAGGCCATGCTGGACAACGACGTCATTGAACCAGCAACCAGCGGGTGGTCAAGTCCAGTGGTGATGGTTAAGAAGGCGGACGGCAAATATCGGTTCTGCGTAAATTACCAGAAGGTAAACGCAGTAACCAAGCCGGACGCCTACCCATTACCCTTCATGAGCGACATCCTGCGAAGGATCAGGGATGCTAAGTTCATCTCGACACTGGACTTGAGTAGCGCGTACCACCAGATACCTCTTAAAAAGGAGTCGCGCCCAATTACGGCGTTTACGGTCCCCGGCCTGGGGCATTTTCAGTTCAAGAGAATGCCCTTCGGATTGTCCTACGCCGGCGCGACTTTCCAGAGGTTGATGGACAGAGTGATTGGCCCGGATTTAGATCCTTTCGCTTTTGCGTACCTCGACGACGTGATTATTATCTCGCCGTCTTTTGAGGAGCATAAGCGACACCTGGGATTGGTTTTACAACGAATCCTGGGTGCGGGCCTCACTGTGAATAAGACCAAAAGCCACTTCTGTAAGTCGGAAGTCAAGTACCTGGGGGTCCTAGTGAACCGTGAAGGGGTAAGGCCAGATCCAGAGAAGATCAAGCCCATCATGGAGTACCCAGTACCACGGACGATCAGACAGGTGAAGCGATTCATGGGGATGATGTCGTGGTATCGTCGCTTCATACCCGACTTCGCAACAATCGCTGAGCCGATAAACTGCCTGACGAAGAAGAGCATCCCGTTTGCGTGGCAGCAGGAACAGGAGCAGGCTTTCGAACGGTTACGAGACGCAATGGTCTCGGCACCGATCTTGCAGTCGCCAGATCCCAACGCGCAGTTCGTGCTACAAACGGACGCGAGCGATAGTGGGATAGGCGCGGTATTGACGCAAGAAGTCGATGGACAGGAGCGCGTAATCGAGTACGCCAGTCGCTCCTTAAACAGTGCGGAGAGGAATTACACAGTCTCCGAACGAGAATGCCTGGCGGTAGTATGGGCTATCGGGAAGTTCCGGCCCTATGTTGAGGGGCACCACTTCAAAGTCATCACCGATCATAGTTGCCTTAAGTGGCTCCACAGTATGAGGAATCCTACAGGAAGGCTAGCGCGTTGGGCGTTAGCACTACAAGGACACGTGTTCGATATCGAGTATCGAAAAGGAGACCTCAACGTGGTGCCAGACGCTTTATCTAGGGTCTATGAGGAGGGGGTGGTAGAAGTGGGTGCCATGACTCATCAGCCGGAAACTGCCGATGCCTGGTACCTTCAGAGATACAGGGAGGTATGTCAGGACCCACATTCTCAGCCTACCTGGAAGGTAGTGGGTGGGAGACTGTACCATTACCATCCGACTGAGGAGAGCGAAGGGTCCATCGACAACGAGGAAGCCTGGAAGCTAGTGGTTCCTGCCGAGAAGAGGCATCAAGTACTTGAGGAGGTGCACGATGCGCCAGCAGCGGGACACCAGGGGAGAGAACGAACGTTCTCCCGGGCTAGGCACCTGTATTTCTGGCCAAAGATGTACGACCAGGTCAGAGAGTACGTGCGGAGTTGCCCGGTATGTCAGCAATGCAAGGCAGAGCAAAGGCCGCCTTGCGGGCTGATGGGTCGTCGAGAGGTCTCGCGACCCTGGCAGGTGGTGGCCAGTGACATCACTGGCCCCTTCCCAAAGAGCTCACGAGGGTTCGAGTCTTTGGTCTTTTTAGACCTGTTCACTCGGTGGGTGGAGTGCGTGCCCGTACGCAAGGCCAACGGAAGGACCATCGTACGGGAATTGCACGAGAGGGTGGTCACCAGGTTTGGGGCGCCGGAGATTTTTCTTTCGGACAACGGGACCGAATTTAAAAATCAAGAGGTCGATGCCTACCTGTCGAGGAACGGCATCCAGCGCGCCCTTACCCCAGTTTACCACCCACAGGCAAACCCCACGGAGCGAGTGAACCGAACCCTCAAGGCCATGCTCATATCGTATGTGGAGCGGGACCATAAGAGCTGGGACGAGCACCTGCCTGAGTTCAACTTTGCGTTGAACTCGGCAACTCACAGCGCGACAGGGTATAGCCCGGCCATGCTGGTCTTCGGTAGACAGCCCACTCCCCCCTCGACCTTTAGAAGGGCCCAGGATCAGTTGGCTCGGGAAGTGTCCGAGGGCCAAGAACTGACCGAATGGGGCGAGCACATGCGCCAGTTACCAAACTTGTGGGAACGCGCTGGCTCTAAGTCCAGGGAGGAGGCGGCTCGTCAGGCGGTCTACTACAATCGGAGAAGACGTCAGGCCGACTTTAGGGTTGGGGACTGGGTGTGGAAGCGGAACCGCATCTTGTCTTCCGCAGCTCAGGGCATTTCGGCGAAGTTGGCACCGAAGTATGCTGGTCCCTACGTGATTCTAGAGGTATGCGGGACGAATACCTACCGCCTAGGTAACCAGCAGGAAGAGTTGCCCGAGCTGATCCACGCCAAGGACCTCAAGCCCTATTTCGGCCCATACTCTGATGAGGACGACGAGGAACCAGGAGGCGGGGACTCAGCACCGTTGGACGAAGAGGAGGGCGTAGGCGACCCGCCAGCGAAGATCGAGGAATCCAGCGAGGATCCGATATGCGAGCGCGTCGCGAATGCAGCCCCCTCGAACGAGCGTGAGAAACCCGCGACGGCTCCGGAAGTACCGATCGAGGCGCCGGTTAAGCGAGGTCGAGGAAGGCCGCGCAAGGACCCCGCGCGCGAACCTCGGGAACCAGGTGGAGGCGACCTGGATGGCAATGCGGTAAGGGGAAGGGGCAGGCCACGTAAAACCGCTCAGCACGTGCGGAAGGTGGTGCTGCCAGCTGCCCCCGCAAAAGTGCCATGTTCGCGAGGAAAGCGCCGGGGACCGGGGCGTCCTCGTAAACAATAGCGCCGAGCGTTACACGGCGACGGGTAGGTTAAGGGCTGAACCTGAGAAATCCCTTGACCCCACTTCTTCTCTTTTACAGATGGAGAGGAAGCTGGTCATCAGTGAGGAGGCCCTCGAGACGGCCACCCAGCTACTGCTCGACCTGGGGTTGGGCCCGGGCGCCGATCGGCTGATTGGCGACCTAAGAAGATTCGTCCGGGCCCAGGTCGAGGCGACCGCTCGAGAGGGCCGCTCACGTCAGCGGGTGGATGACTTCCTCCGGGAAGGCATGAGGGCCCAAACCTCCAGGCCTGCGACCCGGGAAGCATCCACCCAGACCGACGGTCCACCCGAAGAGGGCCGTCGGTCTCAGTCCACTACGGACCAGGGTGTGCAGACCCAAGGGTCGAGCACGGCAACCGTGGAGAGCTCGACCCAGTGCCCCGGGCCAAGGGAGGCCTGCGGCCGACAGCATTGGGTCTGCACCCACCCACGAGTCCCCCAGCAGGTAGGTCTCGAGAACACCTGGAGGCACGTGAGGTTGGGCCTCCAGGAGCTCGAGAACGCCTGGGAATTCGTCGGGGAACTCCAGCGCCAGGTACACACACACCTGGGGGAGTTCCTCGACTTCCGAGGCGCCCAGGAGATGTTGGGGGAGTGGGCTCCTGTAGTCCGGCGGCAGAGGGCCTACGGTGAGGCCCTCCTGCGCGTTGACCGGGGGTTGGAGTCCCCAGAGGCCGCGGGCCCGCCGGCAGTGTTGCCACCGGCGGCCCCGACAAGTAGAGATGCGGCCAGGACTCCGGCCAAGCCCCCGACCAAGACCCAACCCAAGAAGGTCTCGGGGGCCCCCGGCGCCGGGCAGGAATTTGTGGTCCGAGTGGACGGGTCGGTTTCCGACCCGACCGTGGTGATGCGAACCGTAGGGGGACGCACATCCGCCACGGTGGGCGGCGTTACCTTCATCGCCGCCCCGGCGTCAGCAGCCACGCCGCCCCAACAACCGTCCGGAAGCCAGGGCCATGGGGCGGAGCCCAGCCTCATCAGGAGACCGGGCAGGGGCTGCTACATTTGCGGCCATCCCGGCATCACGACGACGTCGAAATGCCCCAACAAAGCGGAGCACTGGCGCTACCCCAGGCACAAGGCGCCAGGGGGCTCCGGCAGGTGACGGGGGGGCATCGGTGGTCCGGGATGGGCCAATAAAATGTGTACATTGAGAATAGGATGTGTTGGTTTTTCTCCTTTCCCAATCCTATCCTTGGGGTCGCGAGTCAATAGGGTAGTTCGATCCGGTAGTTCGAAGCTAGGAGGGGGCTGCAACGATTACCGAAAATCGTTTGACTCGCGCGATGTAATTAGCGGTTAAGCGAGGTGAGCCGCGTTCGGTTCGCGAGAGAGAGAGAGCGCGTAAGGGGCAACGACCGGGAGGGGAGGCTCCGAGCGCCAGTACGACTGTGATACTCAGTCAACCCGTGCGCCTAACCTCCATCCGTCCCGAGTTTTCTCGTTTTGTTGTTTCGCCATTGACTATTCCTGGTGAGCGTGCGTGGGTGAGGTGCAGCAGCAGCAGCAGCAGCAATAGCAGCAGCAGCAACTGCGTTAGCAGTTACAGCAGCAGCATCGACAACAGCAACACCAGAGGTGACAGCAGCAACAACAATAACAGCATTGGAAGCAGTGCAGCGAGCAGCGAGTCGGTCGATCAACAATTTGATTGTCGGATACGGTTGGCCATCGTATCCTCGTTGATATTGCGGTAGGTGCACCTTCCTTTCCCTTTTGTTAATTGTTAAATTTTGCGTGCGAATCCGCGCAGCGAGCGCGAAGAGTTCATTGTTTTGCGTGCGAGCAGGTAGTTCGCGGCAATCGCGGTTTTTTTCTCTCTCTCTCGAAAAGCGTGTGTTGTCATTCACGCGTGCGCGCGTCAGTCTCTCGGCCAAATCCCCGTGTAATTGATTTTATTAAATAAATCATCCCTTGGTCTTTATTCGAACGAGTTTCCGTTATTGTGTTTTCCCTTTGTCCGGAGGTCGTGCCAGTGTTTACATTCGATTCGAATTCGCCGGTTACGTAGCACGAACCGCGCGAGTATAGGTAGTCACGAATCGACGACTTGGGTTCCGGAGGCGGCCGCACGAGCGCTACTAGTACGAGCGACAGCGCCGCCAAGTGGCGAGTTGGGGGAACCCAACTCGGAACATCGAGGAGACTCTGCGCAGGCGCACTTCGGGCAGGGTAGGTGATTGTGCTTCGTGCACTTAGATAACAAGGCGTCGTATAGTCACTTTTAGGTGGATTCAACGATTTATTGACTAAATGACAGCCTGTTACATCTATTAATAATCGAAAATTTGGTTTTTGAATATGTAAAATAAAAGTTGTAATATTGCAATCTTTATTCAAAAAGTTGAATAAAAGTTAAGTAATATATTAACCCGTTTAGAAAAAAATAGTATAAGATTATATTTATTGCAGTTTTTGATATAATAAATCATAAATTTGAAAACGTGTTTCATCACTGTTATAGTTGTGGGTGGGGTTGAGCAGAATTATTTTCCGAGTGTAAAAAATTATACTTCAATTATTTATTTGAACGAATAAGACATAAACAAATTTATAATATCGCAATATAAATCGGCGAACTAAACAGAAAATTATCTTAATTTCTAACGGAAGCCGAAGGGACGAGCGACTTGCCCATTTGCCGGCTGATACTGCAGTACAATTTTCTTGGTAGCGCACCACGAGCGCCGCGCCGCGCGTCTTCTCTCTTCCCGCTACGAATTTTCAGCGGTCCTCGCCCCGCTTCTCGGCCATAGCGCGGGGCGCTTTTCTTCCCTTTCCCTCTCTCTCCTTCTCTAATCCTCTCTCTCGTTACAGTGCCTCCGGTCCTCGGGTTGGCCATAAGCCTTCCGTCTCCATGTATGGTGATCCACATATGTAGACAGGGAGGACCTCCTCCCCCTGAGGGATCTATAGCCCTCAAGGAGTATAACTCCTTGAGGCTAGAAAAAGGCGCCATGGCCTTAGCGGCGAGACAGCGCAGGTGCCATCTATTCCGAAACCGAGTTTTGAGAGGAATAGAGAGAGACTAACGATATCGCACAATGGTATCCAACCGATGATATCGAACACCCGTCTAAGCAATCAGGCATGTCGCTCCCCCCTTTCACGCACAACTTCAAATACTTATTCATAACGGCGTATCCGCGCTTATGCTAGTTAACATATCGTGGGTTATTTTTTTATACAAACTCGAGTCTTATCTCTATCTTAAAGTTAGGTTCACGCGCGCGTCGCATTCAAACTAATAAATCAATGCGCAAAGCATGCAGAGAATTCCTCGAGAACCGCACGCATATTTTATTTTCCGCCGCGCGACAAGAACGGAGCGAGACAAATTAAGCTGTAAAACAGCAACAAGAAACCTTTCGGCGCCGAGACCTTTTCTCTATTATACGCACGGTACACATCTTCGACGCACGTGTGGCTTTCGCGTTGTCCGGGAGTGTGCGGCCGATACGATCTTTTAGACCCGTCAACGAGACTCTTTTTATGGGATCAGCCGTTTTGCTCGATGTCTCTCTTGTCTGCGGGTTTTCCCTCGATTGCCCTACCGCGCACGCGCTCCGCGGACCGCCCATATACTTTATTACCAGTGCGCGAGACAATTCAAATGGGCCCGTCGCTTCTGCACCGCGCCGCCCTTCTCTTCGCTGGTCCTTTTTTTTACGTTTTTAACAATCTCCCCCCAGTCTAAGAATTAATTCAATTTTAGACTTCATCCGACGGACTGAATATTTTCACTAATTTATTTACCGTTCTCACGAGTTCTTTTTTGTTCGCGCGAACTTTCACGGTTCTAATCATCTCGTCGGACTTGCTTCGATAAACCTCTACGACTGTACCCTGTCTCCACGAATTACGAGGCGCTTGATAATCGACGATGAGCACGATGTCGCCGACTTTGAACGGCACGGTCGGCGTGTGCCATTTCGTACGCAGTAGCAATTATTAATTATTAATTATTAATTCTCGCAACTATCTTTTCCAGAAGCGATTGGCGAAATTTTGTACTCTTTCGAACGCTTTCCGAGGATGGGATATTTCAGTGTCGTATTTTTCAAATCGTACGTGACCAGACGAGCTACCCATCAAAATGTGATTCGGCGTAAGCGCTTCCTCATCTCGCGGATCGACTGAGACGTGTGTTAAAGGTCGCGAGTTGATCATGTGCTCGATTTCGACGAGTAGTGTGTACAGAACTTCTGGCGTTTGTGCTTGACCGTCAAGAGAATGATTCAGCGCGGTTTTCACGGATCGAATCAGTCGCTCCCAAGCCCCCCCTCATATGAGAAGCGTAGGGTGGATTAAAATGCCACTAAAACGATGCTCTTTCGCGAACGTTAATTGCTTTAACATATCGTCGCACATTGACTTTATAGCGCTTTTCAGTTCTTTGTCGGCTCTCACGAAGTTAGTGCCGTTGTCGCTATACATGTGTCGCGGAAACCCCCTCCTGCACGCGAGCCGCTGAATCGCCATTATGGCCGAACTTGCGTCCAATTCATCTGCTAATTCGAGATGTACCGCTCGCATAGTCATGCACGTAAATAACACGCCCCATCGTTTCTCCGACCGTCTCCCAATTCGCACTTCCATCGGACTGAAGTAATCGATTCCGCAATGCGTAAAGGCTTGTTGTCCATAAGCCACGCGACTTTTCGGTAACACGGCCATCGGCGGATTTATCGGCTGCGCGCGACGCTTTCGGCAAATAAAGCACCGGTGGGCTAGCCATCGGAGTCTTGTGCGGAGTCCAACGATATAAAATAGCTGACGTAACTCATTCATAACCGTTTGATTATTCAGTGATCGTATCTTTTATGGAACTCATGTATCAGTAATTGGTCGCGAAATGACTTGCGTCTAAGATCACAGGGTGAATTTCGAGCCACAGTTCCTCACCGTTCTCATTTTCGACCTTGATAACGCGCCCTCTTGCTCGTAACAAACCTTCGCTATCGATATACGGGTTTAGGTCAATCAGTTTACTGTTTTTCGGTAATTGAGCCTTCCTTTTTAGCAAATTGATCTCGTGCAAAAAACAAGACGATTGGATAACGCGATACCAAACTTTTTCCGACGCCAACGTTCTCGCCTCCTCCGTCTCCACTTTTCTATACGGCGGTAAAGGAACTGCCAGGCGCGTGTCCCGTTTTACCCTTGACACTTTGGCTCTGATCACGCGCGCTCGCGCCTTCTGTTGTTTCGGTTTTTTACACGCGTTGTCGTACCAAATATAAAAGTATTCTCGGATGTTTGCTACTAAGCTTCTAATTTGACCCTAACCAACTATTTTATACCTTAAATCTAAACTATTCCACTTATCCGGCGTATCTGAAAGTCCCGATAAATTCTTTACGAGCTTCCGACTCATCAAGTTCACGTCTTTTAGACTCGCTCAAGGCTTCCAGAGTCGGCCATGTGTCGGGATGTTCCTCGAGAAATTTCGGGCCCGGTAACCAACGATCTGTCGAAGTCATTGGCACATCCGTTGCTCGCGTCGCGTCGTCAGCCGGGTTAAATCTCGTAGGCACCCAGCGCCATTCTGCCCGTTTCGTCGACTCACCGATCTCACCGAGACGATTTGCCACGAACATTTGCTTGTGCGAAGGGTCGCCGCGGAGCCAGTGCAAAACAGTCATCGAGTCCGACCAGAAAATTCTTTCGTTGATCGCGATTTCGAGCCCTTCTCCTATCACGCCCGCGAGTCTCGAGCCGAGTAACGCAGCTTGCAGTTCCATCCGCGGCACCGTCGTCGGTTTTGTTGGGCCAACGCGCGTTTTAACCATTACGAGCGATAAATTCATGGACCCGTAGCACGCCTCAGATCTTAGGTACGCTACCGTAGCGTACGCTTTCAGACTCGCGTCGCAAAAGATATGCAGCTGTGTTTTGACATCATCAAACCTAGAGATATTGTAGCAGCTCGGAATCTTGCAGCGTGCAATTTTGCCCAGGTTTTTTAGCCAAGTCACCCATGTTTTAAACTCTTTTTCCCTAATCTTTTCGTCCCACTTGACTCCGCTGAGCCAAATGTCCTTCATTATGAATTTCGCTTGTAACGTGAATGACGAAAGTATACCGAGTGGATCGTATACCGACATCGCGATACTGAAAAATTCACGCCAAGTCCGCTCGAATTTTCCCTAACCCTACATTAAAACTAAGTTCGTCTATGTCCTTATCCCTATATAAACGTAGCACGCGATCTTCGCCGTTACAAAAGGCTCGCTTTATCGCCCTCGACCAGCTTGTCCTTATTGCTTTCGCGAATCTCTCAGCGTTTTTGTTTTTTACATAGATCGCGCTACACGGAGGCGATTTTGAGCCGAAAATCAAACTGATAATTTCGTACTCATCCGGCTCGCGATCGCGATCGGCAATTGTCTTGTCCGATTAAAATGA
This sequence comes from Phymastichus coffea, assembly GCF_024137745.1. NCBI lineage: Eukaryota > Metazoa > Arthropoda > Insecta > Hymenoptera > Eulophidae > Phymastichus > Phymastichus coffea. The sequence continues at coordinate 445,691 of NW_026706812.1, read as the reverse complement.
GGGAATTATGGGAAGCAGAGCAGGTGAAATAAGAAAAATATGGTGTTTAGAACAAAAACTTTTATTCCTACTTAGCACAAGAAGGCGTGCGAACGCCTCGACTGACCGACTCGGTAAGCCGGGGAGCGCGCTTGCCGCAGTCAGCGCCGCGAGCGGCCTTTCTCACTCACACGCATAGCATGACACACACACACTCGTAGTGACTATTCCAACACTCCCTCCTGTCATGTTATCAATAGTTATGCAGTTACAAAAAAAGTAAACCTAAACTTACTACATGGTCAAATAAAATAAACTCTAATTTTTACATTGTCTCTCTTAAAGCTGTTTCAGAACCTTACAAACAAATAAAATACTCTGTTGCATTCAACGATCTTAATTTTCTAATCTTTGTAAACAAGTATAAAAATACAAAAGTCTATACAGTAATCTACCATACACCTCGCGAATAGCGCCAATCCTTTAATCCTTCATCCCAATAATAGATGTTTCCCAGTTTATCGGTAGCATAAGTAACACCGCCTTTGACTTCATAGAGATACTCCTCATCAGAGAAAGTTTCCTGAGGGGCAATTTTCTCCTCAGATTGATAGTCGTAATCCTTTTGATATCTCGACTTATCCCAAACAGGATCATAATATTCAGTCTCTCCTTATCCTAATGAATCTGTAAACATGAACCGTTATTTATTGATTATTTTCTCCATCAAGTTTTCGTGCAATGAAAAAGATAGAGGTTTAGTGAAAATATCAGCCAGTTGTTCCTTCGAGGGTACCCATTTAACAATCACGTGTCCTCTAACTGCGCACTCTTTAACAAAGTGATACCTTATTTCAGTCAAATGCCTGAGACCTACAGCACCTTGAATTTCTGTGCATTTTATAGCCGACAAATTGTCACAGTGTAAAGTCATTGGGTAAAGAGATTTACCGACAAATAATTCTAACGAGAAACCTAAAGCTATCATTTCCTTGCAAGCTTCGCTCATTGCTATGTACTCAGTTTGACAAGTAGATAATGACACGTAATGTTGTTTTTGGGTTTTCCATGCAATGATATCACCGTATAATCTAACTAAGTAGCCGCATGTAGTTATTGAGCCTTTGCAGTTAGCTAAACTAGAGTCGGAGAAACCGTCAATACCTTCGCCTTTCCCTCTGTAAGTCAGTGAACTTCCTTTAGTATATGAGATATTGAAAAACGCGTTCTAACATTTTCCAATCCAGCAATGTGGGATTTAATTGATGTCTACTCAATATATTAACGGCATAACTTATATCCGGCCTCGTAGCGTTTGCTAGATAGAGGAGAGATCCTACAGCCTCTCTAAACGCGGTCGGAGAAATTACGTTTTCATTTCTATGTTCACCTTCCCTAGCTCTCCTTTCTCTGTTTAGGACCTGATTGGTCATCATTGGTGACCTCTGAGAGTGGCCTGTTCATAGCCAAATTTTCGAATCATTTGTTCAATGAACCTCGTTTGATTTAGTTTCAACGTACCCGCCTTCCTATCTCGACTGATAGTAATGCCTAGATATTCTTTGGGTTCTCCCAAGTCTTTCATACGAAATTTTTCCATAAGTTCATCTTTATATTTCATTAGAGCCTTTTCACTGTTGCCTGTTAATATGATATCATCAACATAGAGTAAAGCTAATACAACTAATTTTTCTTTAATTAATACAAATAGACACGGGTCGTTTTCATTTCTAGTAAAGCCAAGTTCTTTTATCGTATCAAAGAATGTTTCGTACTATCTTCTCGGACTGGTTTTTAACCCATACAGAGATTTTTCCAATTTACAAACTTTTGCCTTTTTCTGAGATTCCGTATACAAAAGTCCGTCTGGGATTTCAATGTAGATTTCCTCAAGTACTTTACTATTTAAAAATGCCGTTTTTACATCAAGCTGAAACATAGACAAATTATGTTTATTTGCAAAAGATACCACAGCCCTAACTAGAGATATTCTTGTCACAGGAGCGTATGTTTCGTGTAGATTGTAAAAGTTTTTGTCTTGAAATCCTCGGGTAACCAATCGCGCCTTTTTAATTGTTTCCGTCAGAATTTACTTTTTCTTTGAAAATCCAACGCATGGTGAGAATATTTAACTTGCGACCTTGAGAATTTAACATCGGCCTATTTACACTGAGAGAAATGACCTTATAAATTTTATGATAAATGTAAGAAAAATTACTATAATAAATTATAAAGTAAGGATATACTTGTCTTATGATAAACTTTGATATAATTAAATCAATTATTACAATTATTGTAATAATTTTTATAAGAAGTGGCGTATAAAAATTGCTACAACGTATTATAAAAATTACTACAATACATAACATAAATTAGGATATTATAATATTTCCGATACCTATTGTAATATTTACTATGGCTATTATAATATTTACTATGTACCTAACTAATTTTATAATAGCATATATATTTTTTTCTGATTCTGCTTTGTAAAAATTGCTATACACATAGCAAAATTGGCCATTTTCAAATAATGCCACGGATTATTCTAAAATTTACTATGTGAAATAGTAAAGAAAGCAACTTAAAGTAGTTATATTTACTGCTTTGAAAGATAGAGCGCTCCATCGTAGTGTTAGGTTAGGTAAGGTGTGCTAAAAGCGCGCTTGACACGTGCATCAAGATCAAAACATGGTGGTGTTCGCCGGCACGAATTTTTGTGGTATCTTGTGCTTTTATATTTGGATTGACAGTCGTAAATACCATATAATATCAATTTTAGTAATTAAAAAGTAGTTGTTGGTTTGAAGAACTGTAATATGTATTGATTTGCTAGAACGTTATATCAATCATTTTCATAGTGCTATGTATGTAACATTTTCAACCTAACTTTCATTCTTTCCATATATCATTTCTTAAGGAGTAGTCGGTTGTTTTGGTTTGCAATTGAGTATATTTAATAATTAATAATGGAAAATGAAAGGGACTATGAGGAGGTAATTGTTGGATTTTATGAATGTTTGTTCGTAAATCAATTTCAATATCTGTTATGAAACTAATTAGTTGCATTTCTGTACAATGTTAGGCGCAGGTTATTGATGAAGGCATTGAACATCAAGAGTTAGTAGATAGAAGGCCGCTTGAAAATATTATTAATCAAGAGGTAGTGATTCAACTCCCACAAGCAAACATAGATCAACTTGAAGAAGATCAGCCTGCTTATGTTAGCACAGAAAGTTTTAATTTGATGATTATTTTTTCTATTTTTTATAATATTTAATAAAATAAATTTGTAATCTTTTTAGGGGCTACTTGCTTATATGCAAAATAAACCAGAGGGAAAAGCTATTTTGAAGGCGTATATTAGCACAGACCAGGAAACAACCATTGAAAAGGACAATAAGAAACAGATTGAGTAGATTAGTAATTGGTCGAGAAAAAGATAGAGTATTGAAAAATATTGGCGTAGAGGAAAAGTTGGAAAAGTTCGTGTAAGTAGATATACTTAACCATAAATTTTAACTTTGGAATATATGTTTTTTGTGCATATTTCAGAATCGTAAAGCAGCGGTTTGAAACATTAGCCAATGAGATAGCACACATATTCAAGTATGAGTGTCCTGCTACCTACTTTATGGGACATGAGCAGCATACCAAAGGGTCCAAAACAATCAGTATTTTAGTAACAGGCAAGCTTTGGAATCATTATAATTATACCAAGAAAAAGCTCAGAGAAGATCTAATTCTCAATAAATGTGCAGGTGGTCGACCAACTAATATTTTAAGCGCTGAAGAATTAGAATCTGCTATTACAGGTAATGTGAAACTCTTGCTAAAATATTTATAATGATTATTACTATCTACTCATTGTAATGTACGATTGTATATTTTCAGCGAATGAACATATTGACTGGTTACAAGGTCACGTGGAACCTTGGGATGAAGTAGCAGAGCGATGGAATGCATGCTATGAACTGAGGCGAGCAATACTAAGCCAAGAGTATTTGAGTGTGTTCCAGTACATGGAAAAGTTTCCATGCCTGAAAAATAACGAAGCAAAACTATTGGTATGTCTAGAAGTTGTATTATTTATTACTTATGCTATTATTACTCATTTTACATTATTTATTTATCTCTAATTACATTATTTATTAATTATGTTACTATTTCGAACTTAATTTTTTCAGTATGACATAGATTTTGAAAATTTATATCCGGATAATCACTTTGTACAGCCTGAAGATTGGGTAAAAATTAATGATTCTTTAATATCGTCTTTGGAACGTGATGGAAAAATTACAAATGCGCAGGATTCCATATGGCTTGGACTTTTGTTATGTGGAGATTTGAGTACAGGTGCATTAAACAAAGTGTATATATATATATATATATGTATATATATATATATTTGTGTATAAAAATTTGCACTATTTCTTGCTTTGTTATAGCAAATTAAAAGAGGAAACCTTCATATTTTTTTAAAGCTCAGAAAATTATATTTTTAGGTTTGTGACGAGAGCAGGCCGTTTGCCCGTCTCTCGTCCGCGTTTCTCCCTCCCCCACTCGGCTAAGCGTGGTGGCCAACGTTGGGCGCATTTAAGTATGCGCCTAACACTTGGTCTTTTGTTTCAGCGCCAAGGTCGAGCCAGCGCAGTTGAGCGCAAGAAAAGTTGAAGAGCGCGGAGAGAGAGTGAGAGAAAGAGAGAGAGAGAAAGAGAGTATTAGGCCTATGCAGGGATTGGCAGGCGCGCAACGCGTGACCGATAAGCGACGCGTCGCGTGCCGCCTAACTAATAGGTCAAGGTAGGGAGAGGAGCGAGCGCTGCACAGTGGGAGATTTGGAAATTTTTTTGGACAAAATTGAATATCTTTTGATTGGAAAAAGATATCGACATCAATCCAAGGGCATTTTGAAGCTTAATTGGTGCTGAATAAAGGAAAACTATCATTATCAATATCATTATATATATCTTTGACCTTTAAAAATAAGGTCAAAGTTGGCATTTTATGAAAAAATTTCATTCTTTCCAATTTTTAGCCTTCAAACGGATGATAATTTAATATAAATATATCGCATTTTTTTAGGATTTTGAACGAGAATTCCGAATCCGTTATCAGAATTTCGATTAAGTATAGTAGTCATTGAGAAAAACGCGTCCGAAGCCAAGGAAAGCCCGGTTTTCCTTGTTATTTGTGGTTTATCTCCCTGCAAACTGTGGATATCGTCTTTTTCATGACAAACATATGTTGTTGTTTTATGTATGATTGAATTTCCCCATGAATGGGTACGGAGAAATTCAATATGAAATTCAATATGAAATGGACATCAACAAGAAGAATAAACATAGAAACACATAATATCATGAATATCATATGAAAAACTACAGCTAACAACATTCATAACGAAAATAACTCACCAGTATTGTTGTAAGTTTAGTAAATCTAAAGGTCTACTTATTGAAGTAAATATATAACTTTTCTAAGCGTCTATCAAAATGGGAATCCCGAAAAGCACTCTGGATGGGATAATAGAATTGAAATCTACTATAAAAAAGTAAAATCTAGAAGAGCACTACAAATGTGAAAGTAGAATAAAGAACTTTGAAAATAATTTCTCTTGATAATGTATTGTTGTAATAAAATAATTATATTTAATTATTATGGCGTACATTATAGTTGTCATTTTAGGTAATAGAATTTTTTATTTAGTATAGTCAATTAGTTAGAGAACAAGAGTCATGGAAAACCGGGGTTTCCTCGACTTTGCAAGTGCTTTTACCAATTAACAATATAGATAAATGAAATTCTGACAATAAATTCGGGTTTCTCGTTCCTAATGAAATATATATTCGTTTTTCTCAATGACTACTATACTTAATCGAAATTCTGATAACGGATTCGGAATCCTCGTTCAAAATCCTGTAAAAATGTATATTCCGTTTATGGAATAAGACGATATCCACCGTTTGCAGGGAGATAAACAAGAAATAACAAGGAAAACTGGGCTTTCCTTGGCTTCGGACGCGTTTTTCTCAATGACTACTATACTTAATCGAAATTCTGATAACGGATTCGGAATTCTCGTTCAAAATCCTAAAAAAATGCGATATATTTATATTAAATTATCATCCGTTTGAAGGCTAAAAATTGGAAAGAATGAAATTTTTTCATAAAATGCCAACTTTGACCTTATTTTTAAAGGTCAAAGATATATATAATGATATTGATAATGATAGTTTTCCTTTATTCAGCACCAATTAAGCTTCAAAATGCCCTTGGATTGATGTCGATATCTTTTTCCAATCAAAAGATATTCAATTTTGTCCAAAAAAATTTCCAAATCTCCCACTGTGCGCCGTTGAGCGACTGCAAGATGCGCGCAAGAATTAGTGCGTGAGGAGAGTCGCAGCCGAGCCTTACTAGAGTGAGGGAGTAGAAACCTAGTCCTACTACAGTGCGGAAGTCCGAGCCCAGCAGAGAGAGCAGTTTGGGATAGCCGGAAGGAAGCACGATCAACCCAACCGGCAACGGCTTTGCCAGCAACAGCAGCCAGCCCACCTGCCAAGAGAGTCAACGTCGCCGACGGAGACCTGGTCAGCGACAGCGGTTAGCGACGATTTGACCAGCGACGACACCCGGTACTTCCTGCGGCAGCACATCGCTCAGGATTCCCGACGTTGCGAGGAACAGGAGAACAAAGGTCAAGCCTTCCTTTTCTTCTTTCTCTCTACACTCTCTCTCTCTGTTGTTGCGACGGCCGGTGCGCGTGAAAGAGATAGCTTGGCACTCACGTGCCGGCTATCTGAAGGTTCGCGCTAAGATTAATTTGTAGTGACGTAAGTTGCGACCGGTGAATTGTTCAGGCGCCCACGTGCCGGGCAATTTACTCGGTATTAGTCCGCGTAGTTTTTAAGTAAGTTTGTAATAGGTTAAGTACGCGATTAAGTAAGTATTAGTGAAATGCGAAATGTTCATTTGTGATTATCTTAAGTAGTTTATTGTTCTATTTGCAGTTTGTTAGTCGGTAATTTAGATTATGTTATGCGCGCGTTTGTTCAGTGTGAATAATTATTAATAATAATAGGTTGTAAGTGAGATTTGATTCTTGTCTGTGTATAATTTATTTATCAACCTCCCCTCGTTCTTTTCTCTCAATTGTCATGAGCGAAAGTGCCTCACTTACCCCGCAAAAGAATTGGTAACAAAGGATCGAGTTTTGTTACAGGTTTAAAATTTTAAATCACTGCCTTTTAGTAGATTTTTTTTACAAAAAATACTATCGTTTTTTTTTATACTACAAATTTATTTATTTATCGAATCCAATTTTTCAGCTAAAGAAGACTTTATTCTTTTCTATTTGCTTTGCTACTTGATTAAACCTAAAAGAAGCGGGAAGAGGAAACGAGCGGAGAACGGCGGAGCTCTCGCAGAAGCACCACAAAAATTGTCTATGCATGAGCGTAGAGAGTCATTTATCCTTAGAGTTGAAGTAAAATTCTGCGTTTTCAAAAACGTTTTATTTATCAGGAATATGGATTTTAATGATTTATTTATTAATTACAGGCTGCAAATGAAGTAGAAGCTAGAATTGCTGATTTGAAACAACGCTACGTAGCAGCTGGTGAAACATTTCAGCCTGCCATACTTGCAGTCGGATCGATAAATCGAATCAACAGCTTTCACGTTGTTGTTAACAATCAAATCTACGACGTCGACAATGTTATGAAAGCAGTTGAGTTAGCGATAAAAGTATTTTTTGAACTAGATTGTAGTTATCCTAAATATTTAAAAACAATTTAGGTTTTTTTGCATACAATTTATTCAACATTTCTCTCGTCGATGACGAAGTAACAATTGATGGTAATGCTCTTTTAGGGCAAATTCGCCAATTAGAATTATCACGAAAACTAACATAGAGTATTGATATTGTGGTCAAATAGGATAAATAATTGTTAGCTTATTCAATTCTGATTTTTTTTATTATTATTATTATGGCTGATATAAGATGTTCTCATTGTGATTTGTCTTTTGACAATTACAAATTTTTGTTTGAACACGTATTGCAATACCACAACAATCTAAGTAATCTACGTTGTATTTTTGAAAATTGTAGTAGAGTATACTCTAATTTCGATTCATTTAGGAAACACGTGAATACGAAGCATAAAGATTTATTGCAATTAGACCATGCTAAGACCGCGCCATTACATTCTACTGTTCATGAATTTATCGATATTCCACATTCCACTGAATTTAGCGATACTGAATTTATCGACAAATTTAGTGATATAAGCAGTGATTCGGATGAGACTGTTGAGTACAATTCATCCCATGAAATGGATGTAATTGAAGATGACGAATCGCTGTATTATTTAGAGCCACTAAAAAAAATAGTTGTAAAGTATAGTGCAAGTATTTCTAGATTAAAAAATATACCGAGAAAACATGTCAATGACGTGATTGAAAAGACTAAAAATCTTTTATCTGATATTTCAAAGATTTTAAGACATGAAATTACAAATGAACTCGTTAGTGAAAATGGCAATAAGCTTTTTAATATCAATCGATTACTCGATCATTTTTCGAGCTGTCTAAATAGCGTAGATTCTGAAAAAAAAGATTCACTCATTATAAAAAATTGCAATCCTTTATTCCACCAGTTAGTGTTGGAGTTGGAGAGAGACTTGAATATCGTAAAATAAAAAATGTACAAACGCTTGTTCATGTGCCCGTAAATATACAATTCATACCATTAAGATTTATATTAAAGCACTTCTTTGAGCTTCCTGATATTTTCAATGAAACAATGAGTATGTAGATGAAATCATATAAATATATTCAAACAAAAAAATATCAACAAATTTTGTGCAGGGAGATTTTTGGAATGAGCGATTACAAACATTCAAAGATAAAATTGTATTTTCACTTATAATGTATTATGACGATTACGAGAATAACAATCCATTAGGTACACATAGAGGAATATCAAAATCGGGTGCGGTCTATATAAGTATACCGTCGTTACCTCTGAAATATCAATCAAAAGTGCAAAATATTTTCTTATTTTTATTATTTAACTCGCTAGATCGGAAGATTTTCAAAAATCCTGTCATTTTATCTAAAGCCATTGATGAGATAAATTTTTTAAATGAATGGGGCATTGAACTTGATTTAGTTAATGGTAAGAAAAAAGTGTTTTTTGAATTGGTCCTTTTTATTGGAGATAATCTTGGTCTGCACACATTACTTGGATTAACTGAAAGTTTTCATGCTAAGATTTTTTGTCACCATTGCTTGATTGAAAGTGATAAAAAACATACCGTTTTTCTAGAAAAGCAATGTAATCTTCGAACAGTCGAGAATTATCAAAGCTTGCTAAATTTAAACGATCCAGAAGTAACAGGAATATTGGAAAAATGTGTACTGCACAGAATACGTCATTTTCATTGTAATGAAAATATCGCTGCCGATATCATGCACGATGTGTTAGAGGGCATTTGTCGCTATGATATAGCTCTTTTATTGAATTATTTCATTTGTCTTGAAATCACTAACTTTAGATGATTTTAATTCAAAAATACGCGGTCTTGACTATGGTTCTGGACACAATGTCAATAAACCTACAGAGTTAACCGAGAAAGCGATTAAGAGTGGATATATTATTTTATCATCAAGCGAAATGTTCTATTTAGTTTTAAACATTAATTTGATTATAGGCCCGTTAGTACCTGTTGATAATGAACAGTGGCAACTGTACTTATTACTAAGAGAATTAGTTGTAATACTTTTGAGTAGCAAAGTACACTTATCTGCCTATAAGTATTTAGAATCAATTATTTTCGAATATTTGTCACTTTTGGTATCGCTTTTTCCAGATTCATTCAATCCAAAGCATCATTTCCTGATTCATTATCCTCGTTTTATGAAATTATTTGGTCCCTTATGGAAAATATGTTGCATGCGTTACGAATCTAAAAACCAAGAAGGCAAAAATGTTACCAAAAATACTACGAGTCGCGTAAATATAAACAAAACAATTGTTATTAAGCATCAGCTATATTTGAATTATAGATTCATGGCAAAAGAAACTGCCGATCCAGTGATTAAGTCCACAAATCATAAAGTTAAATCAACAAACACACTGGATGAATTTCATAAATATAGCTATTTGATAAATAGTTCTAATGTCATAATTGTAAAGTCGGTTTCTTTTTATGACAAAATTATTAAAAAAAAAGTATAATCGTGACGGTTACTCCTTCAGGACCAAACTTTCAAATGGTTCATGAAATCATTTATTAAAATTCCAATCATATTTTTATAACCAAAAATCTAAATGATTGTTATTATGATAATCATTTGAATGCTTATAAAGTTTATAGCTAGACAGCTTCGATTGGGGAAATTTAGAAGAAAAATTCATGATTGTTACTTAACAAATATGGTATTATTAGGCGACAGTTTTCATTACATTTGTAAAAATTGGATGTGAAATAAATAATGTATAAAAAATTGATATCTTTATTCTATTCATTGCATAAAATACTATTTTATTTATCAATTTATTCCATGAGAAAATCGATTGATTTTCGTCACCTGATTTTATGTGGTACCCAAGTACGTAACACAACTAGGTGGCGTCTTCTAACTCGCGAGAGACCGAAACTCTGTCCAGTTGATATATAAGGGCAGGGCTTCCTGTCGTATATATATAAAAATGCGTGCGATGCGAATTGTGTAGCGAATTGCGAATTTCAGGTTAGGAATTAGATAGGACAATTAAAAATTAAGTTTATCGGTGAGGAAGCTGGGAATGGAACTATTGAAAAGAACGTGATAAAAGCACCACTGACTATCTTACGGCAAGCAAGATAAATTTTTTCCATTTATGGTTCGGAAATCTATAAAAATTATTACAATCTTGATGAAAATTTGCGATATTGGAAAGTAAAATTTATAAAAATCTTCAGCAAAAAGTATTTTCTGATTATAGTAAAATTTATATTTGAAAATTTTACTATGTAACATAATAGTTATTCCTACAATGCAAGTATGTCCCAAGCTTATAATGTTACATAGTAAATTTTATTACAATTATAATAAATTTTATAAGGTCATTTCTCTCAGTGTATTACTCGAAATACTTGGTTAATTGTCATAGCATCTAATTCATTTTTAACGGCTTCAAGCCATTCTGTCTTATCGTGTCTGCTCAAAATTTCTTTGTAATTTTTAGGATCGCCAGTAATATCAGTCAACAACGCGTGATATTCTGAACTAACGCGACCATTTCTTATTCCTTTAAGAGACGAGTACAACAATATTGGCTCAGCTACCTTTTTACGCGGCCTACCTCTTTTCCTTTTATTCGAGAGCTTAATCTCTCCCTCCGAATCTGAGTTTTCAGTTCGATTGCTTTCTCCCTCCTTTTCTAAGCTTATTGATTTATTTTGAATTTTATCATTAGACTTTTCGGGATCATCGTGACTTATTTGCAATTCTTCGTTTTTTTCATTGTAAACATCGCCGTAAACATATCTCTCTATAAATTTAACGTGCCTTGCTTCAATTATTCTTTTAGATTCTGGATGATATAACAAATAACCTGTCGGATGATATCCTACTAGAAATGTTCTAATTGATACTTCACTGAATTTAGTTTCGTTTTTAACTTTAGTGTACGCGATACATCCAAACCTTTTCAGCTGATTTACTTCGAACTTGTAATTGGGTGCTAATAATTTTATGGGAGATTGCATATTTAACGTTTTGTGTGGACTCATATTGTACACATGAGTGACCGTTCCTAACCCGACGTCCCACATAGTGGAAGGCAAACCTGAGTCTAACATGAAAGCTCTTAGCTTTTTCTGAATTGTTTGGTTAAATCTCTCGACTACGCCATTGTGTTCTGGTGTCGATGGGCAAACTGTCTTAAGTTGAGTCCCGAACTCGTTCAAGACGTCTATTGTTTTTTGACTTGTAAATTCCGTACCTTTGACGCATTCCATATAAATCCCATAACGTCCGCGTGTATTTTCAGCAATGGAGCCGCCTCCCTACGTCTAATTTTGAGAAATGGTAATTTATTCATTTTTGCTCGAAAGCAAATGTCACATTCCCTTATACTCTCGTCAAAAACGGACTTATCAAAATTTTCTATTTCGGGATAGAGTTTCTTGAATTTAAACAGATATTGAGGTGACATGTACCCGAGCCTAGCATGCCGTAATAAGATTGTATTTAATTTTTCCTTTTTTATAGATTTCAATTGAATACCACCATTAATTTTCCCAGCAAGTATATTATCCGCCCTTTCAATTTTTCTATTGTTTATTGTTTTCAATAGTTTGTTTTCAGTTGTTATTGTTTCCTTTGATTTTATCTTTTTATTTTTGGGAGGTAATTCTCCTCTTCTTGTCGCCAAATTAATGAATATTCCTTTATTTTTGTTTGTATTACTACTAGTACCTGATTGATTTATTACTAATTCTATTTCCTAAAATGGTTTATTGTAAAAGCCTGAAATTATCGTTTTGTGGGTAATTGGATCGTATATATTTATCCTTTTATTGTCTAAAAATATTGTGAGCCCTTGATCGACAAATTTCCGAAGAGAAAGCAGATTTTTAGCTAAATTTTTCGAATAAATAACATTTTTCAATTCCACTTTTCTTCCATCAATTAATTGCAAATCTATATCTCCTTTACCTTGAAAATTTAAATTCGCCTTAGAACTTGACCCTTTTGCTTGTAGTTTAAATTTTTGAACATCAGTCATGTGTTAGAAATGTGTTCTGTCGCGCCTGAATCAGCTATAAATTTATTTATTGTTTCATGTTCGCTCTCGGACTCTGAGCTTGACCGAGAGCTCTCCGTTTCATTTTCATCAGCTAAGTGAGCCCTTACTCTACCTTTACCCTTCTAAACCTTTTTAGAATTATTAGTGAACCTTTTACCTTGTTTTGACTGAGGATTTCCCTTGACATCCTCGTTTCGGAAACCGAAGGGTCTCCTGTCGACCTTGGGCTTTATCGAAGTCCTTGGCTCAAAATTTCGACGCCTTTTGAGTGGGACCTTTGGTGGCCTGTAGCCGGGTTCTTCCTTGCAGTCCGACCTTCTGTGACCGCGGCGTTTGCACCTAAAGCAAACATTCTCTCCGTAAGGACAGGAGGTGCGGTCGTGCTCATCATCGCCGCAGTAATAGCAATGTTCCTCAATGCTTTCCTTACTACCAAAACCTTTTGACATAGTGTTCATCGCACTAGTCTGCTCTTTAGTAGTAGTACGGGGTCCTATCTGTAAAACAAGTTTCTTTAGTTGATTGTAATCACAGTGAGTGTTTTTGGATGTTTGACTAACGCTATCAGCTATCGTAACAGCAGGGAGAACTTTCATCACTGATTGATAAAAAAGCTTTCGCTTGTCATCATCCGGATATTTTCCGGTTTCACAGTGATTTTCGTATGTTCTTACGGTCTTTTCAAATCGAGCAATGTACTGAACAGTATTTTCCTTTTTAGGGTTGAATCTAATATTTATTAAATTTTTAAACGCTGTATGCTCGTCTAAACCAATCTCGCCCAATTTAACATCTTTTATCGCGTCTAATATTTCTTGGGGTGGAGAGTTGATCAAATGTATAAAGTCGTTTTCATAGTCTTTCAAATTAATACTATTAAATATAATGTCCCTGACTGTATTTTCATCCTTTCCTAGTGTATTTTTCATTTTCCTCAAATACATAGTCTAAATTTCTAACCTTCAATTCAGCAAATAAGTCCCTTTAAAGGTTTCAAAGTTCATTCCTTTTGTTAAATTATACCTCCTTTGTACGTTTAAATTTGATTGACTATCAGAGAACTCAATATTTATTTTGCTAGAATTTTCATTTGAATTAATATTACATTTACTTGCAAAGTCGCTCAAATTCTTTTTGACACCTTCAGTTATACTTTGCGTTAAAAATTTTATATCAATTTTATCTAGATTATTATTCGCACCTTTGATACCCTTATCACCGTGAAATCGTTTTACCTGATTGTTTGGAGTAGAGGAAGCGAATTGTTTCGGAGCGCGCTTTTCGTCGTACTGTTCCTGATCTAAGTCGCTCGAGATTTCTCCGTCTTCTCGATTTTCCACTCCCGCGGCTGACTTTTGTCGAAAACCGCTGGGATCGTCCCAGTCTTCCCCTGACTCCTCGGACCTTTCGGCTTGCATCACAGTTTCCTCGACTTGATGTTTGCCGCCAGCGTCTATGGGAGACTCGGTCTCGTCGAGGTCCAAAATGGGGTGATGTCGTTAAGTTCGCCTGAATTCAATTGGTCCCCCCTATGCGCGAATGTGACCCTTCGAGGCACGACCTCGACAGATTTTACTTTGGGGCCGGGGCCCTTTTCAGCTTCAGCCGAGACGACCTTTGTGATTTCATCAGCGTCGGCGTGAAGACTCGGTGCCTGCGACTTCTCCATGAAGGTCAGCATCTTTGTCAACAGCTGGTTCGTTGTGTCGAGCCTTTGTTGAACCGCCTTGAGCTCGTCCTTAGTTTCTTTATTGGAAGAAATTATCATCATTATCGCCTCCTTCGTTAGGTGGAGGTGGCTGAACAGCTGGTCGGGTCTTGGGCCTCAAAAGCAGCTGCTTGTTGCCCAAGATCTGCTTGAAGAGCCATCCAACTTCCGTCAGATCCACTACGTCCTGGTCTGAGAAAAAAAATCAAATAATTAATACGATATCTTGAATTTTGGTTGGAGGTTTTTGTGCTACTAAATGTCTTGTTGACAAGTTGACATTCGTAACGAGCATTACGTCGGGCTTATCCAATGACTTCTAAGCCTTCTGTAATACCCTAGTCCAATATCATTTCCCTCCATGGATGACCAGAAGCGAAATGATATTGACCCTCGCAACTGTGCCTTTATGTTTGCTGAGAGCGAAAACACCCTTCCGATAAACATCCATAACCGTGAGGTTTTGGATGCCAGTGCACTGTTCCCTTTTGAAAAACTGATATTTTTGTTTTCCACCTTTATCATATTCATAGATGTGCATCTTACCTATTTTCACAATCTCCTTGTTGGTAAATGCCAAGCAAAAACCTGGAGATGTCAACGTTTGCATCATGTAGATGCCCTCCGTTGGATGCAAAGCTTGCACACTTGTACCGCGCCCATAGCTTCTCCTTGATGCCTTCAAATGTTTTTCCTAGATAACGTAATGTTCTATAATTAGCCTTTTATTTTCAGAGATATCATGCCTTATTACTTTTAATTATTCAAGATAATTAGTATTTTTCTTCTTTAATTAACATTTATCCTGAAAAATTACCCCATTCTTTTATTTTTAAATTTGAGGCAACGCATTGCCGAATCCGTTTTAATTTACTGCGTGCGCAGACACTCTAACATTTTTATGCGAGATTACGTTCTGAGATCGCGCGTCGGCTGAGGAACTTTCCGAGCTTCCGCTCCTTCGCGTACACTCTACGGAACGCTCCACCTTTCCACCTCTCCGTGAACCCGCATGATGATAGCGGCGCGGTGCGAGCATGAGCGCGCGCCCGTCTTCTTCGCTCTCCCCGACCTTCTCTCGAAAAGACTGGTCGCGCGCCATGCTGCCGTTTCCCCCGCGACGCGCTCGTTTTTCCGCCATCTTGGACACGCGGCCGCCGCGTGCCTGTAATTCTGAGAATCAACAGGTTGGCGCCTGTCGCGTGCCCTGTGTTTCTCGATTGCGTCATTCGCCGCTAATCCCGAAATCGAGCGTCTTTCAACGGGATTTTTGACGAAACTATATTTTTCGTTCGCCCGAGCTTCAACGACACTCCCTTCAGAAAATTGCTTTTTCGCGACGCGAACTTTTATGAAATTTTCAGGCACCTACCTTCAACCTCCTTTGACTGTTTTTCCTCGTTCGTCGATTAAACTCCTTTGTCCGACGGGTCCATGACCTGGCCATAGCAATTCTTTGTTGCAGCTAGATAACGAAAGGACATGCAAAACGCACTGCAGTCCTTTTCTCCTTCACTTCCTTTTCACTCGCAAACTACCTCGCAACTTTTCCTTGCTCGCGCCTCGCACGTGTTGGCAGCTCTCGCCTTTGTCCGAAAAGTCCTTCGCGCCTTCCTACCCTCGCACACACTTTTACTTTCACTTCACACGCGCAGCGGAAGCGTGCTGGGCCCATAACCTGACGGAATTATGGGAAGCAGAGCAAGTGAAATAAGAAAAATGTGGTGTTTAGAACAAAAACCTTTATTCCTACATAGCACAAGAAGGCGTGCGAACGCCTCGACTGACCGACTCGGTAAGCCGGGGAGCGCGCTTGCCGCAGTCAGCGCCGCGAGCGGTCTTTCTCATTCACACGCATAGCATGACACACACACACTCGTAGTGACTATTCCAACAAAATTAGTGCCCGCGCGTTCGCGTACGGTACCACGTCTATTCCGATTTATAATTTCACGACTCGCGCGATATCCTGCGATAACGATTGTTGCGGCAAATCAAGTTTAGGGGCTACCATCGTGTGCTCTACCGTTCGCTCTCCGAGTGTGCCGCTTACGCGGAAACTCAACCTTTCGCACCTCGCATTCACGGCGCCGCGCCGCTCCATAAGCCCCGGATCGACATGTCCAACTGCACCCCGCGCAACCCCAGCCTGTACGCGAGCTTTTTATCGATCACGGTGATCGTTGAGCCTCCGTCGAGTAATGCGTAAGTGTCTTGTTCCCCGCCCGGCCCTATGCACGATCTTCAGCAGTCCCTTTCTCGTCTCTAGTTAACGCTTTGTGCTGGGCGAACGATCACGCGCGCGCCGGTTGTCGTCGCGCCTCGGGCCGTCCTGCACAGTGTGCGTCTGTGCGCTCTCTCCTTACCTTTCGCCCCATCGCGGTCACCCAACTTTTTGAAAAAATGTAAGAGCGAATGGTGATTTTTGCCACAGTGATCGCATTTCGTTCGACCCTCACATTGGTGCTGCGTGCGTCCACGCTTCAGGCATTTGAAACAAACCCCGAATCTTTGGACTAGGAACCACTTCCGGCTTACTTTTTCGCTTTTGAAATTGCGGCAGTTCGACAAACAATGATTGTCCCGATTGCAGAGCCTGCATTTATCGCCCGGTTTCGAGCTCTCGCTTTTTTCGCCGTTCGTGTCCTGGTTTCACGACGCACAAACCACGGCTGTTCTTGAGTTCTTTGTGTGCTTCTTCGGCACATTAACGCACCGGTCGCTGTCCGCGAACGATGCATCCTCGATATCAAAAATTCCGCCTTGTAACGCCAAAACTGACTCCTTGCTTATGAAGCTTGCGAGCTTTTCCAGCGTAGTCATCATCGCATCCCCGGGGTGTCGTCGGGGTACCGGTAGAAAGCCGTTTTCAAGTCGTTTGGTATCTTGCTAGCTACGCTCGCTAGCAAGTCGATGCTGTTAAGGTACTCTGACAATCTCATCGATTTCAAGGCAGCAACGTACATGACAAGGTGTTCGCGAACCCGACAAGATTGATTTTGCCTGCCTTGAGGCTCGGTAGCTTTTTCAGATCATTGACAAGCTTGTTTGCGATCAAGTGCCGATTGCCGAAACGTTTGTCCAAGGTATCAATGACAAGGTCCGGATCCAGCGTCATATGCAGAAGAGTACCAATGTACGCCTCCGCCTCGCTTATCAAAGCCTTCTTCAATCGCCCGATATTGTAGCGAACGGTGAAATATCCGGCCGTCTCCGCGTAGGTCTGCTTGAAATGATCTCACTCGAGTGGGTTCTCGCTGAACTCGGGTAGCTTTCTGATGTGATCAAGAGAGGATACAACCGAATTTTCAGCCACGCCGTCACGTATCACACGCATAGTCTCGACCAACGCATTCGAAATCAGTGTTAGCGCACTTTCTGTCGGATTCGTGCCCGCACTTGGTGGCATATTAGCTACAGTACCTCTACCTTCGTTCGCAAGCCCGCCTTCGTCGGCGGCTCGAATGTTGTCTCGTACTTGCTGGCTGGCAGGAGCTGGAACTTCGGGCGGCATGGCAATGATGGCGTTGATCTCTACGGGGTACACAGGCTGTGGCCGCTGGTGTTCGGACGCTCGACGTTGCCGCTGCCTCTGCTGTCGTACCGTCACCACTTGCTCGTTGTCGCCTCTCGCTCTGGGCCTGGAGCGCCTGCTCCTTGGCGCGGGAGCAGCTTCCAGGTTGGCTGCAGGTGTGGCGTCTACGTCGTTCGGTCGAAGTCTGCTTGCGTCCGGCTCTTTGTTGGCGGGTGCCAGCGCGCGTCGTTTTCTCGGGGCCAGTTCGAAACACGCGTCAATTAGCACAACACGACGATAAAAGGCACCTACACTCTGTTATTCCTGCTCGGCTATTCGTCTTGCCCACCCGGGGGCGCTAATTGTTATAGCTGTGGGTGGGGTTGAACAGAATTATTTTCCGAGTGTCAAAAATTGTACTTCAATTACTTATTTGAACGAATAAGATATAAACAAATTTATAATATCGCAATACAAATCGGCGAACTAAACAGAGAATTATCTTAAGTTCTAACGGAAGCCGAAGAGACGAGCGACTTGCCAATTTACCGGTTGATACTGCATTACATTTTCTTGGTAGCGCACCACGAGCGCCGCGCCGCGCGTCTTCCCTCTCCCCGCTACGAATTTTCAGCGGTCCCCGCCCCGCTTCTGAGCCATAGCGCGGGACGCTTTTCTTCCCTTTCCCTCTCTCTCCCTCTCTCATCCTCGCTCTCGTTACAGTGCCTCCGGTCCTCGGGTTGGCCATAAGCCTTCCGTCTCCGTGATTTGGGTGATCCACATATGTAGACAGGGAGGACCTCCTCCCCCTGAGGGATCTATAGCCCTGAAGGAGTATAACTCCTTGAGGCTAGAAAAAGGCGCCATGGCCTTAGCGGCGAGACAGCGCAGGTGCCATCTATTCTGAAACCGAGTTTTGAGAGGAATAGATATAGAGACTAACGATATCGCACAATGGTATCCAACCGATGATATCGAACACCCGTCTAAGCAATCAGGCATGTCGTTCCCCCCTTTCAGGCACAACTTCAAATACTTATTCATAACGGCGTATCCGCGCTTATGCTAGTTAACATATCGTGGGTTATTTTTTTACACAAACTCGAGTCTTATCTCTATCTTAAATTTAGGTTCACGCGCGCGTCGCATTCAAACTAATAAATCAATGCGCAAAGCACTCAGCGAATTCCTCGAGAACAGCCACCCATATTTCATTTTCCGCTGTGTGACAAGAACGGGGCGAAATAAATTAAGCTGTAAAACAGCAACAAGAAACCTTTCTGCGCCGAGACCTTTTCTCTATTATACGCACGGTACACATCTGCGGATCTCTATGATGGTTTTAGCCATAAGATCATCATGGGTGATCTAAACGTCGACATGGGCTCGCGGTCGGATGATACTCTTACCGTTGCGCGTCTGTGTGGGGAATTGTCGCTGTGCTTGGTTCGGCATGGCCCAACTCATCGTGTGGGCGATTCCCACAGGTGGATTGATATCATGCTGATTGACACATGCGACACCATCACAGACTTCAAGAATAGATGTCGCGATTAACATCTACGTGCCATCTCCTGCAACGGAAAGCTTCTTGTACCGCAGCTTGCGTGGTATTTGCTTGGATTTACTTTTAGACTTTTTGACAAGCTGGGACTGGGAACTTGCTGGTTCGGCCAGGTCAGATTTGGAGGGTGCCATTGCGGGTCTTAATAATAATTTAATTGCGGCCATTAACAAGTTTGCACCTGAGAAGACGTTCTGCCTTAGGAAAAAATATGCTCCTTGGTTTGGTCCGGAACTGAGGGGGCTCATCGACAAGCGTGATGCTCTATTTAGACTCTATAAGCGTACTAGGCGAGCGGATGTTTTGGAGGAGTCTCGCAGGCTTGGCAATGAGGTCGATGTCCGCATGGAACAGGAGCGCATTAACTTCCTTCAGAACCATCTATCCAGCGCTATTGATGAAGGCAAAAATATTTGGAAGGAAATGCGGAACCTTGGCCTCTTGCCGGGGGCAGGTGGGGATGGGCTTCACGGTTTCACCTTGGACGAGCTGAACGACCGCTTTGCTGGAGTCTCGGTCTCGCCGCTTGAAGACATAGACAGCGGGATGGACGGGATGGACGCTGCGGATGAGAGGGGTTTTACCTTCAAACCTGTTGGCGTTAGTGACGTTATCTTGGCTGTCTCTCAT
This sequence comes from Phymastichus coffea, assembly GCF_024137745.1. Lineage (NCBI taxonomy): Eukaryota > Metazoa > Arthropoda > Insecta > Hymenoptera > Eulophidae > Phymastichus > Phymastichus coffea. The sequence continues at coordinate 425,494 of NW_026706812.1, read as the reverse complement.
TTCACATCGCAGGCGAGTGGCGTTGACGGGTTTCCTCATGGGTTGGTGGCGAAGGCTCTTCCGATCATAGGTGAATACCTGAGGTCAATATTCAATTCTTCCTTTGCTAGGGGGGTGTTCCCGGAAACCTGGAAGCGGGCACAGCTTATCGCCCTGAAGAAAAGCAACACTCCTTCTTCGGCCTCGGATTTTCGTCCGATAGCTCTGCTCTGCTTTATCTAAGGTTCTCGAGAAGCTTGCCCATGACCAGATTAAGGAGTATCTGAATAAAGAAAATCTTTTGGATCCCTTTCAGACTGGCTTTAGGCGGAACCACAGTACACAGACAGCATTAATAAAATTGACTGATGACATCCGAATGGCCGTTGACAGGCGAGATCGGTGGCGGGCTGGGCCCATGAATCGGGTCTGTGCCTCAATACCGGCAAGACCAAAGCAGTCATTTTCGCAACCAATAAGGGTGTGAATGACATCTATGCGGAGGGCTTGCCTGGTGTTGAGGTTCAGAAAGGCATGCTCAAAATATATAAATATCTCAAAATATCTCCTCCCTTCAGCGAGGAGATAACCAGCCTTGGGGTCGTGTTGGACGGTAAACTTTCGTGGCGGTCGCATATTGATCGGGTCGCGGCAAAGGTCAGGAGAGCTCTGTATGGCCTGCGCTTTATCAGACCTTACACCACGGAGCTGCTCCGACGCAAATTGGTGGAGTCGCTGATCCGGCCTCACCTGGACTACTGCACTGTTATATACCTGGGGGCCTCGGCGGAGCAGAGGGAGCGGCTACAGAGGCTGAGCAACGCCTGTGTGAGATACATCTTTGGTATCGCGCGCAATGTCTCGGTCTCTCCATTTAGACAAAAATTGGGCTGGCTTCGCGCGGACGTTCGCAGGGAGTATTTCGCTTCCCTACTCATGTATAGGTGCCTGCGAATGCGTGAACCTGGATACCTGGCGGAGTTCTTCAAAGAGCACAAATCAGGGTATCCGGGGAGAGCGGGGCAGGCGGAACTTAGAGTTGCCAGGGCTAGGACGGAAACGGCCAGCAGATCCTTCCAGGTAATGTGTGCCCAACTTTGAAATACCCTTCCCTCGGACCTGAGGCATGCGCCGTCGCTGGGTAGCTTCAAGAAAAGGGCGTGCGTATATTTTGCTGCATTTAACGTATAGGACGCAGAGAGACCACTGGAGTGCCATATGTTATTTATTTATTTATTGCATTGTTTGATGACGAAAACTAGTCACAATAGAACTTTTGGCTGCATAACTAGTTTTAAGACATATAAGCTTGCTTAAGCAAATGATTTCCTCTGGAATATCAACTATACTGGTCCAGTTCTAGTCCGCCTAGTATAAGTTTGACTGCTTTTATTATATTGACTGATTTTTATATATAAAATTTTTAAATTTTAGACTATATTTTTGTATTAAATTTAAGCTTTTGACTGAGGAAACGTGTGAAATAACATCTGTGACATTTGCGATACCGTGATACGGCACTATTGCTCGACAACTTTGTATAAATCATTATAGGAGGTGTATTCAAAAAGTAACGAGAATTTTTAAATTTCGCGGGTTTGGAGAGTCCGCTTGTATAAAATTTTTTTTTATTATGTTGGTACACATGCCCCTGAAGTACGATAAAATTTTCAGCAATATTCATTGCTTACTTTTTAAGTGGCAGCCGCTAACGTTAGACGTGTTTTTCGAGCTCGGCGATTTTCGTTTGTGAAAAAAAATGGATCAAAGAATTTGTATTAAATTTTGCGTAAAAAATGAAATAAAGTGTAGTAAAGTTTGTCAAATGTTAACAAAGGCATATAGTGAGTCTGCTATGAGTAAAGCAAGGATTTATGAGTGGTATAAGCGTTTCCAAGATGGCCAAGAAAACGTTGAAGATGACGAACGACCCGGACGCCCAAGCACATCAACAACTGATGAAAACGTGAAAAAAGTGAAAGAAATGGTTATGAACGATCGCCGAATCACAATCAGAGAAGTCGCTGATGATGTTGGCATATCAGTTGGCTCATGCCATCAAATTTTTTCGAATGTTTTGGGTATGAAACGTGTGGCAGCAAAATTCGTTCCAAAATTGTTGAATTTCGACCAAAAACAGCGGCGAATGGAAGTTGCTCAGGAGTCGCTAAATGAAGTCAATAACGATGCAGAACTACTAAAACGTGTTATAACAGGTGACGAAACATGGGTTTATGGATATGATGTCGAAACTAAGGCTCAATCGTCCCAGTGGAGGCATTCTGGATCGCCAAAACCGAAAAAGGCTCGACAAGTACGGTCGAATGTGAAGGTTATGCTCACTGTGTTCTTCGATTTTAATGGCATAGTGCATTATGAATTCTTGCCACAAGGTCAAACAATCAATAAGCAAGTTCAACGTCGTTTGCGTGAAGCAATCCGAAAAAAACGCCCGGATTTGTGGCAAAACAATTCATGGCTTTTGCACCACGATAATGCGCCTGCTCACACTTCATTGCTTGTTCGTGAATTTTTGGCCAAAAACGAAACTGTAACGAAGCCTCAGCCTCCATATTCGCCAGATATGGCTCCATGTGACTTTTTTCTATTTCCAAAAATAAAGAGAACATTAAAAGGCCGTCGTTTTACAAGCATAGATGACATTAAAAGCGAATCGCTGAAAGAGCTAAAAGCTATTACAAAGATCGAGTTTCAAAAGTGTTTGGAGGATTGGAAAAAGCGTTGGTATAAGTGTATTGTATCCGAAGGGGACTACTTTGAAGGCGACAACATTAATGTAGATGAATAAAACGAAAATTCTCGTTATTTTTTGAACACACCTCGTATATATAAAAAGTGCTGTACAAATGTAAAAATTATGCCACGGGCGAATAAAAATATTGTCTATCTATCTATCCTCTCGTTTCATTACCTAACCTTATTTACAAAGGCCTACAGGCCTTTTATTCTTCCCTCTCCTTGAATTTCCTTTAACCTATACCTTTTCATTTCTTCTTTTAGTTCTTTCCACTCGTTTATGTATCCTGATTTTTCTAGTTTTTCTTCTAGTTCTTTTTCTTCTTTTTTTTCTCTTATTTCTTCCCAAAACTCTTCCCTCATTTCATCTCCCTCTTCCCTCTCTCTGTATATTTTACTTTTTTCTAGCCTTTCTTTTTAATTTTTTAGCCTTTCTCTCCTCCTTCTTACCCTTTTTATCTTTTTCATTTCTTTCCCTTTTCTTTAGTTCTCTCCATGCATCTTTTTTTATTAAACCATCTCTTTCTTCTCTTATTTTATTTTCATACTTCACTGTTCTTTCTAATGCTGTTTCTTTCATTTCTTGTCTTCCTGTTTCCCATCGTATTAAATAACTTGGCGTGTATCTATCTAATCCTAATACCCACTTTATGTATTTTAGTTGTAGTCTCTCTATTTCTTCATATCTCTTCCATCCCCAGATATCTGCTTCATATATAATCACGCTTTTCGCCAGTGCATCGAACAAGTTCATCCTTAGCTCCCAATTTTCTCTAAATAGTTTTTCTCCTAGCCCCCATAGTCTTCCGAGTCCCATATTTATTTTCCCTTCTACCTTCTTTATCTCCTTTTTATTTCCGTTATTTCTGCTTATCACATATCCCAAGTAGTTGTACGCTTTAACCATCTTTATCTTCTCACCTTCCCATTCAAATTCTTCTTCCTACCCCCTTCCTCCTTCTCTCCTGTATTTCATCATCTTTGATTTTCCTACATTTAACTCTAATCCCCTTTCTTCCAGGTATCTTTTTAATTTTTCCAGCATTGCTTTCATTACACTTTCACTCTTTGCCATCATCACTATATCATCTGCGTATCCTAATGTCCATATTTTCTTCCTTCCTATCACTACCCCTCCTTCCTGCACCTGCTTGATCTTCACTTCCAGGTCGGCGAAGGCAAGATTAAATAGCGTGGTGCTCAAAGGGCACCCATGCCTTACGCCTTTGTAAGTCTCAAACTCCCCAATTATTTCTCCTCCAACTTTTCCCTAACCCCCTGTTTTCTTGTATATTTCTTCTATTCTTTTCCTAATTTTTCTATTTATCCCTTTCTCTTTCATTGTTTCCCATATTTTCTTCCTCTTTATCTTGTCAAAAGCAGCCTTTATGTCAGCAAAGAATACAAACAGTTTTCCTCCTTTTTCCCTTATTTCCTTCCACATTATTGTTTTTAATATATATATTGCGTCCATTGTTCCTCTTTTCTTCCTAAATCCCATCTGCGTATCACTTAGCGTTTCTTTAGCTTCTAGTCATTCCAGCTTTTTCCTCAGTATTTCCGCATATATTTTATATCCCGTGTCCATCAGCGGTATTCCTCTATAGTTTTCTACTTCTTCTTACCTCCCTTTCTTATATATTAGTACTATTATTCCCTTCCTCCAAACTTCCGGATATCTTTCTCCGTTCCATATTCCGTTTAACATTTTATCATATCTTTTATCAAGCCTTCCGTGCATTCCATCCACGCTTCATTTGCTATACCATCTTCTCCTGTCGCCTTTTTCTTTTTCATTTTTCTTATTACCTCTTTTATATCTCTTTCTTTAATTTCTTCACCTTTCTCTTCTTCGCTGTCTTCGGTTTCTTCCCATTTGCTTTCTTCCTTTTCTTTCTCTCCCAATTGTTCCTTGAAATGCTTTATCCGTTCTTCTTTTCCTATATTTTCATCTAATCCGATTCTTTTCTTCCTATTGCCATTCACTTTATCTCTCGTTATTCAATTTTCTTCTCGTCTTATCTTTTCTTATTTCTTCTGCCACTATTATCCCCTCATCTTCTTTTGCTTTTCTTATATGCTCTCTGTATTCTCTCTTTACTTCTAGATATTTGCCTGTGTCTCCTTCCTCTTTTCTTACCTTATTTAAAACTGCCATCACCCTAGCCCTTTTTATCTTACATTCTTTTCTCCACCAGCTTTTTTTCGATCCTTGTTTTTTTCTTATCTTTTTTTTTACAACTGCGTTCTTCACTCTATTTCTTATCTCTTTCCATTTTTTTGGTCCCTCTATTACGTCTATCCATCGCTGGTACTCCCTTATACCTCCTTCGCTCCAGTTATCTATCATTCTTTCTTCCTCTTCTTTTCTTTCTTCCGCTATTTTGTCTCCCAATTCCACCTCTATTGGTAAGTGGTCCGACTTTACCCTCTCTTTTATTTAAACCCTTTTTATTGCCTTATCACCTTCCTCGTTACCTACTACATAGTCTATCGTTGACATTCCTCTCGCTCCTCCTATATATGTTATTTCTCTCTTTTCATCTCCTTTTCTCCCATTTCTCCTAGCCATTTCTCCTAGCCATTTTATCATTTCTTCGCCCTCTGCGTTTAACACTTTATCCTTGGCCTTAATTTCTTCTAGGTTTTCTTCTGTCTCCCATTCTCTTCCTTCGTTTCCTATTCTTGCATTGAAGTCTGCTCTTATAATTATTGTTTTTCCTCTGTTCTCCTCTATCTCTTCGCTTAGGTATTCATAGTTTTCCTTCTTCTCATGTTGCATATACACCGATGCTATCATGTATTCCCTCCCTCCGATCTTTATTTCTCCTACTATTACCTCACTTGTCCTTTCTTTCTTCCATTCAACCTTACATGAGTAAGGGATGACCCTTTCCTCTCTGTTACCACCATTACTCCTCCCCCTATTTCTCTCCCCCTTCTTCCTTCCCTTCTTGAGACTCTCCACTCTATGTTGTACCCTTTCAGTTGTTTCCCACACCAGTTCTTGACCCTTGCCTCTTCACCCAGGTTTCCGTTAGACCTATTATATCGTATTCCCTAATATATGACCAGTCATTTTCGTCCATGCTCCTCATCCTCGCCACGTTCCAGAATAGTATCTTTACTGTCTTTCTTGCCTCTCTCTCCCTTCCCTCCTCTCACTCTCTTTTATCCCTACTGTTTTCGAAACCCTTCCGCCCTTTTTCCTACCATTTTTCCCTCTTTCACGCTCCACCACCATTCTTCTTCCTCTGACTTCACCCCGTTATGCCACATCTTTACCTCTTTATCTTTACTTTTTCTTTCTCTCGCTTTCCTTCTTACTTCCTTTCTTATTTTCCTCTTTTTCCACGTCCAGTCCTGATCTATGTATATCTTTTTCTGTCCCAACTTCTTTTTCTTCCTCATAATTCCTTCTTTTTATTCCCATGAAGCGCATCTAATTTGTCACCTATTTTTTCCTCTTTCTCTCCCATCATCCTTCTTCGCTGTCCCTCCTATTCTTCTCAGATTCACTATCTCTCCTTTCATTTCTAGTTCTTCCCTTAACCAGTCCTCTAGCTCTCCCTTCTTTTCCCATCTTAACTCACCCTCTAAGTCTGTCACTATTATATTGTTTATTCTACTTTCTCTATGCATTTCTCTCTCATATACTCTCTAATTCTTCCTTATTACCTACTTCTGTTCGTCTTTGCTTCTTGTTTCCTCCTTCTATACTTTCTTTTAGTTTCACGCATTCCTCTTCCAACTGGTTAATCCTCTCTCCCCATTTTCCTGCAGTTTCTTTTCTCTACGTTCTGCTTTTTCCCTTTCTTCTTTCGTCTCTTTCTTTCTTTCTTCTCTCTCTCTCTCTGTCTTATTCTCTCCTAACTTTCTCTATTTATTTCTCCTATCTTTCTTCCCCTCTGCCTCCATTCTATCCATTTTTCCCATTATTTCTTTAAACATTTCTGTCCATTCTTTCCTTTCATCCTCCCATGCCTCTCTTAAATCCCTTATATCTGCCCGTATCTTTTCCATTATATGAGGTGTATTCAAAAAGTAAAGTGACTTTTCAAATTTCACGGGCAACGTACGATTATCGATTTTTGTTTTGTTATGTGGTACACTCTTCCCGAACATCTGTACCAAGTTTCAAGTGTATAGCATTTTTTGTTTGGTTGTGAGAGGCGTAAAGGTTATAAGTGTTTTGCGTGCTCGGTGATTTCTGGCTATCGAAAAATATGGATTAAAGGATTTGCATCAAATTTTGTGTAAAAAATAAAAATAAAGTGCTCCGAAAAACTTGAAATGTTGACGGTGGCATACGGTGAAACTGTTCTGAGTAAAAAAAATGTTTATAAGTGGTACAAACTCTTCCAAGATAGCCGGGAAGATGCCAATGACGAGCCTCGCTCTGGACACCCAAGCACGTCAACAACTGATGAAAACGTTCAAGCAGTGAAGAAAATTGTTCTGGAAAATCGTCGAACCACTATCAGAGAAGTTGCTGAGGATGTTGGTTGGCTCGTGCCATGAAATTTTTTCTAACGTTTTGGGCATGAGACGTGTGTCAGCGAAGTTTGTTCCAAAATTGCTAAATTTTGACCAAATGAGTATCGCTCAAGAACTGTTGAATGACGTCAACGACGACCCAGATTTACTCAAAAGGTTTACTCAACTGGTGACGAATCATGTGGGTATACGAGTGGGTAAGTTTAGGTATGAATGTATGCAAAAATCGGCGATTTTTTACTATTTTATCAATTATACTACAAAACCTGGCGTGCTGGCTTGATTCGTGTTCAGCAACCCCAAAAACGTAAAGTATACCTATTAGGATTTCAGTAGACTCTCAAAAATATTTTGTGGTCCTGTGTAATTAATCTAGTAATTACGTTTATAACATTGCGTTTATATTTTATCTTATAGATTATAGAAAAAACCGTTAAAAATATGAAAATTTGTTATAATTCAAATATTATTACTAATTTGAATATTTCTTTTTAGAAAATATCTCTAGAATTAATAAATGATAGTTATGTAAAAATTTAATAATTTTCTATTGTAAATATTGTAATATTGCATTAATTAACTTTATTAGTTAATAACTTTTGACGACACTATTTGTGATAATTCTAAATTACACTAAATCGACGAATAACTAATTCTGTAAAGTTCACATATAATAGCTTAGTATTGATGTTTATTTACTTGTAAATTAAGAAAATTCATTTCTCAAATTCGCGAATGTTTCTTGAATATTCAAAAACTTCTCGAAGAGAACTCTCCTGCGAAAATAGGCGGGAAAATCTGTGTATAAATACACCCACTATTGCACAACCTGTATTCACTTCTAGCCTTGCAAAGTGAGCGCATGAGACTGAATAAACTTGGCTAATACCTAAGTTCTTTCTCTCATTGTAATTAACCGAGCAAGACTTTTCCTTTCCTAGAATTATGGGACGATTGGCACCCTAAGAAACTAGGGCATAGTCAGACTTTCCTTGAAACCTTATTCATATTCTCATATATTTGATTTATCGATTTATTTTATTGACAATTAGAGTAATTTTACTAGAAACGAATTCTTACTCATTAGCGCAACTAGATAGGAGAGTACGAATTATTATCTATAAGTGATACGAACATCACAAATTGCTGTCAAAGAATCATAACAAGAAACAACATCAATTCACTTGTTGCCAAAGTTGGATAAAAAATTTAACAAACATTGATCTTCCTAAAGAGGTTGCGCAAACAATTTCACTTGGTCCAAAATTTTGTTACTCCACTGAGGTTTATAAACCACAAATATTAACTACTATAAAAATATGGAAGGTCTATTAGAACCAGACTATATAAAAACGATGTGGCGGGGAATTTCGGGGGTTTTAACCGCGTTACCGAATTTCATCCGCCACAAGGCCTTATCGGCTCTTTACCCCCGGATATTTAGGGCGCCAGACCGCCGTCTAATTAAGGCGATCGTCGGGGGTAGGGCCTAAATGTCGTCGTATATCCCGGTTTTCTTTCACGGCGACTGCGCCGGGTGGGCAAACGAGTGAATACTCGCGATCTCCTCTTCTCCAGGTCTCGGTGTCCAACAATTCGTCACCTATTTGTTTCCTCGCTTATTATATGCCGGCAGCTCAGATGATGAGGATCTCTGATACGAAACAAAGTACTTCGTCATCAGTCAGCCCGGCGCCCACGCGCAGATCTTCCAACCTCGACAGAAACGTTTCCACGCTCTGTCCCCGACTGCCAGCAAACCTCAATTTACATCCGCGAACGACTTTCCTAATATCTCTGGTTGTGGAGAGCCCTGAGGATAATTGAAGACCGGTGCAAGACGATCTGCTTCGACTCCTCTGTCGAACAGATGCGGATCTCCCGTACTCCTCCGGATCCTCTTCACCTCCTCTTCTTTGGAGGGCTTCCGGTGGAGTGACGTGGGTACTGGTCTATGAGGAACCGGTGTGATTTCTAGAATCCTAGAATCATAGTGACAGGTGAATGTGTCCTGAGTGTCCACATTACATCTGGAGCGCGGTTGAACCGAGTCGCGCTGTGAAGAACGGATTGCATTGGCCATTTCATGCATTCCGTCTTCCAGCTCTCGTATTCGTAGGCGCATGTCCTGTGCCTCGCGCTCCGCACACACCTGTATTCCCTGCAGAGTCTGAAGGGTTTCTAGGATTCGACCTACCAGCTTGCTGTTGCGGTCAACTCCCTCCTTCAGGTACACTATTTTCCAGAAGACTTCACTCAAGGATAATTCTTCCTGAGGTTCCTTTCGGTAACAGGATTCCTGCGACCTGAGATCTGGATTGCTCCGTCTCCTCTCCCCCTCCTCCTGCTCTTGGGTACGGAGGGACTTCTGGGTGAGCTCATCCTCTTCTTGGCGGCTGGCTTCACCCTCAGAGTCTTTATCCGGGCAGGCGAATGTCCTTGACATATCTGTCAAGAATATTCCCTCCCTGTTGATGAATTTCAGGGGATGGTCGCTGTTCTCATCTGCGCTGAGGTTTTCCAACTCGTCACAGACTGTGTCGAGCCACGCTTGTCGGGTGCGCCTCCTGCGCCCCGCCACCTCTTTGCTGCGCGTGGTCTATTCGAAATCTGTGACGGTGTGCTCTCCTAGCAACCGTCTCCCAAACCTAGCCGCCTGCTGGATGACACTTCCATCCTTGCGCAGCTCTAAATCCGCCAAGTAGCGTTCGCGCTGTGTGGAGGTCAGCTCTAATGCCCAATTGTCGATTTGAGCTGACAGCAGAGCCATCTTGCCTCCGCACGGGTGTAGGATACGGTCGAGGTTTGAAATTATCGACCTAATCAACCACTACCGCCTCCTATCACCCAAGGTATGAGCGGGGTATACATTATTTAGTGTAACTACTCTTAATGCCTCCTTTTTATAAGGCACAAACTCGCGAGATTATGATCACGTGCAGTCTCCGCAAACTATCTATTAATATTATAAAAATATCCTACCTAAGGTCGGATCGTGCTGTTTGCTTGCTACGCCTGGCTAATATTTTCTGGACCACACGCTTGGGTCGCGCTCTCTGCTTTTATCGTCGTTCACGTGCTTTCAACCCCCCTTTACCCGCCAAACTATGGCTGAAATGAGTTAACACCTGATTACTCGAACGTCCTGAAATCCTGAACGTCACTTCGACTTACTAATAACTACCGCTTTCGGACCTTATTACAACAAACTTAAGTGTTAACTTTATAAGCAAAAGGTCGAAGTGATTTCGTTTTTTTCCCTGCAGAGGGCGTACCGCTCACGATCTCGGACTACCACCCGCTCAAACCTTCCTAAGCGCTAGCGCAATCGTCTCTCTCTCTCTCACGACGCACGATTACCTTCGGCACACAATCCTATTCGCACGAAACGGTGTTACATCCCGAGCTTAGAGATAATAATTAAATAAGTAAAGGGACTTAGCTGTAGGTTTTCGATGCAGGCAAGGTGACCCGTAGTTCGGCGAAATTCGCAGAAAGGGCAGTGGTGGAGCTCGGTGACTCCAATTGTATCCGCCGTTGCTCGTGCTTGGCAGGAAAACTCGGTTACTGCTACACCGGATAGGCTCCGAGTTCTGCTGTATGCTGCTGTCACCACTCCTGGTTGTTAAACTGGGCAGGAGTTCCAGTAGATGGTTCAAGTGTCCGAAATAAAAGGGTCGCACACGCGAATAAATGTAACTCAAGTTAAAGTAGAACACACCTTTATTTGAACTAAGACTGAATCGGTAGTACAAAGAATTGAGACGGTTTAAGACTACGCGTATGCTCTGGTCGAAGAGTGGAGTACGACTGCCTGCCTCGAAGCGACGCTGCTATGAGCTGGAAAATGCGGGTGACCCCCTCCAGAATAACTTTGGAGTGACTCGATGCGTGGGGTGATCTCAGTCTATCCTCTGATTGGTCGAAGGCGTGGTATGACATTGGTAAGGCGTTGTCTGGCTGTGATAGGGTCTCGTGACGTAGCGCTGACGTGTTTGCCCATGACGTGTTGTTTGTGAGGCATGGTTCAGGAACAGACTTGCGCTCTGCCTACAGTGGTGTGGCAAACAAAGTGATTCACATCATAAAGGTGTGATCTAAACGTATAGATAAAGAGCATTATGCTCGGTATACTTATATAGAAGGAGTACATATGAAATCTTATTACGTAGAAATATAGAAAATAGTCGCAATGCTAATAGGAGAACATAGGCGGTAAAGATAATAGCTGCTTGCTATGGTACAGATTCTATATGTTATCGGCCTATAATTAGAGTATTAGAGTTACCAGGCAAACATAAGGTAGGTGGAGCACAACCACTGTCGTGTTACACCTCCTTCATGATTCTGTATCGTGGATACCGTAGGTTAAGGGAAAATGTGGAACAGGAGAACATGAGGTTTAAGGAGCCTGCGACTGGTATTACTAGCTATATAATAGTATGTGTATTATTATAATATAATATAATAGTGAACGTTAAACATAGAAAAATATAATATGGAATAGGAGAACATGATATAAGAAGAGCATGTCTATTTGTCGCAACGCATGATACATATATATATATATATACATATAGGATTGCGCAGCGATCGTGATACTAAGTACTAGGAGAACATAATATAGGAAGAGCATGGCCGCATGCCATGGTACATATCGCATAGGTATAACTAGTCGCAATTACAGTGTTGGGGACAGAGTAATAAGCGGTCATTCAACGGTTTACTATGGCCAAATAATACTAAGTAAGTTACTTTAATAAATACTCTTTAGGTTACTTTTGATTGCTGGTGGATGACTCGTAGTGCAGTGCCACTCGCGGTTCAAAGGTACGAGAAAAGGTGGCCATCGTAACACCCCCCTCCTTAAGATCAGTGCCGGGATGTGAAACAGAACGGCTCTGATCAAACAACATCGATGGCGAGCTTTTCTCGATAACGGGGTTCCGTGGAGGTATTGGTGGGGGCGTTTTAGGACGTTTAGGGCAAGGAGCGTTAGGAGGGAAAGATTCAATGTTTTGTTCTACGGCGGGAGTCTGTCCAGTTCCCTTTTTTGATAACGGACCTTGACTCAAATGAATTAGCAGGTTAGCTATTGTTCCCCATAGAGCTCTGAGTATCCTAACTCCGAAACCGTAGATTCTGTATAATGTGTAACCGTCAATTATCGTGTTGAGAACGTATCTAATCGCGCCTAGGATGATTCCGATCATCATTACTCCTGCGCTTATTGATCCGAAGGTCATAAACTTGTTCCAGAGTTTCTTTGCTGTGTTTTCTGTGAATTTGTGAAGTGCGTCTTCGGAAATCAAGTTTAGTACATTAAACCGGTCGGTGCTAACGTCTTCACCTATCATACCGCGGGCTACTTGATTCAGAACGGCGGCTTTCGACGCGGGGAACATAAGAGCTTTCTTATACTCATTGAGGTCTTTCTCTGTATATATGCCGCTTTTTGCAAGCTCACCAGGGTCCGTATATTTCCAAGTTGGCTTATTTAGGGGCTGAAGAGTTTGCGGTTCGTCCGCGCGCGAGAGTATTGGGTCCAGTTGGTACCACTTGTTGTCTATCTCGAAAATGGTTGGGAGTAGCTTATTGCAATTTCATTGAGTTCCGCGGTCCGTGAGTATCCTAGATTTTGGTGTTAGATAATAAGAACCGTTATTGAATGAAACTGGTAGTTCCGCGAAGCATGTGCCGTTCGTTTGTCTAACTTTTACGGGTACCGGATTGCATTGAATAATATGGGCTACTTCATCAGCGAAAACTGCCATATAACCAGGCCCTTTCATAATTGAATATGCGAATTCGTCAGGATTAACCGATGATTGGGCTAATGAATTCTTGATAACTTGTTGTTCTAGGATGCATCGTTGTTGAATAACGTCGCGGTATAATGATTTGATTTCTGTCTTTATATGATGGTTTAAGTACAAAATTTTTGTGTTGAAATAGGCTTTTACATCCTTCGGGTTGATTTCTCTCACTGTAGTGGGGAAGGGATTTCCCAATGTGGATTCAAAGATATACAAGCCGGGCTGTTCGGTTAATAGCAACGTGTGACCGCAGATAAATTCGTTTCCGGAATCCGTAAACGCAAATTTTGTCTTTGTATCGTTTGCAAAATAAAGTGCATGAGCTTGACTGAGATTACTGGAGGTTTTAGTCGCGTATCCTTCGTATAAAATGATGTAATTATTATATCCGCAAGTCGAAGCGTCTACTTTTGTCCAGAATGCGTGTGTGTCGTCTTGTTCTGTACATTTTTCACTACTGTAAGGGCATTGTGTTTGTGAGGGTAATACGATTGTATTCTGCGAACGTGCGACGGTAGCTAAATAATTGTTCAGTACGATCTCTAGTGTCAATTCAACAAGGTCGGGTTGTCCGTCGAAAATTTCTCCGTTACAAGCAGACGTTCCGTCTACTACTCCGCGTACTCTGGCAGTTCTGTAATTCGTACGGTTGATTTCCAAGCCGTTTATAATCTCCTCGTAAATTTTGTATTGATCGTATTTGTGCATATCATTGCAAGCTTCGCGTGTAATGTATTGCGCGTATTTTTTATTTTTGTTGGTAAGGGAAGTGTGCGAGTGCATACCGCAATAGTAATTAAAATTTTACAGGAGAAAACCTTTATGTTTTCATACTCGGTTTTTTGTAGTAGGTTTATATATTTCACCTCAGTGGCCATAGTAATGTCATTGAAATCGCACTTACCTACGTGGCGCAAAGAAATAGTCGTTATATTTGGAGCTTTGCCGTCGCAGTTGTATCCGATGAGGCCAACGGCTGCGGGCACATGAATTGTTAGTGCCATGACTGCTAACAGGAGGAGAGGCTCCATCTGAAATAGTTGAGTCTGATTCAGAATCCGATTCCTCTGAGGTGTTGGCGTTCAATCGCGTAAGCATAATTTTGTTCTTATTCTATTTCCAATTAGTAAATCGATATTTCCGTTCGCTGCTATTTTATAAATACGGTAAGGGCCGTTAAACTCATTTGCAAACACACCTTTTTTGTGATCGTTCAAGAGCTTAACGTAATCTCCGACTTTGAATATACAGGGTCTAATTATCTTATCATAATAGCGCTTGGAACGCTTTTTAGCTCCTTTTAAATTATTTTGCGCGACCTCCTGAAGGTTACTTATACGCCTTTTTAAAACTAACAAGTAACTAAAATATGAATCATTGACGTGCTGATCGTTTATGTTAATATTTGTTGACGGGATGTGCGCGATTTTTCCGAATACGCATTCATACGGCGTTAATAGAGTGCCTTCGTGTACACTGGTGTTATAACAAAAGGCGGCACTCGCGATACAATCGTCCCACGTGTTTTCCGATTTAACGTAACATTTCAAATACTCTTTCAGCACGTGGTGCATTCGCTCGATGCTCCCGTTGCTTTGGGGACGGTAAGCCGTTGTCGTGCACTTCTGCGTTTTGCAAATTTTCGCGATGTTTTTTATTAAGGAGGACGTGAACTTAGGGGTAGTTGCATATCGTTCCGATAGCTCAAACTTTGTACACAAGGTCTTTACATGACATTCAACAAGTTTATGCAAAAAAACTAAAAAAAGGAGTGGCTAATAACAAATGGGGGCGTAAATACAGTGAATTTCCTTGATCGCGTAAATTGTTAATTAAACTTAGGGGTAGTTGCGTATCGTTCCGATCACTCAAACTTTGTACACAAGGTCTTTACATGACATTCAACAAGTTTATGGAAAAAAACTATAAAAAGGAGTGGCTAATAACAAATGGCAGCCCGAAAACTGCGTATTCCCTATATGTGATTAGTTGTTAAATTAACTTAGGGGTAGTTGGGTATCGTTCCGATCGCTCAAACTTTGTACACCAGTTCTCTACATGACATTCAACAATAATATACAAAAAAATTTAAATATCGAGTGGCTAATAACAAATGGCAGCCCAAAAACTGCGTATTCCCTATATGTGATTAGTTGTTAAATTAACTTAGGGGTAGTTGCGTATCGTTCCGCTCGCTCAAACTTTGTACACCAGTTCTTTACATGACATTCAACAATGTCAAGCAAAAAAATTAAAAAAAGGAGTGGCTAATAACAAATGGGGGCGTAAATACAGCGAATTTCCTTGATCGGGTAAATTGTTAATTAAACTTAGGGGTAGTTGCGTATCGTTCCGCTCGCTCAAACTTTGTACACCAGTTCTTTACATGACATTCAACAATGTCAAGCAAAAAAATTAAAAAAAGGAGTGGCTAATAACAAATGGGGGCGTAAATACAGCGAATTTCCTTGATCGGGTAAATTGTTAATTAAACTTAGGGGTAGTTGCGTATCGTTCCGATCGCTCAAACTTTGTACACCAGTTCTCTACATGACATTCAACAATAATATACAAAAAAATTTAAATATCGAGTGGCTAATAACAAATGGCAGCCCAAAAACTGCGTATTCCCTATATGTGTTTAGTTTTTAAATTAACTTAGGGGTAGTTGGGTATCGTTCCGATCGCTCAAACATTGTACACCAGTTCTTTACATGACATTCAACAATAATATACAAAATAATTTAAATATCGAGTGGCTAATAACAAATGGCAGCCCAAAAACTGCCTATTCCCTATATGTGATTAGTTGTTAAATTAACTTAGGGGTAGTTGCGTATCGTTCCGCTCGCTCAAACTCTGTACACCAATTCCTTACATAACAATAAATAATTATATGCGAAAATATAAAACAATTTAGTGGCTAATAACAAATTAGAGCTAAAAGATATCAATTTTGCTTTCTCACCTGTTTAAATGAAATTGGGGGTGGTTCGGGGTAGTTCCAAGCGCTCAAAATTTTCACTCATGATTTTACATAAGAATAAATAATTGTTGTTGAAAATAATTAATTATTTTGTAATTATTTTGTGATTAGCCACTAAATTGTTTTAAATTTTCGCATATAATTATTTATTGTATAACGAACGGCATGTAAGTTCGTTATGCCTCTCTCTTCCCAGGAAGCCAACAAATAATAATAATTAATTATCATGTAAACGTGTTTAAGTAATTACAGCGTGGACGTCAGCGAACGGGTAAGTGACGCGACTATCGATCGATCATCGATATCGACTCGCGGCGCGGACCCCGCTGAAAGGCGGCCCCCTTCGAGGAGAGAGAGAGAGCGGTAACAAAAAAAAAGTAGGTCTGCTTCCGACCGGCAACGTAGAAGCAGCCGGCAACGCGAGCTCGCGAATTACTGGAGAGAGAGCAATTAAGTTAAGCAGATATCCACGTGACAACCGCCAACGCTGTTCCGGAAGAGTCCTGTGAGCACCCGGTGATAGCACCAGTCTGAAAAAGCGCGAACGCAAGAAGCGATAACGCGGATACTCAATCCTTCATAAGCGAGCGCGCCGTGAGTTACTCACGGATTAACCATAGAGCGACTCGTCCGTTTCAGCACTGTAAGTACCAGTTTGTTAACTTGGCTTGTCTCTCTCTATGGCTCTCTCCTCTTGCGTTGCTTAAGCTGTGTATCCTCATCGATACTTCTCCGCATAGTTGATTACTTCTTGCCTGTTTTCGTTCGGCCTACGAATAGGATTCCGTTACACGCGTACTGTCGCTTCGCCCGGTGTACAACGAGCAAGTGCGGTTGCCGTTTCTATCTCAGTCGGGTTACCGAGATATTTCGACCGGCTAAGAGCCAACACGAGCAAGCGACGTTACTTTTCCGTTCGAACGGTGGGCGCCGGTTAGCCGTCGCCATGGTGCCTAACCGCTCTTAACATGGCGTGCGCGCGCACGTCCTCGCTGCGTAGCGTGTGCGTAGCTCGTCGGCTGCAGCGAAATTCGACGCGAGACCGTCCACGCTGCCGCTTATGCTGCGTGCGAATTACGCTACCGTTTGTTTGTTAAATAAATGAATTGAACTCATCCCTTTTGCTGTCTATCATTTTCTTCGATCCCTAGTCGTACATGCGATTACGCGTTTTAGCTTCTCTTTGGCTGTCGCGCCTTGTCACACGAAAGCTTACGACACTCTCCGCGGGCCAAGTTTTCGACTCGAGAAGGAGGAAACTGAGCTGCTGGACCCAGGACGTTCGGTGCAGGAGTGCCGATCTGCTCTGGAGAGCAACCTAATTTATTTCCCGCGACTTGATATTATATAACTGTTCCTGCCCAGGCGAAGCTGAGCAGAAACCCCGTTATAATTGTCATGTGAGGAATTGGTGTACAAACTGGTATAGGAAGGTTGAGCGTGCGGAACGAGATGGAACTATCCCTAAGTTAATTGAACAACCAATCAAATATAGGGAATACGCAGTTATCAGGCTGCCATTAGTTATTAGCCACTCGATATTTAAATTTGTTTGAATAACATTATTGAATGTCATATAAAGAACTGATGTACAAAGTTTGAGCGAATGGAACGATACACAACTACCCCTAAGTTAATTTAACAACCAATCAAATATAGGGAAGTTTTTAGGCTATTATTATATTATAGTTATTAGCCACTCGATATATAATTTTTTTGCAAGACATTGTTGAGTGTCACATAAAAAACTTGTTTACGAAATTTGAACGCGCGGAATAATACGGAGCGACCCCTAAGTTACATTAACAATATACGCGATGAAGGAAATTCGCTGTATTTACGACCCCCATTTGTTATTAGCCAGTCCTTTTTTAGTTTTTTTGAATAACATTATTGAATGTCATATAAAGAACTGATGTACAAAGTTTGAGCGAATGGAACGATATACAACTAGCCCTAAGTTAATTTAACAACCAATCAAATATAGGGAATACGCAGTTTTTAGGTTGCCATTTGTTATTGGCCACTTCTTTTTTTAGTTTTTTTGAATAACATTATTGAATGTCATATAAAGAACTGGTGTACAAACTTTGAGCGCGCGGAATGATATACAATTAGCCCTAAGTTATTTTAACAACCAATCAAATATAGGGAATACGCTGTATTTACGCCTCCATTTGTTATTAGCCAGGTTTTTTTTTAATTTTTTTGCATAACGTTGTTGAATGTCATATAAAGAACTGGTGTACGAAGTTTGAGTGTGCGGAACGATATACAACTAGCCCTAAGTTAATTTAACAACCAATCAAATATAGGGAATACGCAGTTTTTAGGTTGCCATTTTTTATTGGCCGTTCCTTTTTTTAGTTTTTTTGAATAACATTGTTGAATGTCATATAAAGAACTGGTGTACAAACTTTGAGCGCGCGGAACGATATACAACTAGCCCTAAGTTAATTTAACAACCAATCAAATATAAGGAATACGCAGTTTTTAGGTTGCCATTTGTTATTGGCCGCTCGATATATAATTTTTTTGCATAACATTATTGAGTGTCACATAAAAAACTTGTTTACGAAGTTTGAACGCGCGGAATAATACGGAGCTACCCCTAAGTTACATTAACAATATACGCGATCAAGGAAATTCGCTGTATTTACGACCCCCATTTGTTATTAGCCAGTCCTTTTTTTAGTTTTTTTGAATAACATTATTGAATGTCATATAAAGAACTGATGTACAAACTTTGAGCGCGCTGAACGATATACAACTAGCCCTAAGTTAATTTAACAACCAATCAAATATAGGGAATACGCTGTATTTACGCCTCCATTTGTTATTAGCCAGGTTTTTTTTTAGTTTTTTTGAATAACATTATTGAACGTCATATAAAGAACTGATGTACAAAGTTTGAGCAAATGGAACGATAGACAACTACCCCTAAGTTAATTTAACAACCAATCAAATATAGGGAATACGCAGTTTTTAGGCTGCCATTAGTTATTAGCCACTCGATATATAATTTTTTTGCAAGACATTGTTGAGTGTCACATAAAAAACTTGTTTACGAAATTTGAACGCGCGGAATAATACGGAGCGACCCCTAAGTTACATTAACAATATACGCGATGAAGGAAATTCGCTGTATTTACGACCCCCATTTGTTATTAGCCAGTCCTTTTTTAGTTTTTTTGAATAACATTATTGAATGTCATATAAAGAACTGATGTACAAAGTTTGAGCGAATGGAACGATATACAACTAGCCCTAAGTTAATTTAACAACCAATCAAATATAGGGAATACGCAGTTTTTAGGTTGCCATTTGTTATTGGCCACTTCTTTTTTTAGTTTTTTTGAATAACATTATTGAATGTCATATAAATAACTGGTGTACAAACTTTGAGCGCGCGGAATGATATACAACTAGCCCTAAGTTATTTTAACAACCAATCAAATATAGGGAATACGCTGTATTTACGCCTCCATTTGTTATTAGCCAGGTTTTTTTTTAATTTTTTTGCATAACGTTGTTGAATGTCATATAAAGAACTGGTGTACGAAGTTTGAGTGTGCGGAACGATATACAACTAGCCCTAAGTTAATTTAACAACCAATCAAATATAGGGAATACGCAGTTTTTAGGTTGCCATTTTTTATTGGCCGTTCCTTTTTTTAGTTTTTTAGAATAACATTGTTGAATGTCATATAAAGAACTGGTGTACAAACTTTGAGCGCGCGGAACGATATACAACTAGCCCTAAGTTAATTTAACAACCAATCAAATATAAGGAATACGCAGTTTTTAGGTTGCCATTTGTTATTGGCCGCTCGATATATAATTTTTTTGCATAACATTATTGAGTGTCACATAAAAAACTTGTTTACGAAGTTTGAACGCGCGGAATAATACGGAGCTACCCCTAAGTTACATTAACAATATACGCGATCAAGGAAATTCGCTGTATTTACGACCCCCATTTGTTATTAGCCAGTCCTTTTTTTAGTTTTTTTGAATAACATTATTGAATGTCATATAAAGAACTGATGTACAAACTTTGAGCGCGCTGAACGATATACAACTAGCCCTAAGTTAATTTAACAACCAATCAAATATAGGGAATACGCTGTATTTACGCCTCCATTTGTTATTAGCCAGGTTTTTTTTTAGTTTTTTTGAATAACATTATTGAACGTCATATAAAGAACTGATGTACAACGTTTGAGCAAATGGAACGATAGACAACTACCCCTAAGTTAATTTAACAACCAATCAAATATAGGGAATACGCAGTTTTTAGGCTGCCATTAGTTATTAGCCACTCGATATATAATTTTTTTGCATAACATTGTTGAGTGTCACATAAAAAACTTGTTTACGAAGTTTGAACGCGCGGAATAATAGGAGCTACCCCTAAGTTACATTAACAATATACGCGATCAAGGAAATTCGCTGTATTTACGACCCCCCATTTGTTATCAGCCAGTCCTTTTTTCAGTTTTTTTGAATAACATTATTGAATGTCATATAAAGAACTGATGTACAAAGTTTGTGCGAATGGAACGATATACAACTAGCCCTAAGTTAATTTAACAACCAATCAAATATAGGGAGTACGCAGTTTTTAGGTTGCCATTTGTTATTGGCCACTTCTTTTTTTAGTTTTTTTGAATAACATTATTGAATGTCATATAAAGAACTGGTGTACAAACTTTGAGCGCGCTGAACGATATACAACTAGCCCTAAGTTAATTTAACAACCAATGAAATATAGGGAATACGCTGTATTTACGCCTCCATTTGTTATTAGCCAAGTTTTTTTTTAGTTTTTTTGCATAACGTTGTTGAATGTCATATAAAGAACTGGTGTACGAAGTTTGAGTGTGCGGAACGATATACAACTAGCCCTAAGTTAATTGAACAACCAATCAAATATAGGGAATACGCAGTTTTTAGACTGCTATTTGTTATTAGCCAGGCCTTTTCGTTTAGTTTTGTTGCATAACATTGTTGAAAGTCATATAAAGAACTGGTGTAGGAAGTTTGAGCTTGGGGAACGATATGGAACTACCCTTAAGTTAATTTAACAATTAATCAAATATAGGGAATACGCAGTTTTTACGCTGCCATTAGTTATTAGCCACTCCTTTTTTTTAGTATATTTGTATAACATTATTGAATGTCATATAAAGACCTTGTGTACAAAGTTTGAGCTCGCGGAACGAAACACAACTACCCCTAAGTTAAATATATACTTTAACAATATACGCGATCAAAGAAATTTGGATTTTCAATACTGCCATTTATTATTAGCCACTTAATTTTTCACTTTTATTGTTTACAAATGTTGAATGTTATGTAAATAAATGGTGTATAGAAATTTGTTACATATAATAGTTGACTATCCGCAAATAAGAACTAAGCAAAGTTTGTTACTGGGAAAAAACATGAAATTGTCCTAAAATCCATTCAAGAAGATATATATTTTTAATTGACACTAGTTCTGTTTCAATTTATTATGTGTATTCATATATATAATACATAGAAGTTGAAGGTGTAATATGTGGTGATATATATGTTGTAACGGGGGAGGTATCTGTTTATTTAATTTACGCGCGCGATCTCGTCGAAGAGCGCGTGGGATTGCCTATACATTTAAATACGAAAATTGGGGGGCAGGAGGGAACGGATGTCAGTCAACCAACTTTCTACTAGCACAAAATCATAATATCAGAATCACGATTAATATCACATACGAGATCGGTTATTTCCTCTAAAGTCTACAATGTATTCGGCCCGCGTGTTTATGTTTACAAGACGCGCGCGCGACAACAACATGCAGTGTCGTATCGCTCGCCGCTCTTTGTTCGCCGAGTTATTACATGCACGATTCTTATTGAGTACGCGAGATTAGTTAATAACAATTACAGTAATAGCGGAATTAAGCTGGCCAGCTTACCTTATTAGCAGTTGTACAGTAGCACGAAAGTAAACGTTCGCACCCTAGTTGCGGAAAAGTCAGTCTTTGTCGCAATGTAACTCGCGTTTTCAGTTTCAGCCTCAATGGCGAAACTTCTCACTCACGCACACTAGCACGTACTCACCTCCGTCAGGCGATGGCACAGCTCCTCTCTATCTTTATCAGTAGACTCTCTTTGGCGATATCGATAGCTAATCCTCGTAGCACTCCCAGAAAACTCAGGAAAAACTCCGATCTTTACTATCAGCAGCTAAGTGTGCGGGTTCAAATCTTCCACTGGTTTGTTTTCATACGCGCGCGTTCCGTCTCGTCTCGTGCCGAATTCCCTCATTATATTTCGTCCTAACCGGCAGGTGCTGCCCTTGCCGGCAGCCTCATGGTTTGGCTGTTAGCGCTAATAAGACGTTTACCGTCACAGCCCCCTTCCAGTTTTAACCTAAGGGATCCTCGACGATAGAATCACATTAGCTCTATTCTTTTAGAGGATCAGAGGGTAAAGGACAATAAAAGGTCATATTCTCTGTGATATTTTGAGCAAACTTTATTGCGTGTTGGCGTGGGTGTGGCCCTGCCCACAGGGGCAGGGATCTTCAACCTGGCTGGTCACTGGTCATCTCCCGTCCTTCTGCGTCCAATGGAGGGCGGCCGCGGGCCTCCCATCCCAGCCTCTCCTGGACCAGGTCGACGTGTTGGCTGACACGGGGACACCGGTCTGTACGGGTCACCCCGGGGTAGTGGCATATGTTGCACCTTCCCACTGTACGCGGGAGAGAGTGCCACGAGGGAGGCCTCACTCCATGGAGGTCAGCGGCAACCCGTCCCGTCGGTTCGGGGCGGACCACAGCGACCTTTCGACCGCGGAGTCCTCACCCGTGGACTCTACCACAAGATTTATGTGGATGGGTCCCGTTGCCTGACCCCCGTTGCTGCTGTCCACGTTGACGACGAGGTTTACCCCGCACGTCCGCGGATCCCGATGTGCCGTGGCCTCCGACTGGCGGTGACGGCGCTGAACTTCTTTCAGCGCCTGTGCGAACTGGCGCCGTCGGGACACCACCTTGCTCCAGTAATCCATATCGCTGGGGCTGTATCCCGCAGCCGTATACGCATCGTATTCTGCGTATTCGGCTCGCTGGAGGGTATTCAGTGTCGTCCAGCCTTGCTCGACCTCTCTCAAACCCTCTACTATCTCCTCCCAGGTTCGTTCACCAGGCGAGGATGCCTGGCTAGTGAACCCGGGGGCGCCAGATCGTATCGGCGCAGGCTCCCTCCGTCTGCGTGCCTATGGAGGTTGGTGGGGCCTTCATGAGGATTGCTCCCGCTGGTGCTCGGGGCAGTGGCGTCGACTCCTCGCGCACGACGCCCTGCACTGCTGTGGGACGCGGAGACTTCGTCGGCGACCTCCTCGATGATCACGGATAACGAGCTAGCGTGAGCTCGCATCCGTGATTGCTCCTCCTCTTCTTTTTTCTCATCGAAGAAGGGCAGGGAGGCGTGCACTACCCCCTCGACGGCAGGACCTAGGTCCAGCCTAATGAGGGCGGCTGCTACCTCTTCGATTTGTTCGAAGGTGATCTTTATCCTGTAACAGTCACATGTATCAGTATCTATGACCCTTTCCTCGGGTATCGAAGGTGGGCGCCTGTTCGGCTGCCCAGGGCCTTTGTCGCCGGAATTGAAGGTGGGGTCCTTTTCGTCGGTCCCCCAGGTCCTTCGTTCGCAGGGCCTCATGCATCCACGGTCGGTGTTCTCGGCGGTCTACCCCTCTTCCTTTTCCCGACGATAGGAGGGGGAACACGTGGATTCTGTCGATACGGTGTATTCCGGGTGGTTAGCGCGTTCTTGCGAGGTCTCTCTCGCGGGCGCTTTGCTGTGTTAGTTGGAGGGGCGGTTATCAGGATCTCGTCGGAAGGATCGGAAGGGGCGTGATGAGGTTGGCTCAAAGTTGTCGCGCTATCATTCCGGATTGCGTTATCCGTAGTAACGGCGTCCCCACTTCCGCGTATTGTCGCATCGCTCGCAGTAGACGGAATGCTCGTCAGCTCGGTTCCCTCCGTGGTAGATGTATCGTTGTCATCTCGCCGTCGGGTTCAATCTTCCGGCAAGGCATCCTCCTGTCTATAATAGGTTTTGAGGTCTTTGGCGTGGGCAAATTCTGTGACCTCTTCCTACTGGTTGGCAAGGCGGTACGAGTTAACTCCGAGTACTTTCGTGACGATAAATGGACCTATGAGCTTTGGCACTAACTTCGCGGAAATACCCTGCGTCGCACTGGACAGTATGCGATTTTTCTTCCATACCTAGTCCCCTTCCTTGAAACCAGGGGTCCTGTGCTTGACGTTATAATATCTCGCCTTGCCTCAGGGACTCGTCCGAAGCGCTTTCACGAGCTTGCTGACTAACAACTCGGTAATTCTTCATATCCTCGTTCCACTGTCCGATTCGGAGCAAACTTTCCTCTCGAGCTACAAGCTCGTCCATTCGTCTCTGAAGGGTGTTCGGGGCTTCAGGTTGCCTGCCGTAGTTGAGCATGGCAGGGCTGGTTCCGGTGGAACTGTGGACAGTAGTGTTCAACGCGAACGCGAGTTCAGGTAACGCTCGGTCTCATTCCTTGCGATTCCCACGCAGGTACGAGTCGTCTTCAAAGTTCTGTTAACTCTTTCGATAGCGTTAGCTTGTGGGGTATAGGTCGGGGTAAAGGTCCCTTGGTCTCTCAGGTACCCGTCTACCAGCTGATTATGGAACTCGGTGCCATTATCGGACAGGAAGACCTTACGCACCGAAGCGCAGGAACACTCGTTCCCGGAGTTCCTTCGCGATCGTCTTACCATTGGCACTACGTATACGTATGCACTCGACCCATCGCGTGAATAAGTCGATGAACACTAATACGTATTCGTGCCCTCGAGGGCTTCTTGGAAAGGGCCCGACGATGTCGCCCTCTACCACCTGACAGAGGTGTGGACAACATCCGATCCCTCATGCACCCGCGTGGTAATCGCTGTTCGACCTTACACTGCTGGCAAACCTGACACTTTTGGACGTAACCTTTAACGTCTGCGTACATCCCTGGCTAATGGTAGGATTGGGCGCCGTGGACGAAGGTCTTCTCGCGTCCCAAATGTCCAGCAGTCTCGAGGTCGTGGTTCTCGAACAGAACCGCTTTTCGGTCATCTGGCGGTACGACAAGCTTCCAATTGTCGTCGTACCCATCTTCGCCTTGGTAGTCACCGCTCGGCTTTTGGTGATACAGCACCTTGCCAACTACTTTCCAGTCCGGGTAGTCTTCCGGGTGGTCCTCGACGCGCTGGAACTATTCCGCGTACCAGGCGTCGTCCCCAGCCTTCGGTTGGTCTATTGCACTAACCTCAGCGTGATAACGCGTCAGGCAACACGTTGTCTGCCCCCTTTCGATACTCGATCCCGCAATTATGGCCTTGGAGTTGCAAGGCCCATCGGGCTAGACGTCCAATCGGGTTCTTTAGATTGTACAGCCACTTCAGGCTGTTATGGTCCATTACCACCTTGAATCGGTACGCCTCTGTGTATGGGCGGAACTTCTGTATGGCCCATACGACCGCCAAGCACTCGCGCTCCGTGGCAGAGTAATTTTACTCCACTGGGTTAAGGACTCTGCTAGCGTATTCGATAATCTGGTCTCCGTCTCTTACTCTTTAAATCACGACGGCACCTATTCCCGTAGCGCTAGCATCTGTTTCCAGCACGTACTGCCCGTCGGGTTCCGGTAACCCGAGGCATGATGCGGATATCATGAGTGCCTTAAGTTTAGCGAAGGCTTGTTCTTGGTCCGATCCCCACACGTATTCGCATTTTTTCCCCGTTAGTTTCGTTAACAGTTGAGCGTATGTGGCTAAGTCACTCAAGAATCGGCGGTACTATGAAGCAACGCCCAGAAAGGTGCGTAGCTGTCGCACGTTTCCTGGTCGCGGGTACTCCATGATAGAGCGCACCTCTTCAGAGTCGGGCCTCACATCCTCGCAGTTAATCAACAAACCTATATATTTGGCCTCCGGCTTCCAGAAGACGCTCTTCTCCAGATTAATCGAGACAACACGGTTTTAAGATGTTGCAGGTAATCCTCGAACTTGGACGATACTACGATGATATCATCCAAATAAGCGAAAGCGAAATCGCCAAGCTCAGGTCCGATCACGCTATCTATTAACCGTTGGAAGGTGGCGCCGGCGTACGAGAGACCGAATGGCATTCGTACGAACTAGAAATGTCCTAATCCGGGCACGGATTTCTTGCTCGACCTTGTGTGATACTGGATAGTAGTGTTGCTTGATCGGTTTCGTATCACCGACCCAAATCTCGCGTTCAATGCCTGCCGCACATCCCAGTCCCACGGGGGCCTGCGATAAGGCCTCGCCGATGGTCCTCTGCAATAACGCCTGTTAAGAGGCTGTCACCTCGGCTAGTCCGATCGTAGCTAATCTTGGACCAGCCTCCAAGCTAACTACCTCTAGCTTCATCTTGGTTTGTGATTTCTTGAACAGCAACGTATTATCATCGGGGTCAAGCACCACTCTAAACAGTCTAACAAAATTCACTCCTAGGATACATTTATCGACGAGGGTAGGGAAGATATCTACCCTCGTCGGCATCGTCATATCCCCCACGGTAAACGGCAACATGGCGTTACCAACGATCGTTAACTTACGACCATCTGGTAGTTCTGCCGTACCCGCATGGGCGGAATCTAACCTGATGCCTAGCACAGACGATATCTGCAGAGGATTACTTCCCATTGCTGTGGTGGAAGCCCCCGGATCATAGAGAGCCCGTATCTGGAAGTCTCCTATTTTCACCGGCAGCCACCAGCGCTTTTCCTATTCCGGGGAATATTGCGAACAGATTCGGCTGCTCCACAGGCATGCTCTTTGCACACCATAGCGCTAGCCACTGTGCTCTCGCGTGGTAAAGTCCATTCGCCACCACCTCGGCCGGTCCAAGGTCTTGGACTTTACTAACGTCAGTACCCTCTCTCTCCGTGTTCACTTTACCTTCACGCTTATCATTGGCATCACCAGGGGAGTTCTCGCTCTCGTCGCTCAACACGCTCGCTACTATCGGTTCTGACTGTGTTGGCGAAGGCCGCGAGATCTCGTTTACGGGGTTTACTTTAGATGATGAAGGAGTGGGGTCAACCTCACCTAACCACTCCTTTCCTCCTTTCACTTGTTGCATTGGCGACAGTACATTTTGCTGTACCCCAGTAACCCGCTCTCGATGCACTTGAGTGGCTTGGAGAAGTCTCTCTCCCGTCTTCGAGGAGCTTCCGGCTTCCTAGTGCGGTCCTTCGAGGTCAAGTTTTTTCCAACGAGGATGTGCTTCATCCCTTCAGAAATCTCCTTGACAGCACTTGGCTCAATAGATCGGCGGGTGGAGTCTTCTTTTCGCCATCAACTGCCTCTAGGCTCGGACTAGGTGTCGCTCCCGAAGGCGTCGGTGTGTAGACGACCTGGTGCGTCACCTTCTCGAGCACTTTCTCCATACGGTCCAACCTGTCGCTGACCTCCGGCTTATCGCTGGACATTGATGCCACTTTGCCCTGGCGGCCCTTGCTTCCATCGGTGCGAGGATGGTACGCCAACTCCGGGTACAGAGTTGATTGGGGATCCGGTACCACCCGTTCTACCTTTCTCTGGTGCAAGCTGTTCTGTGCCGCCGTGGCCAGCGCGTTTAGGGTCCGTATGGAGCTCACTTCGGATCTCCGCACCTGGCCCTGAATGTCCGGGAGAAGGTTGGCGTGCACCGGGTCCAATTGGAAATCGGGCGTCATTTGGGGGTTTGGCCGCTTCACACACATCAGGACCATCATGTTGGCGACGTAAACATTCACGAGTTCGTCGGGGCCCTGATATCGGCTCTGAATTTCCCTCATCAGACGCTGTTGTTGCTGCACACAGGTATCAAACCATTCTCTTGCGTCCATCTCGAATTCGGCGTAGGAGAGCCATTCTTCCTTCATCGCCTCGTACCAGGTGAGGTCGGGGCCGACGAGTAGCTCCGATACCGTTACGAGCATCTCGTCTTCCGTGAGTACCGCGCCGTTTTTCAAGTTATCCAGCCTAGACAGGAAGGTGTCAATGCTCGCGTTGCCCTCTCCTGAAAACTTCAGTTTCCATCCTCGGACAACGCCACCAACATCCCTTGTAGTCGACCAAGGGTTCGTTGTCTACTGAGATGACCACTTGCTCGGCGGGTGGTTATTCACTTCAGCATTGACTCCACTGAGTTAATGCTGTCCACCCTCTCCGAAAGGGAGCGTCCGGCGGGAGATCCTGACGATGGCCCCCGTGGGCCTCTGTCCGGGTCCAGCTGGAGTACTGTGGAGTGACCTGGTGTCGTGATGATAGGTGAAGGTATCTTGGAATGCTACGCTCCTACGCGTGTTTTCTTGTTGTTGCATTTCGCCAGAATTATTCGCATTATTTTGTTGTACATTCCTGTTTTCGGCATTTTCCAATGAGCTCATTCTGGCAGATAAGTCGTCCAGTTGGCTCTTGACATTGCTGCAGTTGTTGTATAATACTTTCCGGTCTAATACTTTCGTTAGATTCGACACGTTTACTCTTAACGAGTCTAGCAGCTCGAGCTTCTTCTCATTTTCTCTGGACCGGAAAATGAGGTCTTGGATCATTACTGCAAATGCCGGCGGGAGTTGAAATTGGCTACCATCATTAGCCGTTATAGTAATATACTTATTACTACTCGTACTCTCGCCATCGTTTGTAATGTTTATGTCTGTTTCTTGAATACGCAATATCACCTCTGCAGTTTGCATTAGCTGGGCTAGCGGGTGTTCACCTTCTTGTTCGGACGCTGTGTGTTCCGCGCATAAGGATACTATCAGCTCCGAGTGTAGGGCTGCCCTTCTTGCTGGAATGCCGTGTAGGTTGACAACTTCCGCGAAATCCGCCGCAGAGTAGTCGCCCAATAACCATTTTTGCAGTCGTCCAGCTCTCGAGAGCTTATTCCAGATTGTATTGAGCTCCAAGTGTTCGAAGTATTCGTTTATTTCCTTGTCTTGGAGCGTCAACACCCAGTCTTCGACCTCTTTTTAAGTGTAGTCCATTGTCATCCGTTAGTTATGCCACAATTAATTTTTATATCAAATTTACACGCTTGTTTGACGGATGATGCGAGTATGAGTGCTATATTTGTATTTACAAGCAAACCAGCAAAAATTTTGATTTTACTAGCCGACAATAGGCTCAACAAATGGCATTTAACGTTGTGGCGAGCAACTATATGCGTAGTCACCAATAACCGTAGCAAGCAATATTTAAAAAAAATACATTTACGTTAAGACAACAAATCTAATCTAATCTATATCTAATGAAACTATTAATTTGAGTTTCTTTTGTTTGAATATTGCCGGCGTTCGTTTTCTCCGAGCAAACGGGTACAATATTATTGATTTGCGGCAACTTTCAAAACCTATTGGTGTTTACACTTTGACTAAGAGTCGTTCGGTTGCACTCGCACGATATATTCAACAATGTTATGCAAAAAAATTTAAATATCGAGTGGCTAATAACAAATGGCAGACTAAAAGCTGCGTATTCCCTATATTTCATTAATTGTTAAATTGACTCTGGGGTAGCTCCATATCATTGCGCGCGCTCAAACTTTGTACACTAGTTCTTTATATGACATTCAATAATGTTCTGCAAAAATACTGAAAAAAGGAGAGGCGAATAACAAATGGCGGCATGAATACTGCGTATTCCCTGAATTTTATTAGTTGTTAAATTAACTTAGTGGTAGTTCCATATCGTTCGGAGGGCTCAAACTTTGTACACTAGTACTTTATATGACATTCAAAAATTTTTTACAAAAATACTAAAAAAAGGAGAGGCGAATAACAAATGGCGGCCTGAATACTGCGTATTCCGTATATTTTATTAGTTGTTAAATTAACTTAGTGGTAGTTCCATATCCTTCCGCGCGCTCAAACTTTGTACACTAGTTCTTTATATGACATTCCATAATATTATGAAAAAATACTAAAAAAAGGAGTGGCTAATAACAAATAGCAGCCTGAATACTGCGTATACCTTATATTTTATTAGTTGTAAAATTGACTTAGGGGTAGTTCCATATGCTTCCGCGCGCTCAAATTTTGTACACTAGTTCTTAAATGACATTCAATAATTTTATGCAAAAATACTAAAAAAAAGAGAGGCGAATAACAAATGGCGGCCTGAATACTGCGTCTTCCGTATATTTTATTAGTTGTTAAATTAACTTAGTGGTAGTTCCATATCGTTTGGCTGGCTCAAACTTTGTATACTAGTCCTTTATATGACATTCAATAATTTTCTGCAAAAACACTGAAAAAAGAGGTGGCTAATAACAAATAGCAGCCTGAATACTACGTATTCCCTATATTTTATTAGTTGCAAAATTGACTTAGGGGTAGTTCCATATAATTCCGCGCGCTCAAACTTTATACACTAGTTCTATATATGACATTCAATAATTTTTTGCGAAATACTAAAAAAAGGAGTGGCTAATAACAAATAGCAGTCTGAATACTGCGTATTCCCTATATTTTATTAGTTGTTAAATTAACTTAGTGGTAGTTCCATATCGTTCGGAGGGCTCAAACTTTGTACACTAGTTCTTAAACGACATTCAATAATTTTATGCAAAAAGACTAAAAAATGGAGTGGCTAATAAAAAATGGCAGCCTGAATACTACGTATTCCTTATATTTTATTAGTTGTAAAATTGACTTAGGGGTAGTTCCATATCCTTCCGCGCGCTCAAACTTTGTACACTAGTTCTTTTTATGACATTCCACAATGTTATGCAAAAATACTAAAAAAAGGAGTGACTAATAACAAATAGCAGACTGAATACTGCGTATTCCCTATATTTTATTAGTTGTTAAATTAACTTAGTGGTAGTTCCATATCCTTCCACGCGCTCAAACTTTGTACACTAGTTCTTTATATGACATTCAATAATTTTTTGCAAAAATACTAAAAAATGGGGCGGCTAATAATAAATGGCAGCCTGAATACTACGTATTCCTTATATTTTATTAGTTGTTAAAATGACTCTGGGGTAGTTCCATATCGTTCCGCGTGTTCAGACTTCGTAAACTATACCTTTATATGACATTCAATAATGTTCTGCAAAAATACTGAAAAAAGGAGAGGCGAATAACAAATGGCGGCCTGAATACTGCGTATTCCTTATATTTTATTAGTTATAGAATTGACTTAGGGGTAGTTCCATATCCTTCCACGCGCTCAAACTTTGTACACTAGTTCTTTATATGACATTCAATAATTTTATGCAAAAATACTGAAAAAAGGAGAGGCGAATAACAAATGGTGGCCTGAATACTGCGTATTCCGTATATTTTATTAGTTGTTAAATTAACTTAGTGGTAGTTCCATATCGTTTGGCTGGCTCAAACTTTGTATACTAGTCCTTTATATGACATTCAATAATTTTCTGCAAAAACACTGAAAAAAGAGGTGGGTAATATCAAATAGCAGCCTGAATACTACGTATTCCCTATATTTTATTAGTTGCAAAATTGAATTAGGGGTAGTTCCATATAATTCCGCGCGCTCAAACTTTATACACTAGTTCTCTATATGACATTCAATAATTTTTTGCGAAATACTAAAAAAAGGAGTGGCTAATACCAATAGCAGCCTTAATACTGCGTATTCCATATATTTTATTAGTTGTAAAATTGACTTAGGGGTAGTTCCATACCCTTCTACGCGCTCCAACTTTGTACACTAGTTCTTAAACGACATTCAATAATTTTATGCAAAAAGACTAAAAAATGGAGTGGCTCATAAAAAATGGCAGCCTGAATACTACGTATTCCTTATATTTTATTAGTTGTAAAATTGACTTAGGGGTAGTTCCATATCCTTCCGCGACCTCAAACTTTGTAGACTACTTCTTTATATGACATTCAATAATTTTTTGCAAAAATACTAAAAAAAGAAGAGGCGAATAACAAATAGCAGCCTTAATACTGCGTATTCCTTATATTTTATTAGTTATAGAATTGACTTAGGGGTAGTTCCATATCCTTCCACGCGCTCAAACTTTGTACACTAGTTCTTTATATGACATTCAATAATTTTATGCAAAAATACTGAAAAAAGGAGAGGCGAATAACAAATGGTGGCCTGAATACTGCGTATTCCGTATATTTTATTAGTTGTTAAATTAACTTAGTGGTAGTTCCATATCGTTTGGCTGGCTCAAACTTTGTATACTAGTCCTTTATATGACATTCAATAATTTTCTGCAAAAACACTGAAAAAAGAGGTGGGTAATATCAAATAGCAGCCTGAATACTACGTATTCCCTATATTTTATTAGTTGCAAAATTGAATTAGGGGTAGTTCCATATAATTCCGCGCGCTCAAACTTTATACACTAGTTCTCTATATGACATTCAATAATTTTTTGCGAAATACTAAAAAAAGGAGTGGCTAATAACAAATAGCAGCCTTAATACTGCGTATTCCATATATTTTATTAGTTGTAAAATTGACTTAGGGGTAGTTCCATACCCTTCTACGCGCTCCAACTTTGTACACTAGTTCTTAAACGACATTCAATAATTTTATGCAAAAAGACTAAAAAATGGAGTGGCTCATAAAAAATGGCAGCCTGAATACTACGTATTCCTTATATTTTATTAGTTGTAAAATTGACTTAGGGGTAGTTCCATATCCTTCCGCGCGCTCAAACATTGTACACTAGTTCTTTTTATGACATTCCACAATGTTATGCAAAAATACTAAAAAAAGGAGTGACTAATAACAAATAGCAGACTGAATACTGCGTATTCCCTATATTTTATTAGTTGTTAAATTAACTTAGTGGTAGTTCCATATCGTTCGGCGGGCTCAAACTTTGTACACTAGTTCTTTATATGACATTCAATAATTTTTTGCAAAAATACTAAAAAATGGGGCGGCTAATAATAAATGGCAGCCTGAATACTACGTATTCCTTATATTTTATTAGTTGTTAAAATGACTCTGGGGTAGTTCCATATCGTTCCGCGTGTTCAGACTTTGTAAACTATACCTTTATATGACATTCAATAATGTTCTGCAAAAAAACTAAATAAAGGAGTGGTTAATAACAAATAGCAGCCTTAATACTACGTATTCCTTATATTTTATTAGTTGTAAAATTGAATTAGGGGTAGTTCCATATAATTCCGCTGTCTCAAACTTTATACACTAGTTCTCTATATGACATTCCACAATGTTATGCAAAAATACTAAAAAAAGGAGAGGCGAATAACAAATGGCGGCCTTAATACTGCGTATTCCATATATTTTATTAGTTGTAAAATTGACTTAGGGGTAGTTCCATACCCTTCTACGCGCTCAAACTTTGTACACTAGTTCTTAAACGACATTCAATAATTTTCTGCAAAAACACTGAAAAAAGAGGTGGGTAATATCAAATAGCAGCCTGAATACTACGTATTCCCTATATTTTATTAGTTGCAAAATTGAATTAGGGGTAGTTCCATATAATTCCGCGCGCTCAAACTTTATACACTAGTTCTCTATATGACATTCAATAATTTTTTGCGAAATACTAAAAAAAGGAGTGGCTAATACCAAATAGCAGACTGAATACTGCGTATTCCCTATATTTTATTAGTTGTTAAATTAACTTAGTGGTAGTTCCATATCGTTCGGCGGGCTCAAACTTTGTACACTAGTTCTTTATATGACATTCAATAATTTTTTGCAAAAATACTAAAAAATGGGGCGGCTAATAATAAATGGCAGCCTGAATACTACGTATTCCTTATATTTTATTAGTTGTTAAAATGACTCTGGGGTAGTTCCATATCGTTCCGCGTGTTCAGACTTTGTAAACTATACCTTTATATGACATTCAATAATGTTCTGCAAAAAAACTAAATAAAGGAGTGGTTAATAACAAATAGCAGCCTTAATACTACGTATTCCTTATATTTTATTAGTTGTAAAATTGAATTAGGGGTAGTTCCATATAATTCCGCTGTCTCAAACTTTATACACTAGTTCTCTATATGACATTCCACAATGTTATGCAAAAATACTAAAAAAAGGAGAGGCGAATAACAAATGGCGGCCTTAATACTGCGTATTCCATATATTTTATTAGTTGTAAAATTGACTTAGGGGTAGTTCCATACCCTTCTACGCGCTCAAACTTTGTACACTAGTTCTTAAACGACATTCAATAATTTTATGCAAAAATACTGAAAAAAGGAGAGGCGAATAACAAATGGCGGCCTGAATACTGCGTATTCCTTATATTTTATTAGTTATAGAATTGACTTAGGGGTAGTTCCATATCCTTCCAAGCGTTCAAACTTTGTACACTAGTTCTTTATATGACATTCAATAATTTTATGCAAAAATACTGAAAAAAAGAGAGGCGAATAACAAATGGTGGCCTGAATACTGCGTATTCCGTATATTTTATTAGTTGTTAAATTAACTTAGTGGTAGTTCCATATCGTTTGGCTGGCTCAAACTTTGTATACTAGTCCTTTATATGACATTCAATAATTTTCTGCAAAAACACTGAAAAAAGAGGTGGCTAATATCAAATAGCAGCATGAATACTACGTATTCCCTATATTTTATTAGTTGCAAAATTGAATTAGGGGTAGTTCCATATAATTCCGCGCGCTCAAACTTTATACACTAGTTCTCTATATGACATTCAATAATTTTTTGCGAAATACTAAAAAAAGGAGTGGCTAATAACAAATAGCAGCCTTAATACTGCGTATTCCATATATTTTATTAGTTGTAAAATTGACTTAGGGGTAGTTCCATACCCTTCTACGCGCTCAAACTTTGTACACTAGTTCTTAAACGACATTCAATAATTTTATGCAAAAAGACTATAAAATGGAGTGGCTCATAAAAAATGGCAGCCTGAATACTACGTATTCCTTATATTTTATTAGTTGTAAAATTGACTTAGGGGTAGTTCCATATCCTTCCGCGCGCTCAAACTTTGTACACTAGTTCTTTTTATGACATTCCACAATGTTATGCAAAAATACTAAAAAAAGGAGTGACTAATAACAAATAGCAGACTGAATACTGCGTATTCCCTATATTTTATTAGTTGTTAAATTAACTTAGTGGTAGTTCCATATCCTTCCACGCGCTCAAACTTTGTACACTAGTTCTTTATATGACATTCAATAATTTTTTGCAAAAATACTAAAAAATGGGGCGGCTAATAATAAATGGCAGCCTGAATACTACGTATTCCTTATATTTTATTAGTTGTTAAAATGACTCTGGGGTAGTTCCATATCGTTCCGCGTGTTCAGACTTCGTAAACTATACCTTTATATGACATTCAATAATGTTCTGCAAAAATACTGAAAAAAGGAGAGGCGAATAACAAATGGCGGCCTGAATACTGCGTATTCCTTATATTTTATTAGTTATAGAATTGACTTAGGGGTAGTTCCATATAATTCCGCTGTCTCAAACTTTATACACTAGTTCTCTATATGACATTCCACAATGTTATGCAAAAATACTAAAAAAAGGAGAGGCGAATAACAAATGGCGGCCTTAATACTGCGTATTCCATATATTTTATTAGTTGTAAAATTGACTTAGGGGTAGTTCCATACCCTTCTACGCGCTCAAACTTTGTACACTAGTTCTTAAACGACATTCAATAATTTTATGCAAAAATACTGAAAAAAGGAGAGGCGAATAACAAATGGCGGCCTGAATACTGCGTATTCCTTATATTTTATTAGTTATAGAATTGACTTAGGGGTAGTTCCATATCCTTCCAAGCGCTCAAACTTTGTACACTAGTTCTTTATATGACATTCAATAATTTTATGCAAAAATACTGAAAAAAGGAGAGGCGAATAACAAATGGTGGCCTGAATACTGCGTATTCCGTATATTTTATTAGTTGTTAAATTAACTTAGTGGTAGTTCCATATCGTTTGGCTGGCTCAAACTTTGTATACTAGTCCTTTATATGACATTCAATAATTTTCTGCAAAAACACTGAAAAAAGAGGTGGCTAATATCAAATAGCAGCATGAATACTACGTATTCCCTATATTTTATTAGTTGCAAAATTGAATTAGGGGTAGTTCCATATAATTCCGCGCGCTCAAACTTTATACACTAGTTCTCTATATGACATTCAATAATTTTTTGCGAAATACTAAAAAAAGGAGTGGCTAATAACAAATAGCAGCCTTAATACTGCGTATTCCATATATTTTATTAGTTGTAAAATTGACTTAGGGGTAGTTCCATACCCTTCTACGCGCTCAAACTTTGTACACTAGTTCTTAAACGACATTCAATAATTTTATGCAAAAAGACTATAAAATGGAGTGGCTCATAAAAAATGGCAGCCTGAATACTACGTATTCCTTATATTTTATTAGTTGTAAAATTGACTTAGGGGTAGTTCCATATCCTTCCGCGCGCTCAAACATTGTACACTAGTTCTTTTTATGACATTCCACAATGTTATGCAAAAATACTAAAAAAAGGAGTGACTAATAACAAATAGCAGACTGAATACTGCGTATTCCCTATATTTTATTAGTTGTTAAATTAACTTAGTGGTAGTTCCATATCGTTCGGCGGACTCAAACTTTGTACACTAGTTCTTTATATGACATTCAATAATTTTTTGCAAAAATAATAAAAAATGGGGCGGCTAATAATAAATGGCAGCCTGAATACTACGTATTCCTTATATTTTATTAGTTGTTAAAATGACTCTGGGGTAGTTCCATATCGTTCCGCGTGTTCAGACTTTGTAAACTATACCTTTATATGACATTCAATAATGTTCTGCAAAAAAACTAAATAAAGGAGTGGTTAATAACAAATAGCAGCCTTAATACTACGTATTCCTTATATTTTATTAATTGTAAAATTGAATTAGGGGTAGTTCCATATAATTCCGCTGTCTCAAACTTTATACACTAGTTCTCTATATGACATTCCACAATGTTATGCAAAAATACTAAAAAAAGGAGAGGCGAATAACAAATGGCGGCCTGAGTACTGCGTATTCCTTATAATTTATTAGTTTCATATCATTCCGTGCGCTCAAACTTTGTACACCAGTTTTTAATATGACATTCAATAATTTTTTGCAAAAATACTAAAAAAAGGAGTGTCTAATAAACAATTGGCAGACTAAATGCTGCTTATCCCCTATCGTTGATTAGTTGTTAAATTGACTTAGGGGTAGTCCCATATCGTTCGGCGGGCTCAAACTTTGTACACTAGTTCTTTATATGACATTCAATAATTTTTTGCAAAAATACTAAAAAATGGGGCGGCTAATAATAAATGGCAGCCTGAATACTACGTATTCCTTATATTTTATTAGTTGTTAAAATGACTCTGGGGTAGTTCCATATCGTTCCGCGTGTTCAGACTTTGTAAACTATACCTTTATATGACATTCAATAATGTTCTGCAAAAAAACTAAATAAAGGAGTGGCTAATAACAAATAGCAGCCTGAATACTGCGTAGTTCTTATATTTTATTAGTAGTAAAATTGACTTAGGGGTAGTTCCATATCCTTCCGCGACCTCAAACTTTGTAGACTACTTCTTTATATGACATTCAATAATTTTTTGCAAAAATACTAAAAAAAGAAGAGGCGAATAACAAATAGCAGCCTTAATACTGCGTATTCCATATATTTTATTAGTTATAAAATTGACTTAGGGGTAGTTCCATATCCTTCCACGCGCTCAAACTTTGTACACTAGTTCTTTATATGACATTCAATAATTTTATATAAAAAATACTGAAAAAAGGAGTGGCTAATAACAAATGGCGGCCTGAATACTGCGTATTCCCTATATTTTATTAGTTGCAAAATTGACTTAGGGGTAGTTCCACATCATTCCGAGGGCTCAAACTTTGTACACTAGTTCTTTATATGACATTCAATAATTTTTTGCAAAAATACTAAAAAAAGGAGTGGCTAATAACAAATAGCATCCTGAATACTGCGTATTCCCTATATTTTATTAATTGTAAAATTATCTTAGGAGTAGTTCCATATCGTTTGGCTGGCTCAAACTTTGTACACTAGTTCTTTATATGACATTCAATAATTTTTTGCAAAAATACTAAAAAAAGGAGTGACTAATAAACAATTGGCAGACTAAATGCTGCTTATCCCCTATCGTTGATTAGTTGTTAAATTGACTTAGGGGTAGTCCCATATCGTTCGGCGGGCTCAAACTTTGTACACTAGTTCTTTATATGACATTCAATAATTTTATGCAAAAATACTGAAAAAAGGAGAGGCGAATAACAAATAGCAGCCTGAATACTGCGTAGTTCTTATATTTTATTAGTAGTAAAATTGACTTAGGGGTAGTTCCATATCCTTCCGCGCCCTCAAACTTTGTACACTACTTCTTTATATGACATTCAATAATTTTTTGCAAAAATATTACAAAAAGGAGTGACTAATAAACAAATGGCAGACTAAATGCTGCCTATCCCCTATCGTTGATTAGTTGTTAAATTGACTTAGGGGTAGTTCCATATCGTTGCGCGGTCTCAAACTTTGTACACTAGTTCTTTATATGACATTCAAAAATTTTTTACAAAAATACTAAAAAAAGGAGTGACTAATAAACAATTGGCAGACTAAATGCTGCTTATCCCCTATCGTTGATTAGTTGTTAAATTGACTTAGGGGTAGTCCCATATCGTTCGGCGGGCTCAAACTTTGTACACTAGTTCTTTATATGACATTCAATAATTTTTTGCAAAAATACTAAAAAAAGGAGTGACTAATAACAAATAGCAGACTGAATACTGCGTATTCCCTATATTTTATTAGTTGTTAAATTAACTTAGTGGTAGTTCCATATCGTTCGGCGGGCTCAAACTTTGTACACTAGTTCTTTATATGACATTCAATAATTTTTTGCAAAAATACTAAAAAATGGGGCGGCTAATAATAAATGGCAGCCTGAATACTACGTATTCCTTATATTTTATTAGTTGTTAAAATGACTCTGGGGTAGTTCCATATCGTTCCGCGTGTTCAGACTTTGTAAACTATACCTTTATATGACATTCAATAATGTTCTGCAAAAAAACTAAATAAAGGAGTGGTTAATAACAAATAGCAGCCTTAATACTACGTATTCCTTATATTTTATTAGTTGTAAAATTGAATTAGGGGTAGTTCCATATAATTCCGCTGTCTCAAACTTTATACACTAGTTCTCTATATGACATTCCACAATGTTATGCAAAAATACTAAAAAAAGGAGAGGCGAATAACAAATGGCGGCCTTAATACTGCGTATTCCTTATATTTTATTAGTTATAGAATTGACTTAGGGGTAGTTCCATATCCTTCCAAGCGCTCAAACTTTGTACACTAGTTCTTTATATGACATTCAATAATTTTATGCAAAAATACTGAAAAAAGGAGAGGCGAATAACAAATGGTGGCCTGAATACTGCGTATTCCGTATATTTTATTAGTTGTTAAATTAACTTAGTGGTAGTTCCATATCGTTTGGCTGGCTCAAACTTTGTATACTAGTCCTTTATATGACATTCAATAATTTTCTGCAAAAACACTGAAAAAAGAGGTGGCTAATATCAAATAGCAGCATGAATACTACGTATTCCCTATATTTTATTAGTTGCAAAATTGAATTAGGGGTAGTTCCATATAATTCCGCGCGCTCAAACTTTATACACTAGTTCTCTATATGACATTCAATAATTTTTTGCGAAATACTAAAAAAAGGAGTGGCTAATAACAAATAGCAGCCTTAATACTGCGTATTCCATATATTTTATTAGTTGTAAAATTGACTTAGGGGTAGTTCCATACCCTTCTACGCGCTCAAACTTTGTACACTAGTTCTTAAACGACATTCAATAATTTTATGCAAAAAGACTATAAAATGGAGTGGCTCATAAAAAATGGCAGCCTGAATACTACGTATTCCTTATATTTTATTAGTTGTAAAATTGACTTAGGGGTAGTTCCATATCCTTCCGCGCGCTCAAACATTGTACACTAGTTCTTTTTATGACATTCCACAATGTTATGCAAAAATACTAAAAAAAGGAGTGACTAATAACAAATAGCAGACTGAATACTGCGTATTCCCTATATTTTATTAGTTGTTAAATTAACTTAGTGGTAGTTCCATATCGTTCGGCGGACTCAAACTTTGTACACTAGTTCTTTATATGACATTCAATAATTTTTTGCAAAAATAATAAAAAATGGGGCGGCTAATAATAAATGGCAGCCTGAATACTACGTATTCCTTATATTTTATTAGTTGTTAAAATGACTCTGGGGTAGTTCCATATCGTTCCGCGTGTTCAGACTTTGTAAACTATACCTTTATATGACATTCAATAATGTTCTGCAAAAAAACTAAATAAAGGAGTGGTTAATAACAAATAGCAGCCTTAATACTACGTATTCCTTATATTTTATTAATTGTAAAATTGAATTAGGGGTAGTTCCATATAATTCCGCTGTCTCAAACTTTATACACTAGTTCTCTATATGACATTCCACAATGTTATGCAAAAATACTAAAAAAAGGAGAGGCGAATAACAAATGGCGGCCTGAGTACTGCGTATTCCTTATATTTTATTAGTTTCATATCATTCCGTGCGCTCAAACTTTGTACACCAGTTTTTAATATGACATTCAATAATTTTTTGCAAAAATACTAAAAAAAGGAGTGTCTAATAAACAATTGGCAGACTAAATGCTGCTTATCCCCTATCGTTGATTAGTTGTTAAATTGACTTAGGGGTAGTCCCATATCGTTCGGCGGGCTCAAACTTTGTACACTAGTTCTTTATATGACATTCAATAATTTTTTGCAAAAATACTAAAAAATGGGGCGGCTAATAATAAATGGCAGCCTGAATACTACGTATTCCTTATATTTTATTAGTTGTTAAAATGACTCTGGGGTAGTTCCATATCGTTCCGCGTGTTCAGACTTTGTAAACTATACCTTTATATGACATTCAATAATGTTCTGCAAAAAAACTAAATAAAGGAGTGGCTAATAACAAATAGCAGCCTGAATACTGCGTAGTTCTTATATTTTATTAGTAGTAAAATTGACTTAGGGGTAGTTCCATATCCTTCCGCGACCTCAAACTTTGTAGACTACTTCTTTATATGACATTCAATAATTTTTTGCAAAAATACTAAAAAAAGAAGAGGCGAATAACAAATAGCAGCCTTAATACTGCGTATTCCATATATTTTATTAGTTATAAAATTGACTTAGGGGTAGTTCCATATCCTTCCACGCGCTCAAACTTTGTACACTAGTTCTTTATATGACATTCAATAATTTTATATAAAAAATACTGAAAAAAGGAGTGGCTAATAACAAATGGCGGCCTGAATACTGCGTATTCCCTATATTTTATTAGTTGCAAAATTGACTTAGGGGTAGTTCCACATCATTCCGAGGGCTCAAACTTTGTACACTAGTTCTTTATATGACATTCAATAATTTTTTGCAAAAATACTAAAAAAAGGAGTGGCTAATAACAAATAGCATCCTGAATACTGCGTATTCCCTATATTTTATTAATTGTAAAATTATCTTAGGAGTAGTTCCATATCGTTTGGCTGGCTCAAACTTTGTACACTAGTTCTTTATATGACATTCAATAATTTTTTGCAAAAATACTAAAAAAAGGAGTGACTAATAAACAATTGGCAGACTAAATGCTGCTTATCCCCTATCGTTGATTAGTTGTTAAATTGACTTAGGGGTAGTCCCATATCGTTCGGCGGGCTCAAACTTTGTACACTAGTTCTTTATATGACATTCAATAATTTTATGCAAAAATACTGAAAAAAGGAGAGGCGAATAACAAATAGCAGCCTGAATACTGCGTAGTTCTTATATTTTATTAGTAGTAAAATTGACTTAGGGGTAGTTCCATATCCTTCCGCGCCCTCAAACTTTGTACACTACTTCTTTATATGACATTCAATAATTTTTTGCAAAAATATTACAAAAAGGAGTGACTAATAAACAAATGGCAGACTACATGCTGCCTATCCCCTATCGTTGATTAGTTGTTAAATTGACTTAGGGGTAGTTCCATATCGTTGCGCGGTCTCAAACTTTGTACACTAGTTCTTTATATGACATTCAAAAATTTTTTACAAAAATACTAAAAAAAGGAGTGACTAATAAACAATTGGCAGACTAAATGCTGCTTATCCCCTATCGTTGATTAGTTGTTAAATTGACTTAGGGGTAGTCCCATATCGTTCGGCGGGCTCAAACTTTGTACACTAGTTCTTTATATGACATTCAATAATTTTTTGCAAAAATACTAAAAAAAGGAGTGACTAATAACAAATAGCAGACTGAATACTGCGTATTCCCTATATTTTATTAGTTGTTAAATTAACTTAGTGGTAGTTCCATATCGTTCGGCGGGCTCAAACTTTGTACACTAGTTCTTTATATGACATTCAATAATTTTTTGCAAAAATACTAAAAAATGGGGCGGCTAATAATAAATGGCAGCCTGAATACTACGTATTCCTTATATTTTATTAGTTGTTAAAATGACTCTGGGGTAGTTCCATATCGTTCCGCGTGTTCAGACTTTGTAAACTATACCTTTATATGACATTCAATAATGTTCTGCAAAAAAACTAAATAAAGGAGTGGTTAATAACAAATAGCAGCCTTAATACTACGTATTCCTTATATTTTATTAGTTGTAAAATTGAATTAGGGGTAGTTCCATATAATTCCGCTGTCTCAAACTTT
Source organism: Phymastichus coffea (assembly GCF_024137745.1). Classification (NCBI taxonomy): domain Eukaryota; kingdom Metazoa; phylum Arthropoda; class Insecta; order Hymenoptera; family Eulophidae; genus Phymastichus; species Phymastichus coffea. The sequence continues at coordinate 382,587 of NW_026706812.1, read as the reverse complement.
ATACACTAGTTCTCTATATGACATTCCACAATGTTATGCAAAAATACTAAAAAAAGGAGAGGCGAATAACAAATGGCGGCCTTAATACTGCGTATTCCATATATTTTATTAGTTGTAAAATTGACTTAGGGGTAGTTCCATACCCTTCTACGCGCTCAAACTTTGTACACTAGTTCTTAAACGACATTCAATAATTTTATGCAAAAATACTGAAAAAAGGAGAGGCGAATAACAAATGGCGGCCTGAATACTGCGTATTCCTTATATTTTATTAGTTATAGAATTGACTTAGGGGTAGTTCCATATCCTTCCAAGCGCTCAAACTTTGTACACTAGTTCTTTATATGACATTCAATAATTTTATGCAAAAATACTGAAAAAAGGAGAGGCGAATAACAAATGGTGGCCTGAATACTGCGTATTCCGTATATTTTATTAGTTGTTAAATTAACTTAGTGGTAGTTCCATATCGTTTGGCTGGCTCAAACTTTGTATACTAGTCCTTTATATGACATTCAATAATTTTCTGCAAAAACACTGAAAAAAGAGGTGGCTAATATCAAATAGCAGCATGAATACTACGTATTCCCTATATTTTATTAGTTGCAAAATTGAATTAGGGGTAGTTCCATATAATTCCGCGCGCTCAAACTTTATACACTAGTTCTCTATATGACATTCAATAATTTTTTGCGAAATACTAAAAAAAGGAGTGGCTAATAACAAATAGCAGCCTTAATACTGCGTATTCCATATATTTTATTAGTTGTAAAATTGACTTAGGGGTAGTTCCATTCCCTTCTACGCGCTCAAACTTTGTACACTAGTTCTTAAACGACATTCAATAATTTTATGCAAAAAGACTAAAAAATGGAGTGGCTCATAAAAAATGGCAGCCTGAATACTACGTATTCCTTATATTTTATTAGTTGTAAAATTGACTTAGGGGTAGTTCCATATCCTTCCGCGCGCTCAAACATTGTACACTAGTTCTTTTTATGACATTCCACAATGTTATGCAAAAAAACTAAATAAAGGAGTGGTTAATAACAAATAGCAGCCTTAATACTACGTATTCCTTATATTTTATTAGTTGTAAAATTGACTTAGGGGTAGTCCCATATCGTTCGGCGGGCTCAAACTTTGTACACTAGTTCTTTATATGACATTCAATAATTTTATGCAAAAATACTAAAAAAAGGAGTGACTAATAAACAATTGGCAGACTAAATGCTGCTTATCCTCTATCGTTGATTAGTTGTTAAATTGACTTAGGGGTAGTCCCATATCGTTCGGCGGGCTCAAACTTTGTACACTAGTTCTTTATATGACATTCAATAATTTTTTGCAAAAATACTGAAAAAAGGAGTGGCTAATAACAAATATCAGCCTGAATACTGCGTAGTCCTGATATTTTATTAGTTGTAAAATTGACTTAGGGGTAGTTCCATATCGTTCCGCGCTCTCAAACTTTGTACACCAGTTTTTAATATGACATTCAATAATTTTCTGCAAAAATACTGAAAAAAGGAGTGGCTAATAACAAGGAGCAGCCTGAGCACTGCGAATTCCTTATATTTTATTAGTTGTTAAATTGACTTAGGGTTAGTCCCATATCGTTCTCCGGGCTCAAACTTTGTACACTAGTTCTTTATATGACATTCAATAATTTTTTGCAAAAATACTGAAAAAAGGAGTGGCTAATAACAAATATCAGCCTGAATACTGCGAATTCCTTATATTTTATTAGTTGTTAAATTGACTTAGGGGTAGTTCCATATCCTTCCACGCGCTCAAACTTTGTACACTAGTTCTTAAATGACATTCAATAATTTTCTGCAAAAATACTGAAAAAAAGAGAGGCGAATAACAAATGGCGGCCTGAATACTGCGTATTCCTTATATTTTATTAGTTGCAAAATTGAATTAGGGGTAGTTCCATATAATTCCGCGCGCTCAAACTTTATACACTAGTTCTCTATATGACATTCAATAATTTTTTGCGAAATACTGAAAAAAGGAGAGGCGAATAACAAATGGCGGCCTGAATACTGCGTATTCCTTATATTTTATTAGTTATAGAATTGACTTAGGGGTAGTTCCATATCCTTCCAAGCGCTCAAACTTTGTACACTAGTTCTTTATATGACATTCAATAATTTTATGCAAAAATACTGAAAAAAGGAGAGGCGAATAACAAATGGTGGCGTGAATACTGCGTATTCCGTATATTTTATTAGTTGTTAAATTAACTTAGTGGTAGTTCCATATCGTTTGGCTGGCTCAAACTTTGTATACTAGTCCTTTATATGACATTCAATAATTTTCTGCAAAAACACTGAAAAAAGAGGTGGCTAATATCAAATAGCAGCATGAATACTACGTATTCCCTATATTTTATTAGTTGCAAAATTGAATTAGGGGTAGTTCCATATAATTCCGCGCGCTCAAACTTTATACACTAGTTCTCTATATGACATTCAATAATTTTTTGCGAAATACTAAAAAAAGGAGTGGCTAATAACAAATAGCAGCCTTAATACTGCGTATTCCATATATTTTATTAGTTGTAAAATTGACTTAGGGGTAGTTCCATACCCTTCTACGCGCTCAAACTTTGTACACTAGTTCTTAAACGACATTCAATAATTTTATGCAAAAAGACTAAAAAATGGAGTGGCTCATAAAAAATGGCAGCCTGAATACTACGTATTCCTTATATTTTATTAGTTGTAAAATTGACTTAGGGGTAGTTCCATATCCTTCCGCGCGCTCAAACATTGTACACTAGTTCTTTTTATGACATTCCACAATGTTATGCAAAAAAACTAAATAAAGGAGTGGTTAATAACAAATAGCAGCCTTAATACTACGTATTCCTTATATTTTATTAGTTGTAAAATTGACTTAGGGGTAGTCCCATATCGTTCGGCGGGCTCAAACTTTGTACACTAGTTCTTTATATGACATTCAATAATTTTATGCAAAAATATTAAAAAAAGGAGTGACTAATAAACAATTGGCAGACTAAATGCTGCTTATCCTCTATCGTTGATTAGTTGTTAAATTGACTTAGGGGTAGTCCCATATCGTTCGGCGGGCTCAAACTTTGTACACTAGTTCTTTATATGACATTCAATAATTTTTTGCAAAAATACTGAAAAAAGGAGTGGCTAATAACAAATATCAGCCTGAATACTGCGTAGTCCTGATATTTTATTAGTTGTAAAATTGACTTAGGGGTAGTTCCATATCGTTCCGCGCTCTCAAACTTTGTACACCAGTTTTTAATATGACATTCAATAATTTTCTGCAAAAATACTGAAAAAAGGAGTGGCTAATAACAAGGAGCAGCCTGAGCACTGCGAATTCCTTATATTTTATTAGTTGTTAAAATGACTCTGGGGTAGTTCCATATCGTTCCGCGTGTTCAGACTTTGTAAACTATACCTTTATATGACATTCAATAATGTTCTGCAAAAAAACTAAATAAAGGAGTGGTTAATAACAAATAGCAGCCTTAATACTACGTATTCCTTATATTTTATTAATTGTAAAATTGAATTAGGGGTAGTTCCATATAATTCCGCTGTCTCAAACTTTATACACTAGTTCTCTATATGACATTCCACAATGTTATGCAAAAATACTAAAAAAAGGAGAGGCGAATAACAAATGGCGGCCTGAGTACTGCGTATTCCTTATATTTTATTAGTTTCATATCATTCCGTGCGCTCAAACTTTGTACACCAGTTTTTAATATGACATTCAATAATTTTTTGCAAAAATACTAAAAAAAGGAGTGTCTAATAAACAATTGGCAGACTAAATGCTGCTTATCCCCTATCGTTGATTAGTTGTTAAATTGACTTAGGGGTAGTCCCATATCGTTCGGCGGGCTCAAACTTTGTACACTAGTTCTTTATATGACATTCAATAATTTTTTGCAAAAATACTAAAAAATGGGGCGGCTAATAATAAATGGCAGCCTGAATACTACGTATTCCTTATATTTTATTAGTTGTTAAAATGACTCTGGGGTAGTTCCATATCGTTCCGCGTGTTCAGACTTTGTAAACTATACCTTTATATGACATTCAATAATGTTCTGCAAAAAAACTAAATAAAGGAGTGGCTAATAACAAATAGCAGCCTGAATACTGCGTAGTTCTTATATTTTATTAGTAGTAAAATTGACTTAGGGGTAGTTCCATATCCTTCCGCGACCTCAAACTTTGTAGACTACTTCTTTATATGACATTCAATAATTTTTTGCAAAAATACTAAAAAAAGAAGAGGCGAATAACAAATAGCAGCCTTAATACTGCGTATTCCATATATTTTATTAGTTATAAAATTGACTTAGGGGTAGTTCCATATCCTTCCACGCGCTCAAACTTTGTACACTAGTTCTTTATATGACATTCAATAATTTTATATAAAAAATACTGAAAAAAGGAGTGGCTAATAACAAATGGCGGCCTGAATACTGCGTATTCCCTATATTTTATTAGTTGCAAAATTGACTTAGGGGTAGTTCCACATCATTCCGAGGGCTCAAACTTTGTACACTAGTTCTTTATATGACATTCAATAATTTTTTGCAAAAATACTAAAAAAAGGAGTGGCTAATAACAAATAGCATCCTGAATACTGCGTATTCCCTATATTTTATTAATTGTAAAATTATCTTAGGAGTAGTTCCATATCGTTTGGCTGGCTCAAACTTTGTACACTAGTTCTTTATATGACATTCAATAATTTTTTGCAAAAATACTAAAAAAAGGAGTGACTAATAAACAATTGGCAGACTAAATGCTGCTTATCCCCTATCGTTGATTAGTTGTTAAATTGACTTAGGGGTAGTCCCATATCGTTCGGCGGGCTCAAACTTTGTACACTAGTTCTTTATATGACATTCAATAATTTTATGCAAAAATACTGAAAAAAGGAGAGGCGAATAACAAATAGCAGCCTGAATACTGCGTAGTTCTTATATTTTATTAGTAGTAAAATTGACTTAGGGGTAGTTCCATATCCTTCCGCGCCCTCAAACTTTGTACACTACTTCTTTATATGACATTCAATAATTTTTTGCAAAAATATTACAAAAAGGAGTGACTAATAAACAAATGGCAGACTACATGCTGCCTATCCCCTATCGTTGATTAGTTGTTAAATTGACTTAGGGGTAGTTCCATATCGTTGCGCGGTCTCAAACTTTGTACACTAGTTCTTTATATGACATTCAAAAATTTTTTACAAAAATACTAAAAAAAGGAGTGACTAATAAACAATTGGCAGACTAAATGCTGCTTATCCCCTATCGTTGATTAGTTGTTAAATTGACTTAGGGGTAGTCCCATATCGTTCGGCGGGCTCAAACTTTGTACACTAGTTCTTTATATGACATTCAATAATTTTTTGCAAAAATACTAAAAAAAGGAGTGACTAATAACAAATAGCAGACTGAATACTGCGTATTCCCTATATTTTATTAGTTGTTAAATTAACTTAGTGGTAGTTCCATATCGTTCGGCGGGCTCAAACTTTGTACACTAGTTCTTTATATGACATTCAATAATTTTTTGCAAAAATACTAAAAAATGGGGCGGCTAATAATAAATGGCAGCCTGAATACTACGTATTCCTTATATTTTATTAGTTGTTAAAATGACTCTGGGGTAGTTCCATATCGTTCCGCGTGTTCAGACTTTGTAAACTATACCTTTATATGACATTCAATAATGTTCTGCAAAAAAACTAAATAAAGGAGTGGTTAATAACAAATAGCAGCCTTAATACTACGTATTCCTTATATTTTATTAGTTGTAAAATTGAATTAGGGGTAGTTCCATATAATTCCGCTGTCTCAAACTTTATACACTAGTTCTCTATATGACATTCCACAATGTTATGCAAAAATACTAAAAAAAGGAGAGGCGAATAACAAATGGCGGCCTTAATACTGCGTATTCCATATATTTTATTAGTTGTAAAATTGACTTAGGGGTAGTTCCATACCCTTCTACGCGCTCAAACTTTGTACACTAGTTCTTAAACGACATTCAATAATTTTATGCAAAAATACTGAAAAAAGGAGAGGCGAATAACAAATGGCGGCCTGAATACTGCGTATTCCTTATATTTTATTAGTTATAGAATTGACTTAGGGGTAGTTCCATATCCTTCCAAGCGCTCAAACTTTGTACACTAGTTCTTTATATGACATTCAATAATTTTATGCAAAAATACTGAAAAAAGGAGAGGCGAATAACAAATGGTGGCCTGAATACTGCGTATTCCGTATATTTTATTAGTTGTTAAATTAACTTAGTGGTAGTTCCATATCGTTTGGCTGGCTCAAACTTTGTATACTAGTCCTTTATATGACATTCAATAATTTTCTGCAAAAACACTGAAAAAAGAGGTGGCTAATATCAAATAGCAGCATGAATACTACGTATTCCCTATATTTTATTAGTTGCAAAATTGAATTAGGGGTAGTTCCATATAATTCCGCGCGCTCAAACTTTATACACTAGTTCTCTATATGACATTCAATAATTTTTTGCGAAATACTAAAAAAAGGAGTGGCTAATAACAAATAGCAGCCTTAATACTGCGTATTCCATATATTTTATTAGTTGTAAAATTGACTTAGGGGTAGTTCCATTCCCTTCTACGCGCTCAAACTTTGTACACTAGTTCTTAAACGACATTCAATAATTTTATGCAAAAAGACTAAAAAATGGAGTGGCTCATAAAAAATGGCAGCCTGAATACTACGTATTCCTTATATTTTATTAGTTGTAAAATTGACTTAGGGGTAGTTCCATATCCTTCCGCGCGCTCAAACATTGTACACTAGTTCTTTTTATGACATTCCACAATGTTATGCAAAAAAACTAAATAAAGGAGTGGTTAATAACAAATAGCAGCCTTAATACTACGTATTCCTTATATTTTATTAGTTGTAAAATTGACTTAGGGGTAGTCCCATATCGTTCGGCGGGCTCAAACTTTGTACACTAGTTCTTTATATGACATTCAATAATTTTATGCAAAAATACTAAAAAAAGGAGTGACTAATAAACAATTGGCAGACTAAATGCTGCTTATCCTCTATCGTTGATTAGTTGTTAAATTGACTTAGGGGTAGTCCCATATCGTTCGGCGGGCTCAAACTTTGTACACTAGTTCTTTATATGACATTCAATAATTTTTTGCAAAAATACTGAAAAAAGGAGTGGCTAATAACAAATATCAGCCTGAATACTGCGTAGTCCTGATATTTTATTAGTTGTAAAATTGACTTAGGGGTAGTTCCATATCGTTCCGCGCTCTCAAACTTTGTACACCAGTTTTTAATATGACATTCAATAATTTTCTGCAAAAATACTGAAAAAAGGAGTGGCTAATAACAAGGAGCAGCCTGAGCACTGCGAATTCCTTATATTTTATTAGTTGTTAAATTGACTTAGGGTTAGTCCCATATCGTTCTCCGGGCTCAAACTTTGTACACTAGTTCTTTATATGACATTCAATAATTTTTTGCAAAAATACTGAAAAAAGGAGTGGCTAATAACAAATATCAGCCTGAATACTGCGAATTCCTTATATTTTATTAGTTGTTAAATTGACTTAGGGGTAGTTCCATATCCTTCCACGCGCTCAAACTTTGTACACTAGTTCTTAAATGACATTCAATAATTTTCTGCAAAAATACTGAAAAAAAGAGAGGCGAATAACAAATGGCGGCCTGAATACTGCGTATTCCTTATATTTTATTAGTTGCAAAATTGAATTAGGGGTAGTTCCATATAATTCCGCGCGCTCAAACTTTATACACTAGTTCTCTATATGACATTCAATAATTTTTTGCGAAATACTGAAAAAAGGAGAGGCGAATAACAAATGGCGGCCTGAATACTGCGTATTCCTTATATTTTATTAGTTATAGAATTGACTTAGGGGTAGTTCCATATCCTTCCAAGCGCTCAAACTTTGTACACTAGTTCTTTATATGACATTCAATAATTTTATGCAAAAATACTGAAAAAAGGAGAGGCGAATAACAAATGGTGGCGTGAATACTGCGTATTCCGTATATTTTATTAGTTGTTAAATTAACTTAGTGGTAGTTCCATATCGTTTGGCTGGCTCAAACTTTGTATACTAGTCCTTTATATGACATTCAATAATTTTCTGCAAAAACACTGAAAAAAGAGGTGGCTAATATCAAATAGCAGCATGAATACTACGTATTCCCTATATTTTATTAGTTGCAAAATTGAATTAGGGGTAGTTCCATATAATTCCGCGCGCTCAAACTTTATACACTAGTTCTCTATATGACATTCAATAATTTTTTGCGAAATACTAAAAAAAGGAGTGGCTAATAACAAATAGCAGCCTTAATACTGCGTATTCCATATATTTTATTAGTTGTAAAATTGACTTAGGGGTAGTTCCATACCCTTCTACGCGCTCAAACTTTGTACACTAGTTCTTAAACGACATTCAATAATTTTATGCAAAAAGACTAAAAAATGGAGTGGCTCATAAAAAATGGCAGCCTGAATACTACGTATTCCTTATATTTTATTAGTTGTAAAATTGACTTAGGGGTAGTTCCATATCCTTCCGCGCGCTCAAACATTGTACACTAGTTCTTTTTATGACATTCCACAATGTTATGCAAAAAAACTAAATAAAGGAGTGGTTAATAACAAATAGCAGCCTTAATACTACGTATTCCTTATATTTTATTAGTTGTAAAATTGACTTAGGGGTAGTCCCATATCGTTCGGCGGGCTCAAACTTTGTACACTAGTTCTTTATATGACATTCAATAATTTTATGCAAAAATATTAAAAAAAGGAGTGACTAATAAACAATTGGCAGACTAAATGCTGCTTATCCTCTATCGTTGATTAGTTGTTAAATTGACTTAGGGGTAGTCCCATATCGTTCGGCGGGCTCAAACTTTGTACACTAGTTCTTTATATGACATTCAATAATTTTTTGCAAAAATACTGAAAAAAGGAGTGGCTAATAACAAATATCAGCCTGAATACTGCGTAGTCCTGATATTTTATTAGTTGTAAAATTGACTTAGGGGTAGTTCCATATCGTTCCGCGCTCTCAAACTTTGTACACCAGTTTTTAATATGACATTCAATAATTTTCTGCAAAAATACTGAAAAAAGGAGTGGCTAATAACAAGGAGCAGCCTGAGCACTGCGAATTCCTTATATTTTATTAGTTGTTAAATTGACTTAGGGTTAGTCCCATATCGTTCGGCGGGCTCAAACTTTGTACACTAGTTCTTTATATGACATTCAATAATTTTTTGCAAAAATACTGAAAAAAGGAGTGGCTAATAACAAATATCAGCCTGAATACTGCGTAGTCCTTATATTTTATTAGTTGTAAAATTGACTTAGGGCTAGTTCCATATCGTTCCGCGCTCTCAAACTTTGTACACCAGTTTTTAATATGATATTCAATAATTTTATGCAAAAATACTGAAAAAAGGAGAGGCGAATAACAAATGGCGGCCTGAATACTGCGTATTCCTTATATTTTATTAGTTATAGAATTGACTTAGGGGTAGTTCCATATCCTTCCACGCGCTCAAACTTTGTACACTAGTTCTTAAATGACATTCAATAATTTTCTGCAAAAATACTGAAAAAAGGAGAGGCGAATAACAAATGGCGGCCTGAATACTGCGTATTCCTTATATTTTATTAGTTATAGAATTGACTTAGGGGTAGTTCCATATCCTTCCAAGCGCTCAAACTTTGTACACTAGTTCTTTATATGACATTCAATAATTTTATGCAAAAATACTGAAAAAAGGAGAGGCGAATAACAAATGGTGGCCTGAATACTGCGTATTCCGTATATTTTATTAGTTGTTAAATTAACTTAGTGGTAGTTCCATATCGTTTGGCTGGCTCAAACTTTGTATACTAGTCCTTTATATGACATTCAATAATTTTCTGCAAAAACACTGAAAAAAGAGGTGGCTAATATCAAATAGCAGCATGAATACTACGTATTCCCTATATTTTATTAGTTGCAAAATTGAATTAGGGGTAGTTCCATATAATTCCGCGCGCTCAAACTTTATACACTAGTTCTCTATATGACATTCAATAATTTTTTGCGAAATACTAAAAAAAGGAGTGGCTAATAACAAATAGCAGCCTTAATACTGCGTATTCCATATATTTTATTAGTTGTAAAATTGACTTAGGGGTAGTTCCATATCATTCCGCGCGCTCAAACTTTGTACACTAGTTCTTTATATGACATTCAATAATTTTTTGCAAAAATACTAAAAAAAGGAGTGGCTAATAACAAATAGCAGCCTGAATACTGCGTATTCCCTATATTTTATTAGTTGTTAAATTAACTTAGTGGTAGTTCCATGGCGTTCGGCGGGCTCAATCTTTGTACACTAGTACTTTATATGACATTCAATAATTTAATGCAAAAAAACTAAATAAAGGAGTGGCTAATAACAAATAGCAGCCTGAATACTGCGTAGTTCTTATATTTTATTAGTAGTAAAATTGACTTAGGGGTAGTTCCATATCCTTCCGCGCCCTCAAACTTTGTACACTACTTCTTTATATGACATTCAATAATTTTTTGCAAAAATACTGAAAAAAGGAGAGGCGAATAACAAATATCAGACTGAATACTGCGTAGTCCTTATCATTTATTAGTTGTTAAATTAACTTAGGGGTAAATCCATATCGTTCCGCGCTCTCAAACTTTGTACACTGGTTCTTTATATGACATTCAATAATTTTTTTTACAAAAATACTAAAAAAAGGAGTGGCTAATAACAAATAGCAGCCTGAATACTGCGTAGTTCTTATATTTTATAAGTTATAAAATTGACTTAGGGGTAGTTCCATATCCTTCCACGCGCTCAAACTTTGTACACTAGTTCTTTATATGACATTCAAAAATTTGTTTCAAAAATACTAAATAAAGAAGAGGCGAATAAGAAATAGCAGCCTTACTACTGCGTATTCCATATATTTTATTAGTTATAAAATTGACTTAGGGGTAGTTCCATATCCTTCCACGCGCTCAAACTTTGTACACTAGTTCTTTATATGACATTCAATAATTTTATGCAAAAATACTGAAAAAAGGAGAGGCGAATAACAAATGGTTGCCTGAATACTGCGTATTCCTTATATTTTATTAGTTGTTAAATTAACTTAGTGGTAGTTCCATATCCTTCCGCGGGCTCAAACTTTGTACACTAGTCCTTTATATGACATTCAATAATTTTTGCAAAAATACTGAAAAAAGGAGTGGCTAATAACAAATAGCAGCCTGCATACTGCGTAGTCCTTATATTTTATTAGTTGTAAAATTGACTTAGGGGTAGTTCCATATCGTTCCGCGCTCTCAAACTTTGTACACCAGTTTTTAATATGACATTCAATAATTTTCTGCAAAAATACTAAAAAAAGGAGTGGCTAATAACAAATGGCAGTCTGAATACTACGTATTCCTTATATTTTATTAGTTGTTAAATTAACTTAGGGGTAAATCCATATCGTTCTGCGGGCTCAAACTTTGTACACTGGTTCTTTATATGACATTCAATAATTGTTTTTACAAAAATACTAAAAAAAGAAGAGGCGAATAACAAATAGCAGCCTTAATACTGCGTATTCCTTATATTTTATTAGTTGTTAAATTAACTTAGGGGTAGTTCCATATCGTTCGGCGGGATTCAAACTTTGTACACTAGTCCTTTATATGACATTCAATAATTTTTAGCAAAAATACTGAAAAAAGAAGTGGCTAATAACAAATATCAGACTGAATACTGCGTAGTCCTTATCATTTATTAGTTGTTAAATTAACTTAGGGGTAAATCCATATCGTTCCGCGCGCTCAAACTTTGTACACTGGTTCTTAAATGACATTCAATAATTTTCTGCAAAAATACTGAAAAAAAGGAGTGACTAATAACAAATAGCAGACTGAATACTTCGTATTCCCTATATTTTATTAGTTGTTAAATTAACTTAGTGGTAGGTCCATATCGTTGGGCGGGCTCAAACATTGTACACTAGTTCTTTATATGACATTCAATAATTTTTTGCAAAAATACTAAAAAATGGGGCGGCTAATAATAAATGGCAGCCTGAATACTACGTATTCCTTATATTTTATTAGTTGTTAAAATGACTCTGGGGTAGTTCCATATCGTTCCGCGTGTTCAGACTTTGTAAACTATACCTTTATATGACATTCAATAATGTTCTTCAAAAATACTAAATAAAGGAGTGGTTAATAACAAATAGCAGCCTTAATACTGCGTATTCCATATATTTTATTAGTTGTAAAATTGACTTAGGGGTAGTTCCATATCCTTCCGCGCCCTCAAACTTTGTACACTACTTCATTATATGACATTCAATAATTTTTTGCAAAAATACTAAAAAATGGGGCGGCTAATAACAAATAGCAGCCTGAATACTGCGTATTCCCTATATTTTATTAGTTGTTAAATTAACTTAGTGGTAGTTCCATGGCGTTCGGCGGGCTCAAACTTTGTACCCTAGTACTTTATATGACATTCAATAATTTAATGCAAAAAAACTAAATAAAGTAGTGGCTAATAACAAATAGCAGCCTGAATACTGCGTAGTTCTTATATTTTATTAGTAGTAAAATTGACTTAGGGGTAGTTCCATATCCTTCCGCGCCCTCAAACTTTGTACACTACTTCTTTATATGACATTCAAAAATTTTTTACAAAAATACTAAAAAAAGAAGAGGCGAATAACAAATAGCAGCCTTAATACTGCGTATTCCATATATTTTATTAGTTATAAAATTGACTTAGGGGTAGTTCCATATCCTTCCACGCGCTCAAACTTTGTACACTAGTTCTTTCTATGACATTCAAAAATGTGTTTCGAAAATACTAAAAAAAGAAGAGGCGAATAACAAATGGTGGCCTGCATACTGCGTAGTCCTTATATTTTATTAGTTGTAAAATTGACTTAGGGGTAGTTCCATATCGTTCCGCGCTCTCAAACTTTGTAGACCAGTTTTTAATATGACATTCAATAATTTTTTGCAAAAATACTGAAAAAAGGAGTGGCTAATAACAAATAGCAGCCTTAATACTGCGTATTCCATATATTTTATTAGTTGTAAAATTGACTTAGGGGTAGTTCCATATCCTTCCGCGCCCTCAAACTTTGTACACTACTTCTTTATATGACATTCAATAATTTTTTGCAAAAATACTAAAAAATGGGGCGGCTAATAACAAATAGCAGCCTGAATACTGCGTAGTTCTTATATTTTATTAGTAGTAAAATTGACTTAGGGGTAGTTCCATATCCTTCCGCGCCCTCAAACTTTGTACACTACTTCTTTATATGACATTCAAAAATTTTTTACAAAAATACTAAAAAAAGAAGAGGCGAATAACAAATAGCAGCCTTAATACTGCGTATTCCATATATTTTATTAGTTGTTAAATTAACTTAGTGGTAGGTCCATATCCTTCCGCGCGCTCAAACTTTGTACACTAGTCCTTTATATGACATTCAATAATTTTTGCAAAAATACTGAAAAAAGGAGTGGCTAATAACAAATAGCAGCCTGCATACTGCGTAGTCCTTATATTTTATTAGTTGTAAAATTGACTTAGGGGTAGTTCCATATCGTTCCGCGCTCTCAAACTTTGTACACCAGTTTTTAATATGACATTCAATAATTTTTTGCAAAAATACTGAAAAAAGGAGTTGCTAATAACAAATATCAGCCTGAATACTGCGTAGTCCTTATATTTTATTAGTTGTAAAATTGACTTAGGGGTAGTTCCATATCCTTCCACGCGCTCAAACTTTGTACACTAGTTCTTAAATGCCATTCCATAATTTTCTGCAAAAATACTGAAAAAAGGAGTGACATAACAAATAGCAGACTGAATACTGCGTGTTCCCTATATTTTATTAGTTGTTAAATTAACTTAGTGGTAGTTCCATATCGTTCGGCGGGCTCAAACTTTGTACACTAGTTCTTTATATGACATTCAATAATTTTTTGCAAAAATACTAAAAAATGGGGCGGCTAATAATAAATGGCAGCCTGAATACTGCGTAGTCCTTATCATTTATTAGTTGTTAAAATGACTCTGGGGTAGTTCCATATCGTTCCGCGTGTTCAGACTTTGTAAACTATACCTTTATATGACATTCAATAATTTTATGCAAAAATACTGAAAAAAGGAGAGGCGAATAACAAATGGTGGCCTGAATACTGCGTATTCCTTATATTTTATTCGTTGTTAAATTAACTTAGTGGTAGTTCCATATCCTTCCGCGGTCTCAAACTTTGTACACTAGTTCTTTATATGACATTCAATAATGTTCTGCAAAAATACTGAAAAAAGGAGTGGCTAATAACAAATGGCAGACTAAAAGCTGCGTATTCCATATATTTTATTAGTTGTAAAATTGACTTAGGGGTAGTTCCATATCCTACTACGCGCTCAAACTTTGTACACTAGTTCTTTATATGACATTCAATAATTTTTTGCAAAAATACTAAAAAATGGGGCGGCTAATAATAAATGGCAGCCTGAATACTGCGTAGTCCTTATCATTTATTAGTTGTTAAAATGACTCTGGGGTAGTTCCATATCGTTCCGCGTGTTCAGACTTTGTAAACTATACCTTTATATGACATTCAATAATGTTCTTCAAAAATACTAAATAAAGGAGTGGTTAATAACAAATAGCAGCCTTAATACTGCGTATTCCATATATTTTATTAGTTGTAAAATTGACTTAGGGGTAGTTCCATATCCTTCCACGCGCTCAAACTTTGTACACTAGTTCTTTGTATGACATTCAAAAATTTGTTTCGAAAATACTAAAAAAAGAAGAGGCGAATTACAAATAGCAGCCTTAATACTGCGTATTCCATATATTTTATTAGTTATAAAATTGACTTAGGGGTAGTTCCATATCCAACTACGCGCTCAAACTTTGTACACTAGTTCTTAAATGACATTCAATAATGTTCTGCAAAAATACTGAAAAAAGGAGTGGCTAATAACAAATGGCAGACTAAAAGCTGCGTATTCCATATATTTTATTAGTTGTAAAATTGACTTAGGGGTAGTTCCATATCGTTCGGCGGGCTCAAACTTTGTACACTAGTTCTTTATATGACATTCAATAATTTTTTGCAAAAATACTAAAAAAAGGAGTGGCTAATAACAAATAGCAGCCTGAATACTGCGTATTCCCTATATTTTATTAGTTGTTAAATTAACTTAGTGGTAGTTCCATGGCGTTCGGCGGGCTCAAACTTTGTACCCTAGTACTTTATATGACATTCAATAATTTAATGCAAAAAAACTAAATAAAGGAGTGGCTAATAACAAATAGCAGCCTGAATACTGCTTAGTTCTTATATTGTATTAGTAGTAAAATTGACTTAGGGGTAGTTCCATATCCTTCCGCGCCCTCAAACTTTGTACACTACTTCTTTATATGACATTCAAAAATTTTTTACAAAAATACTAAAAAAAGAAGAGGCGAATAACAAATAGCAGCCTTAATACTGCGTATTCCATATATTTTATTAGTTATAAAATTGAGTTAGGGGTAGTTCCATATCCTTCCACGCGCTCAAACTTTGTACACTAGTTCTTTCTATGACATTCAAAAATTGGTTTCGAAAATACTAAAAAAAGAAGAGGCGAATAACAAATAGCAGCCTTAATACTGCGTATTCCATATATTTTATTAGTTATAAAATTGACTTAGGGGTAGTTCCATATCCTTCCACGCGCTCAAACTTTGTACACTAGTTCTTTATATGACATTCAATAATTTTATGCAAAAATACTGAAAAAAGGAGAGGCGAATAACAAATGGTGGCCTGAATACTGCGTATTTCTTATATTTTATTAGTTGTTAAATTAACTTAGTGGTAGTTCCATATCCTTCCGCGCGCTCAAACTTTGTACACTAGTCCTTTATATGACATTCAATAATTTTTGCAAAAATACTGAAAAAAGGAGTGGCTAATAACAAATAGCAGCCTGCATACTGCGTAGTCCTTATATTTTATTAGTTGTAAAATTGACTTAGTGGTAGTTCCATATCCTTCCGCGCGCTCAAACTTTGTACACTAGTCCTTTATATGACATTCAATAATTTTTGCAAAAATACTGAAAAAAGGAAGGGCTAATAACAAATAGCAGCCTGCATACTGCGTAGTCCTTATCATTTATTAGTTGTTAAATTGACTCTGGGGTAGTTCCATATCGTTCCGCGTGTTCAGACTTTGTAAACTATACCTTTATATGACATTCAATAATTTTATGCAAAAATACTGAAAAAAGGAGAGGCGAATAACAAATGGTGGCCTGAATACTGCGTATTCCTTATATTTTATTCGTTGTTAAATTAACTTAGTGGTAGTTCCATATCCTTCCGCGCGCTCAAACTTTGTACACTAGTTCTTTATATGACATTCAATAATTTTATGCAAAAATACTGAAAAAAGGAGAGGCGAATAACAAATGGTGGCCTGAATACTGCGTATTCCTTATATTTTATTCGTTGTTAAATTAACTTAGTGGTAGTTCCATATCCTTCCGCGCGCTCAACCTTTGTACATTAGTTCTTTATATGACATTCAATAATTTTATGCAAAAATACTGAAAAAAGGAGTGGCTAATAACAAATGGCAGACTAAAAGCTGCGTATTCCATATATTTTATTAGTTGTAAAATTGACTTAGGGGTAGTTCCATATCCTTCCACGCGCTCAAACTTTGTACACTAGTTCTTTATATGACATTCAATAATTTTTGGCAAAAATACTAAATAAAGGAGTGGTTAATAACAAATAGCAGCCTTAATACTGCGTATTCCATATATTTTATTAGTTATAAAATTGACTTAGGGGTAGTTCCATATCCTACTACGCGCTCAAACTTTGTACACTAGTTCGTTATATGACATTCAATAATTTTATGCAAAAATACTGAAAAAAGGAGAGGCGAATAACAAATGGTGGCCTGAATACTGCGTATTCCTTATATTTTATTCGTTGTTAAATTAACTTAGTGGTAGTTCCATATCCTTCCGCGCGCTCAACCTTTGTACATTAGTTCTTTATATGACATTCAATAATTTTTTGCAAAAATACCAAAAAAAGGAGTGGCTAATAACAAATAGCAGCCTGAATACTGCGTATTCCCTATATTTTATTAGTTGTTAAATTAACTTAGTGGTAGTTCCATGGCGTTCGGCGGGCTCAAACTTTGTACACTAGTTCTTTATATGACATTCAAAAATTTTTTACAAAAATACTAAAAAAAGAAGAGGCGAATAACAAATAGCAGCCTTAATACTGCGTATTCCATATATTTTATTAGTTATAAAATTGACTTAGGGGTAGTTCCATATCGTTCCACGCGCTCAAACTTTGTACACTAGTTCTTTATATGACATTCAAAAATTTGTTTCGAAAATACTAAAAAAAGAAGAGGCGAATAACAAATAGCAGCCTTAATACTGCGTATTCCATATATTTTATTAGTTATAAAATTGACTTAGGGGTAGTTCCATATCCTTCCACGCGCTCAAACTTTGTACACTAGTTCTTTATATGGCATTCAATAATTTTATGCAAAAATACTGAAAAAAGGAGAGGCGAATAACAAATGGTGGCCTGAATACTGCGTATTCCTTATATTTTATTCGTTGTTAAATTAACTTAGTGGTAGTTCCATATCCTTCCGCGCGCTCAACCTTTGTACATTAGTTCTTTATATGACATTCAATAATTTTTTGCAAAAATACCAAAAAAAGGAGTGGCTAATAACAAATAGCAGCCTGAATACTGCGTATTCCCTATATTTTATTAGTTGTTAAATTAACTTAGTGGTAGTTCCATATCCTTCCGCGCGCTCAAACTTTGTACACTAGTCCTTTATATGACATTCAATAATTTTTGCAAAAATACTGAAAAAAGGAGTGGCTAATAACAAATAGCAGCCTGCATACTACGTAGTCCTTATATTTTATTAGTTGTAAAATTGACTTAGGGGTAGTACCATATCGTTCCGCGCTCTCAAACTTTGTACACCAGTTTTTAATATGACATTCAATAATTTTCTGCAAATATACTGAAAAAAGAAGTGGCTAATAACAGAGAGCAGCCTGAGTACTGCGTATTCCTAATATTTTATTAGTTGTTAAAATGACTCTGGGGTAGTTCCATATCGTTCCGCGTGTTCAGACTTTGTAAACTATACCTTTATATGACATTCAATAATGTTCTTCAAAAATACTAAATAAAGGAGTGGTTAATAACAAATAGCAGCCTTAATACTGCGTATTCCATATATTTTATTAGTTGTAAAATTGACTTAGGGGTAGTTCCATATCGTTCCGCGGTCTCAAACTTTGTACACTAGTCCTTTATATGACATTCAATAATTTTTTGCAAAAATACTGAAAAAAGGAGAGGCGAATAACAAATAGCAGCCTGAATACTGCGTAGTCCTTATCATTTATTAGTTGTTAAATTGACTTAGGGGTAGTTCCATATCGTTCCGCGCTCTCAAACTTTGTACATCAGTTTTTAATAGGACATTCAATAATTTTCTGCAAAAATACTAAAAAAAGGAGTGGCTAATAACAAATGGCAGTCTGAATACTACGTATTCCTTATATTTTATTAGTTGTTAAAATGACTCTGGGGTATTTCCATATCGTTCCGCGTGTTCAGACTTTGTAAACTATACCTTTATATGACATTCAATAATGTTCTTCAAAAATACTAAATAAAGGAGTGGTTAATAACAAATAGCAGCCTTAATACTGCGTATTCCATATATTTTATTAGTTGTAAAATTGACTTAGGGGTAGTTCCATATCCTTCCATGCGCTCAAACTTTGTACACTAGTTCTTTGTATGATATTCAAAAATTTGTTTCGAAAATACTAAAAAAAGAAGAGGCGAATTACAAATAGCAGCCTTAATACTGCGTATTCCATATATTTTATTAGTTATAAAATTGACTTAGGGGTATTTCCATATCCTTCCACGCGCTCAAACTTTGTACACTAGTTCTTTATATGACATTCAAAAATTTAATGCAAAAAAACTAAATAAAGGAGTGGTTAATAACAAATAGCAGCCTTAATACTGCGTATTCCATATATTTTATTAGTTGTAAAATTGACTTAGGGGTAGTTCCATATCCTTCCATGCGCTCAAACTTTGTACACTAGTTCTTTGTATGATATTCAAAAATTTGTTTCGAAAATACTGAAAAAAGGAGAGGCGAATAACAAATGGTTGCCTGAATACTGCGTATTCCTTATATTTTATTAGTTGTTAAATTAACTTAGTGGTAGTTCCATATCCTTCCGCGCGCTCAAACTTTGTACACTAGTCCTTTATATGACATTCAATAATTTAATGCAAAAAAACTAAATAAAGGAGTGGCTTATAACAAATAGCAGCCTGAATACTGCGTAGTTCTTATATTTTATTAGTAGTAAAATTGACTTAGGGGTAGTTCCATATCCTTCCGCGCCCTCAAACTTTGTACACTACTTCTTTATATGACATTCAAAAATTTTTTACAAAAATACTAAAAAAAGAAGAGGCGAATAACAAATAGCAGCCTTAATACTGCGTATTCCATATATTTTATTAGTTATAGAATTGATTTAGGGGTAGTTCCATATCCTACCATGCGCTCAAACTTTATACACTAGTTCTTTATATGACATTCAATAATTTTATGCAAAAATACTGAAAAAAGGAGAGGCGAATAACAAATGGTTGCCTGCATACTGCGTAGTCCTTATATTTTATTAGTTGTAAAATTGACTTAGGGGTAGTTCCATATCGTTCCGCGCTCTCAAACTTTGTACTCCAGTTTTTAATATGACATTCAATAATCTTTAGCAAAAATACTAAATAAAGGAGTGGTTAATAACAAATAGCAGCCTTAATACTGCGTATTCCATATATTTTATTAGTTGTAAAATTGACTTAGGGGTAGTTCCATATCGTTCCGCGGTCTCAAACTTTGTACACTAGTCCTTTATATGACATTCAATAATTTTTTGCAAAAATACTGAAAAAAGGAGAGGCGAATAACAAATAGCAGCCTGAATACTGCGTAGTCCTTATCATTTATTAGTTGTTAAATTGACTTAGGGGTAGTTCCATATCGTTCCGCGCTCTCAAACTTTGTACATCAGTTTTTAATAGGACATTCAATAATTTTCTGCAAAAATACTAAAAAAAGGAGTGGCTAATAACAAATGGCAGTCTGAATACTACGTATTCCTTATATTTTATTAGTTGTTAAAATGACTCTGGGGTATTTCCATATCGTTCCGCGTGTTCAGACTTTGTAAACTATACCTTTATATGACATTCAATAATGTTCTTCAAAAATACTAAATAAAGGAGTGGTTAATAACAAATAGCAGCCTTAATACTGCGTATTCCATATATTTTATTAGTTGTAAAATTGACTTAGGGGTAGTTCCATATCCTTCCATGCGCTCAAACTTTGTACACTAGTTCTTTGTATGATATTCAAAAATTTGTTTCGAAAATACTAAAAAAAGAAGAGGCGAATTACAAATAGCAGCCTTAATACTGCGTATTCCATATATTTTATTAGTTATAAAATTGACTTAGGGGTATTTCCATATCCTTCCACGCGCTCAAACTTTGTACACTAGTTCTTTATATGACATTCAAAAATTTAATGCAAAAAAACTAAATAAAGGAGTGGTTAATAACAAATAGCAGCCTTAATACTGCGTATTCCATATATTTTATTAGTTGTAAAATTGACTTAGGGGTAGTTCCATATCCTTCCATGCGCTCAAACTTTGTACACTAGTTCTTTGTATGATATTCAAAAATTTGTTTCGAAAATACTGAAAAAAGGAGAGGCGAATAACAAATGGTTGCCTGAATACTGCGTATTCCTTATATTTTATTAGTTGTAAAATTGACTTAGGGGTAGTTCCATATCGTTCCGCGCTCTCAAACTTTGTACTCCAGTTTTTAATATGACATTCAATAATCTTTAGCAAAAATACTGAAAAAAGAAGTGGCTAATAACAAATATCAGACTGAATACTGCGTAGTCCTTATCATTTATTAGTTGTTAAATTAACTTAGGGGTAAATCCATATCGTTCCGCGCTCTCAAACTTTGTACACTGGTTCTTTATATGACATTCAATAATTTTTTTTACAAAAATACTAAAAAAAGGAGTGGCTAATAACAAATAGCAGCCTGAATACTGCGTAGTTCTTATATTTTATAAGTTATAAAATTGACTTAGGGGTAGTTCCATATCCTTCCACGCGCTCAAACTTTGTACACTAGTTCTTTATATGACATTCAAAAATTTTTTACAAAAATACTAAAAAAAGAAGAGGCGAATAACAAATGGTTGCCTGAATACTGCGTATTCCTTATATTTTATTAGTTGTTAAATTAACTTAGTGGTAGTTCCATATCCTTCCGCGCGCTCAAACTTTGTACACTAGTACTTTATATGACATTCAATAATTTAATGCAAAAAAACTAAATAAAGGAGTGGCTAATAACAAATAGCAGCCTGAATACTGCGTAGTTCTTATATTTTATTAGTAGTAAAATTGACTTAGGGGTAGTTCCATATCCTTCCGCGCCCTCAAACTTTGTACACTACTTCTTTATATGACATTCAATAATTTTTTGAAAATACTGAAAAAAGGAGAGGCGAATAACAAATATCAGACTGAATACTGCGTAGTCCTTATCATTTATTAGTTGTTAAATTAACTTAGGGGTAAATCCATATCGTTCCGCGCTCTCAAACTTTGTACACTGGTTCTTTATATGACATTCAATAATTTTCTGCAAATATACTGAAAAAAGAAGTGGCTAATAACAGAGAGCAGCCTGAGTACTGCGTATTCCTAATATTTTATTAGTTGTTAAAATGACTCTGGGGTAGTTCCATATCGTTCCGCGTGTTCAGACTTTGTAAACTATACCTTTATATGACATTCAATAATGTTCTTCAAAAATACTAAATAAAGGAGTGGTTAATAACAAATAGCAGCCTTAATACTGCGTATTCCATATATTTTATTAGTTGTAAAATTGACTTAGGGGTAGTTCCATATCGTTCCGCGGTCTCAAACTTTGTACACTAGTCCTTTATATGACATTCAATAATTTTTTGCAAAAATACTGAAAAAAGGAGAGGCGAATAACAAATAGCAGCCTGAATACTGCGTAGTCCTTATCATTTATTAGTTGTTAAATTGACTTAGGGGTAGTTCCATATCGTTCCGCGCTCTCAAACTTTGTACATCAGTTTTTAATAGGACATTCAATAATTTTCTGCAAAAATACTAAAAAAAGGAGTGGCTAATAACAAATGGCAGTCTGAATACTACGTATTCCTTATATTTTATTAGTTGTTAAAATGACTCTGGGGTATTTCCATATCGTTCCGCGTGTTCAGACTTTGTAAACTATACCTTTATATGACATTCAATAATGTTCTTCAAAAATACTAAATAAAGGAGTGGTTAATAACAAATAGCAGCCTTAATACTGCGTATTCCATATATTTTATTAGTTGTAAAATTGACTTAGGGGTAGTTCCATATCCTTCCATGCGCTCAAACTTTGTACACTAGTTCTTTGTATGATATTCAAAAATTTGTTTCGAAAATACTAAAAAAAGAAGAGGCGAATTAGAAATAGCAGCCTTAATACTGCGTATTCCATATATTTTATTAGTTATAAAATTGACTTAGGGGTATTTCCATATCCTTCCACGCGCTCAAACTTTGTACACTAGTTCTTTATATGACATTCAAAAATTTAATGCAAAAAAACTAAATAAAGGAGTGGTTAATAACAAATAGCAGCCTTAATACTGCGTATTCCATATATTTTATTAGTTGTAAAATTGACTTAGGGGTAGTTCCATATCCTTCCATGCGCTCAAACTTTGTACACTAGTTCTTTGTATGATATTCAAAAATTTGTTTCGAAAATACTGAAAAAAGGAGAGGCGAATAACAAATGGTTGCCTGAATACTGCGTATTCCTTATATTTTATTAGTTGTTAAATTAACTTAGTGGTAGTTCCATATCCTTCCGCGCGCTCAAACTTTGTACACTAATCCTTTATATGACATTCAATAATTTAATGCAAAAAAACTAAATAAAGGAGTGGCTTATAACAAATAGCAGCCTGAATACTGCGTAGTTCTTATATTTTATTAGTAGTAAAATTGACTTAGGGGTAGTTCCATATCCTTCCGCGCCCTCAAACTTTGTACACTACTTCTTTATATGACATTCAAAAATTTTTTACAAAAATACTAAAAAAAGAAGAGGCGAATAACAAATAGCAGCCTTAATACTGCGTATTCCATATATTTTATTAGTTATAGAATTGATTTAGGGGTAGTTCCATATCCTACCATGCGCTCAAACTTTATACACTAGTTCTTTATATGACATTCAATAATTTTATGCAAAAATACTGAAAAAAGGAGAGGCGAATAACAAATGGTTGCCTGCATACTGCGTAGTCCTTATATTTTATTAGTTGTAAAATTGACTTAGGGGTAGTTCCATATCGTTCCGCGCTCTCAAACTTTGTACTCCAGTTTTTAATATGACATTCAATAATCTTTAGCAAAAATACTAAATAAAGGAGTGGTTAATAACAAATAGCAGCCTTAATACTGCGTATTCCATATATTTTATTAGTTGTAAAATTGACTTAGGGGTAGTTCCATATCGTTCCGCGGTCTCAAACTTTGTACACTAGTCCTTTATATGACATTCAATAATTTTTTGCAAAAATACTGAAAAAAGGAGAGGCGAATAACAAATAGCAGCCTGAATACTGCGTAGTCCTTATCATTTATTAGTTGTTAAATTGACTTAGGGGTAGTTCCATATCGTTCCGCGCTCTCAAACTTTGTACATCAGTTTTTAATAGGACATTCAATAATTTTCTGCAAAAATACTAAAAAAAGGAGTGGCTAATAACAAATGGCAGTCTGAATACTACGTATTCCTTATATTTTATTAGTTGTTAAAATGACTCTGGGGTATTTCCATATCGTTCCGCGTGTTCAGACTTTGTAAACTATACCTTTATATGACATTCAATAATGTTCTTCAAAAATACTAAATAAAGGAGTGGTTAATAACAAATAGCAGCCTTAATACTGCGTATTCCATATATTTTATTAGTTGTAAAATTGACTTAGGGGTAGTTCCATATCCTTCCATGCGCTCAAACTTTGTACACTAGTTCTTTGTATGATATTCAAAAATTTGTTTCGAAAATACTAAAAAAAGAAGAGGCGAATTACAAATAGCAGCCTTAATACTGCGTATTCCATATATTTTATTAGTTATAAAATTGACTTAGGGGTATTTCCATATCCTTCCACGCGCTCAAACTTTGTACACTAGTTCTTTATATGACATTCAAAAATTTAATGCAAAAAAACTAAATAAAGGAGTGGTTAATAACAAATAGCAGCCTTAATACTGCGTATTCCATATATTTTATTAGTTGTAAAATTGACTTAGGGGTAGTTCCATATCCTTCCATGCGCTCAAACTTTGTACACTAGTTCTTTGTATGATATTCAAAAATTTGTTTCGAAAATACTGAAAAAAGGAGAGGCGAATAACAAATGGTTGCCTGAATACTGCGTATTCCTTATATTTTATTAGTTGTTAAATTAACTTAGTGGTAGTTCCATATCCTTCCGCGCGCTCAAACTTTGTACACTAGTCCTTTATATGACATTCAATAATTTAATGCAAAAAAACTAAATAAAGGAGTGGCTTATAACAAATAGCAGCCTGAATACTGCGTAGTTCTTATATTTTATTAGTAGTAAAATTGACTTAGGGGTAGTTCCATATCCTTCCGCGCCCTCAAACTTTGTACACTACTTCTTTATATGACATTCAAAAATTTTTTACAAAAATACTAAAAAAAGAAGAGGCGAATAACAAATAGCAGCCTTAATACTGCGTATTCCATATATTTTATTAGTTATAGAATTGATTTAGGGGTAGTTCCATATCCTACCATGCGCTCAAACTTTATACACTAGTTCTTTATATGACATTCAATAATTTTATGCAAAAATACTGAAAAAAGGAGAGGCGAATAACAAATGGTTGCCTGCATACTGCGTAGTCCTTATATTTTATTAGTTGTAAAATTGACTTAGGGGTAGTTCCATATCGTTCCGCGCTCTCAAACTTTGTACTCCAGTTTTTAATATGACATTCAATAATCTTTAGCAAAAATACTGAAAAAAGAAGTGGCTAATAACAAATATCAGACTGAATACTGCGTAGTCCTTATCATTTATTAGTTGTTAAATTAACTTAGGGGTAAATCCATATCGTTCCGCGCTCTCAAACTTTGTACACTGGTTCTTTATATGACATTCAATAATTTTTTTTACAAAAATACTAAAAAAAGGAGTGGCTAATAACAAATAGCAGCCTGAATACTGCGTAGTTCTTATATTTTATAAGTTATAAAATTGACTTAGGGGTAGTTCCATATCCTTCCACGCGCTCAAACTTTGTACACTAGTTCTTTATATGACATTCAAAAATTTTTTACAAAAATACTAAAAAAAGAAGAGGCGAATAACAAATGGTTGCCTGAATACTGCGTATTCCTTATATTTTATTAGTTGTTAAATTAACTTAGTGGTAGTTCCATATCCTTCCGCGCGCTCAAACTTTGTACACTAGTACTTTATATGACATTCAATAATTTAATGCAAAAAAACTAAATAAAGGAGTGGCTAATAACAAATAGCAGCCTGAATACTGCGTAGTTCTTATATTTTATTAGTAGTAAAATTGACTTAGGGGTAGTTCCATATCCTTCCGCGCCCTCAAACTTTGTACACTACTTCTT
Source organism: Phymastichus coffea (assembly GCF_024137745.1). Taxonomy (NCBI): domain Eukaryota; kingdom Metazoa; phylum Arthropoda; class Insecta; order Hymenoptera; family Eulophidae; genus Phymastichus; species Phymastichus coffea. Next base: position 356,529 of record NW_026706812.1, on the reverse strand, counting down.
TATATGACATTCAATAATTTTTTGAAAATACTGAAAAAAGGAGAGGCGAATAACAAATATCAGACAGAATACTGCGTAGTCCTTATCATTTATTAGTTGTTAAATTAACTTAGGGGTAAATCCATATCGTTCCGCGCTCTCAAACTTTGTACACTGGTTCTTTATATGACATTCAATAATTTTTTTTACAAAAATACTAAAAAAAGGAGTGGCTAATAACAAATAGCAGCCTGAATACTGCGTAGTTCTTATATTTTATAAGTTATAAAATTGACTTAGGGGTAGTTCCATATCCTTCCACGCGCTCAAACTTTGTACACTAGTTCTTTATATGACATTCAAAAATTTGTTTCAAAAATACTAAATAAAGAAGAGGCGAATAAGAAATAGCAGCCTTACTACTGCGTATTCCATATATTTTATTAGTTATAAAATTGACTTAGGGGTAGTTCCATATCCTTCCACGCGCTCAAACTTTGTACACTAGTTCTTTATATGACATTCAATAATTTTATGCAAAAATACTGAAAAAAGGAGAGGCGAATAACAAATGGTTGCCTGAATACTGCGTATTCCTTATATTTTATTAGTTGTTAAATTAACTTAGTGGTAGTTCCATATCCTTCCGCGGGCTCAAACTTTGTACACTAGTCCTTTATATGACATTCAATAATTTTTGCAAAAATACTGAAAAAAGGAGTGGCTAATAACAAATAGCAGCCTGCATACTGCGTAGTCCTTATATTTTATTAGTTGTAAAATTGACTTAGGGGTAGTTCCATATCGTTCCGCGCTCTCAAACTTTGTACACCAGTTTTTAATATGACATTCAATAATTTTCTGCAAAAATACTAAAAAAAGGAGTGGCTAATAACAAATGGCAGTCTGAATACTACGTATTCCTTATATTTTATTAGTTGTTAAATTAACTTAGGGGTAAATCCATATCGTTCTGCGGGCTCAAACTTTGTACACTGGTTCTTTATATGACATTCAATAATTGTTTTTACAAAAATACTAAAAAAAGAAGAGGCGAATAACAAATAGCAGCCTTAATACTGCGTATTCCTTATATTTTATTAGTTGTTAAATTAACTTAGGGGTAGTTCCATATCGTTCGGCGGGATTCAAACTTTGTACACTAGTCCTTTATATGACATTCAATAATTTTTAGCAAAAATACTGAAAAAAGAAGTGGCTAATAACAAATATCAGACTGAATTCTGCGTAGTCCTTATCATTTATTAGTTGTTAAATTAACTTAGGGGTAAATCCATATCGTTCCGCGCGCTCAAACTTTGTACACTGGTTCTTAAATGACATTCAATAATTTTCTGCAAAAATACTGAAAAAAAGGAGTGACTAATAACAAATAGCAGACTGAATAATTCGTATTCCCTATATTTTATTAGTTGTTAAATTAACTTAGTGGTAGGTCCATATCGTTGGGCGGGCTCAAACATTGTACACTAGTTCTTTATATGACATTCAATAATTTTTTGCAAAAATACTAAAAAATGGGGCGGCTAATAATAAATGGCAGCCTGAATACTACGTATTCCTTATATTTTATTAGTTGTTAAAATGACTCTGGGGTAGTTCCATATCGTTCCGCGTGTTCAGACTTTGTAAACTATACCTTTATATGACATTCAATAATGTTCTTCAAAAATACTAAATAAAGGAGTGGTTAATAACAAATAGCAGCCTTAATACTGCGTATTCCATATATTTTATTAGTTGTAAAATTGACTTAGGGGTAGTTCCATATCCTTCCGCGCCCTCAAACTTTGTACACTACTTCATTATATGACATTCAATAATTTTTTGCAAAAATACTAAAAAATGGGGCGGCTAATAACAAATAGCAGCCTGAATACTGCGTATTCCCTATATTTTATTAGTTGTTAAATTAACTTAGTGGTAGTTCCATGGCGTTCGGCGGGCTCAAACTTTGTACCCTAGTACTTTATATGACATTCAATAATTTAATGCAAAAAAACTAAATAAAGTAGTGGCTAATAACAAATAGCAGCCTGAATACTGCGTAGTTCTTATATTTTATTAGTAGTAAAATTGACTTAGGGGTAGTTCCATATCCTTCCGCGCCCTCAAACTTTGTACACTACTTCTTTATATGACATTCAAAAATTTTTTACAAAAATACTAAAAAAAGAAGAGGCGAATAACAAATAGCAGCCTTAATACTGCGTATTCCATATATTTTATTAGTTATAAAATTGACTTAGGGGTAGTTCCATATCCTTCCACGCGCTCAAACTTTGTACACTAGTTCTTTCTATGACATTCAAAAATGTGTTTCGAAAATACTAAAAAAAGAAGAGGCGAATAACAAATGGTGGCCTGCATACTGCGTAGTCCTTATATTTTATTAGTTGTAAAATTGACTTAGGGGTAGTTCCATATCGTTCCGCGCTCTCAAACTTTGTAGACCAGTTTTTAATATGACATTCAATAATTTTTTGCAAAAATACTGAAAAAAGGAGTGGCTAATAACAAATAGCAGCCTTAATACTGCGTATTCCATATATTTTATTAGTTGTAAAATTGACTTAGGGGTAGTTCCATATCCTTCCGCGCCCTCAAACTTTGTACACTACTTCTTTATATGACATTCAATAATTTTTTGCAAAAATACTAAAAAATGGGGCGGCTAATAACAAATAGCAGCCTGAATACTGCGTAGTTCTTATATTTTATTAGTAGTAAAATTGACTTAGGGGTAGTTCCATATCCTTCCGCGCCCTCAAACTTTGTACACTACTTCTTTATATGACATTCAAAAATTTTTTACAAAAATACTAAAAAAAGAAGAGGCGAATAACAAATAGCAGCCTTAATACTGCGTATTCCATATATTTTATTAGTTGTTAAATTAACTTAGTGGTAGGTCCATATCCTTCCGCGCGCTCAAACTTTGTACACTAGTACTTTATATGACATTCAATAATTTTTGCAAAAATACTGAAAAAAGGAGTGGCTAATAACAAATAGCAGCCTGCATACTGCGTAGTCCTTATATTTTATTAGTTGTAAAATTGACTTAGGGGTAGTTCCATATCGTTCCGCGCTCTCAAACTTTGTACACCAGTTTTTAATATGACATTCAATAATTTTTTGCAAAAATACTGAAAAAAGGAGTGGCTAATAACAAATATCAGCCTGAATACTGCGTAGTCCTTATATTTTATTAGTTGTAAAATTGACTTAGGGGTAGTTCCATATCCTTCCACGCGCTCAAACTTTGTACACTAGTTCTTAAATGCCATTCCATAATTTTCTGCAAAAATACTGAAAAAAGGAGTGACATAACAAATAGCAGACTGAATACTGCGTGTTCCCTATATTTTATTAGTTGTTAAATTAACTTAGTGGTAGTTCCATATCGTTCGGCGGGCTCAAACTTTGTACACTAGTTCTTTATATGACATTCAATAATTTTTTGCAAAAATACTAAAAAATGGGGCGGCTAATAATAAATGGCAGCCTGAATACTGCGTAGTCCTTATCATTTATTAGTTGTTAAAATGACTCTGGGGTAGTTCCATATCGTTCCGCGTGTTCAGACTTTGTAAACTATACCTTTATATGACATTCAATAATTTTATGCAAAAATACTGAAAAAAGGAGAGGCGAATAACAAATGGTGGCCTGAATACTGCGTATTCCTTATATTTTATTCGTTGTTAAATTAACTTAGTGGTAGTTCCATATCCTTCCGCGGTCTCAAACTTTGTACACTAGTTCTTTATATGACATTCAATAATGTTCTGCAAAAATACTGAAAAAAGGAGTGGCTAATAACAAATGGCAGACTAAAAGCTGCGTATTCCATATATTTTATTAGTTGTAAAATTGAATTAGGGGTAGTTCCATATCCTACTACGCGCTCAAACTTTGTACACTAGTTCTTTATATGACATTCAATAATTTTTTGCAAAAATACTAAAAAATGGGGCGGCTAATAATAAATGGCAGCCTGAATACTGCGTAGTCCTTATCATTTATTAGTTGTTAAAATGACTCTGGGGTAGTTCCATATCGTTCCGCGTGTTCAGACTTTGTAAACTATACCTTTATATGACATTCAATAATGTTCTTCAAAAATACTAAATAAAGGAGTGGTTAATAACAAATAGCAGCCTTAATACTGCGTATTCCATATATTTTATTAGTTGTAAAATTGACTTAGGGGTAGTTCCATATCCTTCCACGCGCTCAAACTTTGTACACTAGTTCTTTGTATGACATTCAAAAATTTGTTTCGAAAATACTAAAAAAAGAAGAGGCGAATTACAAATAGCAGCCTTAATACTGCGTATTCCATATATTTTATTAGTTATAAAATTGACTTAGTGGTAGTTCCATATCCTACTACGCGCTCAAACTTTGTACACTAGTTCTTAAATGACATTCAATAATGTTCTGCAAAAATACTGAAAAAAGGAGTGGCTAATAACAAATGGCAGACTAAAAGCTGCGTATTCCATATATTTTATTAGTTGTAAAATTGACTTAGGGGTAGTTCCATATCGTTCGGCGGGCTCAAACTTTGTACACTAGTTCTTTATATGACATTCAATAATTTTTTGCAAAAATACTAAAAAAAGGAGTGGCTAATAACAAATAGCAGCCTGAATACTGCGTATTCCCTATATTTTATTAGTTGTTAAATTAACTTAGTGGTAGTTCCATGGCGTTCGGCGGGCTCAAACTTTGTACCCTAGTACTTTATATGACATTCAATAATTTAATGCAAAAAAACTAAATAAAGGAGTGGCTAATAACAAATAGCAGCCTGAATACTGCTTAGTTCTTATATTGTATTAGTAGTAAAATTGACTTAGGGGTAGTTCCATATCCTTCCGCGCCCTCAAACTTTGTACACTACTTCTTTATATGACATTCAAAAATTTTTGACAAAAATACTAAAAAAAGAAGAGGCGAATAACAAATAGCAGCCTTAATACTGCGTATTCCATATATTTTATTAGTTATAAAATTGAGTTAGGGGTAGTTCCATATCCTTCCACGCGCTCAAACTTTGTACACTAGTTCTTTCTATGACATTCAAAAATTGGTTTCGAAAATACTAAAAAAAGAAGAGGCGAATAACAAATAGCAGCCTTAATACTGCGTATTCCATATATTTTATTAGTTATAAAATTGACTTAGGGGTAGTTCCATATCCTTCCACGCGCTCAAACTTTGTACACTAGTTCTTTATATGACATTCAATAATTTTATGCAAAAATACTGAAAAAAGGAGAGGCGAATAACAAATGGTGGCCTGAATACTGCGTATTTCTTATATTTTATTAGTTGTTAAATTAACTTAGTGGTAGTTCCATATCCTTCCGCGCGCTCAAACTTTGTACACTAGTCCTTTATATGACATTCAATAATTTTTGCAAAAATACTGAAAAAAGGAGTGGCTAATAACAAATAGCAGCCTGCATACTGCGTAGTCCTTATATTTTATTAGTTGTAAAATTGACTTAGTGGTAGTTCCATATCCTTCCGCGCGCTCAAACTTTGTACACTAGTCCTTTATATGACATTCAATAATTTTTGCAAAAATACTGAAAAAAGGAAGGGCTAATAACAAATAGCAGCCTGCATACTGCGTAGTCCTTATCATTTATTAGTTGTTAAATTGACTCTGGGGTAGTTCCATATCGTTCCGCGTGTTCAGACTTTGTAAACTATACCTTTATATGACATTCAATAATTTTATGCAAAAATACTGAAAAAAGGAGAGGCGAATAACAAATGGTGGCCTGAATACTGCGTATTCCTTATATTTTATTCGTTGTTAAATTAACTTAGTGGTAGTTCCATATCCTTCCGCGCGCTCAAACTTTGTACACTAGTTCTTTATATGACATTCAATAATTTTATGCAAAAATACTGAAAAAAGGAGAGGCGAATAACAAATGGTGGCCTGAATACTGCGTATTCCTTATATTTTATTCGTTGTTAAATTAACTTAGTGGTAGTTCCATATCCTTCCGCGCGCTCAACCTTTGTACATTAGTTCTTTATATGACATTCAATAATTTTATGCAAAAATACTGAAAAAAGGAGTGGCTAATAACAAATGGCAGACTAAAAGCTGCGTATTCCATATATTTTATTAGTTGTAAAATTGACTTAGGGGTAGTTCCATATCCTTCCACGCGCTCAAACTTTGTACACTAGTTCTTTATATGACATTCAATAATTTTTGGCAAAAATACTAAATAAAGGAGTGGTTAATAACAAATAGCAGCCTTAATACTGCGTATTCCATATATTTTATTAGTTATAAAATTGACTTAGGGGTAGTTCCATATCCTACTACGCGCTCAAACTTTGTACACTAGTTCTTAAATGACATTCAATAATGTTCTGCAAAAATACTGAAAAAAGGAGTGGCTAATAACAAATGGCAGACTAAAAGCTGCGTATTCCATATATTTTATTAGTTGTAAAATTGACTTAGGGGTAGTTCCATATCGTTCGGCGGGCTCAAACTTTGTACACTAGTTCTTTATATGACATTCAATAATTTTTTGCAAAAATACCAAAAAAAGGAGTGGCTAATAACAAATAGCAGCCTGAATACTGCGTATTCCCTATATTTTATTAGTTGTTAAATTAACTTAGTGGTAGTTCCATGGCGTTCGGCGGGCTCAAACTTTGTACACTAGTACTTTATATGACATTCAATAAATTAATGCAAAAAAACTAAATAAAGGAGTGGCTAATAACAAATAGCAGCCTGAATACTGCGTAGTTCTTATATTTTATTAGTAGTAAAATTGACTTAGGGGTAGTTCCATATCATTCCGCGCCCTCAAACTTTGTACACTACTTCTTTATATGACATTCAAAAATTTTTTACAAAAATACTAAAAAAGGAAGAGGCGAATAACAAATAGCAGCCTTAATACTGCGTATTCCATATATTTTATTAGTTATAAAATTGACTTAGGGGTAGTTCCATATCGTTCCACGCGCTCAAACTTTGTACACTAGTTCTTTATATGACATTCAAAAATTTGTTTCGAAAATACTAAAAAAAGAAGAGGCGAATAACAAATAGCAGCCTTAATACTGCGTATTCCATATATTTTATTAGTTATAAAATTGACTTAGGGGTAGTTCCATATCCTTCCACGCGCTCAAACTTTGTACACTAGTTCTTTATATGGCATTCAATAATTTTATGCAAAAATACTGAAAAAAGGAGAGGCGAATAACAAATGGTGGTTTGAATACTGCGTATTCCTTATATTTTATTAGTTGCTAAATTAACTTAGTGGTAGTTCCATATCCTTCCGCGCGCTCAAACTTTGTACACTAGTCCTTTATATGACATTCAATAATTTTTGCAAAAATACTGAAAAAAGGAGTGGCTAATAACAAATAGCAGCCTGCATACTGCGTAGTCCTTATATTTTATTAGTTGTAAAATTGACTTAGGGGTAGTACCATATCGTTCCGCGCTCTCAAACTTTGTACACCAGTTTTTAATATGACATTCAATAATTTTCTGCAAAAATACTGAAAAAAGAAGTGGCTAATAACAGAGAGCAGCCTGAGTACTGCGTATTCCTAATATTTTATTAGTTGTTAAAATGACTCTGGGGTAGTTCCATATCGTTCCGCGTGTTCAGACTTTGTAAACTATACCTTTATATGACATTCAATAATGTTCTTCAAAAATACTAAATAAAGGAGTGGTTAATAACAAATAGCAGCCTTAATACTGCGTATTCCATATATTTTATTAGTTGTAAAATTGACTTAGGGGTAGTTCCATATCGTTCCGCGGTCTCAAACTTTGTACACTAGTCCTTTATATGACATTCAATAATTTTTTGCAAAAATACTGAAAAAAGGAGAGGCGAATAACAAATAGCAGCCTGAATACTGCGTAGTCCTTACATTTATTAGTTGTTAAATTGACTTAGGGGTAGTTCCATATCGTTCCGCGCTCTCAAACTTTGTACATCAGTTTTTAATAGGACATTCAATAATTTTCTGCAAAAATACTAAAAAAAGGAGTGGCTAATAACAAATGGCAGTCTGAATACTACGTATTCCTTATATTTTATTAGTTGTTAAAATGACTCTGGGGTATTTCCATATCGTTCCGCGTGTTCAGACTTTGTAAACTATACCTTTATATGACATTCAATAATGTTCTTCAAAAATACTAAATAAAGGAGTGGTTAATAACAAATAGCAGCCTTAATACTGCGTATTCCATATATTTTATTAGTAGTAAAATTGACTTAGGGGTAGTTCCATATCCTTCGGCGCCCTCAAACTTTGTACACTACTTCTTTATATGACATTCAAAAATTTTTTACAAAAATACTAAAAAAAGAAGAGGCGAATAACAAATAGCAGCCTTAATACTGCGTATTCCATATATTTTATTAGTTATAGAATTGATTTAGGGGTAGTTCCATATCCTACCATGCGCTCAAACTTTATACACTAGTTCTTTATATGACATTCAATAATTTTATGCAAAAATACTGAAAAAAGGAGAGGCGAATAACAAATGGTTGCCTGCATACTGCGTAGTCCTTATATTTTATTAGTTGTAAAATTGACTTAGGGGTAGTTCCATATCGTTCCGCGCTCTCAAACTTTGTACTCCAGTTTTTAATATGACATTCAATAATTTTTAGCAAAAATACTGAAAAAAGAAGTGGCTAATAACAAATATCAGACTGAATACTGCGTAGTCCTTATCATTTATTAGTTGTTAAATTAACTTACGGGTAAATCCATATCGTTCCGCGCGCTCAAACTTTGTACACTGGTTCTTTATATGACATTCAATAATTTTTTTTACAAAAATACTAAAAAAAGGAGTGACTAATAACAAATAGCAGCCTTAATACTGCGTATTCCATATATTTTATTAGTTATAGAATTGACTTCGGGGTAGTTCCATATCCTTCCACGTGCTCAAACTTTGTACACTAGTTCTTTATATGACATTCAATAATGTTCTGCAAAAATATTGAAAAAAGGAGTGGCTAAAAACAAATGGCAGACTAAAAGCTGCGTATTCCATATATTTTATTAGTTGTAAAATTGACTTAGGGGTAGTTCCATATCCTTCCACGCGCTCAAACTTTGTACACTAGTTCTTTATATGACATTCAATAATTTTATGCAAAAATACTGAAAAAAGGAGAGGCGAATAACAAATGGTGGCCTGAATACTGCGTATTCCTTATATTTTATTCGTTGTTAAATTAACTTAGTGGTAGTTCCATATCCTTCCGCGGTCTCAAACTTTGTACACTAGTCCTTTATATGACATTCAATAATTTTATGCAAAAATACTGAAAAAAGGAGTGGCTAATAACAAATGGCAGACTAAAAGCTGCGTATTCCATATATTTTATTAGTTGTAAAATTGACTTAGGGGTAGTTCCATATCCTTCCACGCGCTCAAACTTTGTACACTAGTTCTTTATATGACATTCAATAATTTTTTGCAAAAATACTAAAAAATGGGGCGGTTAATAACAAATAGCAGCCTTAATACTGCGTATTCCATATATTTTATTAGTTATAAAATTGACTTAGGGGTAGTTCCATATCCTACTACGCGCTCAAACTTTGTACACTAGTTCTTAAATGACATTCAATAATGTTCTGCAAAAATATTGAAAAAAGGAGTGGCTAATAACAAATGGCAGACTAAAAGCTGCGTATTCCATATATTTTATTAGTTGTAAAATTGACTTAGGGGTAGTTCCATATCGTTCGGCGGGCTCAAACTTTGTACACTATTTCTTTATATGACATTCAATAATTTTTTGCAAAAATACCAAAAAAAGGAGTGGCTTATAACAAATAGCAGCCTGAATACTGCGTATTCCCTATATTTTATTAGTTGTTAAATTAACTTAGTGGTAGTTCCATATCCTTCCGCGCCCTCAAACTTTGTACACTACTTCTTTATATGACATTCAAAAATTTTTTACAAAAATACTAAAAAAAGAAGAGGCAAATAACAAATAGCAGCCTTAATACTGCGTATTCCATATATTTTATTAGTTGTAAAATTGACTTAGGGGTAGTTCCATATCCTTCCACGCGCTCAAACTTTGTACACTACTTCTTTATATGACATTCAATAATTTTTTACAAAAATACTAAAAAAGAAGAGGCGAATAACAAATAGCAGCCTTAATACTGCGTATTCCATATATTTTATTAGTTATAGAATTGATTTAGGGGTAGTTCCATATCCTACCATGCGCTCAAACTTTGTACACTAGTTCTTTATATGACATTCAATAATTTTATGCAAAAATACTGAAAAAAGGAGTGGCTAATAACAAATGGCAGACTAAAAGCTGCGTATTCCATATATTTTATTAGTTGTAAAATTGACTTAGGGGTAGTTCCATATCCTTCCACGAGCTCAAACTTTGTACACTAGTTCTTAAATGACATTCAATAATTTTTTGCAAAAATACTAAAAAATGGGGCTGCTAATAATAAATGGCAGCCTGAATACTGCGTAGTCCTTATCATTTATTAGTTGTTAAAATGACTCTGGGGTAGTTCCATATTGTTCCGCGTGTTCAGACTTTGTAAACTATACCTTTATATGACATTCAATAATTTTGTGCAAAAATACTGAAAAAAGGAGAGGCGAATAACAAATGGTGGCCTGAATACTGCGTATTCCTTATATTTTATTCGTTGTTAAATTAACTTAGTGGTAGTTCCATATCCTTCCGCGGGCTCAAACTTTGTACACTAGTTCTTTATATGACATTCAATAATTTTATGCAAAAATACTGAAAAAAGGAGAGGCGAATAACAAATGGTGGCCTGAATACTGCGTATTCCTTATATTTTATTCGTTGTTAAATTAACTTAGTGGTAGTTCCATATCCTTCCGCGCGCTCAAACTTTGTACACTAGTTCTTTATATGACATTCAATAATTTTATGCAAAAATACTGAAAAAAGGAGTGGCTAATAACAAATGGCAGACTAAAAGCTGCGTATTCCATATATTTTATTAGTTGTAAAATTGACTTAGGGGTAGTTCCATATCCTTCCACGCGCTCAAACTTTGTACACTAGTTCTTTATATGACATTCAATAATTTTTGGCAAAAATACTAAATAAAGGAGTGGTTAATAACAAATAGCAGCCTTCCTACTGCGTATTCCATATATTTTATTAGTTATAAAATTGACTTAGGGGTAGTTCCATACCCTACTACGCGCTCAAACTTTGTACACTAGTTCTTAAATGACATTCAATAATGTTCTGCAAAAATACTGAAAAAAGGAGTGGCTAATAACAAATGGCAGACTAAAAGCTGCGTATTCCATATATTTTATTAGTTGTAAAATTGACTTAGGGGTAGTTCCATATCGTTCGGCGGGCTCAAACTTTGTACACTAGTTCTTTATATGACATTCAATAATTTTTTGCAAAAATACCAAAAAAAGGAGTGGCTAATAACAAATAGCAGCCTGAATACTGCGTATTCCCTATATTTTATTAGTTGTTAAATTAACTTAGTGGTAGTTCCATGGCGTTCGGCGGGCTCAAACTTTGTACACTAGTACTTTATATGACATTCAATAATTTAATGCAAAAAAACTAAATAAAGAAGAGGCGAATAACAAATAGCAGCCTTAATACTGCGTATTCCATATATTTTATTAGTTATAAAATTGACTTAGGGGTAGTTCCATATCGTTCCACGCGCTCAAACTTTGTACACTAGTTCTTTATATGACATTCAAAAATTTGTTTCGAAAATACTAAAAAAAGAAGAGGCGAATAACAAATAGCAGCCTTAATACTGCGTATTCCATATATTTTATTAGTTATAAAATTGACTTAGGGGTAGTTCCATATCCTTCCACGCGCTCAAACTTTGTACACTAGTTCTTTATATGACATTCAATAATTTTATGCAAAAATACTGAAAAAAGGAGAAGCGAATAACAAATGGTGGCCTGAATACTGCGTATTCCTTATATTTTATTAGTTGCTAAATTAACTTAGTGGTAGTTCCATATCCTTCCGCGCGGTCAAACTTTGTACACTAGTCCTTTATATGACATTCAATAATTTTTGCAAAAATACTGAAAAAAGGAGTGGCTAATAACAAATAGCAGCCTGCATACTGCGTAGTCCTTATATTTTATTAGTTGTAAAATTGACTTAGGGGTAGTTCAATATCGTTCCGCGCTCTCAAACTTTGTACACCAGTTTTTAATATGACATTCAATAATTTTTTGCAAAAATACTGAAAAAAGGAGAGGCGAATAACAAATAGCAGCCTGAATACTGCGTAGTCCTTATCATTTATTAGTTGTTAAATTGACTTAGGGGTAGTTCCATATCGTTCCGCGCTCTCAAACTTTGTACACCAGTTTTTAATAGGACATTCAATAATTTTCTGCAAAAATACTGAAAAAAGGAGTGGCTAATAACAGAGAGCAGCCTGAGTACTGCGTATTCCTAATATTTTATTAGTTGTTAAATTGACTTAGGGGTAGTTCCATATCGTTCCGCGGTCTCAAACTTTGTACACTAGTCCTTTATATGACATTCAATAATTTTTTACAAAAATACTAAAAAAGAAGAGGCGAATAACAAATAGTAGCCTTAATACTGCGTATTCCATATATTTTATTAGTTATAGAATTGATTTAGGGGTAGTTCCATATCCTACCATGCGCTCAAACTTTGTACACTAGTTCTTTATATGACATTCAATAATTTTATGCAAAAATACTGAAAAAAGGAGTGGCTAATAACAAATGGCAGACTAAAAGCTGCGTATTCCATATATTTTATTAGTTGTAAAATTGACTTAGGGGTAGTTCCATATCCTTCCACGAGCTCAAACTTTGTACACTAGTTCTTAAATGACATTCAATAATTTTCTGCAAAAATACTGAAAAAAGGAGTGACTAATAACAAATAGCAGACTGAATACTGCGTGTTCCCTATATTTTATTAGTTGTTAAATTAACTTAGTGGTAGTTCCATATCGTTCGGCGGGCTCAAACTTTGTACACTAGTTCTTTATATGACATTCAATAATTTTTTGCAAAAATACTAAAAAATGGGGCGGCTAATAATAAATGGCAGCCTGAATACTGCGTAGTCCTTATCATTTATTAGTTGTTAAAATGACTCTGGGGTAGTTCCATATCGTTCCACGTGTTCAGACTTTGTAAACTATACCTTTATATGACATTCAATAATTTTATGCAAAAATACTGAAAAAAGGAGAGGCGAATAACAAATGGTGGCCTGAATACTGCGTATTCCTTATATTTTATTCGTTGTTAAATTAACTTAGTGGTAGTTCCATATCCTTCCGCGCGCTCAAACTTTGTACACTAGTTCTTTATATGACATTCAATAATTTTATGCAAAAATACTGAAAAAAGGAGAGGCGAATAACAAATGGTGGCCTGAATACTGCGTATTCCTTATATTTTATTCGTTGTTAAATTAACTTAGTGGTAGTTCCATATCCTTCCGCGCGCTCAAACTTTGTACACTAGTTCTTTATATGACATTCAATAATTTTATGCAAAAATACTGAAAAAAGGAGTGGCTAATAACAAATGGCAGACTAAAAGCTGCGTATTCCATATATTTTATTAGTTGTAAAATTGACTTAGGGGTAGTTCCATATCCTTCCACGCGCTCAAACTTTGTACACTAGTTCTTTATATGACATTCAATAATTTTTGGCAAAAATACTAAATAAAGGAGTGGTTAATAACAAATAGCAGCCTTCATACTGCGTATTCCATATATTTTATTAGTTATAAAATTGACTTAGGGGTAGTTCCATATCCTACTACGCGCTCAAACTTTGTACACTAGTTCTTAAATGACATTCAATAATGTTCTGCAAAAATACTGAAAAAAGGAGTGGCTAATAACAAATGGCAGACTAAAAGCTGCGTATTCCATATATTTTATTAGTTGTAAAATTGACTTAGGGGTAGTTCCATATCGTTCGGCGGGCTCAAACTTTGTACACTAGTTCTTTATATGACATTCAATAATTTTTGCAAAAATACTGAAAAAAGGAGAGGCGAATAACAAATAGCAGACTGAATACTGCGTGTTCCCTATATTTTATTAGTTGTTAAATTAACTTAGTGGTAGTTCCATATCGTTCGGCGGGCTCAAACTTTCTACACTAGTTCTTTATATGACATTCAAAAATTTTTTACAAAAATACTAAAAAAGAAGAGGCGAATAACAAATAGCAGCCTTAATACTGCGTATTCCATATATTTTATTAGTTATAGAATTGATTTAGGGGTAGTTCCATATCCTACCATGCGCTCAAACTTTGTACACTAGTTCTTTATATGACATTCAATAATTTTATGCAAAAATACTGAAAAAAGGAGTGGCTAATAACAAATGGCAGACTAAAAGCTGCGTATTCCATATATTTTATTAGTTGTAAAATTGACTTAGGGGTAGTTCCATATCCTTCCACGAGCTCAAACTTTGTACACTAGTTCTTAAATGACATTCAATAATTTTTTGCAAAAATACTAAAAAATGGGGCTGCTAATAATAAATGGCAGCCTGAATACTGCGTAGTCCTTATCATTTATTAGTTGTTAAAATGACTCTGGGGTAGTTCCATATTGTTCCGCGTGTTCAGACTTTGTAAACTATACCTTTATATGACATTCAATAATTTTGTGCAAAAATACTGAAAAAAGGAGAGGCGAATAACAAATGGTGGCCTGAATACTGCGTATTCCTTATATTTTATTCGTTGTTAAATTAACTTAGTGGTAGTTCCATATCCTTCCGCGCGCTCAAACTTTGTACACTAGTTCTTTATATGACATTCAATAATTTTATGCAAAAATACTGAAAAAAGGAGAGGCGAATAACAAATGGTGGCCTGAATACTGCGTATTCCTTATATTTTATTCGTTGTTAAATTAACTTAGTGGTAGTTCCATATCCTTCCGCGCGCTCAAACTTTGTACACTAGTTCTTTATATGACATTCAATAATTTTATGCAAAAATACTGAAAAAAGGAGTGGCTAATAACAAATGGCAGACTAAAAGCTGCGTATTCCATATATTTTATTAGTTGTAAAATTGACTTAGGGGTAGTTCCATATCCTTCCACGCGCTCAAACTTTGTACACTAGTTCTTTATATGACATTCAATAATTTTATGCAAAAATACTGAAAAAAGGAGAGGCGAATAACAAATGGTGGCATGAATACTGCGTATTCCTTATATTTTATTCGTTGTTAAATTAACTTAGTGGTAGTTCCATATCCTTCCGCGGTCTCAAACTTTGTACACTAGTCCTTTATATGACATTCAATAATTTTATGCAAAAATACTGAAAAAAGGAGTGGCTAATAACAAATGGCAGACTAAAAGCTGCGTATTCCATATATTTTATTAGTTGTAAAATTGACTTAGGGGTAGTTCCATATCCTTCCACGCGCTCAAACTTTGTACACTAGTTCTTTATATGACATTCAATAATTTTTTGCAAAAATACTAAAAAATGGGGCGGTTAATAACAAATAGCAGCCTTAATACTGCGTATTCCATATATTTTATTAGTTATAAAATTGACTTAGGGGTAGTTCCATATCCTACTACGCGCTCAAACTTTGTACACTAGTTCTTAAATGACATTCAATAATGTTCTGCAAAAATATTGAAAAAAGGAGTGGCTAATAACAAATGGCAGACTAAAAGCTGCGTATTCCATATATTTTATTAGTTGTAAAATTGACTTAGGGGTAGTTCCATATCGTTCGGCGGGCTCAAACTTTGTACACTATTTCTTTATATGACATTCAATAATTTTTTGCAAAAATACCAAAAAAAGGAGTGGCTTATAACAAATAGCAGCCTGAATACTGCGTATTCCCTATATTTTATTAGTTGTTAAATTAACTTAGTGGTAGTTCCATATCCTTCCGCGCCCTCAAACTTTGTACACTACTTCTTTATATGACATTCAAAAATTTTTTACAAAAATACTAAAAAAAGAAGAGGCAAATAACAAATAGCAGCCTTAATACTGCGTATTCCATATATTTTATTAGTTGTAAAATTGACTTAGGGGTAGTTCCATATCCTTCCACGCGCTCAAACTTTGTACACTACTTCTTTATATGACATTCAATAATTTTTTACAAAAATACTAAAAAAGAAGAGGCGAATAACAAATAGCAGCCTTAATACTGCGTATTCCATATATTTTATTAGTTATAGAATTGATTTAGGGGTAGTTCCATATCCTACCATGCGCTCAAACTTTGTACACTAGTTCTTTATATGACATTCAATAATTTTATGCAAAAATACTGAAAAAAGGAGTGGCTAATAACAAATGGCAGACTAAAAGCTGCGTATTCCATATATTTTATTAGTTGTAAAATTGACTTAGGGGTAGTTCCATATCCTTCCACGCGCTCAAACTTTGTACACTAGTTCTTTATATGACATTCAATAATTTTTTGCAAAAATACTAAAAAAGGAAGAGGCGAATAACAAATAGCAGCCTTAATACTGCGTATTCCATATATTTTATTAGTTATAAAATTGACTTAGGGGTAGTTCCATATCCTTCCACGCGCTCAAACTTTGTACACTAGTTCTTTATATGACATTCAATAATTTTATGCAAAAATACTGAAAAAAGGAGAGGCGAATAACAAATGGTGGCCTGAATACAGCGTATTCCTTATATTTTATTAGTTGCTAAATTAACTTAGTGGTAGTTCCATATCCTTCCGCGCGCTCAAACTTTGTACACTAGTCCTTTATATGACATTCAATAATTTTTTGCAAAAATACTGAAAAAAGGAGAGGCGAATAACAAATAGCAGCCTGAATACTGCGTAGTCCTTATAATTTATTAGTTGTTAAATTGACTTAGGGGTAGTTCCATATCGTTCCGCGCTCTCAAACTTTGTACATCAGTTTTTAATAGGACATTCAATAATTTTCAGCAAAAATACTGAAAAAAGGAGTGGCTAATAACAAATGGCAGTCTGAATACTACGTATTCCTTATATTTTATTAGTTGTAAAATTGACTTAGGGGTAAATCCATATCGTTCCGCGCGCTCAAACTTTGTACACTGGTTCTTTATATGACATTCAATAATTGTTTTTACAAAAATACTAAAAAAAGAAGAGGCGAATAACAAATAGCAGCCTTAATACTGCGTATTCCATATATTTTATTAGTTATAAAATTGACTTAGGGGTAGTTCCATATCCTTCCACGCGCTCAAACTTTGTACACTAGTTCTTTCTATGACATTCAAAAATTTGTTTCGAAAATACTAAAAAAAGAAGAGGCGAATAACAAATAGCAGCCGTAATACTGCGCATTCCATATATTTTATTAGTTATAAAATTGACTTAGGGGTAGTTCCATATCCTTCCACGCGCTCAAACTTTGTACACTAGTCCTTTATATGACATTCAATAATTTTTGCAAAAATACTGAAAAAAGGAGAGGCGAATAACAAATAGCAGCCTTAATACTGCGTATTCCATATATTTTAATAGTTATAAAATTGACTTAGGGGTAGTTCCATATCCTTCCACGCGCTCAAACTTTGTACACTAGTTCTTTCTATGACATTCAAAAATTTGTTTCGAAAATACTAAAAAAAGAAGAGGCGAATAACAAATAGCAGCCGTAATACTGCGCATTCCATATATTTTATTAGTTATAAAATTGACTTAGGGGTAGTTCCATATCGTTCCGCGCTCTCAAACTTTGTACATCAGTTTTTAATAGGACATTCAATAATTTTCAGCAAAAATACTAAAAAAAGGAGAGGCGAATAACAAATAGCAGCCTGAATACTGCGTAGTCCTTATAATTTATTAGTTGTTAAATTGACTTAGGGGTAGTTCCATATCGTTCCGCGCTCTCAAACTTTGTACATCAGTTTTTAATAGGACATTCAATAATTTTCAGCAAAAATACTAAAAAAAGGAGTGGCTAATAACAAATGGCAGTCTGAATACTACGTATTCCGTATATTTTATTAGTTGTAAAATTGACTTAGGGGTAGTTCCATATTCTTCCACGCGCTCAAACTTTGTACACTACTTCTTTATATGACATTCAATAATTTTTGCAAAAATACTGAAAAAAGGAGTGGCTAATAACAAATAGCAGCCTTAATACTGCGTATTCCATATATTTTATTAGTTGTAAAATTGACTTAGGGGTAGTTCCATACCCTACTACGAGCTCAAACTTTGTACACTAGTTCTTAAATGACATTCAATAATGTTCTGCAAAAATACTGAAAAAAGGAGTGGCTAATAACAAATGGCAGACTAAAAGCTGCGTATTCCATATATTTTATTAGTTGTAAAATTGACTTAGGGGTAGTTCCATATCGTTCGGCGGGCTCAAACTTTGTACACTAGTTCTTTATATGACATTCAATAATTTTTTGCAAAAATACCAAAAAAAGGAGTGGCTAATAACAAATAGCAGCCTGAATACTGCGTATTCCCTATATTTTATTAGTTGTTAAATTAACTTAGTGGTAGTTCCATGGCGTTCGGCGGGCTCAAACTTTGTACACTACTTCTTTATATGACATTCAATAATTTTCAGCAAAAATACTGAAAAAAGGAGAGGCGAATAACAAATGGTGGCCTGAATACTGCGTATTCCTTATATTTTATTAGTTGCTAAATTAACTTAGTGGTAGTTCCATATCCTTCCGCGCGCTCAAACTTTGTACACTAGTCCTTTATATGACATTCAATAATTTTTTGCAAAAATACTGAAAAAAGGAGAGGCGAATAACAAATAGCAGACTGAATACTGCGTGTTCCGTATATTTTATTAGTTGTTAAATTAACTTAGTGGTAGTTCCATATCCTTCCGCGCGCTCAAACTTTGTACACTAGTCCTTTATATGACATTCAATAATTTTTGCAAAAATACTGAAAAAAGGAGAGGCGAATAACAAATATCAGCCTGAATACTGCGTAGTCCTTATATTTTATTAGTTGTAAAATTGACTTAGGGGTAGTTCCATATCGTTCCGCGCTCTCAAACTTTGTACATCAGTTTTTAATATGACATTCAATAATTTTATGCAAAAATACTGAAAAAAGGAGTGGCTAATAACAAATGGCAGACTAAACGCTGCGTATTCCATATATTTTATTAGTTGTAAAATTGACTTAGGCGTAGTTCCATATCCTTCCACGCGCTCAAACTTTGTACACTAGTTCTTAAATGACATTCCATAATTTTCTGCAAAAATACTGAAAAAAGGAGTGACTAATAACAAATAGCAGACTGAATACTGTGTGTTCCCTATATTTTATTAGTTGTTAAATTAACTTAGTGGTAGTTCCATATCGTTCGGCGGGCTCAAACTTTGTACACTAGTTCTTTATATGACATTCAATAATTTTTTGCAAAAATACTAAAAAATGGGGCGGCTAATAATAAATGGCAGCCTGAATACTGCGTAGTCCTTATCATTTATTAGTTGTTAAAATGACTCTGGGGTAGTTCCATATCTTTCAGCGTGTTCAGACTTTGTAAACTATACCTTTATATGACTTTCAATAATTTTATGCAAAAATACTGAAAAAAGGAGAGGCGAATAAAAAATGGTGGCCTGAATACTGCGTATTCCTTATATTTTATTCGTTGTTAAATTAACTTAGTGGTAGTTCCATATCCTTCCGCGCGCTCAAACTTTGTACACTAGTTCTTTATATGACATTCAATAATTTTATGCAAAAATACTAAAAAATGGGGCGGCTAATAATAAATGGCAGCCTGAATACTACGTATTCCTTATATTTTATTAGTTGTTAAAATGACTCTGGGGTAGTTCCATATCGTTCCGCGTGTTCAGACTTTGTAAACTATACCTTTATATGACATTCAATAATGTTCTTCAAAAATACTAAATAAAGGAGTGGTTAATAACAAATAGCAGCCTTAATACTGCGTATTCCATATATTTTATTAGTTGTAAAATTGACTTAGGGGTAGTTCCATATCCTTCCATGCGCTCAAACTTTGTACACTAGTACTTTGTATGATATTCAAAAATTTGTTTCGAAAATACTACAAAAAGAAGAGGCGAATTACAAATAGCAGCCTTAATACTGCGTATTCCATATATTTTATTAGTTATAAAATTGACTTAGGGGTAGTTCCATATCCTACAACGCGCTCAAACTTTGTACACTAGTTCTTAAATGACATTCAATAATGTTGTGCAAAAATACTGAAAAAAGGAGTGGCTAATAACAAATGGCAGACTAAAAGCTGCGTATTCCATATATTTTATTAGTTGTAAAATTGCCTTAGGGGTAGTTCCATATTCTTCCACGCGCTCAAACTTTGTACACTACTTCTTTATATGACATTCAATAATTTTTGCAAAAATACTGAAAAAAGGAGTGGCTAATAACAAATAGCAGCCTTAATACTGCGTATTCCATATATTTTATTAGTTGTAAAATTGACTTAGGGGTAGTTCCATATCCTTCCACGCGCTCAAACTTTGTACACTACTTCTTTATATGACATTCAATAATTTTCAGCAAAAATACTGAAAAAACGAGAGGCGAATAACAAATGGTGGCCTGAATACTGCGTATTCCTTATATTTTATTAGTTGCTAAATTAACTTAGTGGTAGTTCCATATCCTTCCGCGCGCTCAAACTTTGTACACTAGTCCTTTATATGACATTCAATAATTTTTTGCAAAAATACTGAAAAAAGGAGAGGCGAATAACAAATAGCAGACTGAATACTGCGTGTTCCGTATATTTTATTAGTTGTTAAATTAACTTAGTGGTAGTTCCATATCCTTCCGCGCGCTCAAACTTTGTACACTAGTCCTTTATATGACATTCAATAATTTTTGCAAAAATACTGAAAAAAGGAGAGGCGAATAACAAATATCAGCCTGAATACTGCGTAGTCCTTATATTTTATTAGTTGTAAAATTAACTTAGGGGTAGTTCCATATCGTTCCGCGCTCTCAAACTTTGTACATCAGTTTTTAATATGACATTCAATAATTTTATGCAAAAATACTGAAAAAAGGAGTGGCTAATAACAAATGGCAGACTAAACGCTGCGTATTCCATATATTTTATTAGTTGTAAAATTGACTTAGGCGTAGTTCCATATCCTTCCACGCGCTCAAACTTTGTACACTAGTTCTTAAATGACATTCCATAATTTTCTGCAAAAATACTGAAAAAAGGAGTGACTAATAACAAATAGCAGACTGAATACTGTGTGTTCCCTATATTTTATTAGTTGTTAAATTAACTTAGTGGTAGTTCCATATCGTTCGGCGGGCTCAAACTTTGTACACTAGTTCTTTATATGACATTCAATAATTTTTTGCAAAAATACTAAAAAATGGGGCGGCTAATAATAAATGGCAGCCTGAATACTGCGTAGTCCTTATCATTTATTAGTTGTTAAAATGACTCTGGGGTAGTTCCATATCTTTCAGCGTGTTCAGACTTTGTAAACTATACCTTTATATGACTTTCAATAATTTTATGCAAAAATACTGAAAAAAGGAGAGGCGAATAAAAAATGGTGGCCTGAATACTGCGTATTCCTTATATTTTATTCGTTGTTAAATTAACTTAGTGGTAGTTCCATATCCTTCCGCGCGCTCAAACTTTGTACACTAGTTCTTTATATGACATTCAATAATTTTATGCAAAAATACTAAAAAATGGGGCGGCTAATAATAAATGGCAGCCTGAATACTACGTATTCCTTATATTTTATTAGTTGTTAAAATGACTCTGGGGTAGTTCCATATCGTTCCGCGTGTTCAGACTTTGTAAACTATACCTTTATATGACATTCAATAATGTTCTTCAAAAATACTAAATAAAGGAGTGGTTAATAACAAATAGCAGCCTTAATACTGCGTATTCCATATATTTTATTAGTTGTAAAATTGACTTAGGGGTAGTTCCATATCCTTCCATGCGCTCAAACTTTGTACACTAGTTCTTTGTATGATATTCAAAAATTTGTTTCGAAAATACTACAAAAAGAAGAGGCGAATTACAAATAGCAGCCTTAATACTGCGTATTCCATATATTTTATTAGTTATAAAATTGACTTAGGGGTAGTTCCATATCCTACAACGCGCTCAAACTTTGTACACTAGTTCTTCAATGACATTCAATAATGTTGTGCAAAAATACTGAAAAAAGGAGTGGCTAATAACAAATGGCAGACTAAAAGCTGCGTATTCCATATATTTTATTAGTTGTAAAATTGCCTTAGGGGTAGTTCCATATCCTTCCACGCGCTCAAACTTTGTACACTAGTTCTTAAATGACATTCCATAATTTTCTGCAAAAATACTGAAAAAAGGAGTGACTAATAACAAATAGCAGACTGAATACTGCGTGTTCCCTATATTTTATTAGTTGTTAAATTAACTTAGTGGTAGTTCCATATCGTTCGGCGGGCTCAAACTTTGTACACTAGTTCTTTATATGACATTCAATAATTTTTTGCAAAAATACTAAAAAATGGGGCGGATAATAATAAATGGCAGCCTGAATACTGCGTAGTCCTTATCATTTATTAGTTGTTAAAATGACTCTGGGGTAGTTCCATATCGTTCCGCGTGTTCAGACTTTGTAAACTATACCTTTATATGACATTCAATAATTTTATGCAAAAATACTGAAAAAAGGAGAGGCGAATAACAAATGGTGGCCTGAATACTGCGTATTCCATAAATTTTATTAGTTATAAAATTGACTTAGGGGTAGTTCCATATCCTTCCACGCGCTCAAACTTTGTACACTAGTTCTTTATATGACATTCAATAATTTTCTGCAAAAATACTAAAAAAAGGAGTGGCGAATAACAAATGGTGGCCTGAATACTGCGTATTCCTTATATTTTATTAGTTGTTAAATTAACTTAGTGGTAGTTCCATATCCTTCCGCGCGCTCAAACTTTGTACACTAGTCCTTTATATGACATTCAATAATTTTTGCAAAAATACTGAAAAAAGGAGAGGCGAATAACAAATATCAGCCTGAATACTGCGTAGTCCTTATATTTTATTAGTTGTAAAATTGACTTAGGGAGAGTTCCATATCGTTCCGCGCTCTCAAACTTTGTACACCAGTTTTTAATATGACATTCAATAATTTTATGCAGAAATACTGAAAAAAGGAGTGGCTAATAACAAATGGCAGACTAAACGCTGCGTATTCCATATATTTTATTAGTTGTAAAATTGACTTAGGCGTAGTTCCATATCCTTCCACGCGCTCAAACTTTGTACACTAGTTCTTAAATGACATTCCATAATTTTCTGCAAAAATACTGAAAAAAGGAGTGACTAATAACTAATAGCAGACTGAATACTGCGTGTTCCATATATTTTATTAGTTGTAAAATTGCCTTAGGGGTAGTTCCATATCCTTCCACGCGCTCAAACTTTGTACACTAGTTCTTAAATGACATTCCATAATTTTCTGCAAAAATACTGAAAAAAGGAGTGACTAATAACAAATAGCAGACTGAATACTGCGTGTTCCCTATATTTTATTAGTTGTTAAATTAACTTAGTGGTAGTTCCATATCGTTCGGCGGGCTCAAACTTTGTACACTAGTTCTTTATATGACATTCAATAATTTTTTGCAAAAATACTAAAAAATGGGGCGGCTAATAATAAATGGCAGCCTGAATACTGCGTAGTCCTTATCATTTATTAGTTGTTAAAATGACTCTAGGGTAGTTCCATATCGTTCCGCGTGTTCAGACTTTGTAAACTATACCTTTATATGAAATTCAATAATTTTATGCAAAAATACTGAAAAAAGGAGAGGCGAATAACAAATGGTGGCCTGAATACTGCGTATTCCATATATTTTATTAGTTATAAAATTGACTTAGGGGTAGTTCCATATCCTTCCACGCGCTCAAACTTTGTACACTAGTTCTTTATATGACATTCAATAATTTTCTGCAAAAATACTGAAAAAAGGAGTGACTAATAACAAATAGCAGACTGAATACTGCGTGTTCCCTATATTTTATTAGTTGTTAAATTAACTTAGTGGTAGTTCCATATCGTTCGGCGGGCTCAAACTTTGTACACTAGTTCTTTATATGACATTCAATAATTTTTTGCAAAAATACTAAAAAATGGGGCGGATAATAATAAATGGCAGCCTGAATACTGCGTAGTCCTTATCATTTATTAGTTGTTAAAATGACTCTGGGGTAGTTCCATATCGTTCCGCGTGTTCAGACTTTGTAAACTATACCTTTATATGACATTCAATAATTTTATGCAAAAATACTGAAAAAAGGAGAGGCGAATAACAAATGGTGGCCTGAATACTGCGTATTCCATATATTTTATTAGTTATAAAATTGACTTAGGGGTAGTTCCATATCCTTCCACGCGCTCAAACTTTGTACACTAGTCCTTTATATGACATTCAATAATTTTTGCAAAAATACTGAAAAAAGGAGAGGCGAATAACAAATAGCAGCCTTAATACTGCGTATTCCATATATTTTATTAGTTATAAAATTGACTTAGGGGTAGTTCCATATCCTTCCACGCGCTCAAACTTTGTACACTAGTTCTTTCTATGACATTCAAAAATTTGTTTCGAAAATACTAAAAAAAGAAGAGGCGAATAACAAATAGCAGCCGTAATACTGCGCATTCCATATATTTTATTAGTTATAAAATTGACTTAGGGGTAGTTCCATATCGTTCCGCGCTCTCAAACTTTGTACATCAGTTTTTAATAGGACATTCAATAATTTTCAGCAAAAATACTAAAAAAAGGAGAGGCGAATAACAAATAGCAGCCTGAATACTGCGTAGTCCTTATAATTTATTAGTTGTTAAATTGACTTAGGGGTAGTTCCATATCGTTCCGCGCTCTCAAACTTTGTACATCAGTTTTTAATAGGACATTCAATAATTTTCAGCAAAAATACTAAAAAAAGGAGTGGCTAATAACAAATGGCAGTCTGAATACTACGTATTCCGTATATTTTATTAGTTGTAAAATTGACTTAGGGGTAGTTCCATATCCTTCCACGCGCTCAAACTTTGTACACTACTTCTTTATATGACATTCAATAATTTTTGCAAAAATACTGAAAAAAGGAGTGGCTAATAACAAATAGCAGCCTTAATACTGCGTGTTCCCTATATTTTATTAGTTGTTAAATTAACTTAGTGGTAGTTCCATATCGTTCGGCGGGCTCAAACTTTGTACACTAGTTCTTTATATGACATTCAATAATTTTTTGCAAAAATACTAAAAAATGGGGCGGCTAATAATAAATGGCAGCCTGAATACTGCGTAGTCCTTATCATTTATTAGTTGTTAAAATGACTCTGGGGTAGTTCCATATCGTTCCGCGTGTTCAGACTTTGTAAACTATACCTTTATATGACATTCAATAATGTTCTTCAAAAATACTAAATAAAGGAGTGGTTAATAACAAATAGCAGCCTTAATACTGCGTATTCCATATATTTTATTAGTTGTAAAATTGACTTAGCGGTAGTTCCATATCCTTCCATGCGCTCAAACTTTGTACATCAGTTTTTAATAGGACATTCAATAATTTTCAGCAAAAATACTAAAAAAAGGAGAGGCGAATAACAAATAGCAGCCTGAATACTGCGTAGTCCTTATAATTTATTAGTTGTTAAATTGACTTAGGGGTAGTTCCATATCGTTCCGCGCTCTCAAACTTTGTACATCAGTTTTTAATAGGACATTCAATAATTTTCAGCAAAAATACTAAAAAAAGGAGTGGCTAATAACAAATGGCAGTCTGAATACTACGTATTCCGTATATTTTATTAGTTGTAAAATTGACTTAGGGGTAGTTCCATATCCTTCCACGCGCTCAAACTTTGTACACTACTTCTTTCTATGACATTCAAAAATTTGTTTCGAAAATACTAAAAAAAGAAGAGGCGAATAACAAATAGCAGCCGTAATACTGCGCATTCCATATATTTTATTAGTTATAAAATTGACTTAGGGGTAGTTCCATATCGTTCCGCGCTCTCAAACTTTGTACATCAGTTTTTAATAGGACATTCAATAATTTTCAGCAAAAATACTAAAAAAAGGAGAGGCGAATAACAAATAGCAGCCTGAATACTGCGTAGTCCTTATAATTTATTAGTTGTTAAATTGACTTAGGGGTAGTTCCATATCGTTCCGCGCTCTCAAACTTTGTACACCAGTTTTTAATAGGACATTCAATAATTTTATGCAAAAATACTAAAAAATGGGGCGGCTAATAATAAATGGCAGCCTGAATACTACGTATTCCTTATATTTTATTAGTTGTTAAAATGATTCTGGGGTAGTTCCATATCGTTCCGCGTGTTCAGACTTTGTAAACTATACCTTTATATGACATTCAATAATGTTCTTCAAAAATACTAAATAAAGGAGTGGTTAATAACAAATAGCAGCCTTAATACTGCGTATTCCATATATTTTATTAGTTGTAAAATTGACTTAGCGGTAGTTCCATATCCTTCCATGCGCTCAAACTTTGTACACTAGTTCTTTGTATGATATTCAAAAATTTGTTTCGAAAATACTAAAAAAAGAAGAGGCGAATTACAAATAGCAGCCTTAATACTGCGTATTCCATATATTTTATTAGTTATAAAATTGACTTAGGGGTAGTTCCATATCCTACTACGCGCTCAAACTTTGTACACTAGTTCTTAAATGACATTCAATAATGTTCTGCAAAAATACTGAAAAAAGGAGTGGCTAATAACAAATGGCAGACTAAAAGCTGCGTATTCCATATATTTTATTAGTTGTTAAATTAACTTAGTGGTAGTTCCATGGCGTTCGGCGGGCTCAAACTTTGTACACTAGTTCTTTATATGACATTCAAAAATTTGTTTCGAAAATACTAAAAAAAGAAGAGGCGAATAACAAATAGCAGCCTTAATACTGCGTATTCCATATATTTTATTAGTTATAAAATTGACTTAGGGGTAGTTCCATATCCTTCCACGCGCTCAAACTTTGTACACTAGTTCTTTATATGACATTCAATAATTTTATGCAAAAATACTGAAAAAAGGAGAGGCGAATAACAAATGGTGGCCTGAATACTGCGTATTCCTTATAATTTATTAGTTGCTAAATTAACTTAGTGGTAGTTCCATATCCTTCCGCGCGCTCAAACTTTGTACACTAGTCCTTTATATGACATTCAATAATTTTTGCAAAAATACTGAAAAAAGGAGTGGCTAATAACAAATAGCAGCCTGCATACTGCGTAGTCCTTATATTTTATTAGTTGTAAAATTGACTTAGGGGTAGTTCCATATCGTTCCGCGCTCTCAAACTTTGTACACCAGTTTTTAATATGACATTCAATAATTTTCTGCAAAAATACTGAAAAAAGGAGTGGCTAATAACAGAGAGCAGCCTGAGTACTGCGTATTCCTAATATTTTATTAGTTGTTAAATTGACTTAGTGGTAGTTCCATATCGTTCCGCGGTCTCAAACTTTGTACACTAGTCCTTTATATGACATTCAATAATTTTTTGCAAAAATACTGAAAAAAGGAGTGGCTAATAACAGAGAGCAGCCTGAGTACTGCGTATTCCTAATATTTTATTAGTTGTAAAATTGACTTAGGGGTAGTTCCATATCGTTCCGCGGTCTCAAACTTTGTACACTAGTCCTTTATATGACATTCAATAATTTTTTGCAAAAATACTGAAAAAAGAGAGGCGAATAACAAATAGCAGTCTGAATACTGCGTAGTCCTTATCATTTATTAGTTGTTAAATTGACTTAGGGGTAGTTCCATATCGTTCCGCGCTCTCAAACTTTGTACACCAGTTTTTAATAGGACATTCAATAATTTTATGCAAAAATACTAAAAAATGGGGCGGCTAATAATAAATGGCAGCCTGAATACTACGTATTCCTTATATTTTATTAGTTGTTAAAATGATTCTGGGGTAGTTCCATATCGTTCCGCGTGTTCAGACTTTGTAAACTATACCTTTATATGACATTCAATAATGTTCTTCAAAAATACTAAATAAAGGAGTGGTTAATAACAAATAGCAGCCTTAATACTGCGTATTCCATATATTTTATTAGTTGTAAAATTGACTTAGCGGTAGTTCCATATCCTTCCATGCGCTCAAACTTTGTACACTAGTTCTTTGTATGATATTCAAAAATTTGTTTCGAAAATACTAAAAAAAGAAGAGGCGAATTACAAATAGCAGCCTTAATACTGCGTATTCCATATATTTTATTAGTTATAAAATTGACTTAGGGGTAGTTCCATATCCTACTACGCGCTCAAACTTTGTACACTAGTTCTTAAATGACATTCAATAATGTTCTGCAAAAATACTGAAAAAAGGAGTGGCTAATAACAAATGGCAGACTAAAAGCTGCGTATTCCATATATTTTATTAGTTGTTAAATTAACTTAGTGGTAGTTCCATGGCGTTCGGCGGGCTCAAACTTTGTACACTAGTTCTTTATATGACATTCAAAAATTTGTTTCGAAAATACTAAAAAAAGAAGAGGCGAATAACAAATAGCAGCCTTAATACTGCGTATTCCATATATTTTATTAGTTATAAAATTGACTTAGGGGTAGTTCCATATCCTTCCACGCGCTCAAACTTTGTACACTAGTTCTTTATATGACATTCAATAATTTTATGCAAAAATACTGAAAAAAGGAGAGGCGAATAACAAATGGTGGCCTGAATACTGCGTATTCCTTATAATTTATTAGTTGCTAAATTAACTTAGTGGTAGTTCCATATCCTTCCGCGCGCTCAAACTTTGTACACTAGTCCTTTATATGACATTCAATAATTTTTGCAAAAATACTGAAAAAAGGAGTGGCTAATAACAAATAGCAGCCTGCATACTGCGTAGTCCTTATATTTTATTAGTTGTAAAATTGACTTAGGGGTAGTTCCATATCGTTCCGCGCTCTCAAACTTTGTACACCAGTTTTTAATATGACATTCAATAATTTTCTGCAAAAATACTGAAAAAAGGAGTGGCTAATAACAGAGAGCAGCCTGAGTACTGCGTATTCCTAATATTTTATTAGTTGTTAAATTGACTTAGTGGTAGTTCCATATCGTTCCGCGGTCTCAAACTTTGTACACTAGTCCTTTATATGACATTCAATAATTTTTTGCAAAAATACTGAAAAAAGGAGTGGCTAATAACAGAGAGCAGCCTGAGTACTGCGTATTCCTAATATTTTATTAGTTGTAAAATTGACTTAGGGGTAGTTCCATATCGTTCCGCGGTCTCAAACTTTGTACACTAGTCCTTTATATGACATTCAATAATTTTTTGCAAAAATACTGAAAAAAGAGAGGCGAATAACAAATAGCAGCCTGAATACTGCGTAGTCCTTATCATTTATTAGTTGTTAAATTGACTTAGGGGTAGTTCCATATCGTTCCGCGCTCTCAAACTTTGTACACCAGTTTTTAATAGGACATTCAATAATTTTATGCAAAAATACTAAAAAATGGGGCGGCTAATAATAAATGGCAGCCTGAATACTACGTATTCCTTATATTTTATTAGTTGTTAAAATGATTCTGGGGTAGTTCCATATCGTTCCGCGTGTTCAGACTTTGTAAACTATACCTTTATATGACATTCAATAATGTTCTTCAAAAATACTAAATAAAGGAGTGGTTAATAACAAATAGCAGCCTTAATACTGCGTATTCCTTATATTTTATTAGTTGTTAAATTAACTTAGGGGCAGTTCCATATCGTTCGACGGGAACAAACTTTGTACACTAGTCCTTTATAAGACATTCAATAATTTTCTGCAAAAATACTGAAAAAAGGAGTGGCTAATAACAAATGGCAGACTAAATGATGCCTATCCCCTATCGTTGATTAGTTGTTAAATTGACTTAGTCGTAGTTCCATATCGTTCGGCGGGCTCAAACTTTGTACACTAGTTTTTTATATGACATTCAATAATTTTTTGCAAAAATACTGAAAAAAGGAGTGGCTAATAACAGAGAGCAGCCTGAGTACTGCGTATTCCTAATATTTTATTAGTTGTTAAATTGACTTAGGGGTAGTTCCATATCGTTCCACGCGCTCAAACTTTGTACACTAGTTCTTTATATGACATTCAAAAATTTGTTTCGAAAATACTAAAAAAAGAAGAGGCGAATAACAAATAGCAGCCTTAATACTGCGTATTCCATATATTTTATTAGTTATAAAATTGACTTAGGGGTAGTTCCATATCCTTCCACGCGCTCAAACTTTGTACACCAGTTTTTAATATGACATTCAATAATTTTCTGCAAAAATACTGAAAAAAGGAGTGGCTAATAACAAATATCAGCCTGAATACTGCGTAGTCCTTATATTTTATTAGTTGTAAAATTGACTTAGGGGTAGTTCCATATCGTTCCGCGCTCTGAAACTTTGTACACCAGTTTTTAATATGACATTCAATAATTTTCTGCAAAAATACTGAAAAAAGGAGTGGCTAATAACAAATATCAGCCTGAATACTGCGTAGTCCTTATATTTTATTAGTTGTAAAATTGACTTAGGGGTAGTTCCATATCGTTCCGCGCTCTGAAACTTTGTACACCAGTTTTTAATATGACATTCAATAATTTTCTGCAAAAATACTGAAAAAAGGAGTGGCTAATAACAAAGAGCAGCCTGAGTACTGCGTATTCCTTATATTTTATTAGTTGTTAAATTGACTTAGGGGTAGTTCCATATCGTTCCGCGCTCTGAAACTTTGTACACCAGTTTTTAATATGACATTCAATAATTTTCTGCAAAAATACTGAAAAAAGGAGTGGCTAATAACAAAGAGCAGCCTGAGTACTGCGTATTCCTTATATTTTATTAGTTGTTAAATTGACTTAGGGGTAGTTCCATATCGTTCCGCGGTCTCAAACTTTGTACACTAGTCCTTTATATGACATTCAATAATTTTTTTTACAAAAATACTAAAAAAAGGAGTGGCTAATAACAAATGGCAGTCTGAGTACTGCGTAGTCCTTATATTTTATTAGTTGTAAAATTGACTTAGTGATTGTTCCATATCGTTCGGCGGGCTCAAACTTTGTACACTAGTCCTATATATGACATTCAATAATTTTCTTCAAAAATACTGAAAAAAGGAGTGGCTAATAACAAATAGCAGCCTGAATACTGCGTAGTCCTTATATTTTATTAGTTGTAAAATTGACTTAGGGGTAGTTCCATATCGTTCCGCGCTCTGAAACTTTGTACACCAGTTTTTAATATGACATTCAATAATTTTCTGCAAAAATACTGAAAAAAGGAGTGGCTAATAACAAAGAGCAGCCTGAGTACTGCGTATTCCTTATATTTTATTAGTTGTAAAATTGACTTAGGGGTAGTTCCATATCGTTCCGCGCTCTCAAACTTTGTACACTAGTCCTTTATATGACATTCAATAATTTTTTGTAAAAATACTGAAAAAAGGAGTGACTAATAAACAAATGGCGGACTAAATGCTGCCTATCCCCTATCATTGATTAGTTGTTAAATTGACTTAGGGGTAGTTCCATATCGTTCGGCGGGCTCAAACATTGTACACCAGTTTTTAATATGTCATTCAATAATTTTCTGCAAAAATACTGAAAAAAGGAGTGGCTAATAACAAATGGCAGTTTGAATACTACGTATTCCTTATATTTTATTAGTTGTTAAATTAACTTAGGGGCAGTTCCATATCGTTCGGCGGGAACAAACTTTGTACACTAGTCCTTTATAAGACATTCAATAATTTTCTGCAAAAATACTGAAAAAAGGAGTGGCTAAGAACAAATGGCAGACTAAATGCTGCCTATCCCCTATCGTTGATTAGTTGTTAAATTGACTTAGTGGTAGTTCCATATCGTTCGGCGGGCTCAAACTTTGTACACTAGTTTTTTATATGACATTCAATAATTTTCTTCAAAAATACTAAAAAAAGGAGTGGCTAATAACAAATGGCAGCCTGAATACTGCGTAGTCCTTATATTTTATTAGTTGTAAAATTGACTTAGGGGTAGTTCCATATCGTTCGGCGGGCTCAAACTTTGTACACCAGTTTTTAATATGATATTAAATAATGTTTTGCAACAATACTGAAAAAAGGAGTGGCTAATAATAAATAGCAGCCTGAATACTGCGTAGTCCTTATATTTTATTAGTAGTTAAATTAACTTAGTGGTAGTTCCATATCGTTCCGCGCTCTCAAACTTTGTACACCAGTTTTTAATATGACATTCAATAATGTTTTGCAAAAATACTGAAAAAGGTGTGGCTAATAACAAATATCAGCCTGAATCCTGCGTAGTCCTTATATTTTATTAGTTGTAAAATTGACTTAGGGGTAGTTCCATATCGTTCCGCGCTCTCAAACTTTGTACACCAGTTTTTAATATGACATTCAATAATGTTTTGCAAAAATACTGAAAAAGGAGTGGCTAATAACAAATATAAGCCTGAATACTGCGTAGTCCTTATATTTTATTAGTTGTAAAATTGACTTAGGGGTAGTTCCATATCGTTCCGCGGTCTCAAACTTTGTACACTAGTCCTTTATATGACATTCAATAATTTTTTGCAAAAATACTGAAAAAAGAGAGGCGAATAACAAATAGCAGCCTGAATACTGCGTAGTCCTTATCATTTATTAGTTGTTAAATTGACTTAGGGGTAGTTCCATATCGTTCCGCGCTCTCAAACTTTGTACACCAGTTTTTAATAGGACATTCAATAATTTTATGCAAAAATACTAAAAAATGGGGCGGCTAATAATAAATGGCAGCCTGAATACTACGTATTCCTTATATTTTATTAGTTGTTAAAATGATTCTGGGGTAGTTCCATATCGTTCCGCGTGTTCAGACTTTGTAAACTATACCTTTATATGACATTCAATAATGTTCTTCAAAAATACTAAATAAAGGAGTGGTTAATAACAAATAGCAGCCTTAATACTGCGTATTCCATATATTTTATTAGTTGTAAAATTGACTTAGGGGTAGTTCCATATCCTTCCATGCGCTCAAACTTTGTACACTAGTTCTTTGTATGATATTCAAAAATTTGTTTCGAAAATACTAAAAAAAGAAGAGGCGAATTACAAATAGCAGCCTTAATACTGCGTATTCCATATATTTTATTAGTTATAAAATTGACTTAGGGGTAGTTTTCCATATCCTACTACGCGCTCAAACTTTGTACACTAGTTCTTAAATGACATTCAATAATGTTCTGCAAAAATACTGAAAAAAGGAGTGGCTAATAACAAATGGCAGACTAAAAGCTGCGTATTCCATATATTTTATTAGTTGTAAAATTGCCTTAGGGGTAGTTCCATATCGTTCGGCGGGCTCAAACTTTGTACACTAGTTCTTTATATGACATTCAATAATTTTTTGCAAAAATACCAAAAAAAAGGAGTGGCTAATAACAAATAGCAGCCTGAATACTGCGTATTCCCTATATTTTATTAGTTGTTAAATTAACTTAGTGGTAGTTCCATGGCGTTCGGCGGGCTCAAACTTTGTACACTAGTTCTTTATATGACATTCAAAAATTTGTTTCGAAAATACTAAAAAAAGAAGAGGCGAATAACAAATAGCAGCCTTAATACTGCGTATTCCATATATTTTATTAGTTATAAAATTGACTTAGGGGTAGTTCCATATCCTTCCACGCCCTCAAACTTTGTACACTAGTTCTTTATATGACATTCAATAATTTTATGCAAAAATACTGAAAAAAGGAGTGGCTAATAACAAATAGCAGCCTGCATACTGCGTAGTCCTTATATTTTATTAGTTGTAAAATTGACTTAGGGGTAGTTCCATATCGTTCCGCGCTCTCAAACTTTGTACACCAGTTTTTGATATGACATTCAATAATTTTCTGCAAAAATACTGAAAAAAGGAGTGGCTAATAACAGAGAGCAGCCTGAGTACTGCGTATTCCTAATATTTTATTATTTGTTAAATTGACTTAGTGGTAGTTCCATATCGTTCCGCGGTCAAACTTTGTACACTAGTCCTTTATATGACATTCAATAATTTTTTGCAAAAATACTGAAAAAAGGAGTGGCTAATAACAAAGAGCAGCCTGAGTACTGCGTATTCCATATATTTTATTAGTTGTTAAATTGACTTAGGGGTAGTTCCATATCGTTCCGCGCTCTGAAACTTTGTACACCAGTTTTTAATATGACATTCAATAATTTTCTGCAAAAATACTGAAAAAAGGAGTGGCTAATAACAAATATCAGCCTGAATACTGCGTAGTCCTTATATTTTATTAGTTGTTATTTTAACTTAGGGGTAGTTCCATATCATTCCGTGCGCTCAAACTTTGTACACCAGTTTTTAATATGACATTCAATAATTTTTTGAAAAAATATTAAAAAAAGGAGTGACTAATAAACAAATGGCAGACTAAATGCTGCCTATCCCCTATCGTTGATTAGTTGTTAAATTGACTTAGGGGTAGTTCCATATCGTTGCGCGGTCTCAAACTTTGTACACTAGTTCTTTATATGACATTCAAAAATTTTTTACAAAAATACTAAAAAAAGGAGAGGCGAATAATAAATGGCGGCCTGAGTACTGCGTATTCCTTATATTTTATTAGTTCGATATCATTCCGCGCGCTCAAACTTTGTACACCAGTTTTTAATATGACATTCAATAATTTCTTGCAAAAATACTAAAAAAAGGAGTGACTAATAAACAAATGGCAGACTAAATGCTGCTTATCCCCTATCGTTGATTAGTTGTTAAATTGACTTAGGGGTAGTCCCATATCGTTCGGCGGGCTCAAACTTTGTACAGTAGTTCTTTATATGACATTCAATAATTTTTTGCAAAAATACTGAAAAAAGGATTGGCTAATAACAAATATCAGCCTGAATACTGCGTATTTCTTATATTTTATTAGTTGTTAAATTGACTTAGGGGTAGTTCCATATCGTTCCGCGGTCTCAAACTTTGTACACTAGTCCTTTATATGACATTCAATAATTTTCTGCAAAATACTGAAAAAAGGAGTGGCTAATAACAAAGAGCAGCCTGAGTACTGCGTATTCCTTATAATTTATTAGATGTAAAATTGACTTAGGGGTAGTTCCATATCGTTCCGCGCTCTCAAACTTTGTACACCAGTTTTTAATATGACATTCAATAATTTTTTGCAAAAATACTGAAAAAAGGAGTGGCTAATAACAAATAGCAGCCTGAATACTGCGTAGTCCTTATATTTTATTAATAGTTAAATTAACTTAGTGGTAGTTCCATGGCGTTCGGCGGGCTCAAACTTTGTACACTAGTTCTTTATATGACATTCAAAAATTTGTTTCGAAAATACTAAAAAAAGAAGAGGCGAATAACAAATAGCAGCCTTAATACTGCGTATTCCATATATTTTATTAGTTATAAAATTGACTTAGGGGTAGTTCCATATCCTTCCACGCGCTCAAACTTTGTACACTAGTTCTTTATATGACATTCAATAATTTTATGCAAAAATACTGAAAAAAGGAGAGGCGAATAACAAATGGTGGCCTGAATACTGCGTATTCCTTATATTTTATTAGTTGCTAAATTAACTTAGTGGTAGTTCCATATCCTTCCGCGCGCTCAAACTTTGTACACTAGTCCTTTATATGACATTCAATAATTTTTGCAAAAATACTGAAAAAAGGAATGGCTAATAACAAATAGCAGCCTGCATACTGCGTAGTCCTTATATTTTATTAGTTGTAAAATTGACTTAGGGGTAGTTCCATATCGTTCCGCGCTCTCAAACTTTGTACACCAGTTTTTGATATGACATTCAATAATTTTCTGCAAAAATACTGAAAAAAGGAGTGGCTAATAACAGAGAGCAGCCTGAGTACTGCGTATTCCTAATATTTTATTAGTTGTTAAATTGACTTAGTGGTAGTTCCATATCGTTCCGCGGTCTCAAACTTTGTACACTAGTCCTTTATATGACATTCAATAATTTTTTGCAAAAATACTGAAAAAAGGAGTGGCTAATAACAAAGAGCAGCCTGAGTACTGCGTATTCCTTATATTTTATTAGTTGTTAAATTGACTTAGGGGTAGTTCCATATCGTTCCGCGCTCTGAAACTTTGTACACCAGTTTTTAATATGACATTCAATAATTTTCTGCAAAAATACTGAAAAAAGGAGTGGCTAATAACAAATATCAGCCTGAATACTGCGTAGTCCTTATATTTTATTAGTTGTAAAATTGACTTAGGGGTAGTTCCATATCGTTCCGCGCTCTGAAACTTTGTACACCAGTTTTTAATATGACATTCAATAATTTTCTGCAAAAATACTGAAAAAAGGAGTGGCTAATAACAAAGAGCAGCCTGAGTACTGCGTATTCCTTATATTTTATTAGTTGTTAAATTGACTTAGGGGTAGTTCCATATCGTTCCGCGCTCTGAAACTTTGTACACCAGTTTTTAATATGACATTCAATAATTTTCTGCAAAAATACTGAAAAAAGGAGTGGCTAATAACAAAGAGCAGCCTGAGTACTGCGTATTCCTTATATTTTATTAGTTGTTAAATTGACTTAGTGGTAGTTCCATATCGTTCCGCGCTCTCAAACTTTGTACACCAGTTTTTAATATGACATTCAATAATTTTCTGCTAAAATACTGAAAAAAGGAGTGCCTAATAACAAATAGCAGCCTGAATACTGCGTAGTCCTTATATTTTATTAATAGTTAAATTAACTTAGTGGTAGTTCCATATCATTCCGCGCTCTCAAACTTTGTACACCAGTTTTTAATATGACATTCAATAATGTTTTGCAAAAATACTGAAAAAAGGAGTGGCTAATAACAAATATCAGCCTGAATACTGCGTAGTCCTTATATTTTATTAGTTGTAAAATTGACTTAGGGGTAGTTCCATATCGTTCCGCGCTCTCAAACTTTGTACACCAGTTTTTAATATGACATTCAATAATGTTTTGCAAAAATACTGAAAAAGGAGTGGCTAATAACAAATATCAGCCTGAATACTACATATTCCTTATATTTTATTAGTTGTTATTTTAACTTAGGGGTAGTTCCATATCATTCCGTGCGCTCAAACTTTGTACACCAGTTTTTAATATGACATTCAATAATTTTTTGAAAAAATATTAAAAAAAGGAGTGACTAATAAACAAATGGCAGACTAAATGCTGCCTATCCCCTATCGTTGATTAGTTGTTAAATTGACTTAGGGGTAGTTCCATATCGTTGCGCGGTCTCAAACTTTGTACACTAGTTCTTTATATGACATTCAAAAATTTTTTACAAAAATACTAAAAAAAGGAGAGGCGAATAATAAATGGCGGCCTGAGTACTGCGTATTCCTTATATTTTATTAGTTCGATATCATTCCGCGCGCTCAAACTTTGTACACCAGTTTTTAATATGACATTCAATAATTTCTTGCAAAAATACTAAAAAAAGGAGTGACTAATAAACAAATGGCAGACTAAATGCTGCTTATCCCCTATCGTTGATTAGTTGTTAAATTGACTTAGGGGTAGTCCCATATCGTTCGGCGGGCTCAAACTTTGTACAGTAGTTCTTTATATGACATTCAATAATTTTTTGCAAAAATACTGAAAAAAGGATTGGCTAATAACAAATATCAGCCTGAATACTGCGTATTTCTTATATTTTATTAGTTGTTAAATTGACTTAGGGGTAGTTCCATATCGTTCCGCGGTCTCAAACTTTGTACACTAGTCCTTTATATGACATTCAATAATTTTCTGCAAAATACTGAAAAAAGGAGTGGCTAATAACAAAGAGCAGCCTGAGTACTGCGTATTCCTTATAATTTATTAGATGTAAAATTGACTTAGGGGTAGTTCCATATCGTTCCGCGCTCTCAAACTTTGTACACCAGTTTTTAATATGACATTCAATAATTTTTTGCAAAAATACTGAAAAAAGGAGTGGCTAATAACAAATAGCAGCCTGAATACTGCGTAGTCCTTATATTTTATTAATAGTTAAATTAACTTAGTGGTAGTTCCATATCGTTCCGCGCTCTCAAACTTTGTACACCAGTTTTTAATATGACATTCAATAATTTTCTGCAAAAATACTGAAAAAAGGAGTGGCTAATAACAAAGAGCAGCCTGAGTACTGCGTATTCCTTATATTTTATTAGATGTAAAATTGACTTAGGGGTAGTTCCATATCGTTCCGCGCTCTCAAACTTTGTACATCAGTTTTTAATATGACATTCAATAATGTTTTGCAAAAATACTGAAAAAAGGAGTGGCTAATAACAAATAGCAGCCTGAATACTGCGTAGTCCTTATATTTTATTAGTTGTAAAATTGACTTAGGGGTAGTTCCATATCGTTCCGCGCGCTCAAACTTTGTACACTAGTCCTTTATATGACATTCAATAATTTTCTGCAAAATACTGAAAAAAGGAGTGGCTAATAACAAAGAGCAGCCTGAGTACTGCGTATTCCTTATAATTTATTAGATGTAAAATTGACTTAGGGGTAGTTCCATATCGTTCCGCGCTCTCAAACTTTGTACATCAGTTTTTAATATGACATTCAATAATGTTTTGCAAAAATACTGAAAAAAGGAGTGGCTAATAACAAATAGCAGCCTGAATACTGCGTAGTCCTTATATTTTATTAATAGTTAAATTAACTTAGTGGTAGTTCCATATCGTTCCGCGCTCTCAAACTTTGTACACCAGTTTTTAATATGACATTCAATAATTTTCTGCAAAAATACTGAAAAAAGGAGTGGCTAATAACAAAGAGCAGCCTGAGTACTGCGTATTCCTTATATTTTATTAGTTGTTAAATTGACTTAGGGGTAGTTCCATATCGTTCCGCGGTCTCAAACTTTGTACACTAGTCCTTTATATGACATTCAATAATTTTTTGCAAAAATACTGAAAAAAGGAGAGGCGAATAACAAATAGCAGCCTGAATACTGCGTAGTCCTTATATTTTATTAGTTGTAAAATTGACTTAGGGGTAGTTCCATATCGTTCCGCGCGCTCAAACTTTGTACACCAGTTTTTAATATGACATTCAATAATTTTCTGCAAAAATACTGAAAAAAGGAGTGGCTAATAACAAAGAGCAGCCTGAGTACTGCGTATTCCTTATATTTTATTAGTTGTTAAACTGACTTAGGGGTAGTTCCATATCGTTCCGCGGTCTCAAACTTTGTACACTAGTCCTTTATATGACATTCAATAATTTTTTGCAAAAATACTGAAAAAAGGAGAGGCGAATAACAAATAGCAGCCTGAATACTGCGTAGTCCTTATATTTTATTAGATGTAAAATTGACTTAGGGGTAGTTCCATATCGTTCCGCGCTCTCAAACTTTGTACACCAGTTTTTAATATGACATTCAATAATTTTTTGCAAAAATACTAAAAAAAGGAGTGGCTAATAACAAATATCAGCCTGAATACTGCGTAGTCCTTATATTTTATTAGATGTAAAATTGACTTAGGGGTAGTTCCATATCGTTCCGCGCTCTCAAACTTTGTACACCAGTTTTTAATATGACATTCAATAATTTTCTGCAAAAATACTGAAAAAAGGAGTGGCTAATAACAAATAGCAGCCTGAATACTGCGTAGTCCTTATATTTTATTAATAGTTAAATTAACTTAGTGGTAGTTCCATATCATTCCGCGCTCTCAAACTTTGTACACCAGTTTTTAATATGACATTCAATAATGTTTTGCAAAAATACTGAAAAAAGGAGTGGCTAATAACAAATATCAGCCTGAATACTGCGTAGTCCTTATATTTTATTAGTTGTAAAATTGACTTAGGGGTAGTTCCATATCGTTCCGCGCTCTCAAACTTTGTACACCAGTTTTTAATATGACATTCAATAATTTTCTGCAAAATACTGAAAAAAGGAGTGGCTAATAACAAAGAGCAGCCTGAGTACTGCGTATTCCTTATATTTTATTAGATGTAAAATTGACTTAGGGGTAGTTCCATATCGTTCCGCGCTCTCAAACTTTGTACATCAGTTTTTAATATGACATTCAATAATGTTTTGCAAAAATACTGAAAAAAGGAGTGGCTAATAACAAATATAAGCCTGAATACTGCGTAGTCCTTATATTTTATTAGTTGTAAAATTGACTTAGTGGCAGTTCCATATCGTTCGGCGGGCTCAAACTTTGTACACTAGTCCTTTATATGACATTCAATAATTTTTGCAAAAATACTGAAAAAAGAAGGGGCTAATAACAAATAGTAGCCTGCATACTGCGTAGTCCTTATATTTTATTAGTTCTAAAATTGACTTAGGGGTAGTTCCATATCGTTCCGCGCTCTCAAACTTTGTACACCAGTTTTTAATATGACATTCAATAATGTTTTGCAAAAATACTGAAAAAAGGAGTGGCTAATAACAAATATCAGCCTGAGTACTGCGTAGTCCTTATATTTTATTAGTTGTAAAATTGACTTAGTGGTAGTTCCATATCGTTCGGCGGGCACAAACTTTGTACACTAGTTCTTTATATGACATTGAATAATCTTCTTCAAAAATACTGAAAAAAGGAGTGGCTAATAACAGAGAGCAGCCTGAGTACTGCGTATTCCTTATATTTTATTAGTTGTTAAATTGACTTAGGGGTAGTTCCATATCGTTGCGCGGGCTCAAACTTTGTACACCAGTTTTTAATATGACATTCAATAATTTTCTGCAAAAATACTGAAAAAAGGATTGGCTAATAACAAAGAGCAGCCTGAGTACTGCTTAGTCCTTATATTTTATTAGTTGTAAAATTTACTTAGGGGTAGTTCCATATCGTTCCGCGCGCTCAAACTTTGTACACTAGTCCTTTATATGAGATTCAATAATTTTATGCAAAAATACTGAAAAAAGGAGTGGCTAATAACAAATATCAGCCTGAATACTGCGTAGTCCTTATATTTTATTAGTTGTAAAATTGACTTAGTGGTAGTTCCATATCGTTCGGCGGGCACAAACTTTGTACACTAGTTCTTTATATGACCTTGAATAATTTTCTTCAAAAATACTGAAAAAAGGAGTGGCTAATAACAAATAGCAGCCTGAGTACTGCGTAGTCCTTATATTTTATTAGTTGTAAAATTGACTTAGTGGCAGTTCCATATCGTTCGGCGGGCACAAACTTTGTACACTAGTTCTTTATATGACCTTGAATAATTTTCTTCAAAAATACTGAAAAAAGGAGTGGCTAATAACAAATAGCAGCCTGAGTACTGCGTAGTCCTTATATTTTATTAGTTGTAAAATTGACTTAATGGTAGTTCCATATCGTTCGGCGGGCTAAAACTTTGTACACCAGTTTTTAATATGACATTCAATAATTTTCTGCAAAAATACTGAAAAAAGGAGTGGCTAATAACAGAGAGCAGCCTGAGTACTGCGTATTCCTTATATTTTATTAGTTGTTAAATTGACTTAGTGGTAGTTCCATATCGTTCCGCGCTCTCAAACTTTGTACACCAGTTTTTAATATGACATTCAATAATTTTCTGCAAAAATACTGAAAAAAGGAGTGGCTAATAACAAATAGCAGCCTGAATACTGCGTAGTCCTTATATTTTATTAATAGTTAAATTAACTTAGTGGTAGTTCCATATCATTCCGCGCTCTCAAACTTTGTACACCAGTTTTTAATATGACATTCAATAATGTTTTGCAAAAATACTGAAAAAAGGAGTGGCTAATAACAAATATCAGCCTGAATACTGCGTAGTCCTTATATTTTATTAGTTGTAAAATTGACTTAGGGGTAGTTCCATATCGTTCCGCGCTCTCAAACTTTGTACACCAGTTTTTAATATGACATTCAATAATTTTCAGCAAAAATACTGAAAAAAGGAGTGGCTAATAACAAAGAGCAGCCTGAGTACTGCGTATTCATTATATTTTATTAGTTGTTAAATTAACTTAGGGGTAAATCCATATCGTTCCGCGCGCTCAAACTTTGTACACTGGTTCTTTATATGACATTCAATAATTTTTTTTACAAAAATACTAAAAAAAGGAGGGGCTACTAACAAATGGCAGCCTGAGTACTGCGTAGTCCTTATATTTTATTAGTTGTAAAATTGACTTAGTGGTAGTTCCATATCGTTCGGCGGGCACAAACTTTGTACACTAGTCCTTTATATGACATTGAATAATCTTCTTCAAAAATACTGAAAAAAGGAGTGGCTAATAACAGAGAGCAGCCTGAGTACTGCGTATTCCTTATATTTTATTAGTTGTTAAATTGACTTAGGGGTAGTTCCATATCGTTGCGCGGGCTCAAACTTTGTACACCAGTTTTTAATATGACATTCAATAATTTTCTGCAAAAATACTGAAAAAAGGATTGGCTAATAACAAAGAGCAGCCTGAGTACTGCGTAGTCCTTATATTTTATTAGTTGTAAAATTGACTTAGTGGCAGTTCCATATCGTTCGGCGGGCTCAAACTTTGTACACTAGTCCTTTATATGACATTCAATAATTTTTGCAAAAATACTGAAAAAAGAAGGGGCTAATAACAAATAGTAGCCTGCATACTGCGTAGTCCTTATATTTTATTAGTTCTAAAATTGACTTAGGGGTAGTTCCATATCGTTCCGCCCTCTCAAACTTTGTACACCAGTTTTTAATATGACATTCAATAATGTTTTGCAAAAATACTGAAAAAAGGAGTGGCTAATAACAAATATCAGCCTGAATACTGCGTAGTCCTTATATTTTATTAGTTGTAAAATTGACTTAGGGGTAGTTCCATATCGTTCCGCGCGCTCAAACTTTGTACACTAGTCCTTTATATGAGATTCAATAATTTTATGCAAAAATACTGAAAAAAGGAGTGGCTAATAACAAATATCAGCCTGAATACTGCGTAGTCCTTATATTTTATTAGTTGTAAAATTGACTTAGTGGTAGTTCCATATCGTTCGGCGGGCACAAACTTTGTACACTAGTTCTTTATATGACCTTGAATAATTTTCTTCAAAAATACTGAAAAAAGGAGTGGCTAATAACAAATAGCAGCCTGAGTACTGCGTAGTCCTTATATTTTATTAGTTGTAAAATTGACTTAGTGGCAGTTCCATATCGTTCGGCGGGCACAAACTTTGTACACTAGTTCTTTATATGACCTTGAATAATTTTCTTCAAAAATACTGAAAAAAGGAGTGGCTAATAACAAATAGCAGCCTGAGTACTGCGTAGTCCTTATATTTTATTAGTTGTAAAATTGACTTAATGGTAGTTCCATATCGTTCCGCGCTCTCAAACTTTGTACACCAGTTTTTAATATGACATTCAATAATTTTCTGCAAAAATACTGAAAAAAGGAGAGGCGAATAACAAATAGCAGCCTGAATACTGCGTAGTCCTTATATTTTATTAGATGTAAAATTGACTTAGGGGTAGTTCCATATCGTTCCGCGCTCTCAAACTTTGTACACCAGTTTTTAATATGACATTCAATAATTTTTTGCAAAAATACTAAAAAAAGGAGTGGCTAATAACAAATATCAGCCTGAATACTGCGTAGTCCTTATATTTTATTAGATGTAAAATTGACTTAGGGGTAGTTCCATATCGTTCCGCGCTCTCAAACTTTGTACACCAGTTTTTAATATGACATTCAATAATTTTCTGCAAAAATACTGAAAAAAGGAGTGGCTAATAACAAATAGCAGCCTGAATACTGCGTAGTCCTTATATTTTATTAATAGTTAAATTAACTTAGTGGTAGTTCCATATCATTCCGCGCTCTCAAACTTTGTACACCAGTTTTTAATATGACATTCAATAATGTTTTGCAAAAATACTGAAAAAAGGAGTGGCTAATAACAAATATCAGCCTGAATACTGCGTAGTCCTTATATTTTATTAGTTGTAAAATTGACTTAGGGGTAGTTCCATATCGTTCCGCGCTCTCAAACTTTGTACACCAGTTTTTAATATGACATTCAATAATTTTCTGCAAAATAC
The DNA here is from genome assembly GCF_024137745.1 of Phymastichus coffea. Lineage (NCBI taxonomy): Eukaryota > Metazoa > Arthropoda > Insecta > Hymenoptera > Eulophidae > Phymastichus > Phymastichus coffea. Next base: position 312,304 of record NW_026706812.1, on the reverse strand, counting down.
TGAAAAAAGGAGTGGCTAATAACAAAGAGCAGCCTGAGTACTGCGTATTCCTTATATTTTATTAGATGTAAAATTGACTTAGGGGTAGTTCCATATCGTTCCGCGCTCTCAAACTTTGTACATCAGTTTTTAATATGACATTCAATAATGTTTTGCAAAAATACTGAAAAAAGGAGTGGCTAATAACAAATATAAGCCTGAATACTGCGTAGTCCTTATATTTTATTAGTTGTAAAATTGACTTAGTGGCAGTTCCATATCGTTCGGCGGGCTCAAACTTTGTACACTAGTCCTTTATATGACATTCAATAATTTTTGCAAAAATACTGAAAAAAGAAGGGGCTAATAACAAATAGTAGCCTGCATACTGCGTAGTCCTTATATTTTATTAGTTCTAAAATTGACTTAGGGGTAGTTCCATATCGTTCCGCGCTCTCAAACTTTGTACACCAGTTTTTAATATGACATTCAATAATGTTTTGCAAAAATACTGAAAAAAGGAGTGGCTAATAACAAATATCAGCCTGAGTACTGCGTAGTCCTTATATTTTATTAGTTGTAAAATTGACTTAGTGGTAGTTCCATATCGTTCGGCGGGCACAAACTTTGTACACTAGTTCTTTATATGACATTGAATAATCTTCTTCAAAAATACTGAAAAAAGGAGTGGCTAATAACAGAGAGCAGCCTGAGTACTGCGTATTCCTTATATTTTATTAGTTGTTAAATTGACTTAGGGGTAGTTCCATATCGTTGCGCGGGCTCAAACTTTGTACACCAGTTTTTAATATGACATTCAATAATTTTCTGCAAAAATACTGAAAAAAGGATTGGCTAATAACAAAGAGCAGCCTGAGTACTGCGTAGTCCTTATATTTTATTAGTTGTAAAATTGACTTAGGGGTAGTTCCATATCGTTCCGCGCGCTCAAACTTTGTACACTAGTCCTTTATATGAGATTCAATAATTTTATGCAAAAATACTGAAAAAAGGAGTGGCTAATAACAAATATCAGCCTGAATACTGCGTAGTCCTTATATTTTATTAGTTGTAAAATTGACTTAGTGGTAGTTCCATATCGTTCGGCGGGCACAAACTTTGTACACTAGTTCTTTATATGACCTTGAATAATTTTCTTCAAAAATACTGAAAAAAGGAGTGGCTAATAACAAATAGCAGCCTGAGTACTGCGTAGTCCTTATATTTTATTAGTTGTAAAATTGACTTAGTGGCAGTTCCATATCGTTCGGCGGGCACAAACTTTGTACACTAGTTCTTTATATGACCTTGAATAATTTTCTTCAAAAATACTGAAAAAAGGAGTGGCTAATAACAAATAGCAGCCTGAGTACTGCGTAGTCCTTATATTTTATTAGTTGTAAAATTGACTTAATGGTAGTTCCATATCGTTCGGCGGGCTAAAACTTTGTACACCAGTTTTTAATATGACATTCAATAATTTTCTGCAAAAATACTGAAAAAAGGAGTGGCTAATAACAGAGAGCAGCCTGAGTACTGCGTATTCCTTATATTTTATTAGTTGTTAAATTGACTTAGTGGTAGTTCCATATCGTTCCGCGCTCTCAAACTTTGTACACCAGTTTTTAATATGACATTCAATAATTTTCTGCAAAAATACTGAAAAAAGGAGTGGCTAATAACAAATAGCAGCCTGAATACTGCGTAGTCCTTATATTTTATTAATAGTTAAATTAACTTAGTGGTAGTTCCATATCATTCCGCGCTCTCAAACTTTGTACACCAGTTTTTAATATGACATTCAATAATGTTTTGCAAAAATACTGAAAAAAGGAGTGGCTAATAACAAATATCAGCCTGAATACTGCGTAGTCCTTATATTTTATTAGTTGTAAAATTGACTTAGGGGTAGTTCCATATCGTTCCGCGCTCTCAAACTTTGTACACCAGTTTTTAATATGACATTCAATAATTTTCAGCAAAAATACTGAAAAAAGGAGTGGCTAATAACAAAGAGCAGCCTGAGTACTGCGTATTCATTATATTTTATTAGTTGTTAAATTAACTTAGGGGTAAATCCATATCGTTCCGCGCGCTCAAACTTTGTACACTGGTTCTTTATATGACATTCAATAATTTTTTTTACAAAAATACTAAAAAAAGGAGGGGCTACTAACAAATGGCAGCCTGAGTACTGCGTAGTCCTTATATTTTATTAGTTGTAAAATTGACTTAGTGGTAGTTCCATATCGTTCGGCGGGCACAAACTTTGTACACTAGTTCTTTATATGACATTGAATAATCTTCTTCAAAAATACTGAAAAAAGGAGTGGCTAATAACAGAGAGCAGCCTGAGTACTGCGTATTCCTTATATTTTATTAGTTGTTAAATTGACTTAGGGGTAGTTCCATATCGTTGCGCGGGCTCAAACTTTGTACACCAGTTTTTAATATGACATTCAATAATTTTCTGCAAAAATACTGAAAAAAGGATTGGCTAATAACAAAGAGCAGCCTGAGTACTGCGTAGTCCTTATATTTTATTAGTTGTAAAATTGACTTAGTGGCAGTTCCATATCGTTCGGCGGGCTCAAACTTTGTACACTAGTCCTTTATATGACATTCAATAATTTTTGCAAAAATACTGAAAAAAGAAGGGGCTAATAACAAATAGTAGCCTGCATACTGCGTAGTCCTTATATTTTATTAGTTCTAAAATTGACTTAGGGGTAGTTCCATATCGTTCCGCGCTCTCAAACTTTGTACACCAGTTTTTAATATGACATTCAATAATGTTTTGCAAAAATACTGAAAAAAGGAGTGGCTAATAACAAATATCAGCCTGAATACTGCGTAGTCCTTATATTTTATTAGTTGTAAAATTGACTTAGGGGTAGTTCCATATCGTTCCGCGCGCTCAAACTTTGTACACTAGTCCTTTATATGAGATTCAATAATTTTATGCAAAAATACTGAAAAAAGGAGTGGCTAATAACAAATATCAGCCTGAATACTGCGTAGTCCTTATATTTTATTAGTTGTAAAATTGACTTAGTGGTAGTTCCATATCGTTCGGCGGGCACAAACTTTGTACACTAGTTCTTTATATGACCTTGAATAATTTTCTTCAAAAATACTGAAAAAAGGAGTGGCTAATAACAAATAGCAGCCTGAGTACTGCGTAGTCCTTATATTTTATTAGTTGTAAAATTGACTTAGTGGCAGTTCCATATCGTTCGGCGGGCACAAACTTTGTACACTAGTTCTTTATATGACCTTGAATAATTTTCTTCAAAAATACTGAAAAAAGGAGTGGCTAATAACAAATAGCAGCCTGAGTACTGCGTAGTCCTTATATTTTATTAGTTGTAAAATTGACTTAATGGTAGTTCCATATCGTTCCGCGCTCTCAAACTTTGTACACCAGTTTTTAATATGACATTCAATAATTTTCTGCAAAAATACTGAAAAAAGGAGTGGCTAATAACAGAGAGCAGCCTGAGTACTGCGTATTCCTTATATTTTATTAGTTGTTAAATTGACTTAGTGGTAGTTCCATATCGTTCCGCGCTCTCAAACTTTGTACACCAGTTTTTAATATGACATTCAATAATTTTCTGCAAAAATACTGAAAAAAGGAGTGGCTAATAACAAATAGCAGCCTGAATACTGCGTAGTCCTTATATTTTATTAATAGTTAAATTAACTTAGTGGTAGTTCCATATCATTCCGCGCTCTCAAACTTTGTACACCAGTTTTTAATATGACATTCAATAATGTTTTGCAAAAATACTGAAAAAAGGAGTGGCTAATAACAAATATCAGCCTGAATACTGCGTAGTCCTTATATTTTATTAGTTGTAAAATTGACTTAGGGGTAGTTCCATATCGTTCCGCGCTCTCAAACTTTGTACACCAGTTTTTAATATGACATTCAATAATGTTTTGCAAAAATACTGAAAAAGGAGTGGCTAATAACAAATATCAGCCTGAATACTACATATTCCTTATATTTTATTAGTTGTTATTTTAACTTAGGGGTAGTTCCATATCATTCCGTGCGCTCAAACTTTGTACACCAGTTTTTAATATGACATTCAATAATTTTTTGAAAAAATATTAAAAAAAGGAGTGACTAATAAACAAATGGCAGACTAAATGCTGCCTATCCCCTATCGTTGATTAGTTGTTAAATTGACTTAGGGGTAGTCCCATATCGTTCGGCGGGCTCAAACTTTGTACAGTAGTTCTTTATATGACATTCAATAATTTTTTGCAAAAATACTGAAAAAAGGATTGGCTAATAACAAATATCAGCCTGAATACTGCGTATTTCTTATATTTTATTAGTTGTTAAATTGACTTAGGGGTAGTTCCATATCGTTCCGCGGTCTCAAACTTTGTACACTAGTCCTTTATATGACATTCAATAATTTTTTGCCAAAATACTGAAAAAAGGAGAGGCGAATAACAAATAGCAGCCTGAATACTGCGTAGTCCTTATATTTTATTAGATGTAAAATTGACTTAGGGGTAGTTCCATATCGTTCCGCACTCTCAAACTTTGTACGCCAGTTTTTAATATGACATTCAATAATTTTCTGCAAAAATACTGAAAAAAGGAGTGGCTAATAACAAAGAGCAGCCTGAGTACTGCGTAGTCCTTATATTTTATTAGTTGTAAAATTGACTTAATGGTAGTTCCATATCGTTCGGCGGGCTCAAACTTTGTACACTAGTCCTTTATATGACATTCTATAATTTTCTTCAAAAATACTGAAAAAAGGAGTGGCTACTAACAAATGGCAGTATGAATACTACGTATTCCTTATATTTTATTAGTTGTAAAATTGACTTAATGGTAGTTCCATATCGTTCGGCGGGCTAAAACTTTGTACACCAGTTTTTAATATGACATTCAATAATTTTCTGCAAAAATACTGAAAAAAGGAGTGGCTAATAACAAATATTAGCCTGAATACTGCGTAGTCCTTATATTTTATTAGTTGTAAAATTGACTTAGGGGTAGTTCCATATCGTTCCGCACTCTCAAACTTTGTACGCCAGTTTTTAATATGACATTCAATAATTTTCTGCAAAAATACTGAAAAAAGGAGTGGCTAATAACAAAGAGCAGCCTGAGTACTGCGTATTTCTTATATTTTATTAGTTGTTAAATTGACTTAGGGGTAGTTCCATATCGTTCCGCGGTCTCAAACTTTGTACACTAGTCCTTTATATGACATTCAATAATTTTTTGCAAAAATACTGAAAAAAGGAGAGGCGAATAACAAATAGCAGCCTGAATACTGCGTAGTCCTTATATTTTATTAGATGTAAAATTGACTTAGGGGTAGTTCCATATCGTTCCGCGCTCTCAAACTTTGTACACCAGTTTTTAATATGACATTCAATAATTTTTTGCAAAAATACTGAAAAAAGGAGTGGCTAATAACAAATAGCAGCATGAATACTGCGTAGTCCTTATATTTTATTAATAGTTAAATTAACTTAGTGGTAGTTCCATATCGTTCCGCGCTCTCAAACTTTGTACACCAGTTTTTAATATGACATTCAATAATGTTTTGCAAAAATACTGAAAAAAGGAGTGGCTAATAACAAATATCAGCCTGAATACTGCGTAGTCCTTATCATTTATTAGTTGTAAAATTGACTTAGGGGTAGTTCCATATCGTTCCGCGCTCTCAAACTTTGTACACCAGTTTTTAATATGACATTCAATAATTTTCTGCAAAAATACTGAAAAAAGGAGTGGCTAATAACAAAGAGCAGCCTGAGTACTGCGTATTCATTATATTTTATTAGTTGTTAAATTAACTTAGGGGTAAATCCATATCGTTCCGCGCGCTCAAACTTTGTACACTGGTTCTTTATATGACATTCAATAATTTTTTTTACAAAAATACTAAAAAAAGGAGGGGCTACTAACAAATGGCAGCCTGAGTACTGCGTAGTCCTTATATTTTATTAGTTGTAAAATTGACTTAGTGGTAGTTCCATATCGTTCGGCGGGCACAAACTTTGTACACTAGTTCTTTATATGACATTGAATAATCTTCTTCAAAAATACTGAAAAAAGGAGTGGCTAATAACAGAGAGCAGCCTGAGTACTGCGTATTCCTTATATTTTATTAGTTGTTAAATTGACTTAGGGGTAGTTCCATATCGTTGCGCGGGCTCAAACTTTGTACACCAGTTTTTAATATGACATTCAATAATTTTCTGCAAAAATACTGAAAAAAGGAGTGGCTAATAACAAAGAGCAGCCTGAGTACTGCGTATTCCTTATATTTTATTAGTTGTTAAATTAACTTAGGGGTAAATCCATATCGTTCCGCACGCTCAAACTTTGTACACTAGTCCTTTATATGACATTCAATAATTTTTGCAAAAATACTGAAAAAAGGAGGGGCTAATAACAAATAGTAGCCTGCATACTGCGTAGTCCTTATATTTTATTAGTTCTAAAATTGACTTAGGGGTAGTTCCATATCGTTCCGCGCTCTCAAACTTTGTACACCAGTTCTTTAGATGACATTCAATGATTTTCTTCAAAAATACTGAAAAAAGGAGTGGCTAATAACAAATAGCAGCCTGAATACTGCGTAGTCCTTATATTTTATTAGCAGTTAAATTAACTTAGTGGTAGTTCCATATCGTTCCGCGCTCTCAAACTTTGTACACCAGTTTTTAATATGACATTCAATAATGTTTTGCAAAAATACTGAAAAAAGGAGTGGCTAATAACAAATATCAGCCTGAATACTGCGTAGTCCTTATATTTTATTAGTTGTAAAATTGACTTAGGGGTAGTTCCATATCGTTCCGCGCGCTCAAACTTTGTACACTAGTCCTTTATATGAGATTCAATAATTTTTTGCAAAAATACTGAAAAAAGGAGTGGCTAATAACAAATATCAGCCTGAATACTGCGTAGTCCTTATATTTTATTAGTTGTAAAATTGACTTAGTGGTAGTTCCATATCGTTCCGCGCTCTCAAACTTTGTACACCAGTTTTTAATATGACATTCAATAATTTTCTGCAAAAATACTGAAAAAAGGAGTGGCTAATAACAAAGAGCAGCCTGAGTACTGCGTATTCCTTATATTTTATTAGTTGTTAAATTGACTTAGGGGTAGTTCCATATCGTTCCGCGGTCTCAAACTTTGTACACTAGTCCTTTATATGACATTCAATAATTTTTTGCAAAAATACTGAAAAAAGGAGAGGCGAATAACAAATAGCAGCCTGAATACTGCGTAGTCCTTATATTTTATTAGATGTAAAATTGACTTAGGGGTAGTTCCATATCGTTCCGCACTCTCAAACTTTGTACGCCAGTTTTTAATATGACATTCAATAATTTTCTGCAAAAATACTGAAAAAAGGAGTGGCTAATAACAAAGAGCAGCCTGAGTACTGCGTAGTCCTTATATTTTATTAGTTGTAAAATTGACTTAATGGTAGTTCCATATCGTTCGGCGGGCTCAAACTTTGTACACTAGTCCTTTATATGACATTCTATAATTTTCTTCAAAAATACTGAAAAAAGGAGTGGCTACTAACAAATGGCAGTATGAATACTACGTATTCCTTATATTTTATTAGTTGTAAAATTGACTTAATGGTAGTTCCATATCGTTCGGCGGGCTAAAACTTTGTACACCAGTTTTTAATATGACATTCAATAATTTTCTTCAAAAATACTGAAAAAAGGAGTGGCTAATAACAAATATTAGCCTGAATACTGCGTAGTCCTTATATTTTATTAGTTGTAAAATTGACTTAGGGGTAGTTCCATATCGTTCCGCACTCTCAAACTTTGTACGCCAGTTTTTAATATGACATTCAATAATTTTCTGCAAAAATACTGAAAAAAGGAGTGGCTAATAACAAAGAGCAGCCTGAGTACTGCGTATTTCTTATATTTTATTAGTTGTTAAATTGACTTAGGGGTAGTTCCATATCGTTCCGCGGTCTCAAACTTTGTACACTAGTCCTTTATATGACATTCAATAATTTTTTGCAAAAATACTGAAAAAAGGAGAGGCGAATAACAAATAGCAGCCTGAATACTGCGTAGTCCTTATATTTTATTAGATGTAAAATTGACTTAGGGGTAGTTCCATATCGTTCCGCGCTCTCAAACTTTGTACACCAGTTTTTAATATGACATTCAATAATTTTTTGCAAAAATACTGAAAAAAGGAGAGGCGAATAACAAATAGCAGCCTGAATACTGCGTAGTCCTTATATTTTATTAGATGTAAAATTGACTTAGGGGTAGTTCCATATCGTTCCGCGCTCTCAAACTTTGTACACCAGTTTTTAATATGACATTCAATAATGTTTTGCAAAAATACTGAAAAAAGGAGTGGCTAATAACAAATATCAGCCTGAATACTGCGTAGTCCTTATCATTTATTAGTTGTAAAATTGACTTAGGGGTAGTTCCATATCGTTCCGCGCTCTCAAACTTTGTACACCAGTTTTTAATATGACATTCAATAATTTTCTGCAAAAATACTGAAAAAAGGAGTGGCTAATAACAAAGAGCAGCCTGAGTACTGCGTATTCATTATATTTTATTAGTTGTTAAATTAACTTAGGGGTAAATCCATATCGTTCCGCGCGCTCAAACTTTGTACACTGGTTCTTTATATGACATTCAATAATTTTTTTTACAAAAATACTAAAAAAAGGAGGGGCTACTAACAAATGGCAGCCTGAGTACTGCGTAGTCCTTATATTTTATTAGTTGTAAAATTGACTTAGTGGTAGTTCCATATCGTTCGGCGGGCACAAACTTTGTACACTAGTTCTTTATATGACATTGAATAATCTTCTTCAAAAATACTGAAAAAAGGAGTGGCTAATAACAGAGAGCAGCCTGAGTACTGCGTATTCCTTATATTTTATTAGTTGTTAAATTGACTTAGGGGTAGTTCCATATCGTTGCGCGGGCTCAAACTTTGTACACCAGTTTTTAATATGACATTCAATAATTTTCTGCAAAAATACTGAAAAAAGGAGTGGCTAATAACAAAGAGCAGCCTGAGTACTGCGTATTCCTTATATTTTATTAGTTGTTAAATTAACTTAGGGGTAAATCCATATCGTTCCGCACGCTCAAACTTTGTACACTAGTCCTTTATATGACATTCAATAATTTTTGCAAAAATACTGAAAAAAGGAGGGGCTAATAACAAATAGTAGCCTGCATACTGCGTAGTCCTTATATTTTATTAGTTCTAAAATTGACTTAGGGGTAGTTCCATATCGTTCCGCGCTCTCAAACTTTGTACACCAGTTCTTTAGATGACATTCAATGATTTTCTTCAAAAATACTGAAAAAAGGAGTGGCTAATAACAAATAGCAGCCTGAATACTGCGTAGTCCTTATATTTTATTAGCAGTTAAATTAACTTAGTGGTAGTTCCATATCGTTCCGCGCTCTCAAACTTTGTACACCAGTTTTTAATATGACATTCAATAATGTTTTGCAAAAATACTGAAAAAAGGAGTGGCTAATAACAAATATCAGCCTGAATACTGCGTAGTCCTTATATTTTATTAGTTGTAAAATTGACTTAGGGGTAGTTCCATATCGTTCCGCGCGCTCAAACTTTGTACACTAGTCCTTTATATGAGATTCAATAATTTTTTGCAAAAATACTGAAAAAAGGAGTGGCTAATAACAAATATCAGCCTGAATACTGCGTAGTCCTTATATTTTATTAGTTGTAAAATTGACTTAGTGGTAGTTCCATATCGTTCCGCGCTCTCAAACTTTGTACACCAGTTTTTAATATGACATTCAATAATTTTCTGCAAAAATACTGAAAAAAGGAGTGGCTAATAACAAAGAGCAGCCTGAGTACTGCGTATTCCTTATATTTTATTAGTTGTTAAATTGACTTAGGGGTAGTTCCATATCGTTCCGCGGTCTCAAACTTTGTACACTAGTCCTTTATATGACATTCAATAATTTTTTGCAAAAATACTGAAAAAAGGAGAGGCGAATAACAAATAGCAGCCTGAATACTGCGTAGTCCTTATATTTTATTAGATGTAAAATTGACTTAGGGGTAGTTCCATATCGTTCCGCACTCTCAAACTTTGTACGCCAGTTTTTAATATGACATTCAATAATTTTCTGCAAAAATACTGAAAAAAGGAGTGGCTAATAACAAAGAGCAGCCTGAGTACTGCGTAGTCCTTATATTTTATTAGTTGTAAAATTGACTTAATGGTAGTTCCATATCGTTCGGCGGGCTCAAACTTTGTACACTAGTCCTTTATATGACATTCTATAATTTTCTTCAAAAATACTGAAAAAAGGAGTGGCTACTAACAAATGGCAGTATGAATACTACGTATTCCTTATATTTTATTAGTTGTAAAATTGACTTAATGGTAGTTCCATATCGTTCGGCGGGCTAAAACTTTGTACACCAGTTTTTAATATGACATTCAATAATTTTCTTCAAAAATACTGAAAAAAGGAGTGGCTAATAACAAATATTAGCCTGAATACTGCGTAGTCCTTATATTTTATTAGTTGTAAAATTGACTTAGGGGTAGTTCCATATCGTTCCGCACTCTCAAACTTTGTACGCCAGTTTTTAATATGACATTCAATAATTTTCTGCAAAAATACTGAAAAAAGGAGTGGCTAATAACAAAGAGCAGCCTGAGTACTGCGTATTTCTTATATTTTATTAGTTGTTAAATTGACTTAGGGGTAGTTCCATATCGTTCCGCGGTCTCAAACTTTGTACACTAGTCCTTTATATGACATTCAATAATTTTTTGCAAAAATACTGAAAAAAGGAGAGGCGAATAACAAATAGCAGCCTGAATACTGCGTAGTCCTTATATTTTATTAGATGTAAAATTGACTTAGGGGTAGTTCCATATCGTTCCGCGCTCTCAAACTTTGTACACCAGTTTTTAATATGACATTCAATAATTTTTTGCAAAAATACTGAAAAAAGGAGAGGCGAATAACAAATAGCAGCCTGAATACTGCGTAGTCCTTATATTTTATTAGATGTAAAATTGACTTAGGGGTAGTTCCATATCGTTCCGCGCTCTCAAACTTTGTACACCAGTTTTTAATATGACATTCAATAATTTTTTGCAAAAATACTGAAAAAAGGAGTGGCTAATAACAAATATTAGCCTGAATACTGCGTAGTCCTTATATTTTATTAGTTGTAAAATTGACTTAGGGGTAGTTCCATATCGTTCGGCGGCCTCAAACTTTGTACACTAGTCCTTTATATGACATTCAATAATTTTTGCAAAAATACTGAAAAAAGGAGTGGCTAATAACAAATAGCAGCCTGCATACTGCGTAGTCCTTATATTTTATTAGTTGTAAAATTGACTTAGGGGTAGTTCCATATCGTTCCGCGCTCTCAAACTTTGTACACCAGTTTTTAATATGACATTCAATAATTTTCTGCAAAATACTGAAAAAAGGAGTGGCTAATAACAAAGAGCAGCCTGAGTACTGCGTATTCCTTATATTTTATTAGATGTAAAATTGACTTAGGGGTAGTTCCATATCGTTCCGCACTCTCAAACTTTGTACGCCAGTTTTTAATATGACATTCAATAATTTTCTGCAAAAATACTGAAAAAAGGAGTGGCTAATAACAAAGAGCAGCCTGAGTACTGCGTAGTCCTTATATTTTATTAGTTGTAAAATTGACTTAATGGTAGTTGCATATCGTTCGGCGGGCTCAAACTTTGTACACTAGTCCTTTATATGACATTCTATAATTTTCTTCAAAAATACTGAAAAAAGGAGTGGCTAATAACAAAGAGCAGCCTGAGTACTGCGTATTTCTTATATTTTATTAGTTGTTAAATTGACTTAGGGGTAGTTCCATATCGTTCCGCGCTCTCAAACTTTGTACACTAGTTCTTTAGATGACATTCAATGATTTTCTTCAAAAATACTGAAAAAAGGAGTGGCTAATAACAAATAGCAGCCTGAATACTGCGTAGTCCTTATATTTTATTAGCAGTTAAATTAACTTAGTGGTAGTTCCATATCGTTCCGCGCTCTCAAACTTTGTACACCAGTTTTTAATATGACATTCAATAATGTTTTGCAAAAATACTGAAAAAAGGAGTGGCTAATAACAAATATCAGCCTGAATACTGCGTAGTCCTTATATTTTATTAGTTGTAAAATTGACTTAGGGGTAGTTCCATATCGTTCCGCGCGCTCAAACTTTGTACACTAGTCCTTTATATGAGATTCAATAATTTTTTGCAAAAATACTGAAAAAAGGAGTGGCTAATAACAAATATCAGCCTGAATACTGCGTAGTCCTTATATTTTATTAGTTGTAAAATTGACTTAGTGGTAGTTCCATATCGTTCCGCGCTCTCAAACTTTGTACACCAGTTTTTAATATGACATTCAATAATTTTCTGCAAAAATACTGAAAAAAGGAGTGGCTAATAACAAAGAGCAGCCTGAGTACTGCGTATTCCTTATATTTTATTAGTTGTTAAATTGACTTAGGGGTAGTTCCATATCGTTCCGCGGTCTCAAACTTTGTACACTAGTCCTTTATATGACATTCAATAATTTTTTGCAAAAATACTGAAAAAAGGAGAGGCGAATAACAAATAGCAGCCTGAATACTGCGTAGTCCTTATATTTTATTAGATGTAAAATTGACTTAGGGGTAGTTCCATATCGTTCCGCGCTCTCAAACTTTGTACACCAGTTTTTAATATGACATTCAATAATTTTTTGCAAAAATACTGAAAAAAGGAGTGGCTAATAACAAATATCAGCCTGAATACTGCGTAGTCCTTATATTTTATTAGATGTAAAATTGACTTAGGGGTAGTTCCATATCGTTCCGCGCTCTCAAACTTTGTACACCAGTTTTTAATATGACATTCAATAATTTTCTGCAAAAATACTGAAAAAAGGAGTGGCTAATAACAAATAGCAGCCTGAATACTGCGTAGTCCTTATATTTTATTAATAGTTAAATTAACTTAGTGGTAGTTCCATATCATTCCGCGCTCTCAAACTTTGTACACCAGTTTTTAATATGACATTCAATAATGTTTTGCAAAAATACTGAAAAAAGGAGTGGCTAATAACAAAGAGCAGCCTGAGTACTGCGTATTCCTTATATTTTATTAGTTGTTAAATTTACTTAGGGGTAGTTCCATATCGTTCCGCGGTCTCAAACTTTGTACACTAGTCCTTTATATGACATTCAATAATTTTTTGCAAAAATACTGAAAAAAGGAGAGGCGAATAACAAATAGCAGCCTGAATACTGCGTAGTCCTTATATTTTATTAGATGTAAAATTGACTTAGGGGTAGTTCCATATCGTTCCGCGCTCTCAAACTTTGTACACCAGTTTTTAATATGACATTCAATAATTTTTTGCAAAAATACTGAAAAAAGGAGTGGCTAATAACAAATATCAGCCTGAATACTGCGTAGTCCTTATATTTTATTAGATGTAAAATTGACTTAGGGGTAGTTCCATATCGTTCCGCGCTCTCAAACTTTGTACACCAGTTTTTAATATGACATTCAATAATTTTCTGCAAAAATACTGAAAAAAGGAGTGGCTAATAACAAATAGCAGCCTGAATACTGCGTAGTCCTTATATTTTATTAATAGTTAAATTAACTTAGTGGTAGTTCCATATCATTCCGCGCTCTCAAACTTTGTACACCAGTTTTTAATATGACATTCAATAATGTTTTGCAAAAATACTGAAAAAAGGAGTGGCTAATAACAAAGAGCAGCCTGAGTACTGCGTATTCATTATATTTTATTAGTTGTTAAATTAACTTAGGGGTAAATCCATATCGTTCCGCGCGCTCAAACTTTGTACACTGGTTCTTTATATGACATTCAATAATTTTTTTTACAAAAATACTAAAAAAAGGAGGGGCTACTAACAAATGGCAGCCTGAGTACTGCGTAGTCCTTATATTTTATTAGTTGTAAAATTGACTTAGTGGTAGTTCCATATCGTTCGGCGGGCACAAACTTTGTACACTAGTTCTTTATATGACATTGAATAATCTTCTTCAAAAATACTGAAAAAAGGAGTGGCTAATAACAGAGAGCAGCCTGAGTACTGCGTATTCCTTATATTTTATTAGTTGTTAAATTGACTTAGGGGTAGTTCCATATCGTTGCGCGGGCTCAAACTTTGTACACCAGTTTTTAATATGACATTCAATAATTTTCTGCAAAAATACTGAAAAAAGGATTGGCTAATAACAAAGAGCAGCCTGAGTACTGCGTAGTCCTTATATTTTATTAGTTGTAAAATTGACTTAGTGGCAGTTCCATATCGTTCCGCGCGCTCAAACTTTGTACACTAGTCCTTTATATGAGATTCAATAATTTTTTGCAAAAATACTGAAAAAAGGAGTGGCTAATAACAAATATCAGCCTGAATACTGCGTAGTCCTTATATTTTATTAGTTGTAAAATTGACTTAGTGGTAGTTCCATATCGTTCGGCGGGCACAAACTTTGTACACTAGTTCTTTATATGACCTTGAATAATTTTCTTCAAAAATACTGAAAAAAGGAGTGGCTAATAACAAATAGTAGCCTGCATACTGCGTAGTCCTTATATTTTATTAGTTGTTAAATTAACTTAGGGGTAAATCCATATCGTTCCGCGCGCTCAAACTTTCTACACTGGTTCTTTATATGACATTCAATAATTTTTTTTACAAAAATACTAAAAAAAGGAGTGGCTACTAACAAATGGCAGTCTGAATACTACGTATTCCTTATATTTTATTAGTTGTAAAAGTGACTTAATGGTAGTTCCATATCGTTCGGCGGGCTCAAACTTTGTACACTAGTCCTTTATATGACATTCAATAATTTTCTTCAAAAATACTGAAAAAAGGAGTGGCTACTAACAAATGGCAGTCTGAATACTACGTATTCCTTATATTTTATTAGTTGTAAAATTGACTTAATGGTAGTTCCATATCGTTCGGCGGGCTAAAACTTTGTACACCAGTTTTTAATATGACATTCAATAATTTTCTGCAAAAATACTGAAAAAAGGAGTGGCTAATATCAGAGAGCAGCCTGAGTACTGCGTATTCCTTATATTTTATTAGTTGTTAAATTGACTTAGTGGTAGTTCCATATCGTTCCGCGCTCTCAAACTTTGTACACCAGTTTGTAATATGACATTCAATAATTTTCTGCAAAAATACTGAAAAAAGGAGTGGCTAATAACAGAGAGCAGCCTGAGTACTGCGTATTCCTTAGATTTTATTAGTTGTTAAATTGACTTAGGGGTAGTTCCATATCGTTCCGCGGTCTCAAACTTTGTACACTAGTCCTTTATATGACATTCAATAATTTTTTTTACAAAAATACTAAAAAAAGGAGTGGCTAATAACAAATGGCAGCCTGAATACTGCGTAGTCCTTATATTTTATTAGTTGTAAAATTGACTTAGGGGTAGTTCCATATCATTCCGTGCGCTCAAACTTTGTACACCAGTTTTTAATATGACATTCAATAATGTTTTGCAAAAATACTGAAAAAGGAGTGGCTAATAACAAATATCAGCCTGAATACTACATATTCCTTATATTTTATTAGTTGTTATTTTAACTTAGGGGTAGTTCCATATCATTCCGTGCGCTCAAACTTTGTACACCAGTTTTTAATATGACATTCAATAATTTTTTGAAAAAATATTAAAAAAAGGAGTGACTAATAAACAAATGGCAGACTAAATGCTGCCTATCCCCTATCGTTGATTAGTTGTTAAATTGACTTAGGGGTAGTTCCATATCGTTGCGCGGTCTCAAACTTTGTACACTAGTTCTTTATATGACATTCAAAAATTTTTTACAAAAATACTAAAAAAAGGAGAGGCGAATAATAAATGGCGGCCTGAGTACTGCGTATTCCTTATATTTTATTAGTTCGATATCATTCCGCGCGCTCAAACTTTGTCCACCAGTTTTTAATATGACATTCAATAATTTCTTGCAAAAATACTAAAAAAAGGAGTGACTAATAAACAAATGGCAGACTAAATGCTGCTTATCCCCTATCGTTGATTAGTTGTTAAATTGACTTAGGGGTAGTCCCATATCGTTCGGCGGGCTCAAACTTTGTACACCAGTTTTTAATATGACATTCAATAATGTTTTGCAAAAATACTGAAAAAGGAGTGGCTAATAACAAATATCAGCCTGAATACTACATATTCCTTATATTTTATTAGTTGTTATTTTAACTTAGGGGTAGTTCCATATCATTCCGTGCGCTCAAACTTTGTACACCAGTTTTTAATATGACATTCAATAATTTTTTGAAAAAATATTAAAAAAAGGAGTGACTAATAAACAAATGGCAGACTAAATGCTGCCTATCCCCTATCGTTGATTAGTTGTTAAATTGACTTAGGGGTAGTTCCATATCGTTGCGCGGTCTCAAACTTTGTACACTAGTTCTTTATATGACATTCAAAAATTTTTTACAAAAATACTAAAAAAAGGAGAGGCGAATAATAAATGGCGGCCTGAGTACTGCGTATTCCTTATATTTTATTAGTTCGATATCATTCCGCGCGCTCAAACTTTGTACACCAGTTTTTAATATGACATTCAATAATTTCTTGCAAAAATACTAAAAAAAGGAGTGACTAATAAACAAATGGCAGACTAAATGCTGCTTATCCCCTATCGTTGATTAGTTGTTAAATTGACTTAGGGGTAGTCCCATATCGTTCGGCGGGCTCAAACTTTGTACAGTAGTTCTTTATATGACATTCAATAATTTTTTGCAAAAATACTGAAAAAAGGAGTGGCTAATAACAAATATCAGCCTGAATACTGCGTAGTCCTTATATTTTATTAGTTGTAAAATTGACTTAGGGGTAGTTCCATATCGTTCCGCACTCTCAAACTTTGTACGCCAGTTTTTAATATGACATTCAATAATTTTCTGCAAAAATACTGAAAAATTGACTTAGGGGTAGTTCCATATCGTTCCGCGCTCTCAAACTTTGTACGCCAGTTTTTAATAGGACATTCAATAATTTTCTGCAAAAATACTGAAAAAAGGAGTGGCTAATAACAAAGAGCAGCCTGAGTACTGCGTAGTCCTTATATTTTATTAGTTGTAAAATTGACTTAATGGTAGTTCCATATCGTTCGGCGGGCTCAAACTTTGTACACTAGTCCTTTATATGACATTCAATAATTTTCTTCAAAAATACTGAAAAAAGGAGTGGCTACTAACAAATGGCAGTATGAATACTACGTATTCCTTATATTTTATTAGTTGTAAAATTGACTTAATGGTAGTTCCATATCGTTCGGCGGGCTAAAACTTTGTACACCAGTTTTTAATATGACATTCAATAATTTTCTGCAAAAATACTGAAAAAAGGAGTGGCTAATAACAAATATTAGCCTGAATACTGCGTAGTCCTTATATTTTATTAGTTGTAAAATTGACTTAGGGGTAGTTCCATATCGTTCGGCGGCCTCAAACTTTGTACACTACTCCTTTATATGACATTCAATAATTTTTGCAAAAATACTGAAAAAAGGAGTGGCTAATAACAAATAGCAGCCTG
The DNA here is from genome assembly GCF_024137745.1 of Phymastichus coffea. Lineage (NCBI taxonomy): Eukaryota > Metazoa > Arthropoda > Insecta > Hymenoptera > Eulophidae > Phymastichus > Phymastichus coffea. The sequence continues at coordinate 294,661 of NW_026706812.1, read as the reverse complement.
CATACTACGTAGTCCTTATATTTTATTAGTTGTAAAATTGACTTAGGGGTAGTTCCATATCGTTCCGCACTCGCAAACTTTGTACGCCAGTTTTTAATATGACATTCAATAATTTTCTGCAAAAATACTGAAAAATTGACTTAGGGGTAGTTCCATATCGTTCCGCGCTCTCAAACTTTGTACACCAGTTTTTAGAATGACATTCAATAATTTTCTGCAAAAATACTGAAAAAAGGAGTGGCTAATAACAAAGAGCAGCCTGAGTACTGCGTATTCCTTATATTTTATTAGATGTAAAATTGACTTAGGGGTAGTTCCATATCGTTCCGCGCTCTCAAACTTTGTACACCAGTTTTTAATATGACATTCAATAATTTTTTGCAAAAATACTGAAAAAAGGAGTGGCTAATAACAAATATCAGACTGAATACTGCGTAGTCCTTATATTTTATTAGTTGTAAAATTGACTTAGCGGTAGTTCCATATCGTTCCGCACTCTCAAACTTTGTACGCCAGTTTTTAATATGACATTCAATAATTTTCTGCAAAAATACTGAAAAAAGGAGTGGCTAATAACAAAGAGCAGCCTGAGTACTGCGTAGTCCTTATATTTTATTAGTTGTAAAATTGACTTAATGGTAGTTCCATATCGTTCGGCGGGCTCAAACTTTGTACACTAGTCCTTTATATGACATTCAATAATTTTCTTCAAAAATACTGAAAAAAGGAGTGGCTACTAACAAATGGCAGTATGAATACTACGTATTCCTTATATTTTATTAGTTGTAAAATTGACTTAATGGTAGTTCCATATCGTTCGGCGGGCTAAAACTTTGTACACCAGTTTTTAATATGACATTCAATAATATTCTGCAAAAATACTGAAAAAAGGAGTGGCTAATAACAAATATTAGCCTGAATACTGCGTAGTCCTTATATTTTATTAGTTGTAAAATTGACTTAGGGGTAGTTCCATATCGTTCGGCGGCCTCAAACTTTGTACACTACTCCTTTATATGACATTCAATAATTTTTGCAAAAATACTGAAAAAAGGAGTGGCTAATAACAAATAGCAGCCTGCATACTGCGTAGTCCTTATATTTTATTAGTTGTAAAATTGACTTAGGGGTAGTTCCATATCGTTCCGCGCTCTCAAACTTTGTACATCAGTTTTTAATATGACATTCAATAATTTTCTGCAAAAATACTGAAAAAAGGAGTGGCTAATAACAAAGAGCAGCCTGAGTACTGCGTATTCCTTATATTTTATTAGTTGTTAAATTGACTTAGGGGTAGTTCCATATCGTTCCGCGGTCTCAAACTTTGTACACTAGTCCTTTATATGACATTCAATAATTTTTTGCGAAAATACTGAAAAAAGGAGAGGCGAATAACAAATAGCAGCCTGAATACTGCGTAGTCCTTATATTTTATTAGATGTAAAATTGACTTAGGGGTAGTTCCATATCGTTCCGCGCTCTCAAACTTTGTACACCAGTTTTTAATATGACATTCAATAATTTTTTGCAAAAATACTGAAAAAAGGAGAGGCTAATAACAAATATCAGCCTGAATACTGCGTAGTCCTTATATTTTATTAGATGTAAAATTGACTTAGGGGTAGTTCCATATCGTTCCGCGCTCTCAAACTTTGTACACCAGTTTTTAATATGACATTCAATAATGTTTTGCAAAAATACTGAAAAAAGGAGTGGCTAATAACAAATATCAGCCTGAATACTGCGTAGTCCTTATATTTTATTAGTTGTAAAATTGACTTAGGGGTAGTTCCATATCGTTCCGCGCGCTCAAACTTTGTACACTAGTCCTTTATATGAGATTCAATAATTTTTTGCAAAAATACTGAAAAAAGGAGTGGCTAATAACAAATATCAGCCTGAATACTGCGTAGTCCTTATATTTTATTAGTTGTAAAATTGACTTAGTGGTAGTTCCATATCGTTCGGCGGGCACAAACTTTGTACACTAGTTCTTTATATGACCTTGAATAATTTTCTTCAAAAATACTAAAAAAAGGAGTGACTAATAAACAAATGGCAGACTAAATGCTGCCTATCCCCTATCGTTGATTAGTTGTTAAATTGACTTAGGGGTAGTTCCATATCGTTGCGCGGTCTCAAACTTTGTACACTAGTTCTTTATATGACATTCAAAAATTTTTTACAAAAATACTAAAAAAAGGAGAGGCGAATAATAAATGGCGGCCTGAGTACTGCGTATTCCTTATATTTTATTAGTTCGATATCATTCCGCGCGCTCAAACTTTGTACACCAGTTTTTAATATGACATTCAATAATTTCTTGCAAAAATACTAAAAAAAGGAGTGACTAATAAACAAATGGCAGACTAAATGCTGCTTATCCCCTATCGTTGATTAGTTGTTAAATTGACTTAGGGGTAGTCCCATATCGTTCGGCGGGCTCAAACTTTGTACAGTAGTTCTTTATATGACATTCAATAATTTTTTGCAAAAATACTGAAAAAAGGAGTGGCTAATAACAAATAACAGCCTGAATACTGCGTAGTCCTTATATTTTATTAGTTGTAAAATTGACTTAGGGGTAGTTCCATATCGTTCCGCACTCTCAAACTTTGTACGCCAGTCTTTAATATGACATTCAATAATTTTCTGCAAAAATACTGAAAAATTGACTTAGGGGTAGTTCCATATCGTTCCGCGCTCTCAAACTTTGTACACCAGTTTTTAGAATGACATTCAATAATTTTCTGCAAAAATACTGAAAAAAGGAGTGGCTAATAACAAAGAGCAGCCTGAGTACTGCGTATTCCTTATATTTTATTAGATGTAAAATTGACTTAGGGGTAGTTCCATATCGTTCCGCGCTCTCAAACTTTGTACACCAGTTTTTAATATGACATTCAATAATTTTTTGCAATAATACTGAAAAAAGGAGTGGCTAATAACAAATATCAGACTGAATACTGCGTAGTCCTTATATTTTATTAGTTGTAAAATTGACTTAGCGGTAGTTCCATATCGTTCCGCACTCTCAAACTTTGTACGCCAGTTTTTAATATGACATTCAATAGTTTTCTGCAAAAATACTGAAAAAAGGAGTGGCTAATAACAAAGAGCAGCCTGAGTACTGCGTAGTCCTTATATTTTATTAGTTGTAAAATTGACTTAATGGTAGTTCCATATCGTTCGGCGGGCTCAAACTTTGTACACTAGTCCTTTATATGACATTCAATAATTTTCTTCAAAAATACTGAAAAAAGGAGTGGCTACTAACAAATGGCAGTATGAATACTACGTATTCCTTATATTTTATTAGTTATAAAATTGACTTAATGGTAGTTCCATATCGTTCGGCGGGCTAAAACTTTGTACACCAGTTTTTAATATGACATTCAATAATTTTCTGCAAAAATACTGAAAAAAGGAGTGGCTAATAACAAATATTAGCCTGAAAACTGCGTAGTCCTTATATTTTATTAGTTGTAAAATTGACTTAGGGGTAGTTCCATATCGTTCGGCGGCCTCAAACTTTGTACACTACTCCTTTATATGACATTCAATAATTTTTGCAAAAATACTGAAAAAAGGAGTGGCTAATAACAAATAGCAGCCTGCATACTGCGTAGTCCTTATATTTTATTAGATGTAAAATTGACTTAGGGGTAGTTCCATATCGTTCCGCGCTCTCAAACTTTGTACACCAGTTTTTAATATGACATTCAATAATTTTCTGCAAAAATACTGAAAAAAGGAGTGGCTAATAACAAATAGCAGCCTGAATACTGCGTAGTCCTTATATTTTATTAATAGTTAAATTAACTTAGTGGTAGTTCCATATCATTCCGCGCTCTCAAACTTTGTACACCAGTTTTTAATATGACATTCAATAATGTTTTGCAAAAATACTGAAAAAAGGAGTGGCTAATAACAAATATCAGCCTGAATACTGCGTAGTCCTTATATTTTATTAGTTGTAAAATTGACTTAGGGGTAGTTCCATATCGTTCCGCGCTCTCAAACTTTGTACACCAGTTTTTAATATGACATTCAATAATTTTTTGCAAAAATACTGAAAAAAGGAGTGGCTAATAACAAATAGCAGCCTGAATACTGCGTAGTCCTTATATTTTATTAATAGTTAAATTAACTCAGTGGTAGTTCCATATCGTTCCGCGCTCTCAAACTTTGTACACCAGTTTTTAATATGACATTCAATAATGTTTTGCAAAAATACTGAAAAAAGGAGTGGCTAATAACAAATAGCAGCCTGAATACTGCGTAGTCCTTATATTTTATTAGATGTAAAATTGACTTAGGGGTAGTTCCATATCGTTCCGCGCTCTCAAACTTTGTACACCAGTTTTTAATATGACATTCAATAATTTTTTGCAAAAATACTGAAAAAAGGAGTGGCTAATAACAAATATCAGCCTGAATACTGCGTAGTCCTTATATTTTATTAGATGTAAAATTGACTTAGGGGTAGTTCCATATCGTTCCGCGCTCTCAAACTTTGTACACCAGTTTTTAATATGACATTCAATAATTTTCTGCAAAAATACTGAAAAAAGGAGTGGCTAATAACAAATAGCAGCCTGAATACTGCGTAGTCCTTATATTTTATTAATAGTTAAATTAACTTAGTGGTAGTTCCATATCATTCCGCGCTCTCAAACTTTGTACACCAGTTTTTAATATGACATTCAATAATGTTTTGCAAAAATACTGAAAAAAGGAGTGGCTAATAACAAATATCAGCCTGAATACTGCGTAGTCCTTATATTTTATTAGTTGTAAAATTGACTTAGGGGTAGTTCCATATCGTTCCGCGCTCTCAAACTTTGTACACCAGTTTTTAATATGACATTCAATAATTTTCTGCAAAATACTGAAAAAAGGAGTGGCTAATAACAAAGAGCAGCCTGAGTACTGCGTATTCCTTATATTTTATTAGATGTAAAATTGACTTAGGGGTAGTTCCATATCGTTCCGCGCTCTCAAACTTTGTACACCAGTTTTTAATATGACATTCAATAATTTTTTGCAAAAATACTGAAAAAAGGAGTGGCTAATAACAAATAGCAGCCTGAATACTGCGTAGTCCTTATATTTTATTAATAGTTAAATTAACTCAGTGGTAGTTCCATATCGTTCCGCGCTCTCAAACTTTGTACACCAGTTTTTAATATGACATTCAATAATGTTTTGCAAAAATACTGAAAAAAGGAGTGGCTAATAACAAATATCAGCCTGAATACTGCGTAGTCCTTATATTTTATTAGTTGTAAAATTGACTTAGGGGTATTTCCATATCGTTCCGCGCTCTCAAACTTTGTACACCAGTTTTTAATATGACATTCAATAATTTTCTGCAAAATACTGAAAAAAGGAGTGGCTAATAACAGAGAGCAGCCTGAGTACTGCGTATTCCTTATATTTTATTAGTTGTTAAATTGACTTAGCCGTAGTTCCATATCGTTCCGCGCTCTCAAACTTTGTACACCAGTTTTTAATATGACATTCAATAATTTTCTGCAAAATACTGAAAAAAGGAGTGGCTAATAACAAATATCAGCCTGAATACTGCGTAGTCCTTATATTTTATTAGTTGTAAAATTGACTTAGGGGTAGTTCCATATCGTTCCGCGCGCTCAAACTTTGTACACTAGTCCTTTATATGAGATTCAATAATTTTTTGCAAAAATACTGAAAAAAGGAGTGGCTAATAACAAATATCAGCCTGAATACTGCGTAGTCCTTATATTTTATTAGTTGTAAAATTGACTTAGTGGTAGTTCCATATCGTTCGGCGGGCACAAACTTTGTACACTAGTTCTTTATATGACCTTGAATAATTTTCTTCAAAAATACTGAAAAAAGGAGTGGCTAATAACAAATAGCAGCCTGAGTACTGCGTAGTCCTTATATTTTATTAGTTGTAAAATTGACTTAGTGGCAGTTCCATATCGTTCGGCGGGCTCAAACTTTGTACACTAGTCCTTTATATGACATTCAATAATTTTTTTTACAAAAATACTAAAAAAAGGAGTGGCTAATAACAAATGGCAGCCTGAATACTGCGTAGTCCTTATATTTTATTAGTTGTAAAATTGACTTAGGGGTAGTTCCATATCGTTCCGCGGTCTCAAACTTTGTACACCAGTTTTTAATATGACATTCAATAATTTTTGCGAAAATACTGAAAAAAGGAGTCGCTAATAACAAATATCAGCCTATATACTGCGTAGTCCTTATATTTTATTAGTTGTAAAATTGACTTAGGGGTAGTTCCATATCGTTCCGCGCTCTCAAACTTTGTACACCAGTTTTTAATAGGACATTCAATAATTTTCTGCAAAAATACTGAAAAAATGAGTGGCTAATAACAAATGGCAGTCTGAATACTACGTATTCCTTATATTTTATTAGTTGTTAAATTAACTTAGGGGTAAATCCATATCGTTCCGCGCGCTCAAACTTTCTACACTGGTTCTTTATATGACATTCAATAATTTTTTTTACAAAAATACTAAAAAAAGGAGTGGCTACTAACAAATGGCAGTCTGAATACTACGTATTCCTTATATTTTATTAGTTGTAAAAGTGACTTAATGGTAGTTCCATATCGTTCGGCGGGCTCAAACTTTGTACACTAGTCCTTTATATGACATTCAATAATTTTCTTCAAAAATACTGAAAAAAGGAGTGGCTAATAAGAGAGAGCAGCCTGAGTACTGCGTATTCCTTATATTTTATTAGTTGTTAAATTGACTTAGTGGTAGTTCCATATCGTTCCGCGCTCTCAAACTTTGTACACCAATTTTTAATATGACATTCAATAATTTTCTACAAAAATACTGAAAAAAGGAGTGGCTAATAACAGAGAGCAGCCTGAGTACTGCGTATTCCTTATATTTTATTAGTTGTTAAATTGACTTAGGGGTAGTTCCATATCGTTCCGCGCTCTCAAACTTTGTACACCAGTTTTTAATATGACATTCAATAATTTTTGCGAAAATACTGAAAAAGGGAGTCGCTAATAACAAATATCAGCCTATATACTGCGTAGTCCTTATATTTTATTAGTTGTTAAATTGACTTAGGGGTAGTTCCATATCGTTCCGCGGTCTCAAACTTTGTACACCAGTTTTTAATAGGACATTCAATAATTTTCTGCAAAAATACTGAAAAAATGAGTGGCTAATAACAAATGGCAGTCTGAATACTACGTATTCCTTATATTTTATTAGTTGTTAAATTAACTTAGGGGTAAATCCATATCGTTCCGCGCGCTCAAACTTTCTACACTGGTTCTTTATATGACATTCAATAATGTTTTGCAAAAATACTGAAAAAAGGAGTGGCTAATAACAAATATCAGCCTGAATACTGCGTAGTCCTTATATTTTATTAGTTGTAAAATTGACTTAGGGGTAGTTCCATATCGTTCCGCGCTCTCAAACTTTGTACACCAGTTTTTAATATGACATTCAATAATTTTTTGCAAAAATACTGAAAAAAGGAGTGGCTAATAACAAATAGCAGCCTGAATACTGCGTAGTCCTTATATTTTATTAATAGTTAAATTAACTCAGTGGTAGTTCCATATCGTTCCGCGCTCTCAAACTTTGTACACCAGTTTTTAATATGACATTCAATAATGTTTTGCAAAAATACTGAAAAAAGGAGTGGCTAATAACAAATAGCAGCCTGAATACTGCGTAGTCCTTATATTTTATTAGATGTAAAATTGACTTAGGGGTAGTTCCATATCGTTCCGCGCTCTCAAACTTTGTACACCAGTTTTTAATATGACATTCAATAATTTTTTGCAAAAATACTGAAAAAAGGAGTGGCTAATAACAAATATCAGCCTGAATACTGCGTAGTCCTTATATTTTATTAGATGTAAAATTGACTTAGGGGTAGTTCCATATCGTTCCGCGCTCTCAAACTTTGTACACCAGTTTTTAATATGACATTCAATAATTTTCTGCAAAAATACTGAAAAAAGGAGTGGCTAATAACAAATAGCAGCCTGAATACTGCGTAGTCCTTATATTTTATTAATAGTTAAATTAACTTAGTGGTAGTTCCATATCATTCCGCGCTCTCAAACTTTGTACACCAGTTTTTAATATGACATTCAATAATGTTTTGCAAAAATACTGAAAAAAGGAGTGGCTAATAACAAATATCAGCCTGAATACTGCGTAGTCCTTATATTTTATTAGTTGTAAAATTGACTTAGGGGTAGTTCCATATCGTTCCGCGCTCTCAAACTTTGTACACCAGTTTTTAATATGACATTCAATAATTTTCTGCAAAATACTGAAAAAAGGAGTGGCTAATAACAAAGAGCAGCCTGAGTACTGCGTATTCCTTATATTTTATTAGATGTAAAATTGACTTAGGGGTAGTTCCATATCGTTCCGCGCTCTCAAACTTTGTACACCAGTTTTTAATATGACATTCAATAATTTTTTGCAAAAATACTGAAAAAAGGAGTGGCTAATAACAAATAGCAGCCTGAATACTGCGTAGTCCTTATATTTTATTAATAGTTAAATTAACTCAGTGGTAGTTCCATATCGTTCCGCGCTCTCAAACTTTGTACACCAGTTTTTAATATGACATTCAATAATGTTTTGCAAAAATACTGAAAAAAGGAGTGGCTAATAACAAATATCAGCCTGAATACTGCGTAGTCCTTATATTTTATTAGTTGTAAAATTGACTTAGGGGTATTTCCATATCGTTCCGCGCTCTCAAACTTTGTACACCAGTTTTTAATATGACATTCAATAATTTTCTGCAAAATACTGAAAAAAGGAGTGGCTAATAACAGAGAGCAGCCTGAGTACTGCGTATTCCTTATATTTTATTAGTTGTTAAATTGACTTAGCCGTAGTTCCATATCGTTCCGCGCTCTCAAACTTTGTACACCAGTTTTTAATATGACATTCAATAATTTTCTGCAAAATACTGAAAAAAGGAGTGGCTAATAACAAATATCAGCCTGAATACTGCGTAGTCCTTATATTTTATTAGTTGTAAAATTGACTTAGGGGTAGTTCCATATCGTTCCGCGCGCTCAAACTTTGTACACTAGTCCTTTATATGAGATTCAATAATTTTTTGCAAAAATACTGAAAAAAGGAGTGGCTAATAACAAATATCAGCCTGAATACTGCGTAGTCCTTATATTTTATTAGTTGTAAAATTGACTTAGTGGTAGTTCCATATCGTTCGGCGGGCACAAACTTTGTACACTAGTTCTTTATATGACCTTGAATAATTTTCTTCAAAAATACTGAAAAAAGGAGTGGCTAATAACAAATAGCAGCCTGAGTACTGCGTAGTCCTTATATTTTATTAGTTGTAAAATTGACTTAGTGGCAGTTCCATATCGTTCGGCGGGCTCAAACTTTGTACACTAGTCCTTTATATGACATTCAATAATTTTTTTTACAAAAATACTAAAAAAAGGAGTGGCTAATAACAAATGGCAGCCTGAATACTGCGTAGTCCTTATATTTTATTAGTTGTAAAATTGACTTAGGGGTAGTTCCATATCGTTCCGCGGTCTCAAACTTTGTACACCAGTTTTTAATATGACATTCAATAATTTTTGCGAAAATACTGAAAAAAGGAGTCGCTAATAACAAATATCAGCCTATATACTGCGTAGTCCTTATATTTTATTAGTTGTAAAATTGACTTAGGGGTAGTTCCATATCGTTCCGCGCTCTCAAACTTTGTACACCAGTTTTTAATAGGACATTCAATAATTTTCTGCAAAAATACTGAAAAAATGAGTGGCTAATAACAAATGGCAGTCTGAATACTACGTATTCCTTATATTTTATTAGTTGTTAAATTAACTTAGGGGTAAATCCATATCGTTCCGCGCGCTCAAACTTTCTACACTGGTTCTTTATATGACATTCAATAATTTTTTTTACAAAAATACTAAAAAAAGGAGTGGCTACTAACAAATGGCAGTCTGAATACTACGTATTCCTTATATTTTATTAGTTGTAAAAGTGACTTAATGGTAGTTCCATATCGTTCGGCGGGCTCAAACTTTGTACACTAGTCCTTTATATGACATTCAATAATTTTCTTCAAAAATACTGAAAAAAGGAGTGGCTAATAAGAGAGAGCAGCCTGAGTACTGCGTATTCCTTATATTTTATTAGTTGTTAAATTGACTTAGTGGTAGTTCCATATCGTTCCGCGCTCTCAAACTTTGTACACCAATTTTTAATATGACATTCAATAATTTTCTACAAAAATACTGAAAAAAGGAGTGGCTAATAACAGAGAGCAGCCTGAGTACTGCGTATTCCTTATATTTTATTAGTTGTTAAATTGACTTAGGGGTAGTTCCATATCGTTCCGCGCTCTCAAACTTTGTACACCAGTTTTTAATATGACATTCAATAATTTTTGCGAAAATACTGAAAAAGGGAGTCGCTAATAACAAATATCAGCCTATATACTGCGTAGTCCTTATATTTTATTAGTTGTTAAATTGACTTAGGGGTAGTTCCATATCGTTCCGCGGTCTCAAACTTTGTACACCAGTTTTTAATAGGACATTCAATAATTTTCTGCAAAAATACTGAAAAAATGAGTGGCTAATAACAAATGGCAGTCTGAATACTACGTATTCCTTATATTTTATTAGTTGTTAAATTAACTTAGGGGTAAATCCATATCGTTCCGCGCGCTCAAACTTTCTACACTGGTTCTTTATATGACATTCAATAATTTTTTTTACAAAAATACTAAAAAAAGGAGTGGCTACTAACAAATGGCAGTCTGAATACTACGTATTCCTTATATTTTATTAGTTGTAAAAGTGACTTAATGGTAGTTCCATATCGTTCGGCGGGCTCAAACTTTGTACACTAGTCCTTTATATGACATTCAATAATTTTCTTCAAAAATACTGAAAAAAGGAGTGGCTAATAAGAGAGAGCAGCCTGAGTACTGCGTATTCCTTATATTTTATTAGTTGTTAAATTGACTTAGTGGTAGTTCCATATCGTTCCGCGCTCTAAAACTTTGTACACCAGTTTTTAATATGACATTCAATAATTTTCTGCAAAAATACTGAAAAAAGGAGTGGCTAATAACAGAGAGCAGCCTGAGTACTGCGTATTCCTTATATTTTATTAGTTGTTAAATTGACTTAGGGGTAGTTCCATATCGTTCCGCGCTCTCAAACTTTGTACACTAGTTTTTAATATGACATTCAATAATTTTTTGCAAAAATACTGAAAAAAGGAGTGGCTAATAACAGAGAGCAGCCTGAGTACTGCGTATTCCTTATATTTTATTAGTTGTTAAATTGACTTAGGGGTAGTTCCATATCGTTCGGCGGGCTAAAACTTTGTACACCAGTTTTTAATATGACATTCAATAATTTGCAAAATACTGAAAAAATATTCTGCAAAAATACTGAAAAAAGGAGTGCCTAATAACAGAGAGCAGCCTGAGTACTGCGTATTCCTTATATTTTATTAGTTGTTAAATTGACTTAGTTGTAGTTCCATATCGTTCGGCGGGCACAAACTTTGTACACTAGTTCTTTATATGAGATTCAATAATTTTTTGCAAAAATACTGAAAAAAGGAGTGGCTAATAACAAATATCAGCCTGAATACTGCGTAGTCCTTATATTTTATTAGTTGTAAAATTGACTTAGTGGTAGTTCCATATCGTTCGGCGGGCACAAACTTTGTACACCAGTTTTTAATATGACATTCAATAATTTTTTGCAAAAATACTGAAAAAAGGAGAGGCGAATAACAAATATCAGCCTATATACTGCGTATTCCTTATATTTTATTAGTTGTTAAATTGACTTAGTGGTAGTTCCATATCGTTCCGCGCTCTCAAACTTTGTACACCAATTTTTAATATGACATTCAATAATTTTCTACAAAAATACTGAAAAAAGGAGTGGCTAATAACAGAGAGCAGCCTGAGTACTGCGTATTCCTTATATTTTATTAGTTGTTAAATTGACTTAGGGGTAGTTCCATATCGTTCCGCGCTCTCAAACTTTGTACACCAGTTTTTAATATGACATTCAATAATTTTTGCGAAAATACTGAAAAAGGGAGTCGCTAATAACAAATATCAGCCTGAATACTGCGTAGTCCTTATATTTTATTAGTTGTAAAATTGACTTAGTGGTAGTTCCATATCGTTCGGCGGGCACAAACTTTGTACACCAGTTTTTAATATGACATTCAATAATTTTTTGCAAAAATACTGAAAAAAGGAGAGGCGAATAACAAATATCAGCCTATATACTGCGTATTCCTTATATTTTATTAGTTGTTAAATTGACTTAGTGGTAGTTCCATATCGTTCCGCGCTCTCAAACTTTGTACACCAATTTTTAATATGACATTCAATAATTTTCTACAAAAATACTGAAAAAAGGAGTGGCTAATAACAGAGAGCAGCCTGAGTACTGCGTATTCCTTATATTTTATTAGTTGTTAAATTGACTTAGGGGTAGTTCCATATCGTTCCGCGCTCTCAAACTTTGTACACCAGTTTTTAATATGACATTCAATAATTTTTGCGAAAATACTGAAAAAGGGAGTCGCTAATAACAAATATCAGCCTATATACTGCGTAGTCCTTATATTTTATTAGTTGTTAAATTGACTTAGGGGTAGTTCCATATCGTTCCGCGGTCTCAAACTTTGTACACCAGTTTTTAATAGGACATTCAATAATTTTCTGCAAAAATACTGAAAAAATGAGTGGCTAATAACAAATGGCAGTCTGAATACTACGTATTCCTTATATTTTATTAGTTGTTAAATTAACTTAGGGGTAAATCCATATCGTTCCGCGCGCTCAAACTTTCTACACTGGTTCTTTATATGACATTCAATAATTTTTTTTACAAAAATACTAAAAAAAGGAGTGGCTACTAACAAATGGCAGTCTGAATACTACGTATTCCTTATATTTTATTAGTTGTAAAAGTGACTTAATGGTAGTTCCATATCGTTCGGCGGGCTCAAACTTTGTACACTAGTCCTTTATATGACATTCAATAATTTTCTTCAAAAATACTGAAAAAAGGAGTGGCTAATAAGAGAGAGCAGCCTGAGTACTGCGTATTCCTTATATTTTATTAGTTGTTAAATTGACTTAGTGGTAGTTCCATATCGTTCCGCGCTCTCAAACTTTGTACACCAGTTTTTAATATGACATTCAATAATTTTCTGCAAAAATACTGAAAAAAGGAGTGGCTAATAACAGAGAGCAGCCTGAGTACTGCGTATTCCTTATATTTTATTAGTTGTTAAATTGACTTAGGGGTAGTTCCATATCGTTCCGCGCTCTCAAACTTTGTACACTAGTTTTTAATATGACATTCAATAATTTTTTGCAAAAATACTGAAAAAAGGAGTGGCTAATAACAGAGAGCAGCCTGAGTACTGCGTATTCCTTATATTTTATTAGTTGTTAAATTGACTTAGGGGTAGTTCCATATCGTTCGGCGGGCTAAAACTTTGTACACCAGTTTTTAATATGACATTCAATAATTTGCAAAATACTGAAAAAATATTCTGCAAAAATACTGAAAAAAGGAGTGCCTAATAACAGAGAGCAGCCTGAGTACTGCGTATTCCTTATATTTTATTAGTTGTTAAATTGACTTAGTTGTAGTTCCATATCGTTCGGCGGGCACAAACTTTGTACACTAGTTCTTTATATGAGATTCAATAATTTTTTGCAAAAATACTGAAAAAAGGAGTGGCTAATAACAAATATCAGCCTGAATACTGCGTAGTCCTTATATTTTATTAGTTGTAAAGTTGACTTAGTGGTAGTTCCATATCGTTCGGCGGGCACAAACTTTGTACACCAGTTTTTAATATGACATTCAATAATTTTTTGCAAAAATACTGAAAAAAGGAGAGGCGAATAACAAATATCAGCCTATATACTGCGTAGTCCTTATATTTTATTAGTTGTTAAATTGACTTAGTGGTAGTTCCCTATCGTTCCGCGCTCTGAAACTTTTTACACCAGTTTTTAATATGACATTCAATAATTTTCTGCAAAAATACTGAAAAAAGGAGTGGCTAATTACAGAGAGCAGCCTGAGTACTGCGTATTCCTTATATTTTATTAGTTGTTAAATTAACTTAGGGGTAGTTCCATATCGTTGCGCGGGCTCAAACTTTGTACACCAGTTTTTAATATGACATTCAATAATTTTCTGCAAAAATACTGAAAAAAGGAGTGGCTAATAACAAAGAGCAGCCTGAGTACTGCGTATTCCTTATATTTTATTAGTTGTTAAATTAACTTAGGGGTAAATCCATATCGTTCCGCACGCTCAAACTTTGTACACTAGTCCTTTATATGACATTCAATAATTTTTGCAAAAATACTGAAAAAAGGAGGGGCTAATAACAAATAGTAGCCTGAATACTGCGTAGTCCTTATATTTTATTAGCAGTTAAATTAACTTAGTGGTAGTTCCATATCGTTCCGCGCTCTCAAACTTTGTACACCAGTTTTTAATATGACATTCAATAATGTTTTGCAAAAATACTGAAAAAAGGAGTGGCTAATAACAAATATCAGCCTGAATACTGCGTAGTCCTTATATTTTATTAGTTGTAAAATTGACTTAGGGGTAGTTCCATATCGTTCCGCGCGCTCAAACTTTGTACACTAGTCCTTTATATGAGATTCAATAATTTTTTGCAAAAATACTGAAAAAAGGAGTGGCTAATAACAAATATCAGCCTGAATACTGCGTAGTCCTTATATTTTATTAGTTGTAAAATTGACTTAGTGGTAGTTCCATATCGTTCCGCGCTCTCAAACTTTGTACACTAGTTCTTTATATGACATTCAATAATTTTTGCAAAAATACTGAAAAAAGGAGTGGCTAATAACAAATATCAGCCTGAATACTGCGTAGTCCTTATATTTTATTAGTTGTAAAATTGACTTAGTGGTAGTTCCATATCGTTCGGCGGGCACAAACTTTGTACACCAGTTTTTAATATGACATTCAATAATTTTTTGCAAAAATACTGAAAAAAGGAGAGGCGAATAACAAATATCAGCCTATATACTGCGTAGTCCTTATATTTTATTAGTTGTTAAATTGACTTAGTGGTAGTTCCCTATCGTTCCGCGCTCTGAAACTTTTTACACCAGTTTTTAATATGACATTCAATAATTTTCTGCAAAAATACTGAAAAAAGGAGTGGCTAATTACAGAGAGCAGCCTGAGTACTGCGTATTCCTTATATTTTATTAGTTGTTAAATTGACTTAGCCGTAGTTCCATATCGTTCCGCGCTCTCAAACTTTGTACACCAGTTTTTAATATGATATTCAATAATGTTTTGCAAAAATACTGAAAAAAGGAGAGGCGAATAACAAATAGCAGCCTGAATACTGCGTTGTCCTTATCATTTATTAGTTGTAAAATTGACTTAGGGGTAGTTCCATATCGTTCCGCGCTCTCAAACTTTGTACACCAGTTTTTAATATGACATTCAATAATTTTCTGCAAAAATACTGAAAAAAGGAGTGGCTAATAACAAAGAGCAGCCTGAGTACTGCGTATTCATTATATTTTATTAGTTGTTAAATTAACTTAGGGGTAAATCCATATCGTTCCGCGCGCTCAAACTTTGTACACTGGTTCTTTATATGACATTCAATAATTTTTTTTACAAAAATACTAAAAAAAGGAGGGGCTACTAACAAATGGCAGCCTGAGTACTGCGTAGTCCTTATATTTTATTAGTTGTAAAATTGACTTAGTGGTAGTTCCATATCGTTCGGCGGGCACAAACTTTGTACACTAGTTCTTTATATGACATTGAATAATCTTCTTCAAAAATACTGAAAAAAGGAGTGGCTAATAACAGAGAGCAGCCTGAGTACTGCGTAGTCCTTATATTTTATTAGTTGTAAAATTGACTTAGTGGTAGTTCCATATCGTTCGGCGGGCACAAACTTTGTACACTAGTTCTTTATATGACATTGAATAATCTTCTTCAAAAATACTGAAAAAAGGAGTGGCTAATAACAAAGAGCAGCCTGAGTACTGCGTAGTCCTTATATTTTATTAGTTGTAAAATTGACTTAGTGGCAGTTCCATATCGTTCGGCGGGCTCAAACTTTGTACACTAGTCCTTTATATGACATTCAATGATTTTTTTTACAAAAATACTAAAAAAAGGAGTGGCTAATAACAAATGGCAGCCTGAATACTGCGTAGTCCTTATATTTTATTAGTTGTTAAATTAACTTAGGGGTAGTTCCATATCGTTGCGCGGGCTCAAACTTTGTACACCAGTTTTTAATATGACATTCAATAATTTTCTGCAAAAATACTGAAAAAAGGAGTGGCTAATAACAAAGAGCAGCCTGAGTACTGCGTATTCCTTATATTTTATTAGTTGTTAAATTAACTTAGGGGTAAATCCATATCGTTCCGCACGCTCAAACTTTGTACACTAGTCCTTTATATGACATTCAATAATTTTTGCAAAAATACTGAAAAAAGGAGGGGCTAATAACAAATAGTAGCCTGAATACTGCGTAGTCCTTATATTTTATTAGCAGTTAAATTAACTTAGTGGTAGTTCCATATCGTTCCGCGCTCTCAAACTTTGTACACCAGTTTTTAATATGACATTCAATAATGTTTTGCAAAAATACTGAAAAAAGGAGTGGCTAATAACAAATATCAGCCTGAATACTGCGTAGTCCTTATATTTTATTAGTTGTAAAATTGACTTAGGGGTAGTTCCATATCGTTCCGCGCGCTCAAACTTTGTACACTAGTCCTTTATATGAGATTCAATAATTTTTTGCAAAAATACTGAAAAAAGGAGTGGCTAATAACAAATATCAGCCTGAATACTGCGTAGTCCTTATATTTTATTAGTTGTAAAATTGACTTAGTGGTAGTTCCATATCGTTCCGCGCTCTCAAACTTTGTACACTAGTTCTTTATATGACATTCAATAATTTTTGCAAAAATACTGAAAAAAGGAGTGGCTAATAACAAATATCAGCCTGAATACTGCGTAGTCCTTATATTTTATTAGTTGTAAAATTGACTTAGTGGTAGTTCCATATCGTTCGGCGGGCACAAACTTTGTACACCAGTTTTTAATATGACATTCAATAATTTTTTGCAAAAATACTGAAAAAAGGAGAGGCGAATAACAAATATCAGCCTATATACTGCGTAGTCCTTATATTTTATTAGTTGTTAAATTGACTTAGTGGTAGTTCCCTATCGTTCCGCGCTCTGAAACTTTTTACACCAGTTTTTAATATGACATTCAATAATTTTCTGCAAAAATACTGAAAAAAGGAGTGGCTAATTACAGAGAGCAGCCTGAGTACTGCGTATTCCTTATATTTTATTAGTTGTTAAATTGACTTAGCCGTAGTTCCATATCGTTCCGCGCTCTCAAACTTTGTACACCAGTTTTTAATATGATATTCAATAATGTTTTGCAAAAATACTGAAAAAAGGAGAGGCGAATAACAAATAGCAGCCTGAATACTGCGTTGTCCTTATCATTTATTAGTTGTAAAATTGACTTAGGGGTAGTTCCATATCGTTCCGCGCTCTCAAACTTTGTACACCAGTTTTTAATATGACATTCAATAATTTTCTGCAAAAATACTGAAAAAAGGAGTGGCTAATAACAAAGAGCAGCCTGAGTACTGCGTATTCATTATATTTTATTAGTTGTTAAATTAACTTAGGGGTAAATCCATATCGTTCCGCGCGCTCAAACTTTGTACACTGGTTCTTTATATGACATTCAATAATTTTTTTTACAAAAATACTAAAAAAAGGAGGGGCTACTAACAAATGGCAGCCTGAGTACTGCGTAGTCCTTATATTTTATTAGTTGTAAAATTGACTTAGTGGTAGTTCCATATCGTTCGGCGGGCACAAACTTTGTACACTAGTTCTTTATATGACATTGAATAATCTTCTTCAAAAATACTGAAAAAAGGAGTGGCTAATAACAGAGAGCAGCCTGAGTACTGCGTAGTCCTTATATTTTATTAGTTGTAAAATTGACTTAGTGGTAGTTCCATATCGTTCGGCGGGCACAAACTTTGTACACTAGTTCTTTATATGACATTGAATAATCTTCTTCAAAAATACTGAAAAAAGGAGTGGCTAATAACAAAGAGCAGCCTGAGTACTGCGTAGTCCTTATATTTTATTAGTTGTAAAATTGACTTAGTGGCAGTTCCATATCGTTCGGCGGGCTCAAACTTTGTACACTAGTCCTTTATATGACATTCAATGATTTTTTTTACAAAAATACTAAAAAAAGGAGTGGCTAATAACAAATGGCAGCCTGAATACTGCGTAGTCCTTATATTTTATTAGTTGTAAAATTGACTTAGGGGTAGTTCCATATCGTTCCGCGGTCTCAAACTTTGTACACCAGTTTTTAATATGACATTCAATAATTTTTGCGAAAATACTGAAAAAAGGAGTCGCTAATAACAAATATCAGCCTATATACTGCGTAGTCCTTATATTTTATTAGTTGTAAAATTGACTTAGGGGTAGTTCCATATCGTTCCGCGCTCTCAAACTTTGTACACCAGTTTTTAATAGGACATTCAATAATTTTCTGCAAAAATACTGAAAAAATGAGTGGCTAATAACAAATGGCAGTCTGAAAACTACGTATTCCTTATATTTTATTAGTTGTTAAATTAACTTAGGGGTAAATCCATATCGTTCCGCGCGCTCAAACTTTCTACACTGGTTCTTTATATGACATTCAATAATTTTTTTTACAAAAATACTAAAAAAAGGAGTGGCTACTAACAAATGGCAGTCTGAATACTACGTATTCCTTATATTTTATTAGTTGTAAAATTGACTTAATGGTAGTTCCATATCGTTCGGCGGGCTCAAACTTTGTACACTAGTCCTTTATATGACATTCAATAATTTTCTTCAAAAATTCTGAAAAAAGGAGTGGCTACTAACAAATGGCAGTCTGAATACTACGTATTCCTTATATTTTATTAGTTGTAAAATTGACTTAATGGTAGTTCCATATCGTTCGGCGGGCTAAAACTTTGTACACCAGTTTTTAATATGACATTCAATAATTTTCTGCAAAAATACTGAAAAAAGGAGTGGCTAATAACAAATAGCAGCCTGAATACTGCGTAGTCCTTATCATTTATTAGTTGTTAAATTGACTTAGGGGTAGTTCCATATCGTTCCGCGCTCTCAAACTTTGTACACCAATTTTTAATATGACATTCAATAATTTTTGCAAAAATACTGAAAAAAGGAGTCGCTAATAACAAATATCAGCCTATATACTGTGTAGTCCTTATATTTTATTAGTTGTAAAATTGACTTAGGGGTAGTTCCATATCGTTCGGCGGGCTAAATCTTTGTACACCAGTTTTTAATATGACATTCAATAATTTTCTGCAAAAATACTGAAAAAAGGAGTGGCTAATAACAGAGAGCAGCCTGAGTACTGCGTATTCCTTATATTTTATTAGTTGTTAAATTGACTTAGTTGTAGTTCCATATCGTTAGGCGGGCACAAACTTTGTACACTAGTTCTTTATATGACATTGAATAATTTTCTTCAAAAATACTGAAAAAAGGAGTGGCTACTAACAAGTGGCAGCCTGAGTACTGCGTAGTCCTTATATTTTATTAGTTGTAAAATTGACTTAGTGGTAGTTCCATATCGTTCGGCGGGCTCAAACTTTGTACACTAGTCCTTTATATGAGATTCAATAATTTTTTGCAAAAATACTGAAAAAAGGAGTGGCTAATAACAAATATCAGCCTGAATACTGCGTAGTCCTTATATTTTATTAGTTGTAAAATTGACTTAGTGGTAGTTCCATATCGTTCGGCGGGCACAAACTTTGTACACCAGTTTTTAATATGACATTCAATAATTTTTTGCAAAAATACTGAAAAAAGGAGAGGCGAATAACAAATATCAGCCTATATACTGCGTAGTCCTTATATTTTATTAGTTGTTAAATTGACTTAGTGGTAGTTCCATATCGTTCCGCGCTCTGAAACTTTTTACACCAGTTTTTAATATGACATTCAATAATTTTCTGCAAAAATATTGAAAAAAGAAGTGGCTAATAACAGAGAGCAGCCTGAGTACTGCGTATTCCTTATATTTTATTAGTTGTTAAATTGACTTAGTGGTAGTTCCATATCGTTCCGCGCTCTCAAACTTTGTACACCAGTTTTTAATATGACATTCAATAATTTTTTGCAAAAATACTGAAAAAAGGAGAGGCGAATAACAAATAGCACCCTTAATACTGCGTAGTCCTTATCATTTATTAGTTGTTAAATTGACTTAGGGGTAGTTCCATATCGTTCCGCGCTCTGAAACTTTGTACACCAGTTTTTAATATGACATTCAATAATTTTCTGCAAAAATACTGAAAAAAGGAGTGGCTAATAACAGAGAGCAGCCTGCATACTGCGTACTCCTTATATTTTATTAGTTGTAAAATTGACTTAGGGGTAGTTCCATATCGTTCCGCGGTCTCAAACTTTGTACACCAGTTTTTAATATGACATTCAATAATTTTTGCAAAAATACTGAAAAAAGGAGTCACTAATAACAAATATCAGCCTATATACTGTGTAGTCCTTATATTTTATTAGTTGTAAAATTGACTTAGGGGTAAATCCATATCGTTCCGCGCGCTCAAACTTTCTACACTGGTTCTTTATATGACATTCAATAATTTTTTTTACAAAAATACTAAAAAAAGGAGTGGCTACTAACAAATGGCAGTCTGAATACTACGTATTCCTTATATTTTATTAGTTGTAAAATTGACTTAATGGTAGTTCCATATCGTTCGGCGGGCTCAAACTTTGTACACTAGTCCTTTATATGACATTCAATAATTTTCTTCAAAAATTCTGAAAAAAGGAGTGGCTACTAACAAATGGCAGTCTGAATACTACGTATTCCTTATATTTTATTAGTTGTAAAATTGACTTAATGGTAGTTCCATATCGTTCGGCGGGCTAAAACTTTGTACACCAGTTTTTAATATGACATTCAATAATTTTCTGCAAAAATACTGAAAAAAGGAGTGGCTAATAACAGAGAGCAGCCTGAGTACTGCGTATTCCTTATATTTTATTAGTTGTTAAATTGACTTAGTGGTAGTTCCATATCGTTCCGCGCTCTCAAACTTTGTACACCAGTTTTTAATATGACATTCAATAATTTTCTGCAAAAATACTGAAAAAAGGAGTTCCTAATAACAGAGAGCAGCCTGAGTACTGCGTATTCCTTATATTTTATTAGTTGTTAAATTGACTTAGTGGTAGTTCCATATCGTTCCGCGCTCTCAAACTTTGTACACTAGTCCTTTATATGACATTCAATAATTTTCTTCAAAAATTCTGAAAAAAGGAGTGGCTACTAACAAATGGCAGTCTGAATACTACGTATTCCTTATATTTTATTAGTTGTAAAATTGACTTAATGGTAGTTCCATATCGTTCGGCGGGCTAAAACTTTGTACACCAGTTTTTAATATGACATTCAATAATTTTCTGCAAAAATACTGAAAAAAGGAGTGGCTAATAACAGAGAGCAGCCTGAGTACTGCGTAGTCCTTATATTTTATTAGTTGTTAAATTGACTTAGTGGTAGTTCCATATCGTTCCGCGCTCTGAAACTTTTTACACCAGTTTTTAATATGACATTCAATAATTTTCTGCAAAAATATTGAAAAAAGAAGTGGCTAATAACAGAGAGCAGCCTGAGTACTGCGTATTCCTTATATTTTATTAGTTGTTAAATTGACTTAGTGGTAGTTCCATATCGTTCCGCGCTCTCAAACTTTGTACACCAGTTTTTAATATGACATTCAATAATTTTTTGCAAAAATACTGAAAAAAGGAGAGGCGAATAACAAATAGCACCCTTAATACTGCGTAGTCCTTATCATTTATTAGTTGTTAAATTGACTTAGGGGTAGTTCCATATCGTTCCGCGCTCTGAAACTTTGTACACCAGTTTTTAATATGACATTCAATAATTTTCTGCAAAAATACTGAAAAAAGGAGTGGCTAATAACAGAGAGCAGCCTGCATACTGCGTACTCCTTATATTTTATTAGTTGTAAAATTGACTTAGGGGTAGTTCCATATCGTTCCGCGGTCTCAAACTTTGTACACCAGTTTTTAATATGACATTCAATAATTTTTGCAAAAATACTGAAAAAAGGAGTCACTAATAACAAATATCAGCCTATATACTGTGTAGTCCTTATATTTTATTAGTTGTAAAATTGACTTAGGGGTAAATCCATATCGTTCCGCGCGCTCAAACTTTCTACACTGGTTCTTTATATGACATTCAATAATTTTTTTTACAAAAATACTAAAAAAAGGAGTGGCTACTAACAAATGGCAGTCTGAATACTACGTATTCCTTATATTTTATTAGTTGTAAAATTGACTTAATGGTAGTTCCATATCGTTCGGCGGGCTCAAACTTTGTACACTAGTCCTTTATATGACATTCAATAATTTTCTTCAAAAATTCTGAAAAAAGGAGTGGCTACTAACAAATGGCAGTCTGAATACTACGTATTCCTTATATTTTATTAGTTGTAAAATTGACTTAATGGTAGTTCCATATCGTTCGGCGGGCTAAAACTTTGTACACCAGTTTTTAATATGACATTCAATAATTTTCTGCAAAAATACTGAAAAAAGGAGTGGCTAATAACAGAGAGCAGCCTGAGTACTGCGTATTCCTTATATTTTATTAGTTGTTAAATTGACTTAGTGGTAGTTCCATATCGTTCCGCGCTCTCAAACTTTGTACACCAGTTTTTAATATGACATTCAATAATTTTCTGCAAAAATACTGAAAAAAGGATTTCCTAATAACAGAGAGCAGCCTGAGTACTGCGTATTCCTTATATTTTATTAGTTGTTAAATTGACTTAGGGGTAGTTCCATATCGTTCCGCGCTCTCAAACTTTGTACACTAGTTTTTAATATGACATTCAATAATTTTTTGCAAAAATACTGAAAAAAGGAGTGGCGAATAACAAATAGCAGCCTGAATACTGCGTAGTCCTTATCATTTATTAGTTGTTAAATTGACTTAGGGGTAGTTCCATATCGTTCCGCTCTCTCAAACTTTGTACACCAATTTTTAATATGACATTCAATAATTTTTGCAAAAATACTGAAAAAAGGAGTCGCTAATAACAAATATCAGCCTATATACTGTGTAGTCCTTATATTTTATTAGTTGTAAAATTGACTTAGGGGTAGTTCCATATCGTTCGGCGGGCTAAATCTTTGTACACCAGTTTTTAATATGACATTCAATAATTTTCTGCAAAAATACTGAAAAAAGGAGTGGCTAATAACAGAGAGCAGCCTGAGTACTGCGTATTCCTTATATTTTATTAGTTGTTAAATTGACTTAGTTGTAGTTCCATATCGTTAGGCGGGCACAAACTTTGTACACTAGTTCTTTATATGACATTGAATAATTTTCTTCAAAAATACTGAAAAAAGGAGTGGCTACTAACAAGTGGCAGCCTGAGTACTGCGTAGTCCTTATATTTTATTAGTTGTAAAATTGACTTAGTGGTAGTTCCATATCGTTCGGCGGGCTCAAACTTTGTACACTAGTCCTTTATATGAGATTCAATAATTTTTTGCAAAAATACTGAAAAAAGGAGTGGCTAATAACAAATATCAGCCTGAATACTGCGTAGTCCTTATATTTTATTAGTTGTAAAATTGACTTAGTGGTAGTTCCATATCGTTCGGCGGGCACAAACTTTGTACACCAGTTTTTAATATGACATTCAATAATTTTTTGCAAAAATACTGAAAAAAGGAGAGGCGAATAACAAATATCAGCCTATATACTGCGTAGTCCTTATATTTTATTAGTTGTTAAATTGACTTAGTGGTAGTTCCATATCGTTCCGCGCTCTGAAACTTTTTACACCAGTTTTTAATATGACATTCAATAATTTTCTGCAAAAATATTGAAAAAAGAAGTGGCTAATAACAGAGAGCAGCCTGAGTACTGCGTATTCCTTATATTTTATTAGTTGTTAAATTGACTTAGTGGTAGTTCCATATCGTTCCGCGCTCTCAAACTTTGTACACCAGTTTTTAATATGACATTCAATAATTTTTTGCAAAAATACTGAAAAAAGGAGAGGCGAATAACAAATAGCACCCTTAATACTGCGTAGTCCTTATCATTTATTAGTTGTTAAATTGACTTAGGGGTAGTTCCATATCGTTCCGCGCTCTGAAACTTTGTACACCAGTTTTTAATATGACATTCAATAATTTTCTGCAAAAATACTGAAAAAAGGAGTGGCTAATAACAGAGAGCAGCCTGCATACTGCGTACTCCTTATATTTTATTAGTTGTAAAATTGACTTAGGGGTAGTTCCATATCGTTCCGCGGTCTCAAACTTTGTACACCAGTTTTTAATATGACATTCAATAATTTTTGCAAAAATACTGAAAAAAGGAGTCACTAATAACAAATATCAGCCTATATACTGTGTAGTCCTTATATTTTATTAGTTGTAAAATTGACTTAGGGGTAGTTCCATATCGTTCGGCGGGCTAAAACTTTGTACACCAGTTTTTAATATGACATTCAATAATTTTCTGCAAAAATACTGATAAAAGGAGTGGCTAATAACAGAGAGCAGCCTGAGTACTGCGTATTCCTTATATTTTATTAGTTGTTAAATTGACTTAGTTGTAGTTCCATATCATTCGGCAGGCACAAACTTTGTACACTAGTCCTTTATATGACATTCAATAATTTTTTTTTACAAAAATACTAAAAAAAGGAGTGGCTAATAACAAATGGCAGCCTGAATACTGCGTAGTCCTTATATTTTATTAGTTGTTAAATTGACTTAGTGGTAGTTCCATATCGTTCCGCGCTCTGAAACTTTTTACACCAGTTTTTAATATGACATTCAATAATTTTCTGCTAAAATACTGAAAAAAGGAGTGGCTAATAACAGAGAGCAGCCTGAGTACTGCGTATTCCTTATATTTTATTAGTTGTTAAATTGACTTAGTGGTAGTTCCATATCGTTCCGCGCTCTCAAACTTTGTACACCAGTTTTTAATATGACATTCAATAATTTTTTGCAAAAATACTGAAAAACGGAGAGGCGAATAACAAATAGCACCCTGAATACTGCGTAGTCCTTATCATTTATTAGTTGTTAAATTGACTTAGGGGTAGTTCCATATCGTTCCGCGCTCTGAAACTTTGTACACCAGTTTTTAATATGACATTCAATAATTTTCTGCAAAAATACTGAAAAAAGGAGTGGCTAATAACAGAGAGCAGCCTGAGTACTGCGTATTCCTTATATTTTATTAGTTGTTAAATTGACTTAGGGGTAGTTCCATATCGTTCCGCGCTCTCAAACTTTGTACACTAGTTTTTAATATGACATTCAATAATTTTTTGCAAAAATACTGAAAAAAGGAGTGGCGAATAACAAATAGCAGCCTGAATACTGCGTAGTCCTTATCATTTATTAGTTGTTAAGTTGACTTAGGGGTAGTTCCATATCGTTCCGCGCTCTCAAACTTTGTACACCAATTTTTAATATGACATTCAATAATTTTCTGCAAAAATACTGAAAAAAGGAGTGGCTAATAACAGAGAGCAGCCTGAGTACTGCATATTCCTTATATTTTATTAGTTGTTAAATTAACTTAGGGGTAGTTCCATATCGTTGCGCGGGCTCAAACTTTGTACACTAGTTCTTTATATGACATTCAAAAATTTTTGCAAAAATACAGAAAAAAGGAGTGGCTAATAACAAATAGCAGCCTGCATACTGCGTACTCCTTATATTTTATTAGTTGTAAAATTGACTTAGGGGTAGTTCCATATCGTTCCGCGGTCTCAAACTTTGTACACCAGTTTTTAATATGACATTCAATAATTTTTGCAAAAATACTGAAAAAAGGAGTCGCTAATAACAAATATCAGCCTATATACTGTGTAGTCCTTATAATTTATTAGTTGTAAAATTGACTTAGGGGTAGTTCCATATCGTTCGGCGGGCTAAAACTTTGTACACCAGTTTTTAATATGACATTCAATCATTTTCTGCAAAAATACTGAAAAAAGGAGTGGCTAATAACAGAGAGCAGCCTGAGTACTGCGTATTCCTTATATTTTATTAGTTGTTAAATTGACTTAGTGGTAGTTCCATATCGTTCGGCGGGCACAAACTTTGTACACTAGTTCTTTATATGACATTGAATAATTTTCTTCAAAAATACTGAAAAAAGTAGTGGCTACTAACAAATGGCAGCCTGAGTACTGCGTAGTCCTTATATTTTATTAGTTGTAAAATTGACTTAGTGGTAGTTCCATATCGTTCGGCGGGCACAAACTTTGTACACTAGTTCTTTATATGACATTCAATAATTTTTTTTACAAAAATACTAAAAAAAGGAGTGGCTAATAACAAATGGCAGCCTGAATACTGCGTAGTCCTTATATTTTATTAGTTGTTAAATTGACTTAGTGGTAGTTCCATATCGTTCCGCGCTCTGAAACTTTGTACACCAGTTTTTAATATGACATTCAATAATTTTCTGCAAAAATACTGAAAAAAGGAGTGGCTAATAACAGAGAGCAGCCTGAGTACTGCGTATTCCTTATATTTTATTAGTTGTTAAATTGACTTAGGGGTAGTTCCATATCGTTGCGCGGGCTCAAACTTTGTACACCAGTTTTTAATATGACATTCAATAATTTTCTTCAAAAATACTGAAAAAAGGTGTGGCTAATAACAAATGGCATTCTGAATACTACGTATTCCTTATATTTTATTAGTTGTTAAATTAACTTAATGGTAGTTCCATATCGTGTGGCGAGCTCAAACTTTGTACACCAGTTTTTAATATGTCATTCAATATTTTTCTGCAAAAATACTGAAAAAAGGAGTGGCTAATAACAAAGAGGAGCCTGAGTACTGCGTATTCCTTATATTTTATTAGTTGTTAAATTGACTTAGCCGTAGTTCCATATCGTTCCGCGCTCTCAAACTTTGTACACTAGTTTTTAATATGATATTCAATAATGTTTTGCAAAAATACTGAAAAAAGGAGAGGCGAATAACAAATAGCAGCCTGAATACTGCGTAGTCCTTATCATTTATTAGTTGTAAAATTGACTTAGGGGTAGTTCCATATCGTTCCGCGCTCTCAAACTTTGTACACCAGTTTTTAATATGACATTCAATAATTTTCTGCAAAAATACTGAAAAAAGGAGTGGCTAATAACAAAGAGCAGCCTGAGTACAGCGTATTCATTATATTTTATTAGTTGTTAAATTAACTTAGGGGTAAATCCATATCGTTCCGCGGGCTCAAACTTTGTACACCAGTTTTTAATATGTCATTCAATAATTTTTTGCAAAAATACTGAAAAAAGGAGTCGCTAATAACAAATATCAGCCTATATACTGCGTAGTCCTTATATTTTATTAGTTGTAAAATTGACTTAGGGGTAGTTCCATATCGTTCCGCGCTCTCAAACTTTGTACACTAGTTCTTTAGATGACATTCAATGATTTTCTTCAAAAATACTGAAAAAAGGAGTGGCTAATAACAAATAGCAGCCTGAATACTGCGTAGTCCTTATATTTTATTAGCAGTTAAATTAACTTAGTGGTAGTTCCATATCGTTCCGCGCTCTCAAACTTTGTACACCAGTTTTTAATATGACATTCAATAATGTTTTGCAAAAATACTGAAAAAAGGAGTTCCTAATAACAGAGAGCAGCCTGAGTACTGCGTATTCCTTATATTTTATTAGTTGTTAAATTGACTTAGTGGTAGTTCCATATCGTTCCGCGCTCTCAAACTTTGTACACTAGTCCTTTATATGACATTCAATAATTTTCTTCAAAAATTCTGAAAAAAGGAGTGGCTACTAACAAATGGCAGTCTGAATACTACGTATTCCTTATATTTTATTAGTTGTAAAATTGACTTAATGGTAGTTCCATATCGTTCGGCGGGCTAAAACTTTGTACACCAGTTTTTAATATGACATTCAATAATTTTCTGCAAAAATACTGAAAAAAGGAGTGGCTAATAACAGAGAGCAGCCTGAGTACTGCGTAGTCCTTATATTTTATTAGTTGTTAAATTGACTTAGTGGTAGTTCCATATCGTTCCGCGCTCTGAAACTTTTTACACCAGTTTTTAATATGACATTCAATAATTTTCTGCAAAAATATTGAAAAAAGAAGTGGCTAATAACAGAGAGCAGCCTGAGTACTGCGTATTCCTTATATTTTATTAGTTGTTAAATTGACTTAGTGGTAGTTCCATATCGTTCCGCGCTCTCAAACTTTGTACACCAGTTTTTAATATGACATTCAATAATTTTTGCAAAAATACTGAAAAAAGGAGTCGCTAATAACAAATATCAGCCTATATACTGTGTAGTCCTTATATTTTATTAGTTGTAAAATTGACTTAGGGGTAGTTCCATATCGTTCGGCGGGCTAAATCTTTGTACACCAGTTTTTAATATGACATTCAATAATTTTCTGCAAAAATACTGAAAAAAGGAGTGGCTAATAACAGAGAGCAGCCTGAGTACTGCGTATTCCTTATATTTTATTAGTTGTTAAATTGACTTAGTTGTAGTTCCATATCGTTAGGCGGGCACAAACTTTGTACACTAGTTCTTTA
Source organism: Phymastichus coffea (assembly GCF_024137745.1). Taxonomy (NCBI): domain Eukaryota; kingdom Metazoa; phylum Arthropoda; class Insecta; order Hymenoptera; family Eulophidae; genus Phymastichus; species Phymastichus coffea. The sequence goes on along the minus strand of NW_026706812.1, from coordinate 265,809 downwards.
TATGACATTGAATAATTTTCTTCAAAAATACTGAAAAAAGGAGTGGCTACTAACAAGTGGCAGCCTGAGTACTGCGTAGTCCTTATATTTTATTAGTTGTAAAATTGACTTAGTGGTAGTTCCATATCGTTCGGCGGGCTCAAACTTTGTACACTAGTCCTTTATATGAGATTCAATAATTTTTTGCAAAAATACTGAAAAAAGGAGTGGCTAATAACAAATATCAGCCTGAATACTGCGTAGTCCTTATATTTTATTAGTTGTAAAATTGACTTAGTGGTAGTTCCATATCGTTCGGCGGGCACAAACTTTGTACACCAGTTTTTAATATGACATTCAATAATTTTTGCAAAAATACTGAAAAAAGGAGTGGCGAATAACAAATAGCAGCCTGAATACTGCGTAGTCCTTATCATTTATTAGTTGTTAAATTGACTTAGGGGTAGTTCCATATCGTTCCGCGCTCTCAAACTTTGTACACCAGTTTTTAATATGACATTCAATAATTTTTTGCAAAAATACTGAAAAAAGGAGAGGCGAATAACAAATATCAGCCTATATACTGCGTAGTCCTTATATTTTATTAGTTGTTAAATTGACTTAGTGGTAGTTCCATATCGTTCCGCGCTCTGAAACTTTTTACACCAGTTTTTAATATGACATTCAATAATTTTCTGCAAAAATATTGAAAAAAGAAGTGGCTAATAACAGAGAGCAGCCTGAGTACTGCGTATTCCTTATATTTTATTAGTTGTTAAATTGACTTAGGGGTAGTTCCATATCGTTCCGCGCTCTGAAACTTTGTACACCAGTTTTTAATATGACATTCAATAATTTTCTGCAAAAATACTGAAAAAAGGAGTGGCTAATAACAGAGAGCAGCCTGCATACTGCGTACTCCTTATATTTTATTAGTTGTAAAATTGACTTAGGGGTAGTTCCATATCGTTCCGCGGTCTCAAACTTTGTACACCAGTTTTTAATATGACATTCAATAATTTTTGCAAAAATACTGAAAAAAGGAGTCACTAATAACAAATATCAGCCTATATACTGTGTAGTCCTTATATTTTATTAGTTGTAAAATTGACTTAGGGGTAGTTCCATATCGTTCGGCGGGCTAAAACTTTGTACACCAGTTTTTAATATGACATTCAATAATTTTCTGCAAAAATACTGATAAAAGGAGTGGCTAATAACAGAGAGCAGCCTGAGTACTGCGTATTCCTTATATTTTATTAGTTGTTAAATTGACTTAGGGGTAGTTCCATATCGTTCCGCGCTCTCAAACTTTGTACACTAGTTTTTAATATGACATTCAATAATTTTTTGCAAAAATACTGAAAAAAGGAGTGGCGAATAACAAATAGCAGCCTGAATACTGCGTAGTCCTTATCATTTATTAGTTGTTAAATTGACTTAGGGGTAGTTCCATATCGTTCCGCGCTCTCAAACTTTGTACACCAGTTTTTAATATGACATTCAATAATTTTTTGCAAAAATACTGAAAAAAGGAGAGGCGAATAACAAATATCAGCCTATATACTGCGTAGTCCTTATATTTTATTAGTTGTTAAATTGACTTAGTGGTAGTTCCATATCGTTCCGCGCTCTGAAACTTTTTACACCAGTTTTTAATATGACATTCAATAATTTTCTGCAAAAATATTGAAAAAAGAAGTGGCTAATAACAGAGAGCAGCCTGAGTACTGCGTATTCCTTATATTTTATTAGTTGTTAAATTGACTTAGTGGTAGTTCCATATCGTTCCGCGCTCTCAAACTTTGTACACCAGTTTTTAATATGACATTCAATAATTTTTTGCAAAAATACTGAAAAAAGGAGAGGCGAATAACAAATAGCACCCTTAATACTGCGTAGTCCTTATCATTTATTAGTTGTTAAATTGACTTAGGGGTAGTTCCATATCGTTCCGCGCTCTGAAACTTTGTACACCAGTTTTTAATATGACATTCAATAATTTTCTGCAAAAATACTGAAAAAAGGAGTGGCTAATAACAGAGAGCAGCCTGCATACTGGGTACTCCTTATATTTTATTAGTTGTAAAATTGACTTAGGGGTAGTTCCATATCGTTCCGCGGTCTCAAACTTTGTACACCAGTTTTTAATATGACATTCAATAATTTTTGCAAAAATACTGAAAAAAGGAGTCACTAATAACAAATATCAGCCTATATACTGTGTAGTCCTTATATTTTATTAGTTGTAAAATTGACTTAGGGGTAGTTCCATATCGTTCGGCGGGCTAAAACTTTGTACACCAGTTTTTAATATGACATTCAATAATTTTCTGCAAAAATACTGATAAAAGGAGTGGCTAATAACAGAGAGCAGCCTGAGTACTGCGTATTCCTTATATTTTATTAGTTGTTAAATTGACTTAGTTGTAGTTCCATATCATTCGGCAGGCACAAACTTTGTACACTAGTCCTTTATATGACATTCAATAATTTTTTTTACAAAAATACTAAAAAAAGGAGTGGCTAATAACAAATGGCAGCCTGAATACTGCGTAGTCCTTATCATTTATTAGTTGTTAAATTGACTTAGGGGTAGTTCCATATCGTTCCGCGCTCTCAAACTTTGTACACCAGTTTTTAATATGACATTCAATAATTTTTTGCAAAAATACTGAAAAAAGGAGAGGCGAATAACAAATATCAGCCTATATACTGCGTAGTCCTTATATTTTATTAGTTGTTAAATTGACTTAGTGGTAGTTCCATATCGTTCCGCGCTCTGAAACTTTTTACACCAGTTTTTAATATGACATTCAATAATTTTCTGCAAAAATATTGAAAAAAGAAGTGGCTAATAACAGAGAGCAGCCTGAGTACTGCGTATTCCTTATATTTTATTAGTTGTTAAATTGACTTAGTGGTAGTTCCATATCGTTCCGCGCTCTCAAACTTTGTACACCAGTTTTTAATATGACATTCAATAATTTTTTGCAAAAATACTGAAAAAAGGAGAGGCGAATAACAAATAGCACCCTTAATACTGCGTAGTCCTTATCATTTATTAGTTGTTAAATTGACTTAGGGGTAGTTCCATATCGTTCCGCGCTCTGAAACTTTGTACACCAGTTTTTAATATGACATTCAATAATTTTCTGCAAAAATACTGAAAAAAGGAGTGGCTAATAACAGAGAGCAGCCTGCATACTGCGTACTCCTTATATTTTATTAGTTGTAAAATTGACTTAGGGGTAGTTCCATATCGTTCGGCGGGCTAAAACTTTGTACACCAGTTTTTAATATGACATTCAATAATTTTCTGCAAAAATACTGATAAAAGGAGTGGCTAATAACAGAGAGCAGCCTGAGTACTGCGTATTCCTTATATTTTATTAGTTGTTAAATTGACTTAGTTGTAGTTCCATATCATTCGGCAGGCACAAACTTTGTACACTAGTCCTTTATATAACATTCAATAATTTTTTTTACAAAAATACTAAAAAAAGGAGTGGCTAATAACAAATGGCAGCCTGAATACTGCGTAGTCCTTATATTTTATTAGTTGTTAAATTGACTTAGTGGTAGTTCCATATCGTTCCGCGCTCTGAAACTTTTTACACCAGTTTTTAATATGACATTCAATAATTTTCTGCTAAAATACTGAAAAAAGGAGTGGCTAATAACAGAGAGCAGCCTGAGTACTGCGTATTCCTTATATTTTATTAGTTGTTAAATTGACTTAGTGGTAGTTCCATATCGTTCCGCGCTCTCAAACTTTGTACACCAGTTTTTAATATGACATTCAATAATTTTTTGCAAAAATACTGAAAAACGGAGAGGCGAATAACAAATAGCACCCTGAATACTGCGTAGTCCTTATCATTTATTAGTTGTTAAATTGACTTAGGGGTAGTTCCATATCGTTCCGCGCTCTGAAACTTTGTACACCAGTTTTTAATATGACATTCAATAATTTTCTGCAAAAATACTGAAAAAAGGAGTGGCTAATAACAGAGAGCAGCCTGAGTACTGCGTATTCCTTATATTTTATTAGTTGTTAAATTGACTTAGGGGTAGTTCCATATCGTTCCGCGCTCTCAAACTTTGTACACTAGTTTTTAATATGACATTCAATAATTTTTTGCAAAAATACTGAAAAAAGGAGTGGCGAATAACAAATAGCAGCCTGAATACTGCGTAGTCCTTATCATTTATTAGTTGTTAAGTTGACTTAGGGGTAGTTCCATATCGTTCCGCGCTCTCAAACTTTGTACACCAATTTTTAATATGACATTCAATAATTTTCTGCAAAAATACTGAAAAAAGGAGTGGCTAATAACAGAGAGCAGCCTGAGTACTGCATATTCCTTATATTTTATTAGTTGTTAAATTAACTTAATGGTAGTTCCATATCGTGTGGCGAGCTCAAACTTTGTACACCAGTTTTTAATATGTCATTCAATATTTTTCTGCAAAAATACTGAAAAAAGGAGTGGCTAATAACAAAGAGGAGCCTGAGTACTGCGTATTCCTTATATTTTATTAGTTGTTAAATTGACTTAGCCGTAGTTCCATATCGTTCCGCGCTCTCAAACTTTGTACACTAGTTTTTAATATGATATTCAATAATGTTTTGCAAAAATACTGAAAAAAGGAGAGGCGAATAACAAATAGCAGCCTGCATACTGCGTACTCCTTATATTTTATTAGTTGTAAAATTGACTTAGGGGTAGTTCCATATCGTTCCGCGGTCTCAAACTTTGTACACCAGTTTTTAATATGACATTCAATAATTTTTGCAAAAATACTGAAAAAAGGAGTCGCTAATAACAAATATCAGCCTATATACTGTGTAGTCCTTATAATTTATTAGTTGTAAAATTGACTTAGGGGTAGTTCCATATCGTTCGGCGGGCTAAAACTTTGTACACCAGTTTTTAATATGACATTCAATCATTTTCTGCAAAAATACTGAAAAAAGGAGTGGCTAATAACAGAGAGCAGCCTGAGTACTGCGTATTCCTTATATTTTATTAGTTGTAAAATTGACTTAGGGGTAGTTCCATATCGTTCGGCGGGCTAAAACTTTGTACACCAGTTTTTAATATGACATTCAATCATTTTCTGCAAAAATACTGAAAAAAGGAGTGGCTAATAACAGAGAGCAGCCTGAGTACTGCGTATTCCTTATATTTTATTAGTTGTTAAATTGACTTAGTGGTAGTTCCATATCGTTCGGCGGGCACAAACTTTGTACACTAGTTCTTTATATGACATTGAATAATTTTCTTCAAAAATACTGAAAAAAGTAGTGGCTACTAACAAATGGCAGCCTGAGTACTGCGTAGTCCTTATATTTTATTAGTTGTAAAATTGACTTAGTGGTAGTTCCATATCGTTCGGCGGGCACAAACTTTGTACACTAGTTCTTTATATGACATTCAATAATTTTTTTTACAAAAATACTAAAAAAAGGAGTGGCTAATAACAAATGGCAGCCTGAATACTGCGTAGTCCTTATATTTTATTAGTTGTTAAATTGACTTAGTGGTAGTTCCATATCGTTCCGCGCTCTGAAACTTTGTACACCAGTTTTTAATATGACATTCAATAATTTTCTGCAAAAATACTGAAAAAAGGAGTGGCTAATAACAGAGAGCAGCCTGAGTACTGCGTATTCCTTATATTTTATTAGTTGTTAAATTGACTTAGGGGTAGTTCCATATCGTTGCGCGGGCTCAAACTTTGTACACCAGTTTTTAATATGACATTCAATAATTTTCTGCAAAAATACTGAAAAAAGGTGTGGCTAATAACAAATGGCATTCTGAATACTACGTATTCCTTATATTTTATTAGTTGTTAAATTAACTTAATGGTAGTTCCATATCGTGTGGCGAGCTCAAACTTTGTACACCAGTTTTTAATATGTCATTCAATATTTTTCTGCAAAAATACTGAAAAAAGGAGTGGCTAATAACAAAGAGGAGCCTGAGTACTGCGTATTCCTTATATTTTATTAGTTGTTAAATTGACTTAGCCGTAGTTTCATATCGTTCCGCGCTCTCAAACTTTGTACACTAGTTTTTAATATGATATTCAATAATGTTTTGCAAAAATACTGAAAAAAGGAGAGGCAAATAACAAATAGCAGCCTGAATACTGCGTAGTCCTTATCATTTATTAGTTGTAAAATTGACTTAGGGGTAGTTCCATATCGTTCCGCGCTCTCAAACTTTGTACACCAGTTTTTAATATGACATTCAATAATTTTCTGCAAAAATACTGAAAAAAGAGTGGCTAATAACAAAGAGCAGCCTGAGTACAGCGTATTCATTATATTTTATTAGTTGTTAAATTAACTTAGGGGTAAATCCATATCGTTCCGCGCGCTCAAACTTTGTACACCAGTTTTTAATATGTCATTCAATAATTTTTTGCAAAAATACTGAAAAAAGGAGTCGCTAATAACAAATATCAGCCTATATACTGCGTAGTCCTTATATTTTATTAGTTGTAAAATTGACTTAGGGGTAGTTCCATATCGTTCCGCGCTCTCAAACTTTGTACACTAGTTCTTTAGATGACATTCAATGATTTTCTTCAAAAATACTGAAAAAAGGAGTGGCTAATAACAAATAGCAGCCTGAATACTGCGTAGTCCTTATATTTTATTAGCAGTTAAATTAACTTAGTGGTAGTTCCATATCGTTCCGCGCTCTCAAACTTTGTACACCAGTTTTTAATATGACATTCAATAATGTTTTGCAAAAATACTGAAAAAAGGAGTGGCTAATAACAAATATCAGCCTGAATACTGCGTAGTCCTTAAATTTTATTAGTTGTAAAATTGACTTAGTGGTAGTTCCATATCGTTCGGCGGGCACAAACTTTGTACACTAGTTCTTTATATGACATTGAATAATTTTCTTCAAAAATACTGAAAAAAGGAGTGGCTAATAACAAATAGCAGCCTGAGTACTGCGTAGTCCTTATATTTTATTAGTTGTAAAATTGACTTAGTGGTAGTTCCATATCGTTCGGCGGGCTCAAACTTTGTACACCAGTTTTTAATATGACATTCAATAATTTTCTGCAAAAATACTGAAAAAAGGAGTGGCTAATAACAGAGAGCAGCCTGAGTACTGCGTATTCCTTATATTTTATTAGTTGTTAAATTGACTTAGGGGTAGTTCCATATCGTTCCGCGGTCTCAAACTTTGTACACCAGTTTTTAATATGACATTCAATAATTTTTGCAAAAATACTGAAAAAAGGAGTCGCTAATAACAAATGGCAGTCTGAATACTACGTATTCCTTATATTTTATTAGTTGTTAAATTAAATTAGGGGTAAATCCATATCGTTCCGATCGCTCAAACTTTCTACACTGGTTCTTTATATGACATTTAATAATTTTTTTTACAAAAATACTAAAAAAAGGAGTGGCTACTAACAAATGGCAGTCTGAGTACTGCGTATTCCTTATATTTTATTAGTTGTTAAATTGACTTAGTTGCAGTTCCATATCGTTCGGCGGGCACAAACTTTGTACACTAGTTCTTTATATGACATTGAATAATTTTCTTCAAAAAAACTGAAAAAAGGAGTGGCTACTAACAAGTGGCAGCCTGAGTACTGCGTAGTCCTTATATTTTATTAGTTGTAAAATTGACTTAGTGGTAGTTCCATATCGTTCGGCGGGCTCAAACTTTGTACACTAGTCCTTTATATGAGATTCAATAATTTTTTACAAAAATAATGAAAAAAGGAGTGGCTAATAACAAATATCAGCCTGAATACTGCGTAGTCCTTATATTTTATTAGTTGTAAAATTGACTTAGTGGTAGTTCCATATCGTTCGGCGGGCACAAACTTTGTACACCAGTTTTTAATATGACATTCAATAATTTTTTGCAAAAATACTGAAAAAAGGAGAGGCGAATAACAAATATCAGCCTATATACTGCGTAGTCCTTATATTTTATTAGTTGTTAAATTGACTTAGTGGTAGTTCCATATCGTTCCGCGGTCCCAAACTTTGTACACCAGTTTTTAATATGACATTCAATAATTTTTGCAAAAATACTGAAAAAAGGAGTCGCTAATAACAAATGGCAGTCTGAATACTACGTATTCCTTATATTTTATTAGTTGTTAAATTAAATTAGGGGTAAATCCATATCGTTCCGATCGCTCAAACTTTCTACACTGGTTCTTTATATGACATTTAATAATTTTTTTTACAAAAATACTAAAAAAAGGAGTGGCTACTAACAAATGGCAGTCTGAGTACTGCGTATTCCTTATATTTTATTAGTTGTTAAATTGACTTAGTTGCAGTTCCATATCGTTCGGCGGGCACAAACTTTGTACACTAGTTCTTTATATGACATTGAATAATTTTCTTCAAAAATACTGAAAAAAGGAGTGGCTACTAACAAGTGGCAGCCTGAGTACTGCGTAGTCCTTATATTTTATTAGTTGTAAAATTGACTTAGTGGTAGTTCCATATCGTTCGGCGGGCTCAAACTTTGTACACTAGTCCTTTATATGAGATTCAATAATTTTTTAGAAAAATAATGAAAAAAGGAGTGGCTAATAACAAATATCAGCCTGAATACTGCGTAGTCCTTATATTTTATTAGTTGTAAAATTGACTTAGTGGTAGTTCCATATCGTTCGGCGGGCACAAACTTTGTACACCAGTTTTTAATATGACATTCAATAATTTTTTGCAAAAATACTGAAAAAAGGAGAGGCGAATAACAAATATCAGCCTATATACTGCGTAGTCCTTATATTTTATTAGTTGTTAAATTGACTTAGTGGTAGTTCCATATCGTTCCGCGCTCTGAAACTTTTTACACCAGTTTTTAATATGACATTCAATAATTTTCTGCAAAAATACTGAAAAAAGGAGTGGCTAATAACAGAGAGCAGCCTGAGTACTGCGTATTCCTTATATTTTATTAGTTGTTAAATTGACTTAGTGGTAGTTCCATATCGTTCCGCGCTCTCAAACTTTGTACACCAGTTTTTAATATGACATTCAATAATTTTTTGCAAAAATACTGAAAAAAGGAGTGGCTAATAACAGAGAGCAGCCTGAGTACTGCATATTCCTTATATTTTATTAGTTGTTAAATTAACTTAGGGGTAGTTCCATATCGTTGTGCGGGCTCAAACTTTGTACACTAGTTCTTTATATGACATTCAAAAATTTTTGCAAAAATACTGAAAAAAGGAGTGGCTAATAACAAATAGCAGCCTGCATACTGCGTACTCCTTATATTTTATTAGTTGTAAAATTGACTTAGGGGTAGTTCCATATCGTTCCGCGGTCTCAAACTTTGTACACCAGTTTTTAATATGACATTCAATAATTTTTGCAAAAATACTGAAAAAAGGAGTCGCTAATAACAAATATCAGCCTATATACTGCGTAGTCCTTATATTTTATTAGTTGTTAAATTGACTTAGTGGTAGTTCCATATCGTTCCGCGCTCTGAAACTTTGTACACCAGTTTTTAATATGACATTCAATAATTTTCTGCAAAAATACTGAAAAAAGGAGTGGCTAATAACAGAGAGCAGCCTGAGTACTGCATATTCCTTATATTTTATTAGTTGTTAAATTAACTTAGGGGTAGTTCCATATCGTTGCGCGGGCTCAAACTTTGTACACTAGTTCTTTATATGACATTCAATAATTTTTTGCAAAAAAACTGAAAAAAGGAGTGGCTAATAACAAACGGCAGACTAAAAGCTGCCTATTCCCTATATCTTATTAGCTGTTAAATTAAATTAGGAGTAGTTGTGTATCGTTCCGTGGGCTCAAACTTTGTACACTAGTCCTTTATATGACATTCAATATTTTTGTTTTAAAATACCGCAAATAGGAGTGGCTAATAACAAATAGCAGCCTGAATACTGCGTAGTCCTTATATTTTATTAGTTGTAAAATTGACTTAGGGGTAGTTCCATATCGTTCGGCGGGCTCAAACTTTGTACACTAGTTCTTTATATGACATTCAAAAATTTTTGCAAAAATACTGAAAAAAGGAGTGGCTAATAACAAATAGCAGCCTGCATACTGCGTACTCCTTATATTTTATTAGTTGTAAAATTGACTTAGGGGTAGTTCCATATCGTTCCGCGGTCGAAAACTTTGTACACCAGTTTTTAATATGCCATTCAATAATTTTTGCAAAAATACTGAAAAAAGGAGTCGCTAATAACAAATATCAGCCTATATACTGTGTAGTCCTTATATTTTATTAGTTGTAAAATTGACTTAGGGGTAGTTCCATATCGTTCCGCGCTCTCAAACTTTGTACACCAGTTTTTAATATGACATTCAATAATTTTCTGCAAAAATACTGAAAAAAGGAGTGGCGAATAACAAATAGCAGCCTGAATACTGCGTAGTCCTTATCATTTATTAGTTGTTAAATTGACTTAGGGGTAGTTCCATATCGTTCCGCGCTCTCAAACTTTGTACACCAGTTTTTAATATGACATTCAATAATTTTCTGCAAAAATACTGAAAAAAGGAGTGGCTAATAACAGAAAGCAGCCTGAGTACTGCGTATTCCTTATATTTTATTAGTTGTTAAATTGACTTAGGGGTAGTTCCATATCGTTCCGCGGTCTCAAACTTTGTACACCAGTTTTTAATATGACATTCAATAATTTTTGCAAAAATACTGAAAAAAGGAGTCGCTAATAACAAATGGCAGTCTGAATACTACGTATTCCTTATATTTTATTAGTTGTTAAATTAAATTAGGGGTAAATCCATATCGTTCCGATCGCTCAAACTTTCTACACTGGTTCTTTATATGACATTTAATAATTTTTTTTACAAAAATACTAAAAAAAGGAGTGGCTACTAACAAATGGCAGTCTGAGTACTGCGTATTCCTTATATTTTATTAGTTGTTAAATTGACTTAGTTGCAGTTCCATATCGTTCGGCGGGCACAAACTTTGTACACTAGTTCTTTATATGACATTGAATAATTTTCTTCAAAAATACTGAAAAAAGGAGTGGCTACTAACAAGTGGCAGCCTGAGTACTGCGTAGTCCTTATATTTTATTAGTTGTAAAATTGACTTAGTGGTAGTTCCATATCGTTCGGCGGGCTCAAACTTTGTACACTAGTCCTTTATATGAGATTCAATAATTTTTTACAAAAATAATGAAAAAAGGAGTGGCTAATAACAAATATCAGCCTGAATACTGCGTAGTCCTTATATTTTATTAGTTGTAAAATTGACTTAGGGGTAGTTCCATATCGTTCCGCGCTCTCAAACTTTGTACACTAGTTCTTTAGATGACATTCAATGATTTTCTTCAAAAATACTGAAAAAAGGAGTGGCTAATAACAAATAGCAGCCTGAATACTGCGTAGTCCTTATATTTTATTAGCAGTTAAATTAACTTAGTGGTAGTTCCATATCGTTCCGCGCTCTCAAACTTTGTACACCAGTTTTTAATATGACATTCAATAATGTTTTGCAAAAATACTGAAAAAAGGAGTGGCTAATAACAAATATCAGCCTGAATACTGCGTAGTCCTTATATTTTATTAGTTGTAAAATTGACTTAGGGGTAGTTCCATATCGTTCCGCGCGCTCAAACTTTGTACACAAGTCCTTTATATGAGATTCAATAATTTTTTGCAAAAATACTGAAAAAAGGAGTGGCTAATAACAAATATCAGCCTGAATACTGCGTAGTCCTTAAATTTTATTAGTTGTAAAATTGACTTAGTGGTAGTTCCATATCGTTCGGCGGGCACAAACTTTGTACACTAGTTCTTTATATGACATTGAATAATTTTCTTCAAAAATACTGAAAAAAGGAGTGGCTAATAACAAATAGCAGCCTGAGTACTGCGTAGTCCTTATATTTTATTAGTTGTAAAATTGACTTAGTGGTAGTTCCATATCGTTCGGCGGGCTCAAACTTTGTACACCAGTTTTTAATATGACATTCAATAATTTTCTGCAAAAATACTGAAAAAAGGAGTGGCTAATAACAGAGAGCAGCCTGAGTACTGCGTATTCCTTATATTTTATTAGTTGTTAAATTGACTTAGGGGTAGTTCCATATCGTTCCGCGGTCTCAAACTTTGTACACCAGTTTTTAATATGACATTCAATAATTTTTGCAAAAATACTGAAAAAAGGAGTCGCTAATAACAAATATCAGCCTATATACTGTGTAGTCCTTATATTTTATTAGTTGTAAAATTGACTTAGGGGTAGTTCCATATCGTTCGGCGGGCTAAAACTTTGTACACCAGTTTTTAATATGACATTCAATAATTTTCTGCAAAAATACTGAAAAAAGGAGTGGCTAATAACAGAGAGCAGCCTGAGTACTGCGTATTCCTTATATTTTATTAGTTGTTAAATTGACTTAGGGGTAGTTCCATATCGTTCCGCGGTCTCAAACTTTGTACACCAGTTTTTAATATGACATTCAATAATTTTTGCAAAAATACTGAAAAAAGGAGTCGCTAATAACAAATGGCAGTCTGAATACTACGTATTCCTTATATTTTATTAGTTGTTAAATTAAATTAGGGGTAATTCCATATCGTTCCGATCGCTCAAACTTTCTACACTGGTTCTTTATATGACATTTAATAATTTTTTTTACAAAAATACTAAAAAAAGGAGTGGCTACTAACAAATGGCAGTCTGAGTACTGCGTATTCCTTATATTTTATTAGTTGTTAAATTGACTTAGTTGCAGTTCCATATCGTTCGGCGGGCACAAACTTTGTACACTAGTTCTTTATATGACATTGAATAATTTTCTTCAAAAATACTGAAAAAAGGAGTGGCTACTAACAAGTGGCAGCCTGAGTACTGCGTAGTCCTTATATTTTATTAGTTGTAAAATTGACTTAGTGGTAGTTCCATATCGTTCGGCGGGCTCAAACTTTGTACACTAGTCCTTTATATGAGATTCAATAATTTTTTACAAAAATAATGAAAAAAGGAGTGGCTAATAACAAATATCAGCCTGAATACTGCGTAGTCCTTATATTTTATTAGTTGTAAAATTGACTTAGTGGTAGTTCCATATCGTTCGGCGGGCACAAACTTTGTACACTAGTCCTTTATATGACATTCAATAATTTTCTGCAAAAATACTGAAAAAAGGAGTGGCTAATAACAGAGAGCAGCCTGAGTACTGCGTATTCCTTATATTTTATTAGTTGTTAAATTGACTTAGTGGTAGTTCCATATCGTTCCGCGCTCTCAAACTTTGTACACCAGTTTTTAATATGACATTCAATAATTTTTTGCAAAAATACTGAAAAAAGGAGAGGCCAATAACAAATATCAGCCTATATACTGCGTAGTCCTTATATTTTATTAGTTGTTAAATTGACTTAGTGGTAGTTCCATATCGTTCCGCGCTCTGAAACTTTGTACACCAGTTTTTAATATGACATTCAATAATTTTCTGCAAAAATACTGAAAAAAGGAGTGGCTAATAACAGAGAGCAGCCTGAGTACTGCATATTCCTTATATTTTATTAGTTGTTAAATTAACTTAGGGGTAGTTCCATATCGTTGCGCGGGCTCAAACTTTGTACACTAGTTCTTTATATGACATTCAATAATTTTTTGCAAAAATACTAAAAAAAGGAGAGGTGAATAACAAATGGCAGCCTGAATACTACGTAGTCCTTATATTTTATTAGTTGTAAAATTGACTTAGGGGTAGTTCCATATCGTTCCGCGCGCTTAAACTTTGTACACTGGTTCTTTATATGACATTCAATAATGTTATGCAAAAAAACTGAAAAAAGGAGTGGCTAATAACAAACGGCAGACTAAAAGCTGCCTATTCCCTATATCTTATTAGCTGTTAAATTAAATTAGGAGTAGTTGTGTATCGTTCCGTGGGCTCAAACTTTGTACACTAGTCCTTTATATGACATTCAATAATTTTGTTTTAAAATACCGCAAATAGGAGTGGCTAATAACAAATAGCAGCCTGAATACTGCGTAGTCCTTATATTTTATTAGTTGTAAAATTGACTTAGGGGTAGTTCCATATCGTTCGGCGGGCTCAAACTTTGTACACTAGTTCTTTATATGACATTCAAAAATTTTTGCAAAAATACTGAAAAAAGGAGTGGCTAATAACAAATAGCAGCCTGCATACTGCGTACTCCTTATATTTTATTAGTTGTAAAATTGACTTAGGGGTAGTTCCATATCGTTCCGCGGTCTCAAACTTTGTACACCAGTTTTTAATATGCCATTCAATAATTTTTGCAAAAATACTGAAAAAAGGAGTCGCTAATAACAAATATCAGCCTATATACTGTGTAGTCCTTATATTTTATTAGTTGTAAAATTGACTTAGGGGTAGTTCCATATCGTTCGGCGGGCTAAAACTTTGTACACCAGTTTTTAATATGACATTCAATAATTTTCTGCGAAAATACTGAAAAAAGGAGTGGCTAATAACAAATATCAGCCTATATACTGCGTAGTCCTTATATTTTATTAGTTGTAAAATTGACTTAGTGGTAGTTCCATATCGTTCCGCGCTCTCAAACTTTGTACACCAGTTTTTAATAGGACATTCAATAATTTTCTGCAAAAATACTGAAAAAATGAGTGGCTAATAACAAATGGTAGTCTGAATACTACGTATTCCTTATATTTTATTAGTTGTTAAATTAACTAAGGGGTAAATCCATATCGTTCCGCGCGCTCAAACTTTCTACACTGGTTCTTTATATGACATTCAATAATTTTTTTTACAAAAATACTTAAAAAAGGAGTGGCTACTAACAAATGGCAGTCTGAATACTACGTATTCCTTATATTTTATTAGTTGTAAAATTGACTTAATGGTAGTTCCATATCGTTCGGCGGGCTCAAACTTTGTACACTGGTTCTTTATATGACATTCAATAATGTTATGCAAAAAAACTGAAAAAAGGAGTGGCTAATAACAAACGGCAGACTAAATGCTGCCTATCCCCTATCGTTGATTAGTTGTTAAATTGACTTAGGGGTAGTTCCATATCGTTCGGCCGGCTAAAACTTTGTACACTAGTCCTTTATATGACATTCAATAATTTTTTGCAAAAATACTGACAAAATGAGTGGCTAATAAAATAATAAAATATTATTAGTTCCATATCATACCGCGGTCTCAAACTTTGTACACCAGTTTTTAATATGACATTCAATAATTTTTGCAAAAATACTGAAAAAAGGAGTCGCTACTAACAAATGGCAGCCTGAGTACTGCGTATTCCTTATATTTTATTAGTTGTTAAATTGACTTAGGGGTAGTTCCATATCGTTCCGCGCTCTCAAACTTTGTACACTAGTTTTTAATATGACATTCAATAATTTTTTGCAAAAATACTGAAAAAAGGAGTGGCTAATAACAAATATCAGCCTATATACTGCGTAGTCCTTATATTTTATTAGTTGTAAAATTGACTTAGGGGTAGTTCCATATCGTTCCGCGCTCTCAAACTTTGTACACTAGTTCTTTATATGACATTCAATAATTTTTGCAAAAATACTGAAAAAAGGAGTGGCTAATAACAAATATCAGCCTGAATACTGCGTAGTCCTTATATTTTATTAGTTGTAAAATTGACTTAGGGGTAGTTCCATATCGTTCCGCGGTATCAAACTTTGTACACCAGTTTTTAATATGCCATTCAATAATGTTTTGCAAAAATACTGAAAAAAGGAGTGGCTAATAACAAATATCAGCCTGAATACTGCGTAGTCCTTATATTTTATTAGTTGTAAAATTGACTTAGGGGTAGTTCCATATCGTTCGGCGGGCTCAAACTTTGTACACTAGTTCTTTATATGACATTCAAAAATTTTTGCAAAAATACTGAAAAAAGGAGTGGCTAATAACAAATAGCAGCCTGCATACTGCGTAGTCCTTATATTTTATTAGCAGTTAAATTAACTTAGTGGTAGTTCCATATCGTTCCGCGCTCTCAAACTTTGTACACCAGTTTTTAATATGACATTCAATAATGTTTTGCAAAAATACTGAAAACAGAAGTGGCTAATAACATATAGCAGCCTGAATACTGCGTATTCCTTATATTTTATTAGTTGTTAAATTAACTTAGGGGTAGTTCCATATCGTTCGGCGGGCTCAAACTTTGTACACTAGTCCTTTATATGACATTCAATAATTTTTTGCAAAAATACTAAAAAAAGGAGAGGCGAATAACAAACGGCAGACTAAAAGCTGCCTATTCCCTATATCTTATTAGCTGTTAAATTAAATTAGGAGTAGTTGTGTATCGTTCCGTGGGCTCAAACTTTGTACACTAGTCCTTTATATGACATTCAATATTTTTGTTTAAAAAAACCGCAAATAGGAGTGGCTAATAAAATATAGCAGCCTGAATACTGTGTAGTCCTTATATTTTATTACTTGTAAAATTGACTTAGGGGTAGTTTCATATCGTTCCGCGCTCTGAAACTTTGTACACCAGTTTTTAATATGACATTCAATAATTTTCTGCAAAAATACTGAAAAAAGGAGTGGCTAATAACAGAGAGCAGCCTGAGTACTGCGTATTCCTTATATTTTATTAGTTGTTAAATTGACTTAGGGGTAGTTCCATATCGTTCCGCGCTCTCAAACTTTGTACACTAGTTTTTAATATGACATTCAATAATTTTTTGCAAAAATACTGAAAAAAGGAGTGGCTAATAACAAATATCAGCCTATATACTGCGTAGTCCTTATATTTTATTAGTTGTAAAATTGACTTAGGGATAGTTCCATATCGTTCCGCGCTCTCAAACTTTGTACACTAGTTCTTTATATGACATTCAATAATTTTTGCAAAAATACTGAAAAAAGGAGTGGCTAATAACAAATATCAGCCTGAATACTGCGTAGTCCTTATATTTTATTAGTTGTAAAATTGACTTAGGGGTAGTTCCATATCGTTCCCCGCTCTCAAACTTTGTACACCAGTTTTTAATACGACATTCAATAATTTTCTGCAAAAATACTAAAAAAAGGAGTGGCTAATAACAAATAGCAGCCTGAGTACGGCGTAGTCTTTATATTTTATTAGTTGTTAAATTGACTTAGGGGTAGTTCCATATCGTTGCGCGGGCTCAAACTTTGTACACTAGTTCTTTATATGACATTCAATAATTTTTTGCAAAAATACTAAAAAAAGGAGAGGTGAATAACAAATGGCAGCCTGAATACTACGTAGTCCTTATATTTTATTAGTTGTAAAATTGACTTAGGGGTAGTTCCATATCGTTCCGCGCGCTTAAACTTTGTACACTGGTTCTTTATATGACATTCAATAATGTTATGCAAAAAAACTGAAAAAAGGAGTGGCTAATAACAAACGGCAGACTAAAAGCTGCCTATTCCCTATATCTTATTAGCTGTTAAATTAAATTAGGAGTAGTTGTGAATCGTTCCGTGGGCTCAAACTTTGTACACTAGTCCTTTATATGACATTCAATATTTTTGTTTTAAAATACCGCAAATAGGAGTGGCTAATAACAAATAGCAGCCTGAATACTGCGTAGTCCTTATATTTTATTAGTTGTAAAATTGACTTAGGGGTAGTTCCATATCGTTCGGCGGGCTCAAACTTTGTACACTAGTTCTTTATATGACATTCAAAAATTTTTGCAAAAATACTGAAAAAAGGAGTGGCTAATAACAAATAGCAGCCTGCATACTGCGTACTCCTTATATTTTATTAGTTGTAAAATTGACTTAGGGGTAGTTCCATATCGTTCCGCGGTATCAAACTTTGTACACCAGTTTTTAATATGCCATTCAATAATGTTTTGCAAAAATACTGAAAAAAGGAGTGGCTAATAACAAATATCAGCCTGAATACTGCGTAGTCCTTATATTTTATTAGTTGTAAAATTGACTTAGGGGTAGTTCCATATCGTTCGGCGGGCTCAAACTTTGTACACTAGTTCTTTATATGACATTCAAAAATTTTTGCAAAAATACTGAAAAAAGGAGTGGCTAATAACAAATAGCAGCCTGCATACTGCGTAGTCCTTATATTTTATTAGCAGTTAAATTAACTTAGTGGTAGTTCCATATCGTTCCGCGCTCTCAAACTTTGTACACCAGTTTTTAATATGACATTCAATAATGTTTTGCAAAAATACTGAAAAATGGAGTGGCTAATAACAAATATCAGCCTGAATACTGCGTAGTCCTTATATTTTATTAGTTGTAAAATTGACTTAGGGGTAGTTCCATATCGTTCCGCGCGCTCAAACTATGTACACAAGTCCTTTATATGAGATTCAATAATTTTTTGCAAAAATACTGAAAAAAGGAGTGGCTAATAACAAATATCAGCCTGAATACTGCGTAGTCCTTAAATTTTATTAGTTGTAAAATTGACTTAGGGGTAGTTCCATATCGTTCGGCGGGCTCAAACTTTGTACACTAGTTCTTTATATGACATTCAAAAATTTTTGCAAAAATACTGAAAAAAGGAGTGGCTAATAACAAATAGCAGCCTGCATACTGCGTAGTCCTTATATTTTATTAGCAGTTAAATTAACTTAGTGGTAGTTCCATATCGTTCCGCGCTCTCAAACTTTGTACACCAGTTTTTAATATGACATTCAATAATGTTTTGCAAAAATACTGAAAAAAGGAGTGGCTAATAACAAATATCAGCCTGAATACTGCGTAGTCCTTATATTTTATTAGTTGTAAAATTGACTTAGGGGTAGTTCCATATCGTTCCGCGCGCTCAAACTTTGTACACAAGTCCTTTATATGAGATTCAATAATTTTTTGCAAAAATACTGAAAAAAGGAGTGGCTAATAACAAATATCAGCCTGAATACTGCGTAGTCCTTAAATTTTATTAGTTGTAAAATTGACTTAGTGGTAGTTCCATATCGTTCGGCGGGCACAAACTTTGTACACTAGTTCTTTATATGACATTGAATAATTTTCTTCAAAAATACTGAAAAAAGGAGTGGCTAATAACAAATAGCAGCCTGAGTACTGCGTAGTCCTTATATTTTATTAGTTGTAAAATTGACTTAGTGGTAGTTCCATATCGTTCGGCGGGCTCAAACTTTGTACACCAGTTTTTAATATGACATTCAATAATTTTCTGCAAAAATACTGAAAAAAGGAGTGGCTAATAACAGAGAGCTGCCTGAGTACTGCGTATTCCTTATATTTTATTAGTTGTTAAATTGACTTAGGGGTAGTTCCATATCGTTCCGCGGTCTCAAACTTTGTACACCAGTTTTTAATATGACATTCAATAATTTTTGCAAAAATACTGAAAAAAGGAGTCGCTAATAACAAATGGCAGTCTGAATACTACGTATTCCTTATATTTTATTAGTTGTTAAATTGACTTAGTGGTAGTTCCATATCGTTCCGCGCTCTCAAACTTTGTACACCAGTTTTTAATATGACATTCAATAATTTTTTGCAAAAATACTGAAAAAAGGAGTGGCTAATAACAGAGAGCAGCCTGAGTACTGCATATTCCTTATATTTTATTAGTTGTTAAATTAACTTAGGGGTAGTTCCATATCGTTGTGCGGGCTCAAACTTTGTACACTAGTTCTTTATATGACATTCAAAAATTTTTGCAAAAATACTGAAAAAAGGAGTGGCTAATAACAAATAGCAGCCTGCATACTGCGTACTCCTTATATTTTATTAGTTGTAAAATTGACTTAGGGGTAGTTCCATATCGTTCCGCGGTCTCAAACTTTGTACACCAGTTTTTAATATGACATTCAATAATTTTTGCAAAAATACTGAAAAAAGGAGTCGCTAATAACAAATATCAGCCTATATACTGCGTAGTCCTTATATTTTATTAGTTGTTAAATTGACTTAGTGGTAGTTCCATATCGTTCCGCGCTCTGAAACTTTGTACACCAGTTTTTAATATGACATTCAATAATGTTTTGCAAAAATACTGAAAAAAGGAGTGGCTAATAACAAATATCAGCCTGAATACTGCGTAGTCCTTATATTTTATTAGTTGTAAAATTGACTTAGGGGTAGTTCCATATCGTTCCGCGCGCTCAAACTTTGTACACAAGTCCTTTATATGACATTCAATAATTTTCTGCAAAAATACTGAAAAAATGAGTGGCTAATAACAAATGGCAGTCTGAATACTACGTATTCCTTATATTTTATTAGTTGTTAAATTAACTAAGGGGTAAATCCATATCGTTCCGCGCGCTCAAACTTTCTACACTGGTTCTTTATATGACATTCAATAATTTTTTTTACAAAAATACTTAAAAAAGGAGTGGCACTAACAAATGGCAGTCTGAATACTACGTATTCCTTATATTTTATTAGTTGTAAAATTGACTTAATGGTAGTTCCATATCGTTCGGCGGGCTCAAACTTTGTACACTAGTCCTTTATATGACATTCAATAATTTTCTGCAAAAATACTGAAAAAAGGAGTGGCTAATAACAGAGAGCAGCCTGAGTACTGCGTATTCCTTATATTTTATTAGTTGTTAAATTGACTTAGTGGTAGTTCCATATCGTTCCGCGCTCTCAAACTTTGTACACCAGTTTTTAATATGACATTCAATAATTTTTTGCAAAAATACTGAAAAAAGGAGAGGCCAATAACAAATATCAGCCTATATACTGCGTAGTCCTTATATTTTATTAGTTGTTAAATTGACTTAGTGGTAGTTCCATATCGTTCCGCGCTCTGAAACTTTGTACACCAGTTTTTAATATGACATTCAATAATTTTCTGCAAAAATACTGAAAAAAGGAGTGGCTAATAACAGAGAGCAGCCTGAGTACTGCATATTCCTTATATTTTATTAGTTGTTAAATTAACTTAGGGGTAGTTCCATATCGTTGCGCGGGCTCAAACTTTGTACACTAGTTCTTTATATGACATTCAATAATTTTTTGCAAAAATACTAAAAAAAGGAGAGGTGAATAACAAATGGCAGCCTGAATACTACGTAGTCCTTATATTTTATTATTTGTAAAATTGACTTAGGGGTAGTTCCATATCGTTCCGCGCGCTTAAACTTTGTACACTGGTTCTTTATATGACATTCAATAATGTTATGCAAAAAAACTGAAAAAAGGAGTGGCTAATAACAAACGGCAGACTAAAAGCTGCCTATTCCCTATATCTTATTAGCTGTTAAATTAAATTAGGAGTAGTTGTGTATCGTTCCGTGGGCTCAAACTTTGTACACTAGTCCTTTATATGACATTCAATATTTTTGTTTTAAAATACCGCAAATAGGAGTGGCTAATAACAAATAGCAGCCTGAATACTGCGTAGTCCTTATATTTTATTAGTTGTAAAATTGACTTAGGGGTAGTTCCATATCGTTCGGCGGGCTCAAACTTTGTACACTAGTTCTTTATATGACATTCAAAAATTTTTGCAAAAATACTGAAAAAAGGAGTGGCTAATAACAAATAGCAGCCTGCATACTGCGTACTCCTTATATTTTATTAGTTGTAAAATTGACTTAGGGGTAGTTCCATATCGTTCCGCGGTCTCAAACTTTGTACACCAGTTTTTAATATGCCATTCAATAATTTTTGCAAAAATACTGAAAAAAGGAGTCGCTAATAACAAATATCAGCCTATATACTGTGTAGTCCTTATATTTTATTAGTTGTAAAATTGACTTAGTGGTAGTTCCATATCGTTCCGCGCTCTGAAACTTTGTACACCAGTTTTTAATATGACATTCAATAATGTTATGCAAAAAAACTGAAAAAAGGAGAGGCGAATAACAAATGGCGGCCTGAATACTGCGTATTCCTTATATTTTATTAGTTGTAAAATTGACTTAGGGGTAGTTCCATATCGTTCCGCGCTCTCAAACTTTGTACACCAGTTTTTAATAGGACATTCAATAATTTTCTGCAAAAATACTGAAAAAATGAGTGGCTAATAACAAATGGTAGTCTGAATACTACGTATTCCTTATATTTTATTAGTTGTTAAATTGACTTAGGGGTAGTTCCATATCGTTCGGCGGGCTAAAACTTTGTACACTAGTCCTTTATATGACATGCAATATTTTTGTTTAAAAAAACCGCAAATAGGAGTGGCTAATAACAAATAGCAGCCTGAATACTGCGTAGTCCTTATATTTTAATAGCTGTTAAATAACTTAGGGGTAGTTCCATATCGTTCGGCGGGCTCAATATTGTTCACTAGTCCTTTATATGACATTCAATAATGTTATGCAAAAAAACTGAAAAAAGGAGTAGCTAATAACAAACGGCAGACTAAAAGCTGCCTATTCCCCATATCTTATTAGCTGTTAAATTAAATTAGGAGTAGTTGTGTATCGTTCCGTGGGCTCAAACTTTGTACACTAGTCCTTTATATGACATTCAATATTTTTGTTTAAAAAAACCGCAAATAGGAGTGGCTAATAAAATATAGCAGCCTGAATACTGTGTAGTCCTTATATTTTATTACTTGTAAAATTGACTTAGGGGTAGTTCCATATCGTTCCGCGCTCTGAAACTTTGTACACCAGTTTTTAATATGACATTCAATAATTTTCTGCAAAAATACTGAAAAAAGGAGTGGCTAAAAACAGAGAGCAGCCTGAGTACTGCGTATTCCTTATATTTTATTAGTTGTTAAATTGACTTAGGGGTAGTTCCATATCGTTCCGCGCTCTCAAACTTTGTACACTAGTTTTTAATATGACATTCAATAATTTTTTGCAAAAATACTGAAAAAAGGAGTGGCTAATAACAAATATCAGCCTATATACTGCGTAGTCCTTATATTTTATTAGTTGTAAAATTGACTTAGGGGTAGTTCCATATCGTTCCGCGCTCTCAAACTTTGTACACTAGTTCTTTATATGACATTCAATAATTTTTGCAAAAATACTGAAAAAAGGAGTGGCTAATAACAAATATCAGCCTGAATACTGCGTAGTCCTTATATTTTATTAGTTGTAAAATTGACTTAGGGGTAGTTCCATGTCGTTCCGCGCTCTCAAACTTTGTACACCAGTTTTTAATAGGACATTCAATAATTTTCTGCAAAAATACTAAAAAAAGGAGTGGCTAATAACAAATAGCAGCCTATATACTGCGTAGTCCTTATATTTTATTAGTTGTAAAATTGACTTAGGGGTAGTTCCATATCGTTCGGCGGGCTCAAACTTTGTTCACTAGTCCTTTATATGACATTCAATAATATTTGCAAAAATACTGAAAAAAGGAGTGGCTAATAACAAATAGCAGCCTGAATACTGCGTAGTCCTTATATTTTATTAGTTGTAAAATTAACTTAGGGGTAGTTCCATATCGTTCGGCGGGCTCAAACTTTGTACACCAGTTTTTAATATGACATTCAATAATTTTTTGCAAAAATACTAAAAAAAGGAGTGACTAATAAACAAATGGCAGACTCAATGCTGCTTATCCCCTATCGTTGATTAGATTTAAAATTGACTTAGGGGTAGTTCCATATCGTTCCGCGCGCTTAAACTTTGTACACTAGTCCTTTATATGACATTCAATAATTTTCTTCAAAAATACTGAAAACAGAAGTGGCTAATAACATATAGCAGCCTGAATACTGCGTATTCCTTATATTTTATTAGTTGTTAAATTAACTTAGGGGTAGTTCCATATCGTTCGGCGGGCTCAAACTTTGTACACTAGTCCTTTATATGACATTCAATAATTTTTTGCAAAAATACTAAAAAAAGGAGAGGCGAATAACAAACGGCAGACTAAAAGCTGCCTATTCCCTATATCTTATTAGCTGTTAAATTAAATTAGGAGTAGTTGTGTATCGTTCCGTGGGCTCAAACTTTGTACACTAGTCCTTTATATGACATTCAATATTTTTGTTTAAAAAAACCGCAAATAGGAGTGGCTAATAACAAATAGCAGCCTGAATACTGCGTAGTCCTTATATTTTATTAGTTGTAAAATTGACTTAGGGGTAGTTCCATATCGTTCGGCGGGCTCAAACTTTGTACACTGGTTCTTTATATGACATTCAATAATGTTATGCAAAAAAACTGAAAAAAGGAGTGACTAATAAACAAATGGCAGACTCAATGCTGCTTATCCCCTATCGTTGATTAGTTGTAAAATTGACTTAGGGGTAGTTCCATATCGTTCCGCGCCCTTAAACTTTGTACACTGGTTCTTTATATGACATTCAATAATGTTATGCAAAAAAACTGAAAAAAGGAGAGGCGAATAACAAATGGCAGCCTGAATACTACGTAGTCCTTATATTTTATTAGTTGTAAAATTGACTTAGGGGTAGTTCCATATCGTTCCGCGCTCTCAACTTTGTACACCAGTTTTTAATATGACATTCAATAATTTTTTGCAAAAATACTAAAAATAGGAGTGACTAATAAACAAATGGCAGACTAAATGCTGCCTATCCCCTATCGTTGATTAGTTGTTAAATTGACTTAGGGGTAGTTCCATATCGTTCGGCGGGCTAAAACTTTGTACACTAGTCCTTTATATGACATGCAATAATTTTTTGCAAAAATACTGAAAAAAGGAGTGGCTAATAACAAATAGCAGCCTGAATACTGTGTAGTCCTTATATTTTAATAGCTGTTAAATAACTTAGGGGTAGTTCCATATCGTTCGGCGGGCTAAAACTTTGTACACTGGTTCTTTATATGACATTCAATAATGTTATGCAAAAAAACTGAAAAAAGGAGTGGCTAATAACAAACGGCAGACTAAAAGCTGCCTATTCCCTATATCTTATTAGCTGTTAAATTAAATTAGGAGTAGTTGTGTATCGTTCCGTGGGCTCAAACTTTGTACACTAGTCCTTTATATGACATTCAATATTTTTGTTTTAAAATACCGCAAATAGGAGTGGCTAATAACAAATAGCAGCCTGAATACTGCGTAGTCCTTATATTTTATTAGTTGTAAAATTGACTTAGGGGTAGTTCCATATCGTTCGGCGGGCTCAAACTTTGTACACTAGTTCTTTATATGACATTCAAAAATTTTTGCAAAAATACTGAAAAAAGGAGTGGCTAATAACAAATAGCAGCCTGCATACTGCGTACTCCTTATATTTTATTAGTTGTAAAATTGACTTAGGGGTAGTTCCATATCGTTCCGCGGTCTCAAACTTTGTACACCAGTTTTTAATATGCCATTCAATAATTTTTGCAAAAATACTGAAAAAAGGAGTCGCTAATAACAAATATCAGCCTATATACTGTGTAGTCCTTATATTTTATTAGTTGTAAAATTGACTTAGTGGTAGTTCCATATCGTTCCGCGCTCTGAAACTTTGTACACCAGTTTTTAATATGACATTCAATAATGTTATGCAAAAAAACTGAAAAAAGGAGAGGCGAATAACAAATGGCGGCCTGAATACTGCGTATTCCTTATATTTTATTAGTTGTAAAATTGACTTAGGGGTAGTTCCATATCGTTCCGCGCTCTCAAACTTTGTACACCAGTTTTTAATAGGACATTCAATAATTTTCTGCAAAAATACTGAAAAAATGAGTGGCTAATAACAAATGGTAGTCTGAATACTACGTATTCCTTATATTTTATTAGTTGTTAAATTGACTTAGGGGTAGTTCCATATCGTTCGGCGGGCTAAAACTTTGTACACTAGTCCTTTATATGACATGCAATATTTTTGTTTAAAAAAACCGCAAATAGGAGTGGCTAATAACAAATAGCAGCCTGAATACTGCGTAGTCCTTATATTTTAATAGCTGTTAAATAACTTAGGGGTAGTTCCATATCGTTCGGCGGGCTCAATATTGTTCACTAGTCCTTTATATGACATTCAATAATGTTATGCAAAAAAACTGAAAAAAGGAGTAGCTAATAACAAACGGCAGACTAAAAGCTGCCTATTCCCCATATCTTATTAGCTGTTAAATTAAATTAGGAGTAGTTGTGTATCGTTCCGTGGGCTCAAACTTTGTACACTAGTCCTTTATATGACATTCAATATTTTTGTTTAAAAAAACCGCAAATAGGAGTGGCTAATAAAATATAGCAGCCTGAATACTGTGTAGTCCTTATATTTTATTACTTGTAAAATTGACTTAGGGGTAGTTCCATATCGTTCCGCGCTCTGAAACTTTGTACACCAGTTTTTAATATGACATTCAATAATTTTCTGCAAAAATACTGAAAAAAGGAGTGGCTAAAAACAGAGAGCAGCCTGAGTACTGCGTATTCCTTATATTTTATTAGTTGTTAAATTGACTTAGGGGTAGTTCCATATCGTTCCGCGCTCTCAAACTTTGTACACTAGTTTTTAATATGACATTCAATAATTTTTTGCAAAAATACTGAAAAAAGGAGTGGCTAATAACAAATATCAGCCTATATACTGCGTAGTCCTTATATTTTATTAGTTGTAAAATTGACTTAGGGGTAGTTCCATATCGTTCCGCGCTCTCAAACTTTGTACACTAGTTCTTTATATGACATTCAATAATTTTTGCAAAAATACTGAAAAAAGGAGTGGCTAATAACAAATATCAGCCTGAATACTGCGTAGTCCTTATATTTTATTAGTTGTAAAATTGACTTAGGGGTAGTTCCATATCGTTCCGCGCTCTCAAACTTTGTACACCAGTTTTTAATAGGACATTCAATAATTTTCTGCAAAAATACTAAAAAAAGGAGTGGCTAATAACAAATAGCAGCCTATATACTGCGTAGTCCTTATATTTTATTAGTTGTAAAATTGACTTAGGGGTAGTTCCATATCGTTCGGCGGGCTCAAACTTTGTTCACTAGTCCTTTATATGACATTCAATAATATTTGCAAAAATACTGAAAAAAGGAGTGGCTAATAACAAATAGCAGCCTGAATACTGCGTAGTCCTTATATTTTATTAGTTGTAAAATTAACTTAGGGGTAGTTCCATATCGTTCGGCGGGCTCAAACTTTGTACACCAGTTTTTAATATGACATTCAATAATTTTTTGCAAAAATACTAAAAAAAGGAGTGACTAATAAACAAATGGCAGACTCAATGCTGCTTATCCCCTATCGTTGATTAGATTTAAAATTGACTTAGGGGTAGTTCCATATCGTTCCGCGCGCTTAAACTTTGTACACTAGTCCTTTATATGACATTCAATAATTTTCTTCAAAAATACTGAAAACAGAAGTGGCTAATAACATATAGCAGCCTGAATACTGCGTATTCCTTATATTTTATTAGTTGTTAAATTAACTTAGGGGTAGTTCCATATCGTTCGGCGGGCTCAAACTTTGTACACTAGTCCTTTATATGACATTCAATAATTTTTTGCAAAAATACTAAAAAAAGGAGAGGCGAATAACAAACGGCAGACTAAAAGCTGCCTATTCCCTATATCTTATTAGCTGTTAAATTAAATTAGGAGTAGTTGTGTATCGTTCCGTGGGCTCAAACTTTGTACACTAGTCCTTTATATGACATTCAATATTTTTGTTTAAAAAAACCGCAAATAGGAGTGGCTAATAACAAATAGCAGCCTGAATACTGCGTAGTCCTTATATTTTATTAGTTGTAAAATTGACTTAGGGGTAGTTCCATATCGTTCCGCGCCCTTAAACTTTGTACACTGGTTCTTTATATGACATTCAATAATGTTATGCAAAAAAACTGAAAAAAGGAGAGGCGAATAACAAATGGCAGCCTGAATACTACGTAGTCCTTATATTTTATTAGTTGTAAAATTGACTTAGGGGTAGTTCCATATCGTTCCGCGCTCTCAACTTTGTACACCAGTTTTTAATATGACATTCAATAATTTTTTGCAAAAATACTAAAAATAGGAGTGACTAATAAACAAATGGCAGACTAAATGCTGCCTATCCCCTATCGTTGATTAGTTGTTAAATTGACTTAGGGGTAGTTCCATATCGTTCGGCGGGCTAAAACTTTGTACACTAGTCCTTTATATGACATGCAATAATTTTTTGCAAAAATACTGAAAAAAGGAGTGGCTAATAACAAATAGCAGCCTGAATACTGTGTAGTCCTTATATTTTAATAGCTGTTAAATAACTTAGGGGTAGTTCCATATCGTTCGGCGGGCTCAAACTTTGTTCACTAGTCCTTTATATGACATTCAATAATGTTATGCAAAAAAACTGAAAAAAGGAGTAGCTAATAACAAACGGCAGACTAAAAGCTGCCTATTCCCTATATCTTATTAGCTGTTAAATTAAATTAGGAGTAGTTGTGTATCGTTCCGTGGGCTCAAACTTTGTACACTAGTCCTTTATATGACATTCAATATTTTTGTTTAAAAAAACCGCAAATAGGAGTGGCTAATAAAATATAGCAGCGTGAATACTGTGTAGTCCTTATATTTTATTACTTGTAAAATTGACTTAGGGGTAGTTTCATATCGTTCCGCGCTCTGAAACTTTGTACACCAGTTTTTAATATGACATTCAATAATTTTCTGCAAAAATACTGAAAAAAGGAGTGGCTAATAACAGAGAGCAGCCTGAGTACTGCGTATTCCTTATATTTTATTAGTTGTTAAATTGACTTAGGGGTAGTTCCATATCGTTCCGCGCTCTCAAACTTTGTACACTAGTTTTTAATATGACATTCAATAATTTTTTGCAAAAATACTGAAAAAAGGAGTGGCTAATAACAAATATCAGCCTATATACTGCGTAGTCCTTATATTTTATTAGTTGTAAAATTGACTTAGGGGTAGTTCCATATCGTTCCGCGCTCTCAAACTTTGTACACTAGTTCTTTATATGACATTCAATAATTTTTGCAAAAATACTGAAAAAAGGAGTGGCTAATAACAAATATCAGCCTGAATACTGCGTAGTCCTTATATTTTATTAGTTGTAAAATTGACTTAGGGGTAGTTCCATATCGTTCCCCGCTCTCAAACTTTGTACACCAGTTTTTAATACGACATTCAATAATTTTCTGCAAAAATACTAAAAAAAGGAGTGGCTAATAACAAATAGCAGCCTGAGTACGGCGTAGTCTTTATATTTTATTAGTTGTAAAATTGACTTAGGGGTAGTTCCATATCGTTCCGCGCTCTCAAACTTTGTACACTAGTTTTTAATATGACATTCAATGGTGTTATGCAAAAAAACTGAAAAAAAAAGAGGCGAATAACAAATGGCGGCCTGAGTACTGCGTATTCCTTATATTTAATTAGTTGTTAAATTTACTTAGTGGTAGTTCCATATCGTTCGGCGGGCTCAAACTTTGTACACTAGTCCTTTATATGACATTCAATAATTTTCTTCAAAAATACTGAAAAAAGGAGAGGCTAATAACAAACGGCAGACTAAAAGCTGCCTATTCCCTATATCTTCTTAGAAGTTAAATTAAATTAGGAGTAGTTGTGTATCGTTCCGTGGGCTCAAACTTTGTACACTAGTCCTTTATATGACATTCAATAATTTTTTGCAAAAATACTAAAAAAAGGAGAGGCGAATAACAAATGGCAGCCTGAATACTACGTATTCCTTATATTTTATTAGTTGTAAAATTGACTTAGGGGTAGTTCCATATCGTTCCGCGCTCTCAAACTTTGTACACCAGTTTTTAATATGACATTCAATAATTTTTTGCAAAAATACTAAAAATATGAGTGACTAATAAACAAATGGCAGACTAAATGCTGCCTATCCCCTATCGTTGATTAGTTGTTAAATTGACTTAGGGGTAGTTCCATATCGTTCGGCGGGCTAAAACTTTGTACACTAGTCCTTTATATGACATGCAATATTTTTGTTTAAAAAAACCGCAAATAGGAGTGGCTAATAACAAATAGCAGCCTGAATACTGCGTAGTCCTTATATTTTATTAGTTGTAAAATTGACTTAGGGGTAGTTCCATATCGTTCGGCGGGCTCAAACTTTGTACACTGGTTCTTTATATGACATTCAATAATGTTATGCAAAAAAACTGAAAAAAGGAGTGGCTAATAACAAACGGCAGACTAAATGCTGCCTATCCCCTATCGTTGATTAGTTGTTAAATTGACTTAGGGGTAGTTGCATATCGTTCGGCCGGCTAAAACTTTGTACACTAGTCCTTTATATGACATTCAATAATTTTTTGCAAAAATACTGACAAAATGAGTGGCTAATAAAATAATAAAATATTATTAGTTCCATATCATTCCGCGGGCTCAAACTTTGTACACCAGTTTTTAATATGACATTCAATAATTTTTTGCAAAAATACTAAAAAAAGGAGTGACTAATAAACAAATGGCAGACTCAATGCTGCTTATCCCCTATCGTTGATTAGTTGTAAAATTGACTTAGGGGTAGTTCCATATCGTTCCGCGCCCTTAAACTTTGTACACTGGTTCTTTATATGACATTCAATAATGTTATGCAAAAAAACCGCAAATAGGAGTGGCTAATAAAATATAGCAGCCTGAATACTGTGTAGGCCTTATATTTTATTACTTGTAAAATTGACTTAGGGGTAGTTTCATATCGTTCCGCGCTCTGAAACTTTGTACACCAGTTTTTAATATGACATTCAATAATTTTCTGCAAAAATACTGAAAAAAGGAGTGGCTAATAACAGAGAGCAGCCTGAGTACTGCGTATTCCTTATATTTTATTAGTTGTTAAATTGACTTAGGGGTAGTTCCATATCGTTCCGCGCTCTCAAACTTTGTACACTAGTTTTTAATATGACATTCAATAATTTTTTGCAAAAATACTGAAAAAAGGAGTGGCTAATAACAAATATCAGCCTATATACTGCGTAGTCCTTATATTTTATTAGTTGTAAAATTGACTTAGGGGTAGTTCCATATCGTTCCGCGCTCTCAAACTTTGTACACTAGTTCTTTATATGACATTCAATAATTTTTGCAAAAATACTGAAAAAAGGAGTGGCTAATAACAAATATCAGCCTGAATACTGCGTAGTCCTTATATTTTATTAGTTGTAAAATTGACTTAGGGGTAGTTCCATATCGTTCCCCGCTCTCAAACTTTGTACACCAGTTTTTAATACGACATTCAATAATTTTCTGCAAAAATACTAAAAAAAGGAGTGGCTAATAACAAATAGCAGCCTGAGTACGGCGTAGTCTTTATATTTTATTAGTTGTAAAATTGACTTAGGGGTAGTTCCATATCGTTCCGCGCTCTCAAACTTTGTACACTAGTTTTTAATATGACATTCAATGGTGTTATGCAAAAAAACTGAAAAAAAAAGAGGCGAATAACAAATGGCGGCCTGAGTACTGCGTATTCCTTATATTTAATTAGTTGTTAAATTAACTTAGTGGTAGTTCCATATCGTTCGGCGGGCTCAAACTTTCTACACTAGTCCTTTATATGACATTCAATAATTTTCTTCAAAAATACTGAAAAAAGGAGAGGCTAATAACAAACGGCAGACTAAAAGCTGCCTATTCCCTATATCTTATTAGCTGTTAAATTAAATTAGGAGTAGTTGTGTATCGTTCCGTGGGCTCAAACTTTGTACACTAGTCCTTTATATGACATTCAATAATTTTTTGCAAAAATACTAAAAAAAGGAGAGGCGAATAACAAATGGCAGCCTGAATACTACGTAGTCCTTATATTTTATTAGTTGTAAAATTGACTTAGGGGAGGTTCCATATCGTTCGGCCGGCTAAAACTTTGTACACTAGTCCTTTATATGACATTCAATAATTTTTTGCAAAAATACTGACAAAATGAGTGGCTAATAAAATAATAAAATATTATTAGTTCCATATCATTCCGCGGGCTCAAACTTTGTACACCAGTTTTTAATATGACATTCAATAATTTTTTGCAAAAATACTAAAAAAAGGAGTGACTAATAAACAAATGGCAGACTCAATGCTGCTTATCCCCTATCGTTGATTAGGTGTAAAATTGACTTAGGGGTAGTTCCATATCGTTCCGCGCCCTTAAACTTTGTACACTGGTTCTTTATATGACATTCAATAATGTTATGCAAAAAAACTGAAAAAAGGAGAGGCGAATAACAAATGGCGGCCTGAGTACTGCGTATTCCTTATATTTTATTAGTTGTAAAATTGACTTAGGGGTAGTTCCATATCGTTCCGCGCTCTCAAACTTTGTACACCAGTTTTTAATATGACATTCAATAATTTTTTGCAAAAATACTAAAAATAGGAGTGACTAATAAACAAATGGCAGACTAAATGCTGCCTATCCCCTATCGTTGATTAGTTGTTAAATTGACTTAGGGGTAGTTCCATATCGTTCGGCGGGCTAAAACTTTGTACACTAGTCCTTTATATGACATGCAATATTTTTGTTTAAAAAAACCGCAAATAGGAGTGGCTAATAACAAATAGCAGCCTGAATACTGCGTAGTCCTTATATTTTATTAGTTGTAAAATTGACTTAGGGGTAGTTCCATATCGTTCGGCGGGCTCAAACTTTGTACACTGGTTCTTTATATGACATTCAATAATGTTATGCAAAAAAACTGAAAAAAGGAGTGGCTAATAACAAACGGCAGACTAAATGCTGCCTATCCCCTATCGTTGATTAGTTGTTAAATTGACTTAGGGGTAGTTGCATATCGTTCGGCCGGCTAAAACTTTGTACACTAGTCCTTTATATGACATTCAATAATTTTTTGCAAAAATACTGACAAAATGAGTGGCTAATAAAATAATAAAATATTATTAGTTCCATATCATTCCGCGGGCTCAAACTTTGTACACCAGTTTTTAATATGACATTCAATAATTTTTTGCAAAAATACTAAAAAAAGGAGTGACTAATAAACAAATGGCAGACTCAATGCTGCTTATCCCCTATCGTTGATTAGTTGTAAAATTGACTTAGGGGTAGTTCCATATCGTTCCGCGCCCTTAAACTTTGTACACTGGTTCTTTATATGACATTCAATAATGTTATGCAAAAAAACTGAAAAAAGGAGAGGCGAATAACAAATGGCGGCCTGAGTACTGCGTATTCCTTATATTTTATTAGTTGTAAAATTGACTTAGGGGTAGTTCCATATCGTTCGGCGGGCTCAAACTTTGTACACTGGTTCTTTATATGACATTCAATAATGTTATGCAAAAAAACTAAAATAAGGAGTGGCTAATAACAAACGGCAGACTAAAAGCTGCCTATTCCCTATATCTTATTAGCTGTTAAATTAAATTAGGAGTAGTTGTGTATCGTTCCGTGGGCTCAAACTTTGTACACTAGTCCTTTATATGACATTCAATAATTTTCTTCAAAAATACTGAAAACAGAAGAGGCTAATAACATATAGCAGCCTGAATACTGCGTATTCCTTATATTTTATTAGTTGTAAAATTGACTTAGGGGTAGTTCCATATCGTTCGGCGGGCTCAAACTTTGTACACTGGTTCTTTATATGACATTCAATAATGTTATGCAAAAAAACTAAAAAAAGGAGTGGCTAATAACAAACGGCAGACTAAAAGCTGCCTATACCCTATATCTTATTAGCTGTTAAATTAAATTAGGAGTAGTTGTGTATCGTTCCGTGGGCTCAAACTTTGTACACTAGTCCTTTATATGACATTCAATAATTTTGTTTAAAAAAACCGCAAATAGGAGTGGCTAATAAAATATAGCAGCCTGAATACTGCGTATTCCTTATATTTTATTAGTTGTAAAATTGACTTAGGGGTAGTTCCATATCGTTCGGCGGGCTCAAACTTTGTACACTGGTTCTTTATATGACATTCAATAATGTTATGCAAAAAAACTGAAAAAAGGAGTGGCTAATAACAAACGGCAGACTCAATGCGGCTTATCCCCTATCGTTGATTAGTTGTAAAATTGACTTAGGGGTAGTTCCATATCGTTCGGCGGGCTCAAACTTTGTTCACTAGTCCTTTATATGACATTCAATAATATTTGCAAAAATACTGAAAAAAGGAGTGGCTAATAACAAATAGCAGCCTGAATACTGCGTAGTCCTTATATTTTATTAGTTGTAAAATTAACTTAGGGGTAGTTCCATATCGTTCGGCGGGCTCAAACTTTGTACACCAGTTTTTAATATGACATTCAATAATTTTTTGCAAAAATACTAAAAAAAGGAGTGACTAATAAACAAATGGCAGACTCAATGCTGCTTATCCCCTATCGTTGATTAGATTTAAAATTGACTTAGGGGTAGCCCCATATCGTTCCGCGCGCTTAAACTTTGTACACTAGTCCTTTATATGACATTCAATAATTTTCTTCAAAAATACTGAAAAAAAAAGAGGCGAATAACAAATGGCGGCCTGAGTACTGCGTATTCCTTATATGTTATTAGTTGTTAAATTAACTTAGTGGTAGTTCTATATCGTTCGGCGGGCTCAAACTTTGTACACTAGTCCTTTATATCACATTCAATAATGTTATGCAAAAAAACTGAAAAAAAAAGAGGCGAATAACAAATGGCGGCCTGAGTACTGCGTATTCCTTATATTTTATTAGTTGTTAAATTAACTTAGTGATAGTTCCATATCGTTCGGCGGGCTCAAACTTTGTACACTAGTCCTTTATATGACATTCAATAATTTTCTTCAAAAATACTGAAAAAAGGAGAGGCTAATAACAAACGGCAGACTAAAAGCTGCCTATTCCCTATATCTTATTAGCTGTTAAATTAAATTAGGAGTAGTTGTGTATCGTTCCGTGGGCTCAAACTTTGTACACTAGTCCTTTATATGACATTCAATATTTTTGTTTAAAAAAACCGCAAATAGGAGTGGCTAATAACAAATAGCAGCCTGAATACTGCGTAGTCCTTATATTTTATTAGTTGTAAAATTGACTTAGGGGTAGTTCCATATCGTTCGGCGGGCTCAAACTTTGTACACTGGTTCTTTATATGACATTCAATAATGTTATGCAAAAAAACTGAAAAAAGGAGTGGCTAATAACAAACGGCAGACTAAATGCTGCCTATCCCCTATCGTTGATTAGTTGTTAAATTGACTTAGGGGTAGTTCCATATCGTTCCGCGCGCTTAAACTTTGTACACTAGTCCTTTATATGACATTCAATAATTTTCTTCAAAAATACTGAAAACAGAAGTGGCTAATAACATATAGCAGCCTGAATACTGCGTATTCCTTATATTTTATTAGTTGTTAAATTAACTTAGTGGTAGTTCCATATCGTTCGGCGGGCTCAAACTTTGTACACTAGTCCTTTATATCACATTCAATAATGTTATGCAAAAAAACTGAAAAAAAAGAGGCGAATAACAAATGGCGGCCTGAGTACTGCGTATTCCTTATATTTTATTAGTTGTTAAATTAATTTAGTGGTAGTTCCATATCGTTCGGCGGGCTCAAACTTTGTACACTGGTACTTTATATGACATTCAATAATGTTATGCAAAAAAACTAAAAAAAGGAGTGGCTAATAACAAACGGCAGACTAAAAGCTGCCTATTCCCTATATCTTATTAGCTGTCAAATAACTTAGGGGTAGTTCCATATCGTTCGGCGGGCTCAAACTTTGTACACTGGTTCTTTATATGACATTCAATAATGTTATGCAAAAAAACTGAAAAAAGGAGTGGCTAATAACAAACGGCAGACTCAATGCGGCTTATCCCCTATCGTTGATTAGTTGTAAAATTGACTTAGGGGTAGTTCCATATCGTTCGGCGGGCTCAAACTTTGTTCACTAGTCCTTTATATGACATTCAATAATATTTGCAAAAATACTGAAAAAAGGAGTGGCTAATAACAAATAGCAGCCTGAATACTGCGTAGTCCTTATATTTTATTAGTTGTAAAATTAACTTAGGGGTAGTTCCATATCGTTCGGCGGGCTCAAACTTTGTACACCAGTTTTTAATATGACATTCAATAATTTTTTGCAAAAATACTAAAAAAAGGAGTGACTAATAAACAAATGGCAGACTCAATGCTGCTTATCCCCTATCGTTGATTAGATTTAAAATTGACTTAGGGGTAGCCCCATATCGTTCCGCGCGCTTAAACTTTGTACACTAGTCCTTTATATGACATTCAATAATTTTTGCAAAAATACTGAAAAAAGGAGTGGCTAATAACAAATATCAGCCTGAATACTGCGTAGTCCTTATATTTTATTAGTT
This sequence comes from Phymastichus coffea, assembly GCF_024137745.1. NCBI lineage: Eukaryota > Metazoa > Arthropoda > Insecta > Hymenoptera > Eulophidae > Phymastichus > Phymastichus coffea. Next base: position 229,675 of record NW_026706812.1, on the reverse strand, counting down.
GTAAAATTGACTTAGGGGTAGTTCCATATCGTTCGGCGGGCTCAAACTTTGTTCACTAGTCCTTTATATGACATTCAATAATGTTATGCAAAAAAACTGAAAAAATGAGTAGCTAATAACAAACGGCAGACTAAAAGCTGCCTATTCCCTATATCTTATTAGCTATTAAATTAAATTAGGAGTAGTTGTGTATCGTTCCGTGGGCTCAAACTTTGTACACTAGTCCTTTATATGACATTCAATATTTTTGTTTAAAAAAACCGCAAATAGGAGTGGCTAATAAAATATAGCAGCCTGAATACTGTGTAGTCCTTATATTTTATTACTTGTAAAATTGACTTAGGGGTAGTTCCATATCGTTCCGCGCGCTTAAACTTTGTACACTAGTCCTTTATATGACATTCAATAATTTTCTTCAAAAATACTGAAAACAGAAGTGGCTAATAACATATAGCAGCCTGAATACTGCGTATTCCTTATATTTTATTAGTTGTTAAATTAACTTAGGTGTAGTTCCATATCGTTCGGCGGGCTCAAACTTTGTACACTGGTTCTTTATATGACATTCAATAATGTTATGCAAAAAAACTGAAAAAAGGAGTGGCTAATAACAAACGGCAGACTAAATGCTGCCTATCCCCTATCGTTGATTAGTTGTTAAATTGACTTAGGGGTAGTTCCATATCGTTCGGCCGGCTAAAACTTTGTACACTAGTCCTTTATATGACATTCAATAATTTTCTTCAAAAATACTGAAAACAGAAGTGGCTAATAACATATGCAGCCTGAATACTGCGTATTCCTTATATTTTATTAGTTGTTAAATTAACTTAGGTGTAGTTCCATATCGTTCGGCGGGCTCAAACTTTGTACACTGGTTCTTTATATGACATTCAATAATGTTATGCAAAAAAACTAAAAAAAGGAGTGGCTAATAACAAACGGCAGACTAAAAGCTGCCTATTCCCTATATCTTATTAGCTGTTAAATTAAATTAGGAGTAGTTGTGTATCGTTCCGTGGGCTCAAACTTTGTACACTAGTCCTTTATATGACATTCAATAATTTTCTTCAAAAATACTGAAAACAGAAGAGGCTAATAACATATAGCAGCCTGAATACTGCGTATTCCTTATATTTTATTAGTTGTAAAATTGACTTAGGGGTAGTTCCATATCGTTCGGCGGGCTCAAACTTTGTACACTGGTTCTTTATATGACATTCAATAATGTTATGCAAAAAAACTAAAAAAAGGAGTGGCTAATAACAAACGGCAGACTAAAAGCTGCCTATACCCTATATCTTATTAGCTGTTAAATTAAATTAGGAGTAGTTGTGTATCGTTCCGTGGGCTCAAACTTTGTACACTAGTCCTTTATATGACATTCAATAATTTTGTTTAAAAAAACCGCAAATAGGAGTGGCTAATAAAATATAGCAGCCTGAATACTGCGTATTCCTTATATTTTATTAGTTGTAAAATTGACTTAGGGGTAGTTCCATATCGTTCGGCGGGCTCAAACTTTGTACACTGGTTCTTTATATGACATTCAATAATGTTATGCAAAAAAACTGAAAAAAGGAGTGGCTAATAACAAACGGCAGACTCAATGCGGCTTATCCCCTATCGTTGATTAGTTGTAAAATTGACTTAGGGGTAGTTCCATATCGTTCGGCGGGCTCAAACTTTGTTCACTAGTCCTTTATATGACATTCAATAATATTTGCAAAAATACTGAAAAAAGGAGTGGCTAATAACAAATAGCAGCCTGAATACTGCGTAGTCCTTATATTTTATTAGTTGTAAAATTAACTTAGGGGTAGTTCCATATCGTTCGGCGGGCTCAAACTTTGTACACCAGTTTTTAATATGACATTCAATAATTTTTTGCAAAAATACTAAAAAAAGGAGTGACTAATAAACAAATGGCAGACTCAATGCTGCTTATCCCCTATCGTTGATTAGATTTAAAATTGACTTAGGGGTAGCCCCATATCGTTCCGCGCGCTTAAACTTTGTACACTAGTCCTTTATATGACATTCAATAATTTTTGCAAAAATACTGAAAAAAGGAGTGGCTAATAACAAATATCAGCCTGAATACTGCGTAGTCCTTATATTTTATTAGTTGTAAAATTGACTTAGGGGTAGTTCCATATCGTTCGGCGGGCTCAAACTTTGTTCACTAGTCCTTTATATGACATTCAATAATGTTATGCAAAAAAACTGAAAAAATGAGTAGCTAATAACAAACGGCAGACTAAAAGCTGCCTATTCCCTATATCTTATTAGCTATTAAATTAAATTAGGAGTAGTTGTGTATCGTTCCGTGGGCTCAAACTTTGTACACTAGTCCTTTATATGACATTCAATATTTTTGTTTAAAAAAACCGCAAATAGGAGTGGCTAATAAAATATAGCAGCCTGAATACTGTGTAGTCCTTATATTTTATTACTTGTAAAATTGACTTAGGGGTAGTTCCATATCGTTCCGCGCTCTCAAACTTTGTACACCAGTTTTTAATATGACATTCAATAATGTTATGCAAAAAAACTGAAAAAAGGAGAGGCGAATAACAAATGGCGGCCTGAGTACTGCGTATTCCTTATATTTTATTAGTTGTAAAATTGACTTAGGGGTAGTTCCATATCGTTCCGCGCTCTCAAACTTTGTACACCAGTTTTTAATATGACATTCAATAATTTTTTGCAAAAATACTAAAAATAGGAGTGACTAATAAACAAATGGCAGACTAAATGCTGCCTATCCCCTATCGTTGATTAGTTGTTAAATTGACTTAGGGGTAGTTCCATATCGTTCGGCGGGCTAAAACTTTGTACACTAGTCCTTTATATGACATTCAATAATGTTATGCAAAAAAACTGAAAAAAGGAGTGGCTAATAACAAACGGCAGACTAAATGCTGCCTATCCCCTATCGTTGATTAGTTGTTAAATTGACTTAGGGGTAGTTCCATATCGTTCGGCGGGCTAAAACTTTGTACACTAGTCCTTTATATGACATGCAATAATTTTTTGCAAAAATACTGAAAAAAGGAGTGGCTAATAACAAATAGCAGCCTGAATACTGCGTAGTCCTTATATTTTATTAGTTGTAAAATTAACTTAGGGGTAGTTCCATATCGTTCGGCGGGCTCAAACTTTGTACACCAGTTTTTAATATGACATTCAATAATTTTTTGCAAAAATACTAAAAAAAGGAGTGACTAATAAACAAATGGCAGACTCAATGCTGCTTATCCCCTATCGTTGATTAGATTTAAAATTGACTTAGGGGTAGCCCCATATCGTTCCGCGCGCTTAAACTTTGTACACTAGTCCTTTATATGACATTCAATAATTTTCTTCAAAAATACTGAAAAAAAAAGAGGCGAATAACAAATGGCGGCCTGAGTACTGCGTATTCCTTATATGTTATTAGTTGTTAAATTAACTTAGTGGTAGTTCTATATCGTTCGGCGGGCTCAAACTTTGTACACTAGTCCTTTATATCACATTCAATAATGTTATGCAAAAAAACTGAAAAAAAAGAGGCGAATAACAAATGGCGGCCTGAGTACTGCGTATTCCTTATATTTTATTAGTTGTTAAATTAATTTAGTGGTAGTTCCATATCGTTCGGCGGGCTCAAACTTTGTACACTGGTACTTTATATGACATTCAATAATGTTATGCAAAAAAACTAAAAAAAGGAGTGGCTAATAACAAACGGCAGACTAAAAGCTGCCTATTCCCTATATCTTATTAGCTGTCAAATAACTTAGGGGTAGTTCCATATCGTTCGGCGGGCTCAAACTTTGTTCACTAGTCCTTTATATGACATTCAATAATGTTAAGCAAAAAAACGGAAAAAAGGAGTAGCTAATAACAAACGGCAGACTCAATGCGGCTTATCCCCTATCGTTGATTAGTTGTTAAATTGACTTAGGGGTAGTTCCATATCGTTCCGCGCGCTTAAACTTTGTACACTAGTCCTTTATATGACATTCAATAATTTTCTTCAAAAATACTGAAAACAGAAGTGGCTAATAACATATAGCAGCCTGAATACTGCGTATTCCTTATATTTTATTAGTTGTTAAATTAACTTAGTGGTAGTTCCATATCGTTCGGCGGGCTCAAACTTTGTACACTAGTCCTTTATATCACATTCAATAATGTTATGCAAAAAAACTGAAAAAAAAGAGGCGAATAACAAATGGCGGCCTGAGTACTGCGTATTCCTTATATTTTATTAGTTGTTAAATTAATTTAGTGGTAGTTCCATATCGTTCGGCGGGCTCAAACTTTGTACACTGGTACTTTATATGACATTCAATAATGTTATGCAAAAAAACTAAAAAAAGGAGTGGCTAATAACAAACGGCAGACTAAAAGCTGCCTATTCCCTATATCTTATTAGCTGTCAAATAACTTAGGGGTAGTTCCATATCGTTCGGCGGGCTCAAACTTTGTTCACTAGTCCTTTATATGACATTCAATAATGTTAAGCAAAAAAACGGAAAAAAGGAGTAGCTAATAACAAACGGCAGACTAAAAGCTGCCTATTCCTTATATCTTATTAGCTATTAAATTAAATTAGGAGTAGTTGTGTATCGTTCCGTGGGCTCAAACTTTGTACACTAGTCCTTTATATGACATTCAATATTTTTGTTTAAAAAAACCGCAAATAGGAGTGGCTAATAAAATATAGCAGCCTGAATACTGTGTAGTCCTTATATTTTATTACTTGTAAAATTGACTTAGGGGTAGTTCCATATCGTTCCGCGCTCTCAAACTTTGTACACCAGTTTTTAATATGACATTCAATAATGTTATGCAAAAAAACTGAAAAAAGGAGAGGCGACTAACAAATGGCGGCCTGAGTACTGCGTATTCCTTATATTTTATTAGTTCCATATCATTCCGCGGGCTCAAACTTTGTACACCAGTTTTTAATATGACATTCAATAATTTTTTGCAAAAATACTAAAAAAAGGAGTGACTAATAAACAAATGGCAGACTCAATGCTGCTTATCCCCTATCGCTGATCAGTTGTTAAATTGACTTAGGGGTAGTCCCATATCGTTCCGCGCGCTTAAACTTTGTACACTGGTTCTTTATATGACATTCAATAATGTTATGCAAAAAAACAGAAAAAAGGAGAGGCTAATAACAAACGGCAGACTAAAAGCTGCCTATTCCCTATATCTTATTAGCTGTTAAATTAAATTAGGAGTAGTTGTGTATCGTTCCGTGGGCTCAAACTTTGTACACTAGTCCTTTATATGACATTCAATAATTTTCTTCAAAAATACTGAAAACAGAAGTGGCTAATAACATATAGCAGCCTGAATACTGCGTATTCCTTATATTTTATTAGTTGTAAAATTGACTTAGGGGTAGTTCCATATCGTTCGGCGGGCTCAAACTTTGTACACCAGTTTTTAATATGACATTCAATAATTTTTTGCAAAAATACTAAAAAAAGGAGTGACTAATAAACAAATGGCAGACTCAATGCTGCTTATCCCCTATCGTTGATTAGTTGTAAAATTGACTTAGGGGTAGTTCCATATCGTTCGGCGGGCTCAAACTTTGTACACTGGTTCTTTATATGACATTCAATAATGTTATGCAAAAAAACTGAAAAAAGGAGTGGCTAATAACAAACGGCAGACTCAATGCGGCTTATCCCCTATCGTTGATTAGTTGTTAAATTGACTTAGGGGTAGTTCCATATCGTTCCGCGCGCTTAAACTTTGTACACTAGTCCTTTATATGACATTCAATAATTTTCTTCAAAAATACTGAAAACAGAAGTGGCTAATAACATATAGCAGCCTGAATACTGCGTATTCCTTATATTTTATTAGTTGTTAAATTAACTTAGTGGTAGTTCCATATCGTTCGGCGGGCTCAAACTTTGTACACTAGTCCTTTATATCACATTCAATAATGTTATGCAAAAAAACTGAAAAAAAAGAGGCGAATAACAAATGGCGGCCTGAGTACTGCGTATTCCTTATATTTTATTAGTTGTTAAATTAATTTAGTGGTAGTTCCATATCGTTCGGCGGGCTCAAACTTTGTACACTGGTACTTTATATGACATTCAATAATGTTATGCAAAAAAACTAAAAAAAGGAGTGGCTAATAACAAACGGCAGACTAAAAGCTGCCTATTCCCTATATCTTATTAGCTGTCAAATAACTTAGGGGTAGTTCCATATCGTTCGGCGGGCTCAAACTTTGTTCACTAGTCCTTTATATGACATTCAATAATGTTAAGCAAAAAAACGGAAAAAAGGAGTAGCTAATAACAAACGGCAGACTAAAAGCTGCCTATTCCTTATATCTTATTAGCTATTAAATTAAATTAGGAGTAGTTGTGTATCGTTCCGTGGGCTCAAACTTTGTACACTAGTCCTTTATATGACATTCAATATTTTTGTTTAAAAAAACCGCAAATAGGAGTGGCTAATAAAATATAGCAGCCTGAATACTGTGTAGTCCTTATATTTTATTACTTGTAAAATTGACTTAGGGGTAGTTCCATATCGTTCCGCGCTCTCAAACTTTGTACACCAGTTTTTAATATGACATTCAATAATGTTATGCAAAAAAACTGAAAAAAGGAGAGGCGACTAACAAATGGCGGCCTGAGTACTGCGTATTCCTTATATTTTATTAGTTCCATATCATTCCGCGGGCTCAAACTTTGTACACCAGTTTTTAATATGACATTCAATAATTTTTTGCAAAAATACTAAAAAAAGGAGTGACTAATAAACAAATGGCAGACTCAATGCTGCTTATCCCCTATCGCTGATCAGTTGTTAAATTGACTTAGGGGTAGTCCCATATCGTTCCGCGCGCTTAAACTTTGTACACTGGTTCTTTATATGACATTCAAGAATGTTATGCAAAAAAACAGAAAAAAGGAGAGGCTAATAACAAACGGCAGACTAAAAGCTGCCTATTCCCTATATCTTATTAGCTGTTAAATTAAATTAGGAGTAGTTGTGTATCGTTCCGTGGGCTCAAACTTTGTACACTAGTCCTTTATATGACATTCAATAATTTTCTTCAAAAATACTGAAAACAGAAGTGGCTAATAACATATAGCAGCCTGAATACTGCGTATTCCTTATATTTTATTAGTTGTAAAATTGACTTAGGGGTAGTTCCATATCGTTCGGCGGGCTCAAACTTTGTACACCAGTTTTTAATATGACATTCAATAATTTTTTGCAAAAATACTAAAAAAAGGAGTGACTAATAAACAAATGGCAGACTCAATGCTGCTTATCCCCTATCGTTGATTAGTTGTAAAATTGACTTAGGGGTAGTTCCATATCGTTCGGCGGGCTCAAACTTTGTACACTGGTTCTTTATATGACATTCAATAATGTTATGCAAAAAAACTGAAAAAAGGAGTGGCTAATAACAAACGGCAGACTCAATGCGGCTTATCCCCTATCGTTGATTAGTTGTAAAATTGACTTAGGGGTAGTTCCATATCGTTCGGCGGGCTCAAACTTTGTTCACTAGTCCTTTATATGACATTCAATAATATTTGCAAAAATACTGAAAAAAGGAGTGGCTAATAACAAATAGCAGCCTGAATACTGCGTAGTCCTTATATTTTATTAGTTGTAAAATTAACTTAGGGGTAGTTCCATATCGTTCGGCGGGCTCAAACTTTGTACACCAGTTTTTAATATGACATTCAATAATTTTTTGCAAAAATACTAAAAAAAGGAGTGACTAATAAACAAATGGCAGACTCAATGCTGCTTATCCCCTATCGTTGATTAGATTTAAAATTGACTTAGGGGTAGCCCCATATCGTTCCGCGCGCTTAAACTTTGTACACTAGTCCTTTATATGACATTCAATAATTTTCTTCAAAAATACTGAAAAAAAAAGAGGCGAATAACAAATGGCGGCCTGAGTACTGCGTATTCCTTATATGTTATTAGTTGTTAAATTAACTTAGTGGTAGTTCTATATCGTTCGGCGGGCTCAAACTTTGTACACTAGTCCTTTATATCACATTCAATAATGTTATGCAAAAAAACTGAAAAAAAAAGAGGCGAATAACAAATGGCGGCCTGAGTACTGCGTATTCCTTATATTTTATTAGTTGTTAAATTAACTTAGTGATAGTTCCATATCGTTCGGCGGGCTCAAACTTTGTACACTAGTCCTTTATATGACATTCAATAATTTTCTTCAAAAATACTGAAAAAAGGAGAGGCTAATAACAAACGGCAGACTAAAAGCTGCCTATTCCCTATATCTTATTAGCTGTTAAATTAAATTAGGAGTAGTTGTGTATCGTTCCGTGGGCTCAAACTTTGTACACTAGTCCTTTATATGACATTCAATATTTTTGTTTAAAAAAACCGCAAATAGGAGTGGCTAATAACAAATAGCAGCCTGAATACTGCGTAGTCCTTATATTTTATTAGTTGTAAAATTGACTTAGGGGTAGTTCCATATCGTTCGGCGGGCTCAAACTTTGTACACTGGTTCTTTATATGACATTCAATAATGTTATGCAAAAAAACTGAAAGAAGGAGTGGCTAATGACAAACGGCAGACTAAATGCTGCCTATCCCCTATCGTTGATTAGTTGTTAAATTGACTTAGGGGTAGTTCCATATCGTTCCGCGCGCTTAAACTTTGTACACTAGTCCTTTATATGACATTCAATAATTTTCTTCAAAAATACTGAAAACAGAAGTGGCTAATAACATATAGCAGCCTGAATACTGCGTATTCCTTATATTTTATTAGTTGTTAAATTAACTTAGTGGTAGTTCCATATCGTTCGGCGGGCTCAAACTTTGTACACTAGTCCTTTATATCACATTCAATAATGTTATGCAAAAAAACTGAAAAAAAAGAGGCGAATAACAAATGGCGGCCTGAGTACTGCGTATTCCTTATATTTTATTAGTTGTTAAATTAATTTAGTGGTAGTTCCATATCGTTCGGCGGGCTCAAACTTTGTACACTGGTACTTTATATGACATTCAATAATGTTATGCAAAAAAACTAAAAAAAGGAGTGGCTAATAACAAACGGCAGACTAAAAGCTGCCTATTCCCTATATCTTATTAGCTGTCAAATAACTTAGGGGTAGTTCCATATCGTTCGGCGGGCTCAAACTTTGTTCACTAGTCCTTTATATGACATTCAATAATGTTAAGCAAAAAAACGGAAAAAAGGAGTAGCTAATAACAAACGGCAGACTAAAAGCTGCCTATTCCTTATATCTTATTAGCTATTAAATTAAATTAGGAGTAGTTGTGTATCGTTCCGTGGGCTCAAACTTTGTACACTAGTCCTTTATATGACATTCAATATTTTTGTTTAAAAAAACCGCAAATAGGAGTGGCTAATAAAATATAGCAGCCTGAATACTGTGTAGTCCTTATATTTTATTACTTGTAAAATTGACTTAGGGGTAGTTCCATATCGTTCCGCGCTCTCAAACTTTGTACACCAGTTTTTAATATGACATTCAATAATGTTATGCAAAAAAACTGAAAAAAGGAGAGGCGACTAACAAATGGCGGCCTGAGTACTGCGTATTCCTTATATTTTATTAGTTCCATATCATTCCGCGGGCTCAAACTTTGTACACCAGTTTTTAATATGACATTCAATAATTTTTTGCAAAAATACTAAAAAAAGGAGTGACTAATAAACAAATGGCAGACTCAATGCTGCTTATCCCCTATCGCTGATCAGTTGTTAAATTGACTTAGGGGTAGTCCCATATCGTTCCGCGCGCTTAAACTTTGTACACTGGTTCTTTATATGACATTCAATAATGTTATGCAAAAAAACAGAAAAAAGGAGAGGCTAATAACAAACGGCAGACTAAAAGCTGCCTATTCCCTATATCTTATTAGCTGTTAAATTAAATTAGGAGTAGTTGTGTATCGTTCCGTGGGCTCAAACTTTGTACACTAGTCCTTTATATGACATTCAATAATTTTCTTCAAAAATACTGAAAACAGAAGTGGCTAATAACATATAGCAGCCTGAATACTGCGTATTCCTTATATTTTATTAGTTGTAAAATTGACTTAGGGGTAGTTCCATATCGTTCGGCGGGCTCAAACTTTGTACACCAGTTTTTAATATGACATTCAATAATTTTTTGCAAAAATACTAAAAAAAGGAGTGACTAATAAACAAATGGCAGACTCAATGCTGCTTATCCCCTATCGTTGATTAGATTTAAAATTGACTTAGGGGTAGTTCCATATCGTTCCGCGCGCTTAAACTTTGTACACTAGTCCTTTATATGACATTCAATAATTTTCTTCAAAAATACTGAAAAAAAAAGAGGCGAATAACATATAGCAGCCTGAATACTGCGTATTCCTTATATTTTAATAGTTGTAAAATTGACTTAGGGGTAGTTCCATATCGTTCGGCGGGCTCAAACTTTGTTCACTAGTCCTTTATATGACATTCAATAATGTTATGCAAAAAAACTGAAAAAATGAGTAGCTAATAACAAACGGCAGACTAAAAGCTGCCTATTCCCTATATCTTATTAGCTATTAAATTAAATTAGGAGTAGTTGTGTATCGTTCCGTGGGCTCAAACTTTGTACACTAGTCCTTTATATGACATTCAATATTTTTGTTTAAAAAAACCGCAAATAGGAGTGGCTAATAAAATATAGCAGCCTGAATACTGTGTAGTCCTTATATTTTATTACTTGTAAAATTGACTTAGGGGTAGTTCCATATCGTTCCGCGCTCTCAAACTTTGTACACCAGTTTTTAATATGACATTCAATAATGTTATGCAAAAAAACTGAAAAAAGGAGAGGCGAATAACAAATGGCGGCCTGAGTACTGCGTATTCCTTATATTTTATTAGTTGTAAAATTGACTTAGGGGTAGTTCCATATCGTTCCGCGCTCTCAAACTTTGTACACCAGTTTTTAATATGACATTCAATAATTTTTTGCAAAAATACTAAAAATAGGAGTGACTAATAAACAAATGGCAGACTAAATGCTGCCTATCCCCTATCGTTGATTAGTTGTTAAATTGACTTAGGGGTAGTTCCATATCGTTCGGCGGGCTAAAACTTTGTACACTAGTCCTTTATATGACATTCAATAATGTTATGCAAAAAAACTGAAAAAAGGAGTGGCTAATAACAAACGGCAGACTAAATGCTGCCTATCCCCTATCGTTGATTAGTTGTTAAATTGACTTAGGGGTAGTTCCATATCGTTCGGCGGGCTAAAACTTTGTACACTAGTCCTTTATATGACATGCAATAATTTTTTGCAAAAATACTGAAAAAAGGAGTGGCTAATAACAAATAGCAGCCTGAATACTGCGTAGTCCTTATATTTTATTAGTTGTAAAATTAACTTAGGGGTAGTTCCATATCGTTCGGCGGGCTCAAACTTTGTACACCAGTTTTTAATATGACATTCAATAATTTTTTGCAAAAATACTAAAAAAAGGAGTGACTAATAAACAAATGGCAGACTCAATGCTGCTTATCCCCTATCGTTGATTAGATTTAAAATTGACTTAGGGGTAGCCCCATATCGTTCCGCGCGCTTAAACTTTGTACACTAGTCCTTTATATGACATTCAATAATTTTCTTCAAAAATACTGAAAACAGAAGTGGCTAATAACATATAGCAGCCTGAATACTGCGTATTCCTTATATTTTATTAGTTGTTAAATTAACTTAGGGGTAGTTCCATATCGTTCGGCGGGCTCAAACTTTGTACACTAGTCCTTTATATCACATTCAATAATGTTATGCAAAAAAACTGAAAAAAAAGAGGCGAATAACAAATGGCGGCCTGAGTACTGCGTATTCCTTATATTTTATTAGTTGTTAAATTAATTTAGTGGTAGTTCCATATCGTTCGGCGGGCTCAAACTTTGTACACTGGTACTTTATATGACATTCAATAATGTTATGCAAAAAAACTAAAAAAAGGAGTGGCTAATAACAAACGGCAGACTAAAAGCTGCCTATTCCCTATATCTTATTAGCTGTCAAATAACTTAGGGGTAGTTCCATATCGTTCGGCGGGCTCAAACTTTGTTCACTAGTCCTTTATATGACATTCAATAATGTTAAGCAAAAAAACGGAAAAAAGGAGTAGCTAATAACAAACGGCAGACTAAAAGCTGCCTATTCCCTATATCTTATTAGCTATTAAATTAAATTAGGAGTAGTTGTGTATCGTTCCGTGGGCTCAAACTTTGTACACTAGTCCTTTATATGACATTCAATATTTTTGTTTAAAAAAACCGCAAATAGGAGTGGCTAATAAAATATAGCAGCCTGAATACTGTGTAGTCCTTATATTTTATTACTTGTAAAATTGACTTAGGGGTAGTTCCATATCGTTCCGCGCTCTCAAACTTTGTACACCAGTTTTTAATATGACATTCAATAATGTTATGCAAAAAAACTGAAAAAAGGAGAGGCGACTAACAAATGGCGGCCTGAGTACTGCGTATTCCTTATATTTTATTAGTTCCATATCATTCCGCGGGCTCAAACTTTGTACACCAGTTTTTAATATGACATTCAATAATTTTTTGCAAAAATACTAAAAAAAGGAGTGACTAATAAACAAATGGCAGACTCAATGCTGCTTATCCCCTATCGCTGATCAGTTGTTAAATTGACTTAGGGGTAGTCCCATATCGTTCCGCGCGCTTAAACTTTGTACACTGGTTCTTTATATGACATTCAATAATGTTATGCAAAAAAACAGAAAAAAGGAGAGGCTAATAACAAACGGCAGACTAAAAGCTGCCTATTCCCTATATCTTATTAGCTGTTAAATTAAATTAGGAGTAGTTGTGTATCGTTCCGTGGGCTCAAACTTTGTACACTAGTCCTTTATATGACATTCAATAATTTTCTTCAAAAATACTGAAAACAGAAGTGGCTAATAACATATAGCAGCCTGAATACTGCGTATTCCTTATATTTTATTAGTTGTAAAATTGACTTAGGGGTAGTTCCATATCGTTCGGCGGGCTCAAACTTTGTACACCAGTTTTTAATATGACATTCAATAATTTTTTGCAAAAATACTAAAAAAAGGAGTGACTAATAAACAAATGGCAGACTCAATGCTGCTTATCCCCTATCGTTGATTAGATTTAAAATTGACTTAGGGGTAGTTCCATATCGTTCCGCGCGCTTAAACTTTGTACACTAGTCCTTTATATGACATTCAATAATTTTCTTCAAAAATACTGAAAAAAAAAGAGGCGAATAACATATAGCAGCCTGAATACTGCGTATTCCTTATATTTTAATAGTTGTAAAATTGACTTAGGGGTAGTTCCATATCGTTCGGCGGCCTCAAACTTTGTTCACTAGTCCTTTATATGACATTCAATAATGTTATGCAAAAAAACTGAAAAAATGAGTAGCTAATAACAAACGGCAGACTAAAAGCTGCCTATTCCCTATATCTTATTAGCTATTAAATTAAATTAGGAGTAGTTGTGTATCGTTCCGTGGGCTCAAACTTTGTACACTAGTCCTTTATATGACATTCAATATTTTTGTTTAAAAAAACCGCAAATAGGAGTGGCTAATAAAATATAGCAGCCTGAATACTGTGTAGTCCTTATATTTTATTACTTGTAAAATTGACTTAGGGGTAGTTCCATATCGTTCCGCGCTCTCAAACTTTGTACACCAGTTTTTAATATGACATTCAATAATGTTATGCAAAAAAACTGAAAAAAGGAGAGGCGAATAACAAATGGCGGCCTGAGTACTGCGTATTCCTTATATTTTATTAGTTGTAAAATTGACTTAGGGGTAGTTCCATATCGTTCCGCGCTCTCAAACTTTGTACACCAGTTTTTAATATGACATTCAATAATTTTTTGCAAAAATACTAAAAATAGGAGTGACTAATAAACAAATGGCAGACTAAATGCTGCCTATCCCCTATCGTTGATTAGTTGTTAAATTGACTTAGGGGTAGTTCCATATCGTTCGGCGGGCTAAAACTTTGTACACTAGTCCTTTATATGACATTCAATAATGTTATGCAAAAAAACTGAAAAAAGGAGTGGCTAATAACAAACGGCAGACTAAATGCTGCCTATCCCCTATCGTTGATTAGTTGTTAAATTGACTTAGGGGTAGTTCCATATCGTTCGGCGGGCTAAAACTTTGTACACTAGTCCTTTATATGAGATGCAATAATTTTTTGCAAAAATACTGAAAAAAGGAGTGGCTAATAACAAATAGCAGCCTGAATACTGCGTAGTCCTTATATTTTATTAGTTGTAAAATTAACTTAGGGGTAGTTCCATATCGTTCGGCGGGCTAAAACTTTGTACACTAGTCCTTTATATGACATTCAATAATGTTATGCAAAAAAACTGAAAAAAGGAGTGGCTAATAACAAACGGCAGACTAAATGCTGCCTATCCCCTATCGTTGATTAGTTGTTAAATTAACTTAGTGGTAGTTCTATATCGTTCGGCGGGCTCAAACTTTGTACACTAGTCCTTTATATCACATTCAATAATGTTATGCAAAAAAACTGAAAAAAAAGAGGCGAATAACAAATGGCGGCCTGAGTACTGCGTATTCCTTATATTTTATTAGTTGTTAAATTAATTTAGTGGTAGTTCCATATCGTTCGGCGGGCTCAAACTTTGTACACTGGTACTTTATATGACATTCAATAATGTTATGCAAAAAAACTAAAAAAAGGAGTGGCTAATAACAAACGGCAGACTAAAAGCTGCCTATTCCCTATATCTTATTAGCTGTCAAATAACTTAGGGGTAGTTCCATATCGTTCGGCGGGCTCAAACTTTGTTCACTAGTCCTTTATATGACATTCAATAATGTTAAGCAAAAAAACGGAAAAAAGGAGTAGCTAATAACAAACGGCAGACTAAAAGCTGCCTATTCCTTATATCTTATTAGCTATTAAATTAAATTAGGAGTAGTTGTGTATCGTTCCGTGGGCTCAAACTTTGTACACTAGTCCTTTATATGACATTCAATATTTTTGTTTAAAAAAACCGCAAATAGGAGTGGCTAATAAAATATAGCAGCCTGAATACTGTGTAGTCCTTATATTTTATTACTTGTAAAATTGACTTAGGGGTAGTTCCATATCGTTCCGCGCTCTCAAACTTTGTACACCAGTTTTTAATATGACATTCAATAATGTTATGCAAAAAAACTGAAAAAAGGAGAGGCGACTAACAAATGGCGGCCTGAGTACTGCGTATTCCTTATATTTTATTAGTTCCATATCATTCCGCGGGCTCAAACTTTGTACACCAGTTTTTAATATGACATTCAATAATTTTTTGCAAAAATACTAAAAAAAGGAGTGACTAATAAACAAATGGCAGACTCAATGCTGCTTATCCCCTATCGCTGATCAGTTGTTAAATTGACTTAGGGGTAGTCCCATATCGTTCCGCGCGCTTAAACTTTGTACACTGGTTCTTTATATGACATTCAATAATGTTATGCAAAAAAACAGAAAAAAGGAGAGGCTAATAACAAACGGCAGACTAAAAGCTGCCTATTCCCTATATCTTATTAGCTGTTAAATTAAATTAGGAGTAGTTGTGTATCGTTCCGTGGGCTCAAACTTTGTACACTAGTCCTTTATATGACATTCAATAATTTTCTTCAAAAATACTGAAAACAGAAGTGGCTAATAACATATAGCAGCCTGAATACTGCGTATTCCTTATATTTTATTAGTTGTAAAATTGACTTAGGGGTAGTTCCATATCGTTCGGCGGGCTCAAACTTTGTACACCAGTTTTTAATATGACATTCAATAATTTTTTGCAAAAATACTAAAAAAAGGAGTGACTAATAAACAAATGGCAGACTCAATGCTGCTTATCCCCTATCGTTGATTAGTTGTAAAATTGACTTAGGGGTAGTTCCATATCGTTCGGCGGGCTCAAACTTTGTACACTGGTTCTTTATATGACATTCAATAATGTTATGCAAAAAAACTGAAAAAAGGAGTGGCTAATAACAAACGGCAGACTCAATGCGGCTTATCCCCTATCGTTGATTAGTTGTAAAATTGACTTAGGGGTAGTTCCATATCGTTCGGCGGGCTCAAACTTTGTTCACTAGTCCTTTATATGACATTCAATAATATTTGCAAAAATACTGAAAAAAGGAGTGGCTAATAACAAATAGCAGCCTGAATACTGCGTAGTCCTTATATTTTATTAGTTGTAAAATTAACTTAGGGGTAGTTCCATATCGTTCGGCGGGCTCAAACTTTGTACACCAGTTTTTAATATGACATTCAATAATTTTTTGCAAAAATACTAAAAAAAGGAGTGACTAATAAACAAATGGCAGACTCAATGCTGCTTATCCCCTATCGTTCATTAGATTTAAAATTGACTTAGGGGTAGCCCCATATCGTTCCGCGCGCTTAAACTTTGTACACTAGACCTTTATATGACATTCAATAATTTTCTTCAAAAATACTGAAAAAAAAAGAGGCGAATAACAAATGGCGGACTGAGTACTGCGTATTCCTTATATGTTATTAGTTGTTAAATTAACTTAGTGGTAGTTCTATATCGTTCGGCGGGCTCAAACTTTGTACACTAGTCCTTTATATCACATTCAATAATGTTATGCAAAAAAACTGAAAAAAAAAGAGGCGAATAACAAATGGCGGCCTGAGTACTGCGTATTCCTTATATTTTATTAGTTGTTAAATTAACTTAGTGATAGTTCCATATCGTTCGGCGGGCTCAAACTTTGTACACTAGTCCTTTATATGACATTCAATAATTTTCTTCAAAAATACTGAAAAAAGGAGAGGCTAATAACAAACGGCAGACTAAAAGCTGCCTATTCCCTATATCATATTAGCTGTTAAATTAAATTAGGAGTAGTTGTGTATCGTTCCGTGGGCTCAAACTTTGTACACTAGTCCTTTATATGACATTCAATATTTTTGTTTAAAAAAACCGCAAATAGGAGTGGCTAATAACAAATAGCAGCCTGAATACTGCGTAGTCCTTATATTTTATTAGTTGTAAAATTGACTTAGGGGTAGTTCCATATCGTTCGGCGGGCTCAAACTTTGTACACTGGTTCTTTATATGACATTCAATAATGTTATGCAAAAAAACTGAAAAAAGGAGTGGCTAATGACAAACGGCAGACTAAATGCTGCCTATCCCCTATCGTTGATTAGTTGTTAAATTGACTTAGGGGTAGTTCCATATCGTTCCGCGCGCTTAAACTTTGTACACTAGTCCTTTATATGACATTCAATAATTTTCTTCAAAAATACTGAAAACAGAAGTGGCTAATAACATATAGCAGCCTGAATACTGCGTATTCCTTATATTTTATTAGTTGTTAAATTAACTTAGTGGTAGTTCCATATCGTTCGGCGGGCTCAAACTTTGTACACTAGTCCTTTATATCACATTCAATAATGTTATGCAAAAAAACTGAAAAAAAAGAGGCGAATAACAAATGGCGGCCTGAGTACTGCGTATTCCTTATATTTTATTAGTTGTTAAATTAATTTAGTGGTAGTTCCATATCGTTCGGCGGGCTCAAACTTTGTACACTGGTACTTTATATGACATTCAATAATGTTATGCAAAAAAACTAAAAAAAGGAGTGGCTAATAACAAACGGCAGACTAAAAGCTGCCTATTCCCTATATCTTATTAGCTGTCAAATAACTTAGGGGTAGTTCCATATCGTTCGGCGGGCTCAAACTTTGTTCACTAGTCCTTTATATGACATTCAATAATGTTAAGCAAAAAAACGGAAAAAAGGAGTAGCTAATAACAAACGGCAGACTAAAAGCTGCCTATTCCTTATATCTTATTAGCTATTAAATTAAATTAGGAGTAGTTGTGTATCGTTCCGTGGGCTCAAACTTTGTACACTAGTCCTTTATATGACATTCAATATTTTTGTTTAAAAAAACCGCAAATAGGAGTGGCTAATAAAATATAGCAGCCTGAATACTGTGTAGTCCTTATATTTTATTACTTGTAAAATTGACTTAGGGGTAGTTCCATATCGTTCCGCGCTCTCAAACTTTGTACACCAGTTTTTAATATGACATTCAATAATGTTATGCAAAAAAACTGAAAAAAGGAGAGGCGACTAACAAATGGCGGCCTGAGTACTGCGTATTCCTTATATTTTATTAGTTCCATATCATTCCGCGGGCTCAAACTTTGTACACCAGTTTTTAATATGACATTCAATAATTTTTTGCAAAAATACTAAAAAAAGGAGTGACTAATAAACAAATGGCAGACTCAATGCTGCTTATCCCCTATCGCTGATCAGTTGTTAAATTGACTTAGGGGTAGTCCCATATCGTTCCGCGCGCTTAAACTTTGTACACTGGTTCTTTATATGACATTCAATAATGTTATGCAAAAAAACAGAAAAAAGGAGAGGCTAATAACAAACGGCAGACTAAAAGCTGCCTATTCCCTATATCTTATTAGCTGTTAAATTAAATTAGGAGTAGTTGTGTATCGTTCCGTGGGCTCAAACTTTGTACACTAGTCCTTTATATGACATTCAATAATTTTCTTCAAAAATACTGAAAACAGAAGTGGCTAATAACATATAGCAGCCTGAATACTGCGTATTCCTTATATTTTATTAGTTGTAAAATTGACTTAGGGGTAGTTCCATATCGTTCGGCGGGCTCAAACTTTGTACACCAGTTTTTAATATGACATTCAATAATTTTTTGCAAAAATACTAAAAAAAGGAGTGACTAATAAACAAATGGCAGACTCAATGCTGCTTATCCCCTATCGTTGATTAGATTTAAAATTGACTTAGGGGTAGATCCATATCGTTCCGCGCGCTTAAACTTTGTACACTAGTCCTTTATATGACATTCAATAATTTTCTTCAAAAATACTGAAAAAAAAAGAGGCGAATAACATATAGCAGCCTGAATACTGCGTATTCCTTATATTTTAATAGTTGTAAAATTGACTTAGGGGTAGTTCCATATCGTTCGGCGGGCTCAAACTTTGTTCACTAGTCCTTTATATGACATTCAATAATGTTATGCAAAAAAACTGAAAAAATGAGTAGCTAATAACAAACGGCAGACTAAAAGCTGCCTATTCCCTATATCTTATTAGCTATTAAATTAAATTAGGAGTAGTTGTGTATCGTTCCGTGGGCTCAAACTTTGTACACTAGTCCTTTATATGACATTCAATATTTTTGTTTAAAAAAACCGCAAATAGGAGTGGCTAATAAAATATAGCAGCCTGAATACTGTGTAGTCCTTATATTTTATTACTTGTAAAATTGACTTAGGGGTAGTTCCATATCGTTCCGCGCTCTCAAACTTTGTACACCAGTTTTTAATATGACATTCAATAATGTTATGCAAAAAAACTGAAAAAAGGAGAGGCGAATAACAAATGGCGGCCTGAGTACTGCGTATTCCTTATATTTTATTAGTTGTAAAATTGACTTAGGGGTAGTTCCATATCGTTCCGCGCTCTCAAACTTTGTACACCAGTTTTTAATATGACATTCAATAATTTTTTGCAAAAATACTAAAAATAGGAGTGACTAATAAACAAATGGCAGACTAAATGCTGCCTATCCCCTATCGTTGATTAGTTGTTAAATTGACTTAGGGGTAGTTCCATATCGTTCGGCGGGCTAAAACTTTGTACACTAGTCCTTTATATGACATTCAATAATGTTATGCAAAAAAACTGAAAAAAGGAGTGGCTAATAACAAACGGCAGACTAAATGCTGCCTATCCCCTATCGTTGATTAGTTGTTAAATTGACTTAGGGGTAGTTCCATATCGTTCGGCGGGCTAAAACTTTGTACACTAGTCCTTTATATGACATGCAATAATTTTTTGCAAAAATACTGAAAAAAGGAGTGGCTAATAACAAATAGCAGCCTGAATACTGCGTAGTCCTTATATTTTATTAGTTGTAAAATTAACTTAGGGGTAGTTCCATATCGTTCGGCGGGCTCAAACTTTGTACACCAGTTTTTAATATGACATTCAATAATTTTTTGCAAAAATACTAAAAAAAGGAGTGACTAATAAACAAATGGCAGACTCAATGCTGCTTATCCCCTATCGTTGATTAGATTTAAAATTGACTTAGGGGTAGCCCCATATCGTTCCGCGCGCTTAAACTTTGTACACTAGTCCTTTATATGACATTCAATAATTTTCTTCAAAAATACTGAAAAAAAAAGAGGCGAATAACAAATGGCGGCCTGAGTACTGCGTATTCCTTATATGTTATTAGTTGTTAAATTAACTTAGTGGTAGTTCTATATCGTTCGGCGGCCTCAAACTTTGTACACTAGTCCTTTATATCACATTCAATAATGTTATGCAAATAAACTGAAAAAAAAAGAGGCGAATAACAAATGGCGGCCTGAGTACTGCGTATTCCTTATATTTTATTAGTTGTTAAATTAACTTAGTGGTAGTTCCATATCGTTCGGCGGGCTCAAACTTTGTACACTAGTCCTTTATATGACATTCAATAATTTTCTTCAAAAATACTGAAAAAAGGAGAGGCTAATAACAAACGGCAGACTAAAAGCTGCCTATTCCCTATATCTTATTAGCTGTTAAATTAAATTAGGAGTAGTTGTGTATCGTTCCGTGGGCTCAAACTTTGTACACTAGTCCTTTATATGACATTCAATATTTTTGTTTAAAAAAACCGCAAATAGGAGTGGCTAATAACAAATAGCAGCCTGAATACTGCGTAGTCCTTATATTTTATTAGTTGTAAAATTGACTTAGGGGTAGTTCCATATCGTTCGGCGGGCTCAAACTTTGTACACTGGTTCTTTATATGACATTCAATAATGTTATGCAAAAAAACTGAAAAAAGGAGAGGCGACTAACAAATGGCGGCCTGAGTACTGCGTATTCCTTATATTTTATTAGTTCCATATCATTCCGCGGGCTCAAACTTTGTACACCAGTTTTTAATATGACATTCAATAATTTTTTGCAAAAATACTAAAAAAAGGAGTGACTAATAAACAAATGGCAGACTCAATGCTGCTTATCCCCTATCGCTGATCAGTTGTTAAATTGACTTAGGGGTAGTCCCATATCGTTCCGCGCGCTTAAACTTTGTACACTGGTTCTTTATATGACATTCAATAATGTTATGCAAAAAAACAGAAAAAAGGAGAGGCTAATAACAAACGGCAGACTAAAAGCTGCCTATTCCCTATATCTTATTAGCTGTTAAATTAAATTAGGAGTAGTTGTGTATCGTTCCGTGGGCTCAAACTTTGTACACTAGTCCTTTATATGACATTCAATAATTTTCTTCAAAAATACTGAAAACAGAAGTGGCTAATAACATATAGCAGCCTGAATACTGCGTATTCCTTATATTTTATTAGTTGTAAAATTGACTTAGGGGTAGTTCCATATCGTTCGGCGGGCTCAAACTTTGTACACCAGTTTTTAATATGACATTCAATAATTTTTTGCAAAAATACTAAAAAAAGGAGTGACTAATAAACAAATGGCAGACTCAATGCTGCTTATCCCCTATCGTTGATTAGATTTAAAATTGACTTAGGGGTAGATCCATATCGTTCCGCGCGCTTAAACTTTGTACACTAGTCCTTTATATGACATTCAATAATTTTCTTCAAAAATACTGAAAAAAAAAGAGGCGAATAACATATAGCAGCCTGAATACTGCGTATTCCTTATATTTTAATAGTTGTAAAATTGACTTAGGGGTAGTTCCATATCGTTCGGCGGGCTCAAACTTTGTTCACTAGTCCTTTATATGACATTCAATAATGTTATGCAAAAAAACTGAAAAAATGAGTAGCTAATAACAAACGGCAGACTAAAAGCTGCCTATTCCCTATATCTTATTAGCTATTAAATTAAATTAGGAGTAGTTGTGTATCGTTCCGTGGGCTCAAACTTTGTACACTAGTCCTTTATATGACATTCAATATTTTTGTTTAAAAAAACCGCAAATAGGAGTGGCTAATAAAATATAGCAGCCTGAATACTGTGTAGTCCTTATATTTTATTACTTGTAAAATTGACTTAGGGGTAGTTCCATATCGTTCCGCGCTCTCAAACTTTGTACACCAGTTTTTAATATGACATTCAATAATGTTATGCAAAAAAACTGAAAAAAGGAGAGGCGAATAACAAATGGCGGCCTGAGTACTGCGTATTCCTTATATTTTATTAGTTGTAAAATTGACTTAGGGGTAGTTCCATATCGTTCCGCGCTCTCAAACTTTGTACACCAGTTTTTAATATGACATTCAATAATTTTTTGCAAAAATACTAAAAATAGGAGTGACTAATAAACAAATGGCAGACTAAATGCTGCCTATCCCCTATCGTTGATTAGTTGTTAAATTGACTTAGGGGTAGTTCCATATCGTTCGGCGGGCTAAAACTTTGTACACTAGTCCTTTATATGACATTCAATAATGTTATGCAAAAAAACTGAAAAAAGGAGTGGCTAATAACAAACGGCAGACTAAATGCTGCCTATCCCCTATCGTTGATTAGTTGTTAAATTGACTTAGGGGTAGTTCCATATCGTTCGGCGGGCTAAAACTTTGTACACTAGTCCTTTATATGACATGCAATAATTTTTTGCAAAAATACTGAAAAAAGGAGTGGCTAATAACAAATAGCAGCCTGAATACTGCGTAGTCCTTATATTTTATTAGTTGTAAAATTAACTTAGGGGTAGTTCCATATCGTTCGGCGGGCTCAAACTTTGTACACCAGTTTTTAATATGACATTCAATAATTTTTTGCAAAAATACTAAAAAAAGGAGTGACTAATAAACAAATGGCAGACTCAATGCTGCTTATCCCCTATCGTTGATTAGATTTAAAATTGACTTAGGGGTAGCCCCATATCGTTCCGCGCGCTTAAACTTTGTACACTAGTCCTTTATATGACATTCAATAATTTTCTTCAAAAATACTGAAAAAAAAAGAGGCGAATAACAAATGGCGGCCTGAGTACTGCGTATTCCTTATATGTTATTAGTTGTTAAATTAACTTAGTGGTAGTTCTATATCGTTCGGCGGCCTCAAACTTTGTACACTAGTCCTTTATATCACATTCAATAATGTTATGCAAATAAACTGAAAAAAAAAGAGGCGAATAACAAATGGCGGCCTGAGTACTGCGTATTCCTTATATTTTATTAGTTGTTAAATTAACTTAGTGGTAGTTCCATATCGTTCGGCGGGCTCAAACTTTGTACACTAGTCCTTTATATGACATTCAATAATTTTCTTCAAAAATACTGAAAAAAGGAGAGGCTAATAACAAACGGCAGACTAAAAGCTGCCTATTCCCTATATCTTATTAGCTGTTAAATTAAATTAGGAGTAGTTGTGTATCGTTCCGTGGGCTCAAACTTTGTACACTAGTCCTTTATATGACATTCAATATTTTTGTTTAAAAAAACCGCAAATAGGAGTGGCTAATAACAAATAGCAGCCTGAATACTGCGTAGTCCTTATATTTTATTAGTTGTAAAATTGACTTAGGGGTAGTTCCATATCGTTCGGCGGGCTCAAACTTTGTACACTGGTTCTTTATATGACATTCAATAATGTTATGCAAAAAAACTGAAAAAAGGAGAGGCGACTAACAAATGGCGGCCTGAGTACTGCGTATTCCTTATATTTTATTAGTTCCATATCATTCCGCGGGCTCAAACTTTGTACACCAGTTTTTAATATGACATTCAATAATTTTTTGCAAAAATACTAAAAAAAGGAGTGACTAATAAACAAATGGCAGACTCAATGCTGCTTATCCCCTATCGCTGATCAGTTGTTAAATTGACTTAGGGGTAGTCCCATATCGTTCCGCGCGCTTAAACTTTGTACACTGGTTCTTTATATGACATTCAATAATGTTATGCAAAAAAACAGAAAAAAGGAGAGGCTAATAACAAACGGCAGACTAAAAGCTGCCTATTCCCTATATCTTATTAGCTGTTAAATTAAATTAGGAGTAGTTGTGTATCGTTCCGTGGGCTCAAACTTTGTACACTAGTCCTTTATATGACATTCAATAATTTTCTTCAAAAATACTGAAAACAGAAGTGGCTAATAACATATAGCAGCCTGAATACTGCGTATTCCTTATATTTTATTAGTTGTAAAATTGACTTAGGGGTAGTTCCATATCGTTCGGCGGGCTCAAACTTTGTACACCAGTTTTTAATATGACATTCAATAATTTTTTGCAAAAATACTAAAAAAAGGAGTGACTAATAAACAAATGGCAGACTCAATGCTGCTTATCCCCTATCGTTGATTAGATTTAAAATTGACTTAGGGGTAGATCCATATCGTTCCGCGCGCTTAAACTTTGTACACTAGTCCTTTATATGACATTCAATAATTTTCTTCAAAAATACTGAAAAAAAAAGAGGCGAATAACATATAGCAGCCTGAATACTGCGTATTCCTTATATTTTAATAGTTGTAAAATTGACTTAGGGGTAGTTCCATATCGTTCGGCGGGCTCAAACTTTGTTCACTAGTCCTTTATATGACATTCAATAATGTTATGCAAAAAAACTGAAAAAATGAGTAGCTAATAACAAACGGCAGACTAAAAGCTGCCTATTCCCTATATCTTATTAGCTATTAAATTAAATTAGGAGTAGTTG
The DNA here is from genome assembly GCF_024137745.1 of Phymastichus coffea. Lineage (NCBI taxonomy): Eukaryota > Metazoa > Arthropoda > Insecta > Hymenoptera > Eulophidae > Phymastichus > Phymastichus coffea. The sequence goes on along the minus strand of NW_026706812.1, from coordinate 204,898 downwards.
TGTATCGTTCCGTGGGCTCAAACTTTGTACACTAGTCCTTTATATGACATTCAATATTTTTGTTTAAAAAAACCGCAAATAGGAGTGGCTAATAAAATATAGCAGCCTGAATACTGTGTAGTCCTTATATTTTATTACTTGTAAAATTGACTTAGGGGTAGTTCCATATCGTTCCGCGCTCTCAAACTTTGTACACCAGTTTTTAATATGACATTCAATAATGTTATGCAAAAAAACTGAAAAAAGGAGAGGCGAATAACAAATGGCGGCCTGAGTACTGCGTATTCCTTATATTTTATTAGTTGTAAAATTGACTTAGGGGTAGTTCCATATCGTTCCGCGCTCTCAAACTTTGTACACCAGTTTTTAATATGACATTCAATAATTTTTTGCAAAAATACTAAAAATAGGAGTGACTAATAAACAAATGGCAGACTAAATGCTGCCTATCCCCTATCGTTGATTAGTTGTTAAATTGACTTAGGGGTAGTTCCATATCGTTCGGCGGGCTAAAACTTTGTACACTAGTCCTTTATATGACATTCAATAATGTTATGCAAAAAAACTGAAAAAAGGAGTGGCTAATAACAAACGGCAGACTAAATGCTGCCTATCCCCTATCGTTGATTAGTTGTTAAATTGACTTAGGGGTAGTTCCATATCGTTCGGCGGGCTAAAACTTTGTACACTAGTCCTTTATATGACATGCAATAATTTTTTGCAAAAATACTGAAAAAAGGAGTGGCTAATAACAAATAGCAGCCTGAATACTGCGTAGTCCTTATATTTTATTAGTTGTAAAATTAACTTAGGGGTAGTTCCATATCGTTCGGCGGGCTCAAACTTTGTACACCAGTTTTTAATATGACATTCAATAATTTTTTGCAAAAATACTAAAAAAAGGAGTGACTAATAAACAAATGGCAGACTCAATGCTGCTTATCCCCTATCGTTGATTAGATTTAAAATTGACTTAGGGGTAGCCCCATATCGTTCCGCGCGCTTAAACTTTGTACACTAGTCCTTTATATGACATTCAATAATTTTCTTCAAAAATACTGAAAAAAAAAGAGGCGAATAACAAATGGCGGCCTGAGTACTGCGTATTCCTTATATGTTATTAGTTGTTAAATTAACTTAGTGGTAGTTCTATATCGTTCGGCGGCCTCAAACTTTGTACACTAGTCCTTTATATCACATTCAATAATGTTATGCAAATAAACTGAAAAAAAAAGAGGCGAATAACAAATGGCGGCCTGAGTACTGCGTATTCCTTATATTTTATTAGTTGTTAAATTAACTTAGTGGTAGTTCCATATCGTTCGGCGGGCTCAAACTTTGTACACTAGTCCTTTATATGACATTCAATAATTTTCTTCAAAAATACTGAAAAAAGGAGAGGCTAATAACAAACGGCAGACTAAAAGCTGCCTATTCCCTATATCTTATTAGCTGTTAAATTAAATTAGGAGTAGTTGTGTATCGTTCCGTGGGCTCAAACTTTGTACACTAGTCCTTTATATGACATTCAATATTTTTGTTTAAAAAAACCGCAAATAGGAGTGGCTAATAACAAATAGCAGCCTGAATACTGCGTAGTCCTTATATTTTATTAGTTGTAAAATTGACTTAGGGGTAGTTCCATATCGTTCGGCGGGCTCAAACTTTGTACACTGGTTCTTTATATGACATTCAATAATGTTATGCAAAAAAACTGAAAAAAGGAGTGGCTAATAACAAACGGCAGACTAAATGCTGCCTATCCCCTATCGTTGATTAGTTGTTAAATTGACTTAGGGGTAGTTCCATATCGTTCCGCGCGCTTAAACTTTGTACACTAGTCCTTTATATGACATTCAATAATTTTCTTCAAAAATACTGAAAACAGAAGTGGCTAATAACATATAGCAGCCTGAATACTGCGTATTCCTTATATTTTATTAGTTGTTAAATTAACTTAGGGGTAGTTCCATATCGTTCGGCGGGCTCAAACTTTGTACACTAGTCCTTTATATCACATTCAATAATGTTATGCAAAAAAACTGAAAAAAAAGAGGCGAATAACAAATGGCGGCCTGAGTACTGCGTATTCCTTATATTTTATTAGTTGTTAAATTAATTTAGTGGTAGTTCCATATCGTTCGGCGGGCTCAAACTTTGTACACTGGTACTTTATATGACATTCAATAATGTTATGCAAAAAAACTAAAAAAAGGAGTGGCTAATAACAAACGGCAGACTAAAAGCTGCCTATTCCCTATATCTTATTAGCTGTCAAATAACTTAGGGGTAGTTCCATATCGTTCGGCGGGCTCAAACTTTGTTCACTAGTCCTTTATATGACATTCAATAATGTTAAGCAAAAAAACGGAAAAAAGGAGTAGCTAATAACAAACGGCAGACTAAAAGCTGCCTATTCCCTATATCTTATTAGCTATTAAATTAAATTAGGAGTAGTTGTGTATCGTTCCGTGGGCTCAAACTTTGTACACTAGTCCTTTATATGACATTCAATATTTTTGTTTAAAAAAACCGCAAATAGGAGTGGCTAATAAAATATAGCAGCCTGAATACTGTGTAGTCCTTATATTTTATTACTTGTAAAATTGACTTAGGGGTAGTTCCATATCGTTCCGCGCTCTCAAACTTTGTACACCAATTTTTAATATGACATTCAATAATGTTATGCAAAAAAACTGAAAAAAGGAGAGGCGACTAACAAATGGCGGCCTGAGTACTGCGTATTCCTTATATTTTATTAGTTCCATATCATTCCGCGGGCTCAAACTTTGTACACCAGTTTTTAATATGACATTCAATAATTTTTTGCAAAAATACTAAAAAAAGGAGTGACTAATAAACAAATGGCAGACTCAATGCTGCTTATCCCCTATCGCTGATCAGTTGTTAAATTGACTTAGGGGTAGTCCCATATCGTTCCGCGCGCTTAAACTTTGTACACTGGTTCTTTATATGACATTCAATAATGTTATGCAAAAAAACAGAAAAAAGGAGAGGCTAATAACAAACGGCAGACTAAAAGCTGCCTATTCCCTATATCTTATTAGCTGTTAAATTAAATTAGGAGTAGTTGTGTATCGTTCCGTGGGCTCAAACTTTGTACACTAGTCCTTTATATGACATTCAATAATTTTCTTCAAAAATACTGAAAACAGAAGTGGCTAATAACATATAGCAGCCTGAATACTGCGTATTCCTTATATTTTATTAGTTGTAAAATTGACTTAGGGGTAGTTCCATATCGTTCGGCGGGCTCAAACTTTGTACACCAGTTTTTAATATGACATTCAATAATTTTTTGCAAAAATACTAAAAAAAGGAGTGACTAATAAACAAATGGCAGACTCAATGCTGCTTATCCCCTATCGTTGATTAGATTTAAAATTGACTTAGGGGTAGTTCCATATCGTTCCGCGCGCTTAAACTTTGTACACTAGTCCTTTATATGACATTCAATAATTTTCTTCAAAAATACTGAAAAAAAAAGAGGCGAATAACATATAGCAGCCTGAATACTGCGTATTCCTTATATTTTAATAGTTGTAAAATTGACTTAGGGGTAGTTCCATATCGTTCGGCGGGCTCAAACTTTGTTCACTAGTCCTTTATATGACATTCAATAATGTTATGCAAAAAAACTGAAAAAATGAGTAGCTAATAACAAACGGCAGACTAAAAGCTGCCTATTCCCTATATCTTATTAGCTATTAAATTAAATTAGGAGTAGTTGTGTATCGTTCCGTGGGCTCAAAGTTTGTACACTAGTCCTTTATATGACATTCAATATTTTTGTTTAAAAAAACCGCAAATAGGAGTGGCTAATAAAATATAGCAGCCTGAATACTGTGTAGTCCTTATATTTTATTACTTGTAAAATTGACTTAGGGGTAGTTCCATATCGTTCCGCGCTCTCAAACTTTGTACACCAGTTTTTAATATGACATTCAATAATGTTATGCAAAAAAACTGAAAAAAGGAGAGGCGAATAACAAATGGCGGCCTGAGTACTGCGTATTCCTTATATTTTATTAGTTGTAAAATTGACTTAGGGGTAGTTCCATATCGTTCCGCGCTCTCAAACTTTGTACACCAGTTTTTAATATGACATTCAATAATTTTTTGCAAAAATACTAAAAATAGGAGTGACTAATAAACAAATGGCAGACTAAATGCTGCCTATCCCCTATCGTTGATTAGTTGTTAAATTGACTTAGGGGTAGTTCCATATCGTTCGGCGGGCTCAAACTTTGTACACTGGTTCTTTATATGACATTCAATAATGTTATGCAAAAAAACTGAAAAAAGGAGTGGCTAATAACAAACGGCAGACTCAATGCGGCTTATCCCCTATCGTTGATTAGTTGTAAAATTGACTTAGGGGTAGTTCCATATCGTTCGGCGGGCTCAAACTTTGTTCACTAGTCCTTTATATGACATTCAATAATATTTGCAAAAATACTGAAAAAAGGAGTGGCTAATAACAAATAGCAGCCTGAATACTGCGTAGTCCTTATATTTTATTAGTTGTAAAATTAACTTAGGGGTAGTTCCATATCGTTCGGCGGGCTCAAACTTTGTACACCAGTTTTTAATATGACATTCAATAATTTTTTGCAAAAATACTAAAAAAAGGAGTGACTAATAAACAAATGGCAGACTCAATGCTGCTTATCCCCTATCGTTGATTAGATTTAAAATTGACTTAGGGGTAGTTCCATATCGTTCCGCGCGCTTAAACTTTGTACACTAGTCCTTTATATGACATTCAATAATTTTCTTCAAAAATACTGAAAAAAAAAGAGGCGAATAACATATAGCAGCCTGAATACTGCGTATTCCTTATATTTTATTAGTTGTAAAATTGACTTAGGGGTAGTTCCATATCGTTCGGCGGGCTCAAACTTTGTTCACTAGTCCTTTATATGACATTCAATAATGTTATGCAAAAAAACTGAAAAAATGAGTAGCTAATAACAAACGGCAGACTAAAAGCTGCCTATTCCCTATATCTTATTAGCTATTAAATTAAATTAGGAGTAGTTGTGTATCGTTCCGTGGGCTCAAACTTTGTACACTAGTCCTTTATATGACATTCAATATTTTTGTTTAAAAAAACCGCAAATAGGAGTGGCTAATAAAATATAGCAGCCTGAATACTGTGTAGTCCTTATATTTTATTACTTGTAAAATTGACTTAGGGGTAGTTCCATATCGTTCCGCGCTCTCAAACTTTGTACACCAGTTTTTAATATGACATTCAATAATTTTTTGCAAAAATACTAAAAAAAGGAGTGACTAATAAACAAATGGCAGACTCAATGCTGCTTATCCCCTATCGTTGATCAGTTGTTAAATTGACTTAGGGGTAGTCCCATATCGTTCCGCGCGCTTAAACTTTGTACACTGGTTCTTTATATGACATTCAATAATGTTATGCAAAAAAACAGAAAAAAGGAGAGGCGAATAACAAATAGCAGCCTGAATACTGCGTAGTCCTTATATTTTATTAGTTGTAAAATTAACTTAGGGGTAGTTCCATATCATTCCGCGGGCTCAAACTTTGTACACCAGTTTTTAATATGACATTCAATAATTTTTTGCAAAAATACTAAAAAAAGGAGTGACTAATAAACAAATGGCAGACTCAATGCTGCTTATTCCCTATCGTTGATCAGTTGTTAAATTGACTTAGGGGTAGTCCCATATCGTTCCGCGCGCTTAAACTTTGTACACTGGTTCTTTATATGACATTCAATAATGTTATGCAAAAAAACAGAAAAAAGGAGAGGCGAATAACAAATGGCGGCCTGAGTACTGCGTATTCCTTATATTTTATTAGTTGTAAAATTGACTTAGGGGTAGTTCCATATCGTTCCGCGAGCTTAAACTTTGTACACTAGTCCTTTATATGACATTCAATAATTTTCTTCAAAAATACTGAAAACAGAAGTGGCTAATAACATATAGCAGCCTGAATACTGCGTATTCCTTATATTTTATTAGTTGTTAAATTAACTTAGGTGTAGTTCCATATCGTTCGGCGGGCTCAAACTTTGTACACTGGTTCTTTATATGACATTCAATAATGTTATGCAAAAAAACTGAAAAAAGGAGTGGCTAATAACAAACGGCAGACTAAATGCTGCCTATCCCCTATCGTTGATTAGTTGTTAAATTGACTTAGGGGTAGTTCCATATCGTTCGGCCGGCTAAAACTTTGTACACTAGTCCTTTATATGACATTCAATAATTTTCTTCAAAAATACTGAAAACAGAAGTGGCTAATAACATATGCAGCCTGAATACTGCGTATTCCTTATATTTTATTAGTTGTTAAATTAACTTAGGTGTAGTTCCATATCGTTCGGCGGGCTCAAACTTTGTACACTGGTTCTTTATATGACATTCAATAATGTTATGCAAAAAAACTGAAAAAAGGAGTGGCTAATAACAAACGGCAGACTAAATGCTGCCTATCCCCTATCGTTGATTAGTTGTTAAATTAACTTAGGTGTAGTTCCATATCGTTCGGCGGGCTCAAACTTTGTACACTGGTTCTTTATATGACATTCAATAATGTTATGCAAAAAAACTAAAAAAAGGAGTGGCTAATAACAAACGGCAGACTAAAAGCTGCCTATTCCCTATATCTTATTAGCTGTTAAATTAAATTAGGAGTAGTTGTGTATCGTTCCGTGGGCTCAAACTTTGTACACTAGTCCTTTATATGACATTCAATAATTTTCTTCAAAAATACTGAAAACAGAAGAGGCTAATAACATATAGCAGCCTGAATACTGCGTATTCCTTATATTTTATTAGTTGTAAAATTGACTTAGGGGTAGTTCCATATCGTTCGGCGGGCTCAAACTTTGTACACTGATTCTTTATATGACATTCAATAATGTTATGCAAAAAAACTAAAAAAAGGAGTGGCTAATAACAAACGGCAGACTAAAAGCTGCCTATACCCTATATCTTATTAGCTGTTAAATTAAATTAGGAGTAGTTGTGTATCGTTCCGTGGGCTCAAACTTTGTACACTAGTCCTTTATATGACATTCAATAATTTTGTTTAAAAAAAACCGCAAATAGGAGTGGCTAATAAAATATAGCAGCCTGAATACTGCGTATTCCTTATATTTTATTAGTTGTAAAATTGACTTAGGGGTAGTTCCATATCGTTCGGCGGGCTCAAACTTTGTACACTGGTTCTTTATATGACATTCAATAATGTTATGCAAAAAAACTGAAAAAAGGAGTGGCTAATAACAAACGGCAGACTCAATGCGGCTTATCCCCTATCGTTGATTAGTTGTAAAATTGACTTAGGGGTAGTTCCATATCGTTCGGCGGGCTCAAACTTTGTTCACTAGTCCTTTATATGACATTCAATAATATTTGCAAAAATACTGAAAAAAGGAGTGGCTAATAACAAATAGCAGCCTGAATACTGCGTAGTCCTTATATTTTATTAGTTGTAAAATTAACTTAGGGGTAGTTCCATATCGTTCGGCGGGCTCAAACTTTGTACACCAGTTTTTAATATGACATTCAATAATTTTTTGCAAAAATACTAAAAAAAGGAGTGACTAATAAACAAATGGCAGACTCAATGCTGCTTATCCCCTATCGTTGATTAGATTTAAAATTGACTTAGGGGTAGCCCCATATCGTTCCGCGCTCTTAAACTTTGTACACTAGTCCTTTATATGACATTCAATAATTTTCTTCAAAAATACTGAAAAAAAAAGAGGCGAATAACAAATGGCGGCCTGAGTACTGCGTATTCCTTATATGTTATTAGTTGTTAAATTAACTTAGTGGTAGTTCTATATCGTTCGGCTGGCTCAAACTTTGTACACTAGTCCTTTATATCACATTCAATAATGTTATGCAAAAAAACTGAAAAAAAAAGAGGCGAATAACAAATGGCGGCCTGAGTACTGCGTATTCCTTATATTTTATTAGTTGTTAAATTAACTTAGTGGTAGTTCCATATCGTTCGGCGGGCTCAAACTTTGTACACTAGTCCTTTATATGACATTCAATAATTTTCTTCAAAAATACTGAAAAAAGGAGAGGCTAATAACAAACGGCAGACTAAAAGCTGCCTATTCCCTATATCTTATTAGCTGTTAAATTAAATTAGGAGTAGTTGTGTATCGTTCCGTGGGCTCAAACTTTGTACACTAGTCCTTTATATGACATTCAATATTTTTGTTTAAAAAAACCGCAAATAGGAGTGGCTAATAACAAATAGCAGCCTGAATACTGCGTAGTCGTTATATTTTATTAGTTGTAAAATTGACTTAGGGGTAGTTCCATATCGTTCGGCGGGCTCAAACTTTGTACACTGGTTCTTTATATGACATTCAATAATGTTATGCAAAAAAACTGAAAAAAGGAGTGGCTAATAACAAACGGCAGACTAAATGCTGCCTCTCCCCTATCGTTGATTAGTTGTTAAATTGACTTAGGGGTAGTTCCATATCGTTCCGCGCGCTTAAACTTTGTACACTAGTCCTTTATATGACATTCAATAATTTTCTTCAAAAATACTGAAAACAGAAGTGGCTAATAACATATAGCAGCCTGAATACTGCGTATTCCTTATATTTTATTAGTTGTTAAATTAACTTAGGGGTAGTTCCATATCGTTCGGCGGGCTCAAACTTTGTACACTAGTCCTTTATATCACATTCAATAATGTTATGCAAAAAAACTGAAAAAAAAGAGGCGAATAACAAATGGCGGCCTGAGTACTGCGTATTCCTTATATTTTATTAGTTGTTAAATTAATTTAGTGGTAGTTCCATATCGTTCGGCGGGCTCAAACTTTGTACACTGGTACTTTATATGACATTCAATAATGTTATGCAAAAAAACTAAAAAAAGGAGTGGCTAATAACAAACGGCAGACTAAAAGCTGCCTATTCCCTATATCTTATTAGCTGTCAAATAACTTAGGGGTAGTTCCATATCGTTCGGCGGGCTCAAACTTTGTTCACTAGTCCTTTATATGACATTCAATAATGTTATGCAAAAAAACGGAAAAAAGGAGTAGCTAATAACAAACGGCAGACTAAAAGCTGCCTATTCCCTATATCTTATTAGCTATTAAATTAAATTAGGAGTAGTTGTGTATCGTTCCGTGGGCTCAAACTTTGTACACTAGTCCTTTATATGACATTCAATAATTTTCTTCAAAAATACTGAAAAAAAAAGAGGCGAATAACATATAGCAGCCTGAATACTGCGTATTCCTTATATTTTATTAGTTGTAAAATTGACTTAGGGGTAGTTCCATATCGTTCCGCGCTCTCAAACTTTGTACACCAGTTTTTAATATGACATTCAATAATGTTATGCAAAAAAACTGAAAAAAGGAGAGGCGACTAACAAATGGCGGCCTGAGTACTGCGTATTCCTTATATTTTATTAGTTCCATATCATTCCGCGGGCTCAAACTTTGTACACCAGTTTTTAATATGACATTCAATAATTTTTTGCAAAAATACTAAAAAAAGGAGTGACTAATAAACAAATGGCAGACTCAATGCTGCTTATCCCCTATCGTTGATTAGTTGTAAAATTGACTTAGGGGTAGTTCCATATCGTTCGGCGGGCTCAAACTTTGTTCACTAGTCCTTTATATGACATTCAATAATATTTGCAAAAATACTGAAAAAAGGAGTGGCTAATAACAAATAGCAGCCTGAATACTGCGTAGTCCTTATATTTTATTAGTTGTAAAATTAACTTAGGGGTAGTTCCATATCGTTCGGCGGGCTCAAACTTTATACACTGGTTCTTTATATGACATTCAATAATGTTATGCAAAAAAACTGAAAAAAGGAGTGGCTAATAACAAACGGCAGACTCAATGCGGCTTATCCCCTATCGTTGATTAGATTTAAAATTGACTTAGGGGTAGTTCCATATCGTTCCGCGCGCTTAAACTTTGTACACTAGTCCTTTATATGACATTCAATAATTTTCTTCAAAAATACTGAAAAAAAAAGAGGCGAATAACATATAGCAGCCTGAATACTGCGTATTCCTTATATTTTATTAGTTGTAAAATTGACTTAGGGGTAGTTCCATATCGTTCGGCGGGCTCAAACTTTGTTCACTAGTCCTTTATATGACATTCAATAATGTTATGCAAAAAAACTGAAAAAATGAGTAGCTAATAACAAACGGCAGACTAAAAGCTGCCTATTCCCTATATCTTATTAGCTATTAAATTAAATTAGGAGTAGTTGTGTATCGTTCCGTGGGCTCAAACTTTGTACACTAGTCCTTTATATGACATTCAATATTTTTGTTTAAAAAAACCGCAAATAGGAGTGGCTAATAACAAATAGCAGCCTGAATACTGCGTAGTCCTTATATTTTATTAGTTGTAAAATTGACTTAGGGGTAGTTCCATATCGTTCCGCGCTCTCAAACTTTGTACACCAGTTTTTAATATGACATTCAATAATGTTATGCAAAAAAACTGAAAAAAGGAGAGGCGACTAACAAATGGCGGCCTGAGTACTGCGTATTCCTTATATTTTATTAGTTCCATATCATTCCGCGGGCTCAAACTTTGTACACCAGTTTTTAATATGACATTCAATAATTTTTTGCAAAAATACTAAAAAAAGGAGTGACTAATAAACAAATGGCAGACTCAATGCTGCTTATCCCCTATCGTTGATTAGTTGTAAAATTGACTTAGGGGTAGTTCCATATCGTTCGGCGGGCTCAAACTTTGTTCACTAGTCCTTTATATGACATTCAATAATATTTGCAAAAATACTGAAAAAAGGAGTGGCTAATAACAAATAGCAGCCTGAATACTGCGTAGTCCTTATATTTTATTAGTTGTAAAATTAACTTAGGGGTAGTTCCATATCGTTCGGCGGGCTCAAACTTTATACACTGGTTCTTTATATGACATTCAATAATGTTATGCAAAAAAACTGAAAAAAGGAGTGGCTAATAACAAACGGCAGACTCAATGCGGCTTATCCCCTATCGTTGATTAGATTTAAAATTGACTTAGGGGTAGTTCCATATCGTTCCACGCGCTTAAACTTTGTACACTAGTCCTTTATATGACATTCAATAATTTTCTTCAAAAATACTGAAAAAAAAAGAGGCGAATAACATATAGCAGCCTGAATACTGCGTATTCCTTATATTTTATTAGTTGTAAAATTGACTTAGGGGTAGTTCCATATCGTTCGGCGGGCTCAAACTTTGTTCACTAGTCCTTTATATGACATTCAATAATGTTATGCAAAAAAACTGAAAAAATGAGTAGCTAATAACAAACGGCAGACTAAAAGCTGCCTATTCCCTATATCTTATTAGCTATTAAATTAAATTAGGAGTAGTTGTGTATCGTTCCGTGGGCTCAAACTTTGTACACTAGTCCTTTATATGACATTCAATATTTTTGTTTAAAAAAACCGCAAATAGGAGTGGCTAATAACAAATAGCAGCCTGAATACTGCGTAGTCCTTATATTTTATTAGTTGTAAAATTAACTTAGGGGTAGTTCCATATCGTTCGGCGGGCTCAAACTTTGTACACCAGTTTTTAATATGACATTCAATAATTTTTTGCAAAAATACTAAAAAAAGGAGTGACTAATAAACAAATGGCAGACTCAATGCTGCTTATCCCCTATCGTTGATTAGATTTAAAATTGACTTAGGGGTAGCCCCATATCGTTCCGCGCGCTTAAACTTTGTACACTAGTCCTTTATATGACATTCAATAATTTTCTTCAAAAATACTGAAAAAAAAAGAGGCGAATAACAAATGGCGGCCTGAGTACTGCGTATTCCTTATATGTTATTAGTTGTTAAATTAACTTAGTGGTAGTTCTATATCGTTCGGCGGGCTCAAACTTTGTACACTAGTCCTTTATATCACATTCAATAATGTTATGCAAAAAAACTGAAAAAAAAAGAGGCGAATAACAAATGGCGGCCTGAGTACTGCGTATTCCTTATATTTTATTAGTTGTTAAATTAACTTAGTGGTAGTTCCATATCGTTCGGCGGGCTCAAACTTTGTACACTAGTCCTTTATATGACATTCAATAATTTTCTTCAAAAATACTGAAAAAAGGAGAGGCTAATAACAAACGGCAGACTAAAAGCTGCCTATTCCCTATATCTTATTAGCTGTTAAATTAAATTAGGAGTAGTTGTGTATCGTTCCGTGGGCTCAAACTTTGTACACTAGTCCTTTATATGACATTCAATATTTTTGTTTAAAAAAACCGCAAATAGGAGTGGCTAATAACAAATAGCAGCCTGAATACTGCGTAGTCCTTATATTTTATTAGTTGTAAAATTGACTTAGGGGTAGTTCCATATCGTTCGGCGGGCTCAAACTTTGTACACTGGTTCTTTATATGACATTCAATAATGTTATGCAAACAAACTGAAAAAAGGAGTGGCTAATAACAAACGGCAGACTAAATGCTGCCTATCCCCTATCGTTGATTAGTTGTTAAATTGACTTAGGGGTAGTTCCATATCGTTCCGCGCGCTTAAACTTTGTACACTAGTCCTTTATATGACATTCAATAATTTTCTTCAAAAATACTGAAAACAGAAGTGGCTAATAACATATAGCAGCCTGAATACTGCGTATTCCTTATATTTTATTAGTTGTTAAATTAACTTAGGGGTAGTTCCATATCGTTCGGCGGGCTCAAACTTTGTACACTAGTCCTTTATATCACATTCAATAATGTTATGCAAAAAAACTGAAAAAAAAGAGGCGAATAACAAATGGCGGCCTGAGTACTGCGTATTCCTTATATTTTATTAGTTGTTAAATTAATTTAGTGGTAGTTCCATATCGTTCGGCGGGCTCAAACTTTGTACACTGGTACTTTATATGACATTCAATAATATTTGCAAAAATACTGAAAAAAGGAGTGGCTAATAACAAATAGCAGCCTGAATACTGCGTAGTCCTTATATTTTATTAGTTGTAAAATTAACTTAGGGGTAGTTCCATATCGTTCGGCGGGCTCAAACTTTGTACACCAGTTTTTAATATGACATTCAATAATTTTTTGCAAAAATACTAAAAAAAGGAGTGACTAATAAACAAATGGCAGACTCAATGCTGCTTATCCCCTATCGTTGATTAGATTTAAAATTGACTTAGGGGTAGTTCCATATCGTTCCGCGCGCTTAAAGTTTGTACACTAGTCCTTTATATGACATTCAATAATTTTCTTCAAAAATACTGAAAAAAAAAGAGGCGAATAACATATAGCAGCCTGAATACTGCGTATTCCTTATATTTTATTAGTTGTAAAATTGACTTAGGGGTAGTTCCATATCGTTCGGCGGGCTCAAACTTTGTTCACTAGTCCTTTATATGACATTCAATAATGTTATGCAAAAAAACTGAAAAAATGAGTAGCTAATAACAAACGGCAGACTAAAAGCTGCCTATTCCCTATATCTTATTAGCTGTTAAATTAAATTAGGAGTAGTTGTGTATCGTTCCGTGGGCTCAAACTTTGTACACTAGTCCTTTATATGACATTCAATAATTTTCTTCAAAAATACTGAAAACAGAAGTGGCTAATAACATATAGCAGCCTGAATACTGCGTATTCCTTATATTTTATTAGTTGTAAAATTGACTTAGGGGTAGTTCCATATCGTTCGGCGGGCTCAAACTTTATACACTGGTTCTTTATATGACATTCAATAATGTTATGCTAAAAAACTGAAAAAAGGAGTGGCTAATAACAAACGGCAGACTCAATGCGGCTTATCCCCTATCGTTGATTAGTTGTAAAATTGACTTAGGGGTAGTTCCATATCGTTCGGCGGGCTCAAACTTTGTTCACTAGTCCTTTATATGACATTCAATAATATTTGCAAAAATACTGAAAAAAGGAGTGGCTAATAACAAATAGCAGCCTGAATACTGCGTAGTCCTTATATTTTATTAGTTGTAAAATTAACTTAGGGGTAGTTCCATATCGTTCGGCGGGCTCAAACTTTGTACACCAGTTTTTAATATGACATTCAATAATTTTTTGCAAAAATACTAAAAAAAGGAGTGACTAATAAACAAATGGCAGACTCAATGCTGCTTATCCCCTATCGTTGATTAGATTTAAAATTGACTTAGGGGTAGTTCCATATCGTTCCGCGCGCTTAAACTTTGTACACTAGTCCTTTATATGACATTCAATAATTTTCTTCAAAAATACTGAAAAAAAAAGAGGCGAATAACAAATGGCGGCCTGAGTACTGCGTATTCCTTATATGTTATTAGTTGTTAAATTAACTTAGGTGTAGTTCCATATCGTTCCGCGCGCTTAAACTTTGTACACTAGTCCTTTATATGACATTCAATAATTTTCTTCAAAAATACTGAAAAAAAAAGAGGCGAATAACATATAGCAGCCTGAATACTGCGTATTCCTTATATTTTATTAGTTGTAAAATTGACTTAGGGGTAGTTCCATATCGTTCGGCGGGCTCAAACTTTGTTCACTAGTCCTTTATATGACATTCAATAATGTTATGCAAAAAAACTGAAAAAATGAGTAGCTAATAACAAACGGCAGACTAAAAGCTGCCTATTCCCTATATCTTATTAGCTATTAAATTAAATTAGGAGTAGTTGTGTATCGTTCCGTGGGCTCAAACTTTATACACTAGTCCTTTATATGACATTCAATATTTTTGTTTAAAAAAACCGCAAATAGGAGTGGCTAATAAAATATAGCAGCCTGAATACTGTGTAGTCCTTATATTTTATTACTTGTAAAATTGACTTAGGGGTAGTTCCATATCGTTCCGCGCTCTCAAACTTTGTACACCAGTTTTTAATAAGACATTCAATAATTTTTTGCAAAAATACTAAAAAAAGGAGTGACTAATAAACAAATGGCATTCTCAATGCTGCTTATTCCCTATCGTTGATCAGTTGTTAAATTGACTTAGGGGTAGTCCCATATCGTTCCGCGCGCTTAAACTTTGTACACTGGTTCTTTATATGACATTCAATAATGTTATGCAAAAAAACAGAAAAAAGGAGAGGCGAATAACAAATGGCGGCCTGAGTACTGCGTATTCCTTATATTTTATTAGTTGTAAAATTGACTTAGGGGTAGTTCCATATCGTTCCGCGCTCTCAAACTTTGTACACCAGTTTTTAATATGACATTCAATAATTTTTTGCAAAAATACTAAAAATAGGAGTGACTAATAAACAAATGGCAGACTAAATGCTGCCTATCCCCTATCGTTGATTAGTTGTTAAATTGACTTAGGGGTAGTTCCATATCGTTCGGCGGGCTAAAACTTTGTACACTAGTCCTTTATATGACATTCAATAATGTTATGCAAAAAAACTGAAAAAAGGAGTGGCTAATAACAAACGGCAGACTAAATGCTGCCTATCCCCTATCGTTGATTAGTTGTTAAATTGACTTAGGGGTAGTTCCATATCGTTCGGCGGGCTAAAACTTTGTACACTAGTCCTTTATATGACATGCAATAATTTTTTGCAAAAATACTGAAAAAAGGAGTGGCTAATAACAAATAGCAGCCTGAATACTGCGTAGTCCTTATATTTTATTAGCTGTTAAATTAACTTAGGTGTAGTTCCATATCGTTCGGCGGGCTCAAACTTTGTACACTGGTTCTTTATATGACATTCAATAATGTTATGCAAAAAAACTGAAAAAAGGAGTGGCTAATAACAAACGGCAGACTAAAAGCTGCCTATTCCCTATATCTTATTAGCTGTTAAATTAAATTAGGAGTAGTTGTGTATCGTTCCGCGCGCTTAAACTTTGTACACTAGTCCTTTATATGACATTCAATAATTTTCTTCAAAAATACTGAAAACAGAAGTGGCTAATAACATAGCAGCCTGAGTACTGCGTATTCCTTATATTTTATTAGTTGTTAAATTAACTTAGTGGTAGTTCCATATCGTTCGGCGGGCTAAAACTTTGTACACTAGTCCTTTATATGACATGCAATAATTTTTTGCAAAAATACTGAAAAAAGGAGTGGCTAATAACAAATATCAGCCTGAATACTGCGTAGTCCTTATATTTTATTAGTTGTAAAATTGACTTAGGGGTAGTTCCATATCGTTCCGAGTCCTCAAACTTTGTACACCAGTTTTTAATAGGACATTCAATAATTTTCTGCAAAAATACTAAAAAAAGGAGTGGCTAATAACAAATAGCAGCCTGAGTACGGCGTAGTCCTTATTTTTTATTAGTTGTAAAATTGACTTAGTGGTAGTTCCATATCGTTCGGCGGGCTCAAACTTTGTACCCTAGTCCTTTATATGACATTCAATAATTTTCTTCAAAAATACTGAAAAAAGGAGTGGCTAATAACAAATAGCAGACTAAAAGCTGCCTATTCCCTATATCTTATTAGCTGTTAAATAACTTAGGGGTAGTTCCATATCGTTCGGCGGGCTAAAACTTTGTTCACTAGTCCTTTATATCACATTCAATAATGTTATGCAAAAAAACTGAAAAAAGGAGAGGCGAATAACAAATGGCAGACTAAATACTATCGTTGAATAGTTGTTAAATTGACTTAGGGGTAGCTCCATATCGTTCCATCGTTATAATCACTGTTATGCTTCCAACTCCGTGAAGTTTCTTTTAACCATCTAAAACCATCTTTATATCCATCGGTGCGCTTCATCTCCGTAAAAACCATCGTTATATTCTCTGATTCGCTTCATCTTCGTAAAAATTACCTTTAATTATGGTTCACTTCGTGTGGCTTATCTTCATAACTTCGGTGCGCTTCATCTCCGTAAAAACCATCGTTATATTCGTTCTTGCGCTTCATAATTCGTGAGGCTTCTTCATAACTTCAGGGGGCTTCAACTCCGTTAAAACCATCTTTATATCCATCGGTGCGCTTCATCTCCGTAAAAACCATCGTTATATTCGTTCTTGCGCTTCATAATTCGTGAGGCTTCTTCATAACTTCGGTGGGCTTCAACTCCGTTAAAACCATCTTTATATCCATCGGTGCGCTTCATCTCCGTAAAAACCATCGTTATATTCTCTGCTTCGCTTCATCTTCGTAAAAATTACCTTTAATTATGGTTCACTTCGTGTGGCTTATCTTCATAACTTCGGTGCGCTTCATCTCCGTATAAACCATCGTTATATTCGTTCTTGCGCTTCATAATTCGTGAGGCTTCTTCATAACATCGGTGGGCTTCATCTTCGTAAAAACCATCTTTATATTCTCTGTGATTCGCTTCATCATCGTAAAAATCACCTTTAATTACGGTTCACTTCGTGTGGCTTTTCTTCATAACTTCGGTGGGCTTCATCTTCGTAAAAACCATCGTTATATTCGTTCTTGCGCTTCATAATTCGTGAGGCTTCTCCATAACTTCGGTGGGCTTCATCTGCGTAAAAACCATCGTTATATTCTCTGATTCGCTTCATCTTCGTAAAAACCATCGTTATATTCGTTCTTACGCTTCATAATTCGTGAAGCTTCTTCATAACATCGGTGGGCTTCATCTTCGTAAAAACCATCTTTAGATTCTCTGTGATTCGCTTCATCTCCGTAAAAACCATCGTTATATTCTCTGATTCGCTTCGTCTTCGTAAAAATCACCTTTAATTACGGTTCACTTCGTGAGGCTTATCTTCATAACTTCGGTGCGCTTCATCTCCGTAAAAACCATCGTTATATTCTCTGATTCGCTTCATCTTCGTAAAAACCATCTTTATATTCGTTCTTACGCTTCATTCTTGAGGCTTATCTTAATAACTTCAGTGCGCTCCATCTCCGTAAAAACCATCGTTATATTCGTTCTTGCTCTTCGTACCTCGTGAAGCTTATTTTCATAACTTCGGTGCGCTTCATCTCCGTATAAACCATCGTTATATTCGTTCTTGCGCTTCATAATTCGTGAGGCTTATCTTCATAACTTCGGTGGGCTTCATCTTCGTAAAAACCATCTTTATATTCTCTCGCTTCATCTCCGTAAAAACCATCGTTATATTCTCTGATTCGCTTCATCTTCGTAAAAACCATCGTTATATTCGTTCTTACGCTTCATAATTCTTGAGGCTTATCTTAATAACTTCAGTGCGCTCCATCTCCGTAAAAACCATCGTTATATTCGTTCTTACGCTTCATAATTCGTGAGGCTTCTTCATAACATCGGTGGGCTTCATCTCCGTAAAAACCATCGTTATATTCTCTGATTCGCTTCATCTTCGTAAAAATCACTTTTATTTACGGTTCACTTCGTGAGGCTTATCTTCATAACTTCGGTGCGCTTCATCTCCGTAAAAACCATCGTTATATTCTCTGATTCGCTTCATCTTCGTAAAAACCATCTTTTTATTCGTTCTTGCGCTTCGTACCTCGTGAGGCTTATCTTCATAACTTCGGTGCGCTTCATCTCCGTAAAACCATCTTTATATTCTCTGTGATTCGCTTCATCATTGTAAAAACCATCTTTTTATTCGTTCTTACGCTTCATAATTCGTGAGGCTTCTTCATAACATCGGTGGGCTTCATCTTCGTAAAAACCATCTTTATATTCTCTGTGATTCGCTTCATCATCGTAAAAACCATCTTTTTATTCGTTCTTGCGCTTCGTACCTCGTGAGGCTTATCTTCATAACTTCGGTGCGCTTCATCTCCGTAAAACCATCTTTATATTCTCTGTGATTCGCTTCATCATCGTAAAAACCATCTTTTTATTCGTTCTTGCGCTTCGTACCTCGTGAGGCTTATCTTCATAACTTCGGTGCGCTTCATCTCCGTAAAACCATCTTTATATTCTCTGTGATTCGCTTCATCATCGTAAAAACCATCTTTTTATTCGTTCTTACGCTTCATAATTCGTGAGGCTTCTTCATAACATCGGTGGGCTTCATCTTCGTAAAAACCATCTTTATATTCTCTGTGATTCGCTTCATCATCGTAAAAATTACCTTTATTATGGTTCACTTCGTGTGGCTTATCTTCATAACTTCGGTGCGCTTCATCTCCGTAAAACCATCTTTATATTCTCTGTGATTCGCTTCATCATCGTAAAAACCATCTTTTTATTCGTTCTTGCGCTTCGTACCTCGTGAGGCTTATCTTCATAACTTCGGTGGGCTTCATCTCCGTAAAACCATCTTTATATTCTCTTATTCGCTTCATCTTCGTAAAAACCATCGTTATATTCGTTCTTACGCTTCATAATTCGTGAGGCTTCTTCATAACATCGGTGGGCTTCATCTTCGTAAAAACCATCGTTATATTCGTTCTTGCGCTTCGTACCTCGTGAAGCTTATTTTCATAACTTCGGTGCGTTCATCTCCGTATAAACCATCGTTATATTCGTTCTTGCGCTTCATAATTCGTGAGGCTTATCTTCATAACTTCGGTGGGCTTCATCTTCGTAAAAACCATCTTTATATTCTCTGATTCGCTTCATCTCCGTAAAAACCATCGTTATATTCTCTGATTCGCTTCATCTCCGTAAAAATCACCTTTAATTACGGTTCACTTCGTGAGGCTTATCTTCATAACTTCGGTGCGCTTCATCTCCGTAGAAACCATCGTTATATTCTCTGATTCGCTTCATCTTCGTAAAAACCATCGTTATATTCGTTCTTGCGCTTCATAATTCGTGAGGCTTCTTCATAACTTCGGTGGGCTTCATCTTCGTAAAAACCATCTTTATATTCTCTGTGATTCGCTTCATCATCGTAAAAATCACCTTTAATTACGGTTCACTTCTGTGGCTTTTCTTTATAACTTCGGTGGGCTTCATCTTCGTAAAAACCATCGTTATATTCTCTGATTCGCTTCATCTTCGTAAAAACCATCGTTATATTCGTTCTTACGCTTCATAATTCGTGGGCTTCACTACATAACTTCGGTGCGCTTCAACTCCGTTAAAACCATCTTTATATCCATCGGTGCGCTTCATCTCCGTAAAAACAATCGTTATATTCGTTCTTACGCTTCATAATTCGTGAGGCTTCTTCATAACTTCGGTGGGCTTCAACTCCGTTAAAACCATCTTTATATACATCGGTGCGCTTCATATCCGTAAAAACAATCGTTATATTCGTTCTTGCGCTTCATAATTCGTGAGGCTTCTTCATAACTTCGGTGGGCTTCAACTCCGTTAAAAACCATCTTTATATCCATCGGTGCGCTTCATCTCCGTAAAAACAATCGTTATATTCGTTCTTACGCTTCATAATTCGTGAGGCTTATCTTCATAACTTCGGTGGGCTTCATCTTCGTAAAAACCATCTTTATATTCTCTGATTCGCTTCATCTCCGTAAAAACCATCGTTATATTCTCTGATTCGCTTCATCTTCGTAAAAATCACCTTTATTTACGGTTCACTTCGTGAGGCTTATCTTCATAACTTCGGTGCGCTTCATCTCCGTAAAAACCATCGTTATATTCTCTGATTCGCTTCATCTTCGTAAAAACCATCTTTTTATTCGTTCTTGCGCTTCGTACCTCGTGAGGCTTATCTTCATAACTTCGGTGCGCTTCATCTCCGTAAAAACCATCGTTATATTCTCTGATTCGCTTAATCTTCGTAAAAACCATCTTTTTATTCGTTCTTACGCTTCATAATTCGTGAGGCTTCTTCATAACTTCGGTGGGCTTCAACTCCGTTAAAAACCATCTTTATATCCATCGGTGCGCTTCATCTCCGTAAAAACAATCGTTATATTCGTTCTTACGCTTCATAATTCGTGAGGCTTCTTCATAACATCGGTGGGCTTCATCTTCGTAAAAACCATCTTTATATTCTCTGTGATTCGCTTCATCATCGTAAAAATTACCTTTATTATGGTTCACTTCGTGTGGCTTATCTTCATAACTTCGGTGCGCTTCATCTCCGTAAAACCATCTTTATATTCTCTGTGATTCGCTTCATCATCGTAAAAACCATCTTTTTATTCGTTCTTGCGCTTCGTACCTCGTGAGGCTTATCTTCATAACTTCGGTGCGCTTCATCTCCCTAAAACCATCTTTATATTCTCTGTGATTCGCTTCATCATCGTAAAAACCATCTTTTTATTCGTTCTTGCGCTTCGTACCTCGTGAGGCTTATCTTCATAACATCGGTGGGCTTCATCTTCGTAAAAACCATCTTTATATTCTCTGTGATTCGCTTCATCATCGTAAAAATCACCTTTAATTACGGTTCACTTCTGAGGCTTTTCTTTATAACTTCGGTGGGCTTCATCTCCGTAAAACCATCTTTATATTCTCTGTGATTCGCTTCATCATCGTAAAAACCATCTTTTTATTCGTTCTTACGCTTCATAATTCGTGAGGCTTCTTCATAACATCGGTGGGCTTCATCTTCGTAAAAACCATCTTTATATTCTCTGTGATTCGCTTCATCATCGTAAAAATCACCTTTAATTACGGTTCACTTCTGAGGCTTTTCTTTATAACTTCGGTGGGCTTCATCTCCGTAAAACCATCTTTATATTCTCTGTGATTCGCTTCATCATCGTAAAAACCATCTTTTTATTCGTTCTTGCGCTTCGTACCTCGTGAGGCTTATCTTCATAACTTCGGTGCGCTTCATCTCCCTAAAACCATCTTTATATTCTCTGTGATTCGCTTCATCATCGTAAAAACCATCTTTTTATTCGTTCTTGCGCTTCGTACCTCGTGAGGCTTATCTTCATAACTTCGGTGCGCTTCATCTCCGTAAAACCATCTTTATATTCTCTGTGATTCGCTTCATCATCGTAAAAACCATCTTTTTATTCGTTCTTACGCTTCATAATTCGTGAGGCTTCTTCATAACATCGGTGGGCTTCATCTTCGTAAAAACCATCTTTATATTCTCTGTGATTCGCTTCATCATCGTAAAAATTACCTTTATTATGGTTCACTTCGTGTGGCTTATCTTCATAACTTCGGTGCGCTTCATCTCCGTAAAACCATCTTTATATTCTCTGTGATTCGCTTCATCATCGTAAAAACCATCTTTTTATTCGTTCTTGCGCTTCGTACCTCGGAGGCTTATCTTCATAACTTCGGTGGGCTTCATCTCCGTAAAACCATCTTTATATTCTCTTATTCGCTTCATCTTCGTAAAAACCATCGTTATATTCGTTCTTACGCTTCATAATTCGTGAGGCTTCTTCATAACATCGGTGGGCTTCATCTTCGTAAAAACCATCGTTATATTCGTTCTTGCGCTTCGTACCTCGTGAAGCTTATTTTCATAACTTCGGTGCGTTCATCTCCGTATAAACCATCGTTATATTCGTTCTTGCGCTTCATAATTCGTGAGGCTTATCTTCATAACTTCGGTGGGCTTCATCTTCGTAAAAACCATCTTTATATTCTCTGATTCGCTTCATCTCCGTAAAAACCATCGTTATATTCTCTGATTCGCTTCATCTCCGTAAAAATCACCTTTAATTACGGTTCACTTCGTGAGGCTTATCTTCATAACTTCGGTGCGCTTCATCTCCGTAGAAACCATCGTTATATTCTCTTATTCGCTTCATCTTCGTAAAAACCATCGTTATATTCGTTCTTACGCTTCATAATTCGTGAGGCTTCTTCATAACATCGGTGGGCTTCATCTTCGTAAAAACCATCTTTATATTCTCTGTGATTCGCTTCATCATCGTAAAAATCACCTTTAATTACGGTTCACTTCTGAGGCTTTTCTTTATAACTTCGGTGGGCTTCATCTCCGTAAAACCATCTTTATATTCTCTGTGATTCGCTTCATCATCGTAAAAACCATCTTTTTATTCGTTCTTGCGCTTCGTACCTCGTGAGGCTTATCTTCATAACTTCGGTGCGCTTCATCTCCCTAAAACCATCTTTATATTCTCTGTGATTCGCTTCATCATCGTAAAAACCATCTTTTTATTCGTTCTTGCGCTTCGTACCTCGTGAGGCTTATCTTCATAACTTCGGTGCGCTTCATCTCCGTAAAACCATCTTTATATTCTCTGTGATTCGCTTCATCATCGTAAAAACCATCTTTTTATTCGTTCTTACGCTTCATAATTCGTGAGGCTTCTTCATAACATCGGTGGGCTTCATCTTCGTAAAAACCATCTTTATATTCTCTGTGATTCGCTTCATCATCGTAAAAATTACCTTTATTATGGTTCACTTCGTGTGGCTTATCTTCATAACTTCGGTGCGCTTCATCTCCGTAAAACCATCTTTATATTCTCTGTGATTCGCTTCATCATCGTAAAAACCATCTTTTTATTCGTTCTTGCGCTTCGTACCTCGGAGGCTTATCTTCATAACTTCGGTGGGCTTCATCTCCGTAAAACCATCTTTATATTCTCTTATTCGCTTCATCTTCGTAAAAACCATCGTTATATTCGTTCTTACGCTTCATAATTCGTGAGGCTTCTTCATAACATCGGTGGGCTTCATCTTCGTAAAAACCATCGTTATATTCGTTCTTGCGCTTCGTACCTCGTGAAGCTTATTTTCATAACTTCGGTGCGTTCATCTCCGTATAAACCATCGTTATATTCGTTCTTGCGCTTCATAATTCGTGAGGCTTATCTTCATAACTTCGGTGGGCTTCATCTTCGTAAAAACCATCTTTATATTCTCTGATTCGCTTCATCTCCGTAAAAACCATCGTTATATTCTCTGATTCGCTTCATCTCCGTAAAAATCACCTTTAATTACGGTTCACTTCGTGAGGCTTATCTTCATAACTTCGGTGCGCTTCATTTCCGTAGAAACCATCGTTATATTCTCTGATTCGCTTCATCTTCGTAAAAACCATCGTTATATTCGTTCTTACGCTTCATAATTCGTGAGGCTTCACTACATAACTTCGGTGCGCTTCAACTCCGTTAAAACCATCTTTATATCCATCGGTGCGCTTCATCTCCGTAAAAACAATCGTTATATTCGTTCTTACGCTTCATAATTCGTGAGGCTTCTTCATAACTTCGGTGGGCTTCAACTCCGTTAAAACCATCTTTATATACATCGGTGCGCTTCATATCCGTAAAAACAATCGTTATATTCGTTCTTGCGCTTCATAATTCGTGAGGCTGCTTCATAACTTCGGTGGGCTTCATCTTCGTAAAAACCATCTTTATATTTTCTGTGATTCGCTTCATCATCGTAAAAATCACCTTTAATTACGGTTCACTTCTGAGGCTTTTCTTTATAACTTCGGTGGGCTTCATCTCCGTAAAACCATCTTTATATTCTCTGTGATTCGCTTCATCATCGTAAAAACCATCTTTTTATTCGTTCTTGCGCTTCGTACCTCGTGAGGCTTATCTTCATAACTTCGGTGCGCTTCATCTCCCTAAAACCATCTTTATATTCTCTGTGATTCGCTTCATCATCGTAAAAACCATCTTTTTATTCGTTCTTGCGCTTCGTACCTCGTGAGGCTTATCTTCATAACTTCGGTGCGCTTCATCTCCGTAAAACCATCTTTATATTCTCTGTGATTCGCTTCATCATCGTAAAAACCATCTTTTTATTCGTTCTTACGCTTCATAATTCGTGAGGCTTCTTCATAACATCGGTGGGCTTCATCTTCGTAAAAACCATCTTTATATTCTCTGTGATTCGCTTCATCATCGTAAAAATTACCTTTATTATGGTTCACTTCGTGTGGCTTATCTTCATAACTTCGGTGCGCTTCATCTCCGTAAAACCATCTTTATATTCTCTGTGATTCGCTTCATCATCGTAAAAACCATCTTTTTATTCGTTCTTGCGCTTCGTACCTCGGAGGCTTATCTTCATAACTTCGGTGGGCTTCATCTCCGTAAAACCATCTTTATATTCTCTTATTCGCTTCATCTTCGTAAAAACCATCGTTATATTCGTTCTTACGCTTCATAATTCGTGAGGCTTCTTCATAACATCGGTGGGCTTCATCTTCGTAAAAACCATCGTTATATTCGTTCTTGCGCTTCGTACCTCGTGAAGCTTATTTTCATAACTTCGGTGCGTTCATCTCCGTATAAACCATCGTTATATTCGTTCTTGCGCTTCATAATTCGTGAGGCTTATCTTCATAACTTCGGTGGGCTTCATCTTCGTAAAAACCATCTTTATATTCTCTGATTCGCTTCATCTCCGTAAAAACCATCGTTATATTCTCTGATTCGCTTCATCTCCGTAAAAATCACCTTTAATTACGGTTCACTTCGTGAGGCTTATCTTCATAACTTCGGTGCGCTTCATCTCCGTAGAAACCATCGTTATATTCTCTTATTCGCTTCATCTTCGTAAAAACCATCGTTATATTCGTTCTTACGCTTCATAATTCGTGAGGCTTCTTCATAACATCGGTGGGCTTCATCTTCGTAAAAACCATCTTTATATTCTCTGTGATTCGCTTCATCATCGTAAAAATCACCTTTAATTACGGTTCACTTCTGAGGCTTTTCTTTATAACTTCGGTGGGCTTCATCTCCGTAAAACCATCTTTATATTCTCTGTGATTCGCTTCATCATCGTAAAAACCATCTTTTTATTCGTTCTTGCGCTTCGTACCTCGTGAGGCTTTATCTTCATAACTTCGGTGGGCTTCATCTTCATAAAAACCATCCTTATATCCTTCGGTACGCTTCATCTCCGTAAAAACCATCGTTATATTCTCTGATTCGCTTCATCTTCGTAAAAATCACCTTTAATTACGGTTCACTTCGTGAGGCTTATCTTCATAACTTCGGTGCATCATTCATAACTGCGCTTCAACTGCGTAAAAACCATCGTTATATTCTCTGATTCGCTTCATCTTCGTAAAAATCACCTTTAATTACGGTTCACTTCGTGAGGCTTATCTTCATAACTTCGGTGCACTTCATCTCCGTAAAAACCATCGTTATATTCTCTGATTCGCTTCATCTTCGTAAAAACCATCTTTATATTCGTTCTTACGCTTCATAATTCTTGAGGCTTATCTTAATAACTTCAGTGCGCTCCATCTCCGTAAAAACCATCGTTATATTCGTTCTTGCGCTTCGTACCTCGTGAAGCTTATTTTCATAACTTCGGTGCGTTCATCTCCGTATAAACCATCGTTATATTCGTTCTTGCGCTTCATAATTCGTGAGGCTTATCTTCATAACTTCGGTGCGCTTCATCTCCGTAAAAACCATCGTTATATTCTCTGATTCGCTTCATCTTCGTAAAAACCATCTTTTTATTCGTTCTTACGCTTCATAATTCGTGAGGCTTCTTCATAACTTCGGTGGGCTTCAACTCCGTTAAAAACCATCTTTATATCCATCGGTGCGCTTCATCTCCGTAAAAACAATCGTTATATTCGTTCTTACGCTTCATAATTCGTAAGGCTTCTTCATAACATCGGTGGGCTTCATCTTCGTAAAAACCATCTTTATATTCTCTGTGATTCGCTTCATCATCGTAAAAATTACCTTTATTATGGTTCACTTCGTGTGGCTTATCTTCATAACTTCGGTGCGCTTCATCTCCGTAAAACCATCTTTATATTCTCTGTGATTCGCTTCATCATCGTAAAAACCATCTTTTTATTCGTTCTTGCGCTTCGTACCTCGTGAGGCTTATCTTCATAACTTCGGTGGGCTTCATCTTCGTAAAAACCATCGTTATATTCTCTTATTCGCTTCATCTTCGTAAAAACCATCGTTATATTCGTTCTTACGCTTCATAATTCGTGAGGCTTCTTCATAACATCGGTGGGCTTCATCTTCGTAAAAACCATCTTTATATTCTCTGTGATTCGCTTCGTCATCGTAAAAATCACCTTTAATTACGGTTCACTTCTGAGGCTTTTCTTTATAACTTCGGTGGGCTTCATCTCCGTAAAACCATCTTTATATTCTCTGTGATTCGCTTCATCATCGTAAAAACCATCTTTTTATTCGTTCTTGCGCTTCGTACCTCGTGAGGCTTATCTTCATAACTTCGGTGCGCTTCATCTCCCTAAAACCATCTTTATATTCTCTGTGATTCGCTTCATCATCGTAAAAACCATCTTTTTATTCGTTCTTGCGCTTCGTACCTCGTGAGGCTTATCTTCATAACTTCGGTGCGCTTCATCTCCGTAAAACCATCTTTATATTCTCTGTGATTCGCTTCATCATCGTAAAAACCATCTTTTTATTCGTTCTTACGCTTCATAATTCGTGAGGCTTCTTCATAACATCGGTGGGCTTCATCTTCGTAAAAACCATCTTTATATTCTCTGTGATTCGCTTCATCATCGTAAAAATTACCTTTATTATGGTTCACTTCGTGTGGCTTATCTTCATAACTTCGGTGCGCTTCATCTCCGTAAAACCATCTTTATATTCTCTGTGATTCGCTTCATCATCGTAAAAACCATCTTTTTATTCGTTCTTGCGCTTCGTACCTCGGAGGCTTATCTTCATAACTTCGGTGGGCTTCATCTTCGTAAAAACCATCGTTATATTCGTTCTTACGCTTCATAATTCGTGAGGCTTCTTCATAACATCGGTGGGCTTCATCTTCGTAAAAACCATCGTTATATTCGTTCTTGCGCTTCGTACCTCGTGAAGCTTATTTTCATAACTTCGGTGCGTTCATCTCCGTATAAACCATCGTTATATTCGTTCTTGCGCTTCATAATTCGTGAGGCTTATCTTCATAACTTCGGTGGGCTTCAACTCCGTTAAAACCATCTTTATATCCATCGGTGCGCTTCATCTCCGTAAAAACCATCGTTATATTCTCTGCTTCGCTTCATCTTCGTAAAAATTACCTTTAATTATGGTTCACTTCGTGTGGCTTATCTTCATAACTTCGGTGCGCTTCATCTCCGTATAAACCATCGTTATATTCGTTCTTGCGCTTCATAATTCGTGAGGCTTCTTCATAACATCGGTGGGCTTCATCTTCGTAAAAACCATCTTTATATTCTCTGTGATTCGCTTCATCATCGTAAAAATCACCTTTAATTACGGTTCACTTCGTGTGGCTTTTCTTCATAACTTCGGTGGGCTTCATCTTCGTAAAAACCATCGTTATATTCGTTCTTGCGCTTCATAATTCGTGAGGCTTCTCCATAACTTCGGTGGGCTTCATCTGCGTAAAAACCATCGTTATATTCTCTGATTCGCTTCATCTTCGTAAAAACCATCGTTATATTCGTTCTTACGCTTCATAATTCGTGAAGCTTCTTCATAACATCGGTGGGCTTCATCTTCGTAAAAACCATCTTTAGATTCTCTGTGATTCGCTTCATCTCCGTAAAAACCATCGTTATATTCTCTGATTCGCTTCGTCTTCGTAAAAATCACCTTTAATTACGGTTCACTTCGTGAGGCTTATCTTCATAACTTCGGTGCGCTTCATCTCCGTAAAAACCATCGTTATATTCTCTGATTCGCTTCATCTTCGTAAAAACCATCTTTATATTCGTTCTTACGCTTCATTCTTGAGGCTTATCTTAATAACTTCAGTGCGCTCCATCTCCGTAAAAACCATCGTTATATTCGTTCTTGCTCTTCGTACCTCGTGAAGCTTATTTTCATAACTTCGGTGCGCTTCATCTCCGTATAAACCATCGTTATATTCGTTCTTGCGCTTCATAATTCGTGAGGCTTATCTTCATAACTTCGGTGGGCTTCATCTTCGTAAAAACCATCTTTATATTCTCTCGCTTCATCTCCGTAAAAACCATCGTTATATTCTCTGATTCGCTTCATCTTCGTAAAAATCACCTTTAATTACGGTTCACTTCGTGAGGCTTATCTTCATAACTTCGGTGCGCTTCATCTCCGTAAAAACCATCGTTATATTCTCTGATTCGCTTCATCTTCGTAAAAACCATCGTTATATTCGTTCTTACGCTTCATAATTCTTGAGGCTTATCTTAATAACTTCAGTGCGCTCCATCTCCGTAAAAACCATCGTTATATTCGTTCTTACGCTTCATAATTCGTGAGGCTTCTTCATAACATCGGTGGGCTTCATCTCCGTAAAAACCATCGTTATATTCTCTGATTCGCTTCATCTTCGTAAAAATCACTTTTATTTACGGTTCACTTCGTGAGGCTTATCTTCATAACTTCGGTGCGCTTCATCTCCGTAAAAACCATCGTTATATTCTCTGATTCGCTTCATCTTCGTAAAAACCATCTTTTTATTCGTTCTTGCGCTTCGTACCTCGTGAGGCTTATCTTCATAACTTCGGTGCGCTTCATCTCCGTAAAACCATCTTTATATTCTCTGTGATTCGCTTCATCATCGTAAAAACCATCTTTTTATTCGTTCTTGCGCTTCGTACCTCGGAGGCTTATCTTCATAACTTCGGTGGGCTTCATCTTCGTAAAAACCATCGTTATATTCGTTCTTACGCTTCATAATTCGTGAGGCTTCTTCATAACATCGGTGGGCTTCATCTTCGTAAAAACCATCGTTATATTCGTTCTTGCGCTTCGTACCTCGTGAAGCTTATTTTCATAACTTCGGTGCGTTCATCTCCGTATAAACCATCGTTATATTCGTTCTTGCGCTTCATAATTCGTGAGGCTTATCTTCATAACTTCGGTGGGCTTCATCTTCGTAAAAACCATCTTTATATTCTCTGATTCGCTTCATCTCCGTAAAAACCATCGTTATATTCTCTGATTCGCTTCATCTCCGTAAAAATCACCTTTAATTACGGTTCACTTCGTGAGGCTTATCTTCATAACTTCGGTGCGCTTCATCTCCGTAGAAACCATCGTTATATTCTCTTATTCGCTTCATCTTCGTAAAAACCATCGTTATATTCGTTCTTACGCTTCATAATTCGTGAGGCTTCTTCATAACATCGGTGGGCTTCATCTTCGTAAAAACCATCTTTATATTCTCTGTGATTCGCTTCATCATCGTAAAAATCACCTTTAATTACGGTTCACTTCTGAGGCTTTTCTTTATAACTTCGGTGGGCTTCATCTCCGTAAAACCATCTTTATATTCTCTGTGATTCGCTTCATCATCGTAAAAACCATCTTTTTATTCGTTCTTGCGCTTCGTACCTCGTGAGGCTTATCTTCATAACTTCGGTGCGCTTCATCTCCCTAAAACCATCTTTATATTCTCTGTGATTCGCTTCATCATCGTAAAAACCATCTTTTTATTCGTTCTTGCGCTTCGTACCTCGTGAGGCTTATCTTCATAACTTCGGTGCGCTTCATCTCCGTAAAACCATCTTTATATTCTCTGTGATTCGCTTCATCATCGTAAAAACCATCTTTTTATTCGTTCTTACGCTTCATAATTCGTGAGGCTTCTTCATAACATCGGTGGGCTTCATCTTCGTAAAAACCATCTTTATATTCTCTGTGATTCGCTTCATCATCGTAAAAATTACCTTTATTATGGTTCACTTCGTGTGGCTTATCTTCATAACTTCGGTGCGCTTCATCTCCGTAAAACCATCTTTATATTCTCTGTGATTCGCTTCATCATCGTAAAAACCATCTTTTTATTCGTTCTTGCGCTTCGTACCTCGGAGGCTTATCTTCATAACTTCGGTGGGCTTCATCTCCGTAAAACCATCTTTATATTCTCTTATTCGCTTCATCTTCGTAAAAACCATCGTTATATTCGTTCTTACGCTTCATAATTCGTGAGGCTTCTTCATAACATCGGTGGGCTTCATCTTCGTAAAAACCATCGTTATATTCGTTCTTGCGCTTCGTACCTCGTGAAGCTTATTTTCATAACTTCGGTGCGTTCATCTCCGTATAAACCATCGTTATATTCGTTCTTGCGCTTCATAATTCGTGAGGCTTATCTTCATAACTTCGGTGGGCTTCATCTTCGTAAAAACCATCTTTATATTCTCTGATTCGCTTCATCTCCGTAAAAACCATCGTTATATTCTCTGATTCGCTTCATCTCCGTAAAAATCACCTTTAATTACGGTTCACTTCGTGAGGCTTATCTTCATAACTTCGGTGCGCTTCATTTCCGTAGAAACCATCGTTATATTCTCTGATTCGCTTCATCTTCGTAAAAACCATCGTTATATTCGTTCTTACGCTTCATAATTCGTGAGGCTTCACTACATAACTTCGGTGCGCTTCAACTCCGTTAAAACCATCTTTATATCCATCGGTGCGCTTCATCTCCGTAAAAACAATCGTTATATTCGTTCTTACGCTTCATAATTCGTGAGGCTTCTTCATAACTTCGGTGGGCTTCAACTCCGTTAAAACCATCTTTATATACATCGGTGCGCTTCATATCCGTAAAAACAATCGTTATATTCGTTCTTGCGCTTCATAATTCGTGAGGCTGCTTCATAACTTCGGTGGGCTTCATCTTCGTAAAAACCATCTTTATATTCTCTGTGATTCGCTTCATCATCGTAAAAATCACCTTTAATTACGGTTCACTTCTGAGGCTTTTCTTTATAACTTCGGTGGGCTTCATCTCCGTAAAACCATCTTTATATTCTCTGTGATTCGCTTCATCATCGTAAAAACCATCTTTTTATTCGTTCTTGCGCTTCGTACCTCGTGAGGCTTATCTTCATAACTTCGGTGCGCTTCATCTCCCTAAAACCATCTTTATATTCTCTGTGATTCGCTTCATCATCGTAAAAACCATCTTTTTATTCGTTCTTGCGCTTCGTACCTCGTGAGGCTTATCTTCATAACTTCGGTGCGCTTCATCTCCGTAAAACCATCTTTATATTCTCTGTGATTCGCTTCATCATCGTAAAAACCATCTTTTTATTCGTTCTTACGCTTCATAATTCGTGAGGCTTCTTCATAACATCGGTGGGCTTCATCTTCGTAAAAACCATCTTTATATTCTCTGTGATTCGCTTCATCATCGTAAAAATTACCTTTATTATGGTTCACTTCGTGTGGCTTATCTTCATAACTTCGGTGCGCTTCATCTCCGTAAAACCATCTTTATATTCTCTGTGATTCGCTTCATCATCGTAAAAACCATCTTTTTATTCGTTCTTGCGCTTCGTACCTCGGAGGCTTATCTTCATAACTTCGGTGGGCTTCATCTCCGTAAAACCATCTTTATATTCTCTTATTCGCTTCATCTTCGTAAAAACCATCGTTATATTCGTTCTTACGCTTCATAATTCGTGAGGCTTCTTCATAACATCGGTGGGCTTCATCTTCGTAAAAACCATCGTTATATTCGTTCTTGCGCTTCGTACCTCGTGAAGCTTATTTTCATAACTTCGGTGCGTTCATCTCCGTATAAACCATCGTTATATTCGTTCTTGCGCTTCATAATTCGTGAGGCTTATCTTCATAACTTCGGTGGGCTTCATCTTCGTAAAAACCATCTTTATATTCTCTGATTCGCTTCATCTCCGTAAAAACCATCGTTATATTCTCTGATTCGCTTCATCTCCGTAAAAATCACCTTTAATTACGGTTCACTTCGTGAGGCTTATCTTCATAACTTCGGTGCGCTTCATCTCCGTAGAAACCATCGTTATATTCTCTTATTCGCTTCATCTTCGTAAAAACCATCGTTATATTCGTTCTTACGCTTCATAATTCGTGAGGCTTCTTCATAACATCGGTGGGCTTCATCTTCGTAAAAACCATCTTTATATTCTCTGTGATTCGCTTCATCATCGTAAAAATCACCTTTAATTACGGTTCACTTCTGAGGCTTTTCTTTATAACTTCGGTGGGCTTCATCTCCGTAAAACCATCTTTATATTCTCTGTGATTCGCTTCATCATCGTAAAAACCATCTTTTTATTCGTTCTTGCGCTTCGTACCTCGTGAGGCTTATCTTCATAACTTCGGTGCGCTTCATCTCCCTAAAACCATCTTTATATTCTCTGTGATTCGCTTCATCATCGTAAAAACCATCTTTTTATTCGTTCTTGCGCTTCGTACCTCGTGAGGCTTATCTTCATAACTTCGGTGCGCTTCATCTCCGTAAAACCATCTTTATATTCTCTGTGATTCGCTTCATCATCGTAAAAACCATCTTTTTATTCGTTCTTACGCTTCATAATTCGTGAGGCTTCTTCATAACATCGGTGGGCTTCATCTTCGTAAAAACCATCTTTATATTCTCTGTGATTCGCTTCATCATCGTAAAAATTACCTTTATTATGGTTCACTTCGTGTGGCTTATCTTCATAACTTCGGTGCGCTTCATCTCCGTAAAACCATCTTTATATTCTCTGTGATTCGCTTCATCATCGTAAAAACCATCTTTTTATTCGTTCTTGCGCTTCGTACCTCGGAGGCTTATCTTCATAACTTCGGTGGGCTTCATCTCCGTAAAACCATCTTTATATTCTCTTATTCGCTTCATCTTCGTAAAAACCATCGTTATATTCGTTCTTACGCTTCATAATTCGTGAGGCTTCTTCATAACATCGGTGGGCTTCATCTTCGTAAAAACCATCGTTATATTCGTTCTTGCGCTTCGTACCTCGTGAAGCTTATTTTCATAACTTCGGTGCGTTCATCTCCGTATAAACCATCGTTATATTCGTTCTTGCGCTTCATAATTCGTGAGGCTTATCTTCATAACTTCGGTGGGCTTCATCTTCGTAAAAACCATCTTTATATTCTCTGATTCGCTTCATCTCCGTAAAAACCATCGTTATATTCTCTGATTCGCTTCATCTCCGTAAAAATCACCTTTAATTACGGTTCACTTCGTGAGGCTTATCTTCATAACTTCGGTGCGCTTCATTTCCGTAGAAACCATCGTTATATTCTCTGATTCGCTTCATCTTCGTAAAAACCATCGTTATATTCGTTCTTACGCTTCATAATTCGTGAGGCTTCACTACATAACTTCGGTGCGCTTCAACTCCGTTAAAACCATCTTTATATCCATCTGTGCGCTTCATCTCCGTAAAAACAATCGTTATATTCGTTCTTACGCTTCATAATTCGTGAGGCTTCTTCATAACTTCGGTGGGCTTCAACTCCGTTAAAACCATCTTTATATACATCGGTGCGCTTCATATCCGTAAAAACAATCGTTATATTCGTTCTTGCGCTTCATAATTCGTGAGGCTGCTTCATAACTTCGGTGGGCTTCATCTTCGTAAAAACCATCTTTATATTCTCTGATTCGCTTCATCTCCGTAAAAACCATCGTTATATTCTCTGATTCGCTTCATCTCCGTAAAAATCACCTTTAATTACGGTTCACTTCGTGAGGCTTATCTTCATAACATCGGTGGGCTTCATCTTCTTAAAAACCATCTTTATATTCTCTGTGATTCGCTTCATCATCGTAAAAACCATCTTTTTATTCGTTCTTACGCTTCATAATTCGTGAGGCTTCTTCATAACTTCGGTGGGCTTCATCTTCGTAAAAACCATCTTTATATTCTCTGTGATTCGCTTCATCATCGTAAAAATTACCTTTATTATGGTTCACTTCGTGTGGCTTATCTTCATAACTTCGGTGCGCTTCATCTCCGTAAAACCATCTTTATATTCTCTGTGATTCGCTTCATCATCGTAAAAACCATCTTTTTATTCGTTCTTGCGCTTCATAATTCGTGAGGCTTCTTCATAATGTCGGTGGGCTTCATCTTCGTAAAAACCATCTTTATATTCTTTGTGATTCGCTTCATCATCGTAAAAATCACCTTTAATTACGGTTCACTTCGTGAGGCTTTTCTTCATAACTTCGGTGGGCTTCATCTTCGTAAAAACCATCGTTTTATTCTCTGTGATTCGCTTCATCATCGTAAAAACCATCTTTTTATTCGTTCTTGCGCTTCGTACCTCGTGAGGCTTTATCTTCATAACTTCGGTGGGCTTCATCTTCATAAAAACCATCCTTATATCCTTCGGTACGCTTCATCTCCGTAAAAACCATCGTTATATTCTCTGATTCGCTTCATCTTCGTAAAAATCACCTTTAATTACGGTTCACTTCGTGAGGCTTATCTTCATAACTTCGGTGCATCATTCATAACTGCGCTTCAACTGCGTAAAAACCATCGTTATATTCTCTGATTCGCTTCATCTTCGTAAAAATCACCTTTAATTACGGTTCACTTCGTGAGGCTTATCTTCATAACTTCGGTGCACTTCATCTCCGTAAAAACCATCGTTATATTCTCTGATTCGCTTCATCTTCGTAAAAACCATCTTTATATTCGTTCTTACGCTTCATAATTCTTGAGGCTTATCTTAATAACTTCAGTGCGCTCCATCTCCGTAAAAACCATCGTTATATTCGTTCTTGCGCTTCGTACCTCGTGAAGCTTATTTTCATAACTTCGGTGCGTTCATCTCCGTATAAACCATCGTTATATTCGTTCTTGCGCTTCATAATTCGTGAGGCTTATCTTCATAACTTCGGTGCGCTTCATCTCCGTAAAAACCATCGTTATATTCTCTGATTCGCTTCATCTTCGTAAAAACCATCTTTTTATTCGTTCTTACGCTTCATAATTCGTGAGGCTTCTTCATAACTTCGGTGGGCTTCAACTCCGTTAAAAACCATCTTTATATCCATCGGTGCGCTTCATCTCCGTAAAAACAATCGTTATATTCGTTCTTACGCTTCATAATTCGTAAGGCTTCTTCATAACATCGGTGGGCTTCATCTTCGTAAAAACCATCTTTATATTCTCTGTGATTCGCTTCATCATCGTAAAAATTACCTTTATTATGGTTCACTTCGTGTGGCTTATCTTCATAACTTCGGTGCGCTTCATCTCCGTAAAACCATCTTTATATTCTCTGTGATTCGCTTCATCATCGTAAAAACCATCTTTTTATTCGTTCTTGCGCTTCGTACCTCGTGAGGCTTATCTTCATAACTTCGGTGGGCTTCATCTTCGTAAAAACCATCGTTATATTCTCTTATTCGCTTCATCTTCGTAAAAACCATCGTTATATTCGTTCTTACGCTTCATAATTCGTGAGGCTTCTTCATAACATCGGTGGGCTTCATCTTCGTAAAAACCATCTTTATATTCTCTGTGATTCGCTTCATCATCGTAAAAATCACCTTTAATTACGGTTCACTTCTGAGGCTTTTCTTTATAACTTCGGTGGGCTTCATCTCCGTAAAACCATCTTTATATTCTCTGTGATTCGCTTCATCATCGTAAAAACCATCTTTTTATTCGTTCTTGCGCTTCGTACCTCGTGAGGCTTATCTTCATAACTTCGGTGCGCTTCATCTCCCTAAAACCATCTTTATATTCTCTGTGATTCGCTTCATCATCGTAAAAACCATCTTTTTATTCGTTCTTGCGCTTCGTACCTCGTGAGGCTTATCTTCATAACTTCGGTGCGCTTCATCTCCGTAAAACCATCTTTATATTCTCTGTGATTCGCTTCATCATCGTAAAAACCATCTTTTTATTCGTTCTTACGCTTCATAATTCGTGAGGCTTCTTCATAACATCGGTGGGCTTCATCTTCGTAAAAACCATCTTTATATTCTCTGTGATTCGCTTCATCATCGTAAAAATTACCTTTATTATGGTTCACTTCGTGTGGCTTATCTTCATAACTTCGGTGCGCTTCATCTCCGTAAAACCATCTTTATATTCTCTGTGATTCGCTTCATCATCGTAAAAACCATCTTTTTATTCGTTCTTGCGCTTCGTACCTCGGAGGCTTATCTTCATAACTTCGGTGGGCTTCATCTTCGTAAAAACCATCGTTATATTCGTTCTTACGCTTCATAATTCGTGAGGCTTCTTCATAACATCGGTGGGCTTCATCTTCGTAAATACCATCGTTATATTCGTTCTTGCGCTTCGTACCTCGTGAAGCTTATTTTCATAACTTCGGTGCGTTCATCTCCGTATAAACCATCGTTATATTCGTTCTTGCGCTTCATAATTCGTGAGGCTTATCTTCATAACTTCGGTGGGCTTCAACTCCGTTAAAACCATCTTTATATCCATCGGTGCGCTTCATCTCCGTAAAAACCATCGTTATATTCTCTGCTTCGCTTCATCTTCGTAAAAATTACCTTTAATTATGGTTCACTTCGTGTGGCTTATCTTCATAACTTCGGTGCGCTTCATCTCCGTATAAACCATCGTTATATTCGTTCTTGCGCTTCATAATTCGTGAGGCTTCTTCATAACATCGGTGGGCTTCATCTTCGTAAAAACCATCTTTATATTCTCTGTGATTCGCTTCATCATCGTAAAAATCACCTTTAATTACGGTTCACTTCGTGTGGCTTTTCTTCATAACTTCGGTGGGCTTCATCTTCGTAAAAACCATCGTTATATTCGTTCTTGCGCTTCATAATTCGTGAGGCTTCTCCATAACTTCGGTGGGCTTCATCTGCGTAAAAACCATCGTTATATTCTCTGATTCGCTTCATCTTCGTAAAAACCATCGTTATATTCGTTCTTACGCTTCATAATTCGTGAAGCTTCTTCATAACATCGGTGGGCTTCATCTTCGTAAAAACCATCTTTAGATTCTCTGTGATTCGCTTCATCTCCGTAAAAACCATCGTTATATTCTCTGATTCGCTTCGTCTTCGTAAAAATCACCTTTAATTACGGTTCACTTCGTGAGGCTTATCTTCATAACTTCGGTGCGCTTCATCTCCGTAAAAACCATCGTTATATTCTCTGATTCGCTTCATCTTCGTAAAAACCATCTTTATATTCGTTCTTACGCTTCATTCTTGAGGCTTATCTTAATAACTTCAGTGCGCTCCATCTCCGTAAAAACCATCGTTATATTCGTTCTTGCTCTTCGTACCTCGTGAAGCTTATTTTCATAACTTCGGTGCGCTTCATCTCCGTATAAACCATCGTTATATTCGTTCTTGCGCTTCATAATTCGTGAGGCTTATCTTCATAACTTCGGTGGGCTTCATCTTCGTAAAAACCATCTTTATATTCTCTCGCTTCATCTCCGTAAAAACCATCGTTATATTCTCTGATTCGCTTCATCTTCGTAAAAATCACCTTTAATTACGGTTCACTTCGTGAGGCTTATCTTCATAACTTCGGTGCGCTTCATCTCCGTAAAAACCATCGTTATATTCTCTGATTCGCTTCATCTTCGTAAAAACCATCGTTATATTCGTTCTTACGCTTCATAATTCTTGAGGCTTATCTTAATAACTTCAGTGCGCTCCATCTCCGTAAAAACCATCGTTATATTCGTTCTTACGCTTCATAATTCGTGAGGCTTCTTCATAACATCGGTGGGCTTCATCTCCGTAAAAACCATCGTTATATTCTCTGATTCGCTTCATCTTCGTAAAAATCACTTTTATTTACGGTTCACTTCGTGAGGCTTATCTTCATAACTTCGGTGCGCTTCATCTCCGTAAAAACCATCGTTATATTCTCTGATTCGCTTCATCTTCGTAAAAACCATCTTTTTATTCGTTCTTGCGCTTCGTACCTCGTGAGGCTTATCTTCATAACTTCGGTGCGCTTCATCTCCGTAAAACCATCTTTATATTCTCTGTGATTCGCTTCATCATCGTAAAAACCATCTTTTTATTCGTTCTTACGCTTCATAATTCGTGAGGCTTCTTCATAACATCGGTGGGCTTCATCTTCGTAAAAACCATCTTTATATTCTCTGTGATTCGCTTCATCATCGTAAAAATTACCTTTATTATGGTTCACTTCGTGTGGCTTATCTTCATAACTTCGGTGCGCTTCATCTCCGTAAAACCATCTTTATATTCTCTGTGATTCGCTTCATCATCGTAAAAACCATCTTTTTATTCGTTCTTGCGCTTCGTACCTCGGAGGCTTATCTTCATAACTTCGGTGGGCTTCATCTCCGTAAAACCATCTTTATATTCTCTTATTCGCTTCATCTTCGTAAAAACCATCGTTATATTCGTTCTTACGCTTCATAATTCGTGAGGCTTCTTCATAACATCGGTGGGCTTCATCTTCGTAAAAACCATCGTTATATTCGTTCTTGCGCTTCGTACCTCGTGAAGCTTATTTTCATAACTTCGGTGCGTTCATCTCCGTATAAACCATCGTTATATTCGTTCTTGCGCTTCATAATTCGTGAGGCTTATCTTCATAACTTCGGTGGGCTTCATCTTCGTAAAAACCATCTTTATATTCTCTGATTCGCTTCATCTCCGTAAAAACCATCGTTATATTCTCTGATTCGCTTCATCTCCGTAAAAATCACCTTTAATTACGGTTCACTTCGTGAGGCTTATCTTCATAACTTCGGTGCGCTTCATTTCCGTAGAAACCATCGTTATATTCTCTGATTCGCTTCATCTTCGTAAAAACCATCGTTATATTCGTTCTTACGCTTCATAATTCGTGAGGCTTCACTACATAACTTCGGTGCGCTTCAACTCCGTTAAAACCATCTTTATATCCATCGGTGCGCTTCATCTCCGTAAAAACAATCGTTATATTCGTTCTTACGCTTCATAATTCGTGAGGCTTCTTCATAACTTCGGTGGGCTTCAACTCCGTTAAAACCATCTTTATATACATCGGTGCGCTTCATATCCGTAAAAACAATCGTTATATTCGTTCTTGCGCTTCATAATTCGTGAGGCTGCTTCATAACTTCGGTGGGCTTCATCTTCGTAAAAACCATCTTTATATTCTCTGTGATTCGCTTCATCATCGTAAAAATCACCTTTAATTACGGTTCACTTCTGAGGCTTTTCTTTATAACTTCGGTGGGCTTCATCTCCGTAAAACCATCTTTATATTCTCTGTGATTCGCTTCATCATCGTAAAAACCATCTTTTTATTCGTTCTTGCGCTTCGTACCTCGTGAGGCTTATCTTCATAACTTCGGTGCGCTTCATCTCCCTAAAACCATCTTTATATTCTCTGTGATTCGCTTCATCATCGTAAAAACCATCTTTTTATTCGTTCTTGCGCTTCGTACCTCGTGAGGCTTATCTTCATAACTTCGGTGCGCTTCATCTCCGTAAAACCATCTTTATATTCTCTGTGATTCGCTTCATCATCGTAAAAACCATCTTTTTATTCGTTCTTACGCTTCATAATTCGTGAGGCTTCTTCATAACATCGGTGGGCTTCATCTTCGTAAAAACCATCTTTATATTCTCTGTGATTCGCTTCATCATCGTAAAAATTACCTTTATTATGGTTCACTTCGTGTGGCTTATCTTCATAACTTCGGTGCGCTTCATCTCCGTAAAACCATCTTTATATTCTCTGTGATTCGCTTCATCATCGTAAAAACCATCTTTTTATTCGTTCTTGCGCTTCGTACCTCGGAGGCTTATCTTCATAACTTCGGTGGGCTTCATCTCCGTAAAACCATCTTTATATTCTCTTATTCGCTTCATCTTCGTAAAAACCATCGTTATATTCGTTCTTACGCTTCATAATTCGTGAGGCTTCTTCATAACATCGGTGGGCTTCATCTTCGTAAAAACCATCGTTATATTCGTTCTTGCGCTTCGTACCTCGTGAAGCTTATTTTCATAACTTCGGTGCGTTCATCTCCGTATAAACCATCGTTATATTCGTTCTTGCGCTTCATAATTCGTGAGGCTTATCTTCATAACTTCGGTGGGCTTCATCTTCGTAAAAACCATCTTTATATTCTCTGATTCGCTTCATCTCCGTAAAAACCATCGTTATATTCTCTGATTCGCTTCATCTCCGTAAAAATCACCTTTAATTACGGTTCACTTCGTGAGGCTTATCTTCATAACTTCGGTGCGCTTCATCTCCGTAGAAACCATCGTTATATTCTCTTATTCGCTTCATCTTCGTAAAAACCATCGTTATATTCGTTCTTACGCTTCATAATTCGTGAGGCTTCTTCATAACATCGGTGGGCTTCATCTTCGTAAAAACCATCTTTATATTCTCTGTGATTCGCTTCATCATCGTAAAAATCACCTTTAATTACGGTTCACTTCTGAGGCTTTTCTTTATAACTTCGGTGGGCTTCATCTCCGTAAAACCATCTTTATATTCTCTGTGATTCGCTTCATCATCGTAAAAACCATCTTTTTATTCGTTCTTGCGCTTCGTACCTCGTGAGGCTTATCTTCATAACTTCGGTGCGCTTCATCTCCCTAAAACCATCTTTATATTCTCTGTGATTCGCTTCATCATCGTAAAAACCATCTTTTTATTCGTTCTTGCGCTTCGTACCTCGTGAGGCTTATCTTCATAACTTCGGTGCGCTTCATCTCCGTAAAACCATCTTTATATTCTCTGTGATTCGCTTCATCATCGTAAAAACCATCTTTTTATTCGTTCTTACGCTTCATAATTCGTGAGGCTTCTTCATAACATCGGTGGGCTTCATCTTCGTAAAAACCATCTTTATATTCTCTGTGATTCGCTTCATCATCGTAAAAATTACCTTTATTATGGTTCACTTCGTGTGGCTTATCTTCATAACTTCGGTG
Source organism: Phymastichus coffea (assembly GCF_024137745.1). Classification (NCBI taxonomy): domain Eukaryota; kingdom Metazoa; phylum Arthropoda; class Insecta; order Hymenoptera; family Eulophidae; genus Phymastichus; species Phymastichus coffea. Next base: position 163,498 of record NW_026706812.1, on the reverse strand, counting down.
CGCTTCATCTCCGTAAAACCATCTTTATATTCTCTTATTCGCTTCATCTTCGTAAAAACCATCGTTATATTCGTTCTTACGCTTCATAATTCGTGAGGCTTCTTCATAACATCGGTGGGCTTCATCTTCGTAAAAACCATCGTTATATTCGTTCTTGCGCTTCGTACCTCGTGAAGCTTATTTTCATAACTTCGGTGCGTTCATCTCCGTATAAACCATCGTTATATTCGTTCTTGCGCTTCATAATTCGTGAGGCTTATCTTCATAACTTCGGTGGGCTTCATCTTCGTAAAAACCATCTTTATATTCTCTGATTCGCTTCATCTCCGTAAAAACCATCGTTATATTCTCTGATTCGCTTCATCTCCGTAAAAATCACCTTTAATTACGGTTCACTTCGTGAGGCTTATCTTCATAACTTCGGTGCGCTTCATTTCCGTAGAAACCATCGTTATATTCTCTGATTCGCTTCATCTTCGTAAAAACCATCGTTATATTCGTTCTTACGCTTCATAATTCGTGAGGCTTCACTACATAACTTCGGTGCGCTTCAACTCCGTTAAAACCATCTTTATATCCATCGGTGCGCTTCATCTCCGTAAAAACAATCGTTATATTCGTTCTTACGCTTCATAATTCGTGAGGCTTCTTCATAACTTCGGTGGGCTTCAACTCCGTTAAAACCATCTTTATATACATCGGTGCGCTTCATATCCGTAAAAACAATCGTTATATTCGTTCTTGCGCTTCATAATTCGTGAGGCTGCTTCATAACTTCGGTGGGCTTCATCTTCGTAAAAACCATCTTTATATTCTCTGATTCGCTTCATCTCCGTAAAAACCATCGTTATATTCTCTGATTCGCTTCATCTCCGTAAAAATCACCTTTAATTACGGTTCACTTCGTGAGGCTTATCTTCATAACATCGGTGGGCTTCATCTTCTTAAAAACCATCTTTATATTCTCTGTGATTCGCTTCATCATCGTAAAAACCATCTTTTTATTCGTTCTTACGCTTCATAATTCGTGAGGCTTCTTCATAACTTCGGTGGGCTTCATCTTCGTAAAAACCATCTTTATATTCTCTGTGATTCGCTTCATCATCGTAAAAATTACCTTTATTATGGTTCACTTCGTGTGGCTTATCTTCATAACTTCGGTGCGCTTCATCTCCGTAAAACCATCTTTATATTCTCTGTGATTCGCTTCATCATCGTAAAAACCATCTTTTTATTCGTTCTTGCGCTTCATAATTCGTGAGGCTTCTTCATAATGTCGGTGGGCTTCATCTTCGTAAAAACCATCTTTATATTCTTTGTGATTCGCTTCATCATCGTAAAAATCACCTTTAATTACGGTTCACTTCGTGAGGCTTTTCTTCATAACTTCGGTGGGCTTCATCTTCGTAAAAACCATCGTTTTATTCTCTGTGATTCGCTTCATCATCGTAAAAACCATCTTTTTATTCGTTCTTGCGCTTCGTACCTCGTGAGGCTTTATCTTCATAACTTCGGTGGGCTTCATCTTCATAAAAACCATCCTTATATCCTTCGGTACGCTTCATCTCCGTAAAAACCATCGTTATATTCTCTGATTCGCTTCATCTTCGTAAAAATCACCTTTAATTACGGTTCACTTCGTGAGGCTTATCTTCATAACTTCGGTGCATCATTCATAACTGCGCTTCAACTGCGTAAAAACCATCGTTATATTCTCTGATTCGCTTCATCTTCGTAAAAATCACCTTTAATTACGGTTCACTTCGTGAGGCTTATCTTCATAACTTCGGTGCACTTCATCTCCGTAAAAACCATCGTTATATTCTCTGATTCGCTTCATCTTCGTAAAAACCATCTTTATATTCGTTCTTACGCTTCATAATTCTTGAGGCTTATCTTAATAACTTCAGTGCGCTCCATCTCCGTAAAAACCATCGTTATATTCGTTCTTGCGCTTCGTACCTCGTGAAGCTTATTTTCATAACTTCGGTGCGTTCATCTCCGTATAAACCATCGTTATATTCGTTCTTGCGCTTCATAATTCGTGAGGCTTATCTTCATAACTTCGGTGCGCTTCATCTCCGTAAAAACCATCGTTATATTCTCTGATTCGCTTCATCTTCGTAAAAACCATCTTTTTATTCGTTCTTACGCTTCATAATTCGTGAGGCTTCTTCATAACTTCGGTGGGCTTCAACTCCGTTAAAAACCATCTTTATATCCATCGGTGCGCTTCATCTCCGTAAAAACAATCGTTATATTCGTTCTTACGCTTCATAATTCGTAAGGCTTCTTCATAACATCGGTGGGCTTCATCTTCGTAAAAACCATCTTTATATTCTCTGTGATTCGCTTCATCATCGTAAAAATTACCTTTATTATGGTTCACTTCGTGTGGCTTATCTTCATAACTTCGGTGCGCTTCATCTCCGTAAAACCATCTTTATATTCTCTGTGATTCGCTTCATCATCGTAAAAACCATCTTTTTATTCGTTCTTGCGCTTCGTACCTCGTGAGGCTTATCTTCATAACTTCGGTGGGCTTCATCTTCGTAAAAACCATCGTTATATTCTCTTATTCGCTTCATCTTCGTAAAAACCATCGTTATATTCGTTCTTACGCTTCATAATTCGTGAGGCTTCTTCATAACATCGGTGGGCTTCATCTTCGTAAAAACCATCTTTATATTCTCTGTGATTCGCTTCATCATTGTAAAAATCACCTTTAATTACGGTTCACTTCTGAGGCTTTTCTTTATAACTTCGGTGGGCTTCATCTCCGTAAAACCATCTTTATATTCTCTGTGATTCGCTTCATCATCGTAAAAACCATCTTTTTATTCGTTCTTGCGCTTCGTACCTCGTGAGGCTTATCTTCATAACTTCGGTGCGCTTCATCTCCCTAAAACCATCTTTATATTCTCTGTGATTCGCTTCATCATCGTAAAAACCATCTTTTTATTCGTTCTTGCGCTTCGTACCTCGTGAGGCTTATCTTCATAACTTCGGTGCGCTTCATCTCCGTAAAACCATCTTTATATTCTCTGTGATTCGCTTCATCATCGTAAAAACCATCTTTTTATTCGTTCTTACGCTTCATAATTCGTGAGGCTTCTTCATAACATCGGTGGGCTTCATCTTCGTAAAAACCATCTTTATATTCTCTGTGATTCGCTTCATCATCGTAAAAATTACCTTTATTATGGTTCACTTCGTGTGGCTTATCTTCATAACTTCGGTGCGCTTCATCTCCGTAAAACCATCTTTATATTCTCTGTGATTCGCTTCATCATCGTAAAAACCATCTTTTTATTCGTTCTTGCGCTTCGTACCTCGGAGGCTTATCTTCATAACTTCGGTGGGCTTCATCTTCGTAAAAACCATCGTTATATTCGTTCTTACGCTTCATAATTCGTGAGGCTTCTTCATAACATCGGTGGGCTTCATCTTCGTAAAAACCATCGTTATATTCGTTCTTGCGCTTCGTACCTCGTGAAGCTTATTTTCATAACTTCGGTGCGTTCATCTCCGTATAAACCATCGTTATATTCGTTCTTGCGCTTCATAATTCGTGAGGCTTATCTTCATAACTTCGGTGGGCTTCAACTCCGTTAAAACCATCTTTATATCCATCGGTGCGCTTCATCTCCGTAAAAACCATCGTTATATTCTCTGCTTCGCTTCATCTTCGTAAAAATTACCTTTAATTATGGTTCACTTCGTGTGGCTTATCTTCATAACTTCGGTGCGCTTCATCTCCGTATAAACCATCGTTATATTCGTTCTTGCGCTTCATAATTCGTGAGGCTTCTTCATAACATCGGTGGGCTTCATCTTCGTAAAAACCATCTTTATATTCTCTGTGATTCGCTTCATCATCGTAAAAATCACCTTTAATTACGGTTCACTTCGTGTGGCTTTTCTTCATAACTTCGGTGGGCTTCATCTTCGTAAAAACCATCGTTATATTCGTTCTTGCGCTTCATAATTCGTGAGGCTTCTCCATAACTTCGGTGGGCTTCATCTGCGTAAAAACCATCGTTATATTCTCTGATTCGCTTCATCTTCGTAAAAACCATCGTTATATTCGTTCTTACGCTTCATAATTCGTGAAGCTTCTTCATAACATCGGTGGGCTTCATCTTCGTAAAAACCATCTTTAGATTCTCTGTGATTCGCTTCATCTCCGTAAAAACCATCGTTATATTCTCTGATTCGCTTCGTCTTCGTAAAAATCACCTTTAATTACGGTTCACTTCGTGAGGCTTATCTTCATAACTTCGGTGCGCTTCATCTCCGTAAAAACCATCGTTATATTCTCTGATTCGCTTCATCTTCGTAAAAACCATCTTTATATTCGTTCTTACGCTTCATTCTTGAGGCTTATCTTAATAACTTCAGTGCGCTCCATCTCCGTAAAAACCATCGTTATATTCGTTCTTGCTCTTCGTACCTCGTGAAGCTTATTTTCATAACTTCGGTGCGCTTCATCTCCGTATAAACCATCGTTATATTCGTTCTTGCGCTTCATAATTCGTGAGGCTTATCTTCATAACTTCGGTGGGCTTCATCTTCGTAAAAACCATCTTTATATTCTCTCGCTTCATCTCCGTAAAAACCATCGTTATATTCTCTGATTCGCTTCATCTTCGTAAAAATCACCTTTAATTACGGTTCACTTCGTGAGGCTTATCTTCATAACTTCGGTGCGCTTCATCTCCGTAAAAACCATCGTTATATTCTCTGATTCGCTTCATCTTCGTAAAAACCATCGTTATATTCGTTCTTACGCTTCATAATTCTTGAGGCTTATCTTAATAACTTCAGTGCGCTCCATCTCCGTAAAAACCATCGTTATATTCGTTCTTACGCTTCATAATTCGTGAGGCTTCTTCATAACATCGGTGGGCTTCATCTCCGTAAAAACCATCGTTATATTCTCTGATTCGCTTCATCTTCGTAAAAATCACTTTTATTTACGGTTCACTTCGTGAGGCTTATCTTCATAACTTCGGTGCGCTTCATCTCCGTAAAAACCATCGTTATATTCTCTGATTCGCTTCATCTTCGTAAAAACCATCTTTTTATTCGTTCTTGCGCTTCGTACCTCGTGAGGCTTATCTTCATAACTTCGGTGCGCTTCATCTCCGTAAAACCATCTTTATATTCTCTGTGATTCGCTTCATCATCGTAAAAACCATCTTTTTATTCGTTCTTGCGCTTCATAATTCGTGAGGCTTATCTTCATAACTTCGGTGGGCTTCATCTTCGTAAAAACCATCTTTATATTCTCTGATTCGCTTCATCTCCGTAAAAACCATCGTTATATTCTCTGATTCGCTTCATCTCCGTAAAAATCACCTTTAATTACGGTTCACTTCGTGAGGCTTATCTTCATAACTTCGGTGCGCTTCATCTCCGTAGAAACCATCGTTATATTCTCTTATTCGCTTCATCTTCGTAAAAACCATCGTTATATTCGTTCTTACGCTTCATAATTCGTGAGGCTTCTTCATAACATCGGTGGGCTTCATCTTCGTAAAAACCATCTTTATATTCTCTGTGATTCGCTTCATCATCGTAAAAATCACCTTTAATTACGGTTCACTTCTGAGGCTTTTCTTTATAACTTCGGTGGGCTTCATCTCCGTAAAACCATCTTTATATTCTCTGTGATTCGCTTCATCATCGTAAAAACCATCTTTTTATTCGTTCTTGCGCTTCGTACCTCGTGAGGCTTATCTTCATAACTTCGGTGCGCTTCATCTCCCTAAAACCATCTTTATATTCTCTGTGATTCGCTTCATCATCGTAAAAACCATCTTTTTATTCGTTCTTGCGCTTCGTACCTCGTGAGGCTTATCTTCATAACTTCGGTGCGCTTCATCTCCGTAAAACCATCTTTATATTCTCTGTGATTCGCTTCATCATCGTAAAAACCATCTTTTTATTCGTTCTTACGCTTCATAATTCGTGAGGCTTCTTCATAACATCGGTGGGCTTCATCTTCGTAAAAACCATCTTTATATTCTCTGTGATTCGCTTCATCATCGTAAAAATTACCTTTATTATGGTTCACTTCGTGTGGCTTATCTTCATAACTTCGGTGCGCTTCATCTCCGTAAAACCATCTTTATATTCTCTGTGATTCGCTTCATCATCGTAAAAACCATCTTTTTATTCGTTCTTGCGCTTCGTACCTCGGAGGCTTATCTTCATAACTTCGGTGGGCTTCATCTCCGTAAAACCATCTTTATATTCTCTTATTCGCTTCATCTTCGTAAAAACCATCGTTATATTCGTTCTTACGCTTCATAATTCGTGAGGCTTCTTCATAACATCGGTGGGCTTCATCTTCGTAAAAACCATCGTTATATTCGTTCTTGCGCTTCGTACCTCGTGAAGCTTATTTTCATAACTTCGGTGCGTTCATCTCCGTATAAACCATCGTTATATTCGTTCTTGCGCTTCATAATTCGTGAGGCTTATCTTCATAACTTCGGTGGGCTTCATCTTCGTAAAAACCATCTTTATATTCTCTGATTCGCTTCATCTCCGTAAAAACCATCGTTATATTCTCTGATTCGCTTCATCTCCGTAAAAATCACCTTTAATTACGGTTCACTTCGTGAGGCTTATCTTCATAACTTCGGTGCGCTTCATTTCCGTAGAAACCATCGTTATATTCTCTGATTCGCTTCATCTTCGTAAAAACCATCGTTATATTCGTTCTTACGCTTCATAATTCGTGAGGCTTCACTACATAACTTCGGTGCGCTTCAACTCCGTTAAAACCATCTTTATATCCATCGGTGCGCTTCATCTCCGTAAAAACAATCGTTATATTCGTTCTTACGCTTCATAATTCGTGAGGCTTCTTCATAACTTCGGTGGGCTTCAACTCCGTTAAAACCATCTTTATATACATCGGTGCGCTTCATATCCGTAAAAACAATCGTTATATTCGTTCTTGCGCTTCATAATTCGTGAGGCTGCTTCATAACTTCGGTGGGCTTCATCTTCGTAAAAACCATCTTTATATTCTCTGTGATTCGCTTCATCATCGTAAAAATCACCTTTAATTACGGTTCACTTCTGAGGCTTTTCTTTATAACTTCGGTGGGCTTCATCTCCGTAAAACCATCTTTATATTCTCTGTGATTCGCTTCATCATCGTAAAAACCATCTTTTTATTCGTTCTTGCGCTTCGTACCTCGTGAGGCTTATCTTCATAACTTCGGTGCGCTTCATCTCCCTAAAACCATCTTTATATTCTCTGTGATTCGCTTCATCATCGTAAAAACCATCTTTTTATTCGTTCTTGCGCTTCGTACCTCGTGAGGCTTATCTTCATAACTTCGGTGCGCTTCATCTCCGTAAAACCATCTTTATATTCTCTGTGATTCGCTTCATCATCGTAAAAACCATCTTTTTATTCGTTCTTACGCTTCATAATTCGTGAGGCTTCTTCATAACATCGGTGGGCTTCATCTTCGTAAAAACCATCTTTATATTCTCTGTGATTCGCTTCATCATCGTAAAAATTACCTTTATTATGGTTCACTTCGTGTGGCTTATCTTCATAACTTCGGTGCGCTTCATCTCCGTAAAACCATCTTTATATTCTCTGTGATTCGCTTCATCATCGTAAAAACCATCTTTTTATTCGTTCTTGCGCTTCGTACCTCGGAGGCTTATCTTCATAACTTCGGTGGGCTTCATCTCCGTAAAACCATCTTTATATTCTCTTATTCGCTTCATCTTCGTAAAAACCATCGTTATATTCGTTCTTACGCTTCATAATTCGTGAGGCTTCTTCATAACATCGGTGGGCTTCATCTTCGTAAAAACCATCGTTATATTCGTTCTTGCGCTTCGTACCTCGTGAAGCTTATTTTCATAACTTCGGTGCGTTCATCTCCGTATAAACCATCGTTATATTCGTTCTTGCGCTTCATAATTCGTGAGGCTTATCTTCATAACTTCGGTGGGCTTCATCTTCGTAAAAACCATCTTTATATTCTCTGATTCGCTTCATCTCCGTAAAAACCATCGTTATATTCTCTGATTCGCTTCATCTCCGTAAAAATCACCTTTAATTACGGTTCACTTCGTGAGGCTTATCTTCATAACTTCGGTGCGCTTCATCTCCGTAGAAACCATCGTTATATTCTCTTATTCGCTTCATCTTCGTAAAAACCATCGTTATATTCGTTCTTACGCTTCATAATTCGTGAGGCTTCTTCATAACATCGGTGGGCTTCATCTTCGTAAAAACCATCTTTATATTCTCTGTGATTCGCTTCATCATCGTAAAAATCACCTTTAATTACGGTTCACTTCTGAGGCTTTTCTTTATAACTTCGGTGGGCTTCATCTCCGTAAAACCATCTTTATATTCTCTGTGATTCGCTTCATCATCGTAAAAACCATCTTTTTATTCGTTCTTGCGCTTCGTACCTCGTGAGGCTTATCTTCATAACTTCGGTGCGCTTCATCTCCCTAAAACCATCTTTATATTCTCTGTGATTCGCTTCATCATCGTAAAAACCATCTTTTTATTCGTTCTTGCGCTTCGTACCTCGTGAGGCTTATCTTCATAACTTCGGTGCGCTTCATCTCCGTAAAACCATCTTTATATTCTCTGTGATTCGCTTCATCATCGTAAAAACCATCTTTTTATTCGTTCTTACGCTTCATAATTCGTGAGGCTTCTTCATAACATCGGTGGGCTTCATCTTCGTAAAAACCATCTTTATATTCTCTGTGATTCGCTTCATCATCGTAAAAATTACCTTTATTATGGTTCACTTCGTGTGGCTTATCTTCATAACTTCGGTGCGCTTCATCTCCGTAAAACCATCTTTATATTCTCTTATTCGCTTCATCTTCGTAAAAACCATCGTTATATTCGTTCTTACGCTTCATAATTCGTGAGGCTTCTTCATAACATCGGTGGGCTTCATCTTCGTAAAAACCATCGTTATATTCGTTCTTGCGCTTCGTACCTCGTGAAGCTTATTTTCATAACTTCGGTGCGTTCATCTCCGTATAAACCATCGTTATATTCGTTCTTGCGCTTCATAATTCGTGAGGCTTATCTTCATAACTTCGGTGGGCTTCATCTTCGTAAAAACCATCTTTATATTCTCTGATTCGCTTCATCTCCGTAAAAACCATCGTTATATTCTCTGATTCGCTTCATCTCCGTAAAAATCACCTTTAATTACGGTTCACTTCGTGAGGCTTATCTTCATAACTTCGGTGCGCTTCATTTCCGTAGAAACCATCGTTATATTCTCTGATTCGCTTCATCTTCGTAAAAACCATCGTTATATTCGTTCTTACGCTTCATAATTCGTGAGGCTTCACTACATAACTTCGGTGCGCTTCAACTCCGTTAAAACCATCTTTATATCCATCGGTGCGCTTCATCTCCGTAAAAACAATCGTTATATTCGTTCTTACGCTTCATAATTCGTGAGGCTTCTTCATAACTTCGGTGGGCTTCAACTCCGTTAAAACCATCTTTATATACATCGGTGCGCTTCATATCCGTAAAAACAATCGTTATATTCGTTCTTGCGCTTCATAATTCGTGAGGCTGCTTCATAACTTCGGTGGGCTTCATCTTCGTAAAAACCATCTTTATATTCTCTGATTCGCTTCATCTCCGTAAAAACCATCGTTATATTCTCTGATTCGCTTCATCTCCGTAAAAATCACCTTTAATTACGGTTCACTTCGTGAGGCTTATCTTCATAACATCGGTGGGCTTCATCTTCTTAAAAACCATCTTTATATTCTCTGTGATTCGCTTCATCATCGTAAAAACCATCTTTTTATTCGTTCTTACGCTTCATAATTCGTGAGGCTTCTTCATAACTTCGGTGGGCTTCATCTTCGTAAAAACCATCTTTATATTCTCTGTGATTCGCTTCATCATCGTAAAAATTACCTTTATTATGGTTCACTTCGTGTGGCTTATCTTCATAACTTCGGTGCGCTTCATCTCCGTAAAACCATCTTTATATTCTCTGTGATTCGCTTCATCATCGTAAAAACCATCTTTTTATTCGTTCTTGCGCTTCATAATTCGTGAGGCTTCTTCATAATGTCGGTGGGCTTCATCTTCGTAAAAACCATCTTTATATTCTTTGTGATTCGCTTCATCATCGTAAAAATCACCTTTAATTACGGTTCACTTCGTGAGGCTTTTCTTCATAACTTCGGTGGGCTTCATCTTCGTAAAAACCATCGTTTTATTCTCTGTGATTCGCTTCATCATCGTAAAAACCATCTTTTTATTCGTTCTTGCGCTTCGTACCTCGTGAGGCTTTATCTTCATAACTTCGGTGGGCTTCATCTTCATAAAAACCATCCTTATATCCTTCGGTACGCTTCATCTCCGTAAAAACCATCGTTATATTCTCTGATTCGCTTCATCTTCGTAAAAATCACCTTTAATTACGGTTCACTTCGTGAGGCTTATCTTCATAACTTCGGTGCATCATTCATAACTGCGCTTCAACTGCGTAAAAACCATCGTTATATTCTCTGATTCGCTTCATCTTCGTAAAAATCACCTTTAATTACGGTTCACTTCGTGAGGCTTATCTTCATAACTTCGGTGCACTTCATCTCCGTAAAAACCATCGTTATATTCTCTGATTCGCTTCATCTTCGTAAAAACCATCTTTATATTCGTTCTTACGCTTCATAATTCTTGAGGCTTATCTTAATAACTTCAGTGCGCTCCATCTCCGTAAAAACCATCGTTATATTCGTTCTTGCGCTTCGTACCTCGTGAAGCTTATTTTCATAACTTCGGTGCGTTCATCTCCGTATAAACCATCGTTATATTCGTTCTTGCGCTTCATAATTCGTGAGGCTTATCTTCATAACTTCGGTGCGCTTCATCTCCGTAAAAACCATCGTTATATTCTCTGATTCGCTTCATCTTCGTAAAAACCATCTTTTTATTCGTTCTTACGCTTCATAATTCGTGAGGCTTCTTCATAACTTCGGTGGGCTTCAACTCCGTTAAAAACCATCTTTATATCCATCGGTGCGCTTCATCTCCGTAAAAACAATCGTTATATTCGTTCTTACGCTTCATAATTCGTAAGGCTTCTTCATAACATCGGTGGGCTTCATCTTCGTAAAAACCATCTTTATATTCTCTGTGATTCGCTTCATCATCGTAAAAATTACCTTTATTATGGTTCACTTCGTGTGGCTTATCTTCATAACTTCGGTGCGCTTCATCTCCGTAAAACCATCTTTATATTCTCTGTGATTCGCTTCATCATCGTAAAAACCATCTTTTTATTCGTTCTTGCGCTTCGTACCTCGTGAGGCTTATCTTCATAACTTCGGTGGGCTTCATCTTCGTAAAAACCATCGTTATATTCTCTTATTCGCTTCATCTTCGTAAAAACCATCGTTATATTCGTTCTTACGCTTCATAATTCGTGAGGCTTCTTCATAACATCGGTGGGCTTCATCTTCGTAAAAACCATCTTTATATTCTCTGTGATTCGCTTCATCATCGTAAAAATCACCTTTAATTACGGTTCACTTCTGAGGCTTTTCTTTATAACTTCGGTGGGCTTCATCTCCGTAAAACCATCTTTATATTCTCTGTGATTCGCTTCATCATCGTAAAAACCATCTTTTTATTCGTTCTTGCGCTTCGTACCTCGTGAGGCTTATCTTCATAACTTCGGTGCGCTTCATCTCCGTAAAACCATCTTTATATTCTCTGTGATTCGCTTCATCATCGTAAAAACCATCTTTTTATTCGTTCTTACGCTTCATAATTCGTGAGGCTTCTTCATAACATCGGTGGGCTTCATCTTCGTAAAAACCATCTTTATATTCTCTGTGATTCGCTTCATCATCGTAAAAATTACCTTTATTATGGTTCACTTCGTGTGGCTTATCTTCATAACTTCGGTGCGCTTCATCTCCGTAAAACCATCTTTATATTCTCTGTGATTCGCTTCATCATCGTAAAAACCATCTTTTTATTCGTTCTTGCGCTTCGTACCTCGGAGGCTTATCTTCATAACTTCGGTGGGCTTCATCTTCGTAAAAACCATCGTTATATTCGTTCTTACGCTTCATAATTCGTGAGGCTTCTTCATAACATCGGTGGGCTTCATCTTCGTAAAAACCATCGTTATATTCGTTCTTGCGCTTCGTACCTCGTGAAGCTTATTTTCATAACTTCGGTGCGTTCATCTCCGTATAAACCATCGTTATATTCGTTCTTGCGCTTCATAATTCGTGAGGCTTATCTTCATAACTTCGGTGGGCTTCAACTCCGTTAAAACCATCTTTATATCCATCGGTGCGCTTCATCTCCGTAAAAACCATCGTTATATTCTCTGCTTCGCTTCATCTTCGTAAAAATTACCTTTAATTATGGTTCACTTCGTGTGGCTTATCTTCATAACTTCGGTGCGCTTCATCTCCGTATAAACCATCGTTATATTCGTTCTTGCGCTTCATAATTCGTGAGGCTTCTTCATAACATCGGTGGGCTTCATCTTCGTAAAAACCATCTTTATATTCTCTGTGATTCGCTTCATCATCGTAAAAATCACCTTTAATTACGGTTCACTTCGTGTGGCTTTTCTTCATAACTTCGGTGGGCTTCATCTTCGTAAAAACCATCGTTATATTCGTTCTTGCGCTTCATAATTCGTGAGGCTTCTCCATAACTTCGGTGGGCTTCATCTGCGTAAAAACCATCGTTATATTCTCTGATTCGCTTCATCTTCGTAAAAACCATCGTTATATTCGTTCTTACGCTTCATAATTCGTGAAGCTTCTTCATAACATCGGTGGGCTTCATCTTCGTAAAAACCATCTTTAGATTCTCTGTGATTCGCTTCATCTCCGTAAAAACCATCGTTATATTCTCTGATTCGCTTCGTCTTCGTAAAAATCACCTTTAATTACGGTTCACTTCGTGAGGCTTATCTTCATAACTTCGGTGCGCTTCATCTCCGTAAAACCATCTTTATATTCTCTGTGATTCGCTTCATCATCGTAAAAACCATCTTTTTATTCGTTCTTGCGCTTCGTACCTCGTGAGGCTTATCTTCATAACTTCGGTGGGCTTCATCTCCGTAAAACCATCTTTATATTCTCTTATTCGCTTCATCTTCGTAAAAACCATCGTTATATTCGTTCTTACGCTTCATAATTCGTGAGGCTTCTTCATAACATCGGTGGGCTTCATCTTCGTAAAAACCATCGTTATATTCGTTCTTGCGCTTCGTACCTCGTGAAGCTTATTTTCATAACTTCGGTGCGTTCATCTCCGTATAAACCATCGTTATATTCGTTCTTGCGCTTCGTACCTCGTGAGGCTTATCTTCATAACTTCGGTGCGCTTCATCTTCGTAAAAACCATCTTTATATTCTCTGATTCGCTTCATCTCCGTAAAAACCATCGTTATATTCTCTGATTCGCTTCATCTCCGTAAAAATCACCTTTAATTACGGTTCACTTCGTGAGGCTTATCTTCATAACTTCGGTGCGCTTCATCTCCGTAGAAACCATCGTTATATTCTCTGATTCGCTTCATCTTCGTAAAAACCATCGTTATATTCGTTCTTGCGCTTCATAATTCGTGAGGCTTCTTCATAACTTCGGTGGGCTTCATCTTCGTAAAAACCATCTTTATATTCTCTGTGATTCGCTTCATCATCGTAAAAATCACCTTTAATTACGGTTCACTTCTGAGGCTTTTCTTTATAACTTCGGTGGGCTTCATCTCCGTAAAACCATCTTTATATTCTCTGTGATTCGCTTCATCATCGTAAAAACCATCTTTTTATTCGTTCTTGCGCTTCGTACCTCGTGAGGCTTATCTTCATAACTTCGGTGCGCTTCATCTCCGTAAAACCATCTTTATATTCTCTGTGATTCGCTTCATCATCGTAAAAACCATCTTTTTATTCGTTCTTACGCTTCATAATTCGTGAGGCTTCTTCATAACATCGGTGGGCTTCATCTTCGTAAAAACCATCTTTATATTCTCTGTGATTCGCTTCATCATCGTAAAAATTACCTTTATTATGGTTCACTTCGTGTGGCTTATCTTCATAACTTCGGTGCGCTTCATCTCCATAAAACCATCTTTATATTCTCTGTGATTCGCTTCATCATCGTAAAAACCATCTTTTTATTCGTTCTTGCGCTTCGTACCTCGTGAGGCTTATCTTCATAACTTCGGTGGGCTTCATCTCCGTAAAACCATCTTTATATTCTCTTATTCGCTTCATCTTCGTAAAAACCATCGTTATATTCGTTCTTACGCTTCATAATTCGTGAGGCTTCTTCATAACATCGGTGGGCTTCATCTTCGTAAAAACCATCGTTATATTCGTTCTTGCGCTTCGTACCTCGTGAAGCTTATTTTCATAACTTCGGTGCGTTCATCTCCGTATAAACCATCGTTATATTCGTTCTTGCGCTTCATAATTCGTGAGGCTTATCTTCATAACTTCGGTGGGCTTCATCTTCGTAAAAACCATCTTTATATTCTCTGATTCGCTTCATCTCCGTAAAAACCATCGTTATATTCTCTGATTCGCTTCATCTCCGTAAAAATCACCTTTAATTACGGTTCACTTCGTGAGGCTTATCTTCATAACTTCGGTGCGCTTCATTTCCGTAGAAACCATCGTTATATTCTCTGATTCGCTTCATCTTCGTAAAAACCATCGTTATATTCGTTCTTACGCTTCATAATTCGTGAGGCTTCACTACATAACTTCGGTGCGCTTCAACTCCGTTAAAACCATCTTTATATCCATCGGTGCGCTTCATCTCCGTAAAAACAATCGTTATATTCGTTCTTACGCTTCATAATTCGTGAGGCTTCTTCATAACTTCGGTGGGCTTCAACTCCGTTAAAACCATCTTTATATACATCGGTGCGCTTCATATCCGTAAAAACAATCGTTATATTCGTTCTTGCGCTTCATAATTCGTGAGGCTGCTTCATAACTTCGGTGGGCTTCATCTTCGTAAAAACCATCTTTATATTCTCTGTGATTCGCTTCATCATCGTAAAAATCACCTTTAATTACGGTTCACTTCTGAGGCTTTTCTTTATAACTTCGGTGGGCTTCATCTCCGTAAAACCATCTTTATATTCTCTGTGATTCGCTTCATCATCGTAAAAACCATCTTTTTATTCGTTCTTGCGCTTCGTACCTCGTGAGGCTTATCTTCATAACTTCGGTGCGCTTCATCTCCCTAAAACCATCTTTATATTCTCTGTGATTCGCTTCATCATCGTAAAAACCATCTTTTTATTCGTTCTTGCGCTTCGTACCTCGTGAGGCTTATCTTCATAACTTCGGTGCGCTTCATCTCCGTAAAACCATCTTTATATTCTCTGTGATTCGCTTCATCATCGTAAAAAACCATCTTTTTATTCGTTCTTACGCTTCATAATTCGTGAGGCTTCTTCATAACATCGGTGGGCTTCATCTTCGTAAAAACCATCTTTATATTCTCTGTGATTCGCTTCATCATCGTAAAAATTACCTTTATTATGGTTCACTTCGTGTGGCTTATCTTCATAACTTCGGTGCGCTTCATCTCCGTAAAACCATCTTTATATTCTCTGTGATTCGCTTCATCATCGTAAAAACCATCTTTTTATTCGTTCTTGCGCTTCGTACCTCGGAGGCTTATCTTCATAACTTCGGTGGGCTTCATCTCCGTAAAACCATCTTTATATTCTCTTATTCGCTTCATCTTCGTAAAAACCATCGTTATATTCGTTCTTACGCTTCATAATTCGTGAGGCTTCTTCATAACATCGGTGGGCTTCATCTTCGTAAAAACCATCGTTATATTCGTTCTTGCGCTTCGTACCTCGTGAAGCTTATTTTCATAACTTCGGTGCGTTCATCTCCGTATAAACCATCGTTATATTCGTTCTTGCGCTTCATAATTCGTGAGGCTTATCTTCATAACTTCGGTGGGCTTCATCTTCGTAAAAACCATCTTTATATTCTCTGATTCGCTTCATCTCCGTAAAAACCATCGTTATATTCTCTGATTCGCTTCATCTCCGTAAAAATCACCTTTAATTACGGTTCACTTCGTGAGGCTTATCTTCATAACTTCGGTGCGCTTCATCTCCGTAGAAACCATCGTTATATTCTCTTATTCGCTTCATCTTCGTAAAAACCATCGTTATATTCGTTCTTACGCTTCATAATTCGTGAGGCTTCTTCATAACATCGGTGGGCTTCATCTTCGTAAAAACCATCTTTATATTCTCTGTGATTCGCTTCATCATCGTAAAAATCACCTTTAATTACGGTTCACTTCTGAGGCTTTTCTTTATAACTTCGGTGGGCTTCATCTCCGTAAAACCATCTTTATATTCTCTGTGATTCGCTTCATCATCGTAAAAACCATCTTTTTATTCGTTCTTGCGCTTCGTACCTCGTGAGGCTTATCTTCATAACTTCGGTGCGCTTCATCTCCCTAAAACCATCTTTATATTCTCTGTGATTCGCTTCATCATCGTAAAAACCATCTTTTTATTCGTTCTTGCGCTTCGTACCTCGTGAGGCTTATCTTCATAACTTCGGTGCGCTTCATCTCCGTAAAACCATCTTTATATTCTCTGTGATTCGCTTCATCATCGTAAAAACCATCTTTTTATTCGTTCTTACGCTTCATAATTCGTGAGGCTTCTTCATAACATCGGTGGGCTTCATCTTCGTAAAAACCATCTTTATATTCTCTGTGATTCGCTTCATCATCGTAAAAATTACCTTTATTATGGTTCACTTCGTGTGGCTTATCTTCATAACTTCGGTGCGCTTCATCTCCGTAAAACCATCTTTATATTCTCTTATTCGCTTCATCTTCGTAAAAACCATCGTTATATTCGTTCTTACGCTTCATAATTCGTGAGGCTTCTTCATAACATCGGTGGGCTTCATCTTCGTAAAAACCATCGTTATATTCGTTCTTGCGCTTCGTACCTCGTGAAGCTTATTTTCATAACTTCGGTGCGTTCATCTCCGTATAAACCATCGTTATATTCGTTCTTGCGCTTCATAATTCGTGAGGCTTATCTTCATAACTTCGGTGGGCTTCATCTTCGTAAAAACCATCTTTATATTCTCTGATTCGCTTCATCTCCGTAAAAACCATCGTTATATTCTCTGATTCGCTTCATCTCCGTAAAAATCACCTTTAATTACGGTTCACTTCGTGAGGCTTATCTTCATAACTTCGGTGCGCTTCATCTCCGTAGAAACCATCGTTATATTCTCTTATTCGCTTCATCTTCGTAAAAACCATCGTTATATTCGTTCTTACGCTTCATAATTCGTGAGGCTTCTTCATAACATCGGTGGGCTTCATCTTCGTAAAAACCATCTTTATATTCTCTGTGATTCGCTTCATCATCGTAAAAATCACCTTTAATTACGGTTCACTTCTGAGGCTTTTCTTTATAACTTCGGTGGGCTTCATCTCCGTAAAACCATCTTTATATTCTCTGTGATTCGCTTCATCATCGTAAAAACCATCTTTTTATTCGTTCTTGCGCTTCGTACCTCGTGAGGCTTATCTTCATAACTTCGGTGCGCTTCATCTCCCTAAAACCATCTTTATATTCTCTGTGATTCGCTTCATCATCGTAAAAACCATCTTTTTATTCGTTCTTGCGCTTCGTACCTCGTGAGGCTTATCTTCATAACTTCGGTGCGCTTCATCTCCGTAAAACCATCTTTATATTCTCTGTGATTCGCTTCATCATCGTAAAAACCATCTTTTTATTCGTTCTTACGCTTCATAATTCGTGAGGCTTCTTCATAACATCGGTGGGCTTCATCTTCGTAAAAACCATCTTTATATTCTCTGTGATTCGCTTCATCATCGTAAAAATTACCTTTATTATGGTTCACTTCGTGTGGCTTATCTTCATAACTTCGGTGCGCTTCATCTCCGTAAAACCATCTTTATATTCTCTTATTCGCTTCATCTTCGTAAAAACCATCGTTATATTCGTTCTTACGCTTCATAATTCGTGAGGCTTCTTCATAACATCGGTGGGCTTCATCTTCGTAAAAACCATCGTTATATTCGTTCTTGCGCTTCGTACCTCGTGAAGCTTATTTTCATAACTTCGGTGCGTTCATCTCCGTATAAACCATCGTTATATTCGTTCTTGCGCTTCATAATTCGTGAGGCTTATCTTCATAACTTCGGTGGGCTTCATCTTCGTAAAAACCATCTTTATATTCTCTGATTCGCTTCATCTCCGTAAAAACCATCGTTATATTCTCTGATTCGCTTCATCTCCGTAAAAATCACCTTTAATTACGGTTCACTTCGTGAGGCTTATCTTCATAACTTCGGTGCGCTTCATTTCCGTAGAAACCATCGTTATATTCTCTGATTCGCTTCATCTTCGTAAAAACCATCGTTATATTCGTTCTTACGCTTCATAATTCGTGAGGCTTCACTACATAACTTCGGTGCGCTTCAACTCCGTTAAAACCATCTTTATATCCATCGGTGCGCTTCATCTCCGTAAAAACAATCGTTATATTCGTTCTTACGCTTCATAATTCGTGAGGCTTCTTCATAACTTCGGTGGGCTTCAACTCCGTTAAAACCATCTTTATATACATCGGTGCGCTTCATATCCGTAAAAACAATCGTTATATTCGTTCTTGCGCTTCATAATTCGTGAGGCTGCTTCATAACTTCGGTGGGCTTCATCTTCGTAAAAACCATCTTTATATTCTCTGATTCGCTTCATCTCCGTAAAAACCATCGTTATATTCTCTGATTCGCTTCATCTCCGTAAAAATCACCTTTAATTACGGTTCACTTCGTGAGGCTTATCTTCATAACATCGGTGGGCTTCATCTTCTTAAAAACCATCTTTATATTCTCTGTGATTCGCTTCATCATCGTAAAAACCATCTTTTTATTCGTTCTTACGCTTCATAATTCGTGAGGCTTCTTCATAACTTCGGTGGGCTTCATCTTCGTAAAAACCATCTTTATATTCTCTGTGATTCGCTTCATCATCGTAAAAATTACCTTTATTATGGTTCACTTCGTGTGGCTTATCTTCATAACTTCGGTGCGCTTCATCTCCGTAAAACCATCTTTATATTCTCTGTGATTCGCTTCATCATCGTAAAAACCATCTTTTTATTCGTTCTTGCGCTTCATAATTCGTGAGGCTTCTTCATAATGTCGGTGGGCTTCATCTTCGTAAAAACCATCTTTATATTCTTTGTGATTCGCTTCATCATCGTAAAAATCACCTTTAATTACGGTTCACTTCGTGAGGCTTTTCTTCATAACTTCGGTGGGCTTCATCTTCGTAAAAACCATCGTTTTATTCTCTGTGATTCGCTTCATCATCGTAAAAACCATCTTTTTATTCGTTCTTGCGCTTCGTACCTCGTGAGGCTTTATCTTCATAACTTCGGTGGGCTTCATCTTCATAAAAACCATCCTTATATCCTTCGGTACGCTTCATCTCCGTAAAAACCATCGTTATATTCTCTGATTCGCTTCATCTTCGTAAAAATCACCTTTAATTACGGTTCACTTCGTGAGGCTTATCTTCATAACTTCGGTGCATCATTCATAACTGCGCTTCAACTGCGTAAAAACCATCGTTATATTCTCTGATTCGCTTCATCTTCGTAAAAATCACCTTTAATTACGGTTCACTTCGTGAGGCTTATCTTCATAACTTCGGTGCACTTCATCTCCGTAAAAACCATCGTTATATTCTCTGATTCGCTTCATCTTCGTAAAAACCATCTTTATATTCGTTCTTACGCTTCATAATTCTTGAGGCTTATCTTAATAACTTCAGTGCGCTCCATCTCCGTAAAAACCATCGTTATATTCGTTCTTGCGCTTCGTACCTCGTGAAGCTTATTTTCATAACTTCGGTGCGTTCATCTCCGTATAAACCATCGTTATATTCGTTCTTGCGCTTCATAATTCGTGAGGCTTATCTTCATAACTTCGGTGCGCTTCATCTCCGTAAAAACCATCGTTATATTCTCTGATTCGCTTCATCTTCGTAAAAACCATCTTTTTATTCGTTCTTACGCTTCATAATTCGTGAGGCTTCTTCATAACTTCGGTGGGCTTCAACTCCGTTAAAAACCATCTTTATATCCATCGGTGCGCTTCATCTCCGTAAAAACAATCGTTATATTCGTTCTTACGCTTCATAATTCGTAAGGCTTCTTCATAACATCGGTGGGCTTCATCTTCGTAAAAACCATCTTTATATTCTCTGTGATTCGCTTCATCATCGTAAAAATTACCTTTATTATGGTTCACTTCGTGTGGCTTATCTTCATAACTTCGGTGCGCTTCATCTCCGTAAAACCATCTTTATATTCTCTGTGATTCGCTTCATCATCGTAAAAACCATCTTTTTATTCGTTCTTGCGCTTCGTACCTCGTGAGGCTTATCTTCATAACTTCGGTGGGCTTCATCTTCGTAAAAACCATCGTTATATTCTCTTATTCGCTTCATCTTCGTAAAAACCATCGTTATATTCGTTCTTACGCTTCATAATTCGTGAGGCTTCTTCATAACATCGGTGGGCTTCATCTTCGTAAAAACCATCTTTATATTCTCTGTGATTCGCTTCATCATTGTAAAAATCACCTTTAATTACGGTTCACTTCTGAGGCTTTTCTTTATAACTTCGGTGGGCTTCATCTCCGTAAAACCATCTTTATATTCTCTGTGATTCGCTTCATCATCGTAAAAACCATCTTTTTATTCGTTCTTGCGCTTCGTACCTCGTGAGGCTTTTCTTCATAACTTCGGTGCGCTTCATCTCCCTAAAACCATCTTTATATTCTCTGTGATTCGCTTCATCATCGTAAAAACCATCTTTTTATTCGTTCTTGCGCTTCGTACCTCGTGAGGCTTATCTTCATAACTTCGGTGCGCTTCATCTCCGTAAAACCATCTTTATATTCTCTGTGATTCGCTTCATCATCGTAAAAACCATCTTTTTATTCGTTCTTACGCTTCATAATTCGTGAGGCTTCTTCATAACATCGGTGGGCTTCATCTTCGTAAAAACCATCTTTATATTCTCTGTGATTCGCTTCATCATCGTAAAAATTACCTTTATTATGGTTCACTTCGTGTGGCTTATCTTCATAACTTCGGTGCGCTTCATCTCCGTAAAACCATCTTTATATTCTCTGTGATTCGCTTCATCATCGTAAAAACCATCTTTTTATTCGTTCTTGCGCTTCGTACCTCGGAGGCTTATCTTCATAACTTCGGTGGGCTTCATCTTCGTAAAAACCATCGTTATATTCGTTCTTACGCTTCATAATTCGTGAGGCTTCTTCATAACATCGGTGGGCTTCATCTTCGTAAAAACCATCGTTATATTCGTTCTTGCGCTTCGTACCTCGTGAAGCTTATTTTCATAACTTCGGTGCGTTCATCTCCGTTTAAACCATCGTTATATTCGTTCTTGCGCTTCATAATTCGTGAGGCTTATCTTCATAACTTCGGTGGGCTTCAACTCCGTTAAAACCATCTTTATATCCATCGGTGCGCTTCATCTCCGTAAAAACCATCGTTATATTCTCTGCTTCGCTTCATCTTCGTAAAAATTACCTTTAATTATGGTTCACTTCGTGTGGCTTATCTTCATAACTTCGGTGCGCTTCATCTCCGTATAAACCATCGTTATATTCGTTCTTGCGCTTCATAATTCGTGAGGCTTCTTCATAACATCGGTGGGCTTCATCTTCGTAAAAACCATCTTTATATTCTCTGTGATTCGCTTCATCATCGTAAAAATCACCTTTAATTACGGTTCACTTCGTGTGGCTTTTCTTCATAACTTCGGTGGGCTTCATCTTCGTAAAAACCATCGTTATATTCGTTCTTGCGCTTCATAATTCGTGAGGCTTCTCCATAACTTCGGTGGGCTTCATCTGCGTAAAAACCATCGTTATATTCTCTGATTCGCTTCATCTTCGTAAAAACCATCGTTATATTCGTTCTTACGCTTCATAATTCGTGAAGCTTCTTCATAACATCGGTGGGCTTCATCTTCGTAAAAACCATCTTTAGATTCTCTGTGATTCGCTTCATCTCCGTAAAAACCATCGTTATATTCTCTGATTCGCTTCGTCTTCGTAAAAATCACCTTTAATTACGGTTCACTTCGTGAGGCTTATCTTCATAACTTCGGTGCGCTTCATCTCCGTAAAAACCATCGTTATATTCTCTGATTCGCTTCATCTTCGTAAAAACCATCTTTATATTCGTTCTTACGCTTCATTCTTGAGGCTTATCTTAATAACTTCAGTGCGCTCCATCTCCGTAAAAACCATCGTTATATTCGTTCTTGCTCTTCGTACCTCGTGAAGCTTATTTTCATAACTTCGGTGCGCTTCATCTCCGTATAAACCATCGTTATATTCGTTCTTGCGCTTCATAATTCGTGAGGCTTATCTTCATAACTTCGGTGGGCTTCATCTTCGTAAAAACCATCTTTATATTCTCTCGCTTCATCTCCGTAAAAACCATCGTTATATTCTCTGATTCGCTTCATCTTCGTAAAAATCACCTTTAATTACGGTTCACTTCGTGAGGCTTATCTTCATAACTTCGGTGCGCTTCATCTCCGTAAAAACCATCGTTATATTCTCTGATTCGCTTCATCTTCGTAAAAACCATCGTTATATTCGTTCTTACGCTTCATAATTCTTGAGGCTTATCTTAATAACTTCAGTGCGCTCCATCTCCGTAAAAACCATCGTTATATTCGTTCTTACGCTTCATAATTCGTGAGGCTTCTTCATAACATCGGTGGGCTTCATCTCCGTAAAAACCATCGTTATATTCTCTGATTCGCTTCATCTTCGTAAAAATCACTTTTATTTACGGTTCACTTCGTGAGGCTTATCTTCATAACTTCGGTGCGCTTCATCTCCGTAAAAACCATCGTTATATTCTCTGATTCGCTTCATCTTCGTAAAAACCATCTTTTTATTCGTTCTTGCGCTTCGTACCTCGTGAGGCTTATCTTCATAACTTCGGTGCGCTTCATCTCCGTAAAACCATCTTTATATTCTCTGTGATTCGCTTCATCATCGTAAAAACCATCTTTTTATTCGTTCTTGCGCTTCATAATTCGTGAGGCTTATCTTCATAACTTCGGTGGGCTTCATCTTCGTAAAAACCATCTTTATATTCTCTGATTCGCTTCATCTCCGTAAAAACCATCGTTATATTCTCTGATTCGCTTCATCTCCGTAAAAATCACCTTTAATTACGGTTCACTTCGTGAGGCTTATCTTCATAACTTCGGTGCGCTTCATCTCCGTAGAAACCATCGTTATATTCTCTTATTCGCTTCATCTTCGTAAAAACCATCGTTATATTCGTTCTTACGCTTCATAATTCGTGAGGCTTCTTCATAACATCGGTGGGCTTCATCTTCGTAAAAACCATCTTTATATTCTCTGTGATTCGCTTCATCATCGTAAAAATCACCTTTAATTACGGTTCACTTCTGAGGCTTTTCTTTATAACTTCGGTGGGCTTCATCTCCGTAAAACCATCTTTATATTCTCTGTGATTCGCTTCATCATCGTAAAAACCATCTTTTTATTCGTTCTTGCGCTTCGTACCTCGTGAGGCTTATCTTCATAACTTCGGTGCGCTTCATCTCCCTAAAACCATCTTTATATTCTCTGTGATTCGCTTCATCATCGTAAAAACCATCTTTTTATTCGTTCTTGCGCTTCGTACCTCGTGAGGCTTATCTTCATAACTTCGGTGCGCTTCATCTCCGTAAAACCATCTTTATATTCTCTGTGATTCGCTTCATCATCGTAAAAACCATCTTTTTATTCGTTCTTACGCTTCATAATTCGTGAGGCTTCTTCATAACATCGGTGGGCTTCATCTTCGTAAAAACCATCTTTATATTCTCTGTGATTCGCTTCATCATCGTAAAAATTACCTTTATTATGGTTCACTTCGTGTGGCTTATCTTCATAACTTCGGTGCGCTTCATCTCCGTAGAAACCATCGTTATATTCTCTTATTCGCTTCATCTTCGTAAAAACCATCGTTATATTCGTTCTTACGCTTCATAATTCGTGAGGCTTCTTCATAACATCGGTGGGCTTCATCTTCGTAAAAACCATCTTTATATTCTCTGTGATTCGCTTCATCATCGTAAAAATCACCTTTAATTACGGTTCACTTCTGAGGCTTTTCTTTATAACTTCGGTGGGCTTCATCTCCGTAAAACCATCTTTATATTCTCTGTGATTCGCTTCATCATCGTAAAAACCATCTTTTTATTCGTTCTTGCGCTTCGTACCTCGTGAGGCTTTATCTTCATAACTTCGGTGGGCTTCATCTTCATAAAAACCATCCTTATATCCTTCGGTACGCTTCATCTCCGTAAAAACCATCTTTTTATTCGTTCTTACGCTTCATAATTCGTGAGGCTTCTTCATAACATCGGTGGGCTTCATCTTCGTAAAAACCATCTTTATATTCTCTGTGATTCGCTTCATCATCGTAAAAATTACCTTTATTATGGTTCACTTCGTGTGGCTTATCTTCATAACTTCGGTGCGCTTCATCTCCGTAAAACCATCTTTATATTCTCTGTGATTCGCTTCATCATCGTAAAAACCATCTTTTTATTCGTTCTTGCGCTTCGTACCTCGGAGGCTTATCTTCATAACTTCGGTGGGCTTCATCTTCGTAAAAACCATCTTTATATTCTCTCGCTTCATCTCCGTAAAAACCATCGTTATATTCTCTGATTCGCTTCATCTTCGTAAAAATCACCTTTAATTACGGTTCACTTCGTGAGGCTTATCTTCATAACTTCGGTGCGCTTCATCTCCGTAAAAACCATCGTTATATTCTCTGATTCGCTTCATCTTCGTAAAAACCATCGTTATATTCGTTCTTACGCTTCATAATTCTTGAGGCTTATCTTAATAACTTCAGTGCGCTCCATCTCCGTAAAAACCATCGTTATATTCGTTCTTACGCTTCATAATTCGTGAGGCTTCTTCATAACATCGGTGGGCTTCATCTCCGTAAAAACCATCGTTATATTCTCTGATTCGCTTCATCTTCGTAAAAATCACTTTTATTTACGGTTCACTTCGTGAGGCTTATCTTCATAACTTCGGTGCGCTTCATCTCCGTAAAAACCATCGTTATATTCTCTGATTCGCTTCATCTTCGTAAAAACCATCTTTTTATTCGTTCTTGCGCTTCGTACCTCGTGAGGCTTATCTTCATAACTTCGGTGCGCTTCATCTCCGTAAAACCATCTTTATATTCTCTGTGATTCGCTTCATCATCGTAAAAACCATCTTTTTATTCGTTCTTGCGCTTCATAATTCGTGAGGCTTATCTTCATAACTTCGGTGGGCTTCATCTTCGTAAAAACCATCTTTATATTCTCTGATTCGCTTCATCTCCGTAAAAACCATCGTTATATTCTCTGATTCGCTTCATCTCCGTAAAAATCACCTTTAATTACGGTTCACTTCGTGAGGCTTATCTTCATAACTTCGGTGCGCTTCATCTCCGTAGAAACCATCGTTATATTCTCTTATTCGCTTCATCTTCGTAAAAACCATCGTTATATTCGTTCTTACGCTTCATAATTCGTGAGGCTTCTTCATAACATCGGTGGGCTTCATCTTCGTAAAAACCATCTTTATATTCTCTGTGATTCGCTTCATCATCGTAAAAATCACCTTTAATTACGGTTCACTTCTGAGGCTTTTCTTTATAACTTCGGTGGGCTTCATCTCCGTAAAACCATCTTTATATTCTCTGTGATTCGCTTCATCATCGTAAAAACCATCTTTTTATTCGTTCTTGCGCTTCGTACCTCGTGAGGCTTATCTTCATAACTTCGGTGCGCTTCATCTCCCTAAAACCATCTTTATATTCTCTGTGATTCGCTTCATCATCGTAAAAACCATCTTTTTATTCGTTCTTGCGCTTCGTACCTCGTGAGGCTTATCTTCATAACTTCGGTGCGCTTCATCTCCGTAAAACCATCTTTATATTCTCTGTGATTCGCTTCATCATCGTAAAAACCATCTTTTTATTCGTTCTTACGCTTCATAATTCGTGAGGCTTCTTCATAACATCGGTGGGCTTCATCTTCGTAAAAACCATCTTTATATTCTCTGTGATTCGCTTCATCATCGTAAAAATTACCTTTATTATGGTTCACTTCGTGTGGCTTATCTTCATAACTTCGGTGCGCTTCATCTCCGTAAAACCATCTTTATATTCTCTGTGATTCGCTTCATCATCGTAAAAACCATCTTTTTATTCGTTCTTGCGCTTCGTACCTCGGAGGCTTATCTTCATAACTTCGGTGGGCTTCATCTCCGTAAAACCATCTTTATATTCTCTTATTCGCTTCATCTTCGTAAAAACCATCGTTATATTCGTTCTTACGCTTCATAATTCGTGAGGCTTCTTCATAACATCGGTGGGCTTCATCTTCGTAAAAACCATCGTTATATTCGTTCTTGCGCTTCGTACCTCGTGAAGCTTATTTTCATAACTTCGGTGCGTTCATCTCCGTATAAACCATCGTTATATTCGTTCTTGCGCTTCATAATTCGTGAGGCTTATCTTCATAACTTCGGTGGGCTTCATCTTCGTAAAAACCATCTTTATATTCTCTGATTCGCTTCATCTCCGTAAAAACCATCGTTATATTCTCTGATTCGCTTCATCTCCGTAAAAATCACCTTTAATTACGGTTCACTTCGTGAGGCTTATCTTCATAACTTCGGTGCGCTTCATTTCCGTAGAAACCATCGTTATATTCTCTGATTCGCTTCATCTTCGTAAAAACCATCGTTATATTCGTTCTTACGCTTCATAATTCGTGAGGCTTCACTACATAACTTCGGTGCGCTTCAACTCCGTTAAAACCATCTTTATATCCATCGGTGCGCTTCATCTCCGTAAAAACAATCGTTATATTCGTTCTTACGCTTCATAATTCGTGAGGCTTCTTCATAACTTCGGTGGGCTTCAACTCCGTTAAAACCATCTTTATATACATCGGTGCGCTTCATATCCGTAAAAACAATCGTTATATTCGTTCTTGCGCTTCATAATTCGTGAGGCTGCTTCATAACTTCGGTGGGCTTCATCTTCGTAAAAACCATCTTTATATTCTCTGTGATTCGCTTCATCATCGTAAAAATCACCTTTAATTACGGTTCACTTCTGAGGCTTTTCTTTATAACTTCGGTGGGCTTCATCTCCGTAAAACCATCTTTATATTCTCTGTGATTCGCTTCATCATCGTAAAAACCATCTTTTTATTCGTTCTTGCGCTTCGTACCTCGTGAGGCTTATCTTCATAACTTCGGTGCGCTTCATCTCCCTAAAACCATCTTTATATTCTCTGTGATTCGCTTCATCATCGTAAAAACCATCTTTTTATTCGTTCTTGCGCTTCGTACCTCGTGAGGCTTATCTTCATAACTTCGGTGCGCTTCATCTCCGTAAAACCATCTTTATATTCTCTGTGATTCGCTTCATCATCGTAAAAACCATCTTTTTATTCGTTCTTACGCTTCATAATTCGTGAGGCTTCTTCATAACATCGGTGGGCTTCATCTTCGTAAAAACCATCTTTATATTCTCTGTGATTCGCTTCATCATCGTAAAAATTACCTTTATTATGGTTCACTTCGTGTGGCTTATCTTCATAACTTCGGTGCGCTTCATCTCCGTAAAACCATCTTTATATTCTCTGTGATTCGCTTCATCATCGTAAAAACCATCTTTTTATTCGTTCTTGCGCTTCGTACCTCGGAGGCTTATCTTCATAACTTCGGTGGGCTTCATCTCCGTAAAACCATCTTTATATTCTCTTATTCGCTTCATCTTCGTAAAAACCATCGTTATATTCGTTCTTACGCTTCATAATTCGTGAGGCTTCTTCATAACATCGGTGGGCTTCATCTTCGTAAAAACCATCGTTATATTCGTTCTTGCGCTTCGTACCTCGTGAAGCTTATTTTCATAACTTCGGTGCGTTCATCTCCGTATAAACCATCGTTATATTCGTTCTTGCGCTTCATAATTCGTGAGGCTTATCTTCATAACTTCGGTGGGCTTCATCTTCGTAAAAACCATCTTTATATTCTCTGATTCGCTTCATCTCCGTAAAAACCATCGTTATATTCTCTGATTCGCTTCATCTCCGTAAAAATCACCTTTAATTACGGTTCACTTCGTGAGGCTTATCTTCATAACTTCGGTGCGCTTCATCTCCGTAGAAACCATCGTTATATTCTCTTATTCGCTTCATCTTCGTAAAAACCATCGTTATATTCGTTCTTACGCTTCATAATTCGTGAGGCTTCTTCATAACATCGGTGGGCTTCATCTTCGTAAAAACCATCTTTATATTCTCTGTGATTCGCTTCATCATCGTAAAAATCACCTTTAATTACGGTTCACTTCTGAGGCTTTTCTTTATAACTTCGGTGGGCTTCATCTCCGTAAAACCATCTTTATATTCTCTGTGATTCGCTTCATCATCGTAAAAACCATCTTTTTATTCGTTCTTGCGCTTCGTACCTCGTGAGGCTTATCTTCATAACTTCGGTGCGCTTCATCTCCCTAAAACCATCTTTATATTCTCTGTGATTCGCTTCATCATCGTAAAAACCATCTTTTTATTCGTTCTTGCGCTTCGTACCTCGTGAGGCTTATCTTCATAACTTCGGTGCGCTTCATCTCCGTAAAAACAACTTTATATTCTCTGTGATTCGCTTCATCATCGTAAAAACCATCTTTTTATTCGTTCTTACGCTTCATAATTCGTGAGGCTTCTTCATAACATCGGTGGGCTTCATCTTCGTAAAAACCATCTTTATATTCTCTGTGATTCGCTTCATCATCGTAAAAATTACCTTTATTATGGTTCACTTCGTGTGGCTTATCTTCATAACTTCGGTGCGCTTCATCTCCGTAAAACCATCTTTATATTCTCTTATTCGCTTCATCTTCGTAAAAACCATCGTTATATTCGTTCTTACGCTTCATAATTCGTGAGGCTTCTTCATAACATCGGTGGGCTTCATCTTCGTAAAAACCATCGTTATATTCGTTCTTGCGCTTCGTACCTCGTGAAGCTTATTTTCATAACTTCGGTGCGTTCATCTCCGTATAAACCATCGTTATATTCGTTCTTGCGCTTCATAATTCGTGAGGCTTATCTTCATAACTTCGGTGGGCTTCATCTTCGTAAAAACCATCTTTATATTCTCTGATTCGCTTCATCTCCGTAAAAACCATCGTTATATTCTCTGATTCGCTTCATCTCCGTAAAAATCACCTTTAATTACGGTTCACTTCGTGAGGCTTATCTTCATAACTTCGGTGCGCTTCATTTCCGTAGAAACCATCGTTATATTCTCTGATTCGCTTCATCTTCGTAAAAACCATCGTTATATTCGTTCTTACGCTTCATAATTCGTGAGGCTTCACTACATAACTTCGGTGCGCTTCAACTCCGTTAAAACCATCTTTATATCCATCGGTGCGCTTCATCTCCGTAAAAACAATCGTTATATTCGTTCTTACGCTTCATAATTCGTGAGGCTTCTTCATAACTTCGGTGGGCTTCAACTCCGTTAAAACCATCTTTATATACATCGGTGCGCTTCATATCCGTAAAAACAATCGTTATATTCGTTCTTGCGCTTCATAATTCGTGAGGCTGCTTCATAACTTCGGTGGGCTTCATCTTCGTAAAAACCATCTTTATATTCTCTGATTCGCTTCATCTCCGTAAAAACCATCGTTATATTCTCTGATTCGCTTCATCTCCGTAAAAATCACCTTTAATTACGGTTCACTTCGTGAGGCTTATCTTCATAACATCGGTGGGCTTCATCTTCTTAAAAACCATCTTTATATTCTCTGTGATTCGCTTCATCATCGTAAAAACCATCTTTTTATTCGTTCTTACGCTTCATAATTCGTGAGGCTTCTTCATAACTTCGGTGGGCTTCATCTTCGTAAAAACCATCTTTATATTCTCTGTGATTCGCTTCATCATCGTAAAAATTACCTTTATTATGGTTCACTTCGTGTGGCTTATCTTCATAACTTCGGTGCGCTTCATCTCCGTAAAACCATCTTTATATTCTCTGTGATTCGCTTCATCATCGTAAAAACCATCTTTTTATTCGTTCTTGCGCTTCATAATTCGTGAGGCTTCTTCATAATGTCGGTGGGCTTCATCTTCGTAAAAACCATCTTTATATTCTTTGTGATTCGCTTCATCATCGTAAAAATCACCTTTAATTACGGTTCACTTCGTGAGGCTTTTCTTCATAACTTCGGTGGGCTTCATCTTCGTAAAAACCATCGTTTTATTCTCTGTGATTCGCTTCATCATCGTAAAAACCATCTTTTTATTCGTTCTTGCGCTTCGTACCTCGTGAGGCTTTATCTTCATAACTTCGGTGGGCTTCATCTTCATAAAAACCATCCTTATATCCTTCGGTACGCTTCATCTCCGTAAAAACCATCGTTATATTCTCTGATTCGCTTCATCTTCGTAAAAATCACCTTTAATTACGGTTCACTTCGTGAGGCTTATCTTCATAACTTCGGTGCATCATTCATAACTGCGCTTCAACTGCGTAAAAACCATCGTTATATTCTCTGATTCGCTTCATCTTCGTAAAAATCACCTTTAATTACGGTTCACTTCGTGAGGCTTATCTTCATAACTTCGGTGCACTTCATCTCCGTAAAAACCATCGTTATATTCTCTGATTCGCTTCATCTTCGTAAAAACCATCTTTATATTCGTTCTTACGCTTCATAATTCTTGAGGCTTATCTTAATAACTTCAGTGCGCTCCATCTCCGTAAAAACCATCGTTATATTCGTTCTTGCGCTTCGTACCTCGTGAAGCTTATTTTCATAACTTCGGTGCGTTCATCTCCGTATAAACCATCGTTATATTCGTTCTTGCGCTTCATAATTCGTGAGGCTTATCTTCATAACTTCGGTGCGCTTCATCTCCGTAAAAACCATCGTTATATTCTCTGATTCGCTTCATCTTCGTAAAAACCATCTTTTTATTCGTTCTTACGCTTCATAATTCGTGAGGCTTCTTCATAACTTCGGTGGGCTTCAACTCCGTTAAAAACCATCTTTATATCCATCGGTGCGCTTCATCTCCGTAAAAACAATCGTTATATTCGTTCTTACGCTTCATAATTCGTAAGGCTTCTTCATAACATCGGTGGGCTTCATCTTCGTAAAAACCATCTTTATATTCTCTGTGATTCGCTTCATCATCGTAAAAATTACCTTTATTATGGTTCACTTCGTGTGGCTTATCTTCATAACTTCGGTGCGCTTCATCTCCGTAAAACCATCTTTATATTCTCTGTGATTCGCTTCATCATCGTAAAAACCATCTTTTTATTCGTTCTTGCGCTTCGTACCTCGTGAGGCTTATCTTCATAACTTCGGTGGGCTTCATCTTCGTAAAAACCATCGTTATATTCTCTTATTCGCTTCATCTTCGTAAAAACCATCGTTATATTCGTTCTTACGCTTCATAATTCGTGAGGCTTCTTCATAACATCGGTGGGCTTCATCTTCGTAAAAACCATCTTTATATTCTCTGTGATTCGCTTCATCATCGTAAAAATCACCTTTAATTACGGTTCACTTCTGAGGCTTTTCTTTATAACTTCGGTGGGCTTCATCTCCGTAAAACCATCTTTATATTCTCTGTGATTCGCTTCATCATCGTAAAAACCATCTTTTTATTCGTTCTTGCGCTTCGTACCTCGTGAGGCTTATCTTCATAACTTCGGTGCGCTTCATCTCCCTAAAACCATCTTTATATTCTCTGTGATTCGCTTCATCATCGTAAAAACCATCTTTTTATTCGTTCTTGCGCTTCGTACCTCGTGAGGCTTATCTTCATAACTTCGGTGCGCTTCATCTCCGTAAAACCATCTTTATATTCTCTGTGATTCGCTTCATCATCGTAAAAACCATCTTTTTATTCGTTCTTACGCTTCATAATTCGTGAGGCTTCTTCATAACATCGGTGGGCTTCATCTTCGTAAAAACCATCTTTATATTCTCTGTGATTCGCTTCATCATCGTAAAAATTACCTTTATTATGGTTCACTTCGTGTGGCTTATCTTCATAACTTCGGTGCGCTTCATCTCCGTAAAACCATCTTTATATTCTCTGTGATTCGCTTCATCATCGTAAAAACCATCTTTTTATTCGTTCTTGCGCTTCGTACCTCGGAGGCTTATCTTCATAACTTCGGTGGGCTTCATCTTCGTAAAAACCATCGTTATATTCGTTCTTACGCTTCATAATTCGTGAGGCTTCTTCATAACATCGGTGGGCTTCATCTTCGTAAAAACCATCGTTATATTCGTTCTTGCGCTTCGTACCTCGTGAAGCTTATTTTCATAACTTCGGTGCGTTCATCTCCGTATAAACCATCGTTATATTCGTTCTTGCGCTTCATAATTCGTGAGGCTTATCTTCATAACTTCGGTGGGCTTCAACTCCGTTAAAACCATCTTTATATCCATCGGTGCGCTTCATCTCCGTAAAAACCATCGTTATATTCTCTGCTTCGCTTCATCTTCGTAAAAATTACCTTTAATTATGGTTCACTTCGTGTGGCTTATCTTCATAACTTCGGTGCGCTTCATCTCCGTATAAACCATCGTTATATTCGTTCTTGCGCTTCATAATTCGTGAGGCTTCTTCATAACATCGGTGGGCTTCATCTTCGTAAAAACCATCTTTATATTCTCTGTGATTCGCTTCATCATCGTAAAAATCACCTTTAATTACGGTTCACTTCGTGTGGCTTTTCTTCATAACTTCGGTGGGCTTCATCTTCGTAAAAACCATCGTTATATTCGTTCTTGCGCTTCATAATTCGTGAGGCTTCTCCATAACTTCGGTGGGCTTCATCTGCGTAAAAACCATCGTTATATTCTCTGATTCGCTTCATCTTCGTAAAAACCATCGTTATATTCGTTCTTACGCTTCATAATTCGTGAAGCTTCTTCATAACATCGGTGGGCTTCATCTTCGTAAAAACCATCTTTAGATTCTCTGTGATTCGCTTCATCTCCGTAAAAACCATCGTTATATTCTCTGATTCGCTTCGTCTTCGTAAAAATCACCTTTAATTACGGTTCACTTCGTGAGGCTTATCTTCATAACTTCGGTGCGCTTCATCTCCGTAAAAACCATCGTTATATTCTCTGATTCGCTTCATCTTCGTAAAAACCATCTTTATATTCGTTCTTACGCTTCATTCTTGAGGCTTATCTTAATAACTTCAGTGCGCTCCATCTCCGTAAAAACCATCGTTATATTCGTTCTTGCTCTTCGTACCTCGTGAAGCTTATTTTCATAACTTCGGTGCGCTTCATCTCCGTATAAACCATCGTTATATTCGTTCTTGCGCTTCATAATTCGTGAGGCTTATCTTCATAACTTCGGTGGGCTTCATCTTCGTAAAAACCATCTTTATATTCTCTCGCTTCATCTCCGTAAAAACCATCGTTATATTCTCTGATTCGCTTCATCTTCGTAAAAATCACCTTTAATTACGGTTCACTTCGTGAGGCTTATCTTCATAACTTCGGTGCGCTTCATCTCCGTAAAAACCATCGTTATATTCTCTGATTCGCTTCATCTTCGTAAAAACCATCGTTATATTCGTTCTTACGCTTCATAATTCTTGAGGCTTATCTTAATAACTTCAGTGCGCTCCATCTCCGTAAAAACCATCGTTATATTCGTTCTTACGCTTCATAATTCGTGAGGCTTCTTCATAACATCGGTGGGCTTCATCTCCGTAAAAACCATCGTTATATTCTCTGATTCGCTTCATCTTCGTAAAAATCACTTTTATTTACGGTTCACTTCGTGAGGCTTATCTTCATAACTTCGGTGCGCTTCATCTCCGTAAAAACCATCGTTATATTCTCTGATTCGCTTCATCTTCGTAAAAACCATCTTTTTATTCGTTCTTGCGCTTCGTACCTCGTGAGGCTTATCTTCATAACTTCGGTGCGCTTCATCTCCGTAAAACCATCTTTATATTCTCTGTGATTCGCTTCATCATCGTAAAAACCATCTTTTTATTCGTTCTTACGCTTCATAATTCGTGAGGCTTCTTCATAACATCGGTGGGCTTCATCTTCGTAAAAACCATCTTTATATTCTCTGTGATTCGCTTCATCATCGTAAAAACCATCTTTTTATTCGTTCTTACGCTTCATAATTCGTGAGGCTTCTTCATAACATCGGTGGGCTTCATCTTCGTAAAAACCATCTTTATATTCTCTGTGATTCGCTTCATCATCGTAAAAACCATCTTTTTATTCGTTCTTGCGCTTCGTACCTCGTGAGGCTTATCTTCATAACTTCGGTGCGCTTCATCTCCGTAAAACCATCTTTATATTCTCTGTGATTCGCTTCATCATCGTAAAAACCATCTTTTTATTCGTTCTTGCGCTTCGTACCTCGTGAGGCTTATCTTCATAACTTCGGTGCGCTTCATCTCCGTAAAACCATCTTTATATTCTCTGTGATTCGCTTCATCATCGTAAAAACCATCTTTTTATTCGTTCTTACGCTTCATAATTCGTGAGGCTTCTTCATAACATCGGTGGGCTT
This sequence comes from Phymastichus coffea, assembly GCF_024137745.1. NCBI lineage: Eukaryota > Metazoa > Arthropoda > Insecta > Hymenoptera > Eulophidae > Phymastichus > Phymastichus coffea. The sequence goes on along the minus strand of NW_026706812.1, from coordinate 128,674 downwards.
CATCTTCGTAAAAACCATCTTTATATTCTCTGTGATTCGCTTCATCATCGTAAAAATTACCTTTATTATGGTTCACTTCGTGTGGCTTATCTTCATAACTTCGGTGCGCTTCATCTCCGTAAAACCATCTTTATATTCTCTGTGATTCGCTTCATCATCGTAAAAACCATCTTTTTATTCGTTCTTGCGCTTCGTACCTCGTGAGGCTTATCTTCATAACTTCGGTGGGCTTCATCTCCGTAAAACCATCTTTATATTCTCTTATTCGCTTCATCTTCGTAAAAACCATCGTTATATTCGTTCTTACGCTTCATAATTCGTGAGGCTTCTTCATAACATCGGTGGGCTTCATCTTCGTAAAAACCATCGTTATATTCGTTCTTGCGCTTCGTACCTCGTGAAGCTTATTTTCATAACTTCGGTGCGTTCATCTCCGTATAAACCATCGTTATATTCGTTCTTGCGCTTCGTACCTCGTGAGGCTTATCTTCATAACTTCGGTGCGCTTCATCTTCGTAAAAACCATCTTTATATTCTCTGATTCGCTTCATCTCCGTAAAAACCATCGTTATATTCTCTGATTCGCTTCATCTCCGTAAAAATCACCTTTAATTACGGTTCACTTCGTGAGGCTTATCTTCATAACTTCGGTGCGCTTCATCTCCGTAGAAACCATCGTTATATTCTCTGATTCGCTTCATCTTCGTAAAAACCATCGTTATATTCGTTCTTGCGCTTCATAATTCGTGAGGCTTCTTCATAACTTCGGTGGGCTTCATCTTCGTAAAAACCATCTTTATATTCTCTGTGATTCGCTTCATCATCGTAAAAATCACCTTTAATTACGGTTCACTTCTGAGGCTTTTCTTTATAACTTCGGTGGGCTTCATCTCCGTAAAACCATCTTTATATTCTCTGTGATTCGCTTCATCATCGTAAAAACCATCTTTTTATTCGTTCTTGCGCTTCGTACCTCGTGAGGCTTATCTTCATAACTTCGGTGCGCTTCATCTCCGTAAAACCATCTTTATATTCTCTGTGATTCGCTTCATCATCGTAAAAACCATCTTTTTATTCGTTCTTACGCTTCATAATTCGTGAGGCTTCTTCATAACATCGGTGGGCTTCATCTTCGTAAAAACCATCTTTATATTCTCTGTGATTCGCTTCATCATCGTAAAAATTACCTTTATTATGGTTCACTTCGTGTGGCTTATCTTCATAACTTCGGTGCGCTTCATCTCCATAAAACCATCTTTATATTCTCTGTGATTCGCTTCATCATCGTAAAAACCATCTTTTTATTCGTTCTTGCGCTTCGTACCTCGTGAGGCTTATCTTCATAACTTCGGTGGGCTTCATCTCCGTAAAACCATCTTTATATTCTCTTATTCGCTTCATCTTCGTAAAAACCATCGTTATATTCGTTCTTACGCTTCATAATTCGTGAGGCTTCTTCATAACATCGGTGGGCTTCATCTTCGTAAAAACCATCGTTATATTCGTTCTTGCGCTTCGTACCTCGTGAAGCTTATTTTCATAACTTCGGTGCGTTCATCTCCGTATAAACCATCGTTATATTCGTTCTTGCGCTTCATAATTCGTGAGGCTTATCTTCATAACTTCGGTGGGCTTCATCTTCGTAAAAACCATCTTTATATTCTCTGATTCGCTTCATCTCCGTAAAAACCATCGTTATATTCTCTGATTCGCTTCATCTCCGTAAAAATCACCTTTAATTACGGTTCACTTCGTGAGGCTTATCTTCATAACTTCGGTGCGCTTCATCTCCGTAGAAACCATCGTTATATTCTCTGATTCGCTTCATCTTCGTAAAAACCATCGTTATATTCGTTCTTGCGCTTCATAATTCGTGAGGCTTCTTCATAACTTCGGTGGGCTTCATCTTCGTAAAAACCATCTTTATATTCTCTGTGATTCGCTTCATCATCGTAAAAATCACCTTTAATTACGGTTCACTTCTGTGGCTTTTCTTTATAACTTCGGTGGGCTTCATCTTCGTAAAAACCATCGTTATATTCTCTGATTCGCTTCATCTTCGTAAAAACCATCGTTATATTCGTTCTTACGCTTCATAATTCGTGAGGCTTCACTACATAACTTCGGTGCGCTTCAACTCCGTTAAAACCATCTTTATATCCATCGGTGCGCTTCATATCCGTAAAAACAATCGTTATATTCGTTCTTGCGTTTCATAATTCGTGAGGCTTCTTCATAACTTCGGTGGGCTTCAACTCCGTTAAAACCATCTTTATATACATCGGTGCGCTTCATATCCGTAAAAACAATCGTTATATTCGTTCTTGCGCTTCATAATTCGTGAGGCTTCTTCATAACTTCGGTGGGCTTCATCTTCGTAAAAACCATCTTTATATTCTCTGATTCGCTTCATCTCCGTAAAAACCATCGTTATATTCTCTGATTCGCTTCATCTCCGTAAAAATCACCTTTAATTACGGTTCACTTCGTGAGGCTTATCTTCATAACTTCGGTGCGCTTCATCTCCGTAAAAACCATCTTTATATTCTCTGTGATTCGCTTCATCATCGTAAAAACCATCTTTTTATTCGTTCTTGCGCTTCGTACCTCGTGAGGCTTATCTTCATAACTTCGGTGCGCTTCATCTCCGTAAAACCATCTTTATATTCTCTGTGATTCGCTTCATCATCTTAAAAACCATCTTTTTTTCGTTCTTACGCTTCATAATTCGTGAGGTTTCTTCATAACATCGGTGGGCTTCATCTTCGTAAAAACCATCTTTATATTCTCTGTGATTCGCTTCATCATCGTAAAAATCACCTTTAATTACGGTTCACTTCGTGAGGCTTTTCTTCATAACTTCGGTGGGCTTCATCTTCGTAAAAACCATCGTTTTATTCTCTGTGATTCGCTTCATCATCGTAAAAACCATCTTTTTATTCGTTCTTGCGCTTCGTACCTCGTGAGGCTTTATCTTCATAACTTCGGTGGGCTTCATCTTCATAAAAACCATCCTTATATCCTTCGGTACGCTTCATCTCCGTAAAAACCATCGTTATATTCTCTGATTCGCTTCATCTTCGTAAAAATCACCTTTAATTACGGTTCACTTCGTGAGGCTTATCTTCATAACTTCGGTGCATCATTCATAACTGCGCTTCAACTGCGTAAAAACCATCGTTATATTCTCTGATTCGCTTCATCTTCGTAAAAATCACCTTTAATTACGGTTCACTTCGTGAGGCTTATCTTCATAACTTCGGTGCACTTCATCTCCGTAAAAACCATCGTTATATTCTCTGATTCGCTTCATCTTCGTAAAAATTACCTTTAATTACGGTTCACTTCGTCAGGCTTCTTCATAACTTCGGTGCGCTTCAACTCCGTTAAAACCATCTTTATATCCATCGGTGCACTTCAACTGCGTAAAAACCATCGTTATATTCTCTGATTCGCTTCATCTTCGTAAAAATCACCTTTAATTACGGTTCACTTCGTGAGGCTTATCTTCATAACTTCGGTGCACTTCATCTCCGTAAAAACCATCGTTATATTCTCTGATTCGCTTCATCTTCGTAAAAACCATCTTTATATTCGTTCTTACGCTTCATAATTCTTGAGGCTTATCTTAATAACTTCAGTGCGCTCCATCTCCGTAAAAACCATCGTTATATTCGTTCTTGCGCTTCGTACCTCGTGAAGCTTATTTTCATAACTTCGGTGCGTTCATCTCCGTATAAACCATCGTTATATTCGTTCTTGCGCTTCATAATTCGTGAGGCTTATCTTCATAACTTCGGTGGGCTTCATCTTCGTAAAAACCATCTTTATATTCTCTGATTCGCTTCATCTCCGTAAAAACCATCGTTATATTCTCTGATTCGCTTCATCTTCGTAAAAATCACCTTTATTTACGGTTCACTTCGTGAGGCTTATCTTCATAACTTCGGTGCGCTTCATCTCCGTAAAAACCATCGTTATATTCTCTGATTCGCTTCATCTTCGTAAAAACCATCTTTTTATTCGTTCTTGCGCTTCGTACCTCGTGAGGCTTATCTTCATAACTTCGGTGCGCTTCATCTCCGTAAAAACCATCGTTATATTCTCTGATTCGCTTAATCTTCGTAAAAACCATCTTTTTATTCGTTCTTACGCTTCATAATTCGTGAGGCTTCTTCATATCTTCGGTGGGCTTCAACTCCGTTAAAAACCATCTTTATATCCATCGGTGCGCTTCATCTCCGTAAAAACAATCGTTATATTCGTTCTTACGCTTCATAATTCGTGAGGCTTCTTCATAACATCGGTGGGCTTCATCTTCGTAAAAACCATCTTTATATTCTCTGTGATTCGCTTCATCATCGTAAAAATTACCTTTATTATGGTTCACTTCGTGTGGCTTATCTTCATAACTTCGGTGCGCTTCATCTCCGTAAAACCATCTTTATATTCTCTGTGATTCGCTTCATCATCGTTAAAACCATCTTTTTATTCGTTCTTGCGCTTCGTACCTCGTGAGGCTTATCTTCATAACTTCGGTGGGCTTCATCTTCGTAAAAACCATCGTTATATTCTCTTATTCGCTTCATCTTCGTAAAAACCATCGTTATATTCGTTCTTACGCTTCATAATTCGTGAGGCTTCTTCATAACATCGGTGGGCTTCATCTTCGTAAAAACCATCTTTATATTCTCTGTGATTCGCTTCATCATCGTAAAAATCACCTTTAATTACGGTTCACTTCTGAGGCTTTTCTTTATAACTTCGGTGGGCTTCATCTCCGTAAAACCATCTTTATATTCTCTGTGATTCGCTTCATCATCGTAAAAACCATCTTTTTATTCGTTCTTGCGCTTCGTACCTCGTGAGGCTTATCTTCATAACTTCGGTGCGCTTCATCTCCCTAAAACCATCTTTATATTCTCTGTGATTCGCTTCATCATCGTAAAAACCATCTTTTTATTCGTTCTTGCGCTTCGTACCTCGTGAGGCTTATCTTCATAACTTCGGTGCGCTTCATCTCCGTAAAACCATCTTTATATTCTCTGTGATTCGCTTCATCATCGTAAAAACCATCTTTTTATTCGTTCTTACGCTTCATAATTCGTGAGGCTTCTTCATAACATCGGTGGGCTTCATCTTCGTAAAAACCATCTTTATATTCTCTGTGATTCGCTTCATCATCGTAAAAATTACCTTTATTATGGTTCACTTCGTGTGGCTTATCTTCATAACTTCGGTGCGCTTCATCTCCATAAAACCATCTTTATATTCTCTGTGATTCGCTTCATCATCGTAAAAACCATCTTTTTATTCGTTCTTGCCCTTCGTACCTCGTGAGGCTTATCTTCATAACTTCGGTGGGCTTCATCTCCGTAAAACCATCTTTATATTCTCTTATTCGCTTCATCTTCGTAAAAACCATCGTTATATTCGTTCTTACGCTTCATAATTCGTGAGGCTTCTTCATAACATCGGTGGGCTTCATCTTCGTAAAAACCATCGTTATATTCGTTCTTGCGCTTCGTACCTCGTGAAGCTTATTTTCATAACTTCGGTGCGTTCATCTCCGTATAAACCATCGTTATATTCGTTCTTGCGCTTCATAATTCGTGAGGCTTATCTTCATAACTTCGGTGGGCTTCATCTTCGTAAAAACCATCTTTATATTCTCTGATTCGCTTCATCTCCGTAAAAACCATCGTTATATTCTCTGATTCGCTTCATCTCCGTAAAAATCACCTTTAATTACGGTTCACTTCGTGAGGCTTATCTTCATAACTTCGGTGGGCTTCATCTTCGTAAAAACCATCTTTATATTCTCTGATTCGCTTCATCTCCGTAAAAACCATCGTTATATTCTCTGATTCGCTTCATCTCCGTAAAAATCACCTTTAATTACGGTTCACTTCGTGAGGCTTATCTTCATAACTTCGGTGCGCTTCATCTCCCTAAAACCATCTTTATATTCTCTGTGATTCGCTTCATCATCGTAAAAACCATCTTTTTATTCGTTCTTGCGCTTCGTACCTCGTGAGGCTTATCTTCATAACTTCGGTGCGCTTCATCTCCGTAAAACCATCTTTATATTCTCTGTGATTCGCTTCATCATCGTAAAAACCATCTTTTTATTCGTTCTTACGCTTCATAATTCGTGAGGCTTCTTCATAACATCGGTGGGCTTCATCTTCGTAAAAACCATCTTTATATTCTCTGTGATTCGCTTCATCATCGTAAAAATTACCTTTATTATGGTTCACTTCGTGTGGCTTATCTTCATAACTTCGGTGCGCTTCATCTCCATAAAACCATCTTTATATTCTCTGTGATTCGCTTCATCATCGTAAAAACCATCTTTTTATTCGTTCTTGCCCTTCGTACCTCGTGAGGCTTATCTTCATAACTTCGGTGGGCTTCATCTCCGTAAAACCATCTTTATATTCTCTTATTCGCTTCATCTTCGTAAAAACCATCGTTATATTCGTTCTTACGCTTCATAATTCGTGAGGCTTCTTCATAACATCGGTGGGCTTCATCTTCGTAAAAACCATCGTTATATTCGTTCTTACGCTTCATAATTCGTGAGGCTTCTTCATAACATCGGTGGGCTTCATCTCCGTAAAAACCATCGTTATATTCTCTGATTCGCTTCATCTTCGTAAAAATCACCTTTATTTACGGTTCACTTCGTGAGGCTTATCTTCATAACTTCGGTGCGCTTCATCTCCGTAAAAACCATCGTTATATTCTCTGATTCGCTTCATCTTCGTAAAAACCATCTTTTTATTCGTTCTTGCGCTTCGTACCTCGTGAGGCTTATCTTCATAACTTCGGTGCGCTTCATCTCCGTAAAAACCATCGTTATATTCTCTGATTCGCTTCATCTTCGTAAAAACCATCTTTTTATTCGTTCTTGCGCTTCGTACCTCGTGAGGCTTATCTTCATAACTTCGGTGCGCTTCATCTCCGTAAAAACCATCGTTATATTCTCTGATTCGCTTAATCTTCGTAAAAACCATCTTTTTATTCGTTCTTACGCTTCATAATTCGTGAGGCTTCTTCATAACTTCGGTGGGCTTCAACTCCGTTAAAAACCATCTTTATATCCATCGGTGCGCTTCATCTCCGTAAAAACAATCGTTATATTCGTTCTTACGCTTCATAATTCGTGAGGCTTCTTCATAACATCGGTGGGCTTCATCTTCGTAAAAACCATCTTTATATTCTCTGTGATTCGCTTCATCATCGTAAAAATTACCTTTATTATGGTTCACTTCGTGTGGCTTATCTTCATAACTTCGGTGCGCTTCATCTCCGTAAAACCATCTTTATATTCTCTGTGATTCGCTTCATCATCGTTAAAACCATCTTTTTATTCGTTCTTGCGCTTCGTACCTCGTGAGGCTTATCTTCATAACTTCGGTGGGCTTCATCTTCGTAAAAACCATCGTTATATTCTCTTATTCGCTTCATCTTCGTAAAAACCATCGTTATATTCGTTCTTACGCTTCATAATTCGTGAGGCTTCTTCATAACATCGGTGGGCTTCATCTTCGTAAAAACCATCTTTATATTCTCTGTGATTCGCTTCATCATCGTAAAAATCACCTTTAATTACGGTTCACTTCTGAGGCTTTTCTTTATAACTTCGGTGGGCTTCATCTCCGTAAAACCATCTTTATATTCTCTGTGATTCGCTTCATCATCGTAAAAACCATCTTTTTATTCGTTCTTGCGCTTCGTACCTCGTGAGGCTTATCTTCATAACTTCGGTGCGCTTCATCTCCCTAAAACCATCTTTATATTCTCTGTGATTCGCTTCATCATCGTAAAAACCATCTTTTTATTCGTTCTTGCGCTTCGTACCTCGTGAGGCTTATCTTCATAACTTCGGTGCGCTTCATCTCCGTAAAACCATCTTTATATTCTCTGTGATTCGCTTCATCATCGTAAAAACCATCTTTTTATTCGTTCTTACGCTTCATAATTCGTGAGGCTTCTTCATAACATCGGTGGGCTTCATCTTCGTAAAAACCATCTTTATATTCTCTGTGATTCGCTTCATCATCGTAAAAATTACCTTTATTATGGTTCACTTCGTGTGGCTTATCTTCATAACTTCGGTGCGCTTCATCTCCATAAAACCATCTTTATATTCTCTGTGATTCGCTTCATCATCGTAAAAACCATCTTTTTATTCGTTCTTGCCCTTCGTACCTCGTGAGGCTTATCTTCATAACTTCGGTGGGCTTCATCTCCGTAAAACCATCTTTATATTCTCTTATTCGCTTCATCTTCGTAAAAACCATCGTTATATTCGTTCTTACGCTTCATAATTCGTGAGGCTTCTTCATAACATCGGTGGGCTTCATCTTCGTAAAAACCATCGTTATATTCGTTCTTGCGCTTCGTACCTCGTGAAGCTTATTTTCATAACTTCGGTGCGTTCATCTCCGTATAAACCATCGTTATATTCGTTCTTGCGCTTCATAATTCGTGAGGCTTATCTTCATAACTTCGGTGGGCTTCATCTTCGTAAAAACCATCTTTATATTCTCTGATTCGCTTCATCTCCGTAAAAACCATCGTTATATTCTCTGATTCGCTTCATCTCCGTAAAAATCACCTTTAATTACGGTTCACTTCGTGAGGCTTATCTTCATAACTTCGGTGCGCTTCATCTCCGTAGAAACCATCGTTATATTCTCTGATTCGCTTCATCTTCGTAAAAACCATCGTTATATTCGTTCTTGCGCTTCATAATTCGTGAGGCTTCTTCATAACTTCGGTGGGCTTCATCTTCGTAAAAACCATCTTTATATTCTCTGATTCGCTTCATCTCCGTAAAAACCATCGTTATATTCTCTGATTCGCTTCATCTCCGTAAAAATCACCTTTAATTACGGTTCACTTCGTGAGGCTTATCTTCATAACTTCGGTGCGCTTCATCTCCGTAAAAACCATCTTTATATTCTCTGTGATTCGCTTCATCATCGTAAAAATCACCTTTAATTACGGTTCACTTCTGTGGCTTTTCTTCATAACTTCGGTGCGCTTCATCTCCGTAAAACCATCTTTATATTCTCTGTGATTCGCTTCATCATCGTAAAAACCATCTTTTTATTCGTTCTTGCGCTTCGTACCCTGGAGGCTTATCTTCATAACTTCGGTGGGCTTCATCTTCGTAAAAACCATCGTTATATTCGTTCTTGCGCTTCATAATTCGTGAGGCTGCTTCATAACTTCGGTGGGCTTCAACTCCGTTAAAACCATCTTTATATACATCGGTGCGCTTCATATCCGTAAAAACAATCGTTATATTCGTTCTTGCGCTTCATAATTCGTGAGGCTTCTTCATAACTTCGGTGGGCTTCAACTCCGTTAAAACCATCTTTATATACATCGGTGCGCTTCATATCCGTAAAAACAATCGTTATATTCGTTCTTGCGCTTCATAATTCGTGAGGCTTCTTCATAACTTCGGTGGGCTTCATCTTCGTAAAAACCATCTTTATATTCTCTGATTCGCTTCACCTCCGTAAAAACCATCGTTATATTCTCTGATTCGCTTCATCTCCGTAAAAATCACCTTTAATTACGGTTCACTTCGTGAGGCTTATCTTCATAACTTCGGTGCGCTTCATCTCCGTAAAAACCATCTTTATATTCTCTGTGATTCGCTTCATCATCGTAAAAACCATCTTTTTATTCGTTCTTGCGCTTCGTACCTCGTGAGGCTTATCTTCATAACTTCGGTGCGCTTCATCTCCGTAAAACCATCTTTATATTCTCTGTGATTCGCTTCATCATCTTAAAAACCATCTTTTTTTCGTTCTTACGCTTCATAATTCGTGAGGTTTCTTCATAACATCGGTGGGCTTCATCTTCGTAAAAACCATCTTTATATTCTCTGTGATTCGCTTCATCATCGTAAAAATCACCTTTAATTACGGTTCACTTCGTGAGGCTTTTCTTCATAACTTCGGTGGGCTTCATCTTCGTAAAAACCATCGTTTTATTCTCTGTGATTCGCTTCATCATCGTAAAAACCATCTTTTTATTCGTTCTTGCGCTTCGTACCTCGTGAGGCTTTATCTTCATAACTTCGGTGGGCTTCATCTTCATAAAAACCATCCTTATATCCTTCGGTACGCTTCATCTCCGTAAAAACCATCGTTATATTCTCTGATTCGCTTCATCTTCGTAAAAATCACCTTTAATTACGGTTCACTTCGTGAGGCTTATCTTCATAACTTCGGTGCATCATTCATAACTGCGCTTCAACTGCGTAAAAACCATCGTTATATTCTCTGATTCGCTTCATCTTCGTAAAAATCACCTTTAATTACGGTTCACTTCGTGAGGCTTATCTTCATAACTTCGGTGCACTTCATCTCCGTAAAAACCATCGTTATATTCTCTGATTCGCTTCATCTTCGTAAAAATTACCTTTAATTACGGTTCACTTCGTCAGGCTTCTTCATAACTTCGGTGCGCTTCAACTCCGTTAAAACCATCTTTATATCCATCGGTGCACTTCAACTGCGTAAAAACCATCGTTATATTCTCTGATTCGCTTCATCTTCGTAAAAATCACCTTTAATTACGGTTCACTTCGTGAGGCTTATCTTCATAACTTCGGTGCACTTCATCTCCGTAAAAACCATCGTTATATTCTCTGATTCGCTTCATCTTCGTAAAAACCATCTTTATATTCGTTCTTACGCTTCATAATTCTTGAGGCTTATCTTAATAACTTCAGTGCGCTCCATCTCCGTAAAAACCATCGTTATATTCGTTCTTGCGCTTCGTACCTCGTGAAGCTTATTTTCATAACTTCGGTGCGTTCATCTCCGTATAAACCATCGTTATATTCGTTCTTGCGCTTCATAATTCGTGAGGCTTATCTTCATAACTTCGGTGGGCTTCATCTTCGTAAAAACCATCTTTATATTCTCTGATTCGCTTCATCTCCGTAAAAACCATCGTTATATTCTCTGATTCGCTTCATCTTCGTAAAAATCACCTTTATTTACGGTTCACTTCGTGAGGCTTATCTTCATAACTTCGGTGCGTTCATCTCCGTATAAACCATCGTTATATTCGTTCTTGCGCTTCGTACCTCATGAGGCTTATCTTCATAACTTCGGTGCGCTTCATCTCCGTAAAAACCATCGTTATATTCTCTGATTCGCTTCATCTTCGTAAAAACCATCTTTTTATTCGTTCTTACGCTTCATAATTCGTGAGGCTTCTTCATAACTTCGGTGGGCTTCAACTCCGTTAAAAACCATCTTTATATCCATCGGTGCGCTTCATCTCCGTAAAAACAATCGTTATATTCGTTCTTACGCTTCATAATTCGTGAGGCTTCTTCATAACATCGGTGGGCTTCATCTTCGTAAAAACCATCTTTATATTCTCTGTGATTCGCTTCATCATCGTAAAAATTACCTTTATTATGGTTCACTTCGTGTGGCTTATCTTCATAACTTCGGTGCGCTTCATCTCCGTAAAACCATCTTTATATTCTCTGTGATTCGCTTCATCATCGTAAAAACCATCTTTTTATTCGTTCTTGCGCTTCGTACCTCGTGAGGCTTATCTTCATAACTTCGGTGGGCTTCATCTTCGTAAAAACCATCGTTATATTCTCTTATTCGCTTCATCTTCGTAAAAACCATCGTTATATTCGTTCTTACGCTTCATAATTCGTGAGGCTTCTTCATAACATCGGTGGGCTTCATCTCCGTAAAACCATCTTTATATTCTCTGTGATTCGCTTCATCATCGTAAAAACCATCTTTTTATTCGTTCTTACGCTTCATAATTCGTGAGGCTTCTTCATAACATCGGTGGGCTTCATCTTCGTAAAAACCATCTTTATATTCTCTGTGATTCGCTTCATCATCGTAAAAATTACCTTTATTATGGTTCACTTCGTGTGGCTTATCTTCATAACTTCGGTGCGCTTCATCTCCGTAAAACCATCTTTATATTCTCTGTGATTCGCTTCATCATCGTAAAAACCATCTTTTTATTCGTTCTTGCGCTTCGTACCTCGGAGGCTTATCTTCATAACTTCGGTGGGCTTCATCTTCGTAAAAACCATCGTTATATTCGTTCTTGCGCTTCATAATTCGTGAGGCTGCTTCATAACTTCGGTGGGCTTCAACTCCGTTAAAACCATCTTTATATACATCGGTGCGCTTCATATCCGTAAAAACAATCGTTATATTCGTTCTTGCGCTTCATAATTCGTGAGGCTTCTTCATAACTTCGGTGGGCTTCAACTCCGTTAAAACCATCTTTATATACATCGGTGCGCTTCATATCCGTAAAAACAATCGTTATATTCGTTCTTGCGCTTCATAATTCGTGAGGCTTCTTCATAACTTCGGTGGGCTTCATCTTCGTAAAAACCATCTTTATATTCTCTGATTCGCTTCATCTCCGTAAAAACCATCGTTATATTCTCTGATTCGCTTCATCTCCGTAAAAATCACCTTTAATTACGTTTCACTTCGTGAGGCTTATCTTCATAACTTCGGTGCGCTTCATATCCGTAAAAACCATCTTTATATTCTCTGTGATTCGCTTCATCATCGTAAAAACCATCTTTTTATTCGTTCTTGCGCTTCGTACCTCGTGAGGCTTATCTTCATAACTTCGGTGCGCTTCATCTCCGTAAAACCATCTTTATATTCTCTGTGATTCGCTTCATCATCGTAAAAACCATCTTTTTATTCGTTCTTACGCTTCATAATTCGTGAGGTTTCTTCATAACATCGGTGGGCTTCATCTTCGTAAAAACCATCTTTATATTCTCTGTGATTCGCTTCATCATCGTAAAAATCACCTTTAATTACGGTTCACTTCGTGAGGCTTTTCTTCATAACTTCGGTGGGCTTAATCTTCGTAAAAACCATCGTTTTATTCTCTGTGATTCGCTTCATCATCGTAAAAACCATCTTTTTATTCGTTCTTGCGCTTCGTACCTCGTGAGGCTTTATCTTCATAACTTCGGTGGGCTTCATCTTCATAAAAACCATCCTTATATCCTTCGGTACGCTTCATCTCCGTAAAAACCATCGTTATATTCTCTGATTCGCTTCATCTTCGTAAAAATCACCTTTAATTACGGTTCACTTCGTGAGGCTTATCTTCATAACTTCGGTGCATCATTCATAACTGCGCTTCAACTGCGTAAAAACCATCGTTATATTCTCTGATTCGCTTCATCTTCGTAAAAATCACCTTTAATTACGGTTCACTTCGTGAGGCTTATCTTCATAACTTCGGTGCACTTCATCTCCGTAAAAACCATCGTTATATTCTCTGATTCGCTTCATCTTCGTAAAAATGACCTTTAATTACGGTTCACTTCGTCAGGCTTCTTCATAACTTCGGTGCGCTTCAACTCCGTTAAAACCATCTTTATATCCATCGGTGCACTTCAACTGCGTAAAAACCATCGTTATATTCTCTGATTCGCTTCATCTTCGTAAAAATCACCTTTAATTACGGTTCACTTCGTGAGGCTTATCTTCATAACTTCGGTGCACTTCATCTCCGTAAAAACCATCGTTATATTCTCTGATTCGCTTCATCTTCGTAAAAACCATCTTTATATTCGTTCTTACGCTTCATAATTCTTGAGGCTTATCTTAATAACTTCAGTGCTCTCCATCTCCGTAAAAACCATCGTTATATTCGTTCTTGCGCTTCGTACCTCGTGAAGCTTATTTTCATAACTTCGGTGCGTTCATCTCCGTATAAACCATCGTTATATTCGTTCTTGCGCTTCATAATTCGTGAGGCTTATCTTCATAACTTCGGTGGGCTTCATCTTCGTAAAAACCATCTTTATATTCTCTGATTCGCTTCATCTCCGTATAAACCATCGTTATATTCGTTCTTGCGCTTCATAATTCGTGAGGCTTATCTTCATAACTTCGGTGCGCTTCATCTTCGTAAAAACCATCTTTTTATTCGTTCTTGCGCTTCGTACCTCGTGAGGCTTATCTTCATAACTTCGGTGCGCTTCATCTCCGTAAAAACCATCGTTATATTCTCTGATTCGCTTCATCTTCGTAAAAACCATCTTTTTATTCGTTCTTACGCTTCATAATTCGTGAGGCTTCTTCATAACTTCGGTGGGCTTCAACTCCGTTAAAAACCATCTTTATATCCATCGGTGCGCTTCATCTCCGTAAAAACAATCGTTATATTCGTTCTTACGCTTCATAATTCGTGAGGCTTCTTCATAACATCGGTGGGCTTCATCTTCGTAAAAACCATCTTTATATTCTCTGTGATTCGCTTCATCATCGTAAAAATTACCTTTATTATGGTTCACTTCGTGTGGCTTATCTTCATAACTTCGGTGCGCTTCATCTCCGTAAAACCATCTTTATATTCTCTGTGATTCGCTTCATCATCGTAAAAACCATCTTTTTATTCGTTCTTGCGCTTCGTACCTCGTGAGGCTTATCTTCATAACTTCGGTGGGCTTCATCTTCGTAAAAACCATCGTTATATTCTCTTATTCGCTTCATCTTCGTAAAAACCATCGTTATATTCGTTCTTACGCTTCATAATTCGTGAGGCTTCTTCATAACATCGGTGGGCTTAATCTTCGTAAAAACCATCGTTTTATTCTCTGTGATTCGCTTCATCATCGTAAAAACCATCTTTTTATTCGTTCTTGCGCTTCGTACCTCGTGAGGCTTTATCTTCATAACTTCGGTGGGCTTCATCTTCATAAAAACCATCCTTATATCCTTCGGTACGCTTCATCTCCGTAAAAACCATCGTTATATTCTCTGATTCGCTTCATCTTCGTAAAAATCACCTTTAATTACGGTTCACTTCGTGAGGCTTATCTTCATAACTTCGGTGCATCATTCATAACTGCGCTTCAACTGCGTAAAAACCATCGTTATATTCTCTGATTCGCTTCATCTTCGTAAAAATCACCTTTAATTACGGTTCACTTCGTGAGGCTTATCTTCATAACTTCGGTGCACTTCATCTCCGTAAAAACCATCGTTATATTCTCTGATTCGCTTCATCTTCGTAAAAATGACCTTTAATTACGGTTCACTTCGTCAGGCTTCTTCATAACTTCGGTGCGCTTCAACTCCGTTAAAACCATCTTTATATCCATCGGTGCACTTCAACTGCGTAAAAACCATCGTTATATTCTCTGATTCGCTTCATCTTCGTAAAAATCACCTTTAATTACGGTTCACTTCGTGAGGCTTATCTTCATAACTTCGGTGCACTTCATCTCCGTAAAAACCATCGTTATATTCTCTGATTCGCTTCATCTTCGTAAAAACCATCTTTATATTCGTTCTTACGCTTCATAATTCTTGAGGCTTATCTTAATAACTTCAGTGCTCTCCATCTCCGTAAAAACCATCGTTATATTCGTTCTTGCGCTTCGTACCTCGTGAAGCTTATTTTCATAACTTCGGTGCGTTCATCTCCGTATAAACCATCGTTATATTCGTTCTTGCGCTTCATAATTCGTGAGGCTTATCTTCATAACTTCGGTGGGCTTCATCTTCGTAAAAACCATCTTTATATTCTCTGATTCGCTTCATCTCCGTATAAACCATCGTTATATTCGTTCTTGCGCTTCATAATTCGTGAGGCTTATCTTCATAACTTCGGTGCGCTTCATCTTCGTAAAAACCATCTTTTTATTCGTTCTTGCGCTTCGTACCTCGTGAGGCTTATCTTCATAACTTCGGTGCGCTTCATCTCCGTAAAAACCATCGTTATATTCTCTGATTCGCTTCATCTTCGTAAAAACCATCTTTTTATTCGTTCTTACGCTTCATAATTCGTGAGGCTTCTTCATAACTTCGGTGGGCTTCAACTCCGTTAAAAACCATCTTTATATCCATCGGTGCGCTTCATCTCCGTAAAAACAATCGTTATATTCGTTCTTACGCTTCATAATTCGTGAGGCTTCTTCATAACATCGGTGGGCTTCATCTTCGTAAAAACCATCTTTATATTCTCTGTGATTCGCTTCATCATCGTAAAAATTACCTTTATTATGGTTCACTTCGTGTGGCTTATCTTCATAACTTCGGTGCGCTTCATCTCCGTAAAACCATCTTTATATTCTCTGTGATTCGCTTCATCATCGTAAAAACCATCTTTTTATTCGTTCTTGCGCTTCGTACCTCGTGAGGCTTATCTTCATAACTTCGGTGGGCTTCATCTTCGTAAAAACCATCGTTATATTCTCTTATTCGCTTCATCTTCGTAAAAACCATCGTTATATTCGTTCTTACGCTTCATAATTCGTGAGGCTTCTTCATAACATCGGTGGGCTTCATCTTCGTAAAAACCATCTTTATATTCTCTGTGATTCGCTTCATCATCGTAAAAACCATCTTTTTATTCGTTCTTGCGCTTCGTACCTCGTGAGGCTTATCTTCATAACTTCGGTGCGCTTCATCTCCGTAAAACCATCTTTATATTCTCTGTGATTCGCTTCATCATCGTAAAAACCATCTTTTTATTCGTTCTTACGCTTCATAATTCGTGAGGTTTCTTCATAACATCGGTGGGCTTCATCTTCGTAAAAACCATCTTTATATTCTCTGTGATTCGCTTCATCATCGTAAAAATCACCTTTAATTACGGTTCACTTCGTGAGGCTTTTCTTCATAACTTCGGTGGGCTTAATCTTCGTAAAAACCATCGTTTTATTCTCTGTGATTCGCTTCATCATCGTAAAAACCATCTTTTTATTCGTTCTTGCGCTTCGTACCTCGTGAGGCTTTATCTTCATAACTTCGGTGGGCTTCATCTTCATAAAAACCATCCTTATATCCTTCGGTACGCTTCATCTCCGTAAAAACCATCGTTATATTCTCTGATTCGCTTCATCTTCGTAAAAATCACCTTTAATTACGGTTCACTTCGTGAGGCTTATCTTCATACCTTCGGTGCATCATTCATAACTGCGCTTCAACTGCGTAAAAACCATCGTTATATTCTCTGATTCGCTTCATCTTCGTAAAAATCACCTTTAATTACGGTTCACTTCGTGAGGCTTATCTTCATAACTTCGGTGCACTTCATCTCCGTAAAAACCATCGTTATATTCTCTGATTCGCTTCATCTTCGTAAAAATTACCTTTAATTACGGTTCACTTCGTCAGGCTTCTTCATAACTTCGGTGCGCTTCAACTCCGTTAAAACCATCTTTATATCCATCGGTGCACTTCAACTGCGTAAAAACCATCGTTATATTCTCTGATTCGCTTCATCTTCGTAAAAATCACCTTTAATTACGGTTCACTTCGTGAGGCTTATCTTCATAACTTCGGTGCACTTCATCTCCGTAAAAACCATCGTTATATTCTCTGATTCGCTTCATCTTCGTAAAAACCATCTTTATATTCGTTCTTACGCTTCATAATTCTTGAGGCTTATCTTAATAACTTCAGTGCGCTCCATCTCCGTAAAAACCATCGTTATATTCGTTCTTGCGCTTCGTACCTCGTGAAGCTTATTTTCATAACTTCGGTGCGTTCATCTCCGTATAAACCATCGTTATATTCGTTCTTGCGCTTCATAATTCGTGAGGCTTATCTTCATAACTTCGGTGGGCTTCATCTTCGTAAAAACCATCTTTATATTCTCTGATTCGCTTCATCTCCGTATAAACCATCGTTATATTCGTTCTTGCGCTTCATAATTCGTGAGGCTTATCTTCATAACTTCGGTGCGCTTCATCTTCGTAAAAACCATCTTTTTATTCGTTCTTGCGCTTCGTACCTCGTGAGGCTTATCTTCATAACTTCGGTGCGCTTCATCTCCGTAAAAACCATCGTTATATTCTCTGATTCGCTTCATCTTCGTAAAAACCATCTTTTTATTCGTTCTTACGCTTCATAATTCGTGAGGCTTCTTCATAACTTCGGTGGGCTTCAACTCCGTTAAAAACCATCTTTATATCCATCGGTGCGCTTCATCTCCGTAAAAACAATCGTTATATTCGTTCTTACGCTTCATAATTCGTGAGGCTTCTTCATAACATCGGTGGGCTTCATCTTCGTAAAAACCATCTTTATATTCTCTGTGATTCGCTTCATCATCGTAAAAATTACCTTTATTATGGTTCACTTCGTGTGGCTTATCTTCATAACTTCGGTGCGCTTCATCTCCGTAAAACCATCTTTATATTCTCTGTGATTCGCTTCATCATCGTAAAAACCATCTTTTTATTCGTTCTTGCGCTTCGTACCTCGTGAGGCTTATCTTCATAACTTCGGTGGGCTTCATCTTCGTAAAAACCATCGTTATATTCTCTTATTCGCTTCATCTTCGTAAAAACCATCGTTATATTCGTTCTTACGCTTCATAATTCGTGAGGCTTCTTCATAACATCGGTGGGCTTCATCTTCGTAAAAACCATCTTTATATTCTCTGTGATTCGCTTCATCATCGTAAAAATTACCTTTAATTACGGTTCACTTCTGAGGCTTTTCTTTATAACTTCGGTGGGCTTCATCTCCGTAAAACCATCTTTATATTCTCTGTGATTCGCTTCATCATCGTAAAAACCATCTTTTTATTCGTTCTTGCGCTTCGTACCTCGTGAGGCTTATCTTCATAACTTCGGTGCGCTTCATCTCCGTAAAAACCATCGTTATATTCTCTTATTCGCTTCATCTTCGTAAAAACCATCGTTATATTCGTTCTTACGCTTCATAATTCGTGAGGCTTCTTCATAACATCGGTGGGCTTCATCTTCGTAAAAACCATCGTTATATTCGTTCTTGCGCTTCGTACCTCGTGAAGCTTATTTTCATAACTTCGGTGCGTTCATCTCCGTATAAACCATCGTTATATTCGTTCTTGCGCTTCATAATTCGTGAGGCTTATCTTCATAACTTCGGTGGGCTTCATCTTCTTAAAAACCATCTTTATATTCTCTGTGATTCGCTTCATCATCGTAAAAACCATCTTTTTATTCGTTCTTACGCTTCATAATTCGTGAGGCTTCTTCATAACTTCGGTGGGCTTCATCTTCGTAAAAACCATCTTTATATTCTCTGTGATTCGCTTCATCATCGTAAAAATTACCTTTATTATGGTTCACTTCGTGTGGCTTATCTTCATAACTTCGGTGCGCTTCATCTCCGTAAAACCATCTTTATATTCTCTTATTCGCTTCATCTTCGTAAAAACCATCGTTATATTCGTTCTTACGCTTCATAATTCGTGAGGCTTCTTCATAACATCGGTGGGCTTCATCTTCGTAAAAACCATCGTTATATTCGTTTTTGCGCTTCGTACCTCGTGAAGCTTATTTTCATAACTTCGGTGCGTTCATCTCCGTATAAACCATCGTTATATTCGTTCTTGCGCTTCATAATTCGTGAGGCTTATCTTCATAACTTCGGTGGGCTTCATCTTCGTAAAAACCATCTTTATATTCTCTGATTCGCTTCATCTCCGTAAAAACCATCGTTATATTCTCTGATTCGCTTCATCTCCGTAAAAATCACCTTTAATTACGGTTCACTTCGTGAGGCTTATCTTCATAACTTCGGTGCGCTTCATCTCCGTAAAAACCATCGTTATATTCTCTGATTCGCTTCATCTTCGTAAAAACCATCGTTATATTCGTTCTTACGCTTCATAATTCTTGAGGCTTATCTTAATAACTTAACTTCAGTGCGCTTCATCTCCGTATAAACCATCGTTATATTCTCTGATTCGCTTCATCTTCGTAAAAACCATCGTTATATTCGTTCTTACGCTTCATAATTCGTGAGGCTTCTTCATAACTTCGGTGGGCTTCATCTTCGTAAAAACCATCTTTATATTCTCTGTGATTCGCTTCATCATCGTAAAAATCACCTTTAATTACGGTTCACTTCTGAGGCTTTTCTTTATAACTTCGGTGGGCTTCATCTTCGTAAAAACCATCGTTATATTCTCTGATTCGCTTCATCTTCGTAAAAACCATCGTTATATTCGTTCTTACGCTTCATAATTCGTGAGGCTTCACTACATAACTTCGGTGCGCTTCAACTCCGTTAAAACCATCTTTATATCCATCGGTGCGCTTCATCTCCGTAAAAACAATCGTTATATTCGTTCTTACGCTTCATAATTCGTGAGGCTTCTTCATAACTTCGGTGGGCTTCAACTCCGTTAAAACCATCTTTATATACATCGGTGCGCTTCATATCCGTAAAAACAATCGTTATATTCGTTCTTGCGCTTCATAATTCGTGAGGCTTCTTCATAACTTCGGTGGGCTTCAACTCCGTTAAAACCATCTTTATATACATCGGTGCGCTTCATATCCGTAAAAACAATCGTTATATTCGTTCTTGCGCTTCATAATTCGTGAGGCTTCTTCATAACTTCGGTGGGCTTCATCTTCGTAAAAACCATCTTTATATTCTCTGATTCGCTTCATCTCCGTAAAAACCATCGTTATATTCTCTGATTCGCTTCATCTCCGTAAAAATCACCTTTAATTACGGTTCACTTCGTGAGGCTTATCTTCATAACTTCGGTGCGCTTCATCTCCGTAAAAACCATCGTTATATTCTCTTATTCGCTTCATCTTCGTAAAAACCATCGTTATATTCGTTCTTACGCTTCATAATTCGTGAGGCTTCTTCATAACATCGGTGGGGTTCATCTTCGTAAAAACCATCTTTATATTCTCTGTGATTCGCTTCATCATCGTAAAAACCATCTTTTTATTCGTTCTTGCGCTTCGTACCTCGTGAGGCTTATCTTCATAACTTCGGTGCGCTTCATCTCCGTAAAACCATCTTTATATTCTCTGTGATTCGCTTCATCATCGTAAAAACCATCTTTTTATTCGTTCTTACGCTTCATAATTCGTGAGGCTTCTTCATAACATCGGTGGGCTTCATCTTCGTAAAAACCATCTTTATATTCTCTGTGATTCGCTTCATCATCGTAAAAATTACCTTTATTATGGTTCACTTCGTGTGGCTTATCTTCATAACTTCGGTGCGCTTCATCTCCGTAAAACCATCTTTATATTCTCTGTGATTCGCTTCATCATCGTAAAAACCATCTTTTTATTCGTTCTTGCGCTTCATAATTCGTGAGGCTTCTTCATAATGTCGGTGGGCTTCATCTTCGTAAAAACCATCTTTATATTCTTTGTGATTCGCTTCATCATCGTAAAAATCACCTTTAATTACGGTTCACTTCGTGAGGCTTCTTCATAACTTCGGTGCGCTTCAACTCCGTTAAAACCATCTTTATATCCATCGGTGCACTTCAACTGCGTAAAAACCATCGTTATATTCTCTGATTCGCTTCATCTTCGTAAAAATCACCTTTAATTACGGTTCACTTCGTGAGGCTTATCTTCATAACTTCGGTGCACTTCATCTCCGTAAAAACCATCGTTATATTCTCTGATTCGCTTCATCTTCGTAAAAATTACCTTTAATTACGGTTCACTTCGTCAGGCTTCTTCATAACTTCGGTGCGCTTCAACTCCGTTAAAACCATCTTTATATCCATCGGTGCACTTCAACTGCGTAAAAACCATCGTTATATTCTCTGATTCGCTTCATCTTCGTAAAAATCACCTTTAATTACGGTTCACTTCGTGAGGCTTATCTTCATAACTTCGGTGCACTTCATCTCCGTAAAAACCATCGTTATATTCTCTGATTCGCTTCATCTTCGTAAAAACCATCTTTATATTCGTTCTTACGCTTCATAATTCTTGAGGCTTATCTTAATAACTTCAGTGCGCTCCATCTCCGTAAAAACCATCGTTATATTCGTTCTTGCGCTTCGTACCTCGTGAAGCTTATTTTCATAACTTCGGTGCGTTCATCTCCGTATAAACCATCGTTATATTCGTTCTTGCGCTTCATAATTCGTGAGGCTTCTTCATAACATCGGTGGGGTTCATCTTCGTAAAAACCATCTTTATATTCTCTGTGATTCGCTTCATCATCGTAAAAACCATCTTTTTATTCGTTCTTGCGCTTCGTACCTCGTGAGGCTTATCTTCATAACTTCGGTGCGCTTCATCTCCGTAAAACCATCTTTATATTCTCTGTGATTCGCTTCATCATCGTAAAAACCATCTTTTTATTCGTTCTTACGCTTCATAATTCGTGAGGCTTCTTCATAACATCGGTGGGCTTCATCTTCGTAAAAACCATCTTTATATTCTCTGTGATTCGCTTCATCATCGTAAAAATTACCTTTATTATGGTTCACTTCGTGTGGCTTATCTTCATAACTTCGGTGCGCTTCATCTCCGTAAAACCATCTTTATATTCTCTGTGATTCGCTTCATCATCGTAAAAACCATCTTTTTATTCGTTCTTGCGCTTCATAATTCGTGAGGCTTCTTCATAATGTCGGTGGGCTTCATCTTCGTAAAAACCATCTTTATATTCTTTGTGATTCGCTTCATCATCGTAAAAATCACCTTTAATTACGGTTCACTTCGTGAGGCTTTTCTTCATAACTTCGGTGGGCTTCATCTTCGTAAAAACCATCGTTTTATTCTCTGTGATTCGCTTCATCATCGTAAAAACCATCTTTTTATTCGTTCTTGCGCTTCGTACCTCGTGAGGCTTTATCTTCATAACTTCGGTGGGCTTCATCTTCATAAAAACCATCCTTATATCCTTCGGTACGCTTCATCTCCGTATAAACCATCGTTATATTCGTTCTTGCGCTTCATAATTCGTGAGGCTTATCTTCATAACTTCGGTGGGCTTCATCTTCGTAAAAACCATCTTTATATTCTCTGATTCGCTTCATCTCCGTAAAAACCATCGTTATATTCTCTGATTCGCTTCATCTTCGTAAAAATCACCTTTATTTACGGTTCACTTCGTGAGGCTTATCTTCATAACTTCGGTGCGCTTCATCTCCGTAAAAACCATCGTTATATTCTCTGATTCGCTTCATCTTCGTAAAAACCATCGTTATATTCGTTCTTACGCTTCATAATTCTTGAGGCTTATCTTAATAACTTAACTTCAGTGCGCTTCATCTCCGTATAAACCATCGTTATATTCTCTGATTCGCTTCATCTTCGTAAAAACCATCGTTATATTCGTTCTTACGCTTCATAATTCTTGAGGCTTATCTTAATAACTTAACTTCAGTGCGCTCCATCTCCGTAAAAACCATCGTTATATTCGTTCTTGCGCTTCGTACCTCGTGAAGCTTATTTTCATAACTTCGGTGGGCTTCATCTTCGTAAAAACCATCTTTATATTCTCTGATTCGCTTCATCTCCGTAAAAATCACCTTTAATTACGGTTCACTTCGTGAGGCTTATCTTCATAACTTCGGTGCGCTTCATCTCCGTAGAAACCATCGTTATATTCTCTGATTCGCTTCATCTTCGTAAAAACCATCGTTATATTCGTTCTTGCGCTTCATAATTCGTGAGGCTTCTTCATAACTTCGGTGGGCTTCATCTTCGTAAAAACCATCTTTATATTCTCTGTGATTCGCTTCATCATCGTAAAAATCACCTTTAATTACGGTTCACTTCTGAGGCTTTTCTTTATAACTTCGGTGGGCTTCATCTTCGTAAAAACCATCGTTATATTCGTTCTTACGCTTCATAATTCGTGAGGCTTCACTACATAACTTCGGTGCGCTTCAACTCCGTTAAAACCATCTTTATATCCATCGGTGCGCTTCATCTCCGTAAAAACAATCGTTATATTCGTTCTTACGCTTCATAATTCGTGAGGCTTCTTCATAACTTCGGTGGGCTTCAACTCCGTTAAAACCATCTTTATATACATCGGTGCGCTTCATATCCGTAAAAACAATCGTTATATTCGTTCTTGCGCTTCATAATTCGTGAGGCTTCTTCATAACATCGGTGGGCTTCATCTTCGTAAAAATCATCGTTATATTCTCTGATTCGCTTCATCTTCGTAAAAACCATCGTTATATTCGTTCTTACGCTTCATAATTCGTGAGGCTTCACTACATAACTTCGGTGCGCTTCAACTCCGTTAAAACCATCTTTATATCCATCGGTGCGCTTCATC
The DNA here is from genome assembly GCF_024137745.1 of Phymastichus coffea. Taxonomy (NCBI): domain Eukaryota; kingdom Metazoa; phylum Arthropoda; class Insecta; order Hymenoptera; family Eulophidae; genus Phymastichus; species Phymastichus coffea. The sequence goes on along the minus strand of NW_026706812.1, from coordinate 104,591 downwards.
TCCGTAAAAACAATCGTTATATTCGTTCTTGCGCTTCATAATTCGTGAGGCTTCTTCATAACTTCGGTGGGCTTCAACTCCGTTAAAACCAAATTTATATACATCGGTGCGCTTCATATCCGTAAAAACAATCGTTATATTCGTTCTTGCGCTTCATAATTCGTGAGGCTTCTTCATAACTTCGGTGTGCTCCATCTTCTTAAAAACTAATGTTATATTCTATGATGTGCTTCGATCTTTATTTATAATCTTCGGTGCTGTTACGATGGCCACCTTTTCTCGTACCTTTGAACCGCGAGTGGCACTGCACTACGAGTCATCCACCAGCAATCAAAAGCAACCTAAAGAGTATTTATTAAAGTAACTTACTTAGTATTTTATTTGGCCATAGTAAACCGTTGAATGACCGCTTATTACTCTGTCCCCAACACTGTAATTACGACTAGTTATACCTATGCGATATGTACCATGGCATGCGGCCACGCTCTTCCTATATTATGTTCTCCTATTCCATATTATATTTTTCTATGTTTAACATTTATATTATAATAATACACATACATATAGCTAGTAATACCAGTCGCAGGCTCTTTAAACCTCATGTTCTCCTGTTCCACATTTTCCCTTAACCTACGGTATCCACGATACAGAATCATGAAGGTGTAACACGACAGTGGTTGTGCTCCACCTACCTTATGGTTTGCCTGGTAACTCTAATACTCTAATTATACGCCGATAACATATAGAATTTGTACCATAGCAAGCGGCTATGATCTTTACCACCTATTTTCTCCTTTAGCATTGCGACTTTTTTCTATATTTCTACGTAATAAGATTTCATATGTACTCCTTCTATAAGTATACCGAGCATAATGCTCTTTCTCTATACGTTTAGATCACACCTTTATGGTGTGAATCACTTTGTTTGCCACCCACTGTAGGCAGAGCGCAAGTCTGTTCCTGAACCATGCGTCACAAACAACACGTCATGGCAAACACGTCATGGCAAACACGTCAGCGCTAGGTTCGTAGCCCCTACCACAGCCAGACAACGCCTTACCAATGTCATACCACGCCTTCGACCAATCAGCGGATAGCAGAGGTCGAAGGCAGAAGGTCGAGGCAGAAATAACGCCGTTCAAAATAATTTCCCTGACAGACGTAACAATGTACGCCATGATAACTTACGCGAACCAGACAAACACTACCAATCAACAAGTCAATCGCGAAACTAACAACGCGGCATCCCCCGTAAATCGTCAACAAAATTTTATGAATCAACAACCTCCAAATCGTTACGTCCCAAATCAGCCTTGAAATTCATATAGACCTAAATAACGAGCTTAGACGAATGAAACGGGACGACAATAAACTTTGCGATTATTGTAATAAACGCGGTCACGAAAGCACATATTGTTTTAAAAAGCAGCGTTTTGATTTTGATCAAGCATCGAATCAGGGAAACGACTATACTCGGCCTGTTGCGGAGGTACCCGAGCAATCAGAACGTCCGCCCAATGAATTACATGGAGACCAGCTCACAATTTATTCATGGGGTAGAGTCGGAATTGTAAAACTCGGACGCATCCCAACAATAAGCATATCAAGTAATGATTTTGCGCATGGTAAAATTGAGGCGATGATAGATACAGGAGCATCTCCTAATGTGATTATAAAATTATAAATTATAAACTCGACTATAAAATTCCCGTATAAAATTAATTTCAACGTATGCCCTCGTATAAAAGGCATTGGTGGAGGGAACCCGATACCTACACACGGATCAATCGCAATCACCCTATCGGAATTTAAACGCTACGGCAACATTCCTGGTGGTTAATGACGATTTCCTTACTCCCGTGTCATGCGTGATCGGATCTGAATTCCTAAATAAAATCGGGGCTAACATAAATTTTGAAACGGGCAATATATCTTGTCGAGGCAATCACATACATTTCCTATCGTCTTTCCGAGATAAAGCGCGTAATAAAAAACTAAATCGAATATTGACTTCGGAAATAATATCGCCTCAATCACACTATCCGAAGGGAATCAAACAAAGAAAGTTACAAACCCCCATTCCCCCTTGTTTACGCCGATGCTACCGTTTGCACCCAGTCATCGGCTTTGTCTACGCCAAATGCTGTGCCTACTGTTTGCACCCAGTCATCGGCATTATCTGCCTCTTGTGTGAATAGCAACCAGTCATCGGCTTTGTGTTCGATGAATGTCAAGACTATTACTTACACCCAGCCGTCAGCGCTATCTACGCCGAATGTTATGCCAACTGTATCCTCATCAGACATGTCCACTAATGCAAACGCCTCTATTATTGACGAGATAAGTCACAACCTTTATGACTCTATTGCAATATCGGGCCTACATAATCCCGTTACTTCTTGCTCTCTTACGACCCACGACTACTTAGACAAAAAAGCGTCTATGACTAATATGCTCCTAGACGATGCATACAGACCTTCGACAGACGGACAAACTTCTGAAAATGGAACTAGTCTTTTCGGAGACGAAATAAAAAGAATTAATTATACAAATTTCGAACACTCTCCCACTTTGAATGTACACGACCGCGTAGAAAAAATAAAAGAACTAGTTTTATCTATTTTAATAGATACATACGAAGGCGAATTACGCGACAGAGCTACGATCCTATGCAAAAATTATAATAAAATCTTTCAATTACCTGACGAAGAGTACAACCCCAGCTGCAGTGCATATAATCGTACTCAAGTCTATAATTAATATTAAGCCTATAATATCAAGTCTATAATTAATATTAAGCCTCATCGCGTGCCCGTGGTAATGCAACAGGAAATGGAGGAGGAGGTGCGCAAACTATTAAAGAAAAACATTATAGAGCCATCCTCTTCCCCATATAACAGCCCCATATGGCTAGTACCAAAGAAGACATTCGATGGTGCCGGAAAACGGAAAAAGCGGCTGGTAATCGACTACCGCGCGTTAAATGAAATTACTGTACCCGACGCATACCCAATACCCAACATAACAGATATTATCGAGAGGTCTCTCGATATATAGGAGGGAAACAACTGGTTCTCCGTAGTAGATCTTTGCTCGGGCTTTCATCAAATTCGCATGAGCGATAATGATAAAGAGAAAACCACTTTTTCCACGTCATTCGGGCACTATCATTTTCTTCGTATGCCATTCGGCTTGCGCAATAGCCCCGCGACATTTCAACGAACCAATATGAAATATTCTTTGACCTACAAAACAAAGACATTTTCATTTACGTTGACGACTTAATTATATTTGCGAAAACTCTCGAAGATCACGATCGTAAATTCGCCCTGGTCGCCGAAAGATTAGAAAAGGCCGGCTTGCGTTTAGAACCCGAGAAATGCGAATTTTATAAGCGGAAGGTCGTTTATCTAGGCTACGAAATTGGTACAGACGGAATTCGGCCGAACAAAAGCAATAGAGAATTTTCAAAAAATTTAACAAAAAAAACATGCGATAGAGAATTTTCCTATCCCCAAATCAACGAAAAATATAAAACAATTTTTAGGGGCTACAGGATACTACAGAAGGAGGTTCATTCCCTCTTTTGCAAAAATTGCCGAACCATTGAACCATTAAGAAAGGGCGAAAAATTCATCTGGGCCAATGAATGTAAAGAAAGCTTTGATACTCTACGACTCGCTCTCACATGTGAACCGATTCTTGTATACCCCGATTTCGAGAAACCATTCTTTGTAACCACGGATGCAAGTCTAAATGCGATAGGCGGTGTGCTCAGCCAGTTGCATGGTAAGGACGATAAGCCCATTACTTTTATTTCACGTAGCCTCAGAAACGCAGAACTTAATTATTCAACAATCGAAAAAGAACTTTTAGCCATGGTCGAAGCAGCCACGCAATTTCGATACGCGCTGTACGGACGAAAATTTACTTTTTATACTTAAGCCGCTCGTCTGGCTTCATAATCTAAAAGATCCGTGCACACGCTTGAAAAGATTTTATTTTAAACTGAGCGAGTTTGATTACGATGTAGTATATAAGGAAGGTAAACTAAACGTAGTTGCTGACGCACTATCAAGAAATCCGCCAACGAAAGAGATAGAAGGCAGAGTTTTCGATGACATCGTCAGACTCCGAGGAAATGTTTACACCTCATAAACGAAGGAGAGTGCCGACTATCAATGACTCACAAGAGACAACGTCAATATTGACAATAGTCAACACATTCCAGATGTTGCAAGGCAAACGATAAATAATAAACGATAAATGATGGTAACGATAAAGCTCCGATGTCAAAGTCACCGATAGAAGAAGACCAAACAGAGTCCAGCGAACACTCCGATGATATCATGGATCACCCATCTGTTCAATATGACATCATCCAGCGAAGAAAGAAAAACGTCGTAGAGATACGTGACTCCTTCCTTACTTATGCTGATAAGTTATCAGCATGAGTAAGGAAGGAGTTAATAAGTAATAAGACAAGTTGGCTTACTTCATAACGAGTAAGAACGAGCCAGTCTGCAGTGGAGCATCTAGTCTCAGGGAAGCCGGTCATCTAATTCCGCAAGCTAATCTCCAAGTAGGCGAAATAAATTGCCATACAGTAAAGAGAAAAGTCTATATCGGACTCCGAGGGGTTATTCAGTCGGTGAAATCATGGGACACCTCCAAATGAAATCTTACGAAATCATGAAGAATTGTTTTGAAATCGTGCAATCAATTGAAATCAATTTCAAATTGAAATCAATAATGAAATCAAATGAATTGATTTAACCTTATTTGAAATCATGTGAAATCATGAAATCATTGCAATCATTTCATTTTTTTTTCAATTTTCAAGCGATTACTCATCAAGCCTCTTTTTGTTTGTGAACAACAAAACGCCGCGCCGGTGGTGTCGTTTTCGCCTCCTCGCCACGCGGATGTTTTGGCTGGATAAGAACTTCTTGGCGCCTGGACACAGATGACGTGTTTCGACTTGACGAGATCGCGATCGATCGAGGTTCTTATTCTTGCGCCGCACTTGACTAGACGCAGCTCGCCGAAGCAGTACTCATTATTTCGTTGCAGTCTTTAGTCATAGAACTTGGGCTTAATACCTAGTTAGTTTCGTGGAACTTGTGGCAAGTGCACTGTTTTCTGCACGTGTTTTGTGCGTGTTATTGTTTCAAGTTTAAGCGTATTATTCAAGTTATTAGTAACAACTGTAGAACCGAAAAAATTACAGTATTCTTTCGAATACTCTCAAAACGAGTATTTTATTCTTTCATAAGTGGCTATACATCAAACAAGTAAGTACTTTTTTCAACTTTGATTAAAAATAATCAATCTGTTTTTCATAAATTACTGTACCTATTTTTCCGAGTGCTTTTTATTCATTCTATCTATATATACGATCGTATACGATCTCTTCGTGATCTCTTAACCTCTCAAATTTTTAGATTTAATTGTGAAAATTAGATAAGCTCAATTGTTCTATGCCGTTACTACTAAATTCTGAAAAAATTTGCGCGTGTTCTTTGAGCAATTTCAACTTTTTTTTTCCTTGCGAATTTTTTGATTTAATCAATAGTTTTCGAGTAAAAAATTATTTTTCATAAATTTTGAATTATTTATTTGGTGTCAACTGTGAAATAGCGAAATCCTTCGAATAAACGCCGGAAAGTAATTTTCTAGATTTCAAGAGTCCTAAAATATGTTATCCGTTAGGTAATATAAAAACATGAATACGTTATGAAATAATTATTGATTCACTGGTTCTAACAGTATAATTGAAATGATTTTCATATTAGTGAAAAAATTATTATTTCCAATAATAAATGTGTGACACCCGCATTGTGCAGATCCCTACATATTATAAGGTAAATTTTTTCATTTATTTCTAAAATAATTTGCAAAAGAATAACATTGTAAATGCATAGGTCATAAATCTGCAATCATAATTATTGCGATACGTAATTGTTGTAGAACACTTTTGTTTATCTTCTATTCAATTTTTTTTTTCTGAAACGGTAAGTATATTAATTTTTTATCATCATTATCAAGTGCAAAAGTATGTCACCTTCATCAAGATCAAAAAGACCAAAACAAAATTGTGATGACGTGTTTGAAATAGAAGAACTGGAAGATGAAACATCCCGATCTATTTTTCTACCTTCTAATTCGGGAAGTTCAGATAGCGAATCGGATTCAGAGCTGGATTTTTTTGTAGATAGTGCTGGGCAAGTTCCAAAACAGAGTTATAGTCAGATTCTCAATGAGTATGGTGATAACCAAAAGAAACTCGAGCCAAATCATGACTATGAATGGATAATAGGTGAAAAACGGTATGATGTGCCTTGTAATAAGTGTCTTCTTTCAGATGCTACGCGAACAAAATTGCAAAAACTGTCTGCTCTTCAATTATTTGAATTATTTTTCTCTCTTGAATTGCAAACTTATATTGTGGATAGTACACGCACTAACGGACTTGATATAACTTTGAATGTGTTACAAGTATTTTTGGGGATAGTCATCATTTCTATCGTCAACGGTCGAAAATCAGAGAGAGATTATTGGAGCACTAATCAACTTCTTCGTTGTGAACCAATTGCATCAGCGATAAGTAGAGATGACTTTATAAAAATAAAACGTTATATAAAACTGAATAAACTTGAAGATGCTAATAATGAAGACAAAGTTTGGAGAGTAAGAAACGTTTTGGAGATTTTTACGCAGTTTTTGGGCTGCTTTTTGTTATTAGCCATTCGATATTTAAATTTTTTTGCTTAACATTGTTGAATATCATGTAAAGACCTTGTGTACAAAGTTTGAGCGATCGGAACGATATGCTACTAGCCCTAAGTTAATTTAACAACTAATCACATATAGGGAATACGCAGTTTTTGGGCTGCCATTTGTTATTGGCCACTCCTTTTTATAGTTTTTTTGCATAAACTTGTTGAATGCCATGTAAAGACCTTGTGTACAAAGTTTGAGCGATCGGAACGATACGCAACTGCCCATAAGTTTAATTAACAATTTACGCGATCAAGGAAATTCGCTGTATTTACGCCCCCATTTGTTATTAGCCACTCCTTTTTTTAATTTTTTTGCTTGACATTGTTGAATGTCATGTAAAGAACTGGTGTACAAAGTTTGAGCGATCGGAACGATATGCTACTAGCCCTAAGTTAATTTAACAACTAAACACATATAGGAAATACGCAGTTTTCGGGCTGCCATTTGTTAATGGCCACTCCTTTTTATAGTTTTTTTGAATAAACTTGTTGAATGTCATGTAAAGACCTTGTGTACAAAGTTTGAGCGATCGGAACGATACGCAACTACCCCTAAGTTAAGTTAACAACTAATCACATATAGTGAATACGCAGGTTTTGGGCTGCTTTTTGTTATTAGCCACTCGATATTTAAATTTTTTTGCTTAACATTGTTGAATATCATGTAAAGACCTTGTGTACAAAGTTTGAGCGATCGGAACGATACGCAACTGCCCATAAGTTTAATTAACAATTTACGCGATCAAGGAAATTTGCTGTATTTACGCCCCCATTTGTTATTAGCCACTCCTTTTTTTAATTTTTTTGCTTGACATTGTTGAATGTCGTGTAAAGAACTGGTGTACAAAGTTTGAGCGATCGGAACGATATGCTACTAGACCTAAGTTAATTTAACACCTAAACACATATAGGGAATACGCAGTTTTCGGGCTGCCATTTGTTAATGGCCACTCCTTTTTGTAGTTTTTTTGAATAAACTTGTTGAATGTCATATAAGACCTTGTGTACAAAGTTTGAGAGATCGGAACGATATGCTACTAGCCCTAAGTTAATTTAACAACTAAACACATATAGGGAATACGCAGTTTTCGGGCTGCCATTTGTTAATGGCCACTCCTTTTTATAGTTTTTTTGCATAAACTTGTTGAATGTCATGTAAAGACCTTGTGTACAAAGTTTGAGAGATCGGAACGATATGCTACTAGCCCTAAGTTAATTTAACAACTAAACACATATAGGGAATACGCAGTTTTCGGGCTGCCATTTGTTAATGGCCACTCCTTTTTATAGTTTTTTTGCATAAACTTGTTGAATGTCATGTAAAGACCTTGTGTACAAAGTTTGAGAGATCGGAACGATATGCTACTAGCCCTAAGTTAAGTTAACAACTAATCACATATAGTGAATACGCAGTTTTTGGGCTGCTTTTTGTTATTAGCCACTCGATATTTAAATTTTTTTGCTTAACATTGTTGAATATCATGTAAAGACCTTGTGTACAAAGTTTGAGCGATCGGAACGATACGCAACTGCCCATAAGTTTAATTAACAATTTACGCGATCAAGGAAATTTGCTGTATTTACGCCCCCATTTGTTATTAGCCACTACTTTTTTTAATTTTTTTGCTTGACATTGTTGAATGTCATGTAAAGACCTTGTGTACAAAGTTTGAGCGATCGGAACGATACGCAACTGCCCATAAGTTTAATTAACAATTTACGCGATCAAGTAAATTCGCTGTATTTACGCCCCCATTTGTTATTAGCCACTCCTTTTTTTAATTTTTTTGTTTGACATTGTTGAATGTGATGTAAAGAACTGGTGTACAAAGTTTGAGCGATCGGAACGATATGCTACTAGCCCTAAGTTAATTTAACAACTAAACACATATAGGAAATACGCAGTTTTCGGGCTGCCATTTGTTATTAGCCACTCGATATTTAAATTTTTTTGCTTAACATTGTTGAATGTCATGTAAAGACCTTGTGTACAAAGTTTGAGCGATCGGAACGATATGCTACTAGCCCTAAGTTAATTTAACAACTAAACACATATAGGAAATACGCAGTTTTCGGGCTGCCATTTGTTAATGGCCACTCCTTTTTATAGTTTTTTTGAATAAACTTGTTGAATGTCATGTAAAGACCTTGTGTACAAAGTTTGAGCGATCGGAACGATACGCAACTACCCCTAAGAAAATTTAACAACTAATCACATATAGGGAATACGCAGTTATTGGGCTGCCATTTGTTATTGGCCACTCCTTTTTATAGTTTTTTTGCATAAACTTGTTGAATGTCATGTAAAGACCTTGTGTACAAAGTTTGAGCGATCGGAACGATACGCAACTGCCCATAAGTTTAATTAACAATTTACGCGATCAAGTAAATTCGCTGTATTTACGCCCCCATTTGTTATTAGCCACTCCTTTTTTTAATTTTTTTGCTTGACATTGTTGAATGTCATGTAAAGAACTGGTGTACAAAGTTTGAGCGATCGGAACGATATGCTACTAGCCCTAAGTTAATTTAACAACTAAACACATATAGGGAATACGCAGTTTTCGGGCTGCCATTTGTTAATGGCCACTCCTTTTTATAGTTTTTTTGAATAAACTTGTTGAATGTCATGTAAAGACCTTGTGTACAAAGTTTGAGCGATCGGAACGATACGCAACTACCCCTAAGTTTAATTAACAATTTACGCGATCAAGGAAATTTGCTGTATTTACGCCCCCATTTGTTATTAGCCACTCCTTTTTTTAATTTTTTTGCTTGACATTGTTGAATGTCGTGTAAAGAACTGGTGTACAAAGTTTGAGCGATCGGAACGATATGCTACTAGACCTAAGTTAATTTAACAACTAAACACATATAGGAAATACGCAGTTTTCGGGCTGCCATTTGTTAATGGCCACTCCTTTTTATAGTTTTTTTTGCATAAACTTGTTGAATATCATGTAAAGACCTTGTGTACAAAGTTTGAGCGATCAGAACGATACGCAACTGCCCATAAGTTTAATTAGCAATTTACGCGATCAAGGAAATTTGCTGTATTTACGCCCCCATTTGTTATTAGCGACTCCTTTTTTTAATTTTTTTGCTTGACATTGTTGAATGTCGTGTAAAGAACTGGTGTACAAAGTTTGAGCGATCGGAACGATATGCTACTAGACCTAAGTTAATTTAACAACTAAACACATATAGGAAATACGCAGTTTTCGGGCTGCCATTTGTTAATGGCCACTCCTTTTTATAGTTTTTTTTGCATAAACTTGTTGAATATCATGTAAAGACCTTGTGTACAAAGTTTGAGCGATCAGAACGATACGCAACTGCCCATAAGTTTAATTAGCAATTTACGCGATCAAGGAAATTCGCTGTATTTACGCCCCCATTTGTTAATGGCCACTCCTTTTTTTAATTTTTTTGCTTGACATTGTTGAATGTCGTGTAAAGAACTGGTGTACAAAGTTTGAGCGATCGGAACGATACGCAACTACCCCTAAGAAAATTTAACAACTAATCACATATAGGGAATACGCAGTTATTGGGCTGCCATTTGTTATTGGCCACTCCTTTTTATAGTTTTTTTGCATAAACTTGTTGAATGTCATGTAAAGACCTTGTGTACAAAGTTTGAGCGATCGGAACGATATGCTACTAGCCCTAAGTTAATTTAACAACTAAACACATATAGGGAATACGCAGTTTTCGGGCTGCCATTTGTTAATGGCCACTCCTTTTTATAGTTTTTTTGAATAAACTTGTTGAATGTCATGTAAAGACCTTGTGTACAAAGTTTGAGCGATCGGAACGATACGCAACTACCCCTAAGTTTAATTAACAATTTACGCGATCAAGGAAATTTGCTGTATTTACGCCCCCATTTGTTATTAGCCACTCCTTTTTTTAATTTTTTTGCTTGACATTGTTGAATGTCGTGTAAAGAACTGGTGTACAAAGTTTGAGCGATCGGAACGATATGCTACTAGACCTAAGTTAATTTAACAACTAAACACATATAGGAAATACGCAGTTTTCGGGCTGCCATTTGTTAATGGCCACTCCTTTTTATAGTTTTTTTGAATAAACTTGTTGAATGTCATGTAAAGACCTTGTGTACAAAGTTTGAGCGATCGGAACGATATGCTACTAGCCCTAAGTTAATTTAACAACTAAACACATATAGGAAATACGCAGTTTTCGGGCTGCCATTTGTTAATGGCCACTCCTTTTTATAGTTTTTTTGCATAAACTTGTTGAATGTCATGTAAAGACCTTGTGTACAAAGTTTGAGCGATCGGAACGATACGCAACTACCCCTAAGAAAATTTAACAACTAATCACATATAGGGAATACGCAGTTATTGGGCTGCCATTTGTTATTGGCCACTCCTTTTTATAGTTTTTTTGCATAAACTTGTTGAATGTCATGTAAAGACCTTGTGTACAAAGTTTGAGCGATCGGAACGATACGCAACTGCCCATAAGTTTAATTAACAATTTACGCGATCAAGTAAATTCGCTGTATTTACGCCCCCATTTGTTATTAGCCACTCCTTTTTTTAATTTTTTTGCTTGACATTGTTGAATGTCATGTAAAGAACTGGTGTACAAAGTTTGAGCGATCGGAACGATACGCAACTACCCCTAAGAAAATTTAACAACTAATCACATATAGGGAATACGCAGTTATTGGGCTGCCATTTGTTATTGGCCACTCCTTTTTATAGTTTTTTTGCATAAACTTGTTGAATGTCATGTAAAGACCTTGTGTACAAAGTTTGAGCGATCGGAACGATATGCTACTAGCCCTAAGTTAATTTAACAACTAAACACATATAGGGAATACGCAGTTTTCGGGCTGCCATTTGTTAATGGCCACTCCTTTTTATAGTTTTTTTGAATAAACTTGTTGAATGTCATGTAAAGACCTTGTGTACAAAGTTTGAGCGATCGGAACGATACGCAACTACCCCTAAGTTTAATTAACAATTTACGCGATCAAGGAAATTTGCTGTATTTACGCCCCCATTTGTTATTAGCCACTCCTTTTTTTAATTTTTTTGCTTGACATTGTTGAATGTCGTGTAAAGAACTGGTGTACAAAGTTTGAGCGATCGGAACGATATGCTACTAGACCTAAGTTAATTTAACAACTAAACACATATAGGAAATACGCAGTTTTCGGGCTGCCATTTGTTAATGGCCACTCCTTTTTATAGTTTTTTTGAATAAACTTGTTGAATGTCATGTAAAGACCTTGTGTACAAAGTTTGAGCGATCGGAACGATATGCTACTAGCCCTAAGTTAATTTAACAACTAAACACATATAGGAAATACGCAGTTTTCGGGCTGCCATTTGTTAATGGCCACTCCTTTTTATAGTTTTTTTGCATAAACTTGTTGAATGTCATGTAAAGACCTTGTGTACAAAGTTTGAGCGATCGGAACGATACGCAACTACCCCTAAGAAAATTTAACAACTAATCACATATAGGGAATACGCAGTTATTGGGCTGCCATTTGTTATTGGCCACTCCTTTTTATAGTTTTTTTGCATAAACTTGTTGAATGTCATGTAAAGACCTTGTGTACAAAGTTTGAGCGATCGGAACGATACGCAACTGCCCATAAGTTTAATTAACAATTTACGCGATCAAGTAAATTCGCTGTATTTACGCCCCCATTTGTTATTAGCCACTCCTTTTTTTAATTTTTTTGCTTGACATTGTTGAATGTCATGTAAAGAACTGGTGTACAAAGTTTGAGCGATCGGAACGATATGCTACTAGCCCTAAGTTAATTTAACAACTAAACACATATAGGGAATACGCAGTTTTCGGGCTGCCATTTGTTAATGGCCACTCCTTTTTATAGTTTTTTTGAATAAACTTGTTGAATGTCATGTAAAGACCTTGTGTACAAAGTTTGAGCGATCGGAACGATACGCAACTACCCCTAAGTTAAGTTAACAACTAATCACATATAGTGAATACGCAGGTTTTGGGCTGCTTTTTGTTATTAGCCACTCGATATTTAAATTTTTTTGCTTAACATTGTTGAATATCATGTAAAGACCTTGTGTACAAAGTTTGAGCGATCGGAACGATACGCAACTGCCCATAAGTTTAATTAACAATTTACGCGATCAAGGAAATTTGCTGTATTTACGCCCCCATTTGTTATTAGCCACTCCTTTTTTTAATTTTTTTGCTTGACATTGTTGAATGTCGTGTAAAGAACTGGTGTACAAAGTTTGAGCGATCGGAACGATATGCTACTAGACCTAAGTTAATTTAACACCTAAACACATATAGGGAATACGCAGTTTTCGGGCTGCCATTTGTTAATGGCCACTCCTTTTTGTAGTTTTTTTGAATAAACTTGTTGAATGTCATATAAGACCTTGTGTACAAAGTTTGAGAGATCGGAACGATATGCTACTAGCCCTAAGTTAATTTAACAACTAAACACATATAGGGAATACGCAGTTTTCGGGCTGCCATTTGTTAATGGCCACTCCTTTTTATAGTTTTTTTGCATAAACTTGTTGAATGTCATGTAAAGACCTTGTGTACAAAGTTTGAGAGATCGGAACGATATGCTACTAGCCCTAAGTTAATTTAACAACTAAACACATATAGGGAATACGCAGTTTTCGGGCTGCCATTTGTTATTAGCCACTCCTTTTTATAGTTTTTTTACATAACCTTGTTAAATGTCATGTAAAGACCTTGTGTACAAAGTTTGAGCGATCGGAACGATACGCAACTACCCCTAAGTTTTATTAACAATTTACGCGATCAAGGAAATTTGCTGTATTTACGCCCCCATTTGTTATTAGCCACTACTTTTTTTAATTTTTTTGCTTGACATTGTTGAATGTCATGTAAAGACCTTGTGTACAAAGTTTGAGCGATCGGAACGATACGCAACTGCCCATAAGTTTAATTAACAATTTACGCGATCAAGTAAATTCGCTGTATTTACGCCCCCATTTGTTATTAGCCACTCCTTTTTTTAATTTTTTTGTTTGACATTGTTGAATGTGATGTAAAGAACTGGTGTACAAAGTTTGAGCGATCGGAACGATATGCTACTAGCCCTAAGTTAATTTAACAACTAAACACATATAGGAAATACGCAGTTTTCGGGCTGCCATTTGTTATTAGCCACTCGATATTTAAATTTTTTTGCTTAACATTGTTGAATGTCATGTAAAGACCTTGTGTACAAAGTTTGAGCGATCGGAACGATATGCTACTAGCCCTAAGTTAATTTAACAACTAAACACATATAGGAAATACGCAGTTTTCGGGCTGCCATTTGTTAATGGCCACTCCTTTTTATAGTTTTTTTGAATAAACTTGTTGAATGTCATGTAAAGACCTTGTGTACAAAGTTTGAGCGATCGGAACGATACGCAACTACCCCTAAGAAAATTTAACAACTAATCACATATAGGGAATACGCAGTTATTGGGCTGCCATTTGTTATTGGCCACTCCTTTTTATAGTTTTTTTGCATAAACTTGTTGAATGTCATGTAAAGACCTTGTGTACAAAGTTTGAGCGATCGGAACGATACGCAACTGCCCATAAGTTTAATTAACAATTTACGCGATCAAGTAAATTCGCTGTATTTACGCCCCCATTTGTTATTAGCCACTCCTTTTTTTAATTTTTTTGCTTGACATTGTTGAATGTCATGTAAAGAACTGGTGTACAAAGTTTGAGCGATCGGAACGATATGCTACTAGCCCTAAGTTAATTTAACAACTAAACACATATAGGGAATACGCAGTTTTCGGGCTGCCATTTGTTAATGGCCACTCCTTTTTATAGTTTTTTTGAATAAACTTGTTGAATGTCATGTAAAGACCTTGTGTACAAAGTTTGAGCGATCGGAACGATACGCAACTACCCCTAAGTTAAGTTAACAACTAATCACATATAGTGAATACGCAGGTTTTGGGCTGCTTTTTGTTATTAGCCACTCGATATTTAAATTTTTTTGCTTAACATTGTTGAATATCATGTAAAGACCTTGTGTACAAAGTTTGAGCGATCGGAACGATACGCAACTGCCCATAAGTTTAATTAACAATTTACGCGATCAAGGAAATTTGCTGTATTTACGCCCCCATTTGTTATTAGCCACTCCTTTTTTTAATTTTTTTGCTTGACATTGTTGAATGTCGTGTAAAGAACTGGTGTACAAAGTTTGAGCGATCGGAACGATATGCTACTAGACCTAAGTTAATTTAACACCTAAACACATATAGGGAATACGCAGTTTTCGGGCTGCCATTTGTTAATGGCCACTCCTTTTTGTAGTTTTTTTGAATAAACTTGTTGAATGTCATATAAGACCTTGTGTACAAAGTTTGAGAGATCGGAACGATATGCTACTAGCCCTAAGTTAATTTAACAACTAAACACATATAGGGAATACGCAGTTTTCGGGCTGCCATTTGTTAATGGCCACTCCTTTTTATAGTTTTTTTGCATAAACTTGTTGAATGTCATGTAAAGACCTTGTGTACAAAGTTTGAGAGATCGGAACGATATGCTACTAGCCCTAAGTTAATTTAACAACTAAACACATATAGGGAATACGCAGTTTTCGGGCTGCCATTTGTTATTAGCCACTCCTTTTTATAGTTTTTTTACATAACCTTGTTAAATGTCATGTAAAGACCTTGTGTACAAAGTTTGAGCGATCGGAACGATACGCAACTACCCCTAAGTTTTATTAACAATTTACGCGATCAAGGAAATTTGCTGTATTTACGCCCCCATTTGTTATTAGCCACTACTTTTTTTAATTTTTTTGCTTGACATTGTTGAATGTCATGTAAAGACCTTGTGTACAAAGTTTGAGCGATCGGAACGATACGCAACTGCCCATAAGTTTAATTAACAATTTACGCGATCAAGTAAATTCGCTGTATTTACGCCCCCATTTGTTATTAGCCACTCCTTTTTTTAATTTTTTTGTTTGACATTGTTGAATGTGATGTAAAGAACTGGTGTACAAAGTTTGAGCGATCGGAACGATATGCTACTAGCCCTAAGTTAATTTAACAACTAAACACATATAGGAAATACGCAGTTTTCGGGCTGCCATTTGTTATTAGCCACTCGATATTTAAATTTTTTTGCTTAACATTGTTGAATGTCATGTAAAGACCTTGTGTACAAAGTTTGAGCGATCGGAACGATATGCTACTAGCCCTAAGTTAATTTAACAACTAAACACATATAGGAAATACGCAGTTTTCGGGCTGCCATTTGTTAATGGCCACTCCTTTTTATAGTTTTTTTGAATAAACTTGTTGAATGTCATGTAAAGACCTTGTGTACAAAGTTTGAGCGATCGGAACGATACGCAACTACCCCTAAGAAAATTTAACAACTAATCACATATAGGGAATACGCAGTTATTGGGCTGCCATTTGTTATTGGCCACTCCTTTTTATAGTTTTTTTGCATAAACTTGTTGAATGTCATGTAAAGACCTTGTGTACAAAGTTTGAGCGATCGGAACGATACGCAACTGCCCATAAGTTTAATTAACAATTTACGCGATCAAGTAAATTCGCTGTATTTACGCCCCCATTTGTTATTAGCCACTCCTTTTTTTAATTTTTTTGCTTGACATTGTTGAATGTCATGTAAAGAACTGGTGTACAAAGTTTGAGCGATCGGAACGATATGCTACTAGCCCTAAGTTAATTTAACAACTAAACACATATAGGGAATACGCAGTTTTCGGGCTGCCATTTGTTAATGGCCACTCCTTTTTATAGTTTTTTTGAATAAACTTGTTGAATGTCATGTAAAGACCTTGTGTACAAAGTTTGAGCGATCGGAACGATACGCAACTACCCCTAAGTTTAATTAACAATTTACGCGATCAAGGAAATTTGCTGTATTTACGCCCCCATTTGTTATTAGCCACTCCTTTTTTTAATTTTTTTGCTTGACATTGTTGAATGTCGTGTAAAGAACTGGTGTACAAAGTTTGAGCGATCGGAACGATATGCTACTAGACCTAAGTTAATTTAACAACTAAACACATATAGGAAATACGCAGTTTTCGGGCTGCCATTTGTTAATGGCCACTCCTTTTTATAGTTTTTTTTGCATAAACTTGTTGAATATCATGTAAAGACCTTGTGTACAAAGTTTGAGCGATCAGAACGATACGCAACTGCCCATAAGTTTAATTAGCAATTTACGCGATCAAGGAAATTTGCTGTATTTACGCCCCCATTTGTTATTAGCCACTCCTTTTTTTAATTTTTTTGCTTGACATTGTTGAATGTCATGTAAAGAACTGGTGTACAAAGTTTGAGCGATCGGAACGATATGCTACTAGACCTAAGTTAATTTAACAACTAAACACATATAGGAAATACGCAGTTTTCGGGCTGCCATTTGTTAATGGCCACTCCTTTTTATAGTTTTTTTTGCATAAACTTGTTGAATATCATGTAAAGACCTTGTGTACAAAGTTTGAGCGATCAGAACGATACGCAACTGCCCATAAGTTTAATTAGCAATTTACGCGATCAAGGAAATTCGCTGTATTTACGCCCCCATTTGTTAATGGCCACTCCTTATTATAGTTTTTTTGCATAAACTTGTTGAATGTCATGTAAAGACCTTGTGTACAAAGTTTGACCGATCGGAACGATACGCAACTGCCCATAAGTTTAATTAACAATTTACGCGATCAAGGAAATTTGCTGTATTTACGCCCCCATTTGTTATTAGCCACTCCTTTTTTTAATTTTTTTGCTTGACATTGTTGAATGTGATGTAAAGAACTGGTGTACAAAGTTTGAGCGATCGGAACTATATGCTACTAGCCCTAAGTTAATTTAACAACTAAACACATATAGGAAATACGCAGTTTTCGGGCTGCCATTTGTTAATGGCCACTCTTTTTTATAGTTTTTTTGCATAAACTTGTTGAATGTCATGTAAAGACCTTGTGTACAAAGTTTGAGCGATCGGAACGATATGCTACTAGCCCTAAGTTAATTTAACAACTAAACACATATAGGGAATACGCAGTTTTCAGGCTGCCATTTGTTAATGGCCACTCCTTTTTATAGTTTTTTTGAATAAACTTGTTGAATGTCATGTAAAGACCTTGTGTACAAAGTTTGAGCGATCGGAACGATACGCAACTACCCCTAAGAAAATTTAACAACTAATCACATATAGGGAATACGCAGTTATTGGGCTGCCATTTGTTATTGGCCACTCCTTTTTATAGTTTTTTTGCATAAACTTGTTGAATGTCATGTAAAGACCTTGTGTACAAAGTTTGAGCGATCGGAACGATACGCAACTGCCCATAAGTTTAATTAACAATTTACGCGATCAAGTAAATTCGCTGTATTTACGCCCCCATTTGTTATTAGCCACTCCTTTTTTTAATTTTTTTGCTTGACATTGTTGAATGTCATGTAAAGACCTTGTGTACAAAGTTTGAGAGATCGGAACGATATGCTACTAGCCCTAAGTTAATTTAACAACTAAACACATATAGGGAATACGCAGTTTTCGGGCTGCCATTTGTTAATGGCCACTCCTTTTTATAGTTTTTTTGCATAAACTTGTTGAATGTCATGTAAAGACCTTGTGTACAAAGTTTGAGCGATCGGAACGATACGCAACTACCCCTAAGTTAAGTTAACAACTAATCACATATAGTGAATACGCAGTTTTTGGGCTGCTTTTTGTTATTAGCCACTCGATATTTAAATTTTTTTGCTTAACATTGTTGAATATCATGTAAAGACCTTGTGTACAAAGTTTGAGCGATCGGAACGATACGCAACTGCCCATAAGTTTAATTAACAATTTACGCGATCAAGGAAATTTGCTGTATTTACGCCCCCATTTGTTATTAGCCACTACTTTTTTTAATTTTTTTGCTTGACATTATTGAATGTCATGTAAAGACCTTGTGTACAAAGTTTGAGCGATCGGAACGATACGCAACTGCCCATAAGTTTAATTAGCAATTTACGCGATCAAGGAAATTCCCTGTATTTACGCCCCCATTTGTTAATGGCCACTCCTTTTTATAGTTTTTTTGCATAAACTTGTTGAATGTCATGTAAAGACCTTGTGTACAAAGTTTGAGCGATCAGAACGATACGCAACTGCCCATAAGTTTAATTAGCAATTTACGCGATCAAGGAAATTCGCTGTATTTACGCCCCCATTTGTTAATGGCCACTCCTTTTTATAGTTTTTTTGCATAAACTTGTTGAATGTCATGTAAAGACCTTGTGTACAAAGTTTGAGCGATCGGAACGATACGCAACTGCCCATAAGTTTAATTAACAATTTACGCGATCAAGGAAATTTGCTGTATTTACGCCCCCATTTGTTAATGGCCACTCCTTTTTATAGTTTTTTTGAATAAACTTGTTGAATGTCATGTAAAGACCTTGTGTACAAAGTTTGAGCGATCGGAACGATACGCAACTACCCCTAAGTTAAGTTAACAACTAATCACATATAGTGAATACGCAGTTTTTGGGCTGCTTTTTGTTATTAGCCACTCGATATTTAAATTTTTTTGCTTAACATTGTTGAATATCATGTAAAGACCTTGTGTACAAAGTTTGAGCGATCGGAACGATACGCAACTGCCCATAAGTTTAATTAACAATTTACGCGATCAAGGAAATTTGCTGTATTTACGCCCCCATTTGTTATTAGCCACTATTTTTTTTAATTTTTTTGCTTGACATTGTTGAATGTCATGTAAAGACCTTGTGTACAAAGTTTGAGCGATCGGAACGATACGCAACTGCCCATAAGTTTAATTAACAATTTACGCGATCAAGTAAATTCGCTGTATTTACGCCCCCATTTGTTAATGGCCACTCCTTTTTATAGTTTTTTTGCATAAACTTGTTGAATGTCATGTAAAGACCTTGTGTACAAAGTTTGAGCGATCAGAACGATACGCAACTGCCCATAAGTTTAATTAGCAATTTACGCGATCAAGGAAATTCGCTGTATTTACGCCCCCATTTGTTAATGGCCACTCCTTTTTATAGTTTTTTTGCATAAACTTGTTGAATGTCATGTAAAGACCTTGTGTACAAAGTTTGAGCGATCGGAACGATACGCAACTGCCCATAAGTTTAATTAACAATTTACGCGATCAAGGAAATTTGCTGTATTTACGCCCCCATTTGTTAATGGCCACTCCTTTTTATAGTTTTTTTGCATAAACTTGTTGAATGTCATGTAAAGACCTTGTGTACAAAGTTTGAGCGATCAGAACGATACGCAACTGCCCATAAGTTTAATTAGCAATTTACGCGATCAAGGAAATTCGCTGTATTTACGCCCCCATTTGTTAATGGCCACTCCTTTTTATAGTTTTTTTGAATAAACTTGTTGAATGTCATGTAAAGACCTTGTGTACAAAGTTTGAGCGATCGGAACGATATGCTACTAGCCCTAAGTTAATTTAACAACTAAACACATATAGGAAATACGCAGTTTTCGGGCTGCCATTTGTTATTAGCCACTCGATATTTAAATTTTTTTGCTTAACATTGTTGAATATCATGTAAAGACCTTGTGTACAAAGTTTGAGCGATCGGAACGATATGCTACTAGCCCTAAGTTAATTTAACAACTAAACACATATAGGAAATACGCAGTTTTCGGGCTGCCATTTGTTAATGGCCACTCCTTTTTATAGTTTTTTTGAATAAACTTGTTGAATGTCATGTAAAGACCTTGTGTACAAAGTTTGAGCGATCGGAACGATATGCTACTAGCCCTAAGTTAATTTAACAACTAAACACATATAGGAAATACGCAGTTTTCGGGCTGCCGTTTGTTAATGGCCACTCCTTTTTATAGTTTTTTTGCATAACCTTGTTGAATGTCATGTAAAGACCTTGTGTACAAAGTTTGAGCGATCGGAACGATACGCAACTACCCCTAAGAAAATTTAACAACTAATCACATATAGGGAATACGCAGTTATTGGGCTGCCATTTGTTATTGGCCACTCCTTTTTATAGTTTTTTTGCATAAACTTGTTGAATGTCATGTAAAGACCTTGTGTACAAAGTTTGAGCGATCGGAACGATACGCAACTGCCCATAAGTTTAATTAACAATTTACGCGATCAAGTAAATTCGCTGTATTTACGCCCCCATTTGTTATTAGCCACTCCTTTTTTTAATTTTTTTGCTTGACATTGTTGAATGTCGTGTAAAGAACTGGTGTACAAAGTTTGAGCGATCGGAACGATATGCTACTAGACCTAAGTTAATTTAACAACTAAACACATATAGGAAATACGCAGTTTTCGGGCTGCCATTTGTTAATGGCCACTCCTTTTTATAGTTTTTTTTGCATAAACTTGTTGAATGTCATGTAAAGACCTTGTGTACAAAGTTTGAGCGATCGGAACGATACGCAACTACCCCTAAGTTAAGTTAACAACTAATCACATATAGTGAATACGCAGTTTTTGGGCTGCTTTTTGTTATTAGCCACTCGATATTTAAATTTTTTTGCTTAACATTGTTGAATATCATGTAAAGACCTTGTGTACAAAGTTTGAGCGATCGGAACGATACGCAACTGCCCATAAGTTTAATTAACAATTTACGCGATCAAGGAAATTTGCTGTATTTACGCCCCCATTTGTTATTAGCCACTACTTTTTTTAATTTTTTTGCTTGACATTATTGAATGTCATGTAAAGACCTTGTGTACAAAGTTTGAGCGATCGGAACGATACGCAACTGCCCATAAGTTTAATTAGCAATTTACGCGATCAAGGAAATTCCCTGTATTTACGCCCCCATTTGTTAATGGCCACTCCTTTTTATAGTTTTTTTGCATAAACTTGTTGAATGTCATGTAAAGACCTTGTGTACAAAGTTTGAGCGATCAGAACGATACGCAACTGCCCATAAGTTTAATTAGCAATTTACGCGATCAAGGAAATTCGCTGTATTTACGCCCCCATTTGTTAATGGCCACTCCTTTTTATAGTTTTTTTGCATAAACTTGTTGAATGTCATGTAAAGACCTTGTGTACAAAGTTTGAGCGATCGGAACGATACGCAACTGCCCATAAGTTTAATTAACAATTTACGCGATCAAGGAAATTTGCTGTATTTACGCCCCCATTTGTTAATGGCCACTCCTTTTTATAGTTTTTTTGAATAAACTTGTTGAATGTCATGTAAAGACCTTGTGTACAAAGTTTGAGCGATCGGAACGATACGCAACTACCCCTAAGTTAAGTTAACAACTAATCACATATAGTGAATACGCAGTTTTTGGGCTGCTTTTTGTTATTAGCCACTCGATATTTAAATTTTTTTGCTTAACATTGTTGAATATCATGTAAAGACCTTGTGTACAAAGTTTGAGCGATCGGAACGATACGCAACTGCCCATAAGTTTAATTAACAATTTACGCGATCAAGGAAATTTGCTGTATTTACGCCCCCATTTGTTATTAGCCACTATTTTTTTTAATTTTTTTGCTTGACATTGTTGAATGTCATGTAAAGACCTTGTGTACAAAGTTTGAGCGATCGGAACGATACGCAACTGCCCATAAGTTTAATTAACAATTTACGCGATCAAGTAAATTCGCTGTATTTACGCCCCCATTTGTTAATGGCCACTCCTTTTTATAGTTTTTTTGCATAAACTTGTTGAATGTCATGTAAAGACCTTGTGTACAAAGTTTGAGCGATCAGAACGATACGCAACTGCCCATAAGTTTAATTAGCAATTTACGCGATCAAGGAAATTCGCTGTATTTACGCCCCCATTTGTTAATGGCCACTCCTTTTTATAGTTTTTTTGCATAAACTTGTTGAATGTCATGTAAAGACCTTGTGTACAAAGTTTGAGCGATCGGAACGATACGCAACTGCCCATAAGTTTAATTAACAATTTACGCGATCAAGGAAATTTGCTGTATTTACGCCCCCATTTGTTAATGGCCACTCCTTTTTATAGTTTTTTTGCATAAACTTGTTGAATGTCATGTAAAGACCTTGTGTACAAAGTTTGAGCGATCAGAACGATACGCAACTGCCCATAAGTTTAATTAGCAATTTACGCGATCAAGGAAATTCGCTGTATTTACGCCCCCATTTGTTAATGGCCACTCCTTTTTATAGTTTTTTTGCATAAACTTGTTGAATGTCATGTAAAGACCTTGTGTACAAAGTTTGAGCGATCAGAACGATACGCAACTGCCCATAAGTTTAATTAGCAATTTACGCGATCAAGGAAATTCGCTGTATTTACGCCCCCATTTGTTAATGGCCACTCCTTTTTATAGTTTTTTTGAATAAACTTGTTGAATGTCATGTAAAGACCTTGTGTACAAAGTTTGAGCGATCGGAACGATATGCTACTAGCCCTAAGTTAATTTAACAACTAAACACATATAGGAAATACGCAGTTTTCGGGCTGCCATTTGTTATTAGCCACTCGATATTTAAATTTTTTTGCTTAACATTGTTGAATATCATGTAAAGACCTTGTGTACAAAGTTTGAGCGATCGGAACGATATGCTACTAGCCCTAAGTTAATTTAACAACTAAACACATATAGGAAATACGCAGTTTTCGGGCTGCCATTTGTTAATGGCCACTCCTTTTTATAGTTTTTTTGAATAAACTTGTTGAATGTCATGTAAAGACCTTGTGTACAAAGTTTGAGCGATCGGAACGATATGCTACTAGCCCTAAGTTAATTTAACAACTAAACACATATAGGAAATACGCAGTTTTCGGGCTGCCGTTTGTTAATGGCCACTCCTTTTTATAGTTTTTTTGCATAACCTTGTTGAATGTCATGTAAAGACCTTGTGTACAAAGTTTGAGCGATCGGAACGATACGCAACTACCCCTAAGAAAATTTAACAACTAATCACATATAGGGAATACGCAGTTATTGGGCTGCCATTTGTTATTGGCCACTCCTTTTTATAGTTTTTTTGCATAAACTTGTTGAATGTCATGTAAAGACCTTGTGTACAAAGTTTGAGCGATCGGAACGATACGCAACTGCCCATAAGTTTAATTAACAATTTACGCGATCAAGTAAATTCGCTGTATTTACGCCCCCATTTGTTATTAGCCACTCCTTTTTTTAATTTTTTTGCTTGACATTGTTGAATGTCATGTAAAGAACTGGTGTACAAAGTTTGAGCGATCGGAACGATATGCTACTAGACCTAAGTTAATTTAACAACTAAACACATATAGGAAATACGCAGTTTTCGGGCTGCCATTTGTTAATGGCCACTCCTTTTTATAGTTTTTTTTGCATAAACTTGTTGAATGTCATGTAAAGACCTTGTGTACAAAGTTTGAGCGATCAGAACGATACGCAACTGCCCATAAGTTTAATTAGCAATTTACGCGATCAAGGAAATTTGCTGTATTTACGCCCCCATTTGTTATTAGCGACTCCTTTTTTTAATTTTTTTGCTTGACATTGTTGAATGTCGTGTAAAGAACTGGTGTACAAAGTTTGAGCGATCGGAACGATATGCTACTAGACCTAAGTTAATTTAACAACTAAACACATATAGGAAATACGCAGTTTTCGGGCTGCCATTTGTTAATGGCCACTCCTTTTTATAGTTTTTTTTGCATAAACTTGTTGAATATCATGTAAAGACCTTGTGTACAAAGTTTGAGCGATCAGAACGATACGCAACTGCCCATAAGTTTAATTAGCAATTTACGCGATCAAGGAAATTCGCTGTATTTACGCCCCCATTTGTTAATGGCCACTCCTTATTATAGTTTTTTTGCATAAACTTGTTGAATGTCATGTAAAGACCTTGTGTACAAAGTTTGACCGATCGGAACGATACGCAACTGCCCATAAGTTTAATTAACAATTTACGCGATCAAGGAAATTTGCTGTATTTACGCCCCCATTTGTTATTAGCCACTCCTTTTTTTAATTTTTTTGCTTGACATTGTTGAATGTGATGTAAAGAACTGGTGTACAAAGTTTGAGCGATCGGAACTATATGCTACTAGCCCTAAGTTAATTTAACAACTAAACACATATAGGAAATACGCAGTTTTCGGGCTGCCATTTGTTAATGGCCACTCTTTTTTATAGTTTTTTTGCATAAACTTGTTGAATGTCATGTAAAGACCTTGTGTACAAAGTTTGAGCGATCGGAACGATATGCTACTAGCCCTAAGTTAATTTAACATCTAAACACATATAGGGAATACGCAGTTTTCAGGCTGCCATTTGTTAATGGCCACTCCTTTTTATAGTTTTTTTGAATAAACTTGTTGAATGTCATGTAAAGACCTTGTGTACAAAGTTTGAGCGATCGGAACGATACGCAACTACCCCTAAGAAAATTTAACAACTAATCACATATAGGGAATACGCAGTTATTGGGCTGCCATTTGTTATTGGCCACTCCTTTTTATAGTTTTTTTGCATAAACTTGTTGAATGTCATGTAAAGACCTTGTGTACAAAGTTTGAGCGATCGGAACGATACGCAACTGCCCATAAGTTTAATTAACAATTTACGCGATCAAGTAAATTCGCTGTATTTACGCCCCCATTTGTTATTAGCCACTCCTTTTTTTAATTTTTTTGCTTGACATTGTTGAATGTCATGTAAAGAACTGGTGTACAAAGTTTGAGCGATCGGAACGATATGCTACTAGCCCTAAGTTAATTTAACAACTAAACACATATAGGGAATACGCAGTTTTCGGGCTGCCATTTGTTAATGGCCACTCCTTTTTATAGTTTTTTTGAATAAACTTGTTGAATGTCATGTAAAGACCTTGTGTACAAAGTTTGAGCGATCGGAACGATACGCAACTACCCTTAAGTTAAGTTAACAACTAATCTCATATAGTGAATACGCAGTTTTTGGGCTGCTTTTTGTTATTAGCCACTCGATATTTAAATTTTTTTGCTTAACATTGTTGAATATCATGTAAAGACCTTGTGTACAAAGTTTGAGCGATCGGAACGATACGCAACTGCCCATAAGTTTAATTAACAATTTACGCGATCAAGGAAATTTGCTGTATTTACGCCCCCATTTGTTATTAGCCACTCCTTTTTTTAATTTTTTTGCTTGACATTGTTGAATGTCGTGTAAAGAACTGGTGTACAAAGTTTGAGCGATCGGAACGATATGCTACTAGACCTAAGTTAATTTAACACCTAAACACATATAGGGAATACGCAGTTTTCGGGCTGCCATTTGTTAATGGCCACTCCTTTTTATAGTTTTTTTGAATAAACTTGTTGAATGTCATGTAAAGACCTTGTGTACAAAGTTTGAGAGATCGGAACGATATGCTACTAGCCCTAAGTTAATTTAACAACTAAACACATATAGGGAATACGCAGTTTTCGGGCTGCCATTTGTTAATGGCCACTCCTTTTTATAGTTTTTTTGCATAAACTTGTTGAATGTCATGTAAAGACCTTGTGTACAAAGTTTGAGCGATCGGAACGATACGCAACTACCCCTAAGTTAAGTTAACAACTAATCACATATAGTGAATACGCAGTTTTTGGGCTGCTTTTTGTTATTAGCCACTCGATATTTAAATTTTTTTGCTTAACATTGTTGAATATCATGTAAAGACCTTGTGTACAAAGTTTGAGCGATCGGAACGATACGCAACTGCCCATAAGTTTAATTAACAATTTACGCGATCAAGGAAATTTGCTGTATTTACGCCCCCATTTGTTATTAGCCACTACTTTTTTTAATTTTTTTGCTTGACATTGTTGAATGTCATGTAAAGACCTTGTGTACAAAGTTTGAGCGATCGGAACGATACGCAACTGCCCATAAGTTTAATTAGCAATTTACGCGATCAAGGAAATTCCCTGTATTTACGCCCCCATTTGTTAATGGCCACTCCTTTTTATAGTTTTTTTGCATAAACTTGTTGAATGTCATGTAAAGACCTTGTGTACAAAGTTTGAGCGATCAGAACGATACGCAACTGCCCATAAGTTTAATTAGCAATTTACGCGATCAAGGAAATTCGCTGTATTTACGCCCCCATTTGTTAATGGCCACTCCTTTTTATAGTTTTTTTGCATAAACTTGTTGAATGTCATGTAAAGACCTTGTGTACAAAGTTTGAGCGATCGGAACGATACGCAACTGCCCATAAGTTTAATTAACAATTTACGCGATCAAGGAAATTTGCTGTATTTACGCCCCCATTTGTTAATGGCCACTCCTTTTTATAGTTTTTTTGAATAAACTTGTTGAATGTCATGTAAAGACCTTGTGTACAAAGTTTGAGCGATCGGAACGATACGCAACTACCCCTAAGTTAAGTTAACAACTAATCACATATAGTGAATACGCAGTTTTTGGGCTGCTTTTTGTTATTAGCCACTCGATATTTAAATTTTTTTGCTTAACATTGTTGAATATCATGTAAAGACCTTGTGTACAAAGTTTGAGCGATCGGAACGATACGCAACTGCCCATAAGTTTAATTAACAATTTACGCGATCAAGGAAATTTGCTGTATTTACGCCCCCATTTGTTATTAGCCACTACTTTTTTTAATTTTTTTGCTTGACATTGTTGAATGTCATGTAAAGACCTTGTGTACAAAGTTTGAGCGATCGGAACGATACGCAACTGCCCATAAGTTTAATTAACAATTTACGCGATCAAGTAAATTCGCTGTATTTACGCCCCCATTTGTTAATGGCCACTCCTTTTTATAGTTTTTTTGCATAAACTTGTTGAATGTCATGTAAAGACCTTGTGTACAAAGTTTGAGCGATCAGAACGATACGCAACTGCCCATAAGTTTAATTAGCAATTTACGCGATCAAGGAAATTCGCTGTATTTACGCCCCCATTTGTTAATGGCCACTCCTTTTTATAGTTTTTTTGCATAAACTTGTTGAATGTCATGTAAAGACCTTGTGTACAAAGTTTGAGCGATCGGAACGATACGCAACTGCCCATAAGTTTAATTAACAATTTACGCGATCAAGGAAATTTGCTGTATTTACGCCCCCATTTGTTAATGGCCACTCCTTTTTATAGTTTTTTTGCATAAACTTGTTGAATGTCATGTAAAGACCTTGTGTACAAAGTTTGAGCGATCAGAACGATACGCAACTGCCCATAAGTTTAATTAGCAATTTACGCGATCAAGGAAATTCGCTGTATTTACGCCCCCATTTGTTAATGGCCACTCCTTTTTATAGTTTTTTTGCATAAACTTGTTGAATGTCATGTAAAGACCTTGTGTACAAAGTTTGAGCGATCAGAACGATACGCAACTGCCCATAAGTTTAATTAGCAATTTACGCGATCAAGGAAATTCGCTGTATTTACGCCCCCATTTGTTAATGGCCACTCCTTTTTATAGTTTTTTTGAATAAACTTGTTGAATGTCATGTAAAGACCTTGTGTACAAAGTTTGAGCGATCGGAACGATATGCTACTAGCCCTAAGTTAATTTAACAACTAAACACATATAGGAAATACGCAGTTTTCGGGCTGCCATTTGTTATTAGCCACTCGATATTTAAATTTTTTTGCTTAACATTGTTGAATATCATGTAAAGACCTTGTGTACAAAGTTTGAGCGATCGGAACGATATGCTACTAGCCCTAAGTTAATTTAACAACTAAACACATATAGGAAATACGCAGTTTTCGGGCTGCCATTTGTTAATGGCCACTCCTTTTTATAGTTTTTTTGAATAAACTTGTTGAATGTCATGTAAAGACCTTGTGTACAAAGTTTGAGCGATCGGAACGATATGCTACTAGCCCTAAGTTAATTTAACAACTAAACACATATAGGAAATACGCAGTTTTCGGGCTGCCGTTTGTTAATGGCCACTCCTTTTTATAGTTTTTTTGCATAAACTTGTTGAATGTCATGTAAAGACCTTGTGTACAAAGTTTGAGCGATCGGAACGATACGCAACTACCCCTAAGAAAATTTAACAACTAATCACATATAGGGAATACGCAGTTATTGGGCTGCCATTTGTTATTGGCCACTCCTTTTTATAGTTTTTTTGCATAAACTTGTTGAATGTCATGTAAAGACCTTGTGTACAAAGTTTGAGCGATCGGAACGATACGCAACTGCCCATAAGTTTAATTAACAATTTACGCGATCAAGTAAATTCGCTGTATTTACGCCCCCATTTGTTATTAGCCACTCCTTTTTTTAATTTTTTTGCTTGACATTGTTGAATGTCATGTAAAGAACTGGTGTACAAAGTTTGAGCGATCGGAACGATATGCTACTAGCCCTAAGTTAATTTAACAACTAAACACATATAGGGAATACGCAGTTTTCGGGCTGCCATTTGTTAATGGCCACTCCTTTTTATAGTTTTTTTGAATAAACTTGTTGAATGTCATGTAAAGACCTTGTGTACAAAGTTTGAGCGATCGGAACGATACGCAACTACCCCTAAGTTAAGTTAACAACTAATCTCATATAGTGAATACGCAGTTTTTGGGCTGCTTTTTGTTATTAGCCACTCGATATTTAAATTTTTTTGCTTAACATTGTTGAATATCATGTAAAGACCTTGTGTACAAAGTTTGAGCGATCGGAACGATACGCAACTGCCCATAAGTTTAATTAACAATTTACGCGATCAAGGAAATTTGCTGTATTTACGCCCCCATTTGTTAATGGCCACTCCTTTTTATAGTTTTTTTGAATAAACTTGTTGAATGTCATGTAAAGACCTTGTGTACAAAGTTTGAGCGATCGGAACGATACGCAACTACCCCTAAGTTAAGTTAACAACTAATCACATATAGTGAATACGCAGTTTTTGGGCTGCTTTTTGTTATTAGCCACTCGATATTTAAATTTTTTTGCTTAACATTGTTGAATATCATGTAAAGACCTTGTGTACAAAGTTTGAGCGATCGGAACGATAAGCAACTGCCCATAAGTTTAATTAACAATTTACGCGATCAAGGAAATTTGCTGTATTTACGCCCCCATTTGTTATTAGCCACTCCTTTTTTTAATTTTTTTGCTTGACATTGTTGAATGTCATGTAAAGAACTGGTGTACAAAGTTTGAACGATCGGAACGATATGCTACTAGCCCTAAGTTAATTTAACAACTAAACACATATAGGAAATACGCAGTTTTCGGGCTGCCATTTGTTAATGGCCACTCCTTTTTATAGTTTTTTTGCATAAACTTGTTGAATGTCATGTAAAGAACTGGTGTACAAAGTTTGCGCGATCGGAACGATATGCTACTAGCCCTAAGTTAATTTAACAACTAAACACATATAGGAAATACGCAGTTTTCGGGCTGCCGTTTGTTAATGGCCACTCCTTTTTATAGTTTTTTTGCATAAACTTGTTGAATGTCATGTAAAGACCTTGTGTACAAAGTTTGAGCGATCGGAACGATACGCAACTACCCCTAAGAAAATTTAACAACTAATCACATATAGGGAATACGCAGTTATTGGGCTGCCATTTGTTATTGGCCACTCCTTTTTATAGTTTTTTTGCATAAACTTGTTGAATGTCATGTAAAGACCTTGTGTACAAAGTTTGAGCGATCGGAACGATACGCAACTGCCCATAAGTTTAATTAGCAATTTACGCGATCAAGGAAATTCGCTGTATTTACGCCCCCATTTGTTAATGGCCACTCCTTTTTATAGTTTTTTTGAATAAACTTGTTGAATGTCATGTAAAGACCTTGTGTACAAAGTTTGAGCGATCGGAACGATATGCTACTAGCCCTAAGTTAATTTAACAACTAAACACATATAGGAAATACGCAGTTTTCGGGCTGCCATTTGTTATTAGCCACTCGATATTTAAATTTTTTTGCTTAACATTGTTGAATATCATGTAAAGACCTTGTGTACAAAGTTTGAGCGATCGGAACGATATGCTACTAGCCCTAAGTTAATTTAACAACTAAACACATATAGGAAATACGCAGTTTTCGGGCTGCCATTTGTTAATGGCCACTCCTTTTTATAGTTTTTTTGAATAAACTTGTTGAATGTCATGTAAAGACCTTGTGTACAAAGTTTGAGCGATCGGAACGATATGCTACTAGCCCTAAGTTAATTTAACAACTAAACACATATAGGAAATACGCAGTTTTCGGGCTGCCGTTTGTTAATGGCCACTCCTTTTTATAGTTTTTTTGCATAAACTTGTTGAATGTCATGTAAAGACCTTGTGTACAAAGTTTGAGCGATCGGAACGATACGCAACTACCCCTAAGAAAATTTAACTACTAATCACATATAGGGAATACGCAGTTATTGGGCTGCCATTTGTTATTGGCCACTCCTTTTTATAGTTTTTTTGCATAAACTTGTTGAATGTCATGTAAAGACCTTGTGTACAAAGTTTGAGCGATCGGAACGATACGCAACTGCCCATAAGTTTAATTAACAATTTACGCGATCAAGTAAATTCGCTGTATTTACGCCCCCATTTGTTATTAGCCACTCCTTTTTTTAATTTTTTTGCTTGACATTGTTGAATGTCATGTAAAGAACTGGTGTACAAAGTTTGAGCGATCGGAACGATATGCTACTAGCCCTAAGTTAATTTAACAACTAAACACATATAGGGAATACGCAGTTTTCGGGCTGCCATTTGTTAATGGCCACTCCTTTTTATAGTTTTTTTGAATAAACTTGTTGAATGTCATGTAAAGACCTTGTGTACAAAGTTTGAGCGATCGGAACGATACGCAACTACCCCTAAGTTAAGTTAACAACTAATCTCATATAGTGAATACGCAGTTTTTGGGCTGCTTTTTGTTATTAGCCACTCGATATTTAAATTTTTTTGCTTAACATTGTTGAATATCATGTAAAGACCTTGTGTACAAAGTTTGAGCGATCGGAACGATACGCAACTGCCCATAAGTTTAATTAACAATTTACGCGATCAAGGAAATTTGCTGTATTTACGCCCCCATTTGTTAATGGCCACTCCTTTTTATAGTTTTTTTGAATAAACTTGTTGAATGTCATGTAAAGACCTTGTGTACAAAGTTTGAGCGATCGGAACGATACGCAACTACCCCTAAGTTAAGTTAACAACTAATCACATATAGTGAATACGCAGTTTTTGGGCTGCTTTTTGTTATTAGCCACTCGATATTTAAATTTTTTTGCTTAACATTGTTGAATATCATGTAAAGACCTTGTGTACAAAGTTTGAGCGATCGGAACGATAAGCAACTGCCCATAAGTTTAATTAACAATTTACGCGATCAAGGAAATTTGCTGTATTTACGCCCCCATTTGTTATTAGCCACTCCTTTTTTTAATTTTTTTGCTTGACATTGTTGAATGTCATGTAAAGAACTGGTGTACAAAGTTTGAACGATCGGAACGATATGCTACTAGCCCTAAGTTAATTTAACAACTAAACACATATAGGAAATACGCAGTTTTCGGGCTGCCATTTGTTAATGGCCACTCCTTTTTATAGTTTTTTTGCATAAACTTGTTGAATGTCATGTAAAGAACTGGTGTACAAAGTTTGCGCGATCGGAACGATATGCTACTAGCCCTAAGTTAATTTAACAACTAAACACATATAGGAAATACGCAGTTTTCGGGCTGCCATTTGTTAATGGCCACTCCTTTTTATAGTTTTTTTGCATAAACTTGTTGAATGTCATGTAAAGACCTTGTGTACAAAGTTTGAGCGATCAGAACGATACGCAACTGCCCATACGTTTAATTAGCAATTTACGCGATCAAGGAAATTCGCTGTATTTACGCCCCCATTTGTTAATGGCCACTCCTTTTTATAGTTTTTTTGCATAAACTTGTTGAATGTCATGTAAAGACCTTGTGTACAAAGTTTGAGCGATCGGAACGATACGCAACTACCCCTAAGTTAAGTTAACAATTTACGCGATCAAGGAAATTCGCTGTATTTACGCCCCCATTTGTTATTAGCCACTCCTTTTTTTAATTTTTTTGCTTGACATTGTTGAATGTAATGTAAAGAACTTGTGTACAAAGTTTGAGCGATCGCAACGATACGCTACTACTCCTAAGTTAATTTAACAACTAAACACATATAGGGAATACGCAGTTTTTGGGCTGCCATTTGTTATTAGCCACTCGATATTTAAATTTTTTTGCTTAACATTGTTGAATATCATGTAAAGACCTTGTGTACAAAGTTTGAGCGATCGGAACGATAAGCAACTGCCCATAAGTTTAATTAACAATTTACGCGATCAAGGAAATTTGCTGTATTTACGCCCCCATTTGTTATTAGCCACTCCTTTTTTTAATTTTTTTGCTTGACATTGTTGAATGTCATGTAAAGAACTGGTGTACAAAGTTTGAACGATCGGAACGATATGCTACTAGCCCTAAGTTAATTTAACAACTAAACACATATAGGAAATACGCAGTTTTCGGGCTGCCATTTGTTAATGGCCACTCCTTTTTATAGTTTTTTTACATAACGTTGTTAAATGTCATGTAAATACCTTGTGTACAAAGTTTGAGCGATCGGAACGATGCGCAACTACCCCTAAGTTTAATTAACAATTTACGCGATCAAGGAAATTCGCTGTATTTACGCCCCCATTTGTTATTAGCCACTCCTTTTTTTAATTTTTTTGCTTGACATTGTTGAATGTCATGTAAAGAACATGTGTACGAAGTTTGAGGTATCGGAACGATACCCAACTACCCCTATGTTTAATTAAAAATTTACGCGATCAAGGAAATTCGCTGTATTTACGCCCCCATTTGTTATTAGACACTCCTTTTTTTAGTTTTTTCGCTTGACATTGTTGAATGTCATGTAAAGAACTGGTGAACAAATTTTGAGCGATCGGAACAATACGCTACTAGCCCTAAGTTAATTTAACAACTAAACACATATAGGGAATACGCAGTTTTTGGGCTGCCATTTGTTATTAGCCACTCGACATTTAAATTTTTTTGCTTAACATTGTTGAATGTCATGTAAAGAACTTGTGTACAAAGTTTGAGGTATCGGAAAGATACCCAACTACCCCTATGTTTAATTAACAATTTACGCGATCAAGAAAATTCGCTGTATTTACTCCCCCATTTGTTATTATCCACTCCTTTTTTTAATTTTTTTGCTTAACATTATTGAATGTCATGTAAAGACCTTGTGTACAAAGTTTGAGCGATCGCAATGATACGCTACTACTCCTAAGTTAATTTAACAAATAAATACATATAGGGAATACGCAGTTTTATGGCTGCCATTTGTTATTAGCCACTCGACATTTAAATTTTTTTGCTTAACATTGTTGAATGTCATGTAAAGAACTGGTGTACAAAGTTTGAGCGATCGGAACGATACGCAACTACCCCTAAGTTTAATTAACAATCTACGCGATCAAGGAAATTCGCTGTTGTTACGCCCCCATTTGTTATTATCCACTCCTTTTTTTAATTTTTTTGCTTAACATTATTGAATGTCATGTAAAGACCTTGTGTACAAAGTTTGAGCGATCGCAATGATACGCTACTACTCCTAAGTTAATTTAACAACTAAACACATATAGGGAATACGCAGTTTTTGGGCTGCCATTTGTCATTAGCCACTCGATATTTAAATTTTTTTGCTTAACATTGTTGAATGTCATGTAAAGAACTTGTGTACAAAGTTTGAGGTATCGGAACGATACCCAACTACCCCTATGTTTAATTAACAATTTACGCGATCAAGAAAATTCGCTGTATTTACTCCCCCATTTGTTATTAGCCACTCCTTTTTTTAATTTTTTTGCTTGACATTGTTGAATGTCATGTAAAGACCTTGTGTACAATGTTTGAGCTATCGCAACGATACGATACTACTCCTAAGTTAATTTAACAACTAAACACATATAGGGAATACGCAGTTTTTGGGCTGCCATTTGTCATTAGCCACTCGATATTTAAATTTTTTTGCTTAACATTGTTGAATGTCATGTAAAGAACTTGTGTACAAAGTTTGAGCGATCGGAACGATACGCAACTACCCCTAAGTTTAATTAACAATTTACGCGATCAAGGAAATTCGCTGTATTTACGCCCCCATTTGTTATTAGCCACTCCTTTTTTTAATTTTTTTGCTTGACATTGTTGAATGTCATGTAAAGAACTGGTGTACAAAGTTTGAGCGATCGGAACGATACGCTACTACCCCTAAGTTAATTTAACAACTAAACACATATAGGGAATACGCAGTTTTATGGCTGCCATTTGTTATTAGCCACTCCTTTGTATAGTTTTTTTACATAACGTTGTTAAATGTCATGTAAATACCTTGTGTACAAAGTTTGAGCGATCGGAACGATACGCAACTACCCCTAAGTTTAATTAACAATTTACGCGATCAAGGAAATTCGCTGTATTTACGCCCCCATTTGTTATTAGCCACTCCTTTTTTTAATTTTTTTGCTTGACATTGTTGAATGTAATGTAAAGAACTTGTGTACAAAGTTTGAGCGATCGCAACGATACGCAACTACCCCTAAGTTAATTTAACAACTAAACACATATAGGGAATACGCAGTTTTATGGCTGCCATTTGTTATTAGCCACTCCTTTTTATAGTTTTTTTACATAACGTTGTTAAATGTCATGTAAATACCTTGTGTACAAAGTTTGAGCGATCGGAACGATGCGCAACTACCCCTAAGTTTAATTAACAATTTACGCGATCAAGGAAATTCGCTGTATTTACGCCCCCATTTGTTATTAGCCACTCCTTTTTTTAATTTTTTTGCTTGACATTGTTGAATGTCATGTAAAGAACATGTGTACGAAGTTTGAGGTATCGGAACGATACCCAACTACCCCTATGTTTAATTAAAAATTTACGCGATCAAGGAAATTCGCTGTATTTACGCCCCCATTTGTTATTAGACACTCCTTTTTTTAGTTTTTTCGCTTGACATTGTTGAATGTCATGTAAAGAACTGGTGAACAAATTTTGACCGATCGGAACGATACGCTACTAGCCCTAAGTTAATTTAACAACTAAACACATATAGGGAATACGCAGTTTTTGGGCTGCCATTTGTTATTAGCCACTCGACATTTAAATTTTTTTGCTTAACATTGTTGAATGTCATGTAAAGAACTTGTGTACAAAGTTTGAGGTATCGGAAAGATACCCAACTACCCCTATGTTTAATTAACAATTTACGCGATCAAGAAAATTCGCTGTATTTACTCCCCCATTTGTTATTATCCACTCCTTTTTTTAATTTTTTTGCTTAACATTATTGAATGTCATGTAAAGACCTTGTGTACAAAGTTTGAGCGATCGCAATGATACGCTACTACTCCTAAGTTAATTTAACAAATAAATACATATAGGGAATACGCAGTTTTATGGCTGCCATTTGTTATTAGCCACTCGACATTTAAATTTTTTTGCTTAACATTGTTGAATGTCATGTAAAGAACTGGTGTACAAAGTTTGAGCGATCGGAACGATACGCAACTACCCCTAAGTTTAATTAACAATCTACGCGATCAAGGAAATTCGCTGTTGTTACGCCCCCATTTGTTATTATCCACTCCTTTTTTTAATTTTTTTGCTTAACATTATTGAATGTCATGTAAAGACCTTGTGTACAAAGTTTGAGCGATCGCAACGATACGCTACTACTCCTAAGTTAATTTAACAAATAAATACATATAGGGAATACGCAGTTTTATGGCTGCCATTTGTTATTAGCCACTCCTTTTGATAGTTTTTTTACATAACCTTGTTAAATGTCATGTAAAGACCTTGTGTACAAAGTTTGAGCGATCGGAACGATACGCAACTACCCCTAAGTTTAATTAACAATTTACGCGATCAAGGAAATTCGCTGTATTTACGCCCCCATTTGTTATTAGCCATTCCTTTTTTTAATTTTTTTGCTTAACATTATTGAATGTCATGTAAAGACCTTGTGTACAAAGTTTGAGCGATCGCAATGATACGCTACTACTCCTAAGTTAATTTAACAAATAAATACATATAGGGAATACGCAGTTTTATGGCTGCCATTTGTTATTAGCCACTCGACATTTAAATTTTTTTGCTTAACATTGTTGAATGTCATGTAAAGAACTGGTGTACAAAGTTCGAGCGATCGGAACGATACGCAACTACCCCTAAGTTTAATTAACAATCTACGCGATCAAGGAAATTCGCTGTTGTTACGCCCCCATTTGTTATTATCCACTCCTTTTTTTAATTTTTTTGCTTAACATTATTGAATGTCATGTAAAGACCTTGTGTACAAAGTTTGAGCGATCGCAATGATACGCTACTACTCCTAAGTTAATTTAACAACTAAACACATATAGGGAATACGCAGTTTTTGGGCTGCCATTTGTTATTAGCCACTCGATATTTAAATTTTTTTGCTTAACATTGTTGAATGTCATGTAAAGAACTTGTGTACAAAGTTTGAGGTATCGGAACGATACCCAACTACCCCTATGTTTAATTAACAATTTACGCGATCAAGAAAATTCGCTGTATTTACTCCCCCATTTGTTATTAGCCACTCCTTTTTTTAATTTTTTTGCTTGACATTGTTGAATGTCATGTAAAGACCTTGTGTACAATGTTTGAGCTATCGCAACGATACGATACTACTCCTAAGTTAATTTAACAACTAAACACATATAGGGAATACGCAGTTTTATGGCTGCCATTTGTTATTAGCCACTCCTTTTGATAGTTTGTTCACATAACCTTGTTAAATGTCATGTAAAGACCTTGTGTACAAAGTTTGAGCGATCGGAACGATACGCAACTACCCCTAAGTTTAATTAACAATTTACGCGATCAAGGAAATTCGCTGTATTTACGCCCCCATTTGTTATTAGCCACTCCTTTTTTTAATTTTTTTGCTTGACATTGTTGAATGTAATGTAAAGAACTTGTGTACAAAGTTTGAGCGATCGCAACGATACGCTACTACTCCGAAGTTAATTTAACAACTAAACACATATAGGGAATACGCAGTTTTTGGGCTGCCATTTGTTATTAGCCACTCGATATTTAAATTTTTTTGCTTAACATTGTTGAATGTCATGTAAAGACCTTGTGTACAAAGTTTGAGCGATCGGAACGATACGCAACTACCCCTAAGTTTAATTAACAATTTACGCGATCAAGGAAATTCGCTGTATTTACGCCCCCATTTGTTATTAGCCACTCCTTTTTTTAATTTTTTTGCTTGACATTGTTGAATGTCATGTAAAGAACTGGTGTACAAAGTTTGAGCGATCGGAACGATACGCTACTACCCCTAAGTTAATTTAACAACTAAACACATATAGGGAATACGCAGTTTTATGGCTGCCATTTGTTATTAGCCACTCCTTTTTATAGTTTTTTTACATAACGTTGTTAAATGTCATGTAAATACCTTGTGTACAAAGTTTGAGCGATCGGAACGATACGCAACTACCCCTAAGTTTAATTAACAATTTACGCGATCAAGGAAATTCGCTGTATTTACGCCCCCATTTGTTATTAGCCACTCCTTTTTTTAATTTTTTTGCTTGACATTGTTGAATGTAATGTAAAGAACTTGTGTACAAAGTTTGAGCGATCGCAACGATACGCAACTACCCCTAAGTTAATTTAACAACTAAACACATATAGGGAATACGCAGTTTTATGGCTGCCATTTGTTATTAGCCACTCCTTTTTATAGTTTTTTTACATAACGTTGTTAAATGTCATGTAAATACCTTGTGTACAAAGTTTGAGCGATCGGAACGATGCGCAACTACCCCTAAGTTTAATTAACAATTTACGCGATCAAGGAAATTCGCTGTATTTACGCCCCCATTTGTTATTAGCCACTCCTTTTTTTAATTTTTTTGCTTGACATTGTTAAATGTCATGTAAAGACCTTGTGTACAAAGTTTGAGCGATCGGAACGATACGCAACTACCCCTAAGTTTAATTAACAATTTACGCGATCAAGGAAATTCGTTGTATTTACGCCCCCATTTGTTATTAGCCACTCCTTTTTTTAATTTTTTTGCTTGACATTGTTGAATGTAATGTAAAGAACTTGTGTACAAAGTTTGAGCGATCGCAACGATACGCTACTACTCCGAAGTTAATTTAACAACTAAACACATATAGGGAATACGCAGTTTTATGGCTGCCATTTGTTATTAGCCACTCCTTTTTATAGTTTTTTTACATAACGTTGTTAAATGTCATGTAAATACCTTGTGTACAAAGTTTGAGCGATCGGAACGATGCGCAACTACCCCTAAGTTTAATTAACAATTTACGCGATCAAGGAAATTCGCTGTATTTACGCCCCCATTTGTTATTAGCCACTCCTTTTTTTAATTTTTTTGCTTGACATTGTTGAATGTCATGTAAAGAACATGTGTACGAAGTTTGAGGTATCGGAACGATACCCAACTACCCCTATGTTTAATTAAAAATTTACGCGATCAAGGAAATTCGCTGTATTTACGCCCCCATTTGTTATTAGACACTCCTTTTTTTAGTTTTTTCGCTTGACATTGTTGAATGTCATGTAAAGAACTGGTGAACAAATTTTGAGCGATCGGAACGATACGCTACTAGCCCTAAGTTAATTTAACAACTAAACACATATAGGGAATACGCAGTTTTTGGGCTGCCATTTGTTATTAGCCACTCGACATTTAAATTTTTTTGCTTAACATTGTTGAATGTCATGTAAAGAACTTGTGTACAAAGTTTGAGGTATCGGAAAGATACCCAACTACCCCTATGTTTAATTAACAATTTACGCGATCAAGAAAATTCGCTGTATTTACTCCCCCATTTGTTATTATCCACTCCTTTTTTTAATTTTTTTGCTTAACATTATTGAATGTCATGTAAAGACCTTGTGTACAAAGTTTGAGCGATCGCAATGATACGCTACTACTCCTAAGTTAATTTAACAAATAAATACATATAGGGAATACGCAGTTTTATGGCTGCCATTTGTTATTAGCCACTCGACATTTAAATTTTTTTGCTTAACATTGTTGAATGTCATGTAAAGAACTGGTGTACAAAGTTTGAGCGATCGGAACGATACGCAACTACCCCTAAGTTTAATTAACAATCTACGCGATCAAGGAAATTCGCTGTTGTTACGCCCCCATTTGTTATTATCCACTCCTTTTTTTAATTTTTTTGCTTAACATTATTGAATGTCATGTAAAGACCTTGTGTACAAAGTTTGAGCGATCGCAACGATACGCTACTACTCCTAAGTTAATTTAACAAATAAATACATATAGGGAATACGCAGTTTTATGGCTGCCATTTGTTATTAGCCACTCCTTTTGATAGTTTTTTTACATAACCTTGTTAAATGTCATGTAAAGACCTTGTGTACAAAGTTTGAGCGATCGGAACGATACGCAACTACCCCTAAGTTTAATTAACAATTTACGCGATCAAGGAAATTCGCTGTATTTACGCCCCCATTTGTTATTAGCCATTCCTTTTTTTAATTTTTTTGCTTGACATTGTTGAATGTAATGTAAAGAACTTGTGTACAAAGTTTGAGCGATCGCAACGATACGCTACAACTCCTAAGTTAATTTAACAACTAAACACATATAGGGAATACGCAGTTTTTGGGCTGCCATTTGTTATTAGCCACTCGATATTTAAATTTTTTTGCTTAACATTGTTGAATGTCATGTAAAGACCTTGTGTACAAAGTTTGAGCGATCGGAACGATACGCAACTACCCCTAAGTTTAATTAACAATCTACGCGATCAAGGAAATTCGCAGTATTTACGCCCCCATTTGTTATTAGCCACTCCTTTTTTTAATTTTTTTGCTTGACATTGTTGAATGTCATGTAAAGAACTGG
The DNA here is from genome assembly GCF_024137745.1 of Phymastichus coffea. NCBI lineage: Eukaryota > Metazoa > Arthropoda > Insecta > Hymenoptera > Eulophidae > Phymastichus > Phymastichus coffea. The sequence goes on along the minus strand of NW_026706812.1, from coordinate 63,837 downwards.
TGTACAAAGTTTGAGCGATCGGAACGATACGCTACTACCCCTAAGTTAATTTAACAACTAAACACATATAGGGAATACGCAGTTTTATGTCTGCCATTTGTTATTAGCCACTCCTTTTTATAGTTTTTTTGCATAACCTTGTTAAATGTCATGTAAAGACCTTGTGTACAAAGTTTGAGCGATCGGAACGATACGCAACTACCCCTAAGTTTAATTAACAATTTACGCGATCAAGGAAATTCGCTGTATTTACGCCCCCATTTGTTATTAGCCACTCCTTTTTTTAATTTTTTTGCTTGACATTGTTGAATGTCATGTAAAGAACTGGTGTACAAAGTTTGAGCGATCGGAACGATACGTTACTACACCTAAGTTAATTTAACAACTAAACACATATAGGGAATACGCAGTTTTATGTCTGCCATTTGTTATTAGCCACTCCTTTTTATAGTTTTTTTACATAACCTTGTTAAATGTCATGTAAAGACCTTGTGTACAAAGTTTGAGCGATCGGAACGATACGCAACTACCCCTAAGATTAATTAACAATTTAGTCTATCAAGGAAATTCGCTGTATTTACGCCCCCATTTGTTATTAGCCACTCCTTTTTTTAATTTTTTTGCTTGACATTGTTGAATGTCATGTAAAGAACTGGTGTACAAAGTTTGAGCGATCGGAACGATACGCTACTACCCCTAAGTTAATTTAACAACTAAACACATATAGGGAATACGCAGTTTTATGTCTGCCATTTGTTATTAGCCACTCCTTTTTATAGTTTTTTTACATAACCTTGTTAAATGTTATGTAAAGACCTTGTGTACAAAGTTTGAGCGATCGGAACGATACGCAACTACCCCTAAGTTTAATTAACAATTTACGCGATCAAGGAAATTCGCTGTATTTACGCCCCCATTTGTTATTAGCCACTCCTTTTTTTAATTTTTTTGCTTGACATTGTTGAATGTCATGTAAAGAACTGGTGTACAAAGTTTGAGCGATCGGAACGATACGCTACTACCCCTAAGTTAATTTAACAACTAAACACATATAGGGAATACGCAGTTTTTGGGCTGCCATTTGTTATTAGCCACTCGATATTTAAATTTTTTTGCTTAACATTGTTGAATGTCATGTAAAGACCTTGTGTACAAAGTTTGAGCGATCGGAACGATACGCAACTACCCCTAAGTTTAATTAACAATTTACGCGATCAAGGAAATTCGCTGTATTTACGCCCCCATTTGTTATTAGACACTCCTTTTTTTAATTTTTTTGCTTGACATTGTTGAATGTCATGTAAAGAACTGGTGTACAAAGTTTGAGCGATCGGAACGATACGCTACTACCCCTAAGTTAATTTAACAACTAAACACATATAGGGAATACGCAGTTTCATGGCTGCCATTTGTTATTAGCCACTCCTTTTTATAGTTTTTTTACATAACCTTGTTAAATGTCATGTAAAGACCTTGTGTACAAAGTTTGAGCGATCGGAACGATACGCAACTACCCCTAAGTTTAATTAACAATTTACGCGATCAAGGAAATTCGCTGTATTTACGCCCCCATTTGTTATTAGCCACTCCTTTTTTTAATTTTTTTGCTTGACATTGTTGAATGTCATGTAAAGACCTTGTGTACAAAGTTTAAGCGATCGGAACGATACGCAACTACCCTTAAGTTTAATTAACAATTTACGCGATCAAGGAAATTCGCTGTGTTTACTCCCCCATTTGTTATTATCCACTCCTTTTTTTAATTTTTTTGCTTAACATTATTGAATGTCATGTAAAGACCTTGTGTACAAAGTTTGAGCGATCGCAATGATACGCTACTACTCCTAAGTTAATTTAACAAATAAATACATATAGGGAATACGCAGTTTTATGGCTGCCATTTGTTATTAGCCACTCGACATTTAAATTTTTTTGCTTAACATTGTTGAATGTCATGTAAAGAACTGGTGTACAAAGTTTGAGCGATCGGAACGATACGCAACTACCCCTAAGTTTAATTAACAATCTACGCGATCAAGGAAATTCGCTGTTGTTACGCCCCCATTTGTTATTATCCACTCCTTTTTTTAATTTTTTTGCTTGACATTGTTGAATGTAATGTAAAGAACTTGTGTACAAAGTTTGAGCGATCGCAACGATACGCTACTACTCCTAAGTTAATTTAACAACTAAACACATATAGGGAATACGCAGTTTTTGGGCTGCCATTTGTTATTAGCCACTCGATATTTAAATTTTTTTGCTTAACATTGTTGAATGTCATGTAAAGACCTTGTGTACAAAGTTTGAGCGATCGGAACGATACGCAACTACCCCTAAGTTTAATTAACAATCTACGCGATCAAGGAAATTCGCAGTATTTACGCCCCCATTTGTTATTAGCCACTCCTTTTTTTAATTTTTTTGCTTGACATTGTTGAATGTCATGTAAAGAACTGGTGTACAAAGTTTGAGCGATCGGAACGATACGTTACTACACCTAAGTTAATTTAACAACTAAACACATATAGGGAATACGCAGTTTTATGTCTGCCATTTGTTATTAGCCACTCCTTTTTATAGTTTTTTTACATAACCTTGTTAAATGTCATGTAAAGACCTTGTGTACAAAGTTTGAGCGATCGGAACGATACGCAACTACCCCTAAGATTAATTAACAATTTAGTCTATCAAGGAAATTCGCTGTATTTACGCCCCCATTTGTTATTAGCCACTCCTTTTTTTAATTTTTTTGCTTGACATTGTTGAATGTCATGTAAAGAACTGGTGTACAAAGTGTGAGCGATCGGAACGATACGCTACTACCCCTAAGTTAATTTAACAACTAAACACATATAGGGAATACGCAGTTTTATGTCTGCCATTTGTTATTAGCCACTCCTTTTTATAGTTTTTTTACATAACCTTGTTAAATGTCATGTAAAGACCTTGTGTACAAAGTTTGAGCGATCGGAACGATACGCAACTACCCCTAAGTTTTATTAACAATTTACACGATCAAGGAAATTCGCTGTATTTACGCCCCCATTTGTTATTAGCCACTCCTTTTTTTAATTTTTTTGCTTGACATTGTTGAATGTCATGTAAAGAACTGGTGTACAAAGTTTGAGCGATCGGAACGATACGCTACTACCCCTAAGTTAATTTAACAACTAAACACATATAGGGAATACGCAGTTTTTGGGCTGCCATTTGTTATTAGCCACTCGATATTTAAATTTTTTTGCTTAACATTGTTGAATGTCATGTAAAGACCTTGTGTACAAAGTTTGAGCGATCGGAACGATACGCAACTACCCCTAAGTTTAATTAACAATTTACGCGATCAAGGAAATTCGCTGTATTTACGCCCCCATTTGTTATTAGACACTCCTTTTTTTAATTTTTTTGCTTGACATTGTTGAATGTCATGTAAAGAACTGGTGTACAAAGTTTGAGCGATCGGAACGATACGCTACTACCCCTAAGTTAATTTAACAACTAAACACATATAGGGAATACGCAGTTTCATGGCTGCCATTTGTTATTAGCCACTCCTTTTTATAGTTTTTTTACATAACCTTGTTAAATGTCATGTAAAGACCTTGTGTACAAAGTTTGAGCGATCGGAACGATACGCAACTACCCCTAAGTTTAATTAACAATTTACGCGATCAAGGAAATTCGCTGTATTTACGCCCCCATTTGTTATTAGCCACTCCTTTTTTTAATTTTTTTGCTTGACATTGTTGAATGTCATGTAAAGACCTTGTGTACAAAGTTTAAGCGATCGGAACGATACGCAACTACCCTTAAGTTTAATTAACAATTTACGCGATCAAGGAAATTCGCTGTATTTACGCCCCCATTTGTTATTAGCCACTCGATATTTAAATTTTTTTGCTTGATGTTGTTGAATGTCATGTAAAGAACTGGTGTACAAAGTTTGAGCGATCGGAACGATACGCTACTAGCCTTAAGTTAATTTAAAAAACTAATGACATATAGGGAATACGCAGTTTTTGGGCTGCCATTTGTTATTAGCCACTCGATACTTAACTTATTTTGTATATTATTGTTGAATGTCATGTAGAGAACTGGTGTACAAAGTTTGAGCGACCGGAACGATACGCAACTACCCCTAAGTTTAATTAACAATTTCCGCGATCAAGGAAATTCGCTGTATTTACGTCCCCATTTGTTATCAGCCACTCCTTTTTTTAGTTTTTATGCTTGATATTGTTGAATGTCATGTAAAGAACATGTGTACAAAGTTTGAGGTATCGGAACGATACCCAACTACCCCTATGTTTAATTAAAAATTTACGCGATCAAGGAAATTCGCTGTATTTACGCCCCCATTTGTTATTAGCCACTCCTTTTTTTAGTTTTTTCGCTTGACATTGTTGAAAGTCATGTAAAGAACTGGTGAACAAATTTTGAGCGATCGGAACGATACGCTACTAGCCCTAAGTTAATTTAACAACTAAACACATATAGGGAATACGCAGTTTTTGGGCTGCCATTTGTTATTAGCGACTCGATATTTAAATTTTTTTGCTTAACATTGTTGAATGTCATGTAAAGAACTTGTGTACAAAGTTTGAGGTATCGGAACGATACCCAACTACCCCTATGTTTAATTAACAATTTACGCGATCAAGAAAATTCGCTGTATTTACTTCCCCTTTGTTATTAGCCACTCCTTTTTTTAATTTTTTTGCTTGACATTGTTGAATGTCATGTAAAGAACTGGTGAACAAATTTTGAGCGATCGGAACGATACGCTACTAGCCCTAAGTTAATTTAACAACTAATCACATATAGGGAATACGCAGTTTTTGGGCTGCCATTTGTTATTAGCCACTTGATATTTAAATTATTTTGTATATTATTGTTGAATGTCATGTAGAGAACTGGTGTACAAAGTTTGAGCGATCGGAACGATACGCAACTACCCCTAAGTTTAATTAACAATCTACGCGATCAAGGAAATTCGCTGTGTTTACGCCCCCATTTGTTATTATCCACTCCTTTTTTTAATTTTTTTGCTTAATATTATTGAATGTCATGTAAAGACCTTGTGTACAAAGTTTGTGCGATCGCAACGATACGCTACTACTCCTAAGTTAATTTAACAACTAAACACATATAGGGAATACGCAGTTTTTGGGCTGCCATTTGTTATTAGCCACTCGATATTTAAATTTTTTTGCTTAACATTGTTGAATGTCATGTAAAGACCTTGTGTACAAAGTTTGAGCGATCGGAACGATACGCAACTACCCCTAAGTTTAATTAACAATTTACGCGATCAAGGAAATTCGCTGTATTTACGCCCCCATTTGTTATTAGCCATTCCTTTTTTTAATTTTTTTGCTTGACATTGTTGAATGTAATGTAAAGAACTGGTGTACAAAGTTTGAGCGATCGCAACGATACGCTACTACCCCTAAGTTAATTTAACAACTAAACACATATAGGGAATACCCAGTTTTATGGCTGCCATTTGTTATTAGCCACTCCTTTTTATAGTTTTTTTACATAACCTTGTTGAATGTGATGGAAAGACCTTGTGTACAAAGTTTGAGCGATCGGAACGATACGCAACTACCCCTAAGTTTAATTAACAATTTACGCGATCAAGGAAATTCGCTGTATTTACGCCCCCATTTGTTATTAGCCATTCCTTTTTTTAATTTTTTTGCTTGACATTGTTGAATGTCATGTAAAGAACTGGTGTAAAAAGTTTGAGCGATCGGAACGATACGTTACTACCCCTAAGTTAATTTAACAACTAAACACATATAGGGAATACCCAGTTTTATGGCTGCCATTTGTTATTAGCCACTCCTTTTTATAGTTTTTTTACATAACCTTGTTGAATGTGATGGAAAGACCTTGTGTACAAAGTTTGAGCGATCGGAACGATACGCAACTACCCCTAAGTTTAATTAACAATTTAGGCTATCAAGGAAATTCGCTGTATTTTCGCCCCCATTTGTTATTAGCCACTCCTTTTTTTAATTTTTTTGCTTAACATTATCGAATGTCATGTAAAGACCTTATGTACAAAGTTAGAGCGATCGGAACGATACGCAACTACCCCTAAGTTAATTTAACAACTAATCACATATAGGGAATACGCAGTTTTTGGGCTGCCATTTGTTATTAGCCACTCGATATTTAAATTATTTTGTATATTATTGTTGAATGTCATGTAGAGAACTGGTGTACAAAGTTTGAGCGATCGGAACGATACGCAACTACCCCTAAGTTTAATTAACAATTTACGCGATCAAGGAAATTCGCTGTTTTTACGCCCCCATTTGTTATTAGCCACTCCTTTTTTTAATTTTTTTGCTTAACATTATCGAATGTCATGTAAAGACCTTATGTACAAAGTTAGAGCGATCGGAACGATACGCAACTACCCCTAAGTTAATTTAACAACTAAACACATATAGGGAATACGCAGTCTTATGGCTGCCATTTGTTATTAGCCACTCCTTTTTATAGTTTTTTTACATAACCTTGTTGAATGTGATGTAAAGACCTCGTGTACAAAGTTTGAGCGATCGGAACGATACGCAACTACCCCTAAGTTTAATTAACAATTTAGGCTATCAAGGAAATTCGCTGTATTTACGCCCCCATTTGTTATTAGCCACTCCTTTTTTTAATTTTTTTGCTTGACAGTGTTGAATGTAATGTAAAGAACTTGTGTACAAAGTTTGAGCGATTGGAACGATACGCTATTACCCCTAAGTTAATTTAACAACTAAACACATATAGGGAATACGCAGTTTTTGGGCTGCCATTTGTTATTAGCCACTCTATATTTGAATTTTTTTGCTTAACATTGTTGAATGTCATGTAAAGACCTTGTGTTCAAAGTTTGAGCCATCGGAACGATACGCAACTACCCCTAAGTTTAATTAACAATTTACGCGATCAAGGAAATTCGCTGTATTTACGCCCCCATTTGTTATTAGCCACTCCTTTTTTTAATTTTTTTGCTTGACATTGTTGAATGTGATGGAAAGAACTGGTGTACAAAGTTTGAGCGATCGGAACGATACGCTACTAGCCCTAAGTTAATTTAACAACTAATCACATATAGGGAATACGCAGTTTTTGGGCTGCCATTTGTTATTAGCCACTCGATATTTAAATTATTTTGTATATTATTGTTGAATGTCATGTAGAGAACTGGTGTACAAAGTTTGAGCGATCGGAACGATACGCAACTACCCCTAAGTTTAATTAAAAATTTACGCGATCAAGGAAATTCGCTGTTTTTACGCCCCCATTTGTTATTAGCCACTCCTTTTTTTAATTTTTTTGCTTAACATTGTTGAATGTCATGTAAAGACCTTGTGTACAAAGTTAGAGCGATCGGAACGATACGCAACTACCCTTAAGTTAATTTAACAACTAAACACATATAGGAAATACGCAGTTTTATGGCTGCCATTTGTTATTAGCCACTCCTTTTTATAGTTTTTTCACATAACCTTGTTGAATGTCATGTAAAGACCTTGTGTACAAAGTTTGAGCGATCGGAACGATACGCAACTACCCCTAAGTTTAATTAACAATCTACGCGATCAAGGAAATTCGCTGTATTTACGCCCCCATTTGTTATTATCCAATCCTTTTTTTAATTTTTTTGCTTAATATTATTGAATGTCATGTAAAGACCTTGTGTACAAAGTTTGAGCGATCGCAACGATACGCTACTACTCCTAAGTTAATTTAACAACTAAACACATATAGGGAATACGCAGTTTTTGGGCTGCCATTTGTTATTAGCCACTCGATATTTAAATTTTTTTGCTTAACATTGTTGAATGTCATGTAAAGACCTTGTGTACAAAGTTTGAGCGATCGGAACGATACGCAACTACCCCTAAGTTTAATTAACAATTTACGCGATCAAGGAAATTCGCTGTATTTACGCCCCCATTTGTTATTAGCCATTCCTTTTTTTAATTTTTTTGCTTGACATTGTTGAATGTAATGTAAAGAACTTGTGTACAAAGTTTGAGCGATCGCAACGATACGCTACTACCCCTAAGTTAATTTAACAACTAAACACATATAGGGAATACGCAGTTTTATGTCTGCCATTTGTTATTAGCCACTCCTTTTTTTAATTTTTTTGCTTGACATTGTTGAATGTCATGTAAAGACCTTGTGTACAAAGTTTGAGCGATCGGAACGATACGCAACTACCCTTAAGTTTAATTAACAATTTACACGATCAAGGAAATTCGCTGTATTTTCGCTCCCATTTGTTATTAGCCACTCCTTTTTTTAATTTTTTTGCTTGACATTGTTGAATGTCATGTAAAGAACAGGTGTACAAAGTTTGAGCGATCGGAACGATACGTTACTACCCCTAAGTTAATTTAACAACTAAACACATATAGGGAATACCCAGTTTTATGGCTGCCATTTGTTATTAGCCACTCCTTTTTATAGTTTTTTTACATAACCTTGTTGAATGTGATGGAAAGACCTTGTGTACAAAGTTTGAGCGATCGGAACGATACGCAACTACCCCTAAGTTTAATTAACAATTTAGGCTATCAAGGAAATTCGCTGTATTTTCGCCCCCATTTGTTATTAGCCACTCCTTTTTTTAATTTTTTCGCTTGACATTGTTAAATGTCATGTAAAGACCTTGTGTACAAAGTTTGAGCGATCGGAACGATACGCAACTACCCCTAAGTTTAATTAACAATTTAGGCTATCAAGGAAATTCGCTGTGTTTACGCCCCCATTTGTTATTAGCCACTCCTTTTTTTAATTTTTTTGCTTGACATTGTTGAATGTCATGTAAAGAACTGGTGTACAAATTTTGAGCGATCGGAACGATACGCTACTAGCCCTAAGTTAATTTAACAACTAAACACATATAGGGAATACGCAGTTTCATGGCTGCCATTTGTTATTAGCCACTCCTTTTTATAGTTTTTTTACATAACCTTGTTGAATGTCATGTAAAGACCTTGTGTACAAAGTTTGAGCGATCGGAACGATACGCAACTACCCTTAAGTTTAATTAACAATTTACGCGATCAAGGAAATTCGCTGTATTTACGCCCCCATTTGTTATTAGCCACTCCTTTTTTTAATTTTTTTGCTTGACATTGTTGAATGTCATGTAAAGAACTGGTGTACAAAGTTTGAGCGATCGGAACGATACGCTACTAGCCCTAAGTTAATTTAACAACTAATCACATATAGGGAATACGCAGTTTTTGGGCTGCCATTTGTTATTAGCCACTCGATATTTAAATTATTTTGTATATTATTGTTGAATGTCATGTAGAAAACTGGTGTACAAAGTTTGAGCGATCGAAACGATACGCAACTACCCCTAAGTTAATTTAACAACTAATCAAATATAGGGATTACGCAGTTTTTGGGCTGCCATTTGTTATTATCCACTCGATATTTAAATTTTTTTACTTAACATTGTTGAATGTCATGTAAAGACCTTGTGTACAAAGTTTGAGCGAGCGGAACGGTACGCAACTACCCCTAAGTTAATTTAACATCTAATCACATATAGGGAATACGCAGTTTTTGGGCTCCCATTTGTTATTAGCCACTCGATATTTAAATTTTTTTGTATATTATTGTTGAATGTCATGTAGAGAACTGGTGTACAAAGTTTGAGCTATCGAAACGATACGCAACTACCTCTAAGTTAATTTAACAACTAATCACATATAGGGAATACGCAGTTTTTGGGCTGCCATTTGTTATTAGCCACTCGATATTTAAATTATTTTGTATATTATTGTTGAATGTCATGTAGGGAACTGGTGTACAAAGTTGGAGCGATCGGAACGATACGCAACTACCCCTAAGTTAATTTAACAACTAATCAAATATAGGGAATACGCAGTTTTTGGGCTGCCATTTGTTATTAGCCACTCGATATTTAAATTTTTTTGTATATTATTGTTGAATGTCATGTAGGGAACTGGTGTACAAAGTTTGTGCTATCGGAACGATACCCAACTACCCCTAAGTTAATTTTACAACTAATCACATATAGGGAATAGACAGTTTTTGGGTTGCCATTTGTTATTAGCCACTCGATCTCCTTCGAATTTTCTTTTGTTCTTTGATTTATCTAATTTCTTCTTTTTATCGGTGGCCGTAAGAGCACGTATTTGTAAATAATTTTCTGATATTTTCTGTGGCATCTACTCTATTTTCGCCGCAGTTATAGTACTTTTACTTATTTTTCTTTCATTAATCTGCACTTTCTGTAACTTTTTTGTTTCCAAATCATTCTTTATGTTTTCTTCTACTTTACGTAATTTTTTTGCTTCATGAATAATAGTTGATGCATTAAGATGGTTCTTTTTACCATGCTTTTTGATATTTATCTTAGTGTCTGCTGATGACTTTCTATCCCACGTCTCTTTTAAGTACGGGTTAGCATTAGTTGCTGGATATTTAGCTTTCTTATTCGATAATCTGGTTCCTTTTATACATGGGTTGAGTTTAATGAAAGCTGCCGTTTCTTGTTTGCTTTTATCTAGTACGCGTATTACATCACCAATACAAGACCTAGTATTTCCATTTAGAACTTTATTTTTCATAACTTTTGTGGAGCTTTCGATGTAAGCATTGCTTACTCTTGAGTTAGTATTATCTACTAAATCCAAATCTAATCCACTCCACATCACTATATACGGAATCCATTTTTTTATAGCGTATTCAACAAATTCTGGAGCAAAGTATTTATTTAAACTGTTATTTAAATTGTTTTTGGAATTTCCTCTTCGCATTGTATTTTACTACCATAGATTGCAATATATTTCTGGTAATAACGCTGATAAAATAGTGATTGTTTGAAGGTGGCACGGTTAAATAAATCTTCACTAGCCACTATCTCAAAATCTTCATTTGTGTTGCCAACATCCCGTTCACTTTCTTTATAGTCGTCATCTTCATGTTTCGAGATTAAATCTGATTTTTTAATCAATAATGACTGCAATGCATAGTACTATCATTCGCATTTTTTTCTTCTGTAGTCAGTAAAACGTTACAAATGTGTTGAAATATTTCGTCAATTTCAACAAGATTTCTGCACAATATTAATAAACAAATGCAATCTAACAAGAAACTCTGTACATTCTTTTTTTCTTTTTGGTCGTGCATTTTATTATGTACAAAACGTGAAAAATTGACTTTCAAGGATCGTGAAACTGCGTGTGCAAAGTGGGCACAGCATATTTTTGCAATAATAAATCCTTTAGGTGGTAATACACCTTCTGCACAGAAAGTATACAAAATGTCTATATACTTCGGTAATAAAATATCGTTCCATTCTAACAGCAATGAGTGAATGAATACCCATGACCAATCAGTAACTATACATCGTAAAATTGGCCATCTTTTTAACTTTTCCATTGCAAAATTTCTGTATTCTTTTAGCCATTTACTAATTGATGAAACGCCATGTTCAGATGTGATCATATGCGTTATTTTGACTATTGCTGCATCATGTCTTATTAATATATTATAGTAATAGATCTTCTTACAATTCAGGTCTTGTGGATTACGTACTACAGATCCCGTCGCATCTATATGAAGTATTGCATTTTTTATTTCTGCTAATACATTCAACTCTTGTTCTGCATGCATGATATCAGTTAATGGCAGTTGTACTATTCGCAAAAAAGGATCTTTAAGTTTTGCATGTTCCATCCACAATTGAAAAAGATCGGATAAGTCCATTGACTCCAATTTACACCGATTTTTTGTTTTTAATTCAGATACGGCCTTATAGACTGTTGACGTTTTTCTTAATTCTTGCGAGTGGCCGTCTTCGTACAGACCTGTGTCAATTTTGGTAATTATTTTATTCATATGATCTGAAATGCCTCCTCTTCCACATATTTCAGCCCATTCTTTGCGCAGTTGTTTTCTCAATGATTGAAAACATCGTGTCATCGGACTAACTTGATGAACTACTTTCAGTTCTTCTGTACACGATACTTCTAAGACAGCTACGAGATCATCCGTGTGATGAAACCTGAATTTATACTGTGCGCTGTGTTGAGCTTGACCACACTTAGCATATGCAACTATGTCTCTTTGATTATAACGCACACCTCCATAAAATTGTAATCTACATGTACATCTCATATCTTCGACTAGACATTGTTCAATGGCTACTCTGATTTTGTCATCGTCAAATATCCCTATATCATCTTTTAATGCTGCTGACGGCATTTGGACTGAACCTATATCATAAATAAATTTTTCTTTCTTCTTTGGTTTTATTTTAGAAATATCACTACTGACGCTTTCACATTCATCGAACTCAGACAATTCAAAGTCGCTGTCTATACTTTCTGACTTACGAAAGAAATTTCTGCGTGAAACTGGTTTTATTTCTCTTTTCCATTCTTTTGCCTTCATTTCACCAGTCGGGAATTTCACAACACTTTCTATATTAATCTTATTATTTTTATATACAAAGGAATAAGGATCATCAATTTCCTTTTCACTTGTATATTTTTCTATTTGTGTTTTTTCCAAAATTGCTACAGGATCATCTTTATTTTCTTCAATAGTAAGGGTGTCTTTCAATATTTTATCCAAGACAACCCAATGACCTTCCACCAGATTACCAAGCAATAAAAAATAGAAGCAAGGTTGATCTTCCGAGTCAGCTGTATTTTCATCTACTTTAGTTATATACAAGTCACCTGGTTTTTTAATAAAAACCTTCATATTAACTCCATATATCTTGATAAAAACTCCTATTTCATACAAAGTCCCGTATTCTCCTAATTTTCCCATTACGTTTTTATAATGAGTAGCATCACTATATTTAACGATACTAGGATTAGAATATATCACTGACGATAATTCTGATTCCCAGTTTTTCGTTGTGTAATCAACTATACATTGTGTCACTTTTTCATGATAAGTTTGATCATCATACGAAAAGTCAGATAAACATCTAAATAAACAATTTCCATCACCAATAATATTTTTTTGTCTGTAATGGTGCAAGCCATCAGACTCAACGATATCTTCTAATTTATTTTCTATTTCATCACTTGAAACATCACTATTTTTCATCACTTCACTTCTATCTTCAGCAAGTTATTGCTCCTTATTAATATTATTAAATGAGTTAAGCTCATTATTAGATGAATACTGTAATTTACAGTCATCATCAAACTCTTTTCTATGGTCTTCAGTTACTCTACCGTTTTTACTTTTGTTTAAACAAACCGATTCTTTATTATTAACTATATTACATTTACCTACCATAAGATGTTCGACCTCAGCACGTAGTTCTGAGTTTGGTTTTGTCCATAGGTACTTAATATTTTTCACAAACCCGCTGTCACCTTTCTTCTTTATACTCTTACAAATCTACAGAGAAACGAAATTAAATTTTCCTATACTTCGAAATATATATCAAAGAGTGTAAGATTTCTATTTTAGCGATAAATTCAATTTATGAATAACTAACATGCATAATAAACTGCAAGAATAGAAATATGTTAGTAAATTGGTTTAAGAACATAATACGTTATGTTTTGAAATTATTTGTATAAATTGTTAATTTTATAACCATCTCCTATACTACAATCAATATCGTTGTGTTAAAATTTGATAGAAAAAAAGAGAATGAATAAAAATAAAATAGAGACTACATATTTATCTTTTGTATATTTTAAATTAAAACGTATGCGAACAAAGGAAATTAATTATCAAAATATTAAACCCGTTAAATTAGAAGAATATTCACGGGTGTTTTCATAGTGGCAGCAAAAAGTACACGATGTTAAATGTATTACTTATACTAATATAAGATTGGAGCCATAATCACTACTATTGAATATGTAAGTTAAGTGTTGTATAATAGCATTATTGATCTTAGGTCAAATAATCTTTTGAATAATTTTTCCATTATATCTTGAAATGAGTAAAAGTTCATCGATTTTTGAGAAAAAAAGAGTGCATTTTCTATTTTTATTCATCAATAAATATTGACGTATGTAGTCTATTTTAAACAGCATGACTTACGAGTTGTGTTCAAAAAGTAAGGTGACTTTTCAAATCCCACGGGCAACGTATTTTCGATTATCGATTGTTTTGTTATGTTGGTACACTCCTCCCGAACATCTGTACCAAGTTTCAAGTGTATAGCATTTTTTGTTTGGTTGTGAGAGGTGTAAAGGTTATAAGTGTTTTGCGTGCTCGGCGATTTCTTGCTATCGAAAAATATGGATCAAAGGATTTGCATCAAATTTTGTGTAAAAAATAAAATAAAGTGCTCCGAAACATTTGAAATATTGACGGTGGCATACGATAAAACTGTTCTGAGTAAAAAAAATGTTTACAAGTGGTACAAACTCTTCCAAGATGGCCGGGAAGATGCCAATGACGAGCCTCGCTCCGGACGTCCAACCACGTCAACAACTGATGAAAACGTTCAAGCATTAAAGAAAATTGTTCTGGAAAATCGTCGAATCACTATCAGAGAAGTTGCTGAGGATGTTGGTATATCGCTTGGCTCGTGCCATAAAATTTTTTCTAACGTTTTGGGCACGAGACGTGTGTCAGCGAAGTTTGTTCCGAAATTACTAAATTTTGACCAAAAGAACCGTCGCATGAGCATCGCACAAGAACTGTTGAAGACGTCAACGACGACCCAAATTTACTCAAAAGGGTCATAACTGGTGACGAATCATGGGTATATGGTTATGATATCGAAACCAAAGTCCAATCGTCCCAATGGAAGAGCCCAGATGAGCCAAGACCGAAAAAAGCACGCCAAATTCGATCAAATGTCAAAGTTTTGCTCACTGTTTTCTTCGATTACCATGGCGTGGTGCGTCAAAAGTTCTTACCATATGGACGTACGGTCAATAAAAAGTATTATCTTGAAGTTATGCGCCGTTTGCGAGAAGTAATACGAAGAAAACGCCCAGAATTGTGGAAAAACAATTCATGGCTTTTGCATCACGATAATGCCCCTGCTCACTCATCTTTGCTTGTGAGAGATTTTTGGCCAAAAACAACACCACAATCATGCCTCAGCCACCATATTCACCGGATTTGGCCCCATGTGACTTTTTCTTGTTTCCAAAACTAAAGAGACCTACGAAAGGACGGAGATTTACAACGATTGAATAGATAAAGACTGCATCGCTGGAAGAGCTCAAGGCTATACCGAAAAGTGCTTATGAGAAGTGATTTGAGGATTGGAAAAACCGTTGGCATAAGTGTATTGTATCTGAGGGGGATTACTTTGAAGGGGACAACATAAATATTGATAAATAAATAAATATTTTTTCTTAAAAATACAAAGTCACCTTACTTTTTGAACACACCTCGTATTCGTGTCCATTGAAATCTTGAAATTGACATGTAAAAGGTTCAAATAATGTAATAAATAATAGTAAAAAAAAAATTAAAAAAAAGCGCGCGGAGCGCGCTAAATAACACTAATAATGAAAAAGTTAGATAGGCGTTCATTAAATGTGGTACGTTCGGCGCTACAGTTTTAAACAACAGTCACTTTTGCTCACTACCGGTAGTGTTGGTACTAAATAATCGTACTAGATATTTTTAGTTTATGTTACTATTGCGATTCGCGTTCGTATCCGTCCGCATTCATACGTAGCTATGGGACCGGGGCCCAATAGACACGAAAATCGTACGCGACAAGCAATTTCTAATGGATTTTCTGTTGCTACCAACTTGAAATATTAAATGCTTAACATACCTCAAAATGATTAGACAAAGTTAAATACAACAAGTATATTTTAATAAAAGTGTAAAAAATATTCAAATTATTAGCCAATAGTTAAGACTAAAATATTACTCAGATTAAATTATAATATTATAAAAAAATGTTTGTAAGTTAGGGTAATTTCGTTATTATTATTGAGATTATATTGCATGAAATTGCAAAGTTGAGTTATTTTGAATTCGTAAATTGGCAGCAATTTGGTGCGTACAATTTTTGTATCTATTGGAGAATCAGCCTAAACTTTTGACACATCTTCTTAGTATACCAGAGAACTCAGGCATGATGTATTATATACTGCATGTATGTATAAGAGTTATGCGATATTATTGTTAGGACTGAAAAAATACAGCTTAAACCTTATAATATATTAAGTGATATTACTCATGATTAAACGTTACTTGTAAATAGATTGAAAGTAAACGCTGTGTGATACTATATTGCAAAAATGTTTATGATAAACAAATGAATCACAATAACCTAAGAATCATTATGAGTAAAATCAATTACAATAATTTACTTCTAGATGAACTTTAATTGTTATAGAGATAGTGTTTTAGAACATTTTAAAATTAGAATTTTCAATAAACTATTATAGAAGGTGAAACTTTTAAATATTTAGGTATAACAATAGATTTTTATTTGGAATGGAGTTATATAAACATATAAACAATATAGCGAATAAAACCTAATGTCTGATATTTATTTTCTGCAAATAAACAATCATTTCCTATACTAAATTACTACTAATAATATATTACACTTACTTTCATAGCTTATGATATAATTCTATGAGGCAATGCAAATTTAATCCGTATTTTAGATCTGTACCATCTAATAAATCAAAAAAATTAATTTATACCCTTGTAGAATTTGAATTATACAATATTTTATGTTCAATTATAATAAAGATAAATTTGACTGGAAAATTATTTAATTTCTGAAAAAATATACTATCAGCGTTTCCTTAATCTGTACCATTGGGAAACATTTATTTTATAATTTGTATATCTTCCCAAATTTAATTAGATAAGTAAATAAGCAATCTCATCTTTTAAAGTATGTTCCTAAAGTTTCGCATCTATGTGAAGTTAGCTGTATTAATCGAATTTTTTAATTAATTTTTAGGGAAATAATCGATACATTATCGTGTACATCAGAGATGAATCTTTTATTTCTACCAGAGAATAATAAATAATAGAATGTGCAACGATTACCGAAAATCGTTCGACTCGCGCGAGGTTAATAAGCGGCTGAACGAGAAAAGCCGCGATCGGTTCGCGAGAGAGAGAGAGGGCGCGTAGGGGCAATGACCGAGAGGGGAGAGTTCAACAGGCAGTATGACTGTGTCACTCAGTCCGTCTGCATCGAGCTAACCTGTTCTCTCGTGCCGTCATCGCGTTTCTTTTGGTGGTGCGAGATTGGCGTCGAGAACTTGAGTGCGGTGTGCTGAGTGCGGCGAGAGCAGCAACAACAGCAGCAACAGCAGCAGCAGCAATAGCAACAACCGGAGCAGCAACAACAACAACAGCAATATCAGCGGAGTGCAGCGAGTGGCGGAGCAGCAAATTAGCGACGCGTGCATCGGATACGGTTGGCCACCGTATCCTCATCGTTCTCGCGGTAGGTGCACCTTCCCTTTTTATTGTTGTCAGCGTGCGATCCCGCGCAGCGTGCGCGAAGAAATTGTTTGTTGCGCGCGAGCGGTTAGTTCGCGGCGATCGCGGTTTTCTTTCTCTCTCCCATCTAGCGTGTATTGTCATTCGCGTTTGCGTGCGCAAGACTCTCGGCAAATCCCCCGTGTACTTGGTTAATTCGAATAAAGCGATCAATCGTTATTTCTAAATCGAGTCATTGCTTTGTCATTCCTTTGTCCGGAGTTCGCGTTTGTTGACCTTCGATTCAAATAAGCCGGTAGCGTAGCACGGATCACGCGGATATCGGTAGACGAGAATCGTCAACACAGTTTCGAGCAGCAGCCGCAGGAGCGTTACTAAGCAGGAGCGACAGCGCCGCCAAGTGGCGAGTTGGGGAACCCAACTCGGATTGGCGAGGAGACGCTGCGCAGGCGCACTCCCGGGCAAGGTAGGTTGATGTGCTTCGAGCACATAGATAACAAGGCGTCGTTTAGCTATTGAGTAGGCATATTCTAGGGAAAATTACAGGTTAAACGGCAGCCTGTTACAAATGTAATAATAAATAATAGTAATAAATAATAGAAAAATTAAAAAAAAAGGGCGCGCAGCGCGCTAAATAACACTAGTTTTCATGAATTTCAATGAAAGAGAGTGAGAGAGAGAGTTGATTGAAGAAGAGCGCGTACATGAGTGATTGAGAGAAAGAAGAGAGAGAGAGAGAAAGAGTTGACTGAATAAGAGCGCGCTCGCGAGTGATAGACAAAAAGGAGAAAGAGAGAGAGAGTTGACCGAAGAAGAGTGCGCACGCGAGTAATAGAGTGAAAGAAGAGAGAGAGAGAGAGAGTTGACTGACGAAGAGCGCGCACGCGAGTAATAGACAAAAAGAAGAGAGAGAGTTGACCGAAGAGCGCGCACGCGACTGATAGACAGAAAGAAGAAAGAGAGAGAGAGTTGACCGAAGAAGAGCGCGCACGCGAGTAATAGAGTGAAAGAAGAGAAAGAGAGAGGGAGAGAGAATTGGCCGAAGAAGAGCGCGTATATGAGTGATTGAGTGAAAGAAGAGAGAGAGAAACCGAACACAGTGCGCGCAAGAGAGTAAGTGAGAGAGAGAGAGAGTAATCGAGAGAGCGCAAGAGCAAGTGAACGATAGAGAGAGAGAGAGAGAGAGAGAGAGAGACCGAACACAGTGCGCGCAAGAGAGTGAGCGAAATAGAGAGAGATAGAGAGAAAAACCAATGCAGTGCGCGCAAGTGAGTGAACGAAAAAGAGAGAGAGATAGAAAGAAAAACCAATACAGTGCGCGCAAGAGAGTGAGCGAAAGAGAGAGAGATAGAAAGAAAAACCAATACAGTCCGCTATTAGGTGTGCTACCCTGGACAGCCTGTCAATGCCGCCAGCAAGATCCTCCCTGGTGGTGTGCAAGTATACCTGCAGGTCGTCCGCGTAGAAGATGTATTTAACATCTAGTCCATCAAGTTTATGCCGCAGATCGTTGATGTACAGGCAAAACTGAAATGGCCCCAAAACAGATCTCTGTGGAACACCCAGGTTAGTCCCCAACCATTCAGAGCCACCCTCCCCGGATGCGACCCTTTGCATGCGCCCCTGCAGATAAGATTTTATCCACAGGAGGGCCGACCGCGAGAATCCCATCGTCAAAAGTTTTCGCAGAAACTTGGAAGGTGATATTGTGTCGAAAGCCTTGCTGAAGTCAAAAAGAAGCAGCAATGTCACCTTCCCTTTGTCGACGGCCATGCATCAGTAAGCTTCAACAAGGCTGTTTGCGTGCTATGGCCCTTTCTGAATCCAGTCTGGAGGGGATCATATAAATTTCCCGCGTTCAAAAACCCTGTGATCTGGTCATGGGCGAGCTTCTCCAGGACCTTCGACAGGAAGCAAATAGCGCAATCGGATGAAAATCCGACGCATTAGATGGTGTGCCGCTTTTGTTCAGGGCAATTAATTCTGCCTGCTTCCAGGCCTCCGGAAAACCCCCCCCCCCCCGGCGAAGGAGGTGTTAAAAATGGTGACAAGAACAGCACCTATTACCGATAGAGCCTTCTTCACCAATCCCCGGGGGACTCCATTCACTCCCTTCGCTTGCGAGGAAAAATGAAAAACTGCTTGGACAACCTCTTTATAGGTTACCGGTTTGAAAACAAAACCGTCCTCGCTTGCTGTTAAAATAGAGTCCATAGCATTGTCAATAGTCTCTGAAGGTAATATGGACACCCCAGCGAAATAGCTGTTCAGCTCATCCGCCAAGAAGCCATGCAGATCACCTCCCCCGCCCTTTGGCAGAAGGCCGAGGCGGCGCATCTCCCCCCAGACATCCTTCCCAGCATCAAGTGCGTTCAAGAGCCGGGTATGAAGATACGAGCTCCGATCTAGCTCAACGCGAGCATCCACCTCATTGCTGAGTCTTATAAACTCGTCGAGGAGTGACGCACGGCCCGTGCGTTTATAACGACAGTGCACCACATCCCTCTTATCGACAAGCAGTCTCAGCTCTGGACCAAACCACGGAGCATACTTGCGCTTGCAAGTAATAGTTTTAAGCGGTGCAAGCGCATCAGCCGCCATTCTTAAATTTGTGTTTAAATTGCACACCGCACCCTCCAGATCGGACTCAACGGAGTCGGCAGCCACCCAGCTGTAGCTCCGCAGCAACTCGGCCAGAGAGTGCGGGCAGATGTTCTTGTAATCTCTGAAAGAGAAGACAGGGCCCACTACTCTCGGCAGAAACATATCGATGGTGACATCGATAATTGCATGCCCACCAAAACCGGGTAGCCACTCGTTAGTGTAGCCAGACAAACAGTCGTTTTCGTCGGTAAGGATCACGTCGATCCACGTTCGCGATGTTGCGGTGCTATGTGTGGGGCCGTGCCGAACTACCTGAAGCGATAACTCACTTGCCAAACGTCTGATGGTGTTAGCATCATCAGCATGGGTCATAAGATCCGCATTCAGGTCTCCCATAATAATTTTGTGACTATACTCAGAACACAAGTCTCGAAGGGCACCAAAGAACCCGTCGTTCTTCTGCATTGGTACCTTGGGGGGCCTATATAAGTATAACCCCCACTAGTACCGGAGGGTGTCCGCTCCATTCCACGCTACAGAACAGATACTCGGGAGTGTTAGGCTTCCCGAGCCCGCCGGTTAGAGAAGACTCAAGGCGTTTAACCTTGAGTTCGTTCCGAACGTTCCGAAAGAGAGAGAGAGAGTAATCGAGAGAGCGCAAGAGCAAGTGAACCATAGAGAGAAAGAGAGAGAGAGAGGAACCGAACACAGTGCGCGCAAGAGAGTGAACGAAAAAGAGAGAGAGAGTAATCGAGAGAGCGCAAGAGAGTGAACGAAAGTTAGAGAGAGAGAGAGAGAGAGAGAAACCGAACACAGTGCGCGCAAGAGAGTGAGCGAAAGAGAGAAAGATATAAAGAAAAACCAATACAGTGCGCGCAAGTGAGTGAGCGAAATAGAGAGAGAGAGTAATCGAGAGAGCGCAAGAGCAAGTGAACCATAGAGAGAAAGAGAGAGAGAGAGGAACCGAACACAGTGCGCGCAAGAGAGTGAACGAAAAAGAGAGAGAGAGAGTAATCGAGAGAGCGCAAGAGAGTGAGCGAAAGTTAGAGAGAGAGAGAGAGAGAGAGTAATCGAGAGAGCGCAAGAGAGTGAGCGAAAGTTAGAGAGAGCGAGAGAGAGAGTAATCGAGAGAGCGCAAGAGAGTGAGCGAAAGTTAGAGAGAGAGAGAGAGAGAGAGAAACCGAACATAGTGCGCGCAAGAGAGTGAGTGAGAGAGAGAGAGAGAGAGTAATCGAGAGAGCGCAAGAGCAAGTGAACGATAGAAAGAGAGAGAGAGAAACCGAACACAGTGCGCGCAAGAGAGTAAGTGAGAGAGAGAGAGTAATCGAGAGAGCGCACGAGCAAGTGAAGGATAGAGAGAAAGAGAGAGAGAGAGAGAGAGAGAGAGGCGTTTTTGGATGTAAAATAGCTACTTCTCGTGTGCTATGTTAGTTCAAAAGATTATATAATATTATTATAATTAAACTTTTCCTACATACCTTTTTAATTATTGAATCTTTTCCAACATTGTCAAAATTCACTTCTATAGTGGATTTATAATTATCTGCAATAATTTTTGCAGCAAGCTGAACGAATTTTTTATCGATCATTTTCCCTTCTCACTTTTTAAACTTGCACTATGACAAATAACAGTTTTTGTAATTTAACAAAGATGTAACTTTCAAAACTTGAATATAGTACTATTCAAACAAAGTAAATTAAAGTAAAATTAAAATAATGAAATAAATAAACGAAACACACTGAATTGAAAATTGAAATCAAATTTGAACAATGAAAAAATCCACTGTGCTCTGTTGTCGTGGCAAAAGTCACTGAACAAGTGACTGCGACTATCGAGGAAAGACTATGTGTTGACATTATATACTATATGAACACATAGTTACATCTATAAAACATAGGGTTTGAAAGACGATATATTTTTCAAACGGCGAATTCTTTGTGCCCGTACTACAGTCAGTTGTCAGAAAACAGCCA
The DNA here is from genome assembly GCF_024137745.1 of Phymastichus coffea. Taxonomy (NCBI): domain Eukaryota; kingdom Metazoa; phylum Arthropoda; class Insecta; order Hymenoptera; family Eulophidae; genus Phymastichus; species Phymastichus coffea. The sequence goes on along the minus strand of NW_026706812.1, from coordinate 41,829 downwards.
GAGGCAACGGTTGTCGCGAGACTAAAAAGTGTAGTTAAGGTAAGTAGCTTACTATTTCGCTTCTTTATCTTAAAATTAAATTATTAATTTCATTAAATTTTAATATTGTATTTATGCAAAATATAGATGGCAGAATCTTCGGACAGAGGTCTAATGCCACCTGGCATTGATGGCGACAACTTCTCCCAATATATACCGCATGGAAGCGCCGCATCCTCACCGCCAGCACCACCACCATCACCACCCTCAGCACCACTACCATCACCACCACTACCACCACCATCACAAGTACTAGCCTACGGATACTGGTGTACGGATAACTCCGCGGGACCTTCCGCATATCCCCAGGTATCCTACGGGCCACCGCCGCATCAATCGCCAGCGCGCTGGCCACACCAGCGTCACCAACATTACGCATCACGCCAAGAGTAAGTTGACATATAAAATTGTTAAAGAGGAGAGAGAGAGAGTGAGAGAGAGAGAGAGAGAGAGAAACCGAACACAGTGCGCGCAAGAGAGTAAGTGAGAGAGAGAGAGAGAGAGAGAGAGAGTAATCGAGAGCGCAAGAGCAAGTGAACGATAGAGAGAAAGAGATAGAGAGAGAGAGAGAAACCGAACACAGTGCGCGCAAGAGAGTGAGCGAAAGAGAGAAAGATATAAAGAAAAACCAATACAGTGCGCGCAAGTGAGTGAGCGAAATAGAGAGAGATAGAGAGAAAAACCAATACAGTGCGCGCAAGTGAGTGAGCGAAATAGAGAGAGATAGAGAGAAAAACCAATGCAGTGCGCGCAAGTGAGTGAGCGAAATAGAGAGAGATAGAGAGAAAAACCAATACAGTGCGTGCAAGTGAATGAACGAAAAAGAGAGAGAGAGAGTAATCGAGAGAGCGTGCAAGCAAGTGAGCGAAAGTAAGAGAGAGAGATTGATTGAAATAGCTTTATTAGTGCTAAAGCCTGCTGAGGCCATATAGCACGAATCAAAATACAATATTAAGTATAATTAATTAAAATTAATTGAACAAAAAGAATAACTAGAAATAAATGGATATAAACAACAAAATAACAAACAATGGATATAAGCAACTCCTCCTCCCTGCACATACTTTCTAAAGTCAAATTCATTTGAGGTCCAGTTTGGATTTAACAGCTTTCAATCATTTCGTAGTAGGGTAAAGCTGTCGATGTAAACTTCATTATCCTGAACATCAGGCGTAAGCCAAGTCTCACAAAGAGCTAAGACATCAATATTTTTATCGACCACCATCGCCCCGACCTCATCAATATGCGCACAGAGTAAGTTGACATTTACATGAGCGAATCTGACATTGCCGATAGAAACGGGATCTATTTTGGCACATGACTCGATTTAACTTCATTCGATCAACTTAAGATCTTCCTCAGCAGTAATCGTAATCGCTTCCGAGCGATCCGTTTTTCGCACGTAGACTACAGCCTTTCTAGCCCATACATGTTTGAATCCAGCCCTACTAGCTTTGTCCTTCGCTAACATCTTAAGATCGTCCACTATTTTCGGCAACATTTCGTACATCATGACAAACTCCTTGTCTGTACCTAAACCTAAATCCTTAAGGCTAATATTCCCATGCGATCGTTTGTTTACAAGAACATGCTCTCTAATTTGACAAGACTTAAACTTTACAATGATTGACTTTCTATTAGTCACTTTCGCTGGCTTTTGCGGCTGGTTTTTCGGCTCGTTTGTTTGGTTTTTAAAATTTACAAATCGCGCTGAGAGAATATCGTTAGTAAGGTTTTGTAGCTTAAGAATGTCTAATATTTTGGCGACGATATCCATCTCTCCGCCAGGAAAATCAGCCGGTAAGCCATTTATTTTGACCTCTGCAAGGGGAGTACCATGACTCCTTAGCTCTTTCAATTGGTCTATCTCATCCTCCTGGACTCGAGCAGCAATCTCGAGGGCTTCGATTTTTGCAGACTGTTCAGCCTGCGTCTGAAATAGCTCACTCTGTCCAGCCAGTACCCGGTTTATCATACGCTGATTGCCAAGCACCTTACTAAACAGAATAGCATCCCGCTCGTGCAGCGTGCCCCAATTTTCAGGAATTTTGTCCTCACTCTCGAACGTCATGCGAGCAGACTGCGCATTACCCGGGGAATCTGCCGACGACGCAGTTGGAGACAACGCAATAGACCTATTCAGGTCGAGGCCCCTGGCCTCAGAGACCTTCCGCGCACGTGCCTCAGCCTGGTACGATGCTCGTGGCAAAATGGGAGTTCTTAGCGAATTTTCCTCCGAAAGTAGAGCTGAAGACAATTTTTGCTTGCAGCAGTCCGCAGTCTTTGTACTCTCAAGCAATTTAGTTAAGCACTTTCGGTGGCAGACCCGCTGACACGTGGGGCAAACCAATCTATCTGCGTTGTAATTCACGCGTTGCTTACAGTGGGAACAACTACGCGCAATTTTTGCAGGTCTCATGATAAGCAATCTATTTGCACACTATTTACAAACTATTTACAAACTAATTTTACACTATTTGCAATCAACTATGCGCTATTTACAATTTTAGTTTCAAACAATTTAAAATCCAGAGTTTATCCACGATCGGCGACGTAGAGAGAGGTAACTAGAAAAAGAATTTACTCGGCCAGCACTAGAATTTCTCGCACTAACCACTTCGCGATTAAACTACGCATTATTTCACTTAGACACTAGTTTGAATCAGCGAACACTTTCGAATTGCTAATGACTTCGCGCCAAAGTCGGTGACATCACACTATAGACTCGTAGCAGTGTGAGCAGTAGTCAGCGCATGCGTGGCCCCTCCAATCACTGATGATAGACTATCACTGGCGTAACAAACCTAAACTCTTCAGTCGTTGTGATGTGGAAAACAACAATTTATTTAGTCAAGCATACATCCGTTGTGTAGATAATAATCAGAATGAAGGCTTGCAGTATAGCGCACGCAAGGTTGCCAGAGAGAGAGAGAGAGAAACCGAACACAGTGCGTGCAAGAGAGTGATAGATAGAAAGAAGAGAGAGAGTGAGAGTGAATTGATCGAAGAAGAGCGCGTACATGAGTGATTGAGTGAAAGAAGAAAGAGAGAGAGAGTTTACCGAAGAAGAGCGCGCACGCGAGTGATAGACTGAAAGAAGAAAGAGAGAGAGAGTTGACCGAAAAACAGCGCGAACGCGAGTAATAGAGTGAAAGAAGAGAGAGAGATCGAGAGTGAATTGATCGAAGAAGAGCGCGTACATGAATGATTGAGTGAAAGAAGAAAGAGAGAGAGAGTTGACCAAAGAAGAGCGCGCACGCGAGTGATAGACTGAATAAAAAAAGAGAGAGAGAGTTGACCGAAAAACAGCGCGAACGCGAGTAATAGAGTGAAAGAAGAGAGAGAGAGAGTTGACCAAAGAAGAGCGCGCACCCGAGTGATACAGAGAAAGAAGAGAGAGAGAGAGAGAGAGAGAGAGAGTGAATTGATCGAAAAAGAAAGCGTACGCGAGTGATAGACAGAAAGAAGAGAGAGAGAGAGAGAGTGAATTGATCGAAGAAGAGCGCGTACATGAGTGATTGAGTGAAAGAAGAGAGAGAGAGAGAGTTGACCGAAGAAGAGCGCGCACGCGAGTAATAGACTGAAAGAAGAGAGAGAGAGTTGACCGAAAAAAAAACGCGCACGCGAGTAATAGAGTTAAAGAAGAAAGAGAGAGAGAGTGAATTGATCGAAGAAGAGCGCGTACATGAGTGATTGAGTGAAAGAAGAAAGAGAGAGAGAGTTTACCGAAGAAGAGCGCGCACGCGAGTGATAGACTGAAAGAAGAAAGAGAGAGAGAGTTGACCGAAAAACAGCGCGAACGCGAGTAATAGAGTGAAAGAAGAGAGAGAGATCGAGAGTGAATTGATCGAAGAAGAGCGCGTACATGAATGATTGAGTGAAAGAAGAAAGAGAGAGAGAGTTGACCAAAGAAGAGCGCGCACGCGACTGATAGAATGTGAGAAGAAAGAGAGAGAGAGTAGACCGAAGAAGAGCGCCACGCGAGTGATAGAGAGAAAGAAGAGAGAGAGAGAGAGAGAGTGAATTGATAGAAGAAGAGCGCGCACGCGAGTGATAGACAGAAAGAAGAGAGAGAGAGAGAGAGTGAATTGATCGAAGAAGAGCGCGTACATGAGTGATTGAGTGAAAGAAGAGAGAGAGAGAGAGTTGACCGAAGAAGAGCGCGCACGCGAGTAATAGACTGAAAGAAGAGAGAGAGAGTTGACCGAAAAAAAACGCGCACGCGAGTAATAGAGTTAAAGAAGAAAGAGAGAGAGAGTGAATTGATCGAAAAAGAGCGCTTACATGAGTGATTGAGTGAAAGAAGAAAGAGAGAGAGAGTAGACCGAAGAAGAGCGCGCACGCGAGTAATAGAGTGAAAGAAGAAAGAGAAAGAGAGTTGACCGAAAAACAGCGCGCACGCGAGTAATAGAGTGAAAGAAGAGAAAGAGAGAGTTGACCAAAGAAGAGCGCGCACGCGACTGATAGAGTGAAAGAAGAAAGAGAGAGAGTGAATTGATCGAAGAAGAGCGCGCACGCGACTGATAGAGTGAAAGAAGAGAGAGAGAGAGAGTTGACCGAAGAAGAGCGCGCACGCGAGTAATAGACTGAAAGAAGAAAGAGAGAGAGAGTTGACCGAAAAACAGCGCGCACGCGAGTAAAAGAGTGAAAGAAGAGAGAGAGAGAGAGAGAGAGAGAGAGAGAGAGTGAATTGATCGAAGAAGAGCGCGTACATGAGTGATTGAGTGAAAGAAGAGAGAGAGAGAGTTGACCGAAGAAGAGCGCGCACGCGACTGATAGAGTTAAAGAAGAAAGAGAGAGAGAGTAGACCGAAGAAGAGCGCGCACGCGAGTAATAGACTGAAAGAAGAAAGAGAGAGAGAGTTGACCGAAAAACAGGGCGCACGCGAGTAATAGAGTGAAAGAAGAAAGAGAGAGTGAGTTGACCGAAGAAGAGCGCGCACGCGACTGATAGAGTTAAAGAAGAAAGAGAGAGAGAGTTGACCGAAGAAGAGCGCGCACGCGAGTAATAGACTGAAAGAAGAAAGAGAGAGAGAGTTGACCGAAAAACAGCGCGCACGCGAGTAAAAGAGAGAAAGAAGAGAGAGAGAGAGAGAGAGAGTGAATTGATCGAAGAAGAGCGCGTACATGAGTGATTGAGTGAAAGAAGAGAGAGAGAGAGAGTTGACCGAAGAAGAGCGCGCACGCGACTGATAGAGTGAAAGAAGAGAGAGAGATCGAGAGTGAATTGATCGAAGAAGAGCGCGTACATGAATGATTGAGTGAAAGAAGAAAGAGAGAGAGAGTAGACCGAAGAAGAGCGCGCACGCGAGTAATAGAGTGAAAGAAGAAAGAGAGAGAGAGTTGACCGAAGAAGAGCGCGCACGCGACTGATAGAGTGAAAGAAGAAAGAGAGAGAGAGTTGACCGAAAAACAGCGCGCACGCGAATAAAAGAGTGAAAGAAGAGAGAGAGAGAGAGAGAGAGAGAGAGAGAGAGAGAGAGAGTGAATTGATCGAAGAAGAGCGCGCACGCGAGTGATAGACAGAAAGAAGAGAGAGAGAGAGAGAGAGAGTTGACCGAAGAAGAGCGCGCACGCGAGTAACAGACTGAAAGAAGAAAGAGAGAGAGAGAGAGTTGACCGAAAAACAGCGCGCACGCGAGTAATAGAGTGAAAAAAGAAAGAGAGTGAGAGTTTACCGAAGAAGAGCGCGCACGCGACTGATAGACAGAAAGAAGAGAGAGAGAGAGAGAGAGAGAGAGTGAATTGATCGAAGAAGAGCGCGTACAAGAGTGATTGAGTGAAAGAAGAAAGAGAGAGAGAGTTGACCGAAGAAGAGCGCGCACGCGAGTGATAGACTGAAAGAAGAAAGAGAGAGAGAGTTGACCGAAAAACAGCGCGAACGCGAGTAATAGAGTGAAAGAAGAGAGAGAGAGAGAGAGTGAATTGATCGAAGAAGAACGCACATGCGACTGATAGACAGAAAGAAGAGAGAGAGCGTGAATTGATCGAAGAAGAGCGCGTACATGAGTGATTGAGTGAAAGAAGAAAGAGAGAGAGAGTTTACCGAAGAAGAGCGCGCACGCGAGTGATAGACTGAAAGAAGAAAGAGAGAGAGAGTTGACCGAAAAACAGCGCGAACGCGAGTAATAGAGTGAAAGAAGAGAGAGAGATCGAGAGTGAATTGATCGAAGAAGAGCGCGTACATGAATGATTGAGTGAAAGAAGAAAGAGAGAGAGAGTAGACCGAAGAAGAGCGCCACGCGAGTGATAGAGAGAAAGAAGAGAGAGAGAGAGAGAGAGTGAATTGATAGAAGAAGAGCGCGCACGCGAGTGATAGACAGAAAGAAGAGAGAGAGAGAGAGAGTGAATTGATCGAAGAAGAGCGCGTACATGAGTGATTGAGTGAAAGAAGAGAGAGAGAGAGAGTTGACCGAAGAAGACCGCGCACGCGACTGATAGAGTTAAAGAAGAAAGAGAGAGAGAGTAGACCGAAGAAGAGCGCGCACGCGAGTAATAGAGTGAAAGAAGAAAGAGAGAGAGAGTTGACCGAAAAACAGCGCGAACGCGAGTAATAGAGTGAAAGAAGAGAGAGAGATCGAGAGTGAATTGATCGAAGAAGAGCGCGTACATGAATGATTGAGTGAAAGAAGAAAGAGAGAGAGAGTAGACCGAAGAAGAGCGCCACGCGAGTGATAGAGAGAAAGAAGAGAGAGAGAGAGAGAGAGTGAATTGATAGAAGAAGAGCGCGCACGCGAGTGATAGACAGAAAGAAGAGAGAGAGAGAGAGAGTGAATTGATCGAAGAAGAGCGCGTACATGAGTGATTGAGTGAAAGAAGAGAGAGAGAGAGAGTTGACCGAAGAAGACCGCGCACGCGACTGATAGAGTTAAAGAAGAAAGAGAGAGAGAGTAGACCGAAGAAGAGCGCGCACGCGAGTAATAGAGTGAAAGAAGAAAGAGAGAGAGAGTTGACCGAAGAAGAGCGCGCACGCGACTGATAGAGTGAAAGAAGAGAGAGAGAGAGAGTTGACCGAAGAAGAGCGCGCACGCGAGTAATAGACTGAAAGAAGAAAGAGAGAGAGAGTTGACCGAAAAACAGCGCGCACGCGAATAAAAGAGTGAAAGAAGAGAGAGAGAGAGAGAGAGAGAGAGAGAGAGAGAGTGAATTGATCGAAGAAGAGCGCGCACGCGAGTGATAGACAGAAAGAAGAGAGAGAGAGAGAGAGAGAGTTGACCGAAGAAGAGCGCGCACGCGAGTAACAGACTGAAAGAAGAAAGAGAGAGAGAGAGAGTTGACCGAAAAACAGCGCGCACGCGAGTAATAGAGTGAAAAAAGAAAGAGAGTGAGAGTTTACCGAAGAAGAGCGCGCACGCGACTGATAGACAGAAAGAAGAGAGAGAGAGAGAGAGAGAGTGAATTGATCGAAGAAGAGCGCGTACAAGAGTGATTGAGTGAAAGAAGAAAGAGAGAGAGAGTTGACCGAAGAAGAGCGCGCACGCGAGTGATAGACTGAAAGAAGAAAGAGAGAGAGAGTTGACCGAAAAACAGCGCGCACGCGAGTAATAGAGTGAAAAAAGAAAGAGAGTGAGAGTTTACCGAAGAAGAGCGCGCACGCGACTGATAGACAGAAAGAAGAGAGAGAGAGAGAGAGAGAGAGAGAGAGAGTTGACCGAAGAAGAGCGCGCACGCGAGTAATAGACTGAAAGAAGAAAGAGAGAGAGAGTTGACCGAAAAACAGCGCGCACGCGAGTAATAGAGTGAAAGAAGAGAGAGAGAGAGAGTTGACCAAAGAAGAGCGCGCACGCGACTGATAGAGTGAAAAAAGAAAGAGAGAGAGAGTTTACCGAAGAAGAGCGCGCACGCGAGTGATAGACTGAAAGAAGAAAGAGAGAGAGAGTTGACCGAAGAAAAGCGCGCACGCGAGTGATTGAGAGAAAGATGAGAGAGAGAGTGAATTGATCGAAGAAGAACGCGCACGCGAGTGATAGACAGAAAGAAGAGAGAGAGCGTGAATTGATCGAAGAAGAGCGCGTACATGAGTGATTGAGTGAAAGAAGAGAGAGAGAGAGAGTTGACCGAAGAACAGCTCGCACGCGAGTAATAGACTGAAAGAAGAAAGAGAGAGAGAGTTGACCGAAAAACAGCGCGAACGCGAGTAATAGACTGAAAGAAGAAAGAGAGAGAGAGTTGACCGAAAAACAGCGCGCACGCGAGTAAAAGAGAGAAAGAAGAGAGAGAGAGAGAGAGAGAGAGAGAGAGTGAATTGATCGAAGAAGAGCGCGTACATGAGTGATTGAGTGAAAGAAGAGAGAGAGAGAGAGTTGACCGAAGAAGAGCGCGCACGCGACTGATAGAGTTAAAGAAGAAAGAGAGAGAGAGTAGACCGAAGAAGAGCGCGCACGCGAGTAATAGAGTGAAAGAAGAAAGAGAGAGAGAGTTGACCGAAGAAGAGCGCGCACGCGACTGATAGAGTGAAAGAAGAGAGAGAGAGAGAGTTGACCGAAGAATAGCGCGCACGCGAGTAATAGACTGAAAGAAGAAAGCGAGAGAGAGTTGACCGAAAAACAGCGCGCACGCGAATAAAAGAGTGAAAGAAGAGAGAGAGAGAGAGAGAGAGAGAGAGAGAGTGAATTGATCGAAGAAGAGCGCGCACGCGAGTGATAGACAGAAAGAAGAGAGAGAGAGAGAGAGAGAGTTGACCGAAGAAGAGCGCGCACGCGAGTAACAGACTGAAAGAAGAAAGAGAGAGAGAGTGAATTGATCGAAGAAGAGCGCGCACGCGAGTGATAGACAGAAAGAAGAGAGAGAGAGAGAGAGTGAATTGATCGAAGAAGAGCGCGTACATGAGTGATTGAGTGAAAGAAGAGATAGAGAGAGAGTTGACCGAAGAAGAGCGCGCACGCGAGTAATAGACTGAAAGAAGAAAGCGAGAGAGAGTTGACCGAAAAACAGCGCGCACGCGAATAAAAGAGTGAAAGAAGAGAGAGAGAGAGAGAGAGAGAGAGAGAGAGAGTGAATTGATCGAAGAAGAGCGCGCACGCGAGTGATAGACAGAAAGAAGAGAGAGAGAGAGAGAGAGAGTTGACCAAAGAAGAGCGCGCACGCGACTGATAGACTGTGAGAAGAAAGAGAGAGAGAGTGAATTGATCGAAGAAGAGCGCGCACGCGAGTGATAGACAGAAAGAAGAGAGAGAGAGAGAGAGTGAATTGATCGAAGAAGAGCGCGTACATGAGTGATTGAGTGAAAGAAGAGATAGAGAGAGAGTTGACCGAAGAAGAGCGCGCACGCCAGTAATAGACTGAAAGAAGAAAGAGAGAGTTGACCGAAAAACAACGCGCACGCGAGTAATAGAGTCAAAGAAGAGAGATAGAGAGTGAATTGATCGAAGAAGAGCGCTTACATGAGTGATTGAGTGAAAGAAGAAAGAGAGAGAGAGTAGACCGAAGAAGAGCGCGCACCCGAGTAATAGAGTGAAGAAGAAAGAGAGAGAGAGTTGACGAAAAACAGCGCGCACGCGAGTAATAGAGTGAAAAAAGAAAGAGAGAGAGAGTTGACCGAAAAACAGCGCGAACGCGAGTAATAGAGTGAAAGAAGAGAGAGAGAGAGTTGACCAAAGAAGAGCGCGCACGCGACTGATAGAGTGAAAAAAGAAAGAGAGAGAGAGTTTACCGAAGAAGAGCGCGCACGCGAGTGATAGACTGAAAGAAGAAAGAGAGAGAGAGTTGACCGAAGAAAAGCGCGCACGCGAGTGATTGAGAGAAAGATGAGAGAGAGAGTGAATTGATCGAAGAAGAACGCGCACGCGACTGATAGAGTGAAAAAAGAAAGAGAGAGAGAGTTTACCGAAGAAGAGCGCGCACCCGAGTAATAGAGTGAAGAAGAAAGAGAGAGAGAGTTGACGAAAAACAGCGCGCACGCGAGTAATAGAGTGAAAAAAGAAAGAGAGAGAGAGTTGACCGAAAAACAGCGCGAACGCGAGTAATAGAGTGAAAGAAGAGAGAGAGAGAGTTGACCAAAGAAGAGCGCGCACGCGACTGATAGAGTGAAAAAAGAAAGAGAGAGAGAGTTTACCGAAGAAGAGCGCGCACGCGACTGATAGAGTGAAAAAAGAAAGAGAGAGAGAGTTTACCGAAGAAGAGCGCGCACGCGAGTGATAGACTGAAAGAAGAAAGAGAGAGAGAGTTGACCGAAGAAAAGCGCGCACGCGAGTGATTGAGAGAAAGATGAGAGAGAGCGTGAATTGATCGAAGAAGAGCGCGTACATGAGTGATTGAGTGAAAGAAGAGAGAGAGAGAGAGTTGACCGAAGAACAGCTCGCACGCGAGTAATAGACTGAAAGAAGAGAGAGAGAGTTGTCCGAAAAACAACGCGCACGCGAGTAATAGAGTTAAAGAAGAGAGAGAGAGAGTGAATTGATCGAAGAAGAGCGCTTACATGAGTGATTGAGTGAAAGAAGAAAGAGAGAGAGAGTTGACCGAAAAAGAGCGCGCACGCGAGTGATAGACTGAAAGAAGAAAGAGAGAGAGAGTTGACCGAAAAACAGCGCGAACGCGAGTAATAGAGTGAAAGAAGAGAGAGAGAGAGTTGACCTAAGAAGAGCGCGCACGCGAGTAATAGACTGAAAGAAGAAAGAGAGAGAGAGAGTGAATTGATCGAAGAAGAGCGCGTACATGAATGATTGAGTGAAAGAAGAAAGAGAGAGAGAGTTGACCGAAGAAGAGCGCGCACGCGAGTGATAGACTGAATAAAAAAAGAGAGAGAGAGTTGACCGAAAAACAGCGCGAAAGCGAGTAATAGAGTGAAAGAAGAGAGAGAGAGAGTTGACCAAAGAAGAGCGCGCACGCGACTGATAGACTGTGAGAAGAAAGAGAGAGAGATTTGACCGAAGAAGAGCGCGCACCCGAGTGATACAGAGAAAGAAGAGAGAGAGAGAGAGAGAGAGAGTGAATTGATCGAAAAAGAACGCGTACGCGAGTGATAGACAGAAAGAAGAGAGAGAGCGTGAATTGATCGAAGAAGAGCGCGTACATGAGTGATTGAGTGAAAGAAGAAAGAGAGAGAGAGTAGACCGAAGAAGAGCGCGCACGCGAGTAATAGAGTGAAAGAAGAAAGAGAAAGAGAGTTGACGAAAAACAGCGCGCACGCGAGTAATAGAGTGAAAGAAGAGAGAGAGAGAGTTGACCAAAGAAGAGCGCGCACGCGACTGATAGAGTGAAAGAAGAAAGCGAGAGAGAGAGAGTTGACCGAAGAAGAGCGCGTACAAGAGTGATTGAGTGAAAGAAGAAAGAGAGAGAGAGTTGACCGAAAAACAGCGCGCACGCGAGTAATAGAGTGAAAAAAGAAAGAGAGAGAGAGTTGACCGAAAAACAGCGCGCACGCGAGTAATAGACTGAAAGAAGAAAGAGAGAGAGAGCGTGAATTGATCGAAGAAGAGCGCGTACATGAGTGATTGAGTGAAAGAAGAGAGAGAGAGAGTTGACCGAAGAAGAGCGCGCACGCGAGTAATAGACTGAAAGAAGAAAGGGAGAGAAAGAGTTGACCAAAGAAGAGCGCGCACGCGACTGATAGACTGTGAGAAGAAAGAGAGAGAGATTTGACCGAAGAAGAGCGCGCACGCGAGTGATACAGAGAAAGAAGAGAGAGAGAGAGAGAGAGAGAGTGAATTGATCGAAGAAGAACGCGCACGCGAGTGATAGAAAGAAGAGAGAGAGCGTGAATTGATCGAAGAAGAGCGCGTACATGAGTGATTGAGTGAAAGAAGAGAGAGAGAGAGTTGACCGAAGAAGAGCGCGCACGCGAGTAATAGACTGAAAGAAGAGAGAGAGAGTTGACCGAAAAACAACGCGCACGCGAGTAATAGAGTTAAAGAAGAGAGAGAGAGAGTGAATTGATCGAAGAAGAGCGCTTACATGAGTGATTGAGTGAAAGAAGAAAGAGAGAAAGAGTTGACCGAAGAAGAGCGCGCACGCGAGTGATAGACTGAAAGAAGAAAGGGAGAGAGAGTTGACCGAAAAACAGCGCGAACGCGAGTAATAGAGTGAAAGAAGAGAGAGAAAGAGTTGACCAAAGAAGAGCGCGCACGCGACTGATAGACTGTGAGAAGAAAGAGAGAGAGAGTGAATTGATCGAAGAAGAGCGCGCACGCGAGTGATAGACAGAAAGAAGAGAGAGAGAGAGAGAGTGAATTGATCGAAGAAGAGCGCGTACATGAGTGATTGAGTGAAAGAAGAGAGAGAGAGAGAGTTGACCGAAGAAGAGCGCGCACGCGAGTAATAGACTGAAAGAAGAAAGAGAGAGTTGACCGAAAAACAACGCGCACGCGAGTAATAGAGTCAAAGAAGAGAGAGAAAGAGTTGACCAAAGAAGAGCGCGCACGCGACTGATAGACTGTGAGAAGAAAGAGAGAGAGAGTAGACCGAAGAAGAGCGCGCACGCGAGTGATAGAGAGAAAGAAGAGAGAGAGAGAGAGAGTGAATTGATCGAAGAAGAGCGCGTACATGAGTGATTGAGTGAAAGAAGAGAGAGAGAGAGAGTTGACCGAAGAAGAGCGCGCACGCGAGTAATAGACTGAAAGAAGAGAGAGAGAGTTGACCGAAAAACAACGCGCACGCGAGTAATAGAGTTAAAGAAGAGAGAGAGAGAGAGTAAATTGATCGAAGAAGAGCGCTTACATGAGTGATTGAGTGAAAGAAGAAAGAGAGAGAGAGTTGACCAAAGAAGAGCGCGCACGCGACTGATAGAGTGAAAGAAGAAAGAGAGAGAGAGAGTTGACCGAAGAAGAGCGCGCACGCGAGTGATAGACAGAAAGAAGAGAGAGAGAGAGAGAGAGTGAATTGATCGAAGAAGAGCGCGCACGCGAGTAATAGAGTGAAAGAAGAAAGAGAGAGAGTTGACCAAAGAAGAGCGCGCACGCGACTGATAGAGTGAAAGAAGAAAGAGAGAGAGAGAGTTGACCGAAGAAGAGCCCGCACGCGAGTGATAGACAGAAAGAAGAGAGAGAGAGAGAGAGAGAGTTGACCGAAGAAGAGCGCGTATATGAGTGATTGAGTGAAAGAAGAGAGAGAGAGAGAGAGTTGACCGAAGAAGAGCGCGCACGCGAGTACTAGACTGAACGAAGAAAGAGAGAGAGAGTTGACCGAAAAACAGCGCGCACGCGTGTAATAGACTGAAAGAAGAGAGAGAGAGAGAGAGAGTGAATGGATCGAAGAAGAGCGCGCACGCGAGTAATAGAGTGAAAGAAGAAAGAGAGAGAGAGAGTTGACCGAAGAAGAGCGCGCACGCGAGTAATAGACTGAAAGAAGCGAGAGAGAGTTGACCGAAAAACAGCGCGCACGCGAGTAATAGAGTGAAAGAAGAAAGAGAAAGAGAGTTGACCGAAAAACAGCGCGCACGCGAGTAATAGAGTGAAAGAAGAGAGAGAGAGAGAGAGAGTGAATTGATCGAAGAAGAGCGCGCACGCGAGTAATAGAGTGAAAGAAGAAAGAGAAAGAGAGTTGACCGAAAAACAGCGCGCACGCGAGTAATAGAGTGAAAGAAGAGAGAGAGAGAGTTGACCAAAGAAGAGCGCGCACGCGACTGATAGAGTGAAAGAAGAAAGAGAGAGAGAGAGTTGACCGAAGAAGAGCGCGCACGCGAGTGATAGACAGAAAGAAGAGAGAGAGAGAGAGAGAGAGTTGACCGAAGAAGAGCGCGTATATGAGTGATTGAGTGAAAGAAGAGAGAGAGAGAGAGAGTTGACCGAAGAAGAGCGCGCACGCGAGTAACAGACTGAAAGAAGAAAGAGAGAGAGAGAGTTGACCGAAAAACAGCGCGAACGCGAGTAATAGAGTGAAAGAAGAGAGAGAGAGAGTTGACCAAAGAAGAGCGCGCACGCGACTGATAGAGTGAAAAAAGAAAGAGAGAGAGAGTTTACCGAAGAAGAGCGCGCACGCGAGTGATAGACTGAAAGAAGAAAGAGAGAGAGAGTTGACCGAAAAACAACGCGCACGCGAGTAATGGAGTTAAAGAAGAGAGAGAGAGAGTGAACTGATCGAAGAAGAGCGCGCACGCGAGTGATTGAGTGAAAGAAGAGAGAGAGAGAGAGTTGACCGAAGAAGAGCGCGCACGCGAGTAATAGACTGAAAGAAGAAAGAGAGAGTTGACCGAAAAACAACGCGCACGCGAGTAATAGAGTCAAAGAAGAGAGAGAAAGAGAGAGAGAGAGTGAATTGATCGAAAAAGAACGCGTACGCGAGTGATAGACAGAAAGAAGAGAGAGAGCGTGAATTGATCGAAGAAGAGCGCGTACATGAGTGATTGAGTGAAAGAAGAAAGAGAGAGAGAGTAGACCGAAGAAGAGCGCGCACGCGAGTAATAGAGTGAAAGAAGAAAGAGAAAGAGAGTTGACGAAAAACAGCGCGCACGCGAGTAATAGAGTGAAAGAAGAGAGAGAGAGAGTTGACCAAAGAAGAGCGCGCACGCGACTGATAGAGTGAAAGAAGAAAGCGAGAGAGAGAGAGTTGACCGAAGAAGAGCGCGTACAAGAGTGATTGAGTGAAAGAAGAAAGAGAGAGAGAGTTGACCGAAAAACAGCGCGCACGCGAGTAATAGAGTGAAAAAAGAAAGAGAGAGAGAGTTGACCGAAAAACAGCGCGCACGCGAGTAATAGACTGAAAGAAGAAAGAGAGAGAGAGCGTGAATTGATCGAAGAAGAGCGCGTACATGAGTGATTGAGTGAAAGAAGAGAGAGAGAGAGTTGACCGAAGAAGAGCGCGCACGCGAGTAATAGACTGAAAGAAGAAAGGGAGAGAAAGAGTTGACCAAAGAAGAGCGCGCACGCGACTGATAGACTGTGAGAAGAAAGAGAGAGAGATTTGACCGAAGAAGAGCGCGCACGCGAGTGATACAGAGAAAGAAGAGAGAGAGAGAGAGAGAGAGAGTGAATTGATCGAAGAAGAACGCGCACGCGAGTGATAGAAAGAAGAGAGAGAGCGTGAATTGATCGAAGAAGAGCGCGTACATGAGTGATTGAGTGAAAGAAGAGAGAGAGAGAGTTGACCGAAGAAGAGCGCGCACGCGAGTAATAGACTGAAAGAAGAGAGAGAGAGTTGACCGAAAAACAACGCGCACGCGAGTAATAGAGTTAAAGAAGAGAGAGAGAGAGTGAATTGATCGAAGAAGAGCGCTTACATGAGTGATTGAGTGAAAGAAGAAAGAGAGAAAGAGTTGACCGAAGAAGAGCGCGCACGCGAGTGATAGACTGAAAGAAGAAAGGGAGAGAGAGTTGACCGAAAAACAGCGCGAACGCGAGTAATAGAGTGAAAGAAGAGAGAGAAAGAGTTGACCAAAGAAGAGCGCGCACGCGACTGATAGACTGTGAGAAGAAAGAGAGAGAGAGTGAATTGATCGAAGAAGAGCGCGCACGCGAGTGATAGACAGAAAGAAGAGAGAGAGAGAGAGAGTGAATTGATCGAAGAAGAGCGCGTACATGAGTGATTGAGTGAAAGAAGAGAGAGAGAGAGAGTTGACCGAAGAAGAGCGCGCACGCGAGTAATAGACTGAAAGAAGAAAGAGAGAGTTGACCGAAAAACAACGCGCACGCGAGTAATAGAGTCAAAGAAGAGAGAGAAAGAGTTGACCAAAGAAGAGCGCGCACGCGACTGATAGACTGTGAGAAGAAAGAGAGAGAGAGTAGACCGAAGAAGAGCGCGCACGCGAGTGATAGAGAGAAAGAAGAGAGAGAGAGAGAGAGTGAATTGATCGAAGAAGAGCGCGTACATGAGTGATTGAGTGAAAGAAGAGAGAGAGAGAGAGTTGACCGAAGAAGAGCGCGCACGCGAGTAATAGACTGAAAGAAGAGAGAGAGAGTTGACCGAAAAACAACGCGCACGCGAGTAATAGAGTTAAAGAAGAGAGAGAGAGAGAGTAAATTGATCGAAGAAGAGCGCTTACATGAGTGATTGAGTGAAAGAAGAAAGAGAGAGAGAGTTGACCAAAGAAGAGCGCGCACGCGACTGATAGAGTGAAAGAAGAAAGAGAGAGAGAGAGTTGACCGAAGAAGAGCGCGCACGCGAGTGATAGACAGAAAGAAGAGAGAGAGAGAGAGAGAGTGAATTGATCGAAGAAGAGCGCGCACGCGAGTAATAGAGTGAAAGAAGAAAGAGAGAGAGTTGACCAAAGAAGAGCGCGCACGCGACTGATAGAGTGAAAGAAGAAAGAGAGAGAGAGAGTTGACCGAAGAAGAGCCCGCACGCGAGTGATAGACAGAAAGAAGAGAGAGAGAGAGAGAGAGAGTTGACCGAAGAAGAGCGCGTATATGAGTGATTGAGTGAAAGAAGAGAGAGAGAGAGAGAGTTGACCGAAGAAGAGCGCGCACGCGAGTACTAGACTGAACGAAGAAAGAGAGAGAGAGTTGACCGAAAAACAGCGCGCACGCGTGTAATAGACTGAAAGAAGAGAGAGAGAGAGAGAGAGTGAATGGATCGAAGAAGAGCGCGCACGCGAGTAATAGAGTGAAAGAAGAAAGAGAGAGAGAGAGTTGACCGAAGAAGAGCGCGCACGCGAGTAATAGACTGAAAGAAGCGAGAGAGAGTTGACCGAAAAACAGCGCGCACGCGAGTAATAGAGTGAAAGAAGAAAGAGAAAGAGAGTTGACCGAAAAACAGCGCGCACGCGAGTAATAGAGTGAAAGAAGAGAGAGAGAGAGAGAGAGTGAATTGATCGAAGAAGAGCGCGCACGCGAGTAATAGAGTGAAAGAAGAAAGAGAAAGAGAGTTGACCGAAAAACAGCGCGCACGCGAGTAATAGAGTGAAAGAAGAGAGAGAGAGAGTTGACCAAAGAAGAGCGCGCACGCGACTGATAGAGTGAAAGAAGAAAGAGAGAGAGAGAGTTGACCGAAGAAGAGCGCGCACGCGAGTGATAGACAGAAAGAAGAGAGAGAGAGAGAGAGAGAGTTGACCGAAGAAGAGCGCGTATATGAGTGATTGAGTGAAAGAAGAGAGAGAGAGAGAGAGTTGACCGAAGAAGAGCGCGCACGCGAGTAACAGACTGAAAGAAGAAAGAGAGAGAGAGAGTTGACCGAAAAACAGCGCGAACGCGAGTAATAGAGTGAAAGAAGAGAGAGAGAGAGTTGACCAAAGAAGAGCGCGCACGCGACTGATAGAGTGAAAAAAGAAAGAGAGAGAGAGTTTACCGAAGAAGAGCGCGCACGCGAGTGATAGACTGAAAGAAGAAAGAGAGAGAGAGTTGACCGAAAAACAACGCGCACGCGAGTAATGGAGTTAAAGAAGAGAGAGAGAGAGTGAACTGATCGAAGAAGAGCGCGCACGCGAGTGATTGAGTGAAAGAAGAGAGAGAGAGAGAGTTGACCGAAGAAGAGCGCGCACGCGAGTAATAGACTGAAAGAAGAAAGAGAGAGTTGACCGAAAAACAACGCGCACGCGAGTAATAGAGTCAAAGAAGAGAGAGAAAGAGTTGACCAAAGAAGAGCGCGCACGCGACTGATAGACTGTGAGAAGAAAGAGAGAGAGAGTAGACCGAAGAACAGCGCGCACGCGAGTGATAGACAGAAAGAAGAGAGAGAGAGAGAGAGTGAATTGACCGAAGAAGAGCGCGCACGCGAGTAATAGACTGAAAGAAGAGAGAGAGAGTTGACCGAAAAACAACGCGCACGCGAGTAATAGAGTTAAAGAAGAGAGAGAGAGAGAGTAAATTGATCGAAGAAGAGCGCTTACATGAGTGATTGAGTGAAAGAAGAAAGAGAGAGAGAGTTGACCAAAGAAGAGCGCGCACGCGACTGATAGAGTGAAAGAAGAAAGAGAGAGAGAGAGTTGACCGAAGAAGAGCGCGCACGCGAGTAACAGACAGAAAGAAGAGAGAGAGAGAGAGAGTTGACCGAAAAACAGCGCGAACGCGAGTAATAGAGTGAAAGAAGAGAGAGAGAGAGTTGACCAAAGAAGAGCGCGCACGCGACTGATAGAGTGAAAAAAGAAAGAGAGAGAGAGTTTACCGAAGAAGAGCGCGCACGCGAGTGATAGACTGAAAGAAGAAAGAGAGAGAGAGTTGACCGAAAAACAGCGCGAACGCGAGTAATAGAGTGAAAGAAGAGAGAGAGAGAGTTGACCTAAGAAGAGCGCGCACGCGAGTAATAGACTGAAAGAAGAAAGAGAGATGGAGAGTGAATTGATCGAAGAAGAGCGCGTACATGAATGATTGAGTGAAAGAAGAAAGAGAGAGAGAGTTGACCGAAGAAGAGCGCGCACGCGAGTGATAGACTGAATAAAAAAAGAGAGAGAGAGTTGACCGAAAAACAGCGCGAACGCGAGTAATAGAGTGAAAGAAGAGAGAGAGAGAGTTGACCAAAGAAGAGCGCGCACGCGACTGATAGACTGTGAGAAGAAAGAGAGAGAGATTTGACCGAAGAAGAGCGCGCACGCGAGTGATACAGAGAAAGAAGAGAGAGAGAGAGAGAGAGAGAGAGAGTGAATTGATCGAAAAAGAACGCGTACGCGAGTGATAGACAGAAAGAAGAGAGAGAGCGTGAATTGATCGAAGAAGAGCGCGTACATGAGTGATTGAGTGAAAGAAGAAAGAGAGAGAGAGTAGACCGAAGAAGAGCGCGCACGCGAGTAATAGAGTGAAAGAAGAAAGAGAAAGAGAGTTGACGAAAAACAGCGCGCACGCGAGTAATAGAGTGAAAGAAGAGAGAGAGAGAGTTGACCAAAGAAGAGCGCGCACGCGACTGATAGAGTGAAAGAAGAAAGCGAGAGAGAGAGAGTTGACCGAAGAAGAGCGCGTACAAGAGTGATTGAGTGAAAGAAGAAAGAGAGAGAGAGTTGACCGAAAAACAGCGCGCACGCGAGTAATAGAGTGAAAAAAGAAAGAGAGAGAGAGTTGACCGAAAAACAGCGCGCACGCGAGTAATAGACTGAAAGAAGAAAGAGAGAGAAAGAGTTGACCAAAGAAGAGCGCGCACGCGACTGATAGACTGTGAGAAGAAAGAGAGAGAGATTTGACCGAAGAAGAGCGCGCACGCGAGTGATACAGAGAAAGAAGAGAGAGAGAGAGAGAGAGAGAGTGAATTGATCGAAGAAGAACGCGCACGCGAGTGATAGAAAGAAGAGAGAGAGCGTGAATTGATCGAAGAAGAGCGCGTACATGAGTGATTGAGTGAAAGAAGAGAGAGAGAGAGTTGACCGAAGAAGAGCGCGCACGCGAGTAATAGACTGAAAGAAGAGAGAGAGAGTTGACCGAAAAACAACGCGCATGCGAGTAATAGAGTTAAAGAAGAGAGAGAGAGAGTGAATTGATCGAAGAAGAGCGCTTACATGAGTGATTGAGTGAAAGAAGAAAGAGAGAGAGAGTTGACCGAAGAAGAGCGCGCACGCGAGTGATAGACTGAAAGAAGAAAGGGAGAGAGAGTTGACCGAAAAACAGCGCGAACGCGAGTAATAGAGTGAAAGAAGAGAGAGAAAGAGTTGACCAAAGAAGAGCGCGCACGCGACTGATAGACTGTGAGAAGAAAGAGAGAGAGAGTGAATTAAATCGAAGAAGAGCGCGCACGCGAGTGATAGACAGAAAGAAGAGAGAGAGAGAGAGAGTGAATTGATCGAAGAAGAGCGCGTACATGAGTGATTGAGTGAAAGAAGAGAGAGAGAGAGAGTTGACCGAAGAAGAGCGCGCACGCGAGTAATAGACTGAAAGAAGAAAGAGAGAGTTGACCGAAAAACAACGCGCACGCGAGTAATAGAGTCAAAGAAGAGAGAGAAAGAGTTGACCAAAGAAGAGCGCGCACGCGACTGATAGACTGTGAGAAGAAAGAGAGAGAGAGTAGACCGAAGAAGAGCGCGCACGCGAGTGATAGAGAGAAAGAAGAGAGAGAGAGAGAGAGAGTGAATTGATCGAAGAAGAGCGCGTACATGAGTGATTGAGTGAAAGAAGAGAGAGAGAGAGAGAGTTGACCGAAGAAGAGCGCGCACGCGAGTAATAGACTGAAAGAAGAGAGAGAGAGTTGACCGAAAAACAACGCGCACGCGAGTAATAGAGTTAAAGAAGAGAGAGAGAGAGAGTAAATTGATCGAAGAAGAGCGCTTACATGAGTGATTGAGTGAAAGAAGAAAGAGAGAGAGAGTTGACCAAAGAAGAGCGCGCACGCGACTGATAGAGTGAAAGAAGAAAGAGAGAGAGAGAGTTGACCGAAGAAGAGCGCGCACGCGAGTGATAGACAGAAAGAAGAGAGAGAGAGAGAGAGAGTGAATTGATCGAAGAAGAGCGCGCACGCGAGTAATAGAGTGAAAGAAGAAAGAGAAAGAGAGTTGACCGAAAAACAGCGCGCACGCGAGTAATAGAGTGAAAGAAGAGAGAGAGAGAGTTGACCAAAGAAGAGCGCGCACGCGACTGATAGAGTGAAAGAAGAAAGAGAGAGAGAGAGTTGACCGAAGAAGAGCGCGCACGCGAGTGATAGACAGAAAGAAGAGAGAGAGAGAGAGAGAGAGTTGACCGAAGAAGAGCGCGTATATGAGTGATTGAGTGAAAGAAGAGAGAGAGAGAGAGAGTTGACCGAAGAAGAGCGCGCACGCGAGTACTAGACTGAACGAAGAAAGAGAGAGAGAGTTGACCGAAAAACAGCGCGCACGCGTGTAATAGACTGAAAGAAGAAAGAGAGAGAGAGAGTGAATTGATCGAAGAAGAGCGCGTATATGAGTGATTGAGTGAAAGAAGAGAGAGAGAGAGAGAGTTGACCGAAGAAGAGCGCGCACGCGAGTAATAGACTGAAAGAAGCGAGAGAGAGTTGACCGAAAAACAGCGCGCACGCGAGTAATAGAGTGAAAGAAGAGAGAGAGAGAGTTGACCAAAGAAGAGCGCGCACGCGACTGATAGAGTGAAAGAAGAGAGAGAGAGAGTTGACCAAAGAAGAGCGCGCACGCGACTGATAGAGAGAAAGAAGAGAGAGAGAGAGAGAGTGAATTGATCGAAGAAGAGCGTGCACGCGAGTGATAGACAGAAAAAAGAGAGAGAGAGAGAGAGTGAATTGATCGAAGAAGAGCGTGCACGCGAGTGATAGACAGAAAAAAGAGAGAGAGAGAGAGAGTGAATTGATCGAAGAAAAGCGCGTACATGAGTGATTGAGTGAAAGAAGAGAGAGAGAGAGAGAGTTGACCGAAGAAGAGCGCGCACGCGAGTAATAGACTGAAAGAAGAGAGAGAGAGTTGACCGAAAAACAACGCGCACGCGAGTAATAGAGTTAAAGAAGAGAGAGAGAGAGTTGACCTAAGAAGAGCGCGCACGCGAGTAATAGACTGTGAGAAGAAAGAGAGAGAGAGTAGACCGAAGAAGAGCGCGCACGCGAGTGATAGACAGAAAGAAGAGAGAGAGAGAGAGAGTGAATTGATCGAAGAAGAGCGCGTACATGAATGATTGAGTGAAAGAAGAAAGAGAGAGAGAGTTGACCGAAGAAGAGTTCGCACGCGAGTGATAGAGTGAAAGAAGAAAGAGAGAGAGAGAGTTGACCGAAGAAGAGCGCGCACGCGTGTGATAGACAGAAAGAAGAGAGAGAGAGAGAGAGAGAGTGAATTGATCGAAGAAGAGCGCGTACAAGAGTGATTGAGTGAAAGAAGAGAGAGAGAGAGAGTTGACCGAAGAAGAGCGCGCACGCGAGTAATAGAGTGAAAAAAGAAAGAGAGAGAGAGTTTACCGAAGAAGAGCGCGCACGCGAGTGATAGACTGAAAGAAGAAAGAGAGAGAGAGTTGACCGAAAAACAGCGCGCACGCGAGTAATAGAGTGAAAAAAGAAAGAGAGAGAGAGTTTACCGAAGAAGAGCGCGCACGCGAGTGATAGACTGAAAGAAGAAAGCGAAAGAGAGTTGACCGAAAAACAGCGCGCACGCGAGTAATAGAGTGAAAGAAGAGAGAGAGAGAGTTGACCAAAGAAGAGCGCGCACGCGACTGATAGAGTGAAAGAAGAAAGAGAGAGAGAGAGTTGACCAAAGAAGAGCGCGCACGCGAGTGATAGACAGAAAGAAGAGAGAGAGAGAGAGAGAGAGTTGACCGAAGAAGAGCGCGCACGCGAGTAACAGACTGAAAGAAGAAAGAGAGAGAGAGAGTTGACCGAAAAACAGCGCGCACGCGAGTAATAGAGTGAAAAAAGAAAGAGAGAGAGAGAGTTTACCGAAGAAGAGCGCACACGCGAGTAATAGACTGAAAGAAGAAAGAGAGAGAGAGAGTGAATTGATCGAAGAAGAGCGCGTACATGAATGATTGAGTGAAAGAAGAAAGAGAGAGAGAGTTGACCGAAGAAGAGTTCGCACGCGAGTGATAGAGTGAAAGAAGAAAGAGAGAGAGAGAGTTGACCGAAAAACAGCGCGCACGCGAGTAATAGACTGAAAGAAGAAAGAGAGAGAGAGAGTGAATTGATCGAAGAAGAGCGCGTACATGAATGATTGAGTGAAAGAAGAAAGAGAGAGAGAGTTGACCGAAGAAGAGTTCGCACGCGAGTGATAGAGTGAAAGAAGAGAGAGAGAGAGAGAGTTGACCGAAGAAGAGCGCGCACGCGAGTAATAGACTGAAAGAAGCGAGAGAGAGTTGACCGAAAAACAGCGCGCACGCGAGTAATAGAGTGAAAGAAGAGAGAGAGAGAGTTGACCAAAGAAGAGCGCGCACGTGACTGATAGAGTGAAAGAAGAGAGAGAGAGAGTTGACCAAAGAAGAGCGCGCACGCGACTGATAGACTGTGAGAAGAAAGAGAGAGAGAGTAGACCGAAGAAGAGCGCGCACGCGAGTGATAGAGAGAAAGAAGAGAGAGAGAGAGAGAGTGAATTGATCGAAGAAGAGCGTGCACGCGAGTGATAGACAGAAAAAAGAGAGAGAGAGAGAGAGTGAATTGATCGAAGAAGAGCGCGTACATGAGTGATTGAGTGAAAGAAGAGAGAGAGAGAGAGAGTTGACCGAAGAAGAGCGCGCACGCGAGTAATAGACTGAAAGAAGAGAGAGAGAGTTGACCGAAAAACAACGCGCACGCGAGTAATAGAGTTAAAGAAGAGAGAGAGAGAGTTGACCTAAGAAGAGCGCGCACGCGAGTAATAGACTGTGAGAAGAAAGAGAGAGTGAATTGATCGAAGAAGAGCGCGCACGCGAGTGATAGACAGAAAGAAGAGAGAGAGAGAGAGAGAGAGTTGACCGAAGAAGAGCGCGCACGCGAGTAACAGACTGAAAGAAGAAAGAGAGAGAGAGAGAGTTGACCGAAAAACAGCGCGCACGCGAGTAATAGAGTGAAAAAAGAAAGAGAGTGAGAGTTTACCGAAGAAGAGCGCGCACGCGACTGATAGACAGAAAGAAGAGAGAGAGAGAGAGAGAGAGTGAATTGATCGAAGAAGAGCGCGTACAAGAGTGATTGAGTGAAAGAAGAAAGAGAGAGAGAGTTGACCGAAGAAGAGCGCGCACGCGAGTGATAGACTGAAAGAAGAAAGAGAGAGAGAGTTGACCGAAAAACAGCGCGCACGCGAGTAATAGAGTGAAAAAAGAAAGAGAGTAGGAGTTTACCGAAGAAGAGCGCGCACGCGACTGATAGACAGAAAGAAGAGAGAGAGAGAGAGAGAGAGAGAGTTGACCGAAGAAGAGCGCGCACGCGAGTAATAGACTGAAAGAAGAAAGAGAGAGAGAGTTGACCGAAAAACAGCGCGCACGCGAATAAAAGAGTGAAAGAAGAGAGAGAGAGAGAGAGTGAATTGATCGAAGAAGAACGCACATGCGACTGATAGACAGAAAGAAGAGAGAGAGCGTGAATTGATCGAAGAAGAGCGCGTACATGAGTGATTGAGTGAAAGAAGAGAGAGAGAGAGTTGACCGAAGAACAGCTCGCACGCGAGTAATAGACTGAAAGAAGAGAGAGAGAGAGTTGTCCGAAAAACAACGCGCACGCGAGTAATAGAGTTAAAGAAGAGAGAGAGACAGTGAATTGATCGAAGAAGAGCGCTTACATGAGTGATTGAGTGAAAGAAGAAAGAGAGAGAGAGTTGACCGAAAAAGAGCGCGCACGCGAGTGATAGACTGAAAGAAGAAAGAGAGAGAGAGTTGACCGAAAAACAGCGCGAACGCGAGTAATAGACTGAAAGAAGAAAGAGAGAGAGAGAGTTGACCAAAGAAGAGCGCGCACGCGAGTGATAGACAGAAAGAAGAGAGAGAGAGAGAGAGAGAGTTGACCGAAGAAGAGCGCGCACGCGAGTAACAGACTGAAAGAAGAAAGAGAGAGAGAGAGTTGACCGAAAAACAGCGCGCACGCGAGTAATAGAGTGAAAAAAGAAAGAGAGAGAGAGAGTTTACCGAAGAAGAGCGCACACGCGAGTAATAGACTGAAAGAAGAAAGAGAGAGAGAGAGTGAATTGATCGAAGAAGAGCGCGTACATGAATGATTGAGTGAAAGAAGAAAGAGAGAGAGAGTTGACCGAAGAAGAGTTCGCACGCGAGTGATAGAGTGAAAGAAGAAAGAGAGAGAGAGAGTTGACCGAAAAACAGCGCGCACGCGAGTAATAGACTGAAAGAAGAAAGAGAGAGAGAGAGTGAATTGATCGAAGAAGAGCGCGTACATGAATGATTGAGTGAAAGAAGAAAGAGAGAGAGAGTTGACCGAAGAAGAGTTCGCACGCGAGTGATAGAGTGAAAGAAGAGAGAGAGAGAGAGAGTTGACCGAAGAAGAGCGCGCACGCGAGTAATAGACTGAAAGAAGCGAGAGAGAGTTGACCGAAAAACAGCGCGCACGCGAGTAATAGAGTGAAAGAAGAGAGAGAGAGAGTTGACCAAAGAAGAGCGCGCACGCGACTGATAGAGTGAAAGAAGAGAGAGAGAGAGTTGACCAAAGAAGAGCGCGCACGCGACTGATAGACTGTGAGAAGAAAGAGAGAGAGAGTAGACCGAAGAAGAGCGCGCACGCGAGTGATAGAGAGAAAGAAGAGAGAGAGAGAGAGAGAGTGAATTGATCGAAGAAGAGCGTGCACGCGAGTGATAGACAGAAAAAAGAGAGAGAGAGAGAGAGTGAATTGATCGAAGAAGAGCGCGTACATGAGTGATTGAGTGAAAGAAGAGAGAGAGAGAGAGAGTTGACCGAAGAAGAGCGCGCACGCGAGTAATAGACTGAAAGAAGAGAGAGAGAGTTGACCGAAAAACAACGCGCACGCGAGTAATAGAGTTAAAGAAGAGAGAGAGAGAGTTGACCTAAGAAGAGCGCGCACGCGAGTAATAGACTGTGAGAAGAAAGAGAGAGTGAATTGATCGAAGAAGAGCGCGCACGCGAGTGATAGACAGAAAGAAGAGAGAGAGAGAGAGAGAGAGTTGACCGAAGAAGAGCGCGCACGCGAGTAACAGACTGAAAGAAGAAAGAGAGAGAGAGAGAGTTGACCGAAAAACAGCGCGCACGCGAGTAATAGAGTGAAAAAAGAAAGAGAGTGAGAGTTTACCGAAGAAGAGCGCGCACGCGACTGATAGACAGAAAGAAGAGAGAGAGAGAGAGAGAGAGTGAATTGATCGAAGAAGAGCGCGTACAAGAGTGATTGAGTGAAAGAAGAAAGAGAGAGAGAGTTGACCGAAGAAGAGCGCGCACGCGAGTGATAGACTGAAAGAAGAAAGAGAGAGAGAGTTGACCGAAAAACAGCGCGCACGCGAGTAATAGAGTGAAAAAAGAAAGAGAGTGAGAGTTTACCGAAGAAGAGCGCGCACGCGACTGATAGACAGAAAGAAGAGAGAGAGAGAGAGAGAGAGAGAGAGTTGACCGAAGAAGAGCGCGCACGCGAGTAATAGACTGAAAGAAGAAAGAGAGAGAGAGTTGACCGAAAAACAGCGCGCACGCGAATAAAAGAGTGAAAGAAGAGAGAGAGAGAGAGAGTGAATTGATCGAAGAAGAACGCACATGCGACTGATAGACAGAAAGAAGAGAGAGAGCGTGAATTGATCGAAGAAGAGCGCGTACATGAGTGATTGAGTGAAAGAAGAGAGAGAGAGAGTTGACCGAAGAACAGCTCGCACGCGAGTAATAGACTGAAAGAAGAGAGAGAGAGAGTTGTCCGAAAAACAACGCGCACGCGAGTAATAGAGTTAAAGAAGAGAGAGAGACAGTGAATTGATCGAAGAAGAGCGCTTACATGAGTGATTGAGTGAAAGAAGAAAGAGAGAGAGAGTTGACCGAAAAAGAGCGCGCACGCGAGTGATAGACTGAAAGAAGAAAGAGAGAGAGAGTTGACCGAAAAACAGCGCGAACGCGAGTAATAGACTGAAAGAAGAAAGAGAGAGAGAGTTGACCGAAAAACAGCGCGCACGCGAGTAAAAGAGAGAAAGAAGAGAGAGAGAGAGAGAGAGAGAGAGAGAGTGAATTGATCGAAGAAGAGCGCGTACATGAGTGATTGAGTGAAAGAAGAGAGAGAGAGAGAGTTGACCGAAGAAGAGCGCGCACGCGACTGATAGAGTTAAAGAAGAAAGAGAGAGAGAGTAGACCGAAGAAGAGCGCGCACGCGAGTAATAGAGTGAAAGAAGAAAGAGAGAGAGCGTTGACCGAAGAAGAGCGCGCACGCGACTGATAGAGTGAAAGAAGAGAGAGAGAGAGAGTTGACCGAAGAATAGCGCGCACGCGAGTAATAGACTGAAAGAAGAAAGCGAGAGAGAGTTGACCGAAAAACAGCGCGCACGCGAATAAAAGAGTGAAAGAAGAGAGAGAGAGAGAGAGAGAGAGAGAGAGAGAGTGAATTGATCGAAGAAGAGCGCGCACGCGAGTGATAGACAGAAAGAAGAGAGAGAGAGAGAGAGAGAGTTGACCGAAGAAGAGCGCGCACGCGAGTAACAGACTGAAAGAAGAAAGAGAGAGAGAGAGAGTTGACCGAAAAACAGCGCGCACGCGAGTAATAGAGTGAAAAAAGAAAGAGCGAGAGAGTTTACCGAAGAAGAGCGCGCACGCGACTGATAGACAGAAAGAAGAGAGAGAGAGAGAGAGTGAATTGACCAAAGAAGAGCGCGCACGCGACTGATAGAGTGAAAAAAGAGAGAGAGAGAGAGAGAGAGTTGACCGAAGAAGAGCGCGCACGCGAGTAACAGACTGAAAGAAGAAAGAGAGAGAGAGAGAGTTGACCGAAAAACAGCGCGCACGCGAGTAATAGAGTGAAAAAAGAAAGAGAGAGAGAGTTTACCGAAGAAGAGCGCGCACGCGAGTGATAGACTGAAAGAAGAAAGAGAGAGAGAGTTGACCGAAGAAGAGCGCGCACGCGAGTGATTGAGAGAAAGATGAGAGAGAGAGAGAGAGTGAATTGATCGAAGAAGAACGCACACGCGACTGATAGACAGAAAGAAGAGAGAGAGCGTGAATTGATAGAAGAAGAGCGCGTACATGAGTGATTGAGTGAAAGAAGAGAGAGAGAGAGTTGACCGAAGAACAGCTCGCACGCGAGTAATAGACTGAAAGAAGAGAGAGAGAGAGTTATCCGAAAAACAACGCGCACGCGAGTAATAGAGTTAAAGAAGAGAGAGAGAGAGTGAATTGACCGAAGAAGAGCGCGCACGCGAGTAATAGACTGAAAGAAGAAAGAGAGAGTTGACCGAAAAACAACGCGCACGCGAGTAATAGAGTCAAAGAAGAGAGAGAAAGAGTTGACCAAAGAAGAGCGCGCACGCGACTGATAGACTGTGAGAAGAAAGAGAGAGAGAGTGAATTGATCGAAGAAGAGCGCGCACGCGAGTGATAGACAGAAAGAAGAGAGAGAGAGAGAGAGTGAATTGATCGAAGAAGAGCGCGTACATGAGTGATTGAGTGAAAGAAGAGATAGAGAGAGAGTTGACCGAAAAACAACGCGCACGCGAGTAATAGAGTCAAAGAAGAGAGATAGAGAGTGAATTGATCGAAGAAGAGCGCTTACATGAGTGATTGAGTGAAAGAAGAAAGAGAGAGAGAGTAGACCGAAGAAGAGCGCGCACCCGAGTAATAGAGTGAAGAAGAAAGAGAGAGAGAGTTGACGAAAAACAGCGCGCACGCGAGTAATAGAGTGAAAAAAGAAAGAGAGAGAGAGTTGACCGAAAAACAGCGCGAACGCGAGTAATAGAGTGAAAGAAGAGAGAGAGAGAGAGTTGACCAAAGAAGAGCGCGCACGCGACTGATAGAGTGAAAAAAGAAAGAGAGAGAGAGTTTACCGAAGAAGAGCGCGCACGCGAGTGATAGACTGAAAGAAGAAAGAGAGAGAGAGTTGACCGAAGAAAAGCGCGCACGCGAGTGATTGAGAGAAAGATGAGAGAGAGAGTGAATTGATCGAAGAAGAACGCGCACGCGAGTGATAGACAGAAAGAAGAGAGAGAGCGTGAATTGATCGAAGAAGAGCGCGTACATGAGTGATTGAGTGAAAGAAGAGAGAGAGAGAGAGTTGACCGAAGAACAGCTCGCACGCGAGTAATAGACTGAAAGAAGAAAGAGAGAGAGAGTTGACCGAAAAACAGCGCGAACGCGAGTAATAGACTGAAAGAAGAAAGAGAGAGAGAGTTGACCGAAAAACAGCGCGCACGCGAGTAAAAGAGAGAAAGAAGAGAGAGAGAGAGAGAGAGAGAGAGAGAGTGAATTGATCGAAGAAGAGCGCGTACATGAGTGATTGAGTGAAAGAAGAGAGAGAGAGAGAGTTGACCGAAGAAGAGCGCGCACGCGACTGATAGAGTTAAAGAAGAAAGAGAGAGAGAGTAGACCGAAGAAGAGCGCGCACGCGAGTAATAGAGTGAAAGAAGAAAGAGAGAGAGAGTTGACCGAAGAAGAGCGCGCACGCGACTGATAGAGTGAAAGAAGAGAGAGAGAGAGAGTTGACCGAAGAATAGCGCGCACGCGAGTAATAGACTGAAAGAAGAAAGCGAGAGAGAGTTGACCGAAAAACAGCGCGCACGCGAATAAAAGAGTGAAAGAAGAGAGAGAGAGAGAGAGAGAGAGAGAGAGAGTGAATTGATCGAAGAAGAGCGCGCACGCGAGTGATAGACAGAAAGAAGAGAGAGAGAGAGAGAGAGAGTTGACCGAAGAAGAGCGCGCACGCGAGTAACAGACTGAAAGAAGAAAGAGAGAGAGAGAGAGTTGACCGAAAAACAGCGCGCACGCGAGTAATAGAGTGAAAAAAGAAAGAGCGAGAGAGTTTACCGAAGAAGAGCGCGCACGCGACTGATAGACAGAAAGAAGAGAGAGAGAGAGAGAGTGAATTGACCAAAGAAGAGCGCGCACGCGACTGATAGAGTGAAAAAAGAAAGAGAGAGAGAGTTTACCGAAGAAGAGCGCGCACGCGAGTGATAGACTGAAAGAAGAAAGAGAGAGAGAGTTGACCGAAGAAGAGCGCGCACGCGAGTGATTGAGAGAAAGATGAGAGAGAGAGAGAGAGTGAATTGATCGAAGAAGAACGCACACGCGACTGATAGACAGAAAGAAGAGAGAGAGCGTGAATTGATAGAAGAAGAGCGCGTACATGAGTGATTGAGTGAAAGAAGAGAGAGAGAGAGTTGACCGAAGAACAGCTCGCACGCGAGTAATAGACTGAAAGAAGAGAGAGAGAGAGTTATCCGAAAAACAACGCGCACGCGAGTAATAGAGTTAAAGAAGAGAGAGAGAGAGTGAATTGACCGAAGAAGAGCGCGCACGCGAGTAATAGACTGAAAGAAGAAAGAGAGAGTTGACCGAAAAACAACGCGCACGCGAGTAATAGAGTCAAAGAAGAGAGAGAAAGAGTTGACCAAAGAAGAGCGCGCACGCGACTGATAGACTGTGAGAAGAAAGAGAGAGAGAGTTGACCAAAGAAGAGCGCGCACGCGACTGATAGACTGTGAGAAGAAAGAGAGAGAGAGTGAATTGATCGAAGAAGAGCGCGCACGCGAGTGATAGACAGAAAGAAGAGAGAGAGAGAGAGAGTGAATTGATCGAAGAAGAGCGCGTACATGAGTGATTGAGTGAAAGAAGAGATAGAGAGAGAGTTGACCGAAGAAGAGCGCGCACGCCAGTAATAGACTGAAAGAAGAAAGAGAGAGTTGACCGAAAAACAACGCGCACGCGAGTAATAGAGTCAAAGAAGAGAGATAGAGAGTGAATTGATCGAAGAAGAGCGCTTACATGAGTGATTGAGTGAAAGAAGAAAGAGAGAGAGAGTAGACCGAAGAAGAGCGCGCACCCGAGTAATAGAGTGAAGAAGAAAGAGAGAGAGAGTTGACGAAAAACAGCGCGCACGCGAGTAATAGAGTGAAAAAAGAAAGAGAGAGAGAGTTGACCGAAAAACAGCGCGAACGCGAGTAATAGAGTGAAAGAAGAGAGAGAGAGAGAGTTGACCAAAGAAGAGCGCGCACGCGACTGATAGAGTGAAAAAAGAAAGAGAGAGAGAGTTTACCGAAGAAGAGCGCGCACGCGAGTGATAGACTGAAAGAAGAAAGAGAGAGAGAGTTGACCGAAGAAAAGCGCGCACGCGAGTGATTGAGAGAAAGATGAGAGAGAGAGTGAATTGATCGAAGAAGAACGCGCACGCGAGTGATAGACAGAAAGAAGAGAGAGAGCGTGAATTGATCGAAGAAGAGCGCGTACATGAGTGATTGAGTGAAAGAAGAGAGAGAGAGAGAGTTGACCGAAGAACAGCTCGCACGCGAGTAATAGACTGAAAGAAGAGAGAGAGAGTTGTCCGAAAAACAACGCGCACGCGAGTAATAGAGTTAAAGAAGAGAGAGAGAGAGTGAATTGATCGAAGAAGAGCGCTTACATGAGTGATTGAGTGAAAGAAGAAAGAGAGAGAGAGTTGACCGAAAAAGAGCGCGCACGCGAGTGATAGACTGAAAGAAGAAAGAGAGAGAGAGTTGACCGAAAAACAGCGCGAACGCGAGTAATAGAGTGAAAGAAGAGAGAGAGAGAGTTGACCTAAGAAGAGCGCGCACGCGAGTAATAGACTGAAAGAAGAAAGAGAGATGGAGAGTGAATTGATCGAAGACGAGCGCGTACATGAATGATTGAGTGAAAGAAGAAAGAGAGAGAGAGTTGACCGAAGAAGAGCGCGCACGCGAGTGATAGACTGAATAAAAAAAGAGAGAGAGAGTTGACCGAAAAACAGCGCGAACGCGAGTAATAGAGTGAAAGAAGAGAGAGAGAGAGTTGACCAAAGAAGAGCGCGCACGCGACTGATAGACTGTGAGAAGAAAGAGAGAGAGATTTGACCGAAGAAGAGCGCGCACGCGAGTGATACAGAGAAAGAAGAGAGAGAGAGAGAGAGAGAGAGAGAGAGTGAATTGATCGAAAAAGAACGCGTACGCGAGTGATAGACAGAAAGAAGAGAGAGAGCGTGAATTGATCGAAGAAGAGCGCGTACATGAGTGATTGAGTGAAAGAAGAAAGAGAGAGAGAGTAGACCGAAGAAGAGCGCGCACGCGAGTAATAGAGTGAAAGAAGAAAGAGAAAGAGAGTTGACGAAAAACAGCGCGCACGCGAGTAATAGAGTGAAAGAAGAGAGAGAGAGAGTTGACCAAAGAAGAGCGCGCACGCGACTGATAGAGTGAAAGAAGAAAGCGAGAGAGAGAGAGTTGACCGAAGAAGAGCGCGTACAAGAGTGATTGAGTGAAAGAAGAAAGAGAGAGAGAGTTGACCGAAAAACAGCGCGCACGCGAGTAATAGAGTGAAAAAAGAAAGAGAGAGAGAGTTGACCGAAAAACAGCGCGCACGCGAGTAATAGACTGAAAGAAGAAAGAGAGAGAGAGCGTGAATTGATCGAAGAAGAGCGCGTACATGAGTGATTGAGTGAAAGAAGAGAGAGAGAGAGTTGACCGAAGAAGAGCGCGCACGCGAGTAATAGACTGAAAGAAGAAAGGGAGAGAAAGAGTTGACCAAAGAAGAGCGCGCACGCGACTGATAGACTGTGAGAAGAAAGAGAGAGAGATTTGACCGAAGAAGAGCGCGCACGCGAGTGATACAGAGAAAGAAGAGAGAGAGAGAGAGAGAGAGAGTGAATTGATCGAAGAAGAACGCGCACGCGAGTGATAGAAAGAAGAGAGAGAGCGTGAATTGATCGAAGAAGAGCGCGTACATGAGTGATTGAGTGAAAGAAGAGAGAGAGAGAGTTGACCGAAGAAGAGCGCGCACGCGAGTAATAGACTGAAAGAAGAGAGAGAGAGTTGACCGAAAAACAACGCGCATGCGAGTAATAGAGTTAAAGAAGAAAGGTAGAGAGAGTTGACCGAAAAACAGCGCGAACGCGAGTAATAGAGTGAAAGAAGAGAGAGAAAGAGTTGACCAAAGAAGAGCGCGCACGCGACTGATAGACTGTGAGAAGAAAGAGAGAGAGAGTGAATTGATCGAAGAAGAGCGCGTACATGAGTGATTGAGTGAAAGAAGAGAGAGAGAGAGAGTTGACCGAAGAAGAGCGCGCACGCGACTGATAGAGTTAAAGAAGAAAGAGAGAGAGAGTAGACCGAAGAAGAGCGCGCACGCGAGTAATAGAGTGAAAGAAGAAAGAGAGAGAGAGTTGACCGAAGAAGAGCGCGCACGCGACTGATAGAGTGAAAGAAGAGAGAGAGAGAGAGTTGACCGAAGAATAGCGCGCACGCGAGTAATAGACTGAAAGAAGAAAGCGAGAGAGAGTTGACCGAAAAACAGCGCGCACGCGAATAAAAGAGTGAAAGAAGAGAGAGAGAGAGAGGAGAGAGAGAGAGAGAGTGAATTGATCGAAGAATAGCGCGCACGCGAGTGATAGACAGAAAGAAGAGAGAGAGAGAGAGAGAGAGTTGACCGAAGAAGACCGCGCACGCGAGTAACAGACTGAAAGAAGAAAGAGAGAGAGAGAGAGTTGACCGAAAAACAGCGCGCACGCGAGTAATAGAGTGAAAAAAGAAAGAGCGAGAGAGTTTACCGAAGAAGAGCGCGCACGCGACTGATAGACAGAAAGAAGAGAGAGAGAGAGAGAGTGAATTGACCAAAGAAGAGCGCGCACGCGACTGATAGAGTGAAAAAAGAAAGAGAGAGAGAGTTTACCGAAGAAGAGCGCGCACGCGAGTGATAGACTGAAAGAAGAAAGAGAGAGAGAGTTGACCGAAGAAGAGCGCGCACGCGAGTGATTGAGAGAAAGATGAGAGAGAGAGAGAGAGTGAATTGATCGAAGAAGAACGCACACGCGACTGATAGACAGAAAGAAGAGAGAGAGCGTGAATTGATAGAAGAAGAGCGCGTACATGAGTGATTGAGTGAAAGAAGAGAGAGAGAGAGTTGACCGAAGAACAGCTCGCACGCGAGTAATAGACTGAAAGAAGAGAGAGAGAGAGTTATCCGAAAAACAACGCGCACGCGAGTAATAGAGTTAAAGAAGAGAGAGAGAGAGTGAATTGACCGAAGAAGAGCGGGCACGCGAGTAATAGACTGAAAGAAGAAAGAGAGAGTTGACCGAAAAACAACGCGCACGCGAGTAATAGAGTCAAAGAAGAGAGAGAAAGAGTTGACCAAAGAAGAGCGCGCACGCGACTGATAGACTGTGAGAAGAAAGAGAGAGAGAGTTGACCAAAGAAGAGCGCGCACGCGACTGATAGACTGTGAGAAGAAAGAGAGAGAGAGTGAATTGATCGAAGAAGAGCGCGCACGCGAGTGATAGACAGAAAGAAGAGAGAGAGAGAGAGAGTGAATTGATCGAAGAAGAGCGCGTACATGAGTGATTGAGTGAAAGAAGAGATAGAGAGAGAGTTGACCGAAGAAGAGCGCGCACGCCAGTAATAGACTGAAAGAAGAAAGAGAGAGTTGACCGAAAAACAACGCGCACGCGAGTAATAGAGTCAAAGAAGAGAGATAGAGAGTGAATTGATCGAAGAAGAGCGCTTACATGAGTGATTGAGTGAAAGAAGAAAGAGAGAGAGAGTAGACCGAAGAAGAGCGCGCACCCGAGTAATAGAGTGAAGAAGAAAGAGAGAGAGAGTTGACGAAAAACAGCGCGCACGCGAGTAATAGAGTGAAAAAAGAAAGAGAGAGAGAGTTGACCGAAAAACAGCGCGAACGCGAGTAATAGAGTGAAAGAAGAGAGAGAGAGAGAGTTGACCAAAGAAGAGCGCGCACGCGACTGATAGAGTGAAAAAAGAAAGAGAGAGAGAGTTTACCGAAGAAGAGCGCGCACGCGAGTGATAGACTGAAAGAAGAAAGAGAGAGAGAGTTGACCGAAGAAAAGCGCGCACGCGAGTGATTGAGAGAAAGATGAGAGAGAGAGTGAATTGATCGAAGAAGAACGCGCACGCGAGTGATAGACAGAAAGAAGAGAGAGAGCGTGAATTGATCGAAGAAGAGCGCGTACATGAGTGATTGAGTGAAAGAAGAGAGAGAGAGAGAGTTGACCGAAGAACAGCTCGCACGCGAGTAATAGACTGAAAGAAGAGAGAGAGAGTTGTCCGAAAAACAACGCGCACGCGAGTAATAGAGTTAAAGAAGAGAGAGAGAGAGTGAATTGATCGAAGAAGAGCGCTTACATGAGTGATTGAGTGAAAGAAGAAAGAGAGAGAGAGTTGACCGAAAAAGAGCGCGCACGCGAGTGATAGACTGAAAGAAGAAAGAGAGAGAGAGTTGACCGAAAAACAGCGCGAACGCGAGTAATAGAGTGAAAGAAGAGAGAGAGAGAGTTGACCTAAGAAGAGCGCGCACGCGAGTAATAGACTGAAAGAAGAAAGAGAGATGGAGAGTGAATTGATCGAAGACGAGCGCGTACATGAATGATTGAGTGAAAGAAGAAAGAGAGAGAGAGTTGACCGAAGAAGAGCGCGCACGCGAGTGATAGACTGAATAAAAAAAGAGAGAGAGAGTTGACCGAAAAACAGCGCGAACGCGAGTAATAGAGTGAAAGAAGAGAGAGAGAGAGTTGACCAAAGAAGAGCGCGCACGCGACTGATAGACTGTGAGAAGAAAGAGAGAGAGATTTGACCGAAGAAGAGCGCGCACGCGAGTGATACAGAGAAAGAAGAGAGAGAGAGAGAGAGAGAGAGAGAGAGTGAATTGATCGAAAAAGAACGCGTACGCGAGTGATAGACAGAAAGAAGAGAGAGAGCGTGAATTGATCGAAGAAGAGCGCGTACATGAGTGATTGAGTGAAAGAAGAAAGAGAGAGAGAGTAGACCGAAGAAGAGCGCGCACGCGAGTAATAGAGTGAAAGAAGAAAGAGAAAGAGAGTTGACGAAAAACAGCGCGCACGCGAGTAATAGAGTGAAAGAAGAGAGAGAGAGAGTTGACCAAAGAAGAGCGCGCACGCGACTGATAGAGTGAAAGAAGAAAGCGAGAGAGAGAGAGTTGACCGAAGAAGAGCGCGTACAAGAGTGATTGAGTGAAAGAAGAAAGAGAGAGAGAGTTGACCGAAAAAACAGCGCGCACGCGAGTAATAGAGTGAAAAAAGAAAGAGAGAGAGAGTTGACCGAAAAACAGCGCGCACGCGAGTAATAGACTGAAAGAAGAAAGAGAGAGAGAGCGTGAATTGATCGAAGAAGAGCGCGTACATGAGTGATTGAGTGAAAGAAGAGAGAGAGAGAGTTGACCGAAGAAGAGCGCGCACGCGAGTAATAGACTGAAAGAAGAAAGGGAGAGAAAGAGTTGACCAAAGAAGAGCGCGCACGCGACTGATAGACTGTGAGAAGAAAGAGAGAGAGATTTGACCGAAGAAGAGCGCGCACGCGAGTGATACAGAGAAAGAAGAGAGAGAGAGAGAGAGAGAGAGTGAATTGATCGAAGAAGAACGCGCACGCGAGTGATAGAAAGAAGAGAGAGAGCGTGAATTGATCGAAGAAGAGCGCGTACATGAGTGATTGAGTGAAAGAAGAGAGAGAGAGAGTTGACCGAAGAAGAGCGCGCACGCGAGTAATAGACTGAAGAAGAGAGAGAGAGTTGACCGAAAAACAACGCGCATGCGAATAATAGAGTTAAAGAAGAGAGAGAGAGAGTGAATTGATCGAAGAAGAGCGCTTACATGAGTGATTGAGTGAAAGAAGAAAGAGAGAGAGAGTTGACCGAAGAAGAGCGCGCACGCGAGTGATAGACTGAAAGAAGAAAGGTAGAGAGAGTTGACCGAAAAACAGCGCGAACGCGAGTAATAGAGTGAAAGAAGAGAGAGAAAGAGTTGACCAAAGAAGAGCGCGCACGCGACTGATAGACTGTGAGAAGAAAGAGAGAGAGAGTGAATTGATCGAAGAAGAGCGCGCACGCGAGTGATAGACAGAAAGAAGAGAGAGAGAGAGAGAGTGAATTGATCGAAGAAGAGCGCGTACATGAGTGATTGAGTGAAAGAAGAGAGAGAGAGAGAGTTGACCGAAGAAGAGCGCGCACGCGAGTAATAGACTGAAAGAAGAAAGAGAGAGTTGACCGAAAAACAACGCGCACGCGAGTAATAGAGTCAAAGAAGAGAGAGAAAGAGTTGACCAAAGAAGAGCGCGCACGCGACTGATAGACTGTGAGAAGAAAGAGAGAGAGAGTAGACCGAAGAAGAGCGCGCACGCGAGTGATAGAGAGAAAGAAGAGAGAGAGAGAGAGAGTGAATTGATCGAAGAAGAGCGCGTACATGAGTGATTGAGTGAAAGAAGAGAGAGAGAGAGAGAGTTGACCGAAGAAGAGCGCGCACGCGAGTAATAGACTGAAAGAAGAGAGAGAGAGTTGACCGAAAAACAACGCGCACGCGAGTAATAGAGTTAAAGAAGAGAGAGAGAGAGAGTAAATTGATCGAAGAAGAGCGCTTACATGAGTGATTGAGTGAAAGAAGAAAGAGAGAGAGAGTTGACCAAAGAAGAGCGCGCACGCGACTGATAGAGTGAAAGAAGAAAGAGAGAGAGAGAGTTGACCGAAGAAGAGCGCGCACGCGAGTGATAGACAGAAAGAAGAGAGAGAGAGAGAGAGAGTGAATTGATCGAAGAAGAGCGCGCACGCGAGTAATAGAGTGAAAGAAGAAAGAGAAAGAGAGTTGACCGAAAAACAGCGCGCACGCGAGTAATAGAGTGAAAGAAGAGAGAGAGAGAGTTGACCAAAGAAGAGCGCGCACGCGACTGATAGAGTGAAAGAAGAAAGAGAGAGAGAGAGTTGACCGAAGAAGAGCGCGCACGCGAGTGATAGACAGAAAGAAGAGAGAGAGAGAGAGAGAGAGTTGACCGAAGAAGAGCGCGTATATGAGTGATTGAGTGAAAGAAGAGAGAGAGAGAGAGAGTTGACCGAAGAAGAGCGCGCACGCGAGTACTAGACTGAACGAAGAAAGAGAGAGAGAGTTGACCGAAAAACAGCGCGCACGCGTGTAATAGACTGAAAGAAGAAAGAGAGAGAGAGAGTGAATTGATCGAAGAAGAGCGCGTATATGAGTGATTGAGTGAAAGAAGAGAGAGAGAGAGAGAGTTGACCGAAGAAGAGCGCGCACGCGAGTAATAGACTGAAAGAAGCGAGAGAGAGTTGACCGAAAAACAGCGCGCACGCGAGTAATAGAGTGAAAGAAGAGAGAGAGAGAGTTGACCAAAGAAGAGCGCGCACGCGACTGATAGAGTGAAAGAAGAGAGAGAGAGAGTTGACCAAAGAAGAGCGCGCACGCGACTGATAGACTGTGAGAAGAAAGAGAGAGAGAGTAGACCGAAGAAGAGCGCGCACGCGAGTGATAGAGAGAAAGAAGAGAGAGAGAGAGAGAGTGAATTGATCGAAGAAGAGCGTGCACGCGAGTGATAGACAGAAAAAAGAGAGAGAGAGAGAGAGTGAATTGATCGAAGAAGAGCGCGTACATGAGTGATTGAGTGAAAGAAGAGAGAGAGAGAGAGAGTTGACCGAAGAAGAGCGCGCACGCGAGTAATAGACTGAAAGAAGAGAGAGAGAGTTGACCGAAAAACAACGCGCACGCGAGTAATAGAGTTAAAGAAGAGAGAGAGAGAGTTGACCTAAGAAGAGCGCGCACGCGAGTAATAGACTGTGAGAAGAAAGAGAGAGAGAGTAGACCGAAGAAGAGCGCGCACGCGAGTGATAGACAGAAAGAAGAGAGAGAGAGAGAGAGTGAATTGATCGAAGAAGAGCGCGTACATGAATGATTGAGTGAAAGAAGAAAGAGAGAGAGAGATGACCGAAGAAGAGTTCGCACGCGAGTGATAGAGTGAAAGAAGAAAGAGAGAGAGAGAGTTGACCGAAGAAGAGCGCGCACGCGTGTGATAGACAGAAAGAAGAGAGAGAGAGAGAGAGAGAGTGAATTGATCGAAGAAGAGCGCGTACAAGAGTGATTGAGTGAAAGAAGAGAGAGAGAGAGAGTTGACCGAAGAAGAGCGCGCACGCGAGTAATAGAGTGAAAAAAGAAAGAGAGAGAGAGTTTACCGAAGAAGAGCGCGCACGCGAGTGATAGACTGAAAGAAGAAAGAGAGAGAGAGTTGACCGAAAAACAGCGCGCACGCGAGTAATAGAGTGAAAAAAGAAAGAGAGAGAGAGTTTACCGAAGAAGAGCGCGCACGCGAGTGATAGAGTGAAAGAAGAAAGAGAGAGAGAGAGTTGACCAAAGAAGAGCGCGCACGCGAGTGATAGACAGAAAGAAGAGAGAGAGAGAGAGAGAGAGTTGACCGAAGAAGAGCGCGCACGCGAGTAACAGACTGAAAGAAGAAAGAGAGAGAGAGAGTTGACCGAAAAACAGCGC
Source organism: Phymastichus coffea (assembly GCF_024137745.1). Taxonomy (NCBI): domain Eukaryota; kingdom Metazoa; phylum Arthropoda; class Insecta; order Hymenoptera; family Eulophidae; genus Phymastichus; species Phymastichus coffea. The sequence goes on along the minus strand of NW_026706812.1, from coordinate 3,231 downwards.
GCACGCGAGTAATAGAGTGAAAAAAGAAAGAGAGAGAGAGAGTTTACCGAAGAAGAGCGCACACGCGAGTAATAGACTGAAAGAAGAAAGAGAGAGAGAGAGTGAATTGATCGAAGAAGAGCGCGTACATGAATGATTGAGTGAAAGAAGAAAGAGAGAGAGAGTTGACCGAAGAAGAGTTCGCACGCGAGTGATAGAGTGAAAGAAGAAAGAGAGAGAGAGAGTTGACCGAAAAACAGCGCGCACGCGAGTAATAGACTGAAAGAAGAAAGAGAGAGAGAGAGTGAATTGATCGAAGAAGAGCGCGTACATGAATGATTGAGTGAAAGAAGAAAGAGAGAGAGAGTTGACCGAAGAAGAGTTCGCACGCGAGTGATAGAGTGAAAGAAGAAAGAGAGAGAGAGAGTTGACCGAAGAAGAGCGCGCACGCGTGTGATAGACAGAAAGAAGAGAGAGAGAGAGAGAGAGAGAGTGAATTGATCGAAGAAGAGCGCGTACAAGAGTGATTGAGTGAAAGAAGAGAGAGAGAGAGAGTTGACCGAAGAAGAGCGCGCACGCGAGTAATAGACTGAAAGAAGAAAGAGAGAGAGAGAGTTGACCGAAAAACAGCGCGCACGCGAGTAATAGAGTGAAAAAAGAAAGAGAGAGAGAGTTTACCGAAGAAGAGCGCGCACGCGAGTGATAGACTGAAAGAAGAAAGAGAGAGAGAGTTGACCGAAAAACAGCGCGCACGCGAGTAATAGAGTGAAAAAATAAAGAGAGAGAGAGTTGACCGAAAAACAACGCGCACGCGAGTAATAGAGTTAAAGAAGAGAGAGAGAGAGAGTAAATTGATCGAAGAAGAGCGCTTACATGAGTGATTGAGTGAAAGAAGAAAGAGAGAGAGAGTTGACCAAAGAAGAGCGCGCACGCGACTGATAGAGTGAAAGAAGAAAGAGAGAGAGAGAGTTGACCGAAGAAGAGCGCGCACGCGAGTGATAGACAGAAAGAAGAGAGAGAGAGAGAGAGAGTGAATTGATCGAAGAAGAGCGCGCACGCGAGTAATAGAGTGAAAGAAGAAAGAGAAAGAGAGTTGACCGAAAAACAGCGCGCACGCGAGTAATAGAGTGAAAGAAGAGAGAGAGAGAGTTGACCAAAGAAGAGCGCGCACGCGACTGATAGAGTGAAAGAAGAAAGAGAGAGAGAGTTGACCGAAGAAGAGCGCGCACGCGAGTGATAGACAGAAAGAAGAGAGAGAGAGAGAGAGAGTTGACCGAAGAAGAGCGCGTATATGAGTGATTGAGTGAAAGAAGAGAGAGAGAGAGAGAGTTGACCGAAGAAGAGCGCGCACGCGAGTACTAGACTGAACGAAGAAAGAGAGAGAGAGTTGACCGAAAAACAGCGCGCACGCGTGTAATAGACTGAAAGAAGAAAGAGAGAGAGAGAGTGAATTGATCGAAGAAGAGCGCGTATATGAGTGATTGAGTGAAAGAAGAGAGAGAGAGAGAGAGTTGACCGAAGAAGAGCGCGCACGCGAGTAATAGACTGAAAGAAGCGAGAGAGAGTTGACCGAAAAACAGCGCGCACGCGAGTAATAGAGTGAAAGAAGAGAGAGAGAGAGTTGACCAAAGAAGAGCGCGCACGCGACTGATAGAGTGAAAGAAGAGAGAGAGAGAGTTGACCAAAGAAGAGCGCGCACGCGACTGATAGACTGTGAGAAGAAAGAGAGAAAGAGTAGACCGAAGAAGAGCGCGCACGCGAGTGATAGAGAGAAAGAAGAGAGAGAGAGAGAGAGTGAATTGATCGAAGAAGAGCGTGCACGCGAGTGATAGACAGAAAAAAGAGAGAGAGAGAGAGAGTGAATTGATCGAAGAAGAGCGCGTACATGAGTGATTGAGTGAAAGAAGAGAGAGAGAGAGAGAGTTGACCGAAGAAGAGCGCGCACGCGAGTAATAGACTGAAAGAAGAGAGAGAGAGTTGACCGAAAAACAACGCGCACGCGAGTAATAGAGTTAAAGAAGAGAGAGAGAGAGTTGACCTAAGAAGAGCGCGCACGCGAGTAATAGACTGTGAGAAGAAAGAGAGAGAGAGTAGACCGAAGAAGAGCGCGCACGCGAGTGATAGACAGAAAGAAGAGAGAGAGAGAGAGAGAGAGTTGACCGAAGAAGAGCGCGCACGCGAGTAACAGACTGAAAGAAGAGAGAGAGAGAGAGAGAGAGTGAATTGATCGAAGAAGAGCGCGTACATGAATGATTGAGTGAAAGAAGAAAGAGAGAGAGAGTTGACCGAAGAAGAGTTCGCACGCGAGTGATAGAGTGAAAGAAGAAAGAGAGAGAGAGAGTTGACCGAAGAAGAGCGCGCACGCGTGTGATAGACAGAAAGAAGAGAGAGAGAGAGAGAGAGAGTGAATTGATCGAAGAAGAGCGCGTACAAGAGTGATTGAGTGAAAGAAGAGAGAGAGAGAGAGTTGACCGAAGAAGAGCGCGCACGCGAGTAATAGACTGAAAGAAGAAAGAGAGAGAGAGAGTTGACCGAAGAAGAGCGCGCACGCGAGTAATAGAGTGAAAAAAGAAAGAGAGAGAGAGTTTACCGAAGAAGAGCGCGCACGCGAGTGATAGACTGAAAGAAGAAAGAGAGAGAGAGTTGACCGAAAAACAGCGCGCACGCGAGTAATAGAGTGAAAAAAGAAAGAGAGAGAGAGTTTACCGAAGAAGAGCGCGCACGCGAGTGATAGACTGAAAGAAGAAAGCGAAAGAGAGTTGACCGAAAAACAGCGCGCACGCGACTAATAGAGTGAAAGAAGAGAGAGAGAGAGTTGACCAAAGAAGAGCGCGCACGCGACTGATAGAGTGAAAGAAGAAAGAGAGAGAGAGAGTTGACCAAAGAAGAGCGCGCACGCGAGTGATAGACAGAAAGAAGAGAGAGAGAGAGAGAGAGAGTTGACCGAAGAAGAGCGCGCACGCGAGTAACAGACTGAAAGAAGAAAGAGAGAGAGAGAGTTGACCGAAAAACAGCGCGCACGCGAGTAATAGAGTGAAAAAAGAAAGAGAGAGAGAGAGTTTACCGAAGAAGAGCGCACACGCGAGTAATAGACTGAAAGAAGAAAGAGAGAGAGAGAGTGAATTGATCGAAGAAGAGCGCGTACATGAATGATTGAGTGAAAGAAGAAAGAGAGAGAGAGTTGACCGAAGAAGAGTTCGCACGCGAGTGATAGAGTGAAAGAAGAAAGAGAGAGAGAGAGTTGACCGAAAA